>NC_135342.1:15036454-16508089 GCF_023851605.1 Tamandua tetradactyla
GGTAGCTGCGTAACACCTAAGACTCAGAGTTGGAGTTCTGAACCTCGGAAAGTCAACATGGCTAAATGCAACAACTGTTAAAGAAATCAAAAATTAGGTCAGGCTTCAATTAGAGAAAAGAACGAAGCCAATCTGGTCAGGACTAAGATAAATTAGAATACAGGGCAAACAATGATATTGTCTGTATTTTAGAACTTCACAAACTGTATGTGTTAAAGGAAGAGATATTCATTTTGTCCAAAACCTAAATCTTCTATAGTACATAAAATGAGATCTCTCTATAGCTCATTTAAACCATCTAAACACATGGAGCCCAAAATGGGAATGAGGGGTTGTAATTCTGTGTAGCTTAATGTAATACCCAGATACTTCCAGGAGCATGTTACGAAGATAATTAAACAGTATTGGCAAAATACCTAAAGGGGTAGAAGAGAAAATATGGAACTATTAAACTTTCTCACTGGGGAAATTCCTGATACTCTCTCAAACATTGGGGAGACTTAAGTCAATAAGTCAAGCACTTGATCTTGAGTCTCGCACTTATTAACTTTATTTCTGTAACAGAGAAGCTTAAGCTACCTATAGTTATGCCTAAGAATTACTTCACGATAACCTCTTTTGTTGCTCAGATGTGGCCTCTCCCTCAGCTGAACTCTGCAAAGAAAATCATTACCCTCCCGACTGTGTGGGATTTGACAATCCAGGGGGAAAGTCTCCCTGACAACATGGGACATGACTCCCAGCAGGGAGCCTGGCCCTGGTACCATGGGATTAGCAACACCTTCTTGACCAAACAGGGGGCTAGAAATGTAACAAAATAAAGTTTCTGTGGCTGAGAGAGCTCAAATAGAGCCAAGAGGCTATTCCGGGGGCAGGCCATGGTGGCTCAGCAGGCAGAGATCTAGCCTGCCATGCCAGAGACCTGGGTTTGATTCCCAGTGCCTGCCCATGCAAAAAAAAAAAAGAAAAAGAAAAAACAGAGGCTATTCTGGGGTCTCCTCTTACACAAGCTTCAGCCAGATATTAGTAATTGACAGGTTCGCCACACCCCAACCAACACCATTCCTATTAACACTAAATAACATATAGCAGTTTATATGAAATTCTACACAGGTTTCATGCACTGAGATTCCTTTCCAAAAACCTACAACCTCCAGATGGGTTCCTAGGACAGATAACTTCTGAAATCCAGAGGGGCCAGCTTCTCTAAGAACATCAACTAGTTCCATCCTCCTATCCCATTTGTTGATGCCCCTTTACAACATGAAAAATGGGCAGAGCCCAGATACCCCTAAAGGTTGGGAAAAGGATCAAAGGAGAAGGAGTTATAACAGAGAAGATGGGGTTTAACAAATGAGTATGATTGCCTAATCATTACACTGATGTTTCTTTTAGTCTCCAGCGTCTTGGAGAAGCTCCTAGGAAAGACCCGAAATTGTGGAACTGTAACCTGTACCAAACTTTGAAATCTGTCCTATAACTACTTGTTAAAACATACTTTGAAATTTATTGCTTTTTTATATATCATTTTTCACAATAAGAAGTGTTGAAAGTAAGAAAATACTTTGGAATGCATTTATACAAATTGTTGCAGGACTTGTACAATGAAACTACAAAATCTTGTTGAAGGAAATTTTAAAAGACCTAAATAAATGGAAAGACATTCCACATTCATGGATTGGAAGTCTTAATATTGTTAAGAAAGCAATCCTCCCCAAAGAGATCTACAGATTCAATGCAATCCCTACCAAAATTCAGCCTTTTTGTACAAATAGAAAAGCTGATCATCAAATTCATATGCCATTGCAAGGGACCCATAATAGTGAAAACTGTTTTTTAAAAGAAGCAAATATTAAATATTCACATTTCTTGATTTCAAGCTTTTCACAACACAGCAGTAATCAAAAGAGTGTAATACTGGTTATAATGATCAGCATATGCATCAGTGGAATATAAATGAAAGTCTAGAAATAAATATGGGCAATTGATTTTCAACAAAATACCAAGACCATTCACCACAGAAAAAAAAAAAAAGCCTTTTCAAGAAATGGTGTTGTTGTGAGGTATGCAATTAGATGAATGGAACTTGAGACCGTATGTTGAGTGAAATGAGCCAGAAATGAAAAAACAGATGTTATAATACTTACTAATATGAACTAACTATAATGTGCAAACACTGAGAATTGAATTCAAGACCATAAGTTATCAGGAGAAGACTTATTGTTAAGGTTCTTAGATGTAATACCTTACAGCAGTCACATCAATCCCTGAGTTGTAACATTTATAAATTCTGAGATGCTGAGCTCCTGTGTATAACCTGATTGGTCCCTGGAGCTTTGATTATCCGTGTGACCACTGGGTCTCAGAGCCAAAGTTCTGCAGCTCTGAAATTCAACATTGCCATATACAGCAACTGTTTAAAAGGCAGAAAACTAGATCAGACTTCAATTAGAGATATGAATGAGCAGATATTGTTAGAACTAAGGTAAATCAGACTAAAGGGTAAAGGATGATATTGACTGTGCTTTAAATCTTCAACTTCCATGTAAGATGAGAGAAAGAGATGTTTATTTGATGCAAAATTTATATTTTCTGTACCATACTATTTTATCTTGTATGGTCAGTTTATTCAAACACCATAATTGCATGGAACCTTGAATAAGGAGTGAGAGCTTGTGAGTTTGTATAGGTTAGTGTGATGCCCTGATACATCCCAGAGTATTTTGGACAGAGAATGAAAAAGTATTTGCATGGGTGGCTCAGTGGTAGAATGCTTGCCTTCCATGCAGGAGACCCAGGTCCAATACCCAGACCATGCACCCCCTATTCTAGTTTGCTAGCTGCCGGAAGACAATATACCAGAAATGGAATGGCTTTTAAAAGGGAAATTTAATGAGTTGCTAGTTGACAGTTTGAAGGCTGAGAAAATGTCCCAATTAAAAGAAGTCTATAGAAACATTCAATCAAAGGCATCCAGGGAAAGATATCTTGGTTCAAGAAGGCCGATGCAGTTCAGAATTTCTCTCTCAAGTGAGAAGACACATGGCCAACACAGTCAGGGTTTCTCTCTCACTTGAAAAGACACATGGTTAACACACTCAGGGTTTCTCTCTCATCTGGAAAGGCACATGGTGAACACGGCGTCATCTGCTACATTTCTCTCCTGGCTTCCTGTTTCATGAAGCTCCCTGGAAGGCTTTTTCCTTCTTTATCCCCAAAGGTCACTGGCTGGTTGACTCTCTGCTTCTCATGGCTAAATCATTCTCTGTTCTCTCAGAAATCTTTCTTTCTCCAAAAATGTTTCCTCTTTCATAGGATTCCAGTAAATTAATCAAGACCCATCCGAATGGGTGGAGACATGTCTCCCTCTAATCCAGTTTAACAACCACCTTGATTGAATTACCCCTACAGGGAGATGACCTATTTATAGTTTCAAACATACAGTACTGAATAGGGATTAGAAGAAACGACTGCCTTTACAAAATGGGATTAGGATTTAAACATGGCTTTTCTAGGGTACATACATCCTTTCAAACCAGCACACACACACACCAAAAAATAGCATTAGCAATGCTTCCTGGAGGGGCTAGGAAAAAAATGTGGAAATATTAAACCTTCCCACCTGGGGAAGACCTGATATGCTTGCAAGCATTGGGGACTACCAATTTAATAGGCCAAACCCTCAATCTTGGGGCTTGCCCTTAAGAAACAATGATGCCTAAAAGTCACCCCCAGAGAACCTCTTTTGTTGCTCATATGTTGCCTCTCTCTCTGAGTCAACTCTGCAGGTGAACTCACTCCCCTTCCCCCTACATGGGACATGACAATCAGGGACCTAAATCTCCCTGGCAACACTGAACATGACCCCCAGGGATGAGCCTGGATCTGGCATTATGGGATTGAGAATGCCTTCTTACCACAGAAGGAGGAGAAATGAAAGAAAATAAAGTTTCAGTGACTGAGAGTTTTCAAATAGAGTAAGAGGTCATTCTGGAGGTTATTCTTTTGCATTATATAGATATCCCTTTCAGTTTTTCTAACTAGAACTCTCAGGTTTCGGTGTATCAGAGGAGCTAGAGGGAAATGCCTGAAACTGTTGAATTGTACTCCAGTAGCCTTGATTCTTAAAGATGATTGTACAACTATATACCCTTTATAGTGAGGCCAGGTGATTGTGAAATCCTTGTGACCGGCGCTCCCTTTACCCAGTGTATGGACAGATGAGTAAAAAAAATAGGACAAAAAATAAATAAACAATAGGGGGTTATGGGGCACAGGGTATTTGTGTGTTCTATTACATTTTAATTTTTATTCTTATATGTATTTTTTGAGTACTAAAAATGTTCTAAAATTGCATTCCCAGCATTGATGTACCTGGTTGACCCCACTGGTTCCCCAACACTCCAGGACACCCACCTCCATTTTCTGCCAACACACAGACACAGGCCTTGACAAGTCCAAAAATCAAACACCTGCTTCCAGGTCCTCTCTGGTCACAACCCCACACTCGGCCTAACCTGCCAGCATGGGACACGGCTGTCATCATTACATGTCATCAGTGTGACCTCAGGGACTGTGGTGGTTAGATTCAGTTGCCACCTTGGCCAAGTGAAGGCACCTAGTTTTGTTGCCGTGGACATGAGCCAATGGTACGTGAACCTCATCTGTCACTGATTACACCTGCAGTCAGCTAGGAGACGTGCCTGCTGCAGTGAATGATGTTTGACTTAATTGGCTGTGCTTAAATGAGAGAGCGCAACATAGCACAGCCCAAGCAACTCAGCATATCTTATCTCAGCATTTGCAGCTCAGCCCAGGCCTTTGGAGATGCAGAAAGGAATCCCTATGGGGAAAGTTGTTGGAACCCAGAGGCCTGGAGAGAAGGCCAGCAGAGATCACCCTGAGCCTTCCCACGTAAGAAAGAACCTCAGATGAAAGTTAGCTGCCTTTCTTCTGAAGAACTAATGAAATAAATCCCCTTTTATTAAAAGCCAATCCGTCTCTTGTGTGTTGCATTCCAGCAGCTAGCAAACTAGAACAGGGACCGAGGCCTGAACCAGACCTCAGCTTCAGATTTCCCACCTGCGTCTGTGCAGTCACCACTGAAGGGATGCAAAGACTCTGATGGTGCTGGAGAGACAGGCTCCTTGTGGGCTCTTTTGTTGAATTTCTACCAGTTGATTGAAAGATAAGCACCTATTGTTCTATGAAGGAATTCAGCACCACCTTAATGAAAGATTACCAGGAACAAGGAGAACAATATAAGAACAATAAAGAAATTCTAAATAGATACATTCACGAAAATAAGTTGATCTTTAACAGAAATACAGGGACATTAGGATGAATTTATAACTACTTTCATCTATTATGAAAATCAATTAGTAAATAATAATCATTATATAAACTGATAACAATGTCTATATCAAGAAATCATAATGTTGATTATGAAAAATAAAATCATACTGAGTTTCAGAACAATAGAATCAATTCTGATATTTCTGGTGTAACTGGAATTACAAGCTTTGATAACAAATAGCATGCTGAGTCTACAAAACTGACTTTGGAATTTAATACATTTAAGTTATTTAAATGCTATTTATTCCCTGAGGTGCTAATAAAAAGATAATTTTTTATCATAGCCAAAAAGGATCCAAAGAACAATCAGAGGATTGAAGGGACCAAAAGTGTACTTTGTAGTCACCAATCAAACTTGAAAATGATGAATTTCATGGGAAAGCTTTAAGCAAATCATTCCTATTTCATTTGAATCTGGGAGCTAAACTGTTACCCAAAGAGTGTCATCCTTCTCTCTCAGGAGTTGAAATGAAGTCAACATGAACTTTGTCCAAATCTTGAGTCCAGGAGAAAGGTTCTTTCTTGAGGTCCCGTGACTAAGCAGTGTGTGTGTAGGAAACACGTCAGCAGAGACAGAAGTGCTGGGGCACGCTGGCTCACTGTCGCCTGGGGTATCACCCACAGGGATGCAGGCATGTTGGGGGGTCAGGCTGGTGAGCTGGGGGATGACAGTGCCCAGCATGGTGTAGTCGGGGAGGCGAAGCGACTCTCCTGCGGGCAACTGTGTGACAATAGCAAGTAGAAGGGCAGGCGTGGGTGTGGGGGCGGCAGGCAGGAGGGGCTCCTCTGCGGCTGGGGGTGTGGCCTTGACCAGGAACGGGGCGAATTGGGCAAGTCACTGCATCCTGCTGGCCAAGGGTGAGGGCAAGTCTTGAAGTGGAAGGAGTAGAAGAAAGCATGGCTGCGAGAGCCCGTGCGGTGTCCAGAAGGACATTCGAGGCATTTGAAGATACATAGGGATATGGAGGAGCCACTGCTGCATAGAAGGTAGATGGGGCAGGGAACACAGGGAGGTTTGTGAGCAGTCAGGGGCTCCCTGTAGATGATGTGGCCTACGTGGAGGAATGTTCAGAGAGTAGCTGGGGGCAACTGGGTCTTCCTCTAAGGCTTGCAGGAAAGTGACGGGTGTCATAGGACAGGACTCTGGTAGGATGTGTGAGTTACTCGGGGCTTCCTGTGCATGACAGGAAGGCTCTTGGAGAAGCTGGGGGGTGACTGAAGAGTATCTGGGAGACAGCAGAGATTGTCCTAAAATCTCGCAGGAAAGTCATATGTGTCATGGGACTAGAACCAGGTAAAGGTCTGTGAGTTGCTGGGAGCTTACTGTGAGACACGGCATGATTCTTGGACAAATTGGGGGATGGTCGGAGAGTAGCTGGGGAACACTGGGGATTCCCCTAAGGCTTGCAAGAAAGTCATGGGAGTCATGGGATAAGAACCTGGTGATGTTTCTGAATTGCTGGGGTATTCCTGTGGATGATGGGGAAATTGGGAGAAATTGGGGGATGAAGGAAGAGTAGCTGGGGTCACAGGGGATTCTCCCAAGGATCACAGGAAAGTCATGGAACTCAAGGGACTTGAACCTGGTGAGGTCTGTGGGTGGTTCAGTGCTTCCTGTGTCTGATGGGGTGATACTTGGAAAAATTGGGGGATGGCTGAAGAATAGCTGGGAGACACCAGCAATTCTCCTAAGGCTTGCAGCAAAGTCATGGGAGTCATGGGGCGGGAATCTAGTGAAGTCTGTGAGTTGTTTGGGATTTCCTACGCGTGATGAGATGACACTTGGAAATATGGGGTGGAGCGGAGAGCAGCTGGGGGACGCCCGGAGACTCTCCTAGGGCCCGCAGGAAAGTCATGGGAGTCATGAGACTTGAACCTCATGAGGTCTAGGAGTGGCTGGGGGCTTCCTGTGCATAATGGGGTGACTTCTGGAGAAATCGGGGGATGGTGGGAGAATAGCTCCGAGACCCTGGGTTTTCTCTTAAGATTGTGGTGGAAGAGATGGGAGACATGGGGAAGGAACCTGGTGAGGTCTGTGAGTGCTGGGGGCTTCCTGTGCATTAGGGGGTGACACTCGGAGAAATCGGGGATGGCTGGAGTGTTTCTGGGTGATGGTGGAAGTTCTCTGGTGGCTGTAGGTGAATTACTTGGCATTGGAAGTCAGAAGGTGTGGTACATGCCTGAAGAATATAGGGACTCAGATCAGCGGGCGAGATGTGGAGAGCGGAATGGGAAGTAGGTTGATGCTGGCGACCATGGAGGTGAAGCTGGAGAACCTCCAGGGTAGGAGGGCCCACAGCTTGTGGTCTCTGGGGAAGAGCTGACCGCCAGGGCTGAGTCGCTGGGGGAGGAGAGGGAGGAGCAGGGTGAGGACCATGAGGGATTTATGGAGTCAGGGCTGGGGGATATTTGATGGGGGAAGCCTGACCTCACCCACCTTTCCTCAGATGCAGATATGGTTGGGAATTCTGCAGCAAACGGGGCCCCTGCCCTTCTCTTCATCCTACACAAATGGAGGTCGGTAAAGTGCATTTGTGTGTGTGTGTGCTTGTGTGTGCATACACGTGTCCAAGACAAGATTGTAGGGATAAGCTAATGAAAAGTGTGAGATTCACTTCCCTAAAGAATTCTGTCCTAGGCTTTTCCGAACCGCTTCCGCGGAAGGAGGCCCAGATGCACCATGGCTGATGCTGTGCTCTCAGGAGAGCGCCTGACGGTTTCTGAGCAAGGGCTGAGTTTAAATACCCTTGGGGCGGGGGGGGGGGGTGGGGGGGGGTGGGGGGGTGGGGGGGGGGTGGGGGGTGGGGGGGGGGGTGGGGGGGGTGGGGGGGTGGGGGGGTGGGGGGGTGGGGGGGTGGGGGGGGTGGGGGGGGTGGGGGGGTGGGGGGTGGGGGGGGTGGGGGGGTGGGGGGTGATCTGCAGAGGGGGCGGGGCGATCAGCAGAAGGGGGCGGGGCTTCCAAACTCTGCCGCTCACCTCAGCTCTTCCATTTGCCAGCCACTTACACCACAGGAGATTGCTGTGCTGTCCGATTCCGTATCAAAGTGGCAAAGAGTTTTAGGCAAAAATTAGGATTTTTCAAAAACATGTCAACTACAAATGGGGATTCCTTTCAAAGTCAAAACTGGATTATTCTAGCGTCTCTTACCTGGTGGTTCAAAATGTTAATGTTCTGACACTATTTTTCTTTCTTCTACACTGTCTGAGGTGGAGATTTTCTTCAAGATGAGATTCAGCCGAAAAAGAAGGAGCAACAATTGAGGACTTAACTGCTCACCTGAAGGAACTTGAGAAAGAACAGCAAACTAACCCCAGGGCAATTAGAACAAGAGGAAATGAAGTAGGGAAGACTCTGAACGCTGCACAAGAATGCACCGAAGCCTCTGAGAAGCGAACAAGCTTTTATTGCCATGGCAGACTCAGAGGACTTCTATCCAAAGTCTGATCCCCGAAAACCCTTTGTTTCCAGATTATAAAGGCTAGCAGGCAGGGCAGGAGTCACTATGGGAAGGAACAGGAGCAGTGCCAAGCAGACCTTGCAGGGTGGGATTTTACTATGGTAATGGAAAAGGGCTGTGCTATAAACTCTGGCTCTTAGCTGAGTTCTTTGGTCTGGAATGCAGGCGAGCCTGGGCATGCCTAGACATGACTAAGCAGATGCAGCAGACATTCTGTTTCACTACCTGTCATGGTTAGGGACAGGTGTCAACTTGGCCAAGTTGTGGTACCTGTTCATCTGATTGGGCAAGCGCTGGCCTGTCTGTTGCAATGAGGACATTTCATAGGATTAGGTCATGATCGCGTCAGCTACATCCACAGCTGATTCCATTTGTAATCAGTGAAAGGGGAGTGTCTTCTGCAATGAGTGATGCTAAATGCAATCATGGGAAGCCTTTTAAGGAGGACTCAGAGGAGACCGGTTGCATTCCTGCTTTGGCTGGTGAGCCTCTCCTGTGGAGTTCATCCAGGCCATCCATCGGAGTCATCGGTTTCACAGCCTGCCCTGTGGATTTTGGACTCTGCGTTCCTACGGTCACGTGAGACACTTTCATAAATTTTATATTTGCAAGTGTTCCCTGTTGATTCTGTTTCTCTAGAGAACCCTAACTAATACACTACCTCTTTCAGAAAGCATGTTTCACACATTTTTAATAGTACACAAATTCATATAGTCATTTTAGTAAGGAGATACAGCAATAATACTGGGGCCACTCTTATGAACTACCCCCAAAATTACAAGGATTAAAGCAGAATAAATGAAGGGGAGGACAAAAGAACAATACAGAGAATCAATAAAACCACAAGTTGGTTCTTTGGGAAAATCTATGGGCCACTAGCAAGGCTGACATTGAGAAAAAGGAGAGAAAATGCAAATTGAAAAAATGAGAAATGAGATGGGGTGGTTACCACAGATCCTGAAAAAATAAAGGAAATCATAAGATGATACCATGCTCTAGGGTAACTTTCCAGAAACCTACAACCTCCACATGGGAGCCTGGACCAGGTAAGTCCTGAAACCTAGAGGGGCCCAGCCTCTCCAGAACACCAGCTTCTACCATCTCCTGACCCTTCATAACTGACAGCCCTTCCAACATAAAAAAAAAACATAGAATGAGCACAGCCCAGATACCCCCAAAGAATGGGAGAAAGATCAAAGGTGATGGTGGAGTCATACAGAGAAAGTAGGCTTTAATGAACGAGTCTGAGTGCTCAATCATTATATTGATATTTCCTTTAGTGTCCAGGATCTCAGAGCAGCCAGGAGTAAACACCTAAAATTGTGGAATTGTAACCGATACCCTACTCTGAAATCTGTTCTACAACTAATTGTTGTGTTGTGCTTGGAAATTTATTGCATTTTAATATATGTTATTTTTCACACAGAAAAAAAGGTGATTGCGAGGACAAAAAAAATGCATGTATTCCTTCTAGCCGCCTATATTGTGCAGCAGCTAGAAGAAGATCTGAGATGATGGTGTGGTAGCCCATGACAAACTCTGGGACCTGTCCTGTGACTGCTTGTTGAAGAGTGCTTTGCAAACCATTGCATTTTTCTCTCTTTGCTTTGTATATATGTCATTTTACACAATAAAAGAATCTAAAAAAAAAAAAAAAGATAAAATTCAGGCCAGTGCCCCTTTTAGGGGCGCGAGTCCCTGGTGCGATGGACACCGTTGGGCTGCAAGCGCTGCAGGGGTGGGGAGGGGGGCAGGGCCCCGAGGCCGCCAGAGTCTCACCCCTCCCCGCCCGGGCTGTCCTGCTAGACAGCTTGGAGCCCCCGGGAGGTGAGGGCGCTGGAGTCTGGAGGAGCTGGACCCCTAGGCTGCGTCGGGGCACCGGGGCGGCGCGGTGGGGGCGGGGGCCGCGAGCAAGACGTGCCCTTGGAGAGCGGCAGCGAGACCCCAGCCGGGTGGCCAAGGAGCGCCACAAGATGTACGAGGACCGAGGACAAGTAAAAGAAGAAGGAGAACAGCGACGAGGCGTTGAGCGGCGGCGCGGCAGGGGTGGCATCAGGCTGGAGGAAAGCGCAGATAGCACCCTCGCCGTTGTTACACAAAGAACGGATCTTTTGGAGACAGTCCTGCAAGACCTACATTTTTAGAACTAGTGTTAAATCGAAAAAGACTGCCCTTGCTAAGAAGCCTTGAAGTAGTGCAGTTTTTACCGAGACAGCAACAACTATTAAACCAGCACGTTTGGGAGCCAAGACAGCAGCGATTTCCAGGAAAACCAGTGTGAGGGAGTTTGCCGAGAAGATCTTTTATCTTACTGAAACAAATGAACATATTTTTATACTGAAGATAAACGGGGTAAGCTATGCCAGTGGAATATAAGCAGTCGTTTTCCTGCTAATGTGTGCATGCATTTGGGGATAAGTCAGTATTGCACTTTTGTGCATCTAAACCTTTCCAGTCGCCATAAATTTAAAGAAATCAGCTTATCTTTCCAAATAACATTTAATTACAGTGGATTTTAAACAAAACGTTCCTCTTCAGTCATTGTTACTGAAGGTAATGAAATAGCTACTTTCTGTGGAAGTCATGAAGTTAATAGATAATTATCCCGGATCATCTGACTAAGAAGTTCTTCTCACAGGGCAGCTGGAAGTGTATAGGTGTGTGTTTTGGTTGTGGCAGTGACCTTGATGACTGCTGAATTTTCGTGGATGGGTTGGGGATGCATAGTGTTCTGCCATGTCAGGGTTAATCCCACACAATTAAGGATTATTCCACTCACAAGCCATTAACACTGCTTCTAAGGAACAGAGAGTACTCTTGTTACAGTAACACATAGCTAGGACACCTAGAATTGGGTTCTAGTAGTAACCTTTTCTCTGCAGCTAATACTGGAGCTGTGACGAGGTAAGCGTATTTTATATCTGTAAGAAAAGCAGTCATTGTTCAGTACCTGTGAAATTAGGATGTGCGTCTCTTTGCAGAAATGTGCTGGTAAAATCCAACCAGGATTAACTAAATATGCTGGGGTGAATGCATCCCCTAAAGCTGACTTCTCTACTTCAATACCCATTGGTTTTGTTTGTTTGGTTGGTTTTTGGGTGCATGGTCCGGGAACCAATTAGTTTTTATCTCTTTTAAAGCAGACACTCTTTTATGTTGCATTTGTGAACAGTTATCCCACCAATGCCAGGTCAAATTGTTTTTTTATATGCATTTCCTTTTTAAAAAGATCCTGAAAATAAGAGTGACACCAGCATTTTGTCAATGTTTTTTGAAATTGAACTATTTAAGACTGTGTCATTCCTAAAAACATTCAAAGAATGATGAATAATCTGAATAGATGATGCTTTTTTTCTTGTATTTCTCCCAGGCAAACTTTAAAAAGGCAAATCTACCAATAAAAGTAACACATAGACCAAATGTTAAAATAAATTTAGTAGATTGAAATGCTAGTGATCAATGAAAGGGAGCGGTAATGGGTATGGTATGTATGAATTTTTTTCTGTTTTCTTTTTATTTCTTTTTCCGAATTGATGCAAATGTTCTAAGAAATAATCATGATGCATACACAACTATGTGATAATATTGTGAGCTATTGATTATATAACAAGAATGGAATGATCATATGGTAAGAATGTTTGTGTTTGTATGTGGATATGCTTCATAAAAAAAAAAAAAAAAAAAGAGTAACACATAGTCGGGGCCAGGGTAACTCCATGGTGGAATTTTTGTTTGCCAAGCGTGAGACCCACTCATGCCAAATACATATTAAAAAAAAAAAAAAGAGTAACAAATAAATGTCAAGAGAGTATTTCCAATATTAGGATTCTAAATGTATATGCGTTGGGTTTAAACATTGTGAAAATATTTAAAGATTTGTTAATTTCTTATAGATGGTTTTTAAGTTCTGAAAATATATCCACTTAAACTCAGGCATGACATTTCTAAGTACTTGTGGAAAGAATCTTCTCCTTCATTTTGTGTGTATATGTGTTGCATGTCTGTGCAAAAACACTTTTACACAAATGAATCATTAAAGTCCATGTGTTGACATAAAAAAAAAAAACAGATAAAATTCAGAATGTGATTCTCAAGTTCCAGGAAAATATTCAGGTTAGGAAACCCAAAGTTTGCACATGGACTACTGAGTTCACCTCTAGTGATGCTGAACAACCATAATCCTTTCATTTCAGCCAAATTCCATCTGAGTTCATTCTAGTGAGTTCCTAGAACGTGGCATCAGTGACCTTGAAACAGTGACTTTATCTGGGAGAAGTGGCGGCATGAGTGTTACTGCTCTCTCCCCTGCCGTCCTGTGGTGGTTTGGAGCTGTATGTGCCAAAGGAAAGAGCATGATTTTCAACTTAATCTGCCAGCATGGGGAAGCTTGGTGGGTCGGGCAGTCAGCAAATACTGCATCCCTGGGCCAGGGAGAACACTGACGTTGAGCTGGGCGGGTAGACCGGCTGCTGTGCTGCTACTTGTGTTGTGACAGCCATACGTGGTGGTATTTTTCCCTTGCTGAGAGACGGTGTGATGCTTTTCTCCAGGGCTTGCTCTAAGGCATAATTCTCACCCCAGGGGTTGCACCCTGTATGGATAATGGGCCCTCATGGCAAGATAAAGGCGGTCAATTTTGGACCTGGCTGGCACCCACCACTAGCCTTCCTTCAACCTAAAGGTCACCCAGACTGTACCACTGCTTGGTTTGGGAAATATAATCTGGCCTGTTGGTTAACCTGAGGGTCAAGGTGGGATTGCATCTCCCCTCAACAAAGGAGGGGAGTCTCTGCGCCCAACCACTTGATGGTTTCAATAGCAGAACTGAGGATTTCAGAGATCAAACAGAAATTTGGAGTCAACTTCATCACGGCTCTTGCCAAATTTACAAGCCACGAAGCTCTTCCTGGGGAGTTTGGACTAAGGACATCAGTGACCCCTTTATAGGAGTGTCCAGCTTGCAGCCCACCCTATGGATTTCACAAAATCCTGTGATCCACGTCCTTAAAAAAAATCTACTGTACTTATCTCCTTTCTCTGGAGAACCTTGACAAATACAACCCATCTTCCTTTGTTCTTCCCATTTGTTAACTATGGAACCACCTGCCACCCTGGAGGTCTGATCCCCATATGCCTTGCCTCTGGGGCTTGTGGTTGCCCTGTCTCTGCAGGCTTGGAGCCCTTGACCTGAAACAAAAGCATGAGACAGGTCAGAGCTGGGCTCCTCCAGGGTGACATGTGGGTGAAAACCTGGAAACCACATTTCTGTCTGCCTTCTGGGACCTCCAAGCCCCCGGAGCCCAGTTATCCACAGCTTCTGATACTGGGGACCTAGGATGTTGGTCTTATATGGGTTTTCATTTCTTTAAGAACTTAGAACAAAGGTCTGAACCCTTTCCTCACATCTTTCCCCATCCCGCGCCCCTTCTTATTCTCGAAAACGGGTTTCCCTGAGGCCAGTATCTGATCACAAGGCCAACTGGTGGAGGGATGGGGGAGTCTCTCCATGTCTGCAGAAGCTACATCCAGGCCTCACCTCTGCTTTCCAATCACGCGTCTCCCTACATAGGCCTGGGATGGGCAAAAGGAGATGCTTTGTGACATCTGGCGATGCGGATGGGAGAGGAAAGGAGACCTCTGTATGACTAAGTGACTGAACTGAGGGGCGACATCACCAGAGAAGCAGGAGGTGAAACTGTACCTCCCACGCACACAAACTGGGGAGTAGGTGGTGGCCTTCAGTCCAAATTCATTCACTGGATTTTAAATTTGAGTCCCGGCAGAGGTTAGGTGCATTATAATGGGAAACCCAGGCCATCACGCGTGGGAAAAACAGTGTGTTATTCATGGGTCCCAGAGAGAGGGAAGGACCATGAGGGGTTGGTGGGAACCACAATCAGCTTGGGAGGGGATGGCTTACCCAGCAGGTGGGAAGCACACAAGCAGAGCAACAGGGAGCTGGGGGCTTGTGCCTTTACTGTGGTCCAAGTGAAAAGGTGAGTAGATTTCCCAGGGAGGTAAAGGATAGGTCAGTTTAAAGCAAATACATGCGAAAAGGGAAAGGGACTAGGGGCCCAAGGGCAGTGAGGATGGTGAGCTCAACATTTGGGATTAGCCTTGGGTCTGCAGTGAGATGTGCAAGTTGTGGGTGGTGGCTGCAGATAAGGGTGTTGGGGAGTTTATGCCCCAGGGCTGGAGAGCGGCTTATTGACTAGGCCAAAGGTCGGTGTTGAGGTAAGTGGCTCAGCCAAAGTAAGATGGATGCTGAGGCAGCACACAAAATTGTTGACAGTTATAAGGGCAGATGTGAAAAAGTGAACACTAACATCACATTTGATGGTCAAAGACTGAAAGTTTTCCCTCTAAGATATGGAACATGACAAGGATACTCACTATCACCACTATTATTCTACATTGAATGGGAAGTTCTAGTCAGAGCACTGAGGTAAGAAAAAGAAATTAAAGGCATCCAAATTGGAAAAGAAGAAGCAAATCTTTCAGTTAATAAAAATCAAAACTTTTTTTTGCAGATGACATGATCATATATATAGAAAGTCCCAAAAGGTCTACAGCAAAGCTACTAAAGCTAACAAATGAATTTAGCAAAGTGGTAGGGTACAAGAACAACACGCAAAAATCAGTAGTGTTTCCATACACTAGCAATGAACAATCTAAAGATGAAATTAAGAAAGAAATCCATTTACAATGCTAGCTAAAAGAACCAAATATCTAGGGATAAATTTAACCAAGAATGTAAAGGACTTATATATGGAAAATTATAGAACATTGCTAAGATATCAGAGACAACTTAAATAAATGGAAGGACATCCCATGCTCATGGATTAGAAGAGTAAATATTGTTAAGGATATCAACTCTACCCAAAGCGATGTACAGATTCAATGCAATCCCCATCAAAATTCCAACAGCCTTCTTTGCAGAAATGGAAAAGGCAATCATCAAATTTTCTTGGAAGGTTAAGGGGTCCCAAACCAGCCAAAATCATTTTAAAAAAAAAAAAAAAAGAAGAAGAACAAAGAACAAAGTCACGGGGCTCACACTTCCTGATTTCAAAACTCATTACAAAAGTACAGTGGTCAAAACCCCATGGCACTGGCACAATGACAGATGGAATTGAATTAAGAGTTCAGAAATAGACTCCCCACATTGGGGGCCAATAGTTTTTTGACAAGGGTACAAAGTCCTCTCAACTGAGAAAGAATAGTCTCTTCAACAAATGGAGCTGGGAAAACTTGAGGTCTATACGCAAAAGACTGGAAATGGACCCCTATCTTACAGCATATACAAAAATTAATTCAAAATGGATCAAAGACCTGAATATGAGAACCAGTACTATAAAACTCCTAGAAGAAATCATAGGGAAGCATCTTCAGGACTTTGTGTTAGGCAGTTTCTTGGACCTTACACCAAAATCACAAGCAACAAAATAAAAATAGATAAATGGGATCTCATCAAAGTTATAATCATTTATGCATCAAAGGACTTCATCCTGAAAGTAAAAGGACAACCTGCAGAATGGGAGACCTTGGATCTTTGGCACACAGTCAAAGACAAAAGCCACTGCCATGGCTTTGGGGAGAGTCTTGGGAATTTTGTCTCAAACTGAGCTTTTCTTATATTTGTCTTTCAGTTTTTCCATGTATTCAGTCAGTTGTTCTCTTTATTTTGTTTCCAATGATTAATTTTGGTCCATTTTTTTTTCTAGGCCTGGTTTAAGAAAAAAAAAATCCTTAAGGATGTTTAAATTTCAAGTTGGATCAAGAACAGGACATTCATCTTCTCTTATATGGAATTTTCCCTTCTCAAGAAGCAAGTTCATGTACAAATATGTTGATCGATGTCTGCCTAAAGAAAACTATCACTGGTTATTGCTTATGTTAACGAATGACTTGGCTACATTAATGAGATACAGAGATGGCCAAAAAGTAGATACCTATAGATCTTGCGATATGAAAATCTTAGTCAAGGGTTGTTTTTTAAAAACAAGTACATTTAGGGTGGGCCACGGTGGCTCAGTGGCAGAGTTCTTCTTGCCTGCCATGCCGGAGGCCTGGGTTCGGTTCCCGGTGCCTGCCCCTGCAAAAAAAAAAAAAAAAAGGTACATTTAAAATTTTTGCAGGTACTGGTGGGCTGTTCACACTGAAGCAGCGTGACCACACTGGAATTTTAAGTTTTACATATTTTTCATGTGGTTAGAGAGGAAGATTTTTCCATCCTTCAAAGCAGTCATCTTCCCCAAGATAGCCAAATCTATTTTAGCAGAGAACCATGACAATTATCATTTGATGATGCTGACTCAGGATGAGAGAGTGATCGTTTCCAGCCAGTAAGCTGAAAACTCTTTTTGGTTTTTAATATAACTTTTTGACATGCATCAGTTGAATATGAGCTGGTTGTTAAAAGACTAGCTTTATTTTCTATCTAAATACTGGAACTTAATCTTTTATATTTTCTTTGCAGACCACGCCACTATGTTCAGTTTATGAAAGTACTTATCAGCCGATAAAATCAAATAGTAATTCAACTGATTTGGGGAAATGCTTCAAATGAAATGTAATAACCAATGATAGAACTTACCAAACCCCAATCAAAACCATTCCTGCCAATACTAAAAAAGAATACCTAGGACATTACGTAAGATTCTACAAAGGTTCCATGCACTGGGGTAACTTTTCAGAAACCTACAACCTCGGTAGGTCCCTGGACCAGATAAATCCTGAAATGCAGAGGGGCCAGCCTCTCCAGAACATCAACTAGTTCCATCCCCCATTACATTTTATGAACAGCCCCTTTCAACATGAAAAAGTTAGAATGGGCATAGCCCAAATACCCCTCAAAAGTGGAGAAAGATCAAAGGTGATGGTGGAGTTATACAGAGAAGGTAGGGTTTAACAAATGAGTATGATTGCTGAATCGTTATACTAATATTTCCTTTAGCCTCTAGTACCTTAGAGCAGCTAGAAGTAAAAACCTAAAATTGTGGAATTGTAACCCGTACCAAACTCTGAAATTTACAACAAATTGTTGCAATGTACTTTGAGATTTATTGCTGTTTTGTATATATGTTATTTTCCACAAAAAAGAAAAAAGGAGTATAACAGAGAAGATAGGATTTAACAAATGAGTATGACTGCTGAATCATTATATTGATATTTCTTTTGTTCTCCGGTGTCTTGGAGCAGCTTGAAGAAAAAAAAAACAATCGTGGAACTATAACCTATACCAAACTTTAAAATCCGTTCTGTAGCTACTTGTTAAAATGTATTTGAAAATTTATTGCTTTTTTGTACATATGTTATATTTTACAATAAAAAAGGTTTTTAAAAATAAATAAATAACCAGTGATAGTTTTCTTTAGGCAGACATTAAAGCATCCATTCGAAAGGAACTATCTTGTCTAATTTAAGGACATTGTCAAGGAAATAGGTCCACACCACCATTTTAGTTTGTTAAAGCTACTGGAATGCAATATACCAGAAGCAGAATGGCTTTTAAGAAGGAGAATTTATCAAGCTGCAAGTTTACAGTTCTAAGGCCATGAAAATGCCCAAACTAAGGCATCCAAAGAAAAATACCTTAATTCCAAAGAGAGAGTGGATGAAGTTCGGGGGTTCTTTCTCAGCTGGGAAGACACATGGTGACAACTGCTACGTTTCTCTACTCATTTCATAAGGCTTCCCCAGGGGCATTTTCCTTCTAAATCTGCAAAGGTCTCAGGCTGTGTGGGTTCTGTTGGTTCTGAAGCTTTTTCCAAAATGGTTCCCTCTTAAATCCTCCTCTAAGCAGCCTCCCCTTGAATGGGTGGAGACACATCTCCATGGAAACCTAATCAAACCACCTAATCAATCTCCATGGAGATGCTCAGAAAGCTCCCCACTCAGCCCTATTGAATGAGGATTAAAGAACATGGCTTTTCTGGGGTACACAACAGTTTCAAACCTGCACAACCACAATAAGACCTTTAAAGTCTAGAGGTAGCTCTCCCAATTTCTCAATTTTTTTCTGTACTTCCCCCTCCCCATATGTAATATTTGGTACTATCATCAAGGTTTCAGCACATCTTGACTTAATTCATTTGCACATTTCTGTGTGATTTCTGTATTTTT
Organism: Tamandua tetradactyla; assembly: GCF_023851605.1. Taxonomy (NCBI): domain Eukaryota; kingdom Metazoa; phylum Chordata; class Mammalia; order Pilosa; family Myrmecophagidae; genus Tamandua; species Tamandua tetradactyla. Next base: position 15,055,393 of record NC_135342.1, read on the forward strand.
TGTTGTCGTTGTTCCTAAGGGAAAGAAAGGACCAGAAACTCAGAACCTACTTCAGGTTGAGGTTAGCGTCCGGAAGAGCACAAAGGGAATCCATCCACCCATTCCTGCACCCCAGAGGCGAGGGAGGTACCCCACCCCCAAGGAAAAGCAACCTCTTCCAGCTACTGCCTCTGTGTGTTGGAGCCTCGCCAGGCTCTCTCCCACTTCTCTTAACGGGTTTCCCCGAATCCACTGTGGCCCCTCCAAGCCATTCTCCACGCGGCCGCCAAAACGAGCTCTCAGAAGTGCAAGGGCTCCCCAGGCCTCAGCATGTGAAATGCAGACTGCTCTGTGCGGGATGAGGCGCAGCAAGCAGAGGCTCCCGCTGACCTCGCAGCCCCGTCTCTTCCAACGTGGGCTGGTGCTTTACACACCGGAAACATCAGTTCTTCTTATAGTCCCACGGTGCTCCAGGTGGGAGCTCTTACCTGCTCCACGCCTTGGCCTGGAACAACCGTCTCCCTCTCCTCTTTCTGGTTAATTATACCCGTAGAGTCAGGCAGACCTGTGAGACTGAAATGCTGTGCGACTTTGGACGTCTAGCCTCATTTCTCTTGGCCTCAGTTTCCTCATCTGAACAAAGGGTGCCTGCCGCACGGACCTGCTCTCGGCTGGTTGAGACGAGCCTGGCATCAGCATTAACCTCAGTAACTCTTGGCTCTTGGTTATTTATATTAAGGTTGCTATTACAGTTATTAGAAGGAAGTCACGCCACCCCACCCCACCCCCCGGAGAATCACGGAACAGGACCCTCGCGAGACTGAGAAGGCCTCTCTGGCGCTTGCAGGCTGCGGAGAAAACGCGCGGGGCTGGCGGCCGCAGCAAGGATAAACTAGAGGGCGGCGCGCCCTCTGGCGGCGAAGGAAGGGAACTGCGGAGAGGGTTGCGCGCCCTCTTCCCGGCGCCAAGGTCGGTCCAAGGTCGGAGCTGACTATGCCAAACGCGTCACCCACGTGAAATGCAGTCCATTGAGGTATTCTAATGCTTATTAGTTTATTAACCGACTGGCCTGCCTCCTTACTGAAATGTGGGTACAGAAACTTGTTTTGTTCACTGCTAGCAACGACAAAAGGTAGGCGGAGTATGCAGTGGGTGCTCGATACATAAGTGTAGGATGGAATCTGTGCAACTCTGCCCTTAGACCCAGGCCTGAGCTTTAAAGGACCTGCCCTGGCGCTCGTCTGACCTCATCCCTCTCGACAGAGACAAGGAAACCTCAAGACGAAGGTCCTTTTTGGACCGCGCTCAGGAGCCCCGGAATTCCCTGTACAGCCAGCCCGTAGCCTCCTTCCAGACCTGCGTGGGCCGCTTCCCTGAGCCACCGTCACGAGCTGGTCAGGTGTGCACCGAGGAACAGCTGTCTGTGGAGCTGGGGCAAGCAAGTGGGGTATCCAAGAGAGCCCATGGTAGACGGGGCGGGGTGGGGAGGTTAGAAAATAAGAGGAGTGGGCGTGGGGTTGGGGGTCAGAGGCCAGCTCTGCCCAAGCCTCCCTAGACCGAAATTCCCAGGTGTCGGAGAACTCTGCCAGACTCCGGTTCCTCTAAGGAACTTAAAAGGGATGTGGAGGGGCGCAAGGGTAGTTCAGTGGTAGAATTCTCGCCTGCCATGCGGGAGAACCGGGTTCGATTCCCGCCCATGCACTTTCCAAACAAACAAAGGGAAAACCAAACAAACAAAAAACTCAACAAATGGTGCTGCAATAAGGGGATACAGCACATGGAAAAAGAATGTAATATGATCCCCACCATACAGCATACATAAAAAAGGGGGGGGGATGATGTGGAGGGTGGGAGCACCTTGGGAACTGAGGTTGAAATAGTTAAGGGGAGGCTACACCTCTAGGCTCCCCTCGGGAATTGCCTGGATGGTGGGGGGGAAGAGAAGTGTGGTTCCCTCCCCCAATAAAGAGTAGGAGATAGTAGGTGATGATCGTGTGGATTTTCCAAGTGCCTAGAAGAGGAGGCTGACAGAGCGTGCCCAGGTGAGCCAACAAATGTGGGAGACAGCTGTCCCCACCCCTTCTCCTGCCCAGAGTGAACCACGGTCCTTGGTAGAAAAAGAACATCGGTGTTGAAATTGTGCTCCCCGTTATTTGGTGTGAACTGTTCCTTTGTGGGTCTTTTTCTCTTTTGTCTTTCTCGAAGGTGTTCTTGTGAAGGTGTTTTTGTTTCGCAGCTGGTAGGTGGGTGTGTAACTCTTGGCTCTTTAGCAATCCGGTACACAGACCCTTGCCCAGGAACCTGCAAATACGGGGGCAGCCCCGATTGTCACATCAGCCCTGTGAAGGAGGTAAGTCTATTTCACGGATGGAGAAACTGAGGGTGGAGCAACATGTTATCACATTGCCAACTTCGTTTTAGTAATTGCGGATGCAGTTTGAGCAAGAGGAAAAATTCAGCCCCTTCCTATAAACAGAAGATTCGTATACCCCTGATTCCTCGGAACAGTCCCAGACCCGGTATGATTACGAATAGATCTCCCTTTTACTCTCTAAGTGTCCTGATTTTCACAATAAATTGTAGGATGACTGTGCTTACAGACCTTGCTGTATAGTAGGAGAGAGAGAAGTCAATTAAGAATTTGAAAGATAAATAGTGGCTATTTCTCAATTAAAATATTTTTAAAAAAAAAAGAATTATACAGATCAATTGATAGCTACACCTGCGGTAAAATATGAAGAAGGCAAGAAAATGACGTGGGGGGAACAAAGAGAGGGGTTTGTCCCTATCGGAGACATCAGAGAGGGCTTTCCTGAGGAGGTGGCATGGAAGGAACAGCAAGGGACAGGACAGGGCATGGGAGCAAGGGAGGGAGGTGAGCTTTCTAGACTTAGAAGTCTGGGAAAAAAACAATCAAGATTCTAAGTTGTAGACGAGTAAAACATATGGAATAAAGATGAATAATAGGGAGAACAAATGTTAAAATCAATTTAGATTGAAATGCTGGTGATCAGTGAGGGGGAGAGGTGGGGGGTATGATATATATGAATTTTTTTCTGTTATCTTTTTATTTCTTTTTCTGAATAGATGCAAATGTTCCAAGAAATGATCATAACGATGAATATGCAACTATGTGATGATATTGTGAATTACTGATTATATACGTAGAACGGAATGATCAAAAGTTAAGAATGTTTACGTTTGGTGTTTTTTGGTATTTTAAAAAAAATTTTTTTTAATTAAAAAAAAGAATCTGAGTTGTGTTTTAAACACGTCCCTGCTATAATCACTGTGCCGGTGTGAAAGGATTTATGTACCCTAGAAAAGCCACTTTTTAATCTTAATCAGACTTGTGGGAACAACAGTTTCTTCTAATCCCTATTCAGTACTGTAGGTTGGAAACTTGATTAGGTTATCTCCATGGAAATATGCCTCAATCAGTTGTGGGTATTAAACTTGATTAGATGAAGACGTGTCTCCACCCATTTTCTGTGGGCTTTGATTAATTTACTGGAATCCTATAAAAGAGGAGACATTTTGGGGAGAGTGCCTTTTATATATATATATTAATGTTCTGATTATACTTTAATAATATTCCAATGATCAATTGTTACAAATGGGCCACACTAACACAAAAATGTTAACAGGGAAAATTTTTTGTGGGACGTGCATATGGGAACTCTGTTCCTTCTGGGTAATTTTTCTGTAAACCTACAACTTCTCTAGAAAAGAAAGTGTATAAAAAAAAAAAAAAGACTACTAAGAAATATTACTCAAAATTTGGAGATAATGCCAAGAGTCTAACATGTCTTTTCTTTTTTATATATATATGTTCATTCCATTCTTGTTATATAATCAATAACTCACTCTCTCATCACATAGTTGTATATTCATCATCATGATCATTTCTTAGAACATCTGCATCAATTCAGAAAAAACAATAAAAAGAAAACATAAAAAAATTCATACATACCATACCCCTTACCCCTCCCCTTCACCGATCATCAGCATTTCAATCTACTAAATCTATTTTAACATTTGTTCCCCCTATTATTTATTTCTTTTTAATCCATATGTTTTACTTGTCCATCGATAAGGTAGACAAAAGGAGCATCAGACACAAGGCTGTAACAACCACACAGTCGCAGAGAGAGTGCCTTTTGAGAATGAGAAGAGAGCCATTCTCAAACCATGACCGAAGGGCCAGAAAACCAGAGTCCACCAGCCAGTGACCTTCCAAGATGAAGAGGGAAAATGCCCCGGGGTGAGCTCCATGAAACAAGAAGCGTGGAGAAAAAACTAGCAGACGTCATTGTGTTCACCATACGCCCTTCCAGCTGAGAGAGGAACCCTGAACTTCATCGGCTTTCTTGAACCAAGGTATCTTTCCCTGGATGCCTTAGATTGGACATTTCTATAGGCTTGTCTTAATTGGGACAATTTCACAGCCTTAGAACTGTAAACTTACAATTTAATAAATTCCCCTTTTGAAAAGCTGTTAGTTTCTGGTATATTGCATTCTAGCAGCTAGCAAAACTAGAACAATCACTATTTGATTTTTATTTCTATCATTTTTGATACAACAAAGAAAACAAGTGGGGTTTTTTATTTGTTTGTTTTGCTAACTCCAGGAGACTCTGAAGAGTTTTATACTGGCCAAATGAATTACAACAAGATCAATAAGCCCAGTCAGTGGGTTCAATATTACAAAATTCAATTTCCAAAAAAACATACAGGGAGTGAAACTAATTTCCTCCTGCCAAAAAAGTACCCAGAAATACAGTCTCAAGATTAGAGGTGACGTGGCAATTACCCACCGAGGTTGCTATTAACACACACAGTACATGTCTTGATTTTATGTTGACAAGATACAAAATAAATAAAACACTAACAAAGGAAGACTTCACCCCACCTGGCTAAGGTTTATATTCTTAGACTCTTTAAGGAATCTGCTATATAAATATTTCCCATTCTGTCTTGTAAACCTAAAGCTAAGATTCAAAGTTTGTGAATTTCTTAAGGTTCCTCTATTTAAAAATTCTACAGTTTGTACAAAGGCCCAGTGGGGGATGGGACGGTCAGGGAATCATCGAGGCCAGCAAGAGCAGCAGTGTGGCTGGAGGGTGGAGAGAGGGTCTTAGGAGTGAAGGAGGTGAGGCTGGTGTGGGGGCAGTTTGGACTTTGGCCATTGTTCTAGTTTGCTAGCTGCCCGAATGCGATATACCAGAAACAGAATGGCTTTTTAAAAAGGGGAATTTATTAAGTTGCTATTTTACAGTTCTAAGCCCGCAAAAATGTCTCAATTAAACCAGGTTATAAATATATCCAAATTAGGGCACCACCAAGAGGTTACCTTCACTCAAGAAAGGCCGATGAAGTTCAGGGTTTCTGTCTCAACTAGAAAGGTACATGATGAACATGGCAACGTCTGCTAGCTTTTTTCCAGGCTTCTTGTTTCACAAAGCCCCCATGGGAGCATTTTCCTTCTTCATCTCCAAAGGTCTCTGACTGCATGGGCTCTGTGGCTCTCATGGTTCTCATGTATTCTCCAAAACGTTTCCTCTTTTAAAGAATTCCAGTAAACTAATCAAGACCCACCTGGAATGGGTGGAGTCACATCTCCCTCTAATCCAAGGTTAATACCCACAATTGGGTGAGTCACAGCTCCGTAGAGATACTCTAATCAAGTTTCCAGCCTACAGTGTTGAATGGGGATTAAAAGAAGCTGCCACCACAAGATTGGATCAGGATTTAAACATGGCTTTTCTAGGATACATAAACTCTTCCAACCAGCACAGCCATAGGAGGAGTTGGGGCTTTATCCTAAGAATTGTGAGAAGCCACAGAAGAATTTGACTCGCCTTTGAAGGTGGCCTTCAGGAAGGAACTGATCTGAGCTTTAACCTCATAGGGATCAAAGTGCATGCTGAGAGGTCATTGTGAAGGTGGGAGCAAGATCCAGGGGAGAGGAGGTGGTGTCCAGAGCAGGCTTGAGAGAGCAGAGATGGACAGGAGTGATCTAATTCATAAGGTATGTATGACTTGGGGGTGGGTTGGCTATTCATCCAGTCATTCTATAACTATCTGTTGAGTTACTGGTATGTGCTGGGCATTGTTTTGAGATATGGGAGGGAGTGGCAAGGATGGTGCTGAGATTTATGGCTTTTGTCACTGGACAATGGTGATACAATTCCCTTAGACAGGGACTCCTGAAAAAGGGCCAATTTTGGAAGAAAAAAATCATGAATCATTTTGGAACTTTTGAGTCAGGGGTGCTTGTGGAGAGATATGTCAAGCAGGTGATTGGACACATGGACCGAGAGCTGAGGTAAGAGCTCCATGCTGGACACACTTGCATGTTGGTGATGACTAAAACCACCATGTGGAAGAAAAACAGCTAGGAGAAAAAGTATAGTATAATAGCCAGGGAGAGAAGAATGAGTCAGAATGGAGGAGAAAGGACAGCCAGAGAAGGAGAAGGAAATCCAAGAAGGTCTTACATCACAGAAGCTAAGGGAAGTGAATATTTCACTAAGAAATAGTCAATTGTTGAATGCTTCCAAGTTGCCCAATGTCATCCAACTAATAAATAAACAGAACTGAAATGTAAAAACAGGTCTAACTACTTACTAAATAGTGCTGGGAAAAAGAGCTAGCCAATTTGGACAAAAAGTTAGACCCCTACCTCACACCATTTGCAACTGTAAATTCTAGTCAAGTTAAAGGTCTAAAAGGAAAATATAAAGCAATAATACTTTTTAAAATAAATTTTTATAATTTCAGAGTGTGCAAGACCTTCTTAAGGCATGACAGGAATACAGAAACATTTTTTTTAAAAAAAGGAGATTTTTTTTTTTCAATAGACTGGAAGTAAAGGTTTCAGGCACACTTGCCAAGACATCATGCTAATATCCCTAATATACAACAACCCCACAGGAAAAAATAATTAAAAGAGATGAAAAGAGAGTTCACGGACAGCCAATGCCAACAACTGGAATATGAGTAAAAAGAAAGACACCACTCTCACATCCAAGGCAATGAAAGTAAAATGATGAGACACATTAGATTGGTGACACATAGGAAAACTGGAGGAGGGGATAAGAAATGCTAATGCCTTTTAGAATGGCAATTGGCAATATCTATTAAAAGGTGTACATCTATTTCCTGATCTGGGTGCTGCATGCACTGGGTGTGTTTGCACTGTGAATACTAGCAGAGCTGTCCACTTAAGATTTGGGCACTTTTCTATATGTACAGTATTCTTTAGTTGTTTCTTACAAAAACTGAACACACAATATTTTCACATACATGCAAACCTATTCTAGTCTTCAAGCTGCTGGAATGCAATATATCAGAAACAGAATGGCTTTTAAAAAGGGGAATTTAATAAGTTGTAAGTTTACAGTTCTAAGGCCATGAAAATGTCCAAATTAATGCAAGGCTATAAGAATGTCCAAATTAAGACATCCAGAGAAAGATAACTTGGTTCAAGAAGGCATATGATGTTTGGGATTTCTCTCACAACTGAAAGGCACGTGGCGACATCTGCTAGCTTTCTCTCTAGGCTTCTCCAATGGCCTCCCCGGGGCTCTGTCCATTTTGTTGGCTCTGTTGGTTCTGGTGGCTCGAAACCTTTTTCAAAATGGTTCCCTCTTAAAGGGCTCCAGTAAGCAACCCCACCTTGAATGGGTGGAGACATCTCCATGGAAACCAACTAATCAAAAGTTACCACCCACAATCAGGTGGGTCACATCTCCATGGAAACAATCAGAAAGGGCCCACCCAGCAATATTGAAAGAGGATTCAAGAACATGGCTTTTCTGGGGTACATAATAGCTTCAAACTGGCACAATACCCAACAGCTCAACAGTCGTAGTAATGCCATTGTTTTCTTTATTTTGCAAATTGATAACAAAAAGACAATTCGACAAAAAAAGGGGTGGGGGGGGCAGAAGCAATGGATAGGAACAGGCAATTAACTGAATAGTCCAAGCAGGCAACACACAAAAATATATACTCAGTCTCCTGAGTGGGCATAAAAAATGTCAATTAAAGTTCCAATGAAATATCACTTTATACCTATAAATTTAAGAAATGATAACACCCACTTCTTGGTGGTAGGGTAGGGGTAGAGGTGGATGTGGGGAGAGGGTCCTCCAATACATGACTGGAGGAAATGTGAATTGTTGATAGCCTTTTGGGGAACTCAATCTGGTAATATCTGTTAGCATTTTAAAAGTGAATATGCTTTGACCCAGCAAGTGGCTAATTAATGAACGCTCTAGTGTGCAAGTTTCTATGCCCAAGAATATTTGGTGCAGCTCAGGGTGGGGGTTGGGGAGAAAAGTTGGAAAGCCTTCGACAGGGAAAAGAGTCCAACGACTCTAGTGAACCTAAACCATTGTGGTAATTAGGGGCTGTGCGTCCCCCAGAAACACATGTTCTTAAACCCAATCCATTCCTGTGGGCGTGAACCCATCCTGGGTAGGAGCTATTGATGAGGTTATGTCAGTTAAGGTATGGCCAACCTCATCAGGGTGGGTCTTAAACCTATTACTTGGAATCCTTTATAAGTGGAATGAAAGGGAGCAGCCAGAAGCTGAATATCAATGGAACCCAAAAGAAAGGGAGACAACGCCATGCTCCTTGCCATGTGACAAGCCAAAGCCCAAAAATCACTAGCAGCCAGCCCCAGAATGCTGCTGTCTTTAGGAAGAAAGCATCATCTTGATGTTAGTCTTGGACTTTTCCCAGCCTCAAACCATGAGCAAATAAACCCCCATTGTTTCACCCACCCCATTTCTCCGTATTTGCATGAGCAGCTTAGGAAACAAAAACAACCATGAACTATTGTGTAACTATTAGGAAGAATTCATTAGAATTAGGCGTGCTGAACTTGGAGATCTGCCAATGGATGGCTAGAAGGCAAGCAGCAGAGTGCAGCTTTAATTTGTTAAAAAAATAATAACAGTAAATAAATAAAGGTCCTTCTATAAATTGTGGAAAGCAGGATATGGTTGAGAATTTAATCTCTCCTCCACCTCCATGCCATAAGTGCCGACCCCTCCGGGCCTCAGTTTCCTTGACTGTGAAAGGAGATTCACAATGCAGGTTTGTTGTGAGCCTGTGATGACTTCATTTGTGTGGTGTAGACGAGCTTGGAGAAAGTGGTGGAAGAAAGCAGCAATCCATTAACTTATGCAGAAGGGAACAGGTGATTTAACATTTCGTAACATTCAGCATTTTACAGCTGGCATGTGTTACTTCTGTCATTTTGTTTAAAAATGTAATAAAGTAGGCGGGCCGCGGTGGCTCAGCGGGCAAGAGTGCTTGCCTGCCGTGCCGGAGGACCCCGGTTCGATTCCCGGCCCCAGCCCATGTAAAAAACAAACAAACAAACAAAATATAATAAAACAAGAAAATGTTTAAAAATGTTTCCCTTCCTTCCATCCTTCCTTCCTTCTCTGTCTTTCCTTCCTTTCCTCCCTCTCTCTTTAAAAAAAAAAAAAAAAAATGTAATAAAGTAGAAATGAAAAAGAAGGACAAATCAGGCAGGAGTTGTAGACCCAATTCCCACGGCCATGCTCCAGGGAGGGGTGGAAAAGGGTGTCTGAAAAACCTCTGGCCCAACAAGTGCCCCTAACTCACTCAGTGGCCCCCAGCAAGTGGCTGTGCCTCTCCAGACCTCAGTTTCCTTCTTCGGCAGAATGGAGCTACTGGTGGCACCTGTGAAAGCGTGTCCCTTCATAAGAAGGGCAGGCTGAGTTAAAGTCCCCCTGGCGCTATGTCACTATGTGCCAGACACTGTCCCAGCACCCTATGCTTGTCATCACACATCGGCCATACTATGATTGGGAATTTAAAGTATCATCCCCATTTGGGGACACTGAGGCCCAGAAAGGTTAAGTCCCCTGCCCAAGCTCACACACCAGGAAGTGGGCAGAATTCAAACACAGGCTGCCAGGCTCTGAGGTCCAGGACTGGACCACCAGGCGCTTCTCCCTCCCCCTTCTCTGCATTTAACTTCCCCTCTCCCAGCCTCAGCTTATTTAACTGTTAAGTAGGGGTCCCAATTCTCACCTCTCCAGTTTGCTGCAAGGGTTAAATGGCATTGACCTTGAACCTGGCAGAAGTAAGTACTTTAAATATGGGAGCTTTGTTACTTCAGCCAAAGCGGAAAGAGAAGGGGATGTCCCAACGCCCCAGGCCCCCTCATCCCCACCCCGTGTAAGTTCCTGGTGAGGGCTTGCATGCCCCACCGGGGGGGAGAGACAAGACAGGGCCAGGAGCCAGGTCCTGAGTCTTCCAGAAAGATGGGGCAGGGTGGGCCACGGTGGCTCAACAAGCAGAGAGAGTTTCCCCCTGCCATGCGGGAGACCTGGGATGGATTCCAGGTGCCTGCCCATGCCAAAACAAAACAAAACAAAAACCACAGGGCAAAGTGCCCAGGGGCCTGCGCGCCCCCTCTCCACCCCCATTCCCGCGCTGGGTGCGTGGCCCCCTGGCATCGCCCTGCGCTCCCCGCCCCGCCTCCTCACACCCACACCCGATTGCACCATATCCTGTCCTGCCAGAGGAGGAAGGGGTCTTCTGGGATCCGGTGTGGCGGGTCCAGGAAGTTCCCGCGAGAAGTGAAGCAAGGCCTTGCCCGCAGCTCTACCACAGCAGATAAAGGTGGCCTGCCCCGGCGCCGGCGGCCAAGTGCATTTCTAGCTGTCCTTGTGCGCCCTGTCTGCCATGCCCGCCCGTCGCACGTTGCTCGCCTGGGTCCTCCTCCCCATCCTTGGCCTCCTTGGAGTCGGGGCGACCAGGGAGGACATTTGCACCATGTCCATAGTCCCCCGGAGTGAGTGGCGGGCCCTCCCATCCAAATGCACCGAGTCCCTGTCCCTGCCCGTGCGCTACGTGGTGGTGTCACACACGGCGGGCAGCACGTGCAACAGCCCCACCTCGTGCGAGCAGCAGGCCCGGAATGTGCAGCACTACCACGCGCAGACGCTGGGCTGGTGCGACGTGGGCTACAAGTGAGTGCCGAGGGGCTTGGCTGGGAGCCGGGGCGGGTGGGGGGGGGGGGTGACACCTTGGGCAGATTCCTTGACCTCAGGTCCTTGGTTTCTCCTAGGGTCGGTGCAGAGGGCTGGGCGGGTGCAGGCAGCACAAAGCGGTCATTTTGGGGGCAAAGGGGTGAAGCCCAAGTTCTGCTCCCAGGAGGAAAGGGCAGGCTTTGCCTGGCATCCACAAAGGCACTCCTGGTGCTGGAGCCCCTTCATAAAGCCTGCTGCCTTTTTGAGGTGGCAGGAAAGCAGGATGGACCAACATGGGGCTGGGTTCTGGGCCCACCTTGGCTTATTGCTGGGTCCCTCACCCTCTCTGAGCTCCTCTGCAAAGTCACAAACCAGTGTATATAAAGCACTTAGGGAACAGCTTGGCATAAAACAGGCACCCCAAAATGCATGGGCAGTTGCTATTAGGCACCTACTTTGTAGCAGGCTACATGCAGGCCTCTGGGATGTAAGAACTTAGCACCAGAGGTGCAAAGACCAGCAGGGAGAAAGGGGCAAAGTCAGTGAGATGAATTCAGATGGTGACAGGTAACGGGAAAAAATGGGAGGCATGAGCATGGCCTTGGAAGCTGGAACTGGACCCACAGACTCCTCTTGAAGGGTGGGGTGAGGAAAGCCCTCCCAAAAGGGGGGCTTTGGGGTTGGATGTGGGGGTAGGGGAGCTGCGGGAAGGCTGTGGTAAGCAGCGGGGCACAGCAGGTGCGGAGACTACCAGGCTGGATTGAGCACATGACTCGAGGCCAGAGGGCGGCGTGGCTGGAGTCAGCAGGTTGGGGCCGTGCTCCGTAATGAGGAGGAAGAGGTCATGCGGGGCCCTGTGGGCCGCGGAAAGGACTTTGGCTTTGACTCTGGATCAGGCGGGAGCCAGAGAGGGCTCTGAGCAGAGGAGGGACAGGAGCTGGCTGAGGTTAGAGGCACCCTCTGGCGTTTGTAGGGAGAACAGACAGTAGGGGGTGAAGGCAGAAAACAGGGACGAGGAGGTTAGATCTGCCTCTGGGACCCACCAGCTCCCCCTTCAGTGTAACAGGTTGGGGTCCTACGTAAGGGTTTCCACCGCGGGAGGGCGAGTTCCAAACAACAGATTCCCAGACTTTGGTTAAACATCAGACTCACCTGGAGAGCTGACTAAACACACAGGTAAACCTACCCCCAGACACTGCTTCCCAGGGTGTGCCCAACTCTTCTGGCTCCAAGATTTTAAATTCAAAGGCCCGGGCTTCAAGGTTCTGTTTCCAGGAGTGCATGCTTCAAATTCTGAGTGCTCCCAGGAGGAACCAGAGGCCTTAAGTTTCTGGTTTAATCGCCTTGTAGAAAAGCAGATTGGAGTCTGTTTTGCAAATTTCAGAACTCAGAGTCTAGTTGTAAATCCCCTTCCTTTACTGTTGACCCTTGAGGGGAGGGCTGAGGCACAACAGCACGGGCCCAAAATGCTCGTCCTTTAGTGAACTCCTGTGTGCCAAGTCACACTCAGGCTCAAGTCACATGGAATGAATGAGTCTCAAGGGTCAGCTGCAGGACTGGGAACCTCAGTGAGGCAGATGCTGGGGTACCAGGGTCTGGGTCTGATCATGACCCTAATCTTTCAGGCTCCGATCTGTCCGGGGTGGCCCGGAGAGCAGGAAGGGGGATGGGGCGGAGCATGAGCTTCCCAGTAGAGTTCTGAGAGGTTGGGGGCCCTGGGGGCCCAACCTCGGGCAGATCATCTCCTTTTCTGAGTCCCTGCATCCTCAGATTAAAACAGGGGTGACAACAGCTATGGACGTCAGAAGGCTGCCGTGTGAGGCCTTGGCAGAAACAAGAGCTCAACAAATCCTCCAGGAAGGCAGGAGACAGCAAGGCATCAGATCATGTGGGTGGAAGTCAGGGAGACCTGGGTGAAAACCCCAGCTCTCGTCCTGACCAGCTGGGTGGCCCTGAGCAGGTGGTGCCACCTCTCCGATTCTCCAAGATACAGACGTGAGGACTGCTGAGGCTGCAATGAGGATGAAATAAGGTGCATGTAGAATAGTGCTGGAGACCCAGCAGGGGCTCTATAGATGGCCACAGTCTCCACTATGGAAGACCAGAGGATGAGAGGGTATTGGGGAAACTGCGTTTGAGTGGCAGCAACAAATGGAAGAAGGGCAAGGAGTCCTCCCCCAGGACTCATCAACCCCCCCTTATCCCCGAAGCTTCCTGATCGGAGAGGACGGGCTCGTGTACGAGGGCCGAGGCTGGGACACCAAGGGTGCCCACACAGGCGCCACCTGGAACCCCATATCCATTGGCATCAGCTTCATGGGCAACTACATGGGTGAGTGACCATTCGGCCGGGTAGGAAGGGGGCTGAGGCGGCGCCTGTACGAGGGGGCAGTGTGGAGGGCTCTGCCACCTATAAGTTCTGTGACCTCTGGCTTTTCAGGGCCTGGTTTCCTCCTGTGGAAACAGGGGTCCTTTTGCAACCACAGGGTTGGGGAAAGGATTCGTTCATCTACCTGAAGGTCCTTAGTCCAGTCCATAGTGGCTAAACAGTGCTCAATAATGTCAGCCACCGTTTTGTTTTTTGTTTTGGCCTGGAGGTCTGGGAGCAATAATCATAGGGAGGGGGCTGACTTGCATGCGGTTCTAAAAGCTTGGTGGAGAGGAGCTTGCTTGATCGCCTTGGGTAAGCGCCACCATCCTCTCTTCTCAGGCACAGAGAGGTAAGTCACTGCCAGGGAGTGCACGATTGTAACCACATCCCCACGTGACCTCTGCCCTTCCCCGAAGCCCCAGCCTAACTCCGGTCTGTCTCCCTCAGAGCGGGTACCCCCAAACCGGGCCCTGCGGGCGGCCCAGAATCTGCTGGCCTGTGGCGTGGCCCGAGGGGCCCTGAGCCCCCGCTATGAGATCAAAGGCCACCGGGATGTGCAGCAGACGCTCTCCCCTGGCGACCAGCTCTACCGAATCATCCAGACGTGGCCACACTACCGCGAGTGAGGCCCTGCCTGTCAGCTCCCCGTTCCTCTCCCCCTACCGCCAGAAACTCCACTGTCTCCTCTTCCAATAAAGGTGCAACTCAAAATGTATTCCTGATCAGGTGCCATCACACGCCTCCCTTCTCCCCTCCCCTCCCTCTCACAAGACCCCCTGCCCTCTGTCCTCACTGATGCTCAGAACCCAGAGGCCCCGACCCTGAACCAAGACCCCGGAGATCCGAGCTTGGAAGCAGCATCACTGTTCAGAACCCAGAGGTCTCAGGTCAGAGCCCAGGAATCAGTACCAAGTCAGCCCAGACGTCATGGGTAGCAGCTGGGGATCCTCCCAGGCAGTGCACATGCTGCAAAACACCCCTTCCCCACCCTGTGGCCAAACAGGTCCTTGTGCAGAATCTCTGCTTGGTCCTGTTTGGGATGGGCTGCTCACTACCACGCCAGTGCTTTAGAGTACAGAGGTTCTCATGAGCCTGACCCCCAATCTGCCTCCCAGTCACAGACACGTCAAGATAGCCACAGGTCCCAATTACACCCCACCCCAAATACTCATTTCTCCCCATACCCCCCCCTTCAAGCACAAGCTGAGGGGTCCCATGGGTAAAATATGTTTATTTACAAAATGCACACACCCTCCCTTCCAGCATGCACTGCCTGGGGGTCAGGGCCTCACACACCTGACACCCTAGAAGCACCAGGAAGGATGGGTCCAGGGTGGGGTGGGTGGGGGCTAGGAGGCCACCTTGGCCCCAGCCCCAAGCCCTACCCCAGGCAGAGTGGGAGGGGAATGAAGGGGCAGAACGCTGCCCCCCCCCCCCCCGCACAATGGTCATGACCGCATGTCCAGTCGGTTCATGTACTCCTGCAAGGCCTTCAGGCGTGCATCGATCTCAGCCATGTCAGCTGCCTGGTGGTCCGAGCTGTATTCTGTGGAGTGGGGTAGGGTGGGATACTGTGAAGGACCCGGTGCTGCCAAGAACTCCCAGGCCCAAGGCCCTTAGTACCATACCAGCTGGTTCTGGGGTTGAGGGGTACAGTCCCAGGCTCACCCTTCATGGGGACCCAGCCCCCCGAATTGGCCGGGTGTC
Source organism: Tamandua tetradactyla (assembly GCF_023851605.1). Classification (NCBI taxonomy): domain Eukaryota; kingdom Metazoa; phylum Chordata; class Mammalia; order Pilosa; family Myrmecophagidae; genus Tamandua; species Tamandua tetradactyla. The sequence continues at coordinate 15,070,474 of NC_135342.1, forward strand.
TCTGGTGGTGGCTGCATTCCAGGGGGGTGGACTTCGGCTGTTGGGGGAGGCAGGAGAGGAAGTCAGGCATCCTCCCTCTATACCTGCCCACCTCCACCCCCCTAATCCCACTGGAAATGCTGAATGTAAGGACTTCAGAAAAAAGATAAAAGACTGACACCTACTGGGCACTTGCCATATAGCATAAAAATCTAGTATCTCCCCAGCAGCCCTCTTAACGAGTTACTATTAGCATCCCCATTTACCTGATGAAGAACTTGAGGCACTGGTAGGCTAAGTAACTGCTTAGAGTCACACAGGTGGGGGCAGGGGAGCCGCGTTTTAAAACTTTTTTTTCTATGCTGAATGGTGGGAGTCACATTTCATTCTTTTTCCATGTGACTATCCCATTATTACAGCACCATTTGTTGATTTTTTTTTTTGAAGGGAGGGAAGTGCATGGGTCGGGAATCGAACCTAGGTCTCCCACATTTAAAACACTTTTTTAACCAGCATCCTCTGTATTCCCTATTCCCACCTCCAAGCCAGCAAGCTTCAAAAATTCTATTTCCAGAGGCATTTTGGAGCTGCCTCTGCAACCCCCTTCCCCAGCATGGAGGCATGGGAGATGGGGACAGTAACTTCTCCAGGTGTAACGCTGCCTCTACCCCGTCCAAGGCTGAGAAAAAAACTCTCACCGTCTTGGACCGGTTCCAGGCGGTGGGACTGGGCGGTTTCCGGCGGCAGCGAACGCTGAGAGGAGAAGTCAGCAAGGCCCAATGGGGTGCAGGTGGGTGGTCTTCAGCACCTCCCACCTCGCCCTCCTCGGTGATTTTGAGATCCCCGGCCCGCATCACCCAATCTCCCTACAAAAGGCTGCTTCTAGCCTCCCCAGAAACGAACTGGGTGTGATTCTTTCCCGGGGCTCAAGTTTTACCCTCTGGAGAGCGACTCGGAGAAATCTTCGTACTCGCTGCAGGAGCTAGCAGAGGAGCAGTGGCTGCGGAAACTGTCCACTGGCGGAGGAGAAGGGTGTGAGCCCCCACCCCCATTCCGCGCATGCTAGCCCGCCCCGCCTGGCCCGAGATCCAGCCCATTTACCCGAGGAGCTGCGGTTTCGCGAGCGGTTAGCCGCATCCCCTCGGCCCGTCAGGGCGGCGGTGGGGGGCCGGGTCTGGCGCGACCAGGAGATCGACGGGCCATCCCCGCTGCCGCCGCTGCCCAGTCGGTTCCGCTGCTGCTGCTGCCTGGAGAAAAGGAGTCGCCCGCCTGGGCACCCAGCTAATGTGGGGAAGGGGCCACAGCCCGAGCCCGAGGGGCACGTGAGCAGGCAGGGAGGATCAGGAGGGGGCAGAGGTCAGGTGAAAAGTGGGGCAAGACAGAGTAGGAGAGCAAGGACCCGGCAGGGCTGCCAAGACGCGGCAGGGGATGGAGTCAGACGAAGGTCAGGGGGCCAGGGAAAGGGATGGGAGAAAGGCACTAACTTCATCTTAATCTCTTTTTGCTTCTTCTCCTTGGCTTTCACAAAGGCCGTGGGGTCGAAACGGGGCACGCGACCACCTAAGACGGGGGTGGGGGAGAGATTGGAGGAGGCTCGAGTTACAGGATCTGGGTTCCACGACTCCGGCCCGCCCGGTCTCCCGTCTGCGGCACGGCAAAGCAGGGCACAGACCTGTGGGCGAGGGCGAGGGGCGGGCGGGGCGGCCCCGACCCCTGCCCCCCCGGCCGCTCTCCCGGGACGAGGAGCGGGTGGCGCCGCGGCCCCGCGAAGTGGAGCGTTCCCGAGACGACGAGCACCGGTCCTCCCGGGCCGGGGGCGGCACCACCGGCGGAGTCCGCCTCCTGGAGCAGAGAACCCGTCGTCAGGCTCCCGGCGGCTCGGGCAACCCTCAGGCCCGTCCCCCATCAGACCCTAGAGGCCACGACCTCTCTAGAGGCCCTCCCGGAGCCCCACGGCGCCCTCCACAAAAAGCCCATCTGTCACCTCCTCCACTTTCTACCACCCCTCCTTCACCAGACCCTTCTTCGTGAGATCTCCCGTAGCTCCCAGGACACCTTCCAGTTCTCCGCCACCCTTCCCAATTAATGCCAGCAGACTGCACCCTGATCCCTGCCTACTGCTTCACAAGACCCGCCCCTTTCCAGGTCCGCCCCCCCTCCAAAGTCCTCAAGCCGCGCCCATCTCGCCATAGACCCTGCCCACCGATCCCGCTCCCAGGCCCTGGCCACCCTCTGCCTACCCGAGCCCCGCCCCCCGGGGCACCCCTCACCCGCGCCGGTACAGGGCCAGCTCGCTGTTCAGCGTCTTCAGCCGCATGCGCAGGCTCCGCTCGGACGCCTTCACCTCCTCGAGCTGCCGGGAGGACAGAAGGGCGCAGAGGTCCATACCCAGGCCCCATGCCGCCCCCGCAGGCCGTCCCTGCCGGCCCCACCCCTCACCTCCTTAGTTAGGCGGCGGCAGTCCTGGCCGCGGCGGCCGGCTGTCCGGTGCCCGAGGCCGCGCTCTTGCCGCAGCTCCAGCTCCAGGCCGCGCACAAGCCCGCGCAGCGCCTCGGCCTCCTGGCGCGCCGCCCGCCCGGCCAGCGCTTCCTCGCGCGACCGGCCCAGCTGCACCTCCAGCTCGCGCTTCTCGGACGTCAAGCGCGACACCCTGGGGGGAAAGGCGCGAGAAAGCCAGCTGGGGTGGGAGACACGGGCCCATCACCCCCAGCCTCCCCACGGAGGAAGAACGCGGTCCCAGGAGTCCCGATCACCATCACAATGGGCGGCGGGGGCGGCACGGTCCCACATCCCCCTCCTCCACGGGGGTAGGTACCCCCAAGCCTTTTCCCACCTCCACTTCCACCTCTTGAGGAGGGATCTGGCCACACAACGCCCAGCCACCCCAAGGGGACACCCCGCACACGCACCCGTCTTCCCCCAAGGGGATGACGGGGTGGGAGAGGGATACAGCTGTGTGTGTTCAGACTCCAAAATATTTCATCAATCTGTCTCTTTCTCTGTACCCAGAAAGCCTAGCCCTGAGGTACCGGCCCCAGCCTCGACCCTGGTCCCGGAGCCAAGTCTCACTCTCTCCCATTCAACCAGAGGCTCTTTCCAAAATGCAAATCTGACCAGGCCACTACCGAGCTCCAACTCTTCCTTGGCCAAATGAGGTGTATTCCCTGCAGCACTATCCGTAATAGCACAAGACTGGGCATAACCACAATATACATCAATAGAGAACTGGCTGAATCTCGCTGGCCTGTCTACTTGAGGCCACCTAATTGTAAAAAGGAGTGAGAAAAATCTAGCATGTCGCCTAACAGGCACCAGGATCAGTATAAACAGTATGTTTAGTATGTCCCTTTTTATACAAAAAAAAGGGGGGGGGATTATAAGTTATATATGTTCATATTTTCAAAAATATATAGACGGAAAAAAAGAAATTAACCCAACATTTAGAAATCATACCATTCTACATATGCAATCAGTAATTCTTAACATCATCACATAGATGCATGATCATCGTTTCTTAGTACATTTGCATCGGTTTAGAAGAACTAGCAACACAACAGAAAAAGATATAGAATGTTAATATAGAGAAAAAAAATAAAAGTAATAATAATAAGTAAAAAAAAAAATATATATATATAGACGGTTCAGTCAAAAACTAGTGAATTTGGGGCAGGCAATGGTGGTTCAGTGACAGAGCTCTTGCCTACCATGCCAGAAACCCAGGTTCGATTCCCGGAGCCTGCCCATGCAAAAAGAAAAAAACTTACGAATTTTTTTAAAACTAATGAATTGTGTGATGTGATTATATTTCAATAAAATTGCATTAAAAAAAAAAAAGGGCGGGCCGCGGTGGCTCAGCGGGCAAAGTGCTTGCCTGCTATGCCGGAGGACCTCGGTTCGATTCCCGGCCCCAGCCCATGTAACAAACAAACAAAATACAATAAAACAAGAAAATGTTTAAAGATGTTTCCCTTTCTTCCTCTCTTCCTTCCTTCCATCCTTCCTTCCTTCTCTCTGTCTTTCCTTCCCTTCCTCCCTCTTTAGCAAAAAAAAAAAAAAAAAAAAAATTGCATTAAAAAAAAACACTAATGAAAATAGGTTCCCTGGAAGGAAGGAACAGAGCAGACCGTACAGGGATAGAAACCAGACCTCTCCAAATGCTACGAAAATAATTTATCGAAATAAAAGAAAAGTTAAAATTTAACAAAGTAATCCCTAACATTTTAGAAGAAACTGGTTCAGACCTAACTCGATCAAAGTTGGTGGCATAATGGAGAAAAACTATGTCAAGTGATAAAAATTCACTATTTTATCAAGTGAGATACAGTCTAAGACACAAAGAACTGCAAAGAAATCTTAAACTTCCTTCAGTATTCTTATTATTAATAGTTAAATTAGTATTGGTATATTGGTTTAGAATGGAACAAATAAGTAATTATGTTACCGCCACTAGAAACTAAGATTTTAAAAATCTGAAAAGACTTACAAATATAAAATCAAAGAGGTTAAGTAAGCCCAAGCCTGTTATTTCCCTTTCTGAATATGTATCTACTTTCTGGCTCTTTCCACTAAAAAGGTCCAAGGGCAATGTCAACCCAATGGCAATTCACCCCTAATGACCAAACTGAGGTCTCTAAACACCATTTCCCACTAAAAGAAATCAGAGTTCCCTAGAACTAGAGACATAAGACATGCCAGAAGCAGGAATGCCATCAGAGACTACTAAAGTCATTTCAAAAGGGGCTCCTTCTGGCCAGAGATAAGAGCATCAAAAAGAATAACAACTTCAAGGAATTATGGATTCATCCTATCTGGGCTAGACTGAATAATGCCCCCCCCAAAAAAGAAAAAATAGCTATACTCTAAATCCCAGAGACGTAAATCCTTCCTTATATGGCAAAAAAAAAAAAAAAAAAAAGTACTTTGTAGACATGATTAAGAATCCGGAGGTGGGGAGATTAGCCTGTGTTATCAGGGTGGGTCCTAAATATAATCCCTGCAAGGTGGGGGTGGGGCAGAGGGAGTGCTGACACAGAAGAGGACAGGTGATGTGAGCACAGAGGCAGATATTAGAGTGGGGCAGCCACAAACCCAGGGATGCTGGCAGCCTTAGACTCTGGAAGAGGAAACAAAGGGCTTCTCCTCTCCTGGAGTCTCTGGAGGGAGCACAGCCTCACCAAAACCCTGACATCAGTCCAGTGTGGCTGAGTTTGGAGCTCTGTACTCCAGGACTATGCAAGAGTATAATTTCCATCGTTTCAAGCCACCAGACACATGGTGATTTGTTAGGGCAATCCCAGGCCTCTAGTACATCAGATAGGCTAAAATTCACAGATTCCTAATGCTCTGAAAAACAAAACTCATCTCCATAGAGGATGTGAGGGGATCAACTCATTATTCTGAACTGATAAAAAATAAAGGAAGACTCAAACACTGATCACGGCTTTCCAGTAGGAAATGTACTTCAGTGAAATCAAACAGTTGATAAGAGAACGTTTTGCTTTATTGAAAAATTCCAGTTAACTAAAGCCGAGGAAGAATTATAGAATAATAATAAAAGACCCATATCCTAACTATATAAAGAATTCCTGGAAATCAGTAAGAAAAAGACAACTAAAAGAAAAATAGGCAAAATATGTGAATAGGCAGCTCACAAAAGAGGAAATTCAAATGGCTACTATGCAGATAAAACAGTGCTCAACCTCATTAGTAATTCAGAAAATGCAAATTAAGACCACCAAGAGATGTCACAAATTGTTACATCCACTAGTTTCAATTTTATCTAGTAGGGCTTCAAGCTAGCACACCTTATGGAAAGCACTTCAACTCCTGAAAATCTACCCTAGAAACACGAGCATTTACATCAAGATGCATGTTCAAGGAATTTCATTTGTATAATACCCCACAATTGGATGTAACCAGTAGAAGAATATTTAAATAAATGGCCTTGTACTCAGTCAATGGAATAATACATAGCAATGAAAATGAATCAACTGCACATGGCTCCATGCAACTGCAGAGATGAACCTTAAAAATGTTAGGCAAAATAATCTAGATACAAACAAGTACATGCAGCATAATTCCATCTGTGTAAAGTGCAAAAAGAGACCAAATTAAATATTATTTAAGGATGCAGAGTTTGGTGGCAAAACCATAAACAAGGCAAGAGATGAGAACCAGAGCGTCTGGCAGAGGGGTTACCTTGGAGGGACTGGGAATTGAATCATATCCCCCAGAAGACATGCTCAAATCTTTTTTTTTTTTTTTACATGGGCAGGCACCGGGAATCGAACCCGGGTCCTCAGGCTTGGCAGGCAAGCATTCTTACCTGCTGAGCCACCGGGGCCCGCCCCATGCTCAAGTCTTAATCTATGTCCCTGTGGGCGGGAAACCATTTGTAAATAGGACCTTTCAAAGATGGTTATTATTAGTTAAGGTATGGCCAAACTGAAGCAGGGTCTTACACCATAGAACTAGAGATCTTATAAAGAGGCAATCTGGACACAGGAGAAGCCCGAAACTAGAAGACAGTAGAAACCAGAAGGGCAGACACAGGGAGAGTGACCATGAGATGGAGGACGGCCAGCACCCCCATGCTCCCAACTCCAGGAGAAAGGAGGACCTGCTGACAGCTTGATTTTGGACTTTTAGTCTCTACACTGTGAGTCAATAAATTCTTGTTGTTTAAGCCAAGCCACTGGGTGGTATCTATCACCGAAGTTCCGGTAAACTATAATAGAAGGGAAGGACGGGTTTCTTCTAGCAAAAGGCATGAGAGGCAATGGGGAAATGGCCACTTTTGATTTCCTAATCTGGGTAGTTGTTAGGTAGATGTTGGCTTTATGCTCATTGGATAAACTGCAAATATTTCTATTTTACAATCTTTAATTTATGTGCATTACATTTCACAATAAGAAAGTTAAACAGTGAGAAAGTGATAATTAGGGGCAGGGAGGGGGTGGGAGGGGGTCTGAGGACTGGTCAGGGCAGTGGATGTTTCAAAGCTCCCCAAGGCATCCTAAAGTGCAGCCAGGATGAACAGCTGCTTTGGGTGAAAGGCTGAAGGATACTTTCTAACAGAAGGATCCAGCCTTCAGCATCCAAACTCATCAGTCTCAACATCACCTGCCACCACGTGTCCCGATGGAGAAGAATACAGCACTGTCGAGGAAGGTGTCTTACTAATAATCTGAATCCCAATCTGGTTCTGCCTTCAGGTTTAATGAGCATTTTGATAGGGCGTATAGGGACAAAGGAACATGTGAACCAACACGGTGATAAGCTCAGCCAAATCCCGGGTATGTGTAGCTCTATAGGACAAACAACCTGACTTCTTCCAGAAATAAGTAGTGTTAAAAAAAAAAAATGCAGGGGAAGCTGGGGACCGTAAGAGATGAAGATATTTCAGAAACAAATCAACAAATTGTAATTAATAGGTGGCCATGAATGTATACTAATTTTCAAACAAATCAATTTTGAAAAGATATTTGTGAGATAGAGAAGTGTGAAGATGTAAGCACTGGGTACCATGTGGAATTACAATGACCAGGAATTTAGATTTAGATTACAATTTAAATTTAAATTACAATTACAAGGAATTTTTGTTAATTTTTCTGGGTGTGATATGTGCTTATGCTTCAAAAATATCACTATATGTGAAAGATATATATTGAAGTGTTTAGGATGAGTTATGAAGTCTGGGCTTTGCTATTCAGAAGATGAGAGGAGTTAGATAAAACCAGATGGCCAAAAGGAGGATAACCACTGAAGCAGGGGTGGGGGGATGAGGGTGGAGATGGGGGCAAGGACATGTGCATTTATATTACTACCTAGTTGTGTGTGTTTGTGTGTGGTTGGAATTTTTCCTAATAGAACATTTTGTTTGTAAAAATAATAATGATTTAAAAAATACAGTTAATAAAACCCATGGATCCCCTGAACTCTCCAAGGTGCTTCTATTGGACTCCTGCCCAGCTTCACCCCTCCTCTTCTCCCACCTCCCTCTTCCTCCGGTGCTCCAGACAGCGCTCTAACTAGGGGTCCTTTGCCAATGCAATCCCCTCCTCCTTCCTGGCAGGAATGACTCCACTCATCCTTCAAATGTTACCTCCTCAGGGAAGCCTTCCTGTCCCTTTGTCCTCTGCTCTCTTAGCTCTCTGTATATTTCCTTCCTGGCACCAACAACTGCAGAACTGGCACCTATCGGTGTGATGATCTGCTTTCTGTCTGAGGAAAGAGTCTCCATCTGTCTGGGTCACTGTGCAGGAACCGGGGCTCTGCTGCCAGGCTGTTTGCCTTCAATCCTTTACTCCAATTATTATAAGCAGGGTGACCTTGCGCAGTTTTGCTTAACATCTCTGGGCCTCAGTTTCCTTATCTTTGATAGGGATGATGATGAGAATGAGAATATTGCTTGATAAGGCTATAGAAGCTATGAAGAGTGCTTAGACCATGGAGAGTACAGTAAGTGCTCAATGAATGTTAACTAGTGCTGGGCAGTACGTTTTTTCATGCAGTATGTCTGATAAATGCTGGATGTGTTGGACTCTTCCCAAACTCCCTAACTCCAGATTGGCAGGAAGAAGATGAGAGACCACTGACCAGCTGTGCCATCTCAAGTCATCCTCTTGCATTTGGGGCAGAGTCGCCACCTTGTGGCCAGCCTAGGGATCACACCCCCATACACGCTGCGGGCACACACATACACAAACACACTAGGCAGATCCTGAGGCTGAAGCTGGTCCTGCCACCCATCCCGGCCTCCCCACTGCTGCTTTCCCGCCTTACACCAGTAGGGTGCATCCCAGGTCCTCCCAGAAGATCCCCAGGACCCCCCAGCCCAATGAGCAGCTCCCACTAAGAGGGAAGGAGAGGGCTGATCCTACGGGTGGGCACTTTGTGCTTAGCCTTGTGCTGGTATCAGAGAAACAAAAAACAGGGGCCCAGGGCAAGATGCCTGCCAATACTCAAGGCCTGGTTCACTGTGTGACCTGGGGTTAAGTTCCTCACCCTCTCTGGGCCTCAGTTCCCTCCTCTATAAAATGCAGGTGGTAACAGTGCCTTCCTCCTAGGGTGATCATGAGGATTAAATGAATTACATCATAAAACACTGAGTAGAGTCCCTGGCACACAGTTAAATACTCAATAAAGATTAGATGATATGTTATTATTCATAATAATATTTTAAGTCCTCCTCAATGAGCCAGGGCTCCTTCAGGTTAAGAATGAGTCCCCAATTCTGTTCTCTGACAGCCTATAGCATACAGCAAGCATTCAATAAATGTGCTGAAAGAACAAGAGTCTGGGTGGGCCACGGTGGTTCAGTGGCAGAGTTCTCGCCTGCCATGCCAGAGACCTGGGTTTGATTCCCAGTGCCTGCCCATGCAAAACAACAACAACAAAAAAAAAGAACAAGAGTCTGCCACCTTTACTTTCTTCACTTCGCTTTTAGTCCCCTTGTCCTCCACATTCCCACCTCTGCACATGCTCTTCCAGCTTCCTCGAATGCTCTTCCCCACCCCCTTTGTCTGACCCAACTGAAGACCCCCAGCTTCCTTTAACAACCCCACAGCACAGGCTCCCTTTCCTGCCTAACCCCATCTTATGTGTGGTGATGTACTCAGGTGGTCAAGTGATTAACATCTGTCTGTCCCCTGGGCTGGGCACTACAGGAGGGCATGGAGGGGGGCCAGCACCAAAAGGGCACTGGGTGTAGGTAGAGTCAAGTGAATTTAGCTCGACCTCCCACCATCTTTACTCATGCTAGAGTTGTCCTTCCTTACCAGACAGAGCCGAGTCCCCCCGCCGGAGATCCCCAACCCTGTCCCCTCAAAGCTACCACTGTCTTCTGACATGTCTGTTTCCCACACTGGACTGGGAGTCCCAGAAGGACAAAGGCCAGGGTCGCCTCGGTCACCCCTGTGTCCCCAGCACAACCCAGCACTGGGCCAGACCCAAAGGAATAGCTCAGAATAAACAGTTGGTGAATGAGGGGCAGCTGTGCTCCCAGCAGCGCATGCTGGGATGGGGCCCACCCCGGCCACCTGTCCCTTCTGGACTCACTGCTCCCGCAGGTGCCAGATTTCACTGCTGGTGTCCCGAGCATCCTGGCCATCCAACCCTCGAAGGCGGCCCAGCTCCTCCTTCAGTGAGCGGATGATGCCCTGCAGGACCACGGGGTCTGGTTTGCCCTGGTACGGGAGGGGCAGCGGGTAGTGAATCCTGAGGAAGGGGGATTAGAACCGCAGCATCTCAGAAACCAAGAATCCACACAATGGTTACTTCCAAATCCTGAGAGCCTCAGCTTGCAAAAATACACAATTCCAAAGACCTCATGTGCCTGGCTTAAGTTCTGAAAGCAGCTGCAACTCCCTCCCTGCCCCTGTACCACTTTCACTGGCCTGCTCCCCTAAGGTCCTCTCATACAGCAATTCTGAAATCACTGGGACCAAAGGCCCTGAAAGAGCCTGGAGTGACTTCCCTCTCACACATGGCTGGAGGGATCAAACACTGGTATCGGGTTACTTGCAGAATCTTCCATGGGAGATTCCAGTTGGCCTGGCCAGGGTCACCCTTTGGCTAGGAAAGGTAGGGCATCCTGGTTAACATCCCACCAGATCATATTCAGGGGTGGGTAATTTCCCACTACAAAATCCAGAAACTAGTAACAAACATGGCAAATATTGTCCCCTGGCTACCAAACGGCCATTCCCAACCTCTTCCTCCTTTGCTGCCTCCCAATGGAAAGGCTAAAAAGCCAGATATTCATTTTCCCAGCATTCTGAACAGCTAGGGAAGGCCATGTAACCATTTCTGACCAATCAATATTATGGGAAATCGGTCAGAGAGCTTTGGGGAAAACTTTTGTTCTTCTGATAAAAAGGGCAGATGCAATTAGTAAGCACAGCCCTAGTCCCCTTCCTTCTGCTCTGATATGTATGCAGCTATTCTCTGGCCATGAAGTGAGAAAGCCAAAAAGCCAACACAGTAAGGATGGTGGGGAGGACAGAGAGAGAGCCCTAATGGAATTTCTGAGCAACACCCACTTACCGTAGACATCACGTTATGTGAGAAAGATAAACTCGTATTTGTGGAAGCATTGATAATTGGCTATTTATTATTGTGGACAAACACAACAATAAACGCTACACACCCCAACACCCAAGACTCCAAAGGCAATGCTTAGCCAACATCCCCACCTGACCCTGGTGCCAGGGGTGCCTGTGGTGTCACTGCATCCTCTCCCACCCTGCCCACCAGTCAGGGCCTGGAGCCAGCCCCCTGCCCCACCTGTCAAACTCCACGGAATAGATGAGGATCAGGTAGCGCTTGGAGTTGAGCTGGGCCGATCGTGGGGCCAAGGGGCCTGGGCGGCCCCCCATCTTGCGACTCCGCAGGGACTCCAGGTCAGCGAAGGTTAGCAGATCCAGAGTGACCGACTCACTGCTCTGTCAGGAGAGGAGGGGAGGAGCTGCCACAGCCCTGACTCGGAGCACCCAGAGCACAAAGCCCATTGCACACAGTTGCATTCTCTCCTAAAAAAACTGATGCAAGGAGAGATCAGGTGGCCCTGAGCCTGGAGCTGGCATGACAAAGTCATCAGAGGGCGACACTGGAAAGAATCAAAATGTGCAACCACGAGGGACAGCTTAGAGCTGCTGTTCTCCAAGGGTTATCTGCAGACCCCTGGGGGCCGCTGAAAAACATGAATACATACATCCAAATGGCTTCTCAAATTCAAACAGGATAAACCCAAACAGACCCACATTGCAGCAAATTATAATCAAATTGTTGAATCCCAAAATAAAGAGAGAATTCTGATAGATACAAGAGAAGCAAGGTGTCACGCACAAGCAAACCTCAATCAGATTAAGTGCCAATTTCTCAATGGAAACCACGGAGGCAAGAAGGTAGGGGGTGACATATTTACAGTGCTGAAAGCAAAAAGATGCCAACCAAGAATTTGGTATTTGGCAAAACTTTCTCTCAAAACCGAGGGAGGGATTAAGACATCCTCAGATAAACAAAAGCTGAGGGAGTTCACCACCACTAGCCCAGCCCTACAAGAGATGCTAAAGGGAGTTTTGCAGGTTGACAGGAGAGGACACAAGACAAGTGACCAAAGCTGCATGAAGAAATAAAGATCTCCAGTGGGGTAACAACATGAGTAAATATAAATACCAGTCTTATGTATTTTGCTTTTGTAACTACACTTTTTACTTCCTACAGGATCTAAAAGGCAAATGCATAAAATGAATGATAAATCAGTGGTTTGGGTCTCATAAAGTACACACATGTCATTTGTGACAATAACTACATAAAGGTAGGGGGACAGAGGGCCCGTAGGAACAAAGTTTGTATATACTGTTCAAGTTGAGTTGGCATCAAACAAACAAGATAGTTACAGATTTAGGATGCTGCATATAAGCCCAACGGTAAGTACAAAAAAAGTCAGAGAATATGCAAGTTCACAGAGACAGAAAGAAGAATATAGACTGCCAGGGACAGGGAAAAGGGGGGATAGGAAGTCAGTGCATAACATTACGGAGGTGAGAAGAATATAGACTGCCGGGGACAGGGAAAAGGGGGGATAGGAAGTCAGTGCATAACATTATGGAGGTGGGAACATCATAGTAATGGAGGGTGATGAGGGAAGCGCAACATTACGAGCTTGGGAGTGGCTGAAATGGGAAACTTTACACTATATATATGTCCCCACAATTAAAAAGGAAAAAATGCAGCAAAAGAGACGAGGATAATTAAATGCAATATGTGATCGTGGATGGGATCTAAAAGGAAGGAGAAAATGCTCAAAAGGATGGTACTGGAGATACGAAAAAACTGGAATACAGACTGTAAACTTCATAGCAATGTTAAATAAACTTGATAACTGTCCTTAAGGTGGTTATATAAGTGAATGACATCCTTGATTTTAGGACATGTATTTGGCAGCGTTAGGTGTTCAAGGAGTATGAGGTATATAGGTCCCCACACTCAAGTGTTCAGAAAACAGATTGATAGCTAAATAGATAGATGGGTAGATGAGTAGATGGATGGGAGAAAGAAAAAAAGAAAAGAAAGAAACTGCAAAGGTGGCAAAATATTAAAATTGGTGGATGTGGGTGTCTGGGTAACTAAAGGTATGTTGGAGTTCTCTGGATAGAATTTGTATTATTTGTGCCCCATAAGTTTGAAAGTATTTCACAATAAAAAGTTTTAAAAGCTTAAAAGATTCTATATAGCTATCGAAATAGCATCCCTGTCACTCTAAGTTCTAACTCTGCTTTTTTTTCTATTAATATTTTTTACTACCTAACATCCACTCATCCTTTTTGTTAAATGCCTGTCTCCCCCACTAGAATCAGCCCCACAAGGGCAGAGACTGTCTCTTTTCCTCACTGTATTCCCAATGCCTATAAAATTACCTGGTACACTGTGTGCTCAGTAAATATTTATCAAACATGAAATGAAATGAGAGCCATAACCACTGATGTAACTAAATACATATGAAATATTGCTTAATTGTTAAAAGATGAGTTGCATAATACCATCAACGATATAATACATAGCTGCAAATACACATGCACACACACACACAACCACACGTGTGTATATGAATAGAGAAAAGGTCTAAAATGATTTTCACCAAAATATAACAGGAATGAGTAATGGGAGCAAAGTGATATTTACTTTCTTCTTGAACCTCCTCTGTGACCTGAATTTTCTTCATAAAGAATAACTATCATTAGAATAGGTATAAGACAATAAAGCCATTTACATATGGGAAACAGACAGCCCTGTCCTTCCCATGAAAGAGAGGGCAGAGGGCCTTGCATACATCGGATGGGGATCTGCCCCCCAGGAATCCAGGGAACAGAACCCCCAGGCCCCCGCCCTGGCCCCTACCTGGGTGAGGGCCGATTCCAGCATGTTACAGAAGATGCTGAACTGTTTGAAGTTCCCTGTCTTGTGAGTCAAATCTTCGATGACTGGATGGGGAGAAAAGTCCCATCCTGAGGTCTGACCACTTGTCCAGTCCCAAGGCCAATAACTCAAGTTCACCAACTCTCCCTGACCCCAGGACCTCTGGCTCAAGGGAGGAGCACTGCACCCTCTCCCACCTTGGACGGCTTCTGGCCAGGTAGAAGAGGCCAATGTTTTCTCTCTAGGGTTCTGGGAGAAGCAGATCAAGGGAGAGGAGAGGAGAACCCACCCCAGGCAGGCACACTCACAACTGGCATCGAACTCGCCCCGCCACTGGTCGGCTGTCATCCGGTCCTCCACCTCCAGCTCCAGCACTTGCCCAGAAACTACCACGCGGACGGCATGCTCCACACCTCGGAAGACGTAGTCCACCTGCAGGCCAGCTGGCTGGTCCATGGCCAGGATCGCTGAAGAGGGGGATGAAACAGAGAGCCTGAGACCCGAGAGTCCAGCTCAGGAGGTGGGAGGCCAGAATTCATCATCTGCCTCCATCATTTACCAGCTGTGGCGCCTTGAGAAACGATGTTACCTCTCTGTGCCTGTTTCCTCATCAAGAAAATGGGTATAATTACAACACCACCTCACAGGGTTGTTATGAAAATTAGTTAGATAATATATGTAGAAGCATTTAAAACTCTGTCCTGTACAGTACTTGCTAGCTAAAGAATATATGATTACTGTGCCAGTTTGAAAGGATTATGTACCCTAGAAAAGCCATGTTTTAATCCTCATCCATTTTATGGAGGCTGTTCTTTCTTTTAATCCCTATTCAGCACTGTAGGTTGGAGGCTTGATTAGATTATCCCAGGGAGCTGTGACACACCCAACTGTGGGTGTTAGCCTTTGATTAGAGGGAGATGTGACTCCACCCATTCCAGATGGGTCTTGATTAGTTAACTGGAATCCTTTAAAAGAGGAAACATTTGGGGAAGAGCCATGAGAACCACGAGGCCAAGAGCCCAAGCAGCCAGAGACCTTTGGAGATGAAGAAGGAAAACGCCCCTGGGGGAATTTCATGAAACAAGAAGCCTGGAGAGAAAGCTAGCAGACGCTGCCATGTTCACCATGTGCCTTTCCAGATAAGAGAGAAACCCTGAACTTCATCGGCCTTTCTTGAGTGAAGGTAACCTCTTGATGGTGCCTTAATTTGGACATTATGGACTTGTCCTAATTGGACCATTTCCATGGCCTTAGAACTGTAAACTTGCAACTTAATAAATACCCCCTTTTAAAAGCTGTTCTGTTTCTGGCATATCGCATTCCAACAGCTAGCAAACTAGACCAATTACCAACAAGGGAATTATAATTAATACTATCAATGATTAGTTTATTATTCTTCCTTATACCCATTATATATTTACTATTATTCATTCAGCAAACATTTATGGAGAAAAATGAAGCTAGAAAGAATGAAAGATGGGTTGGGGTGGGGCACAGCAGAGATTTTAAATAAGAAAGTTCAGAGAAGCCTCCCCAAGAAGGTGACATTTGTGCAGGAACCTCTCTGAAGGAGATGAGGGAGCAAACCACATGGCTCTCTGGGAAAAGTTCTCCACTAAGGAAACAGCCAGGGAGGGCTATATAATACATTATCCAGGATACACTTAAATCCTTTACATTGACTTGATTTTATTCTTAAGGCTATTGTGAGGATAAGTACATTCTCTTAGCCTAAAAAGTGAGTACACACTGTTAGTTCCATGAGGAAATAGGAGAGAGGGTCAGGCCCTCTGGCCTCAGCCCAGGACTCTTGAGTAGTGGTTCCACATGGGAGCCTTGGGCTGCTGGTGTTCATATCCAGGGTTCTGCTGCGTGCCCTAGGGAAAGTTATTTAAGCATTCTGTGCCCCCAGATACTTCATCTGCAGAGTGAATGCTGTCCTAGGTGCTCAGGATGCAATGAGAAGACAGATTATGACCCTGCTCTTGAGCAGGGGGAGGGGGTGGGGGAGGAACAGGCGGATGTATAAAAATGCTAAATGCTTCGAAGAGGGGTGCTGAGGGGGTGGGGGACGGTTTACCTTTTAGCTAGAGTGGCCAGGGAAGTCCTCTGAGAGCAGAGACCTGGAGTGAAGGAGGGAGGTGAATATCAGGGAGAAAAGTGTCCAGGCAGAAGGGACGCTCAGGAAAAGGCTCAAAGGTGAAATATTTCTGGTTTGCGCTAAGAAAACAAAACAGAGGTCAACATGGCCACAAGAGTGAGAGAAGGAGAGAGGGGTAAGTGATGTAATCAAAGATGTAACAGGGGCCAAATGAAGTTCACACAGGCCTCTGTAAGCCCAGAGGAGGACAACAGGACCCATCTCTCTGGGCTGTGAGGATTAAGTGAATCAATTCTGTTTAAAATCTTGGAGGAACTGAGCCAGGCCTGACACACAGCAAGCACTCAATTCATGTTGACACCACCATCATTATTGTTATTATTATGAATTCGTTGTTTCTGAGATTGAAAAGGACCATAAAGGCAAGTCAAGCCTATCCATCCTTCCCATCTCACTCCAGTATACAAGATGGGGAAACTGAGGCTCAGCGAGTAAAAGGGCCCTGACCAAGGCCCCACACTGCTCCAAAGACAGAGCCCCCCAGGGCTGCCCTGGGTCATGGAGACCTCACTGATGCCTGGGGCTCATCCTCATCCTTTCCCCTGGAAGCACTTATTGAATCTAACCTGGGAAAATGTAATGTTGTAAGGGAGTAAAGGAACCCTGAAACTCTAGAGCAGTGATTTTTAACCTTTTTGGAGTCCTTGAGAATCTAATTATATCTTTGAACCCCACCCTCCCTCCCCCCAAATATATGAATGGGCCCACAACATGTGCTGGTAATTTCAGGGGTTCTCAGAATACCCCCAGGCCCATCCAGGGGTCAACTTTCTCAGAGGCCCAGGGACCATGGCCTGAGTGCCCCAGGCGTCCTAACAGGCACTTCTTAGTCTCAACTGTATTTGAGAGAGGGATCTCTACTGCTTTGAAAGATCTGATAAAATCTGGGGAATCCTCCCCTGGAAAATACAAACGGCGCAAACTTGCTTTCATTCTCAGGAGGTCCAGGGGTCGGGTTGATAATCCCTGATCCAGAAGCAAACGAATCACCGCACATTTCAAAATACCCCTGATTCCTCCGCCCCCAATGCGGTGCCTGGCAGCGCACGCCCGGTCCAGCGCTGAGTCCGCGTAGCGGCCCGTCGGCCCCGCCCCCCAGACGCTGTCCGGTTACCAAGGCGACGGGCGCGCCCCTGGAACACCCGGGAGCTTCGGAGCATCACCGCCCCCAGACCTGGGACCCAACTCCGCGTGCGTATCCAAGGGGGGGAAAGGACCCACTCCCAAGCGGGCCCCGCCCCTCTCCTTGATCATTTCCCCACAGAAGCCTCACTCGCACTCCGCAAGTAGCATCTACCTGCCTGATATCACCAGCTCCCACCCCGCCACCTGAATCCCCAGATTTAAGCCTCCCAATAGTCTGCCCGAAGTCAACCCTCTCCTTATATATACACGCCTACTTCACCTCCACAAATTTCTTCCGCTTCCCTTCTCTGGGCAAGTCCAAAGCACTCCACAATGGCTGATGGAGTAAATTCCACGCCCCTGCCGGCTCGACCGGCGCTCTCTGGCCCTAGTTCCCCACCACTCACTCCGCAGACCGCCACGAGATTCCCCCACGCTGTCCCTCCTCTCTCTTCCACAGAACCTCCTCCCCTCCGTATTCCAGCCCGGTCCCCTTGCGCTAACGTTCCGGAAAACCAGCTCCCCTCCCCCGCCCAAAGTCTCTTATTTCCAGATTGGGGGGCGCAGCCGCCGTCCTCTTCTCCCTACACCAGCCCCCCATGTTCTCCTGGGCTGCCTCCAGTCTATCTGGATTCTGCCCCCTTTTTTGCTCAGGGTTCTATTCCACACACAACCCACTTTCAATCTATGTTCCGCCCTCCCCATATTTCACAAGTATTCTGCTCCCTCACCAAAGGCATGTAAGCCTCCGCATTTCCACCTCTCATCCCCGCGGAGAGTCCTCCTTGAACAACCTCCTCCCCAACTCCGGGACTCCCCAGGCCCTGTACTCCGCCCCCCTCCGCCGGCCCCGTCCCTCTACCTGCATCTTCTGTCCTCGCTCTGTGACCAGTGGTTCATCTCGGTCGCTTGTTTCGTGGCAGTCCCAAGTGTCTCCCAGCTCCTTATCGCTACCCTCAGCCTCCTTACTTCCGCCCCCATCCCAGCACTGCCTTCGAGGTCCCGCCCCCCCAACCCGTGATGTCAGCCCGGCGCCTGCAATGTGGACACCTCTGCGCCCCATCCTGGCCCACACGCCTGACCCCAGTTCTAGGGCCTCCTAACATCTCGGGCGCACAACATTGGACCCAGCACTCGCACGCGCGCGCGCGCACACACACAATTTTCCAGCACGCGCGCGGGCACACACACACGCGCACACACACACACACACTCAATTTTCCAGCCTCCAGCCCTCTCGCTGTTTCACTACCGTGGCGAGCCCCGCCCCATCTCCTGCGTTACATCATCGTTCCTCCTTCCAAACTGCGTTCCCAGCCCTCACCCCAGGGCCGGAAGGGAGAACCTTCCACGCCGGGTTCCCCAAAGCAAATCACATCACCGGACAAGGGTAAATCGCCACTGCCAGCAGCCCCCACCCCCCACGAAGGCTGTTTTCCCAACCTCTGCAGCCCACCCCTCACCACCTAGTTCAGCCCTGCCTTGCCCTAGCTGGACTCCCCAGTGCAGAGTGCCTGCCAAACACACACCCACACCCACCCACCCACCCACCCCACACACACACACGCCCTGGTCCAGACAACCCCTCCTCGTCCCCATTCTGAGGTCACCTCCCCACTATGGACATGAATTTGAGCTTGATAGAATCCCCTCCCCTTTCACCCAGGAATATTGACAAAAGTCTCACACGCACACGATGTCCCCTTGGAATCTACAGACACAAAAAAGCCCAAGAGGACACCCCACAACCCAGACCCCCATAGCCCACAGCACAGCCCTTACTTTCCCTGCTGTGCCCAGCTCCCCTCCCCTGCTGCCCTCCCCAACACTTTCCTTAGTTAGCTGCCCCCATGCATGCCATCGGCCCAGTGACCCCCACCCTAATTCTGCTCTCTGGTAGGTATTATAATCATCCCCATTTTAGAGAGGCTGAAACTGAGGCATGTCTAGGATCCTGTGGCCAGGGACAGGGATGTTTGTCCCCTTACTCATTACCCAGATGCCCTTCTCTAACTACCTCCCACCCCTGTTTTCTCCCAGAACTCCTTGAGCCTTTCTCTCCCTGCTCTAATCCACACCTGGCTTCACACCTACAGCTGGGCCCAGGCTGCAGGCTTAGGCCCCTGGGTCCACTGGCTCTACCACTGACTTGCAATGTAAGGGGCAAGGCATTTATTCTCTTGGGCCCCTTTCCCCACCGGTGAAGTGGGGATCACCCATGCTGCTACCTCACAGGATGGCTGTGGGGATTAAGTTAGCATATTTGAGGTGCTTGAAACAGTCCCTGGCACTGGGTCAGCTGTTTCCAGCCGTGCAATTAGTCAATGACTGTCTGCCTCCCCCAGACTGGGAGTCTGTGAAGACAGAGGCATTTGATCATTCTCGTACGTCAACACCCTGGGCATTACCCAGATCAGGACTGCCTGTGAACTAATGGGGGTTGGCAGGACACAGGATTCTGGCTCAGCTCCTATGCTCCCTCCTGCAGGAAGCCCTCCATGACCCCCCCAAGCTGGATCAAGGGCTGTCTCGGTCCCTGCAGTGTCCCCAACACTGCCCAGCAGAAGACCAAGCACACAGGAGCTTGGTGGTGAGAAAGCTGTTTCCATCCAACACAAGTTCTGGACCAGCCCAAGTTTTTCCAAATTGAGGGCCACAGATCATCAGTATCACCAGGGGCACCTGAAAATACAGGCTCCCGATTAAGTCCCGAAACCACTGAATCAAAATCTCTGGAGGTGGGCCCAGGGATCTGCATTTTATATAAGCCTCCCATACACACACACACTCTCACTAGAGCTGAGACCCTCTAGGAACCCCATCCTGACCCCATCACAAGACCCTCCCAGTGCAACAACCCTGCCCTGCAACAGGGAAATCCCTGAGAAAGGGGGCGATGGTGATGATAGTGGAAGGAACACCTTTTAAGCACCTGTATGCCAGGCACTCCTCTAAGTGCTGAGTTCTATATTCACAATGGGGCCAGCACTCTAGAGAGGGGCTGGGAAACTAGTGGATATGACCTAGCAGTACCGGATATGTCAGGTAGTGGTAGGTGTTATGAAGAGAAACAAGGCCAGGTGAGGGGCTGGAGAGTGATCAAGAGAGGAGTTCTAGCATGGCTGATGCGAAGTTGAGGTCCAAAAGAGATCTGAGGGACGTGAGACCTGAAGGTGAGAGGGAAAGCCATGCAGACCTCAGGGAGGCACCTGATCCAATTCCAGACTGGGCCAACAGCAGGTATAAAGGGCCTAAATGTAAGTGAGTTTGCTTAACCAGGGATGGTCAGGGGTCAATGTGGCTGCAACAGGGTGAGTGAGGGGACATGGGAGGAGCTGAGGGCAGGGAGGAGGGGCCACCTGGACCATGTGAGTCCTCCTGGGCCTGGTGAGGACTTTTACTTAGTGAGGTGGGAGTCCTTAGAAGAACTGAGGAGAGAAGCAACATCCTCCTGACTATGGGAGACAAGGGCAGCAGACACCAGAGAGGATTGAGGCAGCCCCTGCAATAGTCTGAGTGGAAGGAACGGACTGGTACTAAAGGAGTGGGGAGACTTGGCTGAATTCTGAATGCATTCGTAAGGTAGAGCTGATAGGATCTTCTGGTGAACTGGACTGTACGTGGGTGAGCAAAAGAGACAGAGTGAGGGACAACTCCAACTGTTGTCCTGAGTACCTGGAATGTGAGGACAAAGACTTGGCCTTGGGGGTCGAAAGGGGGCAATCACAAGTTTGGTTTGGGGCATGATTAAGTGTGGATGCCAGTTGGACATGAGTCTGGATCCAGGCTAGAGTCACACACTTGGAATTTGTCATCGCATAAAGAAGATGTGAAGCCGAGAGACTGGGTGAGACCACAGGTGAGTGGTAGAGATAAGAAGACATGAAAGAGGCCATCCCACCCATGACGACACTGAAACCCAGAAGGGTTAAACTCGCCGAAAGCCACTGTGTGTTCCAAGGCAGGATCGATGGGGGAGCCACGATCCAAACTCGGGTCAGAGCCCACACTTCGGCCTCCGCGGAGTTGGTGGGGGTCTGGGACACGGTCAGCCCCCGGTAAACGCCACACGGGTCCGGGGCCTTCACCTCCTCCTTCTCCCTGGAGGCTTCACCTCTTCCCCAGGCACCCAACACCAGCCCCAGATCAAAACTCATAACTCATCGCAGGGAGCCCACGCCCCCCTATTAACCCTATTAACCCCCCGCCGTAGAACCTCCCATTAAATCGAACCTCACATGACAAGGGCATCTCCATATTCCACCATCTGCTGTCTCCTGCCTTACACATTCCCCGAGAAGGACCCTCCTACGAAGTACAGGCCACCCCAGACTCCCATAAGTGCCCTCCGCCACCCAACTCTGACTAAAACGCCTACCTGTATTAAAGGGTGCCTCACCCCCACCATTCCCACACTGCCCGGCCTGCTGCCCGCCGCAGCCCACTCTCCCCCAAGGCACCCCTCCCCCCCCAGGGCCGCTGATCCTGCCTGCGCACCCGCCGCTCACGCCACCTCTCACCTTCTCCACAGACACCCCTTCTCGCGATCGGTTCAACTGCCGAAGCCTCAGCCCCGCCCCAGGATCCGGCCTTGTCGCTTCTGATTGGTCCTGGCTGACCCATAGCCAAGCTTCCATTAGTCAAGGCCGATGCCGGTCACGCTGTCCCGCCCAGCAGCGAACCCGCCCTCCGAAGCTTACAATTGGCCAATTTAGAAGAGGCGTTCCTCAATGGCTTGAGGGAGGTCTCTTCTCCAAGCACTACTGGCTAATGACGCTGCCAGTCATTCAATTTCCCATGGCGGGGTTGGGGGAGATCCCGGAAGCAGTCCCTTGACCCCGCCCATCGTCCCCTGGCGGCATGGTAGGCCACACCCCACATGAAGGGGAGGGCTAGAGGAGAGGGTCAGGCACGCTGTGCACAGGAAGGTCTTGGTGGCAGGTCCGGAAGTTGCAGGGATAGTCTAAGGGTTAAGACTGGCTGAGATTTATCATCGCGCAGTGCCAGACCTGCACTAAAAGATTTTGTAGCTTATTTAAAGTTCACAATAACTCTGCCAAAGTAGGCACTGTTACGATCCTCGTTTTGCAGCTAAGGAAACGGGTTCAGAGAGGTTCAGCCTTTAGCCGGGATCACACAGCTTGAGAATGACCCTTGTTTTGAGGCAATGTGTCATCAACAGGGCAGATCCAGGTTTTGTGGTGCGGAAACATATAGAATTGTTGAGGCGGAGACGAGTACAAAAGGACAAATGCAAAATCGGATATAAATAAAACATGAAGATTTACTTAGAGAATGAAATAACGAAAGTACATATTTAAAAGAGCCCATGAATACCACAATGTTGCAAGACACCAAAAGATGACGTAATTTTTAAATTAATTACTGCCCTGACGCACCTCTGGGACATGTTTCCTACTCTTGGCTGCATACCCTTATTTTACAATATCCTTAATTATAGAGCAAATACAAAAGTAAATTACCTTTCTTTTAGCATGGTTGGTGGGAGTTTTTTGTGGTTATTATTTTTTTTTAACTTTAGCATTGATGATGTCATCTAAATATTTAGGAAATTTGGAAACTTCAATGAACTTTAGTCCATATCTTAGCTATACTTTTTGGAAAATGTTTCCACAGACTAGCTTCAGGCTCCAAACCTTTTCATTTCTTGCCTCACCTCCATTACACATGTGCTTCTGATACCAGCCACTACAGACCAGGTCATGTCAATATGTGACCGGTGGCACTGTAGACAGTAGGAGCATTCCTGAAAGCCATTCCTACAATCATGACAACCGATTAGGTCATTTAGGTATACAGCAGTAATCATTTAGGTATTTAATAGCCTCATGAAAATATCCCTCTAAACCCAACTCACCTTCCCTTCAGCTGGATCCTATAATGCCTGAAGCCACTCCAAGGCCACCCATGGTAAAGAGAAGTGTGACAGAGAAAGTAGGACTGGAAAAAGACCATGGTCTCAACCAATGGTGTTTCAAATGTCTCCCTTCAGCAATTTTTATGAAAACATCAGACCATAGGAACATATAGCTAGGGATCTATACTTTTGAAAGTTCTATGCAAATTATGGGCCCTGAAGCTTACATGAGTTTTATGATAAAACCATGCCTCCACATCAGTACCAAGAATTTATTGAGTGCCCACTGTGTGCCCAAAAGTAGTGCCCAAACTCCAGCCCTGAAGTATAACATCCATTCTTGGCACTGGCAGCAACTAGCTGCGGGGCTGCATTCCCTCTCTAGATCTGAGATTTCCCACCTATAAATTGGGTATGGCTACGGATCTAACATTTAGGATTGTTATGAGATCCAGAGATAAAGTTCTCAGTCTAATTAAAAACTTGAGCTTTTATAGGCTGAGCCCCAGTCTTGGGGTTTGTTCATATGAAACTTAACCCCACAAAGGATAGGTCAAGCCTACTTAAAATTTAGGCCTAAGAGTCACCCCCAAGACAGCCTCTTTTGTTGCTCCAGCCAACACAACAAGCAATCTCACCACCCTCCGCCTGTCTAGGTGGGACATGACTCCCAGGGGTGTGGACCTTCTTGCCAACGTGGGACAGAAATCCTAGAATGAGCTGAGACTCAGCATCAAGGGATTGAGAAAACCTTCCCCACCAAAAGGGGGAAAAGTGAAATGAGACAGAGTGTCAATGGCTGAGAGATTCCAAACAGAGTGGAGAGGTTATCCTGGAGGTTATTCTTATGCATCAAGTAGATATCATCTTGTTATTCAAGATGTAATGGAGAGGCTGGAGGGAACTGCCTGAAAATGTAGAGCTGTGTTCCAGTAGCCATGTTTCTTGAGGATGATTAAATAATGATATAGCTTTCACAATGTGACTGTGTGATTGTGAAAACCTTGTGTCTGATGCTCCTTTTATCTACCTTGTCAACAAACGAGTAGAACATATGGAATAAAAATAAATAATAGGGGGAAAAATGTTAAAATAAGTTTAGTTTGAAGTGCTGGTGATCGGTGAGGGGGAAGGGTAAGGGGTATGGTAGGTATAATCTTTTTTTTCTTTTCTGTTTTCATTTTATTTCTTTCTCTATTGTCTTTTTATTTGTTTTTCTGAATTAATGCAAATGTTCTAAGAAATGAATATACAACCAAGTGATGATATTGTGAATTACTGATTATATATGTTAATGTTTTACTTGGTTTGTTATTTTTTTAATTAATAAATAAATTTTTTTAAAAAACTAAATACACACACACAAAAAAAAAAAAACTTGAGCTTTGCAGTCAGAAAGACATGAATTGGAAACCCAAGACTATCTTTTACCTGTGGGAACTCCCCCTAGTCATGCCTCTTCTGTGAGCTACACTTTTTTCATCTGTGAATGGAGTTCCATTTGTTCATTTGTCAAGCATTTATTGAGCAACTGCTGTGTTCCAGGCACTGTTCTGGCTGCTGGGGGTATACTCATCAATGAATGGAAATAAATAAATGCCACATGGTGGCAAGTGCTGTGGAGAAAATGAAGCAGAGTAAAGGGGACAGAAATGTCAGGGAAGGTGTCACAGGGGAGTTGACTTAGAGCAGAAACCGGAGAAAGAGAGGGAGCCAGCCTTTTGGGCACAGGAGGGGGGCGTTCCAGGAAGGGGAAATGATGCGTGCAAAGGCCCTGAGATGGCCTTGTGACAGTGGGGAGGTCATTGTTGAGTGAGTGGGAGAAGATGATGTCTGGGAGAGAGCAGGAGGTCACGTTGTGAAGGGCCCTGTAGGCCATTGTGAAGTCTTTGGGCTTTACTCTGAGTGAAGTGGGAGCTACCAAAGATTGTAGGCGACCGGGACACAGTTTGACTTATGTCTTCAGTGATCACACTTGACTAAGTTAAGAATAGGCCACTAGTCTTAATATTAATTCTTAATTCGAGTAAGATAAAATCAAGACCACAGTGACATACTATTTCACACCCAGTAGGATGGCTATTATTTAAAAAACAGAAAATTACAAATGTTGGAGAGGATGTGGAGAAAAAGGAACACTCGTTCATTGTTGGTGGGAATGTAAAATGGTGTAGCCGCTGTAGAATACAGTTCAGCAGCTATTCAAAAAAATATTAAACGTAGAATTACCACATGACCCAACAATTCCACTGCTAGATATATTCCCCAAAGAGTTGAAAACAGGTGTTCAAAGAAATACTTGTACAGAAACATTCGTAGCAGCACTATTCCCCAATAACTAAAAGGTAGAAAGAACCCAAATGTCCATCAATGTATGGATGGATAAACAAAATGCAGTACACCCATACAAAGGAATATTATTCAGCTCTAGAAAGGAATGAAGTTCTGAGACATGCTACAGCTTGGGAGAACCGTGAAAATGTTATGCTGAGTGAAAGAACAAAAGGACAAATTCTCTGTGTGTCCACTTATGTAAGGTGTCTAGAACAGGCAAATTCATAGAGACAGAAAGCAAATTAGAGATACCAGGGATTCGGGGGAGGGGAAAAGGAAGAGTGACTGCTTAGTGAGTGCAGGGTCCCCTTTCAGAGTGATGAAAATGTTTTTTAATTACACAAAAATGATGGTTGTACAATATTATGAATATACTAAATGCCACTGAATTGCATGCTTTAAAATGGTTAATTTCATATTAGGCAGATTTCACCTGAGTAAAAAATAAATTAAAAAAGTAAAAGATTAGAAAAATTAATTCTGGTAAGAGATAATGGTGGCTTTTACGAGGGTGGTAGGAGTGGAGGTGGTAAGAAGTAGTTATAATCTGCATATATTCTGAAGGTAGGACTGACAGAAGTTGCTGATGGATTGGGTGTCAGGAGAGAGAGAGAGAAAGAGAAGAGTCAAAAATGACTCCAAAGTTTCTGATGTGAGAAGCTTCCAAGATGGAGTTTCCTTTGACTGAAATTAGATGAATAGCAAGTGTGTATGGGCGGGGGGCGGTGGAAGAGTGTGGTTTTAGATGTATTGGGTTGAGATGTCTAATAGGCATCCAAGTGGAAATGTTGAGGACACTGTTGGATATATTAGTCTGGAATCAAGGCTGAGGTCCAGCCTGGATATATAAATTGTGGAACCTATCACCAAAGGGGTAAGTGAAGAGAGGAAAGGGAAAAACACCAAGGACTGAGCCCAAGATGCTCCAACATTTCAAAACACACAGATAGGGAGAAAACAGCAGAGGAAACTGGGAAGGAGCAGCCCATGAGATAGCAGGAAATCATGAGAGTGGGATGTCTTAAAAGACAAGGCAAGAAAATAAACAAAGGAGGAGGGATGGCCATGAGTCATATGAAAGAGTTCTCAAGTAACATCAGGGTAGTTAATTGGACCATTGGATTGGGCGGCAAGAACATTCTGAAAACCTTGTCAAGAGCTGATGTGGCAGAGCAGTGGGCTCAGAGTCTAGCTGGAGTGCTTCAAGAAGGCCTGGGAGGGAAGAAATCGGAGACATGCGAGCTGACAACCTTTTCTGAGAGTTTCATTGTAAAGAGCAGCAGAACATTGGAGGGGTAGCTAGACGGGGAGGGTCCAAAAAGCACGTTTGCGTTACAGCATGTATTACGGAGTGTTCTTACATCAATGAGAAGGGTCCAGGAGAGTAGCAAGAATTGATAACACAGGGGAGAAAGGAGAGAACTGCTTGATCGATGTTCCCTAGAAGGTAAGAGAGGATGAGGGATCGAGTGTGCAGGAGAAGTGTCTAGTAGAACACCAGTAGAAGTCGGCCTGGAAGTTTCTGTAATCAACAGGAGGGCAGAGGATATGGGCGCAGCTACAGGTAGCACTAACACAGGTGGGCATCTGCAGGAATCCTCTTCCAGTGGGTTCTCTGCTGGCGGTGAAATAGGAAGCAGAGTCAAGGGTGACAGTGAGGATGGCGGAGGAGGTGGTGGAGGTTGGAGGAGAAGGTGTGAAATGATCTTCCAGGAGTGTGGGAGAATGAATGGACACGAGCAGTCTTGACACAAATTCCCCCAGGGTGAGTGAGCATGAGAGATTTTAGGGTGAGCACATGCTCCCTGTATTGTGTGTTTTTCTCCAGCCACATTCAGCTGCACAGGTGCCGGTGCAGAGCAGGTAAGAGAACCAGTGAGAATTGCTGGCCCTCAGAAACGCCTCAGGTGGGATCCACTGAGCTCACAGGGAACAGAATCTGGCAACTGGTAAGTGTTGGAAGGGTGGGCAGCTGGGATGGTTATAAGTGCTTTGATTTGGGAAGCGCGGGGTCCGTGCGAAGAACTGGGACCAGGAATCTCGACTAACCCTGTCCCTTCACAGATGGGGAATCAGAGGTCCAGGTGTGGACCCATTCAGGGCTCACACCCTCTCACGTGACTTAAAAACCTTTTTTTTTTTTTAACTTAAGTGAGGAAGGAAGGGGAGGTTATTGCTTGTGGATGCAGAATTACTGTTTGGGGTGATGGAAAAGTTTCTGTAATGGATGGTGGTGATCATAGCACAATACTGTGGATATAAATAATACCGCTGAATTTGTATACTTACTTGGAAGTGGTTAAAGTTGGAAATCTTGAGTTGCGTATGTGTTACTACAATAACAAGTGTCTTGTTTTGTTTTTTAACTGAGGTGCTATTATTATTATTATGCTTGTCAAATGTCCCAATAGCTAAAGCCATTACGGAATTCGCTGAGGCAGTCAGTAAACTTTCCCCGAGCCCCCGTGCCCCTGAGTAGGGAGTCCTGGTGATGCGAGCACTCACGGAGTCCCAGCTGCTTTCCCTGCAGCATCACATTGAGGGGCAGTGAGTGGTTCATGCCTGCCTGGGTGCGAATTCCATCTCTGCCTCTTAGAAACAGTGTACAGTATTCTCATCTGTGAAATGGGAAATATAACAGTAGCATGTGTGTCCTGGTGTTTTTGTGAGGAACAAATGAATTAGTACAGGTATAGGGCTTAGCACAAGCCTTCCCGTGTAGTAAACACTTAATAAATGGTGGCTATTAAGGACCTAGATGAATCCTTACAGTAGCCTAGCAGCCCAGTGTATGTATATGATCCTTTTTTTTTTTTTTAACTAGGACAGGGACTAAAATATTAAAGGGTTAATTTTCACAGCCTTGCATACAAACTTCTGTTAGCTTGTGGCACTTCTGGGTAGAGGTGAAGACCAAAGAAGCCCAGAGAAGCTAAACGGATCTGCTTAGGAAAGTACATAAAGCAACAGTTCACATCCAGCAGATTGGTAAAAGTTAGACAGGCTAATCACACCCAGTTCTGGAGAAGTATGTGGCAGAATGGATCTCTTGGCTCTGATGGCAGGAGTGATAGGCACATCCTTTCTGGAGCACAATCCAATAGTACTTTTAGAAATTAAATAAAAGGTTTCCTGATGATCCACCCAACATCCCACTCTCCAATAGGCCTGTAAATGAGCTCTGTGTGAGGAACACACTGACGTGCAGTTTGACGTAGCAAAGAGTGGGAAGGAACTAGGTGTCCATCACGAGAGTGCAAGAGGTGGAATGTGGAAGACTCCACAGCAATATAGAAAAACTGATGTCAGTGTAACGCTTAGTGGATACCCAGTGAAAATGCTCTGAGATTCAGGCTCCCAACGATGCTTTCAGAAAAGTGTCACTATTTAACTTCTCTTCCTTTACAAATTGAGAAACTTGGGCACACAGAGGTTAAATGATCTGACCAAGATCATTCAGCTAGAAGCAGCAGGATTGGGACTCGAACCCAGGCAGCCTGTTCCAGGGACTTACTATGAGCTAGAAATAAGCATAGCAACACAGGGAGCTCTCAGAGAGCACAAAAGAAAAAAATATAATGAGGTTCGTAACTCGATGCCATTTTTTGCTAATTTAAAACACACGTGTGACCAAACTTACTTTAAGGGTACACATCTTTTTTATAAAAGGATAGAAGACACATTGGAAGGACAAAAAATAAGCACACTACAGTGGGTGCCTAGGGGGGCGGACGAAGGGGGGAAATTGCCAAAATTAAAATCAACCGAAGATGATGGCAAAGAACCACTTGTGGTTCTGAGCCAGAGAAGCACTGAGATCTCCAGGCAGCCAGGAGCCTTAAGGGGGCGGGGGGGGGGGGGGTGTGGTTGGAGGAAATTTTCAGAGGAGAGGGGTGAGTCAGAAAAAGAGGCAGTATGCGGAAGTGGGTAAAAAGGTAGCTCCTGCAGCCAGGCCACTTGGGTCCAAATCCCAGCTCTGCTATGGTCAATTATTGCTCCCAAATGTTCCGTGAAAAAGCCCATTTTTATATGTTTTGGATGCAACACAGTGCATAGCTGACTAACCTTTTTAAAGGACGACTCTGGCTGCTGGGTGGAAAGGGCAGTCGGGAGTGGACTCAGGAAGCTCCCGGAGGAGGCTTCTGCGAGAGTCCAGATCGAAGTCTATGGGGAAACTTGGTGGTGATGGAGGTGGTGAGATGGGGTCAGATGTGGAATATGGTTTAAAGGGGCAGCAGAAAGTGTTTGCCAACTAATTGGATGTGGGGTGGGGGGGAAGGGGTGTTAAGGATAAGCCAAGGTTTGGGTCCTAGGCAGCTGGGAGAATTTGGCAGTAGGAAGTCATGGGAAGATTCTGAGGCTGTCCAGGTGGGGAAGGGACAGGGTCAGAGGCCATAATGACCATTTGGGCAGCCAGGACCAGGAGCACAAACAGATGGGAAATGGTGATTTTAGCCCTGGTTCAGCCTCCAACCCACAGTGGACTGCTGGGCAAGATAAAGCCCCTCTCTGGACTGCAATCTCCCTCAAATTCTGAATCAAACATTCCCAGAATAAACACTGGACATCATGCATGCAGGATTCCCTCCTCCTCTCCGCACCCTCCTCTCTACAGCCCACGCTTGGCCACTGGACAGGAATCAGAGTTTCCCTGGTCCAGGAGCCTGGAGGATAATATCTTTGACAATGGCAGTGGCAGGTACTATTCGTCAAGAACACATTTTGTGCCAAGGACTGTGCATGCGTGATTGTACCATCCACACCACAGCCCTGGGATGTGGGTACTTTATTAAAGAGGTAAAGTGACTTGTCCAAAGAGACTCAGCTAATACTTGGGAGAACCAAGACTCCACCGACTTCTCCCCACCTGCACTGCTCTCACCCTGGCCCAGCCCCCCGCACCCCTCACCTGGATGGCTGCCTTCGCCTCCTCATAGGTCTCCCCACATCTATCCCTGCCCTTGATAGTGTGTGCTTTGAACACAGCCGGAAGGGTCTTGTGATGAAACCTAAGTCAGGTCACGTCCCTCCTGGGCTCAAAAGCCTCTCATGGTTCCCATCTCTCTCAGAATCAGGGCCAAGTCATTACAGTGGCCCTCCAGGTCCCACACAGTCTGTGGTCTGCCTAACTTTCTGGCCTCATCCCTCCGCAACTCTTCTCCAGTTTTCCTGGGCTGCTCAGTGCTCTTCCAACACAACAGGTGCACTCCTGCCTCAGGACCTTTGCACATGCCATGACCTCTGCTCAAATGTCACCTCCTCAATGAGGCCTTTCCTGAACACCCTGTTAACACTGCAGCCACACACACACACACACACACACACACACACACACACACACACACACACACACACACACACACACACACCCAGCAGCCTGGTCCCTCATCCCCCTTCCCTGATGCGTTTTTCTCCATGTCACTCACCACCCTGCAACATACTACGTGTCTTCCTGCTTGTTCTTGTTTATTGCCTGTCTCTCTAGAAAATGGGCTCATGAGGTCCAGCACACAGTAAATGCTCAATTAATGTGTGCTGGAGTGGATGAGTGAGTGTCTGGCTTCAAGGCAGTGTTCTTAACAGTTCCACGATCTATATGTGACCCAATACGCTCAAGGTTTTGTGTATTGGCATCTGGCCTCTTCATTCCATCTCCCCTGTCCCTGCCTGGTCCAGGTAAAGAACTTCTCCTCCCTGGAGTCTGCTCTGGCGTCCATCCCAGACCCCAGTCTGGATCCTTTCATTCATCAGCCCTCTGATGCCCAGAGGTCACTCCCCTGCTTAAAATCCTGCCATCGCTCCGGAAATCCCATGCATAATTTCCACACCAGCATTTTTCAAACTGTGGGCCACACACCCATTAGCGGGTTTGTGAAATAAAGTTAGGAGATCTCAACCAGAATTTTCTATAGGATAGGATGGGATGGGATGTAATAGGATAGATCCGAATCTATGCACATATTATAGACTAAAAGATAGGTGAAGAGTTGTTTCATGAAAGTTTTGTTTCAGTTTTATGTTACTGAATCACGATGTAAGTGAATTTCTTACCACGGATCAAAAGAAGTTTCCAAACCCTATACTACTCTGACTCTCCTGAATCCCTCGTACAGACTGGATAGATGATACTAATATCACCTCAGCTTTATCTCTTGACTGGGGCCCACACATGTTGATTTTACCTGCTTTGGCTCATGGGCCCCTGGCCACCGCCTCAGCCTGTTATGATTCCCATTTGACAGATGGAGAGACTGAGGCTCAGGCTGGAGAAAGTCCATGCCCAAATTCATCCGGCTGTGGAGGGGAAGATAGGGAGGCTTGAACCCCCGCCAGCCTGCCTCCTGGGCCTGTGCACTTGACACCTCCCCAGCTGCACTGCCCCTCCCAACCTGTTGCCCACATACAGAGAGCACTCAGGGGCCAGGTGTCCTCAGAGTCCTGCAGGTGCGAGCTGCCTTCTGGATCCTTCCAACAGCCCAGTCAGCAGTACCGTTTCAACTCCCCCCCTTTTTTTATTTTTTATTTTTATTGCTATAACAATGTACAAATACATACATTCTTAACATATAAACATTCATACATGGTGTTCAATCAACGGCTCACAATATCATCACATAGTTGTACGTTCATCACCATGACCATTTCTTAGAACATTTGCATCACTCCAGACAAAGAAATAAAAAGAAAAAAGAAAAAACTCATACATACCATACCCCTTACCCCTCCCTCTCATTGACCACTAGTATTTCCATCTATCCAATACATGTATTTTTTAATTTTAACGTTTATTCCCCTTATTATTTATTAATTTTTAATCCATTTTCAACCCCCATTTCGCAGTTTGGAAAACAGAGGCCTTTCAGCTCAGAAAACTAAAGCTAAAAAGCATTCCTAAGAATCCATCGTTCTACTACCCTTCTCCAAACTCCCCTCTTTGAGAGACAGGAGAGAGAAATGGCTAAAGACATGCCTTTGTCTGGGTTCAAATCCCACTCTACAAAACTTTGTTTTTAACTGAAGTGAGAGAGGGAGGGGAGGTTATTGCTTAATGGATGCAATTTTTCTAGGCCTCAGTTTCCTTTTCTGCAAAATGGGATAATAGTACTACCTACCCATCAGGTCATTTTCAGACTTAAATTTAGAATGCATGCAAAGTGCCCCACCCCTTACATGGAGAATCTATGAAATCTATTCCCCGACCCCACCAACTCTGGCACAGAAAGGGTAAGGCCCTTGCCTGAGCTCACAGAGCTGGAAAGCTGGAGAGCCAGAATTTGGAAGCACTTGCTTGGGCTTTTGCCCACTACGTCACCGCAGGCACTTAGAGTATTAGTGCCAACAGTAATAGCAGCAGCATTTTCCAAATGAGGAATGTGAGATTCAGAGAGGGTAAGGACAAGCCCAAGTCACACAGCATATAACTGGCAGAACCAGGATTCAAACCCAGGCCTGTGAGTGTCAAGGTGCAGGCTGACCTTCATGTCAGAGAACCTCATGTAAAACTCTAGCTGTATGGAAGGAAAGAGTAGCTTCAGGATTGCCCTGGCCCCAGCTTGGTCTGGGTCTCTGGTGTCCCAGCCTAGGGTGACCCTTCCCTTGGAAGCTCTGAGATGGGGTTACTGGGGTGGCACGGATGATGGCAGAGGATGCAGCAGCCCCCTCCGTCGGCCTCTGATCGGGGCCTTACAATCCCCCAGGATTTGGTGCTTGGAAAGCTGACGTTGGGTTGCTATGGTGATGGGTTTGGGGCGGTTGCCATGGCAGCTGAACTAGCCTGAGTTTAAAAATATCTAGGAGGAGGTTTGTGTTTGTGTGTGAGTGTGAGTGCGTGACCGATTGTGCTGTTGTGTGTGTCCAAATGGGAGAGCTTGCGTGGGGTGGAGCTGGGGCCGCAGGCATGATTTTGGGGGGTGGGGACTGAGCAGCACAGGGCACCCCACGTGTGTTGCATGTTCCACTGTGAGCGGCCTGAGGGGTCCTGATGCACGTACGTGTTAGACTATGTGTGGCCATGAATCGAAACGTGTGTGTTCACCCAGCTCAGGTGTGAGGCATGATGAACCTGTGTGGCAGCTCATCCCACGTCAAGCATCCCTTACATGTATGTCCCACGTGGCAGAGGCCATGGGTGTCTCACAGCCATGATCCAGTGTTTGAAAGTTCTCAGGCTGTGTGTGGCCAAGTGTGGAGCTGTCACGGCTCAGAATATGTTCACCTAGGTTCATACGAATATGCCCACGCTGGACATCAGATGTGACCACCTGGATCTTAGTGTATTTATACGAGAGCCTGGCTTTGAGTCTGCGTGACTGAATGTGGATTATTGGTGTGTGTGTGCCTATCCTCATGAGTCTTTGTACATCACAGTGTGCATGTGTAAAAGTGTGTGAGTCTGTGCACCTGTGGGCCTGGACACAGTGTGTCTGCACAGGGCCAGTGTGGCCCTGTGTGTGTTTGGGGTTTGGAAGGACTTCAAACCTGACTCCGTGGATGTTGGAGTATGGACCTGTGTGGTTCGAATGTATGTGGACTCAAAGGGTCTAAGGTGCGCATATTGTCCTGACCCCAGTGTCTGCCTGCATCCCTCAGCCTCTTCCCTGTCTCCATGGCAACCAGCTCCTCAGCTCCCTCCAAGAAGATGGAGAGGGAGGATCCAGCCTGCAGTGGACCACAACCCCCTCCCATCCCCCCTGGCTCTGGGGACAATAGGGGGGAGGGGACAGATGGGCAGCCACCCCACCTGCCCCAGGCCATCTGCTAACCCCACCCCCATCCTGGGGACCTGGGAGTTCAGCAAGGCAAAGGAGGGGCACGGAGTGGGATGGAGCAGAAGGAGGGGCCCCCCAGCTGCCACAATTACCCTCACTCGGTCCCCTCCGAGCCTAATCTTGCCTCTGGCTGACCTAGGAAGGAAAGAATCCTCAGAGACCAGGAATGCAGGGAAAAGAAAATTCATATATCAGAGAACACGGAGTGTCACCAAAGGCCCCTACTTACAATGCCAAGCTCGGAAATCAGGCTGATCCTGCCTTCAAATCCCAGTTTCCATTCGGTCTGTGTGCCCTTGGACAAAGCCACTCTATGTTTCCGGGCCTCCATTTCCTCATCTGGAAATCAGGTTTTCTTTATTACATGAATAGTCATGCTTACTCTACAAGGGATGAGTCTTTGCTTTGTTCGCGGCACATAGTATGTATGCCACGCACATAGTGTTCACTTGATTAGCACTGAGTGGGTGCTCCCTCAAGTGCGGCTGCTTGAATTACGTACCACTTGTGTGCTAAACTCAGTGTTAAGTCCATGAACTCCTGCTCCCATTGCATTCCGTCCCTGGGCCCTCCTAGCAATCCTGGATTGATTCTAGAGGAGATGAAAGGTTTGAGGGAGAACTTCCCAGCTATCCGGGTGGAGAGATATCGAAATTGAGGTTTTTTATCTTGCTCAAGTGAGGTCAGTTCACTAAGGCTCAAAAATGTCCTCACCTGTAAAATGGACAAAGCGAGCGCATACTCCGGATTGGGACCTCCGGGGATTAAATGAGATAATGTATGTGAAGCGTCTTCTTAGAACCGGACCTGGCACGTAGTAAGTGCTTATTTAACACTCCTTAAAGGTGAGGGGTGAACGGGGAAGGCCGGGGAGGAGCCCAGGGTACGGGTTGTAGCCTGGGAGAGTCGAGTCCCTACGGCAGCTGCGGGGAAGGGGCGTGGCCTATGCTGAGGGCGTGGCCCAGGCTTCAAGGGCGGACCAATGGGGGCGCCGAAGGGCGTGGCCCTGGCCGGCTTGGGCGTGGCCCTGCGCGGGTGGGAGGGGCGGGCCGCGGTGGGAGCCTCCGGGAAGAAGATGCTCGGGCGTCCAGCCACCGTCAGCCCTGTCGCCGCTGACGCCCGCGCCCGCCGCCCCCCGGGCCCCCACTAGCGGCCGCCTCTGCCTCGCACCTCCGGCCCCGACCCTCGGGCCCCTTGCCCTGAGCAGGGCTTGGGGGGGGCTCGGCCCTCCGCCCGGAGGAGGACGAGAAGGAAGGTCCCGTCCCCCCAGTGGCGCGGCCAGTCCCCGGCCTCCGTGATCTTGAGAGAGACCCCACCCCTCAGTGCGCTCCGGACCCTATCGGAGACCCCCCTCAGCCCTCCCTTCCTGCTCACATCCGCTCTCCAGGCTCTGTCAGCCCCCCAGAACCGGCTCCCTCCCTTCCTCCCTCTCCAGGGTACCCCCTCCCCCATCCCGCCGCCGCCGCCCCCTCCCCCTCCCACATCCCCTTCCCTCCCCCTCCCCCTCCCCTTCCCCCGCCCCCCCCACCATGAGGATGATGGCCGCCGGCGCGGTGCACGGCCTCTTCACGGCCTCCGCGGCCCCGCAGCCGCCGCCGCCCCCGCCGCCGCCGCCGCCGCCGCAGCCCCAGCCTCCCCAGCAGCCGTCGCCGCCGCCACAGCAGCCGCCGCCGCCGCAGCAGCAGCAGCAGCAGCCGCCGCCCCAGGCCCCCCCCCCCATGGAGCCCGAGGCCCCGGATTCCCGCAAGAGGCCCCTCGAAACGCCCCCCGAGGTGGTCTGCACCAAGCGCAGCAACACGGGAGGTGAGTGAGGGCTGCGGCTTGGAGGGCGGGGGTGGGCAGGGGGCCTCGCCTTTCTCCATTCTCCCCTCCCTATCCAACCGGCAGGTGCAAGGGCTCCGGAGAGGGAAAGGGCGCCCCTCCCCTAGGTGGGAGATCGAGGGGAGAATTGGGGAGGGAGCCGCCCCCACCTCGCCGAGGCCCGGGGCTGAGAGCTTTGTCTGCGAAGAGAAGTGGTGGGGGGAAGGGGGTGGTAAGTGTCCTTGGGGGGGGGCTCACAGGATAGGGGGCGTGGGTCCCTTGGGACGGGTGTCTCTGTGTCCTTGAGGGGTGTGTGATGTGACCCTTTTGGGGCAGGGGTGTTCTCCCTGCTTGCTTGTGCCAGCCATCCCAAAATTGTGCCCTGGCGGTGGGGGGAGGGGCAGGGAAAAGGAGGCCTGGGACCTGGAGCTTCCCGGCCTCCTCCCTGGGGGTGTCCTGAGCAAGGATTGTCCCAGAAGCGTGTGTGGGCCATGGGCGGGACTGCGTGGGGACAGAGGGTGGGTGTGTTTGGTGAAAAGGAGGAGAGGATGAGTGTGTAAATCTAGGTGGGAGAATGTGTGGCTGGGACAGGTGTGTGTTTGTGTGCATGCATGTGTGGGCCCTGTAAGGCCTGGGTGTGTGACATCAGGGATCATGGCTATGACAGGGAAAGGGGGTGTGTGTAAGAGACAGGGCGAGGTAAGAGGGGCTGGGTTCCATGTTTGAGACCCTCGAGGGGTTGTGTGTGACAAGGGTAGGTGTGTGCGAGTCACCCCAGAGGGGGCTGTGGCCGAGTATGACACATGAGTGAGAGAGTGTGTGTGACATGCGAGGGGGTGTGAGGGGGATGCCAAACGGGCCGGGTCTGTGTGTGAGCCACAAGAGGCTATGTGGATGAGGGGAAGGCGGTTTGGTGTGTGTGACACAGGCGTGCCTGGGGCGGGGTGACACCAGGGCGAAGCTGGTGAGAGTGTGTGACAAGAAAAGGGTGTGGGTGTGACTCCAGAGAGGCTGTGGCTGGGTGTGACACATGGAGGTGTGCAACAGTGACATCAGAGGGGGGTGTGTGCAACCAAGGAAGGTGGGTGTGTGACGAAGGAGAGGCAGGGGCTGTGTGGGCAAAATGCACACGAGTGTGCAACACGGACAGGGAGGGATGGGTGCTAGTGTAACAGGGCTGTAGCTGTGCATGTGGAGCAGGGGACATGTGTATGACACCCAAGGGGTGTAGAAAGGGAAGATGTGTATGTGTATGTGTGAGAGAGAGAGAGAGACACCTGGGCATGTGTGTATATGTGTAGCAGGAGGAGGTGCGTATGTGTAACGGCCAAGTGTGGCCCAAGAGAAGATTCTGTGTTTGTGTGTGATGGGGGGAGAGACAGAGTGTGTGGATCTGTGTGCATGTCTGTGTGTAATGGCTGACTGGCACCACCGAAGGCCTGTGGACAAAGCTGTGTGTGTGTGAGACGAGAAGCGCCACCACCACGTCACCTGAGCGACCTGAAGAGTGTGTGTCCCAGAGGATAAAAGACGCGCTGGAACTCTAGGTGTCCACCGGGGTCTCGGGGAGAAGTCGTGAACGGCCGGCCCATCAGGGTTTGCCCGGGTCCTCAGGGCCCAGCCAACTGGCTCAGAAGAGGGAGACCTGAGAGCAAAGACACCCCTCCCCGCAATCACCTTGGCCAAAGTCTCTGCTTCCTCAGGCCTCTTCCTCTGGACGGGAGAGGGATGGCCTCGGGAGCAGTGGGGTGGTCTCCCACCCAGCCAGGCACTGGAGCTAGCCCCCATCTCCTACCTTCTCTTCCTCCCCTCCTAACCTCCCCTCTTCCAGGTAGGACCAGAATTAGGGACCCCCGGCTCCTCTTGCCTGTGCGGGTTTCCAGCAGAAACTGGAGGAAAGGGAAGTTGGGGGAGGGGTGGGAGGGAGTTTCCTGTCCTCCTTCCTGCTCCCCTCCCCCAGCGCACACCGGCCAGTGCGCCCCCGGCTGACTTCCTTCCCTCCTTCCTGCTTCGTTGCCATTCCCAGCCCTCCAGAGGGTTGGGGACCCAGGAGGTCTCTGGGCCCTGCCTGACTGTCCAGCCACCTCCTGGGGGAGAGGGATCCCACCCTTCTCTTAAAGGGACAGAGTTGCTGGAAACCTGATTACTCAGAGCAACACAAGTAACAATAGGTGGAGGGAAACTGAGGCTTGGCCTGAGGAAGCCCCTTGTCCAAGGTCATGCACCTCATAAGGCGTTTTTATCCGACCCTGGGCTGCCAGATTCCAGAGCTGATGGACTTAGCCGCTGTGCTATCCCATCTCCCTCAGTGGAGGGAAAACTAGGACAAGCCCTAAGGGTCCATCTCCTCCTGCTTCTTCCGCCTGCCCCCTTCCTGTGTACCCTTGGGGAAACTGAGGCCCAGAGACGCAAAGGGACAGGCTTCCATTTACAGGAACACTTAGAGACAGAGCTGGGCAAGGATCCAGAACTTAGAGCTCAAAACTTGGGGCTCCTTCCAATAATACACCTCAATGGCTATGAGGCCCTTTGCCCTTTTCTCTAAATCTCAGTTTGCCCATCTGCCAAATGGGGAAATAACAATACCCACAATGATGATAGGGATCTTAGCTATGGGTGTTATTACTCATTGCTTTACATGCAGTATCTCATTGAATTCTCCCAGTACTCGGAGATCATCGTCATGATCAATTATAATAATGTTTAACATTTATGGTGCTGCAGCTTGCCAGGAAGTATTGTGGAAATGTTTGACACGGCTCAACCATTTAATCCTTGCTGCAACTGTTATGTCACAGATGAAAAATCGAGGCCCAGAGAGGTTAAGTAACTAGCCCCAGCTCAGTCAGCTATTTGAATAGGGAGGCCAGATCCATGCTGTGGATAGATACTACCGTAAACCTCACTGTCAGGTGAAGGTACTCACGCTCAGAGAAGTGAGGGACTTGTCCAAGGTGACCCAGCAAGTAGTGGCACATCAGGCGGATGGAGCGCTTGCCCGCAGTGCTGGCTCTTGCTCCTTCCCTGGGGCTGATGGGGAAATGGAGGAGACAGTGGCTGTTCAGCTGGCTTTCTGGGCACCGTAACTGGCTGACTCCAACACCAGTGGGAGGAAGTTGGGGCACTAGGGTCGGGGTGGGGGGGGGCTTGCGTAAAGGGGCTGGATGGAAAACCCAGCTAGGGGCTCATTGGAGAAATAAATGACCCCAGTCCGGTGGGGCAGTAACCCAAAGAATGCCCCCGCTGAGCACCGATCATAACTCTTGAGCTGTAACTGCAATGGCTCCCCATGGTCTTGACTATATTCTCACCTCCGTCACGCCCAAAATGGTAGAAACCACAAACATAGACATGCATATCCATCTCATATCCCAAACAGAACTTACTCCAGCCAGTATCTTGTACACTTGCTCCCAGGGTCCCTCCCTCTTGAACACAAAGAGTGTCACCATGGCTGAGAGCCCTAGAGGAAGATCTTCTGGGTTCACATCTCAACGCTGCCGGGTGCTTGGTGGGGGACCCTCGGGCAAGCCATTTCACCACTCTGAACCTCAGTTTCCGCATCTGGAAAATGGGGACTGTCAGACCTACATATCTGGGTGGTTATCTGGATTCATTGAAATTACATATGTAAAGCACTTAACCTAACTCCTGGCAGATGGTAAGCGCTCCACAAACAGTAGCTGCCATTTTATTATCATTATTAGTGGCACCGAGAGTGTATAGGCCTGTTCCACCATCCACTAGTGATTCGCCCCCGAGGAAATCATACCCCATGCACCTTTCTCTCACCCAGAGGCAGTGTCACAACTCAAACTCGGCGTCACACCTTGGAATGTCTCACATCCCCACGAGGCATGCCCCAGTTGTATTGCCTTTCCCACAGGCACGGGCAACACCGTCACTCACGGAAAGACGTCACACACCTGACGTCTGTCCCCTACTTGATGGCACCCCTCCCACACCACACCCTTACCTCTCTTCTTTCACTAACATTGCCACGCTCTCCCCATGATGATTTCCATATCGCATCCCAGCCACCTCACACCCCCTCCACGGAACACACCTCTGCAGCCCTCGAACCCTGAGCACACCAATTGCATCACACCTTTTGACATTAGATACCAAAAGTACGACACCCCAACTTTGGTCACACACACACACACACAAGCCCCAACACCTGTACAACATATGTCTCTTCAGCTCTACCTTTGTCATTAGTGACCATCCCAGTCTCCACCCCAGATCAGAACCAACTTACAGGGTCAATTCTCCAACAGTAAAAATGGTCACTCCTGTCGCACCACCCCAACTGTCTCGGGAAAGCAAAAACTCTTTATGGACAGAGGCGCATTGGTTGATTTCAGAAGCCTCCAGAAGCATTCCCGGGGACTCAAGAGGAAAGGGGAGCGAGAGGCTGATTGTAACTGGAAGGGAAAAGGCAGCCCCTTCCCAGGGTGAAACTGCTTGAACTTGCAGTCAGAGGGGAACAGGTTAATCAGGGGAGATGGAGTTGTCATCCTCAGGCTCCGCCACTGGACAGGGGAAGCTGCCTGGACCCCAAGGGAAGAGCTGAGAGTTGCGGGGAGAGGGGGGATGGAATGGAGTTCTGGCATCTAGATCCTGCTTCAGTAGAAGGAAGAACTTTCTCACAATCAGAGCCGCTGTGATTGGGAGTGGCCGATGTCTGGGGGCTCCAGGTCCGTCTCGGTCACATGTCCGCTCCTGGTGAACGAGGAAGTCTGGGAAATAGAGCTCTGGCTTCTTACTGGGGGCCGTGAGGCTCACAAGGCAGAAATGTCCCCAAACAGGAAGGCTGTGCAGAAGATTCTGGAAGGAGCAGAGTGGGCTGATGTCCACAGCAGGGACTCCGGGTGCTTAGTGCAGACCAAAGGTCTCAGCTGCTCACTCTCCAGAGGAGACTCACCTGAGGAGGAGGTTCCAGTAGCCAGGCTCCCCACTTGTCTGGTCTAAGGACCACTGAGCATTCATAAGATGGTTTTAGACAGTCCATGGACAACCCTTTCTGCGGGGAAGGACCATGAGATATTTGTGTCAATGTGCGTTAGGGGGCAAAGAAACATAAACAGCCCTTCAGTGATAAAAAAAAAAAAACACCTCTTTAAATAGATGCCTGTGAATTTTAAAAGCTACTTCAAGGAAATGGACCTCGGCTGTCTTGTTCTCTGCTGTATCCCCGGCACGTGAAGCAAGACCTGGCATGTAGTAGGTGCTCAGGAAGGAAGGGGGAAGAAGATGCCACTGTGGAGCAGTGTAAGAATGGCAAATTTAAAGAGAATGGGTGGAGAAAGAAGGGAGATGGAGAGATGTTAAGGCAGGATAGGGAACAGGTTCTCCCTTCTATCAGCAAGAGGACATTCTTCCTTTAAGAAGCAGAGACAAGGCTGGAGCAGGGTGATGAAAGAAGTGGGGTCTCCCCTCCTCCTACCTCCCCAGCAAAACCCCCAAACCTTAGAGGTTCATTTCTGGACACTTTGATAAGTACCTTAGTTGTGCTTACGTGACAGGTAAGTATAATTGACAGTGATGATGATGACGGCAGCAATGATGAAGATGATAATAGCTGACATTTCTTGAGTGTGCTGCATATCTGAGACCACTCTCAATTCTTTGTATTTAATCATTTGATTAGTTACAATAACCCTACGAGGCAGTGCTAGTGTGTCCCCCATTTTGCAGATGAGGAAACTGAGGCAAAAGAGACGAGGCCACTTGCCCAAGGACACCCAGCCTGTCAGTGACAAAATTCACACCCAGCCTAGGGCTGTTTCTGCCATTTCATACTGAGATTCTCGGGCGAAGCCTGGGGAAGTATGGGAAAGGGGGGGCAAAAAGTGGGGACAGGGAGCAGATAAATATCTTCCATGCTTTACCCTCAAGAGGAAAACCGGGGAAGGGATCCTGGCTGGAAAGAGGGTGGGGAGTGAAGAGGAAGAAAGAGAGGGGAGCAGAAGCCTCTTTCCTCCCCATCTTTCTGAGCCTTCCTGAGATGGAGAACCAGTCTCCTCATCTCTGTGACAAGTTTAGGGACAGAGGGCAGTGAGAGTGTTAATTCAGGGAAGAAAGTGAATTCAGAAGGGGACCCGATGATTGATGGAAGGCACCCTGGGGGGTTAATTACCTAATAGGCTTAAAGTCTGATTAGGCTAATTTAAGAGGATTGCCTTGAGCTCCGAAACTCCCTTAACTCTGGACCTCCACCCCAGGCCTGCAAGACCAAGGTCTGTCCCCTTAACCCCACACCCTCATCTTAACACATTCGGGAACCCAGAACCCTGAATCTTAAGGGAACAGTCAGAGGCGGGCAGGGCTCCTGGTTCCCTGCCCCTACTTTTACTAGAGCAGTTTCTCTTTTATATTCTCTGTATGTTGGAGTTCCATGTGAGACATTGACAATAGACTTCCCTTGCTTAAAAGAAAAAAGTTGAAATGCTGTTGGAGAGTTTAAGAGCTTCAGCCTTGGAGGCGGAAAAACCTGGGAAGCATTGCTCTGAAGGCATGAAACTGGGTGGGGGTGGGGGGGCCTAGTCCGGCCTCAGGGTGCAAGGAAATCATCCAAAAAGAAATGGCCTTTGAGCAGGGACAAGAGAATTCACTGGGGGTGGGGCGTTCCAGGCCAAGGGAATGTGCAAAGGGCCTGAGGTAGGAGGAAATGGACTGCCTGAGGAACAAAAGGGACAGTGTGTCTGGTATCCATTGAGGAAGGTGAAGAAGTGAGGCTGGACAAGTGAGCATGGGGCCACATCACAAAGTGTCTTGTACCAAGAAGGCTCCAGTATGTCTTCCCTCAGTGATTTGGGGCAATAATTTTATTAGAAAGTAGGAGAGGTTCGAGGCTTGCCTGAAGTCTGCACTAACCAAGTGCTATACATATGGCTAATAAAACAACAAGGACACATAACAAAGAATAGCTGGAGTCCCATAGACCACCCTTGGCACCACCCCAGGGCCTTCTGGGCCCCTTGAGCATGCTGGTCTTTAACTACCAGCAGTGGAAGGTGTTAAGCAAGGTACGGCCTGAGACTGAATCAGAAGTGGGTTAGGAAATCAGCCCAGCAGCTGTCTAGATGAGTGACCTCAGGCTGGTGCCTTCTCTGTGCCCCTGTGCCTCAGTTTCCTCTTATGTAAAGTGCAAATCATTCTACCCATCTCCCCCATAGGGTTGTGAGGAATAGACGACATCAAACTTGCAAAGTACTCAGCACAATGCCTGGTCAATAGCAGATACTGAGAACATCTCAAGACCAGCCCTTCTCATCCCTCCATCCTTCCGCCCATGCCAAACTGCTGTCGCCTCCTCCCTTGGCTCCCAGCTTCCATCCTCGCTCCCCACACTGTTCCCACAGGGCTGTCACAGGGATCCTGTAAAAACTAAATCATATCCTCCCTCTGCTCAGAGCCCTCCTGTAGCTCCTGTCTCAGAGTAAAAGCCAAAGGCCTCACTTTGGCCCACAAGACTCAACATAGGCCTCCCCTCCTCCCCTACCCCAGGGGTTTTGCACTTGCCTATCTCTCGGTTGGGTTCAGAGCTCAGCTCTGCCACTCACTAGCTATGTAAACGTGGGCACTTTCTTCATCTTTGTTCCCTCATCCATAGGATGTTTTAGAAATAGCACCTCCCTCATACGTCAGTGTGAGAATGAAAGAAACTGGTATTTGTAAAGTCCTGGCAACAGGGTCTAGGGCATATTAGGTGCTGTAGGAATGTTTGAGCAATGAAGAATGGCATGTTCTGGCCTTGGCAGAATTCTGATGTGGCAGCACCTACACTCCCATCCCTTTTTCCTGCCTCTCTTTGTTTTCTTAGTACTTAGCACCATCTGACATAAAATATATTGTCTGTCTTCCCGCTCCAGAAGAATCTGGCCATGCGCGCTCTTGGCTGAATCACTAAAACTCTTTCGGCCTAATCTGCCTCTTTGGCCAGCGAGAGCAGGGAGCTTTGTCTGCTTTCTTCATGGCTGGTTCCCCAGGACAGTGCCAGGCATATATAGCAAGTGCTCAGGACTTGTCAAGTGGTGAATGAAGGAGTGAGTGAAAGAGGAGCGTTGTTTTCCGTGTTGAATATGAGTGTCTGGATGTCCCTTCCTGCTGCCTCATGGTCCTGGTTCCCGAGTGTGGCTGTGGTGCCCCGCGGTCCCCTGTGCCCACCCCCTGACTGCCTTCTACGCTGTGTGCCCGGCAGAGGAAGGCGAGTACTTCCTGAAGGTGCTGATCCCCAGCTATGCGGCGGGCTCTATCATCGGCAAGGGCGGGCAGACCATCGTGCAGCTGCAAAAGGAGACGGGAGCCACCATCAAGCTCTCCAAGTCCAAAGACTTTTACCCCGGTGAGCCCAGGACCCTGGGACTCTTCCCTAGGCTCCCTTGCCCCCCTCCCATCCCCACCCCGACATGGGCCCCAGCTGAGAAGGAATGGCTGCCCTGGGGGAAGTGGAGGGAGGAGCTCCCCTCCCCCTAAG
This sequence comes from Tamandua tetradactyla, assembly GCF_023851605.1. Taxonomy (NCBI): domain Eukaryota; kingdom Metazoa; phylum Chordata; class Mammalia; order Pilosa; family Myrmecophagidae; genus Tamandua; species Tamandua tetradactyla. The sequence goes on from NC_135342.1 coordinate 15,114,921, forward strand.
GGGACAGAGCTGCCCCCAGTCCAGCGGGACTGGCCCGAGCAGATGGGGGGTGGGGGCAGGGCCAGACAATGGGGCTGCTGCATATGCATGAGCTCATTTGCATGATGTGCTGGCAGATGTGCCCCTTCCCACACACCTGCCCCCTCGGGTCAGTTGGGGGGAGGGAGGCAGGTGTCAGGGTGTCCCTCAGGGCTTGGGGGCCAGCCACCCGTGTTCTGCACAGACATTCCCCACTCTCCACCCCCCTTCTCTTTCCCTTTGGAGTTCTCTGACATCCCTTCTTGCCCAAGCTGTCTTGCTGATTTTCTCTGTCTCTCTGTGTCATCTTTTATGTATCTCTTTTCATTCTGCTTCTCCCTTCCCCATCTCTTGTTCCGTTGGTCGCCATTCCCATCCGTCTCTGTCATTCTTGTCTCTCCCTGCCTCTCTTTCTGTGTGTCTCTCTCTCTGTTTCTCTGCTTCCGTTTGTGTGTCCTCCATATCTTGTCCTCTGTGTCTGCCACCCCTGACTTCAAAGCACTGCTTCTCCCTCTCGCCTCCCTTCCTTCTTCCCTCCCTTTCTGTCTTCCTCTCTCTCTCTCTCTCTCCATCTTTTCCTTTCCCTCCACCACTCCCAGTCTCCCACAGTTCCTTCGCTCATTCTCGAACTCTCTGTGTTCAGTAGTCCACCCAGCAAGTACTTAGTGAGCGTCCCTCCTTGAGGTCATCCTCGACTGGGGTTGCCCCTCATTTCTTCCTGTTTCTTCTTGCCCATTTCTCTCCTTGCCTCCCTTTATGCTTCTCTTTTTTGTCCTGTTCTCAGCTTCCTTAGTTTCCCCCCCACCTCCCGCCTCTACACCCCACCCCTTTACTGCCTCCCCTCCAGCTCCATCTCTCTCCCCCCAACCCTACTGCCCATATATTTTTCAAGGCTCCTGCACTGTCTCCAGTGCCCCTCAATAGCTCTCCTTCCCTCCATGTCTTCCTCCCAAGGCTAGTGCTTGAGCCTCAACCTCTAAGAATCCACAGAAGGTCTCCTGAATTGCATCTTTGGTCCCACCCTCTGGTTCTAGCTCATCCTTAATCCCCTTGGAGTTTTTAGGTCAAACAGCAAAGCTGAAGTCCAGGGTCAGTACACATTCACCCACACCCCCTGTCCTCCCCTTCCTGCCATCTCACTAAGCAGCTTTGGCAAAGGGTTTAGAGGAAAGTCCAGGCAACCAGGCACACCCCTGCCTTTTCTCTTCCACCCTGGCCTAGTTTCCCCCACACCCCTCTAGCTCACAAGATGCAGATAAGACCTCTGCTTGGGACATTCATCCTTGCCCCTGGATCACATTCAGTGACGTCAGACACATCATCCCCTCCAAACTCAGTGACACACCCACAGGCCAGGCAGCTGAGAACGCCAAATGGTGGCCCGGTCTTGGGTTCTCCTAGGCCAAATTACTTTTCAGACAAGCGATGTAAGCCAGACCCCATCCCTGGTTCTGATGTGGAACTTCAGATCACACAGCATGTGCTGTCCCCTGACCCAGAGAGGCAGGCAGTATTCCCCTCCATCCTGGTCCTGTCCCTGGGACCACACAGGAACGCAGGAAACGGAGATGACACTACTTAACACAAGGAGCAGGTTTCCCTGCCCTCCTGAGTGACATCCTTGCATTCATTCATTCATTCATTCATTCCACACACATTCTCTGAGGTTCTCCTCTTTGCCAGGCCTGTAAGCGGGGGGTGGAGTGGGGGAAGTGGGGCACAGTGGTGACTGACACAGCCCCAGCCCTGTCTCATGGGTCTCACAGCCCAGGGCGGGAAACAGACCCAACATCAGTGATGGCTCAGAGTGGGCAGGGCTGGAATGGGGATGCCCAGAGGGTGGTGGGAACCCAGAAGGATAATAAGAGTGAGCTAGGTAAACAGCCGGAAAGGGGCTCCAGGAAAACAAAAGAGCATATTCAAAGGCTGTGGTTTGGTGTGGCTGAAGCATTGAAAACAGATGAGAAATGACAGTGGAGAAATTGAAAGGGTCCTCCAGGCCTAGTGGGTGCCCATATATTTACATGAACACACACATATAAACACTCATATGCACACATACTCACACAAACACACAGACACACACAAGGCACTACTGTGTCCACCTCTACCGTACGTAACAAAAACCCACCTGGTCCTTAACCCCGAGGGAGAGACTGAGACACTGCAGAACACACTAACTGTGTCCCCTCCCTGGTGCAGGAACCCCATAGCCCCAGATTATATCCTTCAGCTCATACAGGAGAAACTGAGGCCCAGAAAGGTACCGCCCAAGGCCACAACAGTCTCCTCTGCACCAGCCCAGACCGTTCTAGCCATTCTTCAACTCCTTCCCATCAGACCATCTGCTGGACACTCCAGACCCCCCAGAAGAAAAGCACCAACACACATATGATTTTTAATTATTGATTTATGACACACCTGCACCAACGTGCAAAATCTAAGTGACTGCTTAGTAGATTCACTCATATTCTTTTTGAATCTCAAAAATGCAAAAACAGCTGTCATCTGATGCCTCCTCCTCTCCTCCCACCCCCCCAATATAGAGCTAATCTCTCCACACACCCAAAATTTAGCTCAGGGTAGGGCAGTGGCTAAGAGCACCGTCTCTGAAGCCAGACATCTGGGTTCAAAACCCTGGTCTTGCACCACTGCCCAAGTGAACTTGCACAAACACTTTCCCCCTTTCCATGCCTCAGTGTCCTTAACAGTAAATCAAAGATAATTCTATTGCCTGCCTCATATATTAAGTGAACTTATATATGGAAAATGCTTAGACTGGTGCCTGGTGCATGGAGTTATGTAAGCACCAGCTGTTACTCTTAGACAGTCTTTCAAAGTTTAACTGAGCCCCATCCACCCACCACCAAAGCCCCTGCAGGCCCCAGGTTAAGAACTACAAGGACAGGCTGGTGGTCCCCAACTTTGTGAGCTGGAAGGAAGCTCAGCAGAGACCGAGAACCTGGCCGAGCTCTCTCTGGGGCTTCCCCATCCCCAGTTCCCACCCTGCCCCACACCCTTTCCTATTTACACCCAGACGGAGGCAGCCTGTAAGCTGACTCACCCTTGGCTCAGACCAAGCCATTGTTCTTGTGGGGGGGGGGAGGTCAGTAGCCCAAAGGGGTGAGGGATATCAGCCACAACAGTGACCCACAGACAGTGACACCCAGACACATGGCGAGGCTGGAATGCCAGGCTGAAAATTGGCAAATGAGGGGGTGAGGGTCGTAGCACCAACGTGCTGCACCCAGGTATTTGCAGGACACTGGACACTCACTCGCAAGTGTCTCAGACACACTGGGGCACAGAGCTGGCCAGCATTCAAGCCCTTCCACAGCCCAGGTTGCTAATCAGGCCCTGCAGACACAGTCCAGCCCAGAAAGGGACACATGCTCGTGGTCCACACGCAAAACTTGCTCAGGTTCACCCAGGCACTTACATGCTCAGACAAACCAGTTATGATAGTGTCTTGTCTGTCTATAATAGAGACACTCAGACACACACATACACAAGCACAGAGTCAGTCATCCAGTCTTACACACTGACACCTGAGTCTGTCTCCGTGTCTCTCTCTCAAACACACACATTCACACTCACCAGTCATAGAGTCTTATCTGTCTCCTCTACACACACTTACACACATGTACATACCTTTCACACAACAGTCATTCACATAATCTTACGGACACCTAGAGGGGTCTCACGCACATGTACCTGCACACACACATATGCAGACACACACGCGGGTCCTACAGTCGTGAGCCTCAGTCCCACTTTAGGAAGTTCTTTGTTTCTTTCTCTCAGGCTCTCCCATATGCTCAGCTCAGTCTCACAAACAGTATACACAACCCCAGTCATCACAGGGAGGCCCAGAGTCTTCCCCCCACACAAGGTTGCTCGCAGATCTCTTTACTTGAATCAGGGTGTCACGCGGTCTATACACATCTTAGCATCTTACGGTCTTTCTTTTACACACACAATCACAGATAAAGATAATCTGGCTGGTCCCACCCAAGGACACACTTTTGTGCCTGCATGCACACATACACACACAAACACACCAGTTATCTGGATAGCCTCCCTGAGAGGCACGCACTGGTCACAGTGTCACCCATCGTCTCTCTGTCCCACATGCACCCCAACACCACCCAGAGTTAGCTTCTTACCCCCACCCCCAACCCACACACAGAAGTGAGAAGGATGCCCAGGTCCAAACTGCAGCCAATATCTGGAGAATCCAAACCCCACACATCGTTCCCAGTTCCCCAGTTCCTACTCCACCCATTGCCTTTGACCCAACCTGCCCTCCCCCACCCCTGAACCGTCCATCTGGTGGGTCCGGGCAGGCACTCAGGCCTCTCTTCCGCCTTCCCCATCCCCCAGCCCTTCCCCATCCTCTCCAAAAGCCCAGAGGCCGTCCTCGCTGCAGGCTTTCAGAGGTTACCATGGCAACGGGGCCTCGTCCTAGTCCCCCTGGGGGTGGGCTGAGGACCCGGCCAGCCAAACCGATAAGGGGGTTCCAGTTACTGTGGCAACCGCTGCAGGCCTGAGCTCTCTGCTCCTAAAAGGGGGTGGTGGTGGTGAGTGAATGGTTGCCAAAGCAACCGGGAGCCGGCAAAGACTGGGAAGAGGCAGCTGAGCCCTATCTCTCCCTGCCTAGGGCTACTGTGGGCATTGCAAAGCACTTAAGCATCATTCTTCCATCTCCTTGGGTTGTTTTAGGGGAAGGAGATGAAGTGCAGATAATAAAATGGGCTTCCATTCATTCTCCTGGCTATGGGGTGGGAATGGGGGGAGGGGGTGGCCATGCCCCGTGCCCAGACTCACCGTGGGGCTTAGGGTCAGTCGGATCCACTCTCTGGACCTCAGTTTCCCCCTTCCATTAATTGGGGCCTGTCTCTCAGAAATGTCCCCTTTCCTGTCTGACATGTCTGCCCTTTCCCTTCTTTGCTCAACAGGAACCACGGAGCGGGTATGCCTGGTACAGGGCACAGCAGAGGCTTTGAATGCTGTGCACAGCTTTATTGCCGAGAAGGTCCGGGAAATCCCCCAAGCAATGACCAAGCCTGAGGTGGTCAACATCCTCCAACCCCAAACCACGATGAACCCTGACAGGGCCAAGCAGGTCAGCTGGGACAGAGACTGGGTTGCTGTAAGCTGGGGGGGGTTAGGGGAGACACTCCTCCCATATCACTGGATTACTATGGGATTCAGCGGGATGGTGCCTATTAAAAGTTTACATGCCAGACATGGTAGTATGGTAGTATTACCAGGGGGTCAGCCTTCATGGTATAGAAGGAACTCCAGACCTCTTGAAGTGGGTTTAATACAGAGGAATGACGGTCTGGGAGCAGTTAGCCCGGTTCCCCCATTTATCCCTGCTTCTTAGGATTCTGTAGGGCCTCCTTCTCTCCCACCTCATCCCATTGTCTCTCTGAGCAACCTGCCTCCCACTTCCTGTACTCGCCGGAAGTGATCTCATGATGGCCTGCCCACTTCCAGCATTGTTTAGAAATGGTCTCTCATACTTCCCCCCCATCCCCCACATTAATTATTGTATGTGGGTAGCCACCATTTTGGAAAAAGGACCATTAGCGAGAGAGGGGGCGAGTCCCTCTCCTACACAGCCCTCTCTAGAAAGGGATGGAAGGAGGAGGACACGCCTCTCCGTTGCCTCAGTTACAGGGAAGCGGTGGCGTAGGGGCGTGTCAGGGAGCGGGCCAATCGCTTCCCGCGCCTCTCTGGTTGCCTTGACGACGGAGAGCCCCGGGCAGGTGGGCTCGCTGCCACGCCTCTCGCAGCGGGGTCCTGACAGGGTGGGGCGGAGGGGGAAGGGAAGGTCGGGCTGGCTGCGCACAAACCCAGTTTTCTCTCCTTTCCCCCCTGCTCCTGTACACATGCGCACTCGAGGCAAATGGAAGAGAAACCCCGGGCTGGTGGGCAGGCCTCTTACTCATAAGGGTTCCTTGACGTCTGCCTGGCGGCAAAGACAGGAGAGTCGGCCTCGTAAAAAGGGATCTGGAATTCGAGTCCCGTCCTTGACCCAAGCAGGTGGCAGGGGCGGGGTGAGAGCCACGGGCCTGAGTTACCCCAAGGTCGTGGGAAAGCGGTGGCGCCCTGGAGGAGTGTTGCCCCGCGGGTCGCTCCCAAAATGAATGCGGGCTCCGGGTGTGGACCGTGGCTGCTGTCCTTGGTGCTGAAGCGTCTCCGCTCCTCGCGCCCTAACAGGGCTTTTGCGAATCCCTTCTCACCAGCAGGCCAGCTTACCCACAACTTACAGCGAGGCGAGACATCGTTACCCTTTTCCCAAATCCGCCTTTGTTGTGGCCACAAGATGCTCTAGATTCATCAAGAGTTTGTCGATGTTGCAGGGAAAACGGGGTCAGCACCATCTGTGTTTGGGCCTTCCACCCCGCCCCCTAATCCACAGGAGCTCTGAGCTACTGGAGCCAAAGGTGACGTGATTTGTCCTCTCCCTTTTTACCCGGGACTCCAAAGAATGAGAAACAGTGATTGAAGGCTTATAATTAGAAGCCAAATTTTAAGTTGAATCCTGCTCTGTTAAGTCTTACCTTATCAGAGCATGTGATTTGATTTCTCCACCTCTCGTTTTTCTCATCTGTAAAATAGGATTCACTGGGCCACCTACTTAAGGATAGTGGTCAGTGTTCCTCAATGCTTGAAATTAGCATGCATGTCTAATGCATAGAAAGTTCTCCAGAAATGTTAGCTGTTATTGTCATTACCAGATTTTCAAGTCAGGAGATATGTATACTCCCTTTTTGCCTTGGAATCACTGTGTAATTCTGGGCACTCTTTCTTTCTCTAGGCCTCAGTTTCCCTATATGTACAATGTGGCAGCTGAGCCAGTGAAGGATTATACATGGGAATGTCTACAGGATCCAGAAAGGGAGCATAAAGAGTTAAGAGATATGTCGTCTGGCTAGGAAGTACCATCCCTAAGGGCCCAGTTGCTACTCAGCTCCAGTTCAGTACTTCCCTTTTAGGAGAATGGACATAGTTTCACCACATCTTCCAGATTTTTTTCAAAAAAAGCCTGAAATTTTTAAATCAACTGATTTTAAAATGTTGGCTCGATTTTAAAACACCATGTGAGCCAAAGAAAACATGGTTGTGGGCTGGTTGTAGCCAGTGGGCTAGACAAGTGGTTCTCAGCCCTGGCTCAGATGATAACTGAGTCACCTCGGTAGCTGAGAACACATATTCCTGGGCCATAGCCCAGAGTACTGAATCAGAATTTCTGGGGATGAGCCCTGGGAATCTGAGCATGGACTGTGGCCTGAGACCACATGCTGGTTCTACTACTCACCATCTGTGTGTCCTTGAGAAAGTTACTTAACCTCTCTGTGCCTTAGTTTCCTAATCTATAAATATGATAATAATAATACCTACCTAGGAGGGTTGTTGCAAAGATTAAATAAGTTACTATATGAGAGTGTTTGGCAGATGGTAAATACTGTGTTGGTAAATGATAAACAAAGTTAGTGATGGTAAACAACGTTGTTGCTACTTTGTGGTGGTTATTATTTGAAAATCTCCAAAGGTTTGCACATCACTGAGGAAAATGGTCTCTAGGGTCTTTCTGGTTCTAAAACCTATGGTCTGTGGTTCTGTGATTCCAAGATTTAAAGCCTACATTGTTCTAAGATTCTACTTTCTAATATGCTGGGACACCAGGATTCCATGAATCTGTGCCTGCAGTTCTAAGATGCTGTCATTCTCCAATTCTGAACTTCTCATAAAGGTAGCTGCTGTTTTTTGAGAACTTCTCACATGCCAGGCACATTACTCATTGAATCTGCTCGATAGCTATACAGGATATGTGTGATTATGCCAATGTTGGAAAAAAGAAAACTGAGACACAGAGAGGTGAAGGCATTTGCCCAAGGTCACACAGTTACTAAATAGTAAACTAAGATTCAAACCCTGCTCTGTTGAAAAAACAGCAACGACTCTTCTACTGGAAGTACTCTGCCACCGTAGCCAGTATTAACAGCAATTACCATGGGGCAGGCCTCCAGATCTCAGTGAGTACTTGAAAAAATATATGGATCAGGAATGATGTGCCTATTTTACAGATGTGGAAAGAGGCTCAGAGAAGTGAAGTGACTTCCTTAAGGCCACCCAGCTAGAAAGTGGCAGAGGTGGGACTTTTTATTTTTATCTATTTTTTTCCCCAACATGATTAGCCAGTTGTCTCCAAACCTTTCCCTGAATGATCCATCCTTTCCCCACTGTTCTGAAATCCTGCATCACATACTAAATATCTTTTTACTCTTAGCTCTCGGTTTTGTATATACTGTTCTAGCTCCTTGACTTGTCAGGCTGTTCTTTTTTTTCTAGTTACTTTTTTTTTCAACAACAGCTTTATTGCAGTGTAACTGACACATTATAAAGTTTCCTGTTTTGAAGTATACAATTTGGGGGTGTTTAATATGTTCACAAAATCATGCATCAATCAGCACTATCTAATTCCAGACCATATTCATCACTCCCAAAATAAACTCCGTAACCCTAAGAAGTCAACTTTCCAGTTCCCCCTAGTTTTCCAACCCCTTGACAACCATTAATCTGCTTTCAGTCACTGTGGATTTTCCTATTCATGTATATGGAATCATTCAACATGTGGCCATTTGTGTCTGGTTTCTTCCACTTAACTTCATGTTTACAAGGTTCATCCATTTATGGCATATATCAGAAGTTCATTTTCATGCCCAAATAATATTCCATCGCATGGATATAACATTGTGGTGATCCATTCATCAGTTGATGGACATTTGGGTTGCATCCAAATTTCTGGGCTGTTATGAATAATGCTGCTGTAAACATTTGTGTCCAAGTCTTTGCATAGATGTATGCTTTCATTTCCCTTAGGTATATGCCAAGAGGTGGAATTGCTGGGTGTTCTAGTTTGCTAGCTGCCAGAATGCAATATACCAGGAATGGAATGGCTTTTTAAAAGGGGAATTTAATAAGTTGCTAATTTACAGTTCTAAGGCCAAGGAAATGTCCCAATTAAAACAAGTCTATAGAAATGTCATATCTAAGGAATCCAGGGAAAGATACCTTGGTTCGAGAAGGCTGATGAAGTTCAGGGTTTCTCCCTCAAGTGGAAGGGCATATAGCGAACACAGTCAGGGTTTCTCTCTCATCTGGAAGGGCACATGGCGAACACAGCATCATCTGCTACCTTCTTTTCCTGGCTTCCTGGTTCATTAAGATCCCCGGGAGGCATTTTCCTTCTTCATCTCCAAAGGTCACTGACTGGTGGAGTCTTCTTCTCATGGCTATGTCATTCTGCTCTGCTCTCTCTAAATCTCCCATTCTCCAAAATGTTTCCTCTTTTATAGGACTTCAGAAACTAATCAAGACCCACCCAAATAAGTAGAGACACGCCTCTACCTAATCCAGTTTAACAACCATTCTTGATCAAATCACATCTCCCAGGGAGATGATCTAATTACAGTTTAAAAGATACAGTACTGAATAGGGATTAGAAGAAACGGCTGCCTTCACAAAGTGGGATTAGGATTTAAACATGGCTTTTCTAGGGTCCATATATCATTTCAAACCAGCACACTGGATGATATGGTAACTGTATGTCTAACTTTTTGAGGAACTGCCAGACTTTTTCAGAACAGCTATACCACAGATGTGCGATTTAAACCCAGGTCTGCCCATGCTAGTAGCCATGACAATGACTTTTTATTGAGTACTTACTGTGGACACACATTAATTGCACAGTCACATGGCATCCTCTGCTTGGCACGTAGTAGGTGCTCAGAAAATGTTGGTTGAATGGATGAATGATGTTATGCCCATGGGAGCCAAGCAGAAACATGACTAAGGGAAGGCATCCAGACGTATATCACCTGGCAGCCACAGGGCCGTGAGTCACCTGAAGGGCAGCCATGTTCAGTTCTGGCTAATTGCAGCCATGCTTGAATTTCAAGCTCATTATTGTGTGCATAATATCCGTCAGGCCTTGCAATAATCCTACAGAGGAGGTATGATTATCCCCATTGTGCTGATGAATAAGTCTATCCTCAAAGAGGGTAAGCTCCTTGCCCAGCATCAGCCACAGGTAGAGCCAGGATTTGAACCTGATCAGGTGACTCCAGAACTCAAAGCAGCTTTTCTGGGATTCATATGCACAGATTGCAAACCGATGGCCTGTTAGCACATTGGATTGTTTACGTTGCACAACGGTTCTTAGAAATTTTGGAGAAGGTTGCCAATATTTAAAAACTCGGATGCTTCACATTTTACAAGTCAGAATTTGCAGTTAGCCTAGAAAAATAAGATCAGGGAACACATACCTGAGTTTGGCTGCCCAAATGCACAACATTCTCACACACACACACACACACACACACACACACACACACACCACCACCACCACCACCACCAGGTGAGTTGTATCTCGCGTAATTTCCACTCAGTCTTGTTCTTACCTGATCCTTTGTGCATGTCATCATTCATTCTTTCATCTGTTTGTGCAATCAGCCAACCTTTGCTGAATCCCTCTGTGCGCCACTTTTCTAGGCAGTGAGGACTCAGGAGTAAACGATACAGACAAAAATTCCCACTTTGTGAATCTCAAATTATTTCAGGGAAAAGAGAAAATAAATAAGTAAAATACATAGGATGTTAGAGAGTGAAAAGTGCTATGAAGGAAAATAAAGAAAAGAGAAAAGGAATGTTTGAGCATATGTATTTTTTCTCCTAACTTTTTATTTTGAAAAGGCTTAGAGAATAGTTCAGTGAACTCCTACACACTGCAATTAGATTCACCAATTGTCGTCACTTTACACACACAATTTGAAAATAAATATGGATCTCCTAACACTTCACTTCTAAATACTTCAGCATTATAAACACTAATAATAACATTGAATAAAAAGTTCATATGTAAATTGCCCCAAAATATCTTTATATTTGTGGAATTTGTTTTTCTATCCAAGAGTCTATCAGTGTTCACACATTGCATTTGGTTGTTATACCTCATAAGTCTCTATTCATGTAGAACAGTCTGGGATATATTGCATTGCTGATGGCTTGGATGTTGAGTATGCAGGAAAGAGAGGAATAGTCTTAATTCTTGGCCTGCATATTGGAAGGAAGCATTTTTCATTTACTGAAATGAAGAAGACCATGGTAGAGTTCACGTTTGGACTTTAAGTTTGAAGCGTCCATATGAAGACATCATAGTGGGCATGTGAGGTTAGCAGTTGGCCATGAACCTGGCGGTATCTGGAGACTTAAGACAAGCAGATGAACAGCCTGGGGTGATTGGGTGCTCAGGAAAGGCCTGTCTGGGGAGGAAGCATTTGTGCAAAGACCTGAAAGAAGCAAGGGTACAAGCCTGCTTTTCTGAGAAAGAGTGTTCCAGAAGAGGGAACAGCACCTGCAGAGTCCCTAAGGCAGAACCAAGTTTGGCAAGTTGAAGGAAGAGCAGGGAGTCCTATGTGGTTGCAGTGGAATGGAGGGGTGGGGGGGGTGGGGGGTCTGACTTCAGAGACCAACTGGGAGCTGTCCATGGAAAGCAGTGGGTCTCAACCCTGTCAGCGCCAGTGCTCCCTTCTTCCTACAAAACTGGTTCATACCTGCTTTACTCTCTGAAATAACCATCAGACATACATAGCTTATCTATATATATGATATTTTTAACATCTTTATTGAGTTATAGCTCACATACCATACAATTCACTCACTTAAAGCATACAGTCCAATGGCTTTTTTATATTCACAGAGTTGTGGCACTATCACCACAATCTTAGAGCATTTTCATTACCCCACATCCCTAGACCTAACCACCTCCCCAACTGCCCCCCCCATGCAACCCTAGGCCATTTCATATAAATGAAATAAATACAATAAGTGTCACTTTGTGTCTGGCTTCTTTCACTTAGCATCATGTTTTCGAGGTTCAGCATTCTTGTGGCATGTATTAGTGCTTCATTCATTCTTATTAGCAAACACTATCCCATTTTATGGATATACCAATTTTATGTATCCTACAAGAGTTTTTTTAATAAAGGGGAACTATAAACAAAAAAGGGAGAAACAACAAAATGAAGGAGAAATCAAAGGAAAGTGATTTGCTATCAAATAAGATGAATTTCAATATGCAAATGCTCTGCTGGGACCTCACTAGAAGGAATAATGAAATGGTCACTGCTCAAACCTAAATACACACTAACCAGGCTACAAATGCAGAGTGATCCAGGGTGGAGTATTGGAGGCTTAAATGGACCAAGTGACATTACTACTAATGTCATGGTTTTCTAAAATGGTGAACATCTGGGTAAAGTTCAGAACAAAACGAAGTGCAAGGCGGTGCGATGGTGGCTCAGCGGCAGAATTCTTGCCTGCCATGCCAGGGACCTGGGTTCGATTCCTGGTGCCTGCCCATACAAAAAAAAAAAAAAAAAAAAAAAACGCAAAGTGCAGCGTTCCTTTGATTTACCAGTAGTTGCATGTCTGGAAATTTCAGAAGATCCTAAGCCTGTGCAAAAAAAAAAAAGAAAAAGAAAACTTGGCATATTAACATGCATCATGGAGTTGAGTTCTAGGTGCAAGAATTTACAAACAGGTTTTGGTTAAAAAAAAAAAAAAACACTTTTTCAAATTTATACAAAAAAGTTAAAAAAAAAAAATGCAAATCCCATACTGAGAACTCCAGATACCCAGATGCCCAGATGCCCAGATCCACCAATTTTAACATTTTTCTATTTTTGCTATATCAATCAATCATTCATTCATTCTTTCATTCATTCAGCCTATCTATCTATCTATCATCTGTCTGTCTATCTGCCTGTTTGTTATTCTGTCTGTCCGTATGTCTGTCTATCCATCAGTCCATTTTCTGAACATTTAATACTGCCATGTGCATTTCTAAGAACAAGGAACTTATGTAACCACCTTAAATGCTGTTATGAAGTTCAAGAAATTTAACATTTCTATATAAAGCTTGCAGTCTATATTCCAGTTATTTCTTATGGCCAAATAGTGTCCCTTTGAGCTTTTACTCTTCTTCGCTACATCCCATCCAGGATCGTTTACTGCATTTATTTGTCATTTTGCTTTAGCTACACACTCTCTCCTCTCCCACTCCCCTCCCCTCTCCTCCCCCCTCTTTCTTCAATTGTGGCAGTATATATACAATATAAACGTTCCCATCTCTATCACTTCCAAGCATAGCATTCAGTAGGATTAATCACATTTACAATATTGAAGTGCCCTCACCACTTTCCATTACTAAAACTTTCCCATCTCCCCAAACAGAAACCCTACACCTATTATGTAATAATGTAATAACTCCCCATTCCTTCTGCCCCCTCCCCCAACCCTGGAAGTGTATACTTTAATTTATGCCTCTATGAGCTTGCATGTTCTTTGATATTTTCTCTCTACTTACCATGGCTCTTAATTTAACATCCTAAATCAATAATAATCTCCTTTTGTTTTGATACAAACTTAACTTCAATAGTATACCCCACCTGTATGTAGTTCTTGTCACAAATCACATATTTATACACTATGAGTCCAGAAGTGATTTATCATTACATTCTGTGCATTTGCCTTTTAGAACCTGTAGGAAGAAAAAGTGGAGTTACAAACGAAAAATACAATAGTAGTCATATGTATATTTGCTCATGTCATCACCTTTACTGGAGAGCTTTGTTTCGGCATGCAGCTTTGTTCTATTGCCAGGTGTCCTTTCCTCTCCACCTGAAGAGCTCTCTCTAACATGTCTGTTAAGGCCAGTCTAGGAGTGATGACCTCCCTCAGCTTTTGTTATCTGGAAATGTCTTAATCCTTCCCTCATTTTTAAAAAAAAAATTTTTATATACTTTATGGTAGGGTCACATTTCATTATTTTTCCATGTGAGTATCCCATTACTGCAGCACCATTTGTTGAATTTTTGTTTGTTTGTTTCCATCGGCAGGCACCGGGAAATGAACCTGGGTCTCTGGCATGACAGGCAAGCACTCTGCCACTGAGCCACCGTGGCCCCCTCCCTCATTTTTGAAAGAAAGTTTTGATGGATATAGAATTCTTGGTTGACAGTTTTTTGCTTTCAGTCCTGTAGATATGTCTCACACACACACACACACACACACACACACACACACACAAACACACACACACACCACTGCCTTCTTGCCTCCCTGGTTTCCTGATTAAAATCAGCATTTAATTTTATCGAGGCTCCCTTTTCTTGCAGCTTTCAGAATTCTCTATCTTTGGCATTCTGCAGTTTGGTTATAATATGTCACACTGTGGTCTATTTGGGTTGCATTAATTGAGCATCTTGGCTGTGTATATTTGGGTCTTTCATTAAACTTGGGAAGTTTTCAGCCATTATATTTTCTCTGAATGTTCTCTCTACCCCTTTCTCTCTTCTTCTGGGGCTCCCATGATGCATACATTGGTGCACTTGATGGTTTCCCACAGATTCCTCAGGTTCTGTTCACTTTTCTCATTCTTTCCTCTTTCTGCTCCCAGACTGGATGATTTCAGTTGTCTTATCTTCAACTTCGCCAATTCTTTCTTCTGCCAGATCCAGAGAATTTTAACTCTGTTACTGTGGTCTTCAATTCTGTTTGGTTCTTTTCCATAATTTCCATTTCTATTGATATTTTCTTTGTGTTCATCTATTATTTCCCTGGTTTCCTTTAGTTCTTTATCCGTGTTTTCCTTTAGCTCTTGAGCATATTTAGGACCATCTTTTTAAACTTTTTTATTGTATATAATGTATGTACAAAGGAAAGAAAGTTAAAAAGCAATAGTTTTCAAAGCACTGTTCAATAAGCAGTCACAGGATAGATCCCAAAGTTTGTCATGGGCTACCATACCATCATCTCAGATTTTCCTTTCTAGCTGTTCTAGAACATTGGAGGCTAGACGGAAAATACACTTGTTTAATCATCACTTTTTTGTTGTTTTTTATGAAAAATAACATATATACAAAAAAAGCAATAAATTTCAAAGCACAGCACACAAAATTAGTTGTAGAACAGATTTCAGAGTTTGGTATGGGTTATAATTCCACAATTTTACGTTTTTACTCCTAGCTGCTCTAAGATACTGGAGACTAAAAGATATATCAATGTAATGATTCAGCAATCATACTCGTTTGTTAAACCCTACCTACTCTGTATAACTCCACCATCACCTTTGATCATTCTCCCACTCTTTAGGAGAATCTGGGCTATGCCCATTCTATCTTTTTCATGTTGGAAGGGCTGTCAATAATAAGGGCTCAGGAGATGGAATTAGCTGATGTTCAGGAAAGGCTGGCCCTTCTAGGTTTCAGGACGTATCTGGTCCAGGGACCCATGTGGAGGTTGTAGGTTTCTGGAAAGTTACCCTAGTGCATGGAACCTTTGTAGAATCTTATATATTGCCCTAGATATTCTTTAGGATTGGCTGGAATGGTTTTGGTTAGGGTTTGGCAAGTTATGATAGGTAACAATGTCTAACTGAAGCTTGCATAAGAGTGACCTCCAGAGTAGCCTTTCAACTCTATTTGAACGCTCTCAGCCACTGATACCTTATTTGTTGCACTTTTTTTTCCCCTTTTGGTCAGAATGGCATTGCTGATCCCACGGTGCCAGGGCCAGGCTCATCCCTGGGAGTCTTCTCCCTCTCCGCCAGGAAGGCTTTCACCCCTGGATGTCATGTAGGACCATTTTTTGAAAGTCTTTGGTATGTTCCAGGTCTGGTCCTCTTTGTTGATGGTTTCTAATGTTGTAATCTTCCCCTTTGCCTGGGCCATCACTTCCTGTTTCTTTGTTTATTTTGTAACCATTTGTTGAAACTTGGACATTTTGATATTTTAATCTGTATTAATGGAATTTAAACTCTGAGATGTCTACCTTAAGCTTATATCCAGCTGGTATTATGAATGCTGACAGAACTTTTCTTGAATGCCAAGAGCTTAGAAAAAAGAGAATGAGGAAGGAAACAAAGAAAACACCTTTCCCAAGAGAGCATTGGTGATTATCCATAAATGAGTTTACCTGGTTTTTTTAAAAATAATTAATTCATTTATTTTTAATTGTGATAAAATATATATAATATAAAAATAATTTTAGCTAGTTTAAGTGGACAATTCTTGGACATTACGTACATTGACAATACTGTGTAGCTTTCACTACTATCTATTTCAAGACTGTTTCCTCACCCCAAACCAAAACTCTTACTCATTTAGCAATAACTCCTTATTCCCCCTTTCTCCCACCTCCGGTAACAACTATTCTGATTTTTATCTCTGACTTTGCTTATTCTATTTCAGATAAGATAAAGCACACAATATGTGTCCTTTCGTGTCTGGCTTATTTATTTTTTATTATCAAACCAAAACAACATAAAAACATGAACATTCTTAACATTCAAACGTTCCGTGCATGGTGCACAGTCAATGGCTCACAGTATCATTACATAGTAGTATATCCCTCACCATGATCATTTTTTTAAATATTTGCACATGATCATTTTTTAGAATATTTGCATCACTCTAGAAAAAGAGATAAAAAAGAAAAAAGAAAAATCTCCCACACACCATACCCCTTACCCCTCCCTCTCATTGACCACTAGTATTTCTGTCTACTCAATATATCTTAACCTTTGTTTCCCGTTTTTTTCCATACTCCTTACCACTCCCTTTCATTGTTCACTAGTATTTCAATCTACTCAATTTACTTTAACGTTTGTTCCCTATATTATTTATTTATTTTTAATCCATATTTTTTCACTCGTGTCAATATCATAGATAAAAGGAACATCAGTGTGTCTGGCTTATTTCATATATCCACGTTGTCACCTGTACCAGCACTTCACTTCCTTTTAAGGCTGAATGATATTCCATTGTGTGGACAGACCACATTTTGTTTACCCCTTCACTGTTGATGGATACTTGGGTTGCTTCTACCTTTGGGTGATTGTGAACAATGCTGCAGTGATCACTGGCATAGAAACATCTGTCTGAGGCCCTGCTTTCAATTCTTTGGGATATATACATAGGTGTGGAATTGCCAGGTCGTGGGGTAATTCTATGATTAATTTTCCGAGGAAACACCGGTGTTTTCCACAACAGCTACACCATATTACATTCCCACCCACAATATATGAGGTTTCCTATTTCTTTGCATTCTCATCAGAACTGATTATTTTCAGTTTTGTAACTAATAGCTATCCTCGTGGGTTTGAAGTGGTATTTCATAGCAGTTTAAATACGCATTTCTTCTATGGCTAATGATGTTGAGCATGTTGTATACTTATTGGCCATTTGAATTATCTTTTTTTTGAGAAACATCTATTCAAATCATTGGCCCATTTTTTAATCATGTTGTTGGTCTTTTTGTTGTTGAATTATAGCAGTTATTTATATACCAGTCTGAATTTTAATCTTTATCAAGTATATGGTTTCTGAATATTTTCTCCAATTCTGTAGGTTGTCTTTTCACCTTCTTGATAATGTCCTTTGGTACACAAAAGTTTTTCATTTTGATGAAGTCCATTTTGTCTATTTTTTTTCCTCTTGTTGCTTGTGATTTTAGTGTAAAAGTTAAAAATCCATTGCCTACTACAAGGCCCTGAAGACATTTCCCTATGTATTCTCTTAAGATTTTTAAAGTATCAGTTCCCATATTTAGTTGTTGACGTTGTTGATCCACTCTGAATTAATCTTTGTATATAGTGTGAGGTAAGGGGTCCACATTCAATGTTTTGTGTGTGGATTTCCAGGTGTCCCAGCACCATTTATTGAAGAAACTGTTCTTTCCCCCATTGAATGGGCTTGTCAAAAGCAACTGACTGTGGATATGTGGATTTATCTCTAGGCTTGCAATTCTGTCCCATTGGTCTATATGTTTATCTTTATGTCAGTACCATACCGTTTTAATTACTGTAGCTTTGCAGTACGTTTTTAAATCAGGCAGTGTGAGTTCTCCAACTTTGTTCTTCATTTTCTAGATTGTTTTTGCTATCTGTAGACCCTTGCAATTTCACATGAATTTGAGGGTCAGTTTCTCACTTTTCTGCAAAAAGGCTCCTGAAATTTTGACAGGGATTGCACTGAATCTGTAGCATTTTAGGCATGATTGACATCTCACCAATAATTAAGTCATCCAATCCATGAACATGGGATGCTTTCCATTTATTTAGGTCATATTTAATTTCTTTCAGCAATATTTTGTAGTTTCCACTGTATGTCTTTCACCGCCTTGGTTAAACTTATTCCTAGGTATTTTATTCTTTTAGATGCTATTGTAAATGGAATTTTTTTCTTTATTTCTTTTTCCTATTGTTTATTACAGTGTATAGAAAACTCAGCTGACTTCTGTGTATTTATCATGCATCCTGCTGAATTTGTTTCTTAGTTCTAGTAGCTTTCTTACAGATTCTTTGGGATTTCTATTTATAGGCTCATGTTATCTGCAAATAGGATCATTTGAGTTCTTCCTTTCAAGTTTGGATGCCTTTTTATTTCTTTCTCTTGCTTGACTGCTCAGCCTAGAACTTCCAGTACAATGTTAAATAACAGTGGTGATAATGTGCATCTTATCTTCTCCATGACCTTAGGGGGAAAACTTTCAGTCTTACACCATTGAAATGATATTTGCTGTGTGTTTTTCATAAAGGCCCTTCATTCTATTCCTAGTTTTCTGAGTGTTTTATTTTGAAAGGATGTTGGATTTGGTCAAACCCCTTTTCTGCATCAATTGAGATAATCGTGTGAGTTTTTTCCCTCCACTATATTAATGTGGTATATTACATTGATTGATTTTCTTACGTTGAACCATCCTTTCGTGGAATAACTCTCACTTGGTTATGGTGTCTAATCCAAACTGAATACTGGAAAATTCAGTTTGCCAGGATTTTGTTGAGGGCTTTGCATCTATATGCATAAGGGATATTGAGCTGTAATTTTCTTTTCTTGTATTGTCTTTATCTGGCTTTGATATCAGGGTAATTTTGGCCTCATAGAATGAGTCAGGAAGTAATCAATATAATAAGTTTATGGAATAGCTCAAGGCCAAAGTGTGGGGGCCCCCTTGATCTTTTCTGTTGTCTTGGGTGTGTGTGTGCATGTAGCCCTAAGAATTCTCCTGCTTACACACAAAAAAATGTCCCCTCTTCTCTAGTAAACAGTTTCCTTATGGTCCTGGGCACTTCACTGTGTGTCTTATGGCCAGCAATCCCCTGCCCCCGGCAACACATCTTGACTACTTTCCCACAGTATCCTATAGGAGAGCTCTGCAAACTGTCTTCTACATTCAGGGCAAGTTCTGGAACTGCAAGTTCATCAGGCCACCACCAGACAGATTGGGCCAGACATACATCTCCCAGTATGTGCATAAGGGTTACTTTGCTCCCTCCAGAACCAAGTCCAGGGATCCAAACTGGAAGCTGGGCTGAGTCCCTGCCCTACTGTGAGGGAAGCGAGAGGGTCCAGCCTGGGCACAAGTGAGATCCTACTGCTTTTAAGTAGACTTTTTTCTGGCTTTGAAGTTCACTGTTACTGCAGTCCTTAACTGTTTTCTGGAGCTTTGAGAAAGGTGTTTCTCTGGTACTTACTGGTTGTTCAGAGCTTTTGTGGGGTAAGGAGCCCCAAGCCATCTCACCCCACCTTAATCAGGGTGAGGCCTCTAGAAACAGGTTTTTCACCAACATAAATGTACAGAGAAACATTCAAAAGTCATGTTGTTTGGGACATAGGATGGTTGTTATGAAGAACTGACTTTCAGGTTATGGGGTGCCAATCACTGTGGCCCTGGCCACTGAATGCCCGCTTCTGCCCCTTGATCATTGTGAAACCTAAATAACTCTCACAGATTCCCCCGAGTCTGGGTTAGGGATAGGTGGAGAAGACAGGCAGACGAGAGCTTGAGGGTGTAGAATCCACAGGTCTGAAGGGACAAAGGAAGGAAACAGAAGGAGGGATTGATATATAGAAGTGCTCTTGGGGATAAGAAAGGAGATGCTTGGTTTTGAAATATCCCCCACTAGAATTAAGATTGGTTAGATTTGCTGTGGCTCAGCTGGCAGAGCTTAAAGGACGAGAAAGGGGACCACCATGTTGAAGTGACCAATTTTCTTATCCTTGAAAGGTCTTCTCTTCATCCACTGTGCCTTCCCAGGAGTAAGGTTTTATGTTATCACCATTTTATAGGTCAAACACCCCAGAGGATTGGTGAGGAGGCCATGTCACAGGATGGGCAGCACAATGGAGCCAGGATGTAGGAGGCCAAATTTCATCTCTGTCGCTCTCTGGATGACCAGGGAGCATGCCCCTTCACCTCTTAGACCTCAAGTTGTTCCTCTGTAAAGCGAGGCTATTGATGTTTTCATCTGAGCCTGGGAGCCAGGGAATTTAATCATGCAGACGTCAAAGGCATCCTAGCAGACTCGGAGCAGGGCCCAGGAGGACCCCGGGGTCAGTCATTAAGCCTTTAGGTGCTGGATTGCGGGAGCTGTCAGGGACTCCAGGGGATGGGAACAGGGTGGCCGAGAGGCTACTGAGGGAACTTGGAATACTGGCTATATGCATCTTCCAGCCAACATTATAAAGCAGGAGACCCATCCTGGTGCATGCCCGATTCTGGACAGTTGAAAGCAGGGGCAAGAAATGACTTCCGGCCGCCAACCCTAGGCTCCTATCAGTGTCCAGACCTTAGAGTCTTCCCACCCTAAAGACCTCCCTCTCGCCCCCCCCCCCCACCCTCTCCCGCAGGCCAAGCTCATCGTCCCCAACAGCACGGCCGGCCTAATCATCGGCAAGGGGGGCGCGACGGTGAAAGCCGTGATGGAACAGTCGGGGGCCTGGGTGCAGCTGTCGCAGAAGCCGGAGGGCATCAACCTGCAGGAGCGCGTGGTGACCGTCAGCGGCGAGCCCGAGCAGGTGCACAAGGCGGTGGGCGCCATCGTGCAGAAGGTACAGGAAGACCCCCAGAGCAGCAGCTGCCTCAACATCAGCTACGCCAACGTGGCCGGCCCCGTGGCCAACTCCAACCCCACCGGCTCGCCCTACGCCAGCCCCGCCGACGTGCTGCCCGCCGCGGCCGCCGCCTCAGCCGCCGCCGCCTCCGGTCTGCTGGGCCCCGCGGGCTTGGCGGGCGTGGGCGCCTTCCCCGCCGCGCTGCCCGCCTTCTCGGGCACCGACCTGCTGGCCATCAGCACGGCGCTCAACACGCTGGCCAGTTACGGCTACAACACCAACTCCCTCGGCCTGGGCCTCAACTCGGCCGCCGCCTCCGGCGTCCTGGCCGCAGTGGCCGCCGGGGCCAACCCCGCGGCCGCCGCCGCCGCCAACCTCCTGGCATCCTACGCGGGGGAGGCCGGGGCCGGGCCCGCCGGAGGGGCCGCCCCGCCGCCCCCTCCGCCCCCGGGGGCCCTGGGGTCCTTCGCCCTGGCCGCGGCGGCCAATGGCTACCTGGGGGCCGGGGCGGGCGGCGGGGCGGGCGGAGGGGGCGGCCCGCTGGTGGCCGCGGCGGCCGCGGCGGGGGCGGCCGGGGGCTTCCTGACGGCGGAGAAGTTGGCAGCTGAGAGCGCCAAGGAGCTGGTGGAGATTGCGGTGCCTGAGAACCTGGTGGGAGCCATCCTGGGCAAGGGGGGCAAGACGTTGGTGGAGTACCAGGAGCTGACAGGCGCCCGCATCCAGATCTCCAAGAAGGGCGAGTTCCTGCCGGGCACGCGGAACCGGCGGGTCACCATCACCGGCAGCCCCGCGGCCACGCAAGCCGCCCAATACCTCATCAGCCAGCGGGTCACCTACGAGCAGGGGGTGAGGGCCTCAAATCCCCAGAAAGTGGGATGAGGCCTGCGGTGTGTGCGCCCACCCTTCTCCCCGACCCTCCTCCTTCTCCTCCTCCTCCTCCTCCTCCTCCTGCCCTGTTCCTCACCTTTGCTCGGTGTAGCCCTGCTGCTGGTGGTATGGGGCTGGGGTAGGCCTGATTGCACCCCGCTTCTGGTAGTCATAGGCAGGATTGAGTGATGGCTGGTTGGGGGGTGGGTGGTACAGAAGCCCCCTCCCCTGCCCTGAACTGACCACTCCTCCCTCCCTCCCTGCGCTTGACTGGGCCTGACCCTCCTCTCCCAGGGCCCAGGTCTGTGTGATATCTGTATATATTGCATTTTGTTGATTTTAATAGAAAACAAAGCGTTATTTTCTCTTTCTTTCCCTCCTTTTTTTTTTTCTTTTTTTTCTTTTTTTGGTAAGGATTTTTTTTTTCCTTTTTAAGTTTTTATTTTCATATGGGAGGAGGGGAGGGAGCCTCTAGGTCACTTGGAATAGAGGGGCCTCCCCAAAACACGACATCCCTCCTCTCCTGCCTTCAGTTCCAGATCTGAGGGAAGTGATGGAAGCAAAGGCAGCAGAGGAGTCTGCGCTGAAACGGGGCATGTGGAGCAGGGACCCCATAGCTCCCAGGGGCTCTCAGCTACTCTTCCCCCACCAGAGTTGCCCCCCAAGGTGGGAATTTTCACTCTCTTGTTGTCAGGTTGTGTTGGGGGGGGTGGGGCGGGATGTGCTGCTGGGCATGAGGCCAGGTCTGGACTTCTGTGAGAACCTGGAGCAACAGCCTGTGACATCTACTGTGACTTTTTCTAGAGTCCTGGGAATGAGGGTCCTAGTTGTGATGTCACTAAGGGTCAGTTACTTTTGGGAGTGCTTCTGGCACTCCTTCGGATGATGTCACAGGAACCGGTTGCCCAGAAGTCACTTCCTGCGATGATAAGAGAGGCAGGTATATCCTAGGATGTCTCAATGAGGCCTTCCCCCGAAGGTCACTTACTGTGATGTCATGGGGGCATGTATTTCCTGTGGTGCCTCAAGGTCACTTCTGGTGATGTCATTGGGATGAAGCCCTCGCTTTCTGTATTGGGCAGTAGCCAACCTCTGATCTTCCTTCTCCACTCACACCCCTCATTGATGGGTTGTTGGCTTGGGGGGAGGGGTCATCCCAGAATGAGAATCAAGGGTGGGACTTGAGTCCAATCTGTTGGACTCTAAGGAAAAAGACCCAATACTAGCAGGGTCATCTCCATTCAAACACACCAAGTCTGTGAACCCATCCAGGGGGGAGGGATGGGAGATTAAGCAAATGGAAACAACTGTTAAAGACCTCCATTCCCTCCCCCACCTTTTGTGTGCATGCTTGTGTCTGCGTGGTTTTGTTTCATTGAGTCTGGTGAGCCCAGTGACAGGTAGCTCTGTCAGGTCAGCCTGGCTTGGTGTAGGGTGCAGTGACCTATGTGGTAGGATCTATTGGGCTAGAATGGTCATGTGTTCTGTTCAATTGGATGGGCTCGGTGGCTTCTGGCAAACTGGCATACTTAGGTAGCATCTGATGGGTTGGAATGTTTGGGTGCAGCTCACCATGGGTTCTGAAGAGTTAGAATGTTTTCATAGGATCGACCAGCCAGGTAACCCTGAAAGTTGGTTTGGGAGTTGCTCCTTCAGTTGGTTTGGTCAACTCTAAGGACCTGGTGGCAGGCTGAGATTTCAGGGCTTCATGACCCTACGGACTTAAGATACCTGAGACCCACCTCTACTCCCATCCATCTCCCCCTTGGAGACCACCTCTACTTTCTTCAACCGGAACAGGGCCCCCAGCGCCCTGGTTGCATCATCAGCATCTCTGGGAGAGAGGCATCCCATGCCCACCCTCTCCCCCATTTGTTTCCCTCCTCGGTCTTCCAGACCCTTCTTTTCTCCATGGCTTTGGGGATCAGGCCCCCTCACCTCTCCCACAAAAGAAGGGAAGAAAAGCCACAGAGACAATTCCCACTTCTAAGGCTGGGGAGACCCTTGCCCCTCGCTAGAGGGCCACCCCCAAATCAAAATGTGAAAATCCCTAGAAAGCAATAGCCCTTGAGGTACCTTGCACTGAATTCCCCACCCCAGCTCTTCCACCCAATGGGAGGCTATAGCTTGGGCATCAAGGTGACTTTTCTGTGCCCTCTTCATCTCCAGGGTGGGGGGTAGGCCCCATTTCGCTCCTCCCTTTTCCCTCCCTCCCATCACTGCTGCCCCCACGCCTAATCCCCAGACTGAACCCAGATGGAGATCTGAGTGCCAAAACAATTCTCGATGCAACTTTGTACGTGTCTTCTGCAGTTGTGGGCTCTTGGGTTTGGAGGGAAGAGTGGCCTATAGGCCACTGCTCTCCTTTCCCTCTCAGAAGACCTTGCAGTATTTCACAGTATCTCCACCCACCTATGGGTATTGCAGCAGCTGGCTAGAATAGCCCCCCTTTAGCTCCCCAGGCCCCCATGAGGAGGGGAAGGAGCTGGGGAGAAGTAAAGGAAAGGGGTGGGGAGTAGGATCTGAAAGAGCTCATTTGCCTATCATTTGCATCTTCAGCTGCCCCCAGCATGGCAGATGCTTCCTGTAGATTCCTTCGTTGGAGTCTGGATCCCAATCAGCAGGGTCTAGTGCTCTCACTCACGCAGACACATATCTGGAGGCTGGGCCTCCTACAAAAAGTTTCCTTGGGTGTCTATGTGACAAGCCCCTCCCCATTTATATTTCCTGGGGAACCCCCTACCCCACCAGCTAGGATTATCAGAAAGGGAGCCTGCTAACTCCATGAGCTAGCACTCACAATGTTGGTGGGTAGGAAGCCACGCACCTTTCCCCATTTTACCCTGGGAAATTCTCCACCATCCTTCCCACCCCTTGAACGTCCCTTCTGCAATCTGACCTCAATCTTCTGTGCTGCAGTTTGTCCAGAGGGGACAAAGACGTGGGATAGGGGATGGGGATTATCGAAAAACCCATCGCTTATTTTTTTTGTTTTCCTCTTTGCCTGTGAACCATTCAGATCTGAGAGATTCTGGGTGGCCTCCTTGCATCCTGCTCTTCGGCACCCATTAGGTGCTTAAAAAGTGCTTGCTGCATTTAATTGTCTCCCTCTTCCTTCCCATTTGCCCTCCAGCTCCTAACACCTTTCCCCAGCATCCTGGTCTCTTTAAAAGCCTTTCACGGCTTTTTTTTTTTCTTTTTTTTTTTTCTCCTTTTGTTTCCCATTGAGACCTGTCCCGTCTCTATCTTTGTCTGTCTGTCTGTCTGTCTTCTCCCTCCTCAACTCTCTCTACTCTCTCTTCCCCCATTTCCCCACTGATTAAAAAAAAAAAAAAGTGCCAAACTTCCTTGGAACTGAGCCGCTCTGGGGGGAGAGGACCTCGGAGAGAGGGGAGGAAATGGGACCATCTCTCTGAGGAGGCCCCTAAGAGGCATTGAAAAAGTCTGTGGACACGTAACTAAACTGGGCCCCTCCTTTCCTCATCCCTCCCACCCTCAATTTTTCTTAGAATCTTTGTAAGAAAAAAAAAGAAAAAGAAAAGAAAAAAATACTCCTCTTCAGCTAACCCCTACCCTTTTGGATCTCCCAAATTCCACCAGCCGGGGAGAACCCCACTTGCCTCCTTCTGGCAAATCGATAGAAATTGGAGAGGGGGAGACTCGCTTACCGCCCCCCCTTCTCTGCCGGCCTGAGGGGCCATGCCAGCTGGCTGTGAGAGAAGGACCTCAAAGCACTTATGGGAAGAAGGGATTTATTGTGCCAAATTCACCTCCTTCATCCCCTGCATAGGGGGCTCTGAGCCAACCTGCCCCAGCCACCTTATTCTGCCCTGTCCCAGCCATCTCTACATGGGCAAGGAGGCTTCACTGCAATAATTCGAATGGGGCGGAGATCAGAAAGTGAGGATGGTGCCACCTTTATCTGCCCTGCTCCCTGCCTTGGCCTGTAGGTGGGAATTATGGGTCTCCCAAATGGAGCTTGGTAGGAGTTCGACTTAAGAGATGGTTGGGGACCTAAACTTAGAACAATATGGCACTTTTCTCGGAGTGATATTTCTTCTCTCCTTGACCCCTGAGCCCCTCGAAATCCCCTTGTTTTGTTTCTCCCGCCTCTCCCTCCATCCCACCCACTCCTTATAATTATTGTTTTTTTCTGTATGGTGGCCGTTTGGGAAGTGAAAAGCGCTTCCCCTGCATTGCTGATTGCTGTTTCCGAGACAAGTATTAGAGGTTGTGATAGCCTGAGTGGTGGAAAAAGTATTCTTCAAAGTGTCCCTTGGGATGGCTGATTGGGCGCGCACCCGGCCGCCCCGTCGCGACAGCCAGGCGGGGCTTCGCGGGTGGGCGGCCCGGCCGCTGGCCACGCCCATCTGCGCGGCCTTCCGGAACCGAGGCCGGCTGCCGGGAAAGCCTGGACTGGATGTCGCGACGGGGAGGACGGGATCTTGACACCCATTTGGTTTTTCCCGCAACGGAGGACCCCCAGCCGCGCGCAGGGGATCCCGCAGTCGGCGGACTCGACGCCCGTGGTGGAGGGGGGGTTCTCTCCGTGGCGCCGCTGCTGTTGTGTCTTGTATGTCGCAGTGACCTCCGCCAGTCGCGACAGGGATCGTTAGGTGGCAGGGAAGCAGATGAGAAATGTCTCTGTGGGTGGTGGTGGTGGAGGCTCCTGGTTTTAAACCCTTTCTCAGCCAGTCCAGGACATTCTTGCCTCCCAGAGATCACTGGGGGAGGAACGCCTAACCCCCCTCCCCCACCCTCTTCTTCCCACCCCCCCACCCACCAAAACCACCAACCTCTCATCTTCTAAGTGACTCCATCACCACCGGCTGCCACCGGGACCTGCGGCCTCATTGCTCCAGCCCGCCCCACTCGACAGTCAGACTCGCTCATCGAACTCTTTTTAATTAACCCTTTCTGTGTTCATCCCACGGAAAACTGTGTGTCCGGCGGGGGGAAGGGGGGAGGCTAGGGGCAATAGCTACCTTACCTCCATCTCCTCCCACCGCCCATGCCTCCCCACCCCCACGCCGTCCCATGTCCCACCCCCACCCCTCAGCCCTGGGGTCCGCCCCGCCCTGGGGCTAGAGATCCTCTATAAATATCTATGCTGTTTGGCTTTGTCCCTTTAAAAGGCGGGGCCATGGGCGTGGCCTCCCCCCACGTGGAGAGGTCACTCTGGCCCCACTCTTCCCCTGCTCCCCCACTCCCCACCCCTCATTGTAAATAGTCACTTTTGTACTGGGTTTGAGCCAGGGGACGTGGGGAGTCATTTTTTTTCTTTGTGTTGGCATCTCAGACCACTGAAGGCATGGCCCACATTCCGGTTTGATTTGGGAGAATCCCAAGGTGTGTCTCCTTACCTGCCCCCAATGCTAAAGATTTCAAGCTATCAGTATTAATCTTAGAGGGATGGGGTGCATCTGGGCCGGGAGGTGAGAGGCGTGGTGAGGTTTTGTCCGGCAGGATGACACAGTTTTCCCCATCCGTAAAATGGGTTCATTCTCTGAGTTTCCCTCAGGAGCCCCAGGTAGACAGTGGTGGGGCCAGAGGGGTTGGCAGCTCTTTCCCGTCCCCCCCTCCCACACCCTTATTCACAGGCAGGATAGGGGAAAGATGGGACGGTAGGGTTGCCTTTGGAGAATTGATGACTAAGTGCTTGTTTCCGCCTGAAACTGGCCTCTCCCCGGGCCTATTTCCCTCCCGCGAGTGGGGAAGACGGAGAGGACACTGAAGGTCCCTCCGTGCAGTCTCGGTCCTTAGAGGAAGAAAGCCCAGGGTGGGCACCCTTCCGCCCCCCCTCCCCCGCCTGCTGCCCCAGACCACCCGCCATGTGGCCATGCCTCCAGTGCTTCCATTCAACCTCCTCTAACTGATTCCTTCCATCCTCTGCGACCAGAGACGCCGCCCACCTCCCCCACGCCACCTCCAGAAGCTCCTGGCTGGGGCCCACTGCCCTCTCCTCTCCCCCTCCCCCCATCGCCATGCCTGGGCCACGCCCACACCCAGTGTCCGTCGTGTGATCTAGTGCACCATGTATTAGCTTCCATGGCCCCCCACCCCGGCCCCCACCACTCCCCTTTCCCTCCCCCTCCCCCCTCGGCGACTTCACCTTTTTTTGCCGCGATAAACGCCATCTCAGCATCTATGTCTAATGTTGTCTTTTTTGCTTGACATCACACACTCCCTCTTAACCCATCCCCTTCCCTTTGCCTCCTCCCCGCACCTCCACCCTCATCCTATATTCTTTCCCTCTTTTCCCCCCAGGGCTCTGGACATTTAGGGGAGGCGGGTGGTGAGAAATCCAAAGGATGGGCCGAGAAGGGGAGGAGGGGAGGGGGGATTGTTCTTTCTGAACTGGGTGGGCACCCACAGAAAGAAGCGTGTCTGAAGTGGGCAAAGGCTCCAAGCCCAGCTCTCAGGGCCCGGATACCCAATCCGGAAAATCAACCCCCACCGTCCTTACACACACAAAACCCAGAACTGGATCCCACACACAGGCTCCTGCCACACACCCTCAGGGCAAATACACAGTCTGGACTCAGATAAGATCCCTGTTCTCATCTCAGGGCTGTCCCCAGCTTCTGTATGACCCTCTAAGCCTCCATCTCATCATCTGTAAAGTGATGATAAAAAGACATCACTCCTGTGTGGAATAGTATATGTTAGGATTCAACAGAACCATTCACTTTTTTAAAGGATTTTTATTAAGTACCTACTGTGCATTAGGCAATACTAGGTGCTGGAGATACAGCAATTAACAAAACCGACCCAAATCTCTCTGCCATAGAACTTGGGTTCTACTGGAATCTGGAAATTCCTTTTTTTTTTTCTTAAAAAAAAAAAGGCAAGAAATTCTTCCTAAGCAAGATCCTGGAATATGGGGTTAAAAACAATTCAGATTACTGATTATATATGTAGAGCGGAAAAAAAAAACACCAATTCAGAGTTGCAAACCATCAGCCAATGGGCAGGTCTGGGGTATACATCACCTCATTTGGCCTGAACAATGTTTTTGTGTGAATGTGGTGCCAATATTGGCAGACTTCTTAAAATCCAGATTTCGAGCCCCTTTACAAAAAAATCATTTGTGGCATCTTCATCATTAGTTGGCGTGGGGCAGCTGTCGCCCACCCCACAAGCCTTGTCCTCAACTCTGCACATTAGCAGGCTCCACTGCACATTTGGCTTACGCCCTGGAGGCATTTGAGTTTGCAACCCCAACAGTAAATGTTTACCATGAATGTCCTTACATTTAGGAGGTGCCAGAGTTGCAGCTGGGCAGATGACAAGATGCCCAAGCAAGAGACACAAAAGAGGTGGGCAGGGGCTGTGTTGGACGGGGCAGACACTCTGGTTCACTGGTGGCCTCAGGCACCTCCCTTCCTCTCTGCATCTCAATGTCCACATCTGAAAGGATCAA
This sequence comes from Tamandua tetradactyla, assembly GCF_023851605.1. Taxonomy (NCBI): domain Eukaryota; kingdom Metazoa; phylum Chordata; class Mammalia; order Pilosa; family Myrmecophagidae; genus Tamandua; species Tamandua tetradactyla. Next base: position 15,144,198 of record NC_135342.1, read on the forward strand.
TCAAAGCTGGGCCTACCTTGTGGAATGCTCCAGAAGAATTGCACAAATGGATCACCCCATCAGTGCCTGACACAGAGGCAGCGCTCAACTCACGGTGATTACTGGGGAGACCCCTCCAGCTGAAAAGTACGGGTAAAATTTTTTTAGAGAAAAATAGAAACCAAGAGAGGGAACGGAAGAAAAGTGAGACTGAAGCTAGGACAAAGAAAGACAGAGACAGCTATGGGCATGGAGAACAGAAGGGCAGCCCTGGCGATGGGTCCCCAAGTGCTTGGGGTGTGTTTATTCATTCATCCATTCACTCATTCATTCAGCAGACATTTATCGAGCACCTACCATGTTCTAAGGCCTGGGGATATGGCGGGGACCATGCCAAGTCACTGGCCTGTCCACGGCCCACAAGCTATGTCCCCAACTCTGCACATAGCAGGTGCTCAAACTTCTACCATCCCTGGCACCACAGGCATCTCTGATCCTAGTCTGTGACCCTCAAATATTGCCTGGTACTTATGCATTTCGCCAAGCAGGCCGTTCGCAGGAAGAATTTGGGGGGTTTCCACAGGGCAGCTGAGGACCAGGGAGGGATTGGAAGGGCAGGGTGGATGTGGTCTCTGTTCTGCTGTGTGTCGTTTAGAAACTCTCATGACCTCTCTGGCCCAGGAAGTGGGAGGTGGGGGATGAGGTCAGGATGCAGGTGAGTAATGGGGGTTTCCCAACTCCCCAAGAGCCCCCCAAACCTTCTCCTCTAGTGGAGGGGGGTGGTAATTTCAAGGGTAGGAGACCTCGATGAGAAGAGAGGTGAAGAAAGAAGATGGAGGTCTGCCTGGAGAGAGACAGCCCCAGAAACAGGGCTGGGGTCGGGAAGATGGAGAAGTGAAGGGCTCTCGGTGGGGAGGGGGGAGGCGCTGTGAGGGTCCAATGCACATGTCCGCGCCACGCCTCTGAGAGAGAACGTGGAGGTGGCCTGAAAGAGAGGGAGAGGCCAGCACAAACGGGACACGGAAAAAAAGGCAGAAACAGGAAAGAGATGGCGGTAGAGTTGTCAGATTTAGCAAATAAAAATGCAATATACACGGTATGATATGGGAATAAAATCATATTTTAAGAAAGTGAGGAGAGTGCAATATACCCAGTTAAATTTGAATTTCAGATTTTAAAAAAAGAAAATAATTTTTTAGTATAAGTATGTTCCATGCATACTGGGGCCATACCTATATTAAAAAACAAATTATTGCTTAGCCGAAATTCAAATGTAACTAGGCATCCTGTATTTTGTTCTGACAACCCTAGATGGAGGAGAACAGAGACGTGGGGATGGGATGGGGGGAACAGCAGTAACACCAGGAGAACTTGTCACAGGAATCCGGGCATCATCTAGAATTTTAACTCTGGCATGCTTAGGGGCCCCCCTCCCCGCCCCTGTCTCCCTCCTTGCCCCCCCTGGGTCCCCCTCCCTGCCTCTGTCCCTGTTTCCTCTCTCTTCCTCCCAGCCCCCCACCTTGTCCCGAAGACTCTCTCTCCCCTCAAGTTAACCCCTCTTGCCGTCCCTCAGTCCCCCTACCCCTCTTATTTCTTCAGCCTTCTTCTAGCCACAGGAATCTGCTTCTGGTATCAAAAGTGGCTGCGTCCCCTCCATTGTCATTCTCCCAAGCTGGCAAGTGCAGGAGCTGGTCTCCAGGGCCAAGGCCTGAGGGGCAGGTGGGGCATGCACTCAGAGACACTCACCCCTCCTCAATCAGGTCTTCCAAAGCTTGGGGCTAGGAACAGGCCCTGGTGACTCTGGGAAATTCGCGGACCTCTCCAAAGCCACCCTCTGTGCTCCTGCCTCCGACTGCTGCATCTTTCAGAGAGCTTCCATCTCCAAAGGGCCCCTCTATCAACACCCCACAGCAGCATTCCAGGGCAGCGGTCTCTGTGTTGCTGATTCTGCACACACACCCGCCCTTGCCCTACCCTCCTCTCTGCCTCAGTCTACCTTCTGCAGGCATCTCTCTCACGCGTTCTTCCTCCCTCCATCCCGCTGTAACTCTGCAGGGCTCCGTTTCTCACCAGCTCTCTGCCAGGAGGCGGAGTCTCTGTCCATCTCTGAACCGCTTTCCCTGTCTCTCTCCCCTTTTGCTCTCTCCGCGGCTGGGTGGTGGCAAACAGAATCCCCTTGGGCCACTGTAAGCAGAAATGGATTTATTAGGGGACTCAGAGCCCCAGGCTGACTCCCCAGGAGCACTGCCCCCCAGCCACCACCCAGACAGGGCCACCAGGGGACAGCCACCCCCACGCGATCCGGGGACTGCTGAGCCCCCGGGCTGCCTCTCTCCCGCCTCACCTGCTGGGAATTCAAGCTTCCCGCGAAGGCACCTGATTGGTGAAGCCCAAACCCCATTCGGAAGCCAGCTGCAAGGCAGTCTGGGGAATGCAGTTTTTCGCTTGCTAACCACAGGCAGGTGCCTGCGAAGAGTGGAATTGACGTTGAGTGGAATAGATGTTGAATGGGGCTCTTTTTCTCCCGACTATTGCTCTCTCACTCTCGTTTTCTCCATCAATCTCTATATGACTGCGTTTCTCACTTCCAGTTTTTCTGTGTATCTCTTATTTTATTTTTTGCCTTTCCAGTTTTATCTCATTTTGCGTATCTCTAGAGCCTTCTCTGTCCTCTTTCTCTGTCACCAGCTGTGTGACCAGCTCCTATCCCCATCGTCCACCTGCCTCACCCTCACCCCCATTCCTAGTCCCCTCCCCATTCCCATCTCCAGGATTGAAGGAAGGCTCCCTCTTGACGCTCCACCCCATTCCCAACAGAACCAGAGGCTCAGAGCCGCAGGGGAGAAGAGAGAGGGAGAGGGAGAGGGAGAGGGAGAGGGCACCCCCTGGTTGCACAGACCAGCCAGGGAGAGGACCCATGCCTTGGTATTTCTCAGCTGCTTTCCCTCTATATGGGGAAGGTCCAGTGCCTGCAGGTAGGAGACGAGAATCTCTAGTCTGGTGAGTCCCTGGCTGGAGCTGGAGTGGCTGCAGGAGTGGACTCTGGTTTGGACTTGGGGACAGAACAGGACCCACCGTTGGCCAGATGTAATCGAGCACTCAACCTGAGGTCTCTCCTGGACGTTGTGCCCACCTTGCTTCCCTCCCTTCAGGGTACATCCATCCCCTTACCTAATGATCTTAAAACTGCAGGGGAGTGGAGCTGGGTCCTTCTCAGCAAGTAAACAATCAGGGAGCCTCGCGGTCATTCAACTAGTATTTATTAAGCACCTACTATGTGATAGGCACTATTCTAAGCATTGGGTATCAGCAAGCAACAAAAGGGACCGCAAATTCTCCCATCTTGAAGAGCTCGTACTCTGCTGGTGGGAATAGACAATAAACAAACAAGTAAATTATACAGCATATTAGACATTAACCAACGGCATGAAGAAATATGAGGCAGAGAAGTAGAGAGTGCCGGGAGAGAAGGATGTGGCCATTTTCAATAAGGTGAACTGGAAAGCCTGCACTGAAAAGGCAACAGATGAGTAAGGATCTGAAGGAGGTGTGGGAGGAAGCATGTGGTTATCTGGGGAAGAGGATTCTAAGAGGCAGAGGGAACAGCAAGTACAAAGGTCCTGGGGTGGCATATGCCTGGAGGATGTGTGAGATAGTAAGGAGGCCAGGGCAGCTGGAGCAGAGGGAGCAAAGGAGAGAGAGGAAGGAAATGAGGCCAGGTAAGGAGCGATGAGGGCCAGCTCATTTAGGGCTTTGGAGGTCAACGTCCAACTGTTGCTCCACACCAGAAATGGGCCGTGGGAGAGTTCTGGGTAGAAGGACATGAGCTGACTCAAATTTTAACAGAATCCTTCTGACCATAGGCTGGGAAGCAGTCTGTAGGGAACAGGGGTGGAAGCAGGAAGCCCAGTGAGAAAGAGACTGCAGTAGTCCGGCAGAGGTTATTGGGAGCTAGACCAGGGCAGGGGCTGTGTTAGTTTGCTAGCTGCCAGAATGCAACACACCAGAGACGGACTGGCTTTTAATTAAAGGGGATTTATTTCGTTAGTTCTTCAGAGGAAAGGCAGCTTTCAACTGAGGTTCTTTCTTACATGGGAAGACACAGGGCGATCTCTGCTGGTCTTCTCTCTAGGCCTCTGGGTTCCAACAACTTTCCCCGGGGTGATTCCTTTCTGCATCTCCCAAGGCCTGGGCTAAGCTGCGAGTGCTGAGATGAGGTATGCTGAGCAGCTTGGGCTGTGCTACGTTGAGCTCTCTCATTTAAGCACCAGCCAATTAAGTCAAACATCATTCTTGCAGCAGGCATGCCTCCTAGCCGACTGCAGATGTAATGAGCAACAGATGAGGTTCACATGCCATTGGCTCATGTCCACAGCAACAGAACTAGGCACCTTCACCTGGCCAAGTTGGCACCTGAATCTAACTACCCCAGGCTGTGGTAGTAAAGAAGAAGGACTGGATTCTGATGGAGTTTGAAGGTAGTTCCATTTTCTGGAGGATTTCTGGGGGAGGGGGCAGTGAAAGAAAGAGACGAGCCATAGAAGACCACCAAGTCATATGACCCTGTTAGAACTGGAGTTGGGGTTGGGTTAGGATTGGAAATTAAGAAACAGACTAAGTTAAAATGAAGGCTCTGTACAGATTAGCCTCGATGGAGTCTGGTTTGGGGTGGAAGACAGGATTAAGATTAGGGTACAGAAGGCAAGCAGCCTTGGTTTTGGGTTATGGCCATGGTTGGGGTTAAATATGGGATTAGGGTAGAATTAAGATCTGGTAATAGCCAGAACCAAAGTCAATGCTAGGATTATGACCGAGACCAGGCCTGGGTCTAGGACTGGCCTAGGGTTATAGTTCAGGCCAAGATCAGGGTCAGGGTCAGGGTTAAGATGTAGGCTTGGGGTACAACTGGGTCCTTAAGAGCGGCACCAGGGCCAGGGGAACTAGAGACAGAATTAGGTCATGATTGGGATCACAGCTAAAGAACAGGCTTTAGGGTTTGGGTTGGGGAAGATGTTAGGATGACGGACAAAATCAGAGTTAGGTTGATAACGGAGATAGGGTTTGGATATCGCTGAGATTTAGAGGCAGGGTAGGCCAAACATAGAGTTAAGACTAGAATCGGGGTAAGATTACATTGAAGTATTGACCCAGCTTTCAGCATGGTGTGAGCTGAGTTACGGTTCTGGTTTAGTTAGGACTAAGGTAGGTTTGAGATGGATGTGAGTTGAGAGTTCAGGAATTTTAGTGTCAAAGTCTCATTAGCTTTCTGTGTGGGAATGCATGTTAAGTTTGTTATTTGGTAAGGTCACGTTAGCTGCTGTAACAGCCTCTGAAATCTCAGCAGCTAAAGACAGCGGAGGGTTAGTTCCTGCTCACCAGACTGTCTATAACAGGAAACTTTCATCTTTTGGCTCAACCCACCTTCAAAACATATTGCCCAAGGAAGGGGCTGGTGAAAGGTGAAGAAGCTTTCATGACTTCTTTTCTAATCATGTCAGCCCAGAAGTGACACACATCCCCTCTGCTCATCTCCCATTTGCCAAAAGTATGCCCTTCCCAGAGATGTTGGATGTGGCTGGTATGGGAAGAGTGAGTACAACAGCCCTGGAATTGATGGGAAGAAATGTGACTTGACAGTCTTTAGCCTGAGAATGGAGGGCTGAGAAGGGACTATGGCCAAAGGTCTAGAGACATGGCAGAGAGAGACTGAGAAAGCAGAGAAACTCAGTACCTGCAGGTAGATAGAGACCAGAGAGAATGAGGGGAGAGTCAAAAGAGGGACAGAGACTCCAAGAGGAAGGGACATATAGAGCCTCGGCGAAGGCGGGTGGGGGGGGTTACAGAAACTCAGAGAGAAGAAGATAAGGGTCCCAGAGAGACCAAGAAAGAGGGGGGCTAAAGACCCAGGAGTTGGAAAGGGGGCACAGAAAACCTGGGAGGGGAGACAGAGAAGGGGACAGAGACCCAAAAGGAGAGAGGACAGAGACCTGGGGGTGAGGAGAGGGGACAGAGACCCAGAGAAAGAAAGAGAGGCACTGAGACCCAAGGGGTTGGAAACAGAGGCCAAGAAGGGAGATGGTGTCACAGAGAGGGGGGCAGAGAATAAGAGAGGGGGGGGAGACAGAGATCAAGAGGAAGAGATGGAAGCTGAGAAAGAGAGGGGGTATAGAGAATTGGGGGTGGGTGGGAGGGCGATAGAGCCCAGAGAGGGGGAAACAGAGACCTAGAGAGGGAGGACAGAGATGAGGGAAGGGGCAGAGATTAGGGAGAGAAGAAGAGAAAACTAAAAATGGAGACAATCCTAGACTGACTGGGGGCAGAGCCCAGAAGACCCCCTCACCTTCGCCTGTGCCTCCTTCCCCCCCTGTCTTCACGTGGGCATGACCCCCTCTCCCCTTAGTTCTGAGCAATAATCTGTATACAGCTCATTTGTTGGTTTTAATAGATGGAGCGTCACTTTCTCTTTCTTTCCCTCCTTTTTTGAAAACTTTATTTTTCCTTGCAAGTTTTGTATCCTGGAGAGAAGGGAGGGGGGCTGTTCAGCTTCAATCTACCCCTCTTCAAGAGAAACCTAGCATTCTGTCTCTTGCTGTAGATGCCAGGGACTGGTGGAACTGTACAGGTGGCAGTCAGGTGGCCTCAGGTGAGAAGTGTCCTCACATGCCCCGGCCCCACCTCAGGCGTCCTGGGCTCTTCTCTCCCCACCTGAGTTGATCCCAGGAGATGCTTTTGAAAGGCGATCACTTCTGGACAAAGCGGGTGAGGCAGAAAGATGTTCCCGGGCAGGGCTCACCTTGCCAGCAACCCCTCTGGGGAGTTTCAAAGGCTCCAGGGCCAGCCCTCCTACACCCCCTCTATTAACTGCTCAAGGCCTGGGGCGTTAGGGGTGCGGGCCCAGGGGCGTCGCCTAGGCCAGGATGGACAGGGGTCGAGGCTAGACCTTAGTAGGCGATGGGGCGGGGCTAGACCGCGTCAGACCCGGGGACCTGGCGCTCTGTGGTGGCCTTTGGGCTGACTCAGCTTGGGCACTGATGGAGAGACGTAGCTTAAGATGTTTAGGCCTGACATTGGGGGCTTAGGATCGGGGCACAGTGACTGCACCCGGGTGGGGGTTCGTGCAGGGGTCAGAGAGAGAGGGGGGATGGGAGGCGGTTATCTTGTAACTAGTCCTGGGAGCGGAAGATCCGGAAAGTATCGAGGTGGCTCCCCCAAGCGCTTAGGAGTAACCAGGCGGGCAAACATAGTAACACCCGACCGACCCACAGCGAAGCGGATGCAAACTCTGGTAGCACACGGTGCAGAAAGAAACTCAGGTACCAAGGGCCCGCCTTTAGCCAGCCCCGCACCCGGGGCCCGGCCCTACATCGGCCGTCTGACCTGCATTATCTCCTCCCATCCTCACAGCGCCCCATGAGGTAGAGACTGTGATTCTTTCCATTTCACCGACAAGGACAAGGAGGCACAGAGAAGCTAAGGAACTGGCCCAAAGCCACACAGCTAGTGGGAGATGAGCTGGCGGTTGAACACGTGCCGCCTGTTCCCCGAGCTTGTGCTCTGGTTTACTAGGAGTCAGACACTCCTGCCGACCCCCGGAGCAACAATTCCACACAAGGCACACGCACACCTTGACCGGGTGCTCTTCTCCCCGCATGCCCACCTCGCCAGCCGTAGCATGCCAGTGCAGCACCCCCTCCCAAGCCCAGCGCCCCCTTCCGACCCAAGAGAGACAACCCCTGCTCTGCCTACCTCTCCTGGCATGGCTGGGATCAAACAACTGACTAGAGTTTTTGACACTGGGTCTCTGACCCCTGGGAAGATTTGGGATGGGATTTAAAAGGTCTCTGATTCCTGCAATTGAAGCAACTTGGAGGCAGACCTGGCCTGATGGCTAAAAGCAGAGACCCAGCAGCCTGTCTTTGTTCCTGACTACCTGCGTGATCGTGGGGCAGGCAGTTAGTTATCTTTCCTGTGCCTCGGTTTTCACACCTGTATAATGGGGATATCAGGGACCTTCCTCTTTAGGTTGTAGGGAACACAAGTGAATTAGCAGCGTATAAAGCATTCAGATCAGGGCCAGGGCCAGACTGAGTGCTGTGTCGTGCTAGCTGTCGTTACTAGAGATGAGTTCCAGTTTGCCTGTCTGAACTAGACAAGCTAAACCTGAGTGTTTTTGTTTCTCAGCTGCTATAACAAATACCATATGCTGGGTTGTCTGAACCAATGGGAATTCATTGTCTTATGGTTTTGAGGCTGGAAGGAGTACAAAATCAAGGTATCTGCAAAGCAATGCTTTCTCCCCAAATTCAGTGGCATTCTGGGGCTGACTGCCAGAGATCCTTGGTCCTTGGCTTTCCTGACACATGACAATGCACATAGTGGTATCTCCTCTTTTTCTTTCCAGAGTCCATTGGTTTATAGCTTCTGGCTGCTCCCCATGGCTTCTCTTTCTGTGACCAATTTCCTTTGCTTATAAGCATATATGTCAGCCATATTGGGTTAAGCCCCCCCCTCCATTCAATTTGAGCACACGGTCACTAATTCCATCTTCAAAGGACCTATTTACAAATGGGTTCACACCCATGGGATTGGGGTTGGGACCTGTACGTGCCTTTTGTAGAGGAAATTATTCAACCCCACACACTGAGCATCCAGTGATAACCCTAAAATTGCACTCAAATATGTTTACATACAGCTTTTATCAGATTCCCCAGTGGGTCCCCCAAATGGTGAGAGAACCACAGGGAAAAACAGAGAGAAAGAGAGAGCGATATCTCTCTCTACAGCAAAGATAAAGGGGACCTCAGATCACGTCACTTCCTGCTTAACCCAGCCCGCTGGGGTTCCCGTGCAGAATCCACTCCTCCCAACATGGTGGGAGAGACGCCGCTCCATGGGCTTGGTCACCACCCCAACCTTGCAAGCCACCTGCTCGGCCTCATTTGCTCTCCTCCACCTCCCCAACTCTCTAATCACTCATCAAACTCCCCAAATCTCATCCTGACTCCACAGACTTTCACAAATGCTTTTCCTCTTCTTTCCAAATTCAAGACACCCCCAATCCCAGGGGTCTCCCCTGAACATCCTTCCTAGAACAGTCACATACCACACCCCACCTTAGAGTCTCTCTCTTTCTCTCTCTTTTGGCCATTAAAAATGTTTTTAATGACACTTGATTGAGGAGAAAATGAATATGTAAGGTATAAAAACCACCCTATTCACAGAAGGCAACTTATGCAAGAAAAGATAAAGAAAGTAGAAAATTGAAGGAGTCAAATATTTTTAGCAAAAAATTTAAAAGATAGTTCTCAAATATGAAAAAAATTCCCAGTTATAATCCTGACATCCATTAAGTGTGCATTTATATTTTCCCTTCATTGTTGAGAATAAAATATGAAAATCTGAATTGTGACTATCAACTCCTAAGAGTCTCTTTAACCCACACCCTGTTCTAGAATCTTTATGACCCTCCACATCATTCATTCATTCATTCATTCATTTCAACAAGGATTGAATGGCCCTGTCCCAGGTACAACCTCAGCAGTTAAGGAGGCAAAGTCCCTGCCTTCGTGGCGTGCCCACTTGGAACATGTTAAGTGCTTATTCCTTTGAAGGGCTGTTGTCTTCCTCCCCCACTCCACCCCTGTTCTAGTTTGCTAGCTGCCAGAGTGCAACACACCAGAGATGGATTGGCTTTTAATAAAAGGGGATTTATTTTGTTAGTTCTTCAGAGGAAAGACAGCTAACTTTTGACTGAGATTCTTTCTTATGTGGGAAGGCACAGGGTGATCTCTGCTGGCCTTCTCTCCAGGCCTCTGGGTTCCAACAGCTTTCCCCTGGGTGATTCCTTTCTGCATCTCCAAAGGCCTGGGCTGAGCTGCGAGTGCTGAGATGAGGTATGCTGAGCTGCGAGTGCTGAGATGAGGTATGCCGAGCTGCTTGGGCTGTGCTACGTTGAGCTCTCTCATTTAAGCACCAGCCAATTAAGTCAAACATCATTCGTTGCAGCAGGCACACCTCCTAGCCGACTGCAGATGTAATCAGCAACAGATGAGGTTCACATGCCATTGGCTCATGTCCACAGCAACAAAACTAGGTGCCTTCACCTGGCCAAGTTGACAACTGAATCTAGCTACCACAACCCCCAACCAAAATGTTTGCTCAGCAAAGGCAAGGAGTATCTCTATCTTACCCTCTGAAATGGCAGGCACTTTGTAAAACGCTAAAAGTGTATCCTAAACAGGATCTTTAGAGAGCCTCAGTGTTATTCCACAGAGTACTTGGTAGTTACAAAGGAGAAAAGACTCCAGTGAGGGGTGAGGCCTGGGGGACCCCACTTTAACCAAGGGATCGAACCCAGCATCACGAATTATGGGGCAGACTGGCATGTGACAGCCCTGCCCCTCCAAAGGCTACAATAGCACCTGTACACTATAATTACCCCAAATGTATAGGGTAAATCTAATCATAAGGAAATAGCAAACAAGCTCAAAGTAAGGGATGCTACCTAATGCCTACTGTATTCTTTTCTAAAATATCAATACCATGAAAGAAAAAGAAAAAAAAAAGGACTGTCCTAGATTAAAGGAGAATAAAGAGGCATTATGCTCTAGTTTCCTAGCTGCCAGAATGCAATATACCAGAAACAGAATGACTTTTATAAAGGGGAATTTAATAAGTTGCTCGTTTACAGTTCTAAAAAGGCCAAGAAAGTGTCCCAATTAAAACAAGCCTATAGAAACGTCCAATCTAAGGCATCCAGGAAAAGACACCTTGGTTCAAGAAGGCCAATGAAGTTCAGGGTTTCTCTCTCAAGTGAGAAGGCACATGGCGAACAGGGTCAGGGTTTTTCTCTCATCTGGAAAAGCATGTAGCAAACACGGCGTCATCTGCTAGCTTTCTCTCCTGGCTTCCCTTCACGAAGCTCCCCAGGAGGCGTTTTCCTTCTTCATCTCCAAAGATCAGGTCGCTCTGCTTCTCGTGGCTATGTCATTCTCTGCTGTCTCAGAATCTTCCACTTTCTCCAAAATGTTTCCTCTTTTATAGGATCCAGTAAACTAATCAAGACCCACCTGAATGGGCGGAGAAATGTCTCCATCTAATCCAGTTTAACAACCACTCTTGATTGAGTCACATCTCTAGGGAGATGATCTAATTACAGTTTCAAACATACAGTACTGAATAGGTATTAGAAGAAACAGCTGCCTTCACAAAGTGGGATTAGGATTAAAACATGGGCTTTTCTAGGGTCCATACATCCTTTCAAGCCAGCACACATTACAACTAAATGTGGGGGCGGGGTCCTGCATTTCAAAGACATTATTGGAATGACCAGTAGATGATGGTGGATATTGGTAGAATATTAGATAATATTGTACACTATAGATAATAAATTCTATAGATAATAATTTCGCAAACCTCCTTGCTTCCCCTGCCCTGTTTCAAATGCATTGGTAGGAGTCCTGAGTCGGGGGTGGGTGAGGGGCGGGTGGGGGGTGGGGAGGTTTCCTGGCAGAGCAGCTGGTGAGGAGCATTCTAAACGTTAAGACCTAGGAACTACAGAAAACAAATACCAAACAATGGATTGGCTTAAACAACAGGGATTTATTGGCTCTTGGTTTGGAGGCTAGGAGAAGTCCAAACCTGAGGTATCAGCAAGGCAATGCTTTCTCTCAGAAGACTGGCATTCTGGGCTGGCTGCTGGCAGTCCTTAGGTCCTTGGGTTTTCTGCACGAGGCAATGCACGCGGCAATGTCTTCTCCTTTCTCTTCCAGGTTCTGTTGGCTTCCAACTTCTACCCCTCCCTATGGATTTTTCTATGTCTGACTTTTGCTCTTCCTATAAGGGATTCCAATAATCCAGCTGAATGCCAATCTCATTCCGTTGGGCCACACCTTAACTGAAGCAACACCTCCCAGAGATCCTATTTGCAATGGGTTCACACCCAACAGAATGTGAACAAAGACCCAGAAAAAGTCCCAAAGGTTATACAACTCAATCCACCAAACAGGATGTTTCACCAAGAGTGGAAAATGCATGAGAGGGCAAGAGACATGGATAATATAGGAAGGAGATCCAACACAGATATTTAATAGCAATCCTAGAAGGAAAAGAAAGAGAATGAGGCACAGGTAGTACCTAAAGAGAAAGTAGCTGGAAATTTTCCAGAACAAAACCCCAACTCAAAGAGGCCAGCAAATCCCAAACCAAGACAAATGAAAAGAAATGTAAAAGCAGCTGTGGGGTAAGGAGATGGAGAGATTACCGTCACTAGAAGGCAATTAGACTTCTCAACAACACCAATGGAAGAGAAGAGAATTTGAAATGAAAACTTCAATGTGCTAAAAGAACATAACTTCTAACACTGAATTTTATACCCTGCATAAATAACTTTTAAGAATGAGAGCAATATAAGGAAATATTTTCAGATGAAAAAACTGAGACAGTTTATCACCAGAAGACTCTCAGTAGAAGAAATTACTACTGTACTTCAGGCAGAATGCAAGTATATTCCAAGATAAAAGGTCTGAGATGCAAGAAGGAATAAAAAATAAAGAAAGGGGTTAATATACTCTGAAGAATATATATAAAGAGAATTTTATTTAAAATAGTAATGTGGAAATAAAAGAGAAAAACCTAGATTTAAAATTCAAGATATCAGTAGCATATAAATTAGGAGGGGTTATATTGAGGTAAAGTGTTTAAGATCCTTGTATTGTCCAGGAATGGGCAAAGGTTTAAAATATAGACTTCAATATATTTTTTGCATTTGTAAATTCTAGGGTGTGCTGGTTTGAAGCTGTTATGTACCCCCAAAAAGGCCATCTTCTTTTAATCCATTCCTATGGAAGCAGTTCTGTTGTGGGTGGGGCTTTTTGATTAGGTTTTTTTCAATTGAGATGTGACCCACCCCATTCAAGGTGGATCTTAATCCTTTACGAGGATAAAAGATAGAAAAAGCCCAGAGAAGCTAAGAGAGAAACACGCAGAGAAGTTTGGAAAGAGCTTATAGTGAAAAAACCCTTGAAGAGCTAAGAGAGAACCCACAGTATCTCAGAGAGAAAGCCACTGAAGCCAGGAGCTAAACTGAGAGAAGGAACAGTAGACGCCAGCTAGGTGCCTTTCCAGGTGACAGAGGTGTCCCCAGATGCCGGTGGCCTTTCTTCAGAGAAGGTATACCTCCTATTGATGCCCTAATCTGGACATTTTCATGGTCTTGAAACTGTAAACTTGTAAGCTAATAAATTCCCATCATAAAGGCAACCCATTTCTGGTATATTGCATTCTGGCAACTTTAGCAAACTGAAACATAGGGTAAATGTTGAAAAAATAGAAATATACATAACTTCCAACTTGTAAAGGAGGTGAGAAATTCAGTGATTAAAAAAAAATCCCAACAAACAAAAAAAGGCAAGAAACCTAGATCAGATAGGACAAACAAAAAATACAAAATTAAATGATAGGTTTAACCTCAAATATATTTGTAATTGCATTAAATGTAACTGGATAAATATTCTAGATAAAAGATGAGGACTGTCAGACTGGACATTATAATGAGTAGCTCACTGGCTATATCTGAATCTATAAATGATTGAGATTTCATTTTTATTTAGAAATAACTTTAGATTTACAGAAAAATTACAACGATATCACAGAAGGGTCCCATAAACCCTCACCCCATGCTACATTTATCCAAACTAAGAAGTTAACATTAGTACGATACTATTGGCTAAACTACAGACTTCATCAGTTTTCCATTAGCGTCCTTTTCCATTGCAGGATCTGATCCGGGTACCATATTGAATTTCATGATCATCTCTCCTTGGTCTCCTCCAATCTGTGACACTTTCTAGTCCTTCCTTGTTTTTCATGACCTTCACACTTTTGAAGAGTGTTTTGTATTTTCTAGAATGTCCCCTCATTTGGATTTGTCTGCCATCTTCTCATAATTAAATTGGAGTTATGGATTTAAAGGAAGAACACCAGAGTGGTGAAGGTCCATTCTCATCATGTCACAGCAGGGACATGTGACATCAACATGACATCACCAGACATGTTATCCTCGATCATTTGGCTTACGTAGGGTCTGCCAGGTCTTTCCACTTAAAGTTACAATCTTTTCCTTTCCACATTAAAAACAAGTTTTTAAAGCTGAAATAGCAGTATGACTCTAAGAAAAATATCAAGATTTTGGTACTTTAAAATATAAAACTACACCAAAATGCCAGAATGTTGGAAAACTGCACTGCAATCACCACCAGAGTGCCAGTACACCCCTCTCCTCCAGTTTCCCCCATTTCCATCTTGGTCTTTTTAATTCCATTCTTTCCAGAAGAAGTTCTGAGTGGTTGCAGGGAGAAAGAAAGAGAGTGATGCAAGATGAGGCTGCAGAAAAATGTAAAAACCATTTCTCAGAGTAAAAGAGTCAGCACTGAACAGCAAACACGGCCCTGGCTGGGGTCTGTCCCCATTTCAGGCCTCTCCCCTGTGCTCTAGTTTTCATCTCATTCATGTATCAAAAAAAAGTTTCCTGAAGACTTGTGGGTGCCTGGCTCTGTGTTGGACTTTGCTGGTGACACAGCCCTGCCCCAGCCCTGTTCTCATGGGGCTCACAGTTCAGGAGGAGGGACGACATACCTGTCCCCAGACAGCAAAACCCAGAGTGGGCAGGGCTGGGATGGAGATCCAGACAGCAAAACCCAGAGTGGGCAGGGTGGGATGGGAGATCCAGACAGCAAAACCCAGGGTGGGCAGGGTGGGATGGGAGATCCCAGGGGGGAGGGGAAGACAGAGTCCCAGAGGAGCACTTAACCAAGCCTGGTGTTCTGGTTTGCTAGCTGCCAGAATGCAACACACCAGAGACAGATTGGCTTTTAATAAAAGGGGATTTATTTCGTTAGTTCTTCAGACGAAAGGCAGATGACTTTTGACTGAGGTTCTTTCTTACATGGGAAGGCACAGGGCGATCTCTGCTGGCCTTCTCTCCAGGCCTCTGGGTTCCAACAACTATCCCCAGGGTGATTTCTTTCTGCATCTCCGAAGGCCTGGGCTGAGCTGTGAGTGCTGAGATGAGGTATGTTGAGCTGCGTGGGCTGTGCTACGTTGAACTCTCTCATTTAAACACCAGCCAATTAAGTCAAACATCATTCTTGCAGCAGGCACGCCTCCTAGCCGACTGCAGATGTAATGAGCAACAGATGAGGTTCACGTACCATTGGCTCATGTCCACAGCAACAGAACTAGGTACCTTCACCTGGCCAAGGTGACAATTGAATCTAACTACCATGCTTGGGAAGTCAAGGAGGGTTTCCTGGAGGAGGGGGTGTATAAGCTTAGAATTGCGGGAACAGTAAGAGTTTGTGGATAGAAACATTTTAAGCACAGGAGTAGTACACACAAAGGGCCACAAATGGGGTGTTCTGTCAAGGTCAGATGTGACCATGGCCCTCTCCTGCTTACAAACCTATGTGGCTCCCCAGTGCCCTTACACACATCCAGAATCCTTAGCATGGCATTCATACATTCATTCATTCATTCAACATTCTTCTACTCTGAGCTGACAGTTTGGGAGTGACCCAGGTCCTGGACTAGGCAGTGCCTGGGACACGGAACAGTGACTGAGATAGCCTCAGCCCCAGGGCCTTGGGACATCAGAGTCATGTGTGAGTGTGTGTGTGTGTGTGTGTTAATTACAAATCTCTGGCTGCATCTGCAGAGATTCAGAGTATGTGGGCTTAAGGGTAGATGCAAACAAATCTACATTTTTCATAGCCATCTTGGGTGATTTAAATGCAGGTGGTCAGAAAACTCACTTTGAGACCCTTCACAACTTGGACCAAATGATGTCACCTCTCTGAGTCTGTTTCCTCCCCTGGGAAACAGGGGTAACTCTCCTGCTCCTGGGTCAGCTGTTTTCTAACAAAATATTTGTCTGTGTGATGATTTGTTTACTATCAGTCCCACTGGTGTATATCCAGCGATTATCCCAAAGGAGCCTCTCAGTGAATGAATGAATGAATGAATGAATGCAATGAATCCTCATTAATACCCCACAGCCCATATCTTCATCGAGGGTCATTGCAATGGTAGAATAAGCGTCAGAGTTGCGGGTTTGAATCCCATCTCTGCTCTTCACCCACTGAATGATGTCACGCGTTCTTCAACCTGGTTTTGTCTTGAAATGAGAGAGAAGGCTGCATCCCCTCCTTAGGAATGTCACGAGGATTAAAGGAATTAACATGTAAGGTACAGTGACACATAGTAGGTACTCAATAAATATTAGCAGTCATTTTGATCTTTACTTGCCCCGTAAGGAGGGGAATTTTTTTTCTTGCCCCGTAAGGAGGGGAAACGTGAGGAATTCGGAAAGCCAAGGTGGCTTTGGGCTCCAGGGTCAGGTCCACACTTGAATGAAACAAATTGCAGCAGATTCAATCATTCAGCCCATTTTTCCAGGGGAGGAAACTGAGGCTGGAGGGCAGGGCCACAGCCAGTAAGACCTGATTCCACGATTGCTGCTTTGGAACCACCCCACCAGGCTCCTGGGCAAGCCACCTGCCACGGTGGGCCTCAACTCTATCAACATCAACAAATATTCACTCTCCAGGATGTGTCGAGCCTGGGAATACAGGGCAGAGCAAACTTGATGCTGCCCTGTGAGGCTCACAGGTAATTACAGGGTAAGTAAATAGACAGGGGGTGAGACGGAGAGGAGAGCATGGTCAAAGAAGGCTGATTTGGTGTTTAGGCTGAGACTTGGTTGATACCCAGGAGCTGACCTTGCCAAAAGAAAAACAAAAAAACAGGAGAGGAGAGTAGTTCAGAGAAGGGGAAACAGCAAGTGCAAAGGCCCAGAGGCACATTCAAGAGTCAGAAAGGAGGCGTGGATGGCTGAAGAGGAGTTAGTGATTGGTAGAAGTGGGGGAAGGGTGATCAGCGATGAGTTGTAAGAATTCACAGGAGGCAACATCACCCAGGGACATGTAAGCCACAGTCAAGTTTGGGACTTTATTCTAAGGTTTTAAGGAAGAGCGATGGGAATCTGATTTACACTCTAGAAACTTCATTCTGCTGCTATGTAATATTCAGAATCCCAGTAGTTCTTGCCACCTTCCATCTGACCCTTACTTTTCCCCTACCCCCATTATCTCTCACATGGAACATTTACTGCCACCTCCTCCTTGTGTTCCTGGCTTCTGCACTCACCACAACCCCAAGTCTGTTCCCCAACATAGCAGCCAGAGAGACCTTGCCAGACCTAAGTCAAATCACATCTCTGCTCATGGAGAGGTGTTTATTTGGTGCAAAATTTATATTTTGGGTAGCGCATTTCCTAATTTAACTTGTATGGGCAGTTTAGTCAAACACCATAAGTACATGGAAGCTTGAATAGGGCATCACATTTTGTTGGTTTGTCCACGTTAGTGTGATATATCCCAAAATATCCCAGAATAATTTGGGCAGTGAATCAAGAAGGATTTGCCAAGTCCCCTTGGAAGAATGTGGAGAAAGGAGGAAATAGTCAACTTCCCCATTTGGAGAATTTCTGATATTCTCTCAGGCAGTGGGGACAACCAAATCAATAGGCCAAACCCTTGATCTTGGGATTTGTCCCTATGAAACTTATTTCTACCAGGGAGAAGCTAAGCCCACTGATAATGAGGCCTAAAAATCACCCCCAGAGAACCTCTTTTGCTGCTCAGATGTGGTCTAGCTCTCTGTAAGCCAACTCAGCAGGTGAACTCACTGCCCTCCCTCCTAGATGGGACATGATTTCCAGAGGTGTAAATTTCCCTGGCAGTGTGGGATAGAATCCCAGGATGAGCCAGGTCCCAGCATCAAGGGATTGAGAAAGCTTTCTTGACCCAAAGGAGAAAGAAAGAAATGAGATAAAGTTTCAGTGGCTGAGAGATTTCAAACAGAATTGAGAGGTTATCCTGGAGTTTATTCTTTTGCATTATATAAATATCCCTCTTTAGTTAGTTTATGATGTTTTGGAGTGGCTAGTGGTAAGTACTTGAAACTGTTGAGCTGTGTTCCAGTAGCCTTGATTCTTGAAGACAATTGTATAAAGATTTAACTTTTACAATATGACTGTGTGATTGTGAAAACTTTGGGTCCAATGCTCCTTTTATCCAGGGTATGGACAGATGAGTAAAAAATATGGATAAAATAAACAAATAGATAAATAAATAATAGGATGGATATGGGGTAAAATAAATTGGGTAGATGAAAATATTAGTGGTCAATGAGAGGGAGGGGTAAGGTGCATGGTATGTATGAGTTTTTTCTTTTTTCTTTTTCTGGAGTGATGTAAATGTTCTAAAAAATGAACATGGTGATGAATACATAACAGTGTGATGATATTGTGAGCCATTGATTGTACACCATATATAGAATATATGTGTATGAAGATTTATCAATAAAAATATTTTTTAAAAAAAGAAAAGAAACCTCCTATGACAATTCCTTTCATTCAGAGCAAATACCAAAGTCCTTACAGCGGCCGTGAGGTCTTGCCTTCTCTCTCACCTCATCCCATTCTTGAATACACCAGGCTTGTTCCGACCTCAGGGCCTTTGCACACGCTGTTCCCTCTGTCTGGAACATATATCTCTATGTGGGTCCTTCCCTCACCTCACTCAGACTTATCTCAAACATCCCCTCCTCCACAAGGCCTTCGTTGGACACTCTCTCTCTCTCCCCTCCTTTATTTTTCCTCTATAGCACATATGCCTGCCTAATATATTATTTATCCATTTGCCTATTTTAGTTACTTTCAGCTCCACTAGGGCAGGGATTTGTGTATGTTTTGTTCACTGCTGTAGGTTCAGCACCTAGAACAGTGCCAGACACACACAGTACTCAGTAAATATTGGTTGAATGAGAGATCAAATATTCTTTACCTCTCTGTGCCCCAAGGTCTTTGCCTCTCTGCCTGGCACTCTTCAGTAAATATTTAGTGAAGGAATAAAATTCAAAATAATGGCTAGTGCTTACTACATTACCCATTCTAATGACTTTACCTGCATTACCAGAGACCCTCAAAACAGCCCCATGGTGGGGGGTCTGCAACGGTCTCCTTTTTTGTGAATGAGGAAATGGAGGCCCAGAGAGGGTACATCACCTGCTCAAAGCCACACAGCTGCAAGTGACAGTGCCAGGATTTGGCCCAGATCCTCTGGTTGCAGAGGCCCCATTGCAAACCAACCATAATGCACGTCCTTTTACCCTTGTTTTCTCTCTAGCTTCCAATCTCTCTCCTGTAGCCTCTGTCTCCTCTGGTCACTGTGTCCCTTTTTCTCTCTCTGCACACCAGGGATCGAATCCAGTCTAACTGAAGACATCAGTTAGCAATGTCAACCCAGGGCCTCAGTTTCTCCCTCTGTTAAATGGGGGTCTCACAAGCCTACGTGACAGAGGGAGGCTAAAACGAGGCCATGTAGGCAAACACCCAGTAAACAGGGACTAGGGGGGCCGTGACAGTGCCCATGAATTTGTGGGTCCCCTGGGTCCCTCTTTCTCGCTGGTCTCCACGTCCCCTAACTAGGCCTCTGCGTGAGCGTGTCCCTCAGCCCCTCTGAGTCCCTGTCACCATTTTCTGTGACTCTTCCTCCTCTTTTCCAGGGTCTCTCTCCTCCTGACCTACCCCCCCCACCCCACCCTCCGCAGCCTTCCCTGCACCCCTCCCAGGGCTGTTTTCTGCCACCACTGGGAAGGAAATTGACAAGTAAACAGGGCAGCTGTGGAGTCTGGTGGGCCCACAGGGGCTGTGGTCCGGGGGTGGGCTGGAGCTGGGGTTCATGGTGAAGTAAACAAGACGGCTGATGAATTTCCTATCAGTATCTCCTGGGCCTTCCCCTCAAGACACAGCAGCAGGCAGACCCCGGCCAGGGCCAGCATCTGGGAGACAGCCTCAGGGCTCAGGCACGAAAACAACACCAGCTAGTGGAGGGAAAGGAGCCGCATCCCAAATAATAGAATCCTAATAGAAAACAGTGGAGGGGAAAAATAAATAAATAATGAGGAAAAAAGGGAAAGAAAACAACAACAACAGAGTTGCACAAAGCAGAATCTGGGACTCTTCAAATACTAGTTGGGATGGTTGAAACCCTCGCCTGTCCTTGCGTCATTCTCAGACGTCCAGTAGATGATGCCACACTGCATCGGTGGCCCAGGGAAGGCTGTGACACACCCTCCAGTCTCAACCCTCCCAAGCAGATGGACTCAGCTGTGATTTGCATGTAGCATCCCCCGCTCCCCGTCCCCGCAGCCTCCTGGCGCCCCCTCCAGGAGCCTTGTTCCACAGGACACCGCAATCTCTTCTGCTTTCAATTAGGTCTAGTGCATCCATGGCCAACAGGCCTTACTTATTCTCTCCAAGCAAAGTTGTTGGCTCAGTTTGCCCCATCCCTCCCGGTTTCCCATCTCACTACCCTTCTAGCTGGGAAGTCCCTCCACAATCTAACCACAGCCTCTCCTGCTTTCGGCAGACCACTTAGGCGGGCTCTCCACTCAGCAGGTTTGCGTGCCTCCTGGCAAGGGACAGAAGGGACATCCTGGATCGGGGTCAGGTAATCCTGGGTTCAAGTTCCAAGCTCCAGTTTACTAGCCGGATGGCCTTGGATGTGGCCCTCAGCCTCCCTGAGCCTCCCATTCCTCATCTGTAAAGTGGGACCCTCCCTTGAGGATTCAAATTCATGTCACAGGGAGAGGGCCCCTGCTTGGTATCTATAAATAAGCGCCGGTATGATTTTTTTGCCTTAATTGTGTCTGAATTGTCCTAGCTAACTTTTTTTTTTGATAGCAGCAAAATATATGCAACATAAAATTTGCCATTTTGACCACTTGAAGCATGCAATTCAGTGACATTAATTCGCGAGGTTGTGCAACCATCACCACTAGCAATTGACAAAATCTGTCACCAACCCAAACAGAAACTCCACACCCATTAAACGATAACTCCCCATCCCCTTTGCCTCATCCCCCAGTAACCTCGAATCTACTTTCTGACTCTATGAATTTGCCTATTCGCGATACTGCATGAACATGAAAACATACAGCATTCATCCTTTTGTGTCTGGCTTCTTTCACTCAACGTGAAGTCTTTCAGATTTAAATAAACATGGGGTATCATGTGCCAGGACTTAATTTCTCTCTCTTTTTTTTAAATATTTTTATTGACAAAACATAACATGAACACTCTTAACATATGAATATTCCATTCTTAGTATATAATCAATGACTCGCAATATCATCACGTAGTTGTATTTAGGATTTTATTCCTTTTTATTGCTGATTAGTGTTCCATTGTAAGGATAGATCGCATTTTGCTTACCCATTTATCTGTTGATAGACACGTGGGTTGTTTCCACCTTCTGGCTAATGGGAATAATGCTACGATGGACACTGATGAAAAGTCTCTGTTTGTGTCCCTCTATTCAGTTCTTTGGGTCTATACCAACTACGGGAATTGCTATAGCTAATATTTAATGGGTACCTCGCAGGGACCAAGCTCTGTGCTTAGGGTTTCCTATTCACAATGGCCATCCCGCTCTGAGGCATGTGCTGGCATCACCCTCACCTGATAGATGAGGCAACTGAGGCTCAGAGAGGTTAAATAACCCTGCGGCCATCCAGCAAGCAGATGGCAGGAACATGCTGGAACCAAAAAACACTGTGCTGCCTGCCAACAAACTGTGGGCTTGTTCATGCTCCAGTCACCCCTCTGTCTCCCTCCACTTGATCCAGTGACCCTAATATGAATAGAACAGAGGGGTCTAACTCACCTCTTTAGGAAAAAGGACTCCTGAGCAGGCATAAAACCTCGCAGCCACCACAGGACCGTGGCTGTGCCTTTACACACCAGGACTCTAATAATGGTGTTTGGTGCATGTGTGAACCCAGAATACCATCTTGGGGCCTTGGTTTTCACACCTGTAAAATAAGAAATGGGGTGAGCTGGACCTGATGATAGGGATAATCCTTTGTAGCTCAGATTCTGGGTTGTGAGGGCCATTGGAATATCTGGCGTCCCTGCCCACTAAATCTAGCCGCTGCCTCCAACAACTACGGCAAACCCCAAATGTACCCATTTCCACACCACCCCTAAGGGAGATGCACGGTCCAACGGGATTCAGCTTCTACAAATGGTTCTGGCCTCATTTCAGGACGCTCATTCTGCTCTGCCCCTCCCCCCCCCAACCCCCAGCCTCCTTGTTGTTCCTACGTCTATGTTTCTCTTTCTGGAAGATTCTCCCTTGTGGTCCCAGCTTCTGGGTCACCCCCTCCCCAGCCCAGCCTCTCTCCAAGCTTACAGGTAACTGGGCCTTTGCATCTGTTGTTCTCTTGTTCTCTCGTGGCTCCTCCCCGCTGGACTGGGGACTCAGGAAGTCTATGTGGGCTAGCCTTGGCCTTGGATGGTTGAGCTTCCCAGCATCCAGCACAGGGGAGGCCTCGAGAGCTACGTGCTGAATGGTCAAGGCAACCAAGGGAGGTCACTGGTGGAGGGAGAGTCCCTGGAGGTGGGGATGGGCAAGAGGCAACACACTGACTTTGGTCCTGAAGGCCAGGAAGGATTTGCGGCAATGGATGGGACCAAGGAGCGAGGTGTGTCCTAAGTGAGAATGCATGATGCTACAGACCTCCAAAGCTTCTAAGACATTCCCTGAGCATCTCTGGAGTCAGACTCGGGTGCAAATCCCAACTCTGCCATTACCCAGCTGTGTGACCTTGAGTGCATCCCCTAACCTCTCTGAGCCTCATATCCCCAGTAAAATGAAACCGATAGTGCCCCCCTCCTTGAGTGCTTGTGAGGTTCAAAGAGATCACATTTATAAATCACTGAGCACCAAAGTATGCACTGGGTATATATGCAATGAATGAATGCCTCTTTGTTCAAGATGTAATGAAAGAAAAGACTTTAATTCAAAAGCAGTAGAAGGCACACTTGCTTTGGGCTTCCACAGACCTGGGTTGGAGTCCGGGCTCTGCCACTTGCACGCTGTGTGACTTTGGGCCCTCTCTGAGCTTCAGTTAACACATCTATAAAATGGAGGTAATAACGGCATTTCTGATTGCCATTCTGACCGCAGTTGTTGAGAGAATTAGAGCATGTGGGTACCTGCAGCACAGCATCTGGCCCTTAGTAAAGGAGCGCTGTTATTATGGGAAAGGCCGTAGATATGTGAAGGGAGCTGCCCCCCAACCTGGGAAGAAGGGAGGGTAGGGGCGAAGGGGGCATTTGCAGATAAGGACCTTCATGAACGGACAGGGAAACTGAGACCTGGGGAGGGGGAGGGGCTTGCTGGGGGTCACAGCATCCAGGAGGCAGAGCTGGGGACAGAGACTGGGAGGATAACCCCCTGCCAGATCTCGGTGGGGGATTAGAATCCGATGGGGCCCATGGGTTGGGAGTGGGCTCTTTAAATCCTAAGCTCCACCTTTGTTTAGAAGGGTCTCTGGGGAGTATAAAAGGGGGTGCAGCTCCTCTCAGCTCCACAAGACGCCTGCTGTTCCTGCCCACCGGCCCCCAACCCCCGGCCCCTCTCCAGCCACCCACCCCAGCCTACGCCCCACCCCCCCCAGCACCATGCAGCTGCCCGCCTTCAACATGTGGAGGGACTACTTCAACCTGAGCCAGGTGCTGCTGGAGGTGATCCGAAGTCGGGGGCAACAGCCAGAGGCCCAAGGGGTTGGTGAGCCAAGCCCTGGGCCCCAGCTGGGGCGGCAAGAGGGGCCGGGAGGGCCAGGGGCCGGCGGGGGCCTGGCCACCCTGTGCAACTTCTGCAAGCACAACGGCGAGTCGCGCCACGTCTACTCCTCCCACCAGCTGAAGACGCCGGAGGGCGTGGTGGTGTGTCCTATCCTGCGTCACTACGTGTGTCCCCTGTGCGGGGCCACCGGTGGCCAGGCCCACACGCTCAAGTACTGCCCCCTCAACGGTGGCCAGCAGTCCCTCTACCGCCGCAGCGGACGCAACTCTGCCGGCCGCAAGGTCAAGCGCTGAGGATGGGGACATGACCACAACCCACCCCTCCAACCCTTCCTGCAGTGCCCCCCGAACTCTCCCCCATCCGCACAACTGCCCTTTGGAATTTCTCCCCTTTGGATCGCGGAAACCCAGGCGTCTGCCCTGGGTGGGGAGTGGGGCCAGGCCTGCCATCCTCGAACCTCCCAGCCCCGTGGCTCCTTCTGTGCTGAAGTCCTTGGAGCTTCAGTTCTTCCCGGGGCCTGCTGGCCCTGTCTCTTCGACGTCTCAGCCACGGGACTCGATTCCTCGTGGGACTCCTGGATCCTTACACCTGGAGGAACTCACTGTGTTCGCTGGGGACAGTAAGCCAGGCTGGCTGGGACTCTCCCGCCCAAGTCCTTCAAGATTGGCCCTTTTCCCCCGTCTTTCAGCCACCTCAAGACCCACAGTTTCCTCGGGGATCACGCTGGACCGTTTCTTCCCCACCCTCATGGCCCCATCAGCCAGGAGCTGGGGGTGCAGGCTTATCCCCAGGAGGGAGAGCCGTGGGGTGAGCTGACACCCTTCTCTCCGACGCCCTCTCCCTGTCCTTCCCACTGTTTTTGTCCCATTTCATCCCCCCAAATCACAAAAGGTCCTTCCTCCAGAGAGAGTGGGGTCTCTCTACCACCCCAACACCGCTCCCCAACCCCAAATCCTGACAGTTGGCTATAGGTCCTTTTTTCCCTCCTGTTTTTTTGGGTTTTTAATTTTTTTTTCACCCTCCAACAGCTAAGTCAACCAAGCGGACCAGCAAAGGGGTTTTTGTGGCTCGTTTGGGAATGGCAAGTGCCTAGGTTTTGTTTTAGGGGCAAAGAACATCCCCGGTTGGAATTTTAAGTTGTTTGGTTTCCGCCCAGGCCTGGAGGCCCCGAGGGTTGGGCTCTGGTAAATAAAGAGCGTTTCTGGTTGTCTTTGAACCCGCCTGGAGACGCGGGTGTGTCTGTGCCTTCTCCCCGGCCCCGCCCCTCGGGCAGCGGGCAGGCGGCTTTTCTCCGCGGGGGGCGGAGCCGGATGGGGTCCTGGGTGCTTCAGTCGTCCGTCCAGCCTCCTCCCCAGCCTTCCACCTTGACCCCAGATTCCCCTGGCACCTCTTTCCTTCGTTTCTGTCTCGGGCCCTTCCTGTGCCATGGGTCTTCCAAGCCGGACACCTTAGGGTCATTTTTTAAAGCTTACCGCGCCCCAGCCCCCCACCCTTGGGGAGGTGATGAGAATGATGGGCCCTGTTTCCAGGGGACCACCCATAAGCACAAAATGTTCTAGAGATTATCGGGGTCTCTTTGATTGCATTGTTCCACAAATATTCCCAGAGCCCCTACTATGTGCCGTCGGGGGGTACAGCAATGAGCAAGACAGACAAGGCTGTTCTAGTCCCAGGAGGGCATGGACAGACAGAAAAATGAATAAATATATGGCGTGATGTCAGGTGGGCAACAAGCGCTATAAAGGAAAATAAGGCAGGATAAGGGAATGGGGAGCAGAAGGAGGGACCTTTTTGCACAGGGTGGTCTGGGAAGGCCATCCAGAAGTGATAAGTTTAAGCCAAGTTCAAATGAAATAAGGCGATGGTGACAAATTCTGGAGGAAAGGCATCTTAGGCAGAGGGCATGGTGAGGTCAGAGGCCCCGAGGCGGGACTGAAGCCTGTGCTTCTGCAGAACAGGCAGGAGGCCGGCTGAGTGAGAGGGCAGATCAGAGAGGTCAACGGGGTGGGCAGGGTGAACTCGACCTTGAGCGTGCACTCTCAGACCGTGAAACCCACCTGGGGACTCTTAACACCAGTTGCACAAGGACCAAGGACCCCCAATTGAGGATTTCTGCTCAAAGTTCCTTCTCCAAAAATGCAGCTCTACCCACCCCAGAGACCCTGATTTAAACCAAACAGAAGAAGAAAAAGAAAAAAAGGAAGCCCCAAGCCCAGGGCTGTGGAGTCTGCAGGAGCACGTGGAGTACTGCACATGGGTGCCCAGCGGAGCCGTGAGTGGGCTGGAACCCAGTCCCAGCTCTACTCCGGCTGCCTGGAGGAAAGGGCGCCCCTCTCTAATTCACCCCGAGGGGCTGCATTGACAGGAAGCAGAGGGCCTGGTAAATAGGGTGCTGCAGGAGCGTTTAATAAAGGAACCGCTGTTGAAGTGGGGGGAGGGGCTACGGCGAGCCATGGCTGGGTGGACAGTCCCTTGAGATAGCAACGGGGACCCCTTTAAACCTGAGAAAGTGGGAGAAGATGCTGAGGTTAGTCTGGGATGTGGGGGACACAAAGTGCCTGGGAACACGGGGGGAGTGTCCAGGACGCTGCTGAACGCTGAGATCTGGGGTTCAGAGGAGAGCGCTGAAGACAAATAGCGGTTGTCACGTCTTGATTATTATTTTTTTTAATGAATCGAGTCATTCATTCAATAGAGAGATTAAGTGGCTGGTACCAGACAGGAGCTGAGGATACTAGGCCCGCTGCTAAGAAGATGCTGAGAGAATAATATCTGGCCCTCTCTCTCCTCCAGCACCCCTACTTCCACCCTAGTCTCCTGCAAGCACCTCCCATGAATCCAGAAACCAGGGAGCTGGGTGGAAGGAGATCACACAGGGCAGCTTCCCAGGCTCAGGGCAGCGGTCAAGGGGAACTGCCACGCCTGGCCTGTGCACCCCAGAAACTCACAGAGGAGTGGACAGTGGTGGGACTCCATGTACAGAGAAAGAATGACTTCCTCCCTCCAGCACAAATTTGGGCTCAGGAGAAAGAGGGATTGGGGGGAAATTTCTCCACTAACTTAAAAATCAGGAAAACTGGAGGCCCTCAAAATGGATCCAGAACCCCGCAGCCTTATCTGAGTCCCCAGACCTCACATTTCTACGCAGCCCTGGACGCCCACAATTCTGC
The DNA here is from genome assembly GCF_023851605.1 of Tamandua tetradactyla. Classification (NCBI taxonomy): domain Eukaryota; kingdom Metazoa; phylum Chordata; class Mammalia; order Pilosa; family Myrmecophagidae; genus Tamandua; species Tamandua tetradactyla. The sequence goes on from NC_135342.1 coordinate 15,171,058, forward strand.
TGGTGTCTGAAGTTGAATTTGTGCACGAGGCGGGTTCCAGGGATCCTGTTGAGTCAAAACTAGAGGGTTAAGTCAATTTCCAAAGCTGACCGGAATCTGAGCTTTTCCTGAGGATTTTTTTACAGAGGGGAAAAGGCAGCAACATTAATCAAGGTTTTAATTTTTAATCCATATTGAGCATGTTGAGGGATAACTGTTAGGTTTATCTTCATTTCTTTTTTATGTATCTCTCATTTCTTTCTTCCCTCCCTCCTCCCTTCCTTCCTTCTTCCCTCTGTCCCTCTCTTTCTTCTTTCCTTCACCTCTTTCATTCATTGTGACTAATGCAGACCTCGCTCCCAGACTCCACTCTCATCACATACACCTACTCAACACCCAACTGGATATCTCATCACATTCAAAATAGAGAGTCCCACATCCATCAGGAAATCCTATCAGAACTACCTTCAAAATACACCCAGAATCTGACCCCTTCTCCCTGCCCACTGCTCCCTCTCTGATCCCCACCTTTACCTCTCACCTGGACCCTTGGAGTCACTTCTTTGCTGGTCTCCCTGCTTCTTCCCTTGCCTACCTAGAGTCAACTTTTAAAAAACAACTCACACGTCTCTTCTACTCCGAGCTCTCCTATGTCTCCCATCTCAGAGTGAAAGCAAAGCTGTCACCCTAACCCACGAGGCCCGGCCCTGTCTGCTCCATCCTCTCTCTGACCTCTGCTCTCACCCTCCTTCCTTCCCCCCTCCAGTCTGCTTCAGCCACAGTGGCCATCTCACTGACCCTTGAACACGCCAGGGACATCCCAGCCTCAGGGCCTTTGCACTGCCCATTTTCCCTCTATTTGCATTGCTCTGCTCTCAGATACCCATGTGGTTTGCTCCCTCACCTCCTGCAGGTCTTAACTCTAATGGCACATAATCTATGAGTCCAGCCCTGATCCTTCTTTCCTCCATGGCACATGCTGCACCTTTTATTTATGTATTTATTATGTTTGTGGTTGCAGTGGTCTGTTTCATGTGCCAGCTTGGCTAGGCTGTAGTTCCCAGTTATTCAATCAAACACTAATCTAGGTATTGCTGTGAAGGTATTTGGTAGATGTGGTTAGCTTCTGTAATCAGTTTAGTTTAAGTAAGGAAGCTAATCCTTGATAATCTCCATGGGCCTGATTTAATCCGTTGAAAGGCTTTAAGGGCAGAACTGAAGTTTCCTTGAGGAAGAAGAAAACCTGCCTGTGAATTGTAGCATCTTGTCCTAGGGCCTCCAACCTGCACTTCCTGATCACCTGCCCTACAGATTTTGGACTTATCTAACCAGCCCCCACATTGAACAATGGCATAGTTCAATTCCTCACATTATATCTCTTAATACATGTCTCCTACTGGTTCTGTTTCTCTAGTGGAACCTTAACTGAAACAGGAACTCCTATCCCTAGCTGGATAGTAAGCTTCAGAGGGCAGGAGTTGAATGCTTTGGTCACTCCTGTATCCCAAGGCCCTGAAAAAGTAGAGAGGACTTTAACATCTAATATCTCTGTTGATTCCATTATTTTTTTCCCAGAATGGGAAAAAATAATTGCAAATCATATATCTGATAAGGGCTTAACATCCAGAATATATAAAGAACTCCAACTCAAAAGAAGACAACCTAAATTAAAAATAGGCAAAGGCAAAGCGATGTTCATAGCAGCATTACTCACAATTGCCAAGGGTGGAAACAATCCGAGTGTCCATCAACCGATGAATGGATAAATAAAATGTGGGATACACACTCAATGGAATATTATTCAGTTTCAAAAAGGAATGGAGTCACGATGCATACGACTACGTGGATGAACCCTGAAGACATCATGTTGAGTGGGATAAACCAGACACAAAGGACAGATATTGTATGATCTGAATGATTTAAAACACTCAGAATAATGAGTCAGAATCTAGAATATAGGTTACTGGGGGATGCGGTAAAGACAGGGAATGGGAAATTAGGCTCAAAATGTACAGGGTTCCTATTTGGAACGATGGAAGTGTTTAAGTAACGGATGGTAGTGATGGTAGCACAACATTGTGAATGCAATTTACAGCACTGAAATATATATCTGAATACGATTAAAAGGGGAAATGTTAGATTGTATATAAGGTAACAGAATAAAAATTTTTTTAAAAATCCATGGAACTACACTACACAAACAGGGAAACCTAAGTGGGATCATGAGCTTTAATTAATAGTACAATTATGAAAATGTGCTGTCATCAATTGTAACAAAAGCTCCACACCAGGGCAAGGTGTTGGTGGTGGCGGGGTGCATGGGATCCTGTATTTTATGCATGATTGTTCTGTAAACCCACAACGTCCCTAACAAAAGCAAATAACTAATTAAAAAAATTTTTAAATGGGCAAGGACTTAGACATTTCTCCAAAGGAGATGTACAAACGTCCAATAAGCACACGGACAAATATTCCGTGTCATTCACCATTAGAGAAATTGCAAATCAAAACCATGAGATAGCACTTCACACCCACTAGGATGGCTATGATTTAAGAAACTGGAAAATAGCCAATGTTGGCGAGGATGCAGAGAAACAGGAAGCTGGTGGTGAACATGTAAGATGGTGCAGCCCGTCTGGAAAACAGCTTGGTGGTTCCACAAAAAATTAAACACAGAAGTAGCATATGAGTGAGCCATTCCTCTGTCACCTAGATCTATAACCAGTGCAATTGAAACCAGGGACTCAAACGGATATTTGCACATGTCAGCATTATTCACAACAGCCAAAAGGTGGAAACAACCCAAGTAACCATCAACAGATGGACGGATAAATTAAAATTGGTCTATCCTTACAGAGCCATAAACAGGAATTCTCTTACATGCTACAACATGGATGGACGTTGGAGACACCCAATTGAGTGAAATAAGCAGACACAAAAAGACAAACACTGTGATTTGATTTATATGAAATATCTACAATAAGAAATTCATAGAGACAGAAAGTAGACTAGGGGTTACCAGGGGCCGGGTGGAGAGGGAATGTGAGTTGCTACTTAATGGGTGCGGAGTTTCTGTTTGAGAGATTGAAATAGTTTTGGTAATGGATGGTGCTGAGTGTAGTACAACATTGTGAGTGTATTTAATGCCACTGAATTGCACATTTTAAAACGGTTAAGGCTGCAAATTTCATGTTAAATGAAATACATGCAATTTATTACATGTATTTACAACAAAGATACAAAAGAAAAACTTGACAACCACTATTTGTCTCCTGGCCTCCGCCTGGACCCTGGACTCACAAGTCCAGCAGCTTCCTGGAGGTCCCCAGGCATTGTACACCTACCACTTCCCAAACTCACTTCAGCATCTTACCTTCGGGTCCCCACCTCAGGCCCAGTCCCATCGTATACCTTGTCACCTGGGCCTCATCCTTCTCACCCTCCACTGCCCTCCAGTCTCCAAGTCCTGTCCATTGTGCCTCCTAAATCTCTCTCCCACCTGTCTCCTCCTCTCCACCCCCTTGGCTCTTGCCCAGTACCACCTTCTTCAATCCCAAGGGGGTCTTTCTGAAGCACAGACTTGGATCCTGTCCCTCCTTCATTAACCTGCCAAGGCTCCCCAGTGCCTTTGGGAAACAGCCCAACCTCCTCACCAGGATCTTCTAGGCCCTGTTTGACCTGATCCCAACAATTCCCTCGGTCCCATTTCCTGTCCTGTTCCTTCTGCCAACACTCCTTTTCTCCCGTCCTTCTTCCTTCCTCCCTCTCCCTCTCAGCCACAACTCTTCCCCGCCTTTTGACACACCTCTGGGCCTTCAATTTCCTCTCCTTGATCCAGTTCTTTTCACATTATTTTACTGCAAATCACAGTGAGGAATTCATTTTACATCACCATTCATTACACACACACTCTCTCTCTCATACACACACACACATACACACAGAAACAAAAGTTTCTAACAGGGCAATTATTACACACCAGGCACAACTCAAATACTTCATACATATTGACCCAGTTAAATCTCATAGCAGCCCCATTAGGTAGATGTTAGGGTTAAACCCCATTTTTCAGAGAGGAAAACTAAGGCCCAGAGAGGTTAAAGAACAGCATCCATGGTCACACCCCAACAGAAGTGGTGGGATTTGAACCTAGACAGACTGGCTCCAGAATCTGAGCGATTTTCACAGGCCTGCGGAGCCTGTGCAAGTCCTCTGAAAACATATCAACCGAGGCAAAAATCCCTCAAAGCCGCACTTACCTTACTACATACAATGCATTCTGATATTTTCTGTTCCCTTTTAGTTGGTTTGTTTAATGCTACTTGAAATCCATGAAATATTTTTCTGGACCCACAAATGGGTCAAGACCAACAGTTTGAAAATCAAAGTTTTCTTCAGACTTCCCTGACCTGCCTGTCCCCCCATTTCAGGGACCTTGCTCTCTGAGCTGCTGAATCCAGCCTCAACTCCCCCAACCCACCCCACCCCCAACACACACACACCTGCAGAGCTCCCCACCCCTTGTCGACGGCTCCCTACCTTCTGCCTTCTCATGAGCTCCAGATCAGATTTAGATCAACCACCTGCTCAGCCCAGATTCCCGTGGAACCAGCAGTGTCTTGGTACCTCCCCCAGAGGCCCACTGAGCCCCTTACACTCACCATATCCTAACTGACCCCAGACACCTAACCCAGGACCTGGGCCAGAGTCCCAGGTGTCACCTAGACATCTCCCTTCCTGCCCCCAGCCTGACAATCACCCCACTCTACCTTCTACCTCTCAAATAGCTCTTCAATTCACTTCTATCCTCCCCAGTGCCCCTGCCCTGGACCAATGCCCCTGACCCAAACCCCCCATAAACTTGGCCTGCCTCAGTCTCCCCCACTGGCCCATAATCTTCCCTCTCCCACCCACCCTCCATGCAGCAGCCAGAGGGGTCTTCCAAAAGCCCACATAAGACCCCGTCCTTCATTGCCTTACCCACTGCCTGTAGGATTGCCTTCCAGCTCTTTGCATTGCTGGTAAGGCCCTGCACAGACTGCCCCTGACTCCTGGACCCTGACCCCTCCCGGGGCTCGTGGTGGGACCTCATCTCAGCCCGGCTCTCATTCAGGTCAGCTCTCTCCCACCCCCCACCCCCCCAGTTTGCCCCTGCACCCCTGCAGACAAACAAGACCAGAGGAAAATACACAACCACAGTGACTCATCTCGCTTCAAGTTCAAAGCCAATAAGTTCAAGTGATTGGTTCCACACTTCTACATGCTCCTGGCCCATTCGGTCTCCCACTCTCTCCTGCACACTGTCTCCTCTCTCTCACTCTCCTCCAACCTCAGCCTTGCTCCCACGTCCTCGATGGAGACAACAGAAGGAAGTCGCAGTGAACCTCTGCACTTTGCTGATGCTGCATCTCTCCACCTGCCTGGCTCAGCGCCAGTTGCCCCTTAACAGTGGCCAAACGGCCCGTGCCCCTCAGGCCACCCTCCACTTGGGCTCCTTTTCTTGACTACTGTGCCAAGGACTTGGCTCCAGCAGTCCTCCCCACTCTTCCCTGCGGCATCCATCGCCCCTCTTCTGGACACAACCATACTGTTCCAATCTTGTCTTAAATTGACCTCTTGGGATCCCACGTCCCCTTCCAGATGCTTGGATGCTAAAAACGGATGATCTATACTGGCTCTCTCTAAAATCTCTCCTCCCATCCTCTCTATTTTATTTATTTTTATTTGCCATTCTCTTTTTTAAAATGTTTTTTATCGTAAATTATATACACAAAGCAAAGAAAGAAGCAATAATTTTCAAAGCACACTTCAACAAGTAGTAACAGAGCAGATAATACAGTTTGTCATGGGCTACCATTCCACCATCTCAGATCTTTCCTTCCAGTTGCTCCGAAACACTGGAGGCTACAAGGAATATTAATACAGTGATTCAGCAGTCATACTTGTTTGTCAAATCCTATTCTCTTTGTTATACCTCCTCCTTCTCCTTTGATCCTTCTTCCAATCTATAGGGAACTTCGGATAATGCCAGTTCTGACTGTTTAATGTTAACAAGGGGGTGTCCACACTAAAGGATAGGGGGATGTAATTAATAGATGATCTTGGAGAGGCTGGTCCCTCTGGGTTTCAGGATTTATCGGGCCTCGGAACTCTCTGGGAGTTATGGGTTCCAGTAAAACAAACTTAGTGTATAAAACTTTTATAGAGTTTCAGTTTGAGCCTAAGTGTTCTGAAGAGTCAACAGGAATGATGCTGGTTGGGGTTTAGCAAACCATGGCAATCAGCACTATCTAACTGAAGCTTGCATAAGAGTGGCTTCTAGAACAGCTTCTAAACTCCACTTGATGTCTGTTGGCCACTGATGGAAGGCATTGTCAATTCCATGGTGCCAGGACCAGGCTCATCACGGGAGCATGTGCCATGCCGCCAGGGAGACCTTCATCCTGAATGTCACAGCCCACGCAGGACGGGGAGGGCAATTACTTTCCTTGCAAGGTTGTGCCTAGAGAGAGAGAGAGGACACATTTGGTATTTGCCATTCTCAGTTAATCCGTTTCTTGCCAACACTCATACAATGACCCAGAAAACCCAGAAATTAAATACAAGAAAGCTTAAAAAGCCAAAGCCAGCCAGCCCAGGCAAGTAGGGTCCCTCTCATAGGGGCCAAAGACTGGGTGCCCCAGAGGAGCTTTCTGTAACAGGACACCCCTAAAAGGGCCAGGCTGTGTAAAAACTGTTATTTGTTGACTTTGTCAAAGAGCTCCTTTCCGTAGACATCTGGGGACTGGGTGATGTGCACCTGATGGGATAGCCTGGCCCTAGCTCGGCCATGGCTGTGGAAGCCCAGGCACCTCCTATCCTCTCTGGAACCCACCAAAGTTGCTCTTGTCAAGGTCACTGATGACTTCTACCCATGTTGCTAAGGCAGTGAGCAGTTCTCAGCCTTCATCAGACTTGACCTCTAGGCAGCATTTGGCATGGCTGAATCTTTTCTCATGATGAATGTCTTTCCCTTGGCCTCTAGGGCATCACTGCCCTCTCCCCACTGGGCTCCCAGCTTCCACCTTCACTCCCTAAATTCTGTCCCCCAGAGGGATCATGTTAAAACTAAAGTCAGATCACAACACCCCTCCGCTCAGGACCCTCTCAGGGCTCCTGCCTCACCCAAGGTAAAGCCCAAAGTCCTTTCTGTAAGCCGCAAGGCCTGTGAACGCTCTGATGTCCCCCCCTCACTCCCTCTCCCCCCTCTGCTTTCTCCACTCCAGCCCCACTGGTCTCCTTCCTGGAACGTGGCACAGTCCCACCTCGGTCGCTCCCTTGCTTGCATCTCTGTTTAAACATCCTCCTCGCAGCGAGGCCTCCCCTGCACACATTTAAAAGCACAGACGCACACGCACGCCACACTCCCCTTTCCTAATTAATTTTTACTTTGTAATGCTTATCACCTTCTCATGTATGCATTTTATTCGTTTATTTTATTTATTGTCTATCTCTCCCACCTAAAATGTGATCTCCATGAGGGTAGGGATTTTTTGTCTTTTGTGTTCCCTGCGCTTAACTGTGCAGCCACTGAATAAATGCGTGATGAATAGATGAATGAAGCATCGTTGTTAAATGACCTTGAGGACTGCTAAACTACAAATTTCTCATCCCGGCTCCCCTATATCATTTCACCAAACCCCAGTGCTCTAGATTTGTTTCTGCCCCGACGCCTTTGCTTAGAGTCGTACCGGCACCAGGATCACCGTCTCCACCCGCCAAGAACCTCCCTCAGACGGGTCTCCCTCCCCGCGCCATGACGTCAATGTGTGGTCAGAGGGGAGGCCCCCAGGCGCTCTCGCAAGGTAGATGGGTTGCCATGGTTACTGCGCCCGCCGAGAGCGGAACGTCCCCAGGGTGCCCCGCCTCTTCGAGTAAGAAGCCGCGAGCAGATTCCTAGCGGCCCCGCCCCGGGAGCGAATATAAGAGGCTGCAACGCGACTTCCTTACGCCATCCCCAGCCCTCCCCCGCAGTTGCCATGGAGACGGTGCGTTTCCCTCCAAACGCCTTCTCCCTCCCCATGGGCCAAAAGAAAAAAATGCATGCGCAGTTAGAGGGCAAGATGAACTGGAAGCCGCCGGGGACTGTACGAAAGACGGGGGACACCGCTCCATCTCTTGGCTCTCTCCATCACCCCTTCCTCCTCCTCCAAGGTTCGCGACGCCTGCGCAGAGACGAAGTGCCAGGAGCCGCGGCTGGCGAAGAGCAATGAGTGCGCATGCGCAAGACAGAGTTTTGCGCATGTGCCTTTAGGACACAAGGGGGGCCGGGGAAAAAAAGCGCCGCGCTAGCCTTGCGCCTGCGCACCTGCGGCTCGCTGCTGGAAGCCCGTGGAAGGCAACTCTGCGCTTGCGCTCCCGGGAGAGTGAAACCCAAGCGGTAAGGGCGTGGGGGCAGACTGGCGCTTGGCGCGCTTGCGCTATGGTTCGCAGGGCGGCCGGGGGCGGGGCCCAGAGAGGGGAGGGAGAGAGGCGGGGGGAGGGAGGAGGCCGCAGAAGCCGGATCCCTGACCCACAGGCAGGCGGGGGTTGCGGCGGCACCGGTGAGTGACCCGCGGCCCGGCTCGGCCCCTACAATCCGCGAACCCCATTCTGCCTGAAGTCCCCCCCGTTATACCCTCCTGATCCCGGGGCCGCACTATCCCCAGAGCTCCCCTTAATTCTTGACGACCTCCGGAACCCCTACGATCCCGCAGACCCCAGTCCTTGATATCTTAACGGCCCAGCTCTCCCACTGTCCCGGGAGCCCCCAACTCCCTGGACCTCCCTCCCATGGCCCCCTTCTCATATCTGTCTTAAGGACGCCCCATTTCCCCGGAACCCCCAGAGCGCCCCTATGCTCCAAGACTCCCCATTCTTGCTGCATCTCCCGTTCACCATCTCCTTAACCCTATCACCCCCATGCTTCTTCGACCCCCGAGACACCCCCATTCTCCTTCCATTCCCCATACTCCTGTGCACCCCCATTCTCCTCTAACTCCTGCAGAGACACCCCATCTTCTACCACTTTTCCACATTTCCCTCCATCCCCCCAGACCCTCCCCCAATGCCCATCAACTCCCCGGCATGGCACTTTGCGCCGCGCCAGGCACACAATGCGCGCTCAGCGGGTGTCAGCTATTAATAGGCACCTCTGACTGCCCTCCCTAGCCCGTCGCTCCGCCCTCCCTGGGCGCCCCCAGTCCTTAGCCCGCGCCGGGGTGACAGCGGAGCCCGCGTCTGGGCGGCCGGGGTGGGGCGGGCGGCGCGGGGACGCCGCCCCCTGTCCTCCCCCCCGCCAGCGCCGTGCGCCCTGTGCCCGCAGCACCGGCGCCCCCCATGCCCCAGGCGGCTGGACGGCGGCGTCGGGGGGCGCCATGGCCTCGGCGGCGGCGAGCGAAACGGAAGAGACCACCCGGCTGCGCAAGCCGCGCTTCTCGTTCGAGGAGAACCAAATCCTGATCCGCGAGGTGCGCGCCCACTACCCGCAGCTCTACGGCGCGCAGAGCCGTCGAGTGAGCGTAGCGGAGCGGCGGCGCGTGTGGGACGGCATCGCCGCCAAGATCAACAGCATCACCAGCTGGAAGCGCACGGGCCAGGAGGTGCAGAAGCGCTGGAACGACTTCAAGCGTCGCACCAAGGAGAAGCTGGCCCGCGTGCCGCACTCCACGCAGGGAACCGGGCCGGCCGCCGAGGATGCCTTCTCCGCGGAGGAGGAGACCATTTTTGCCATCCTGGGGCCCGGCGTGTCCGGGCCGGGGGCCGGGACTGGGGCCGGGGCTGAGCAGCCCCCTGCAGCTCCCTCCTCCCAGCCATCCACCCCAGGCGCCGTTACCCAACGCTATGTATTGTCCGAGGACCGCAGGGAGGACCGACGGGCAGGTGAGTTCCCTTACCACCATCTTGGCAAGCGCAGACATTCACAAAGTCTCCATTGTGCCTGGAGCTGTTCCAAACCCTTGAGCTCTTCATGACTTCTCACTACAACCCAATGAGGAGGACGCCTCTTTTATAGGCAGGGAAACTGAGGTTCAGAGAAGTGAAAGGACTTCCCTCAGTTCCCATAGCTAGTGACTGTCGGAGTCGAGAATCGAACCCATGCATAGGAGGCCTGGCTCCAAAATTCACATCGTCAGATGCTTGGGGAGTGGTCCTCCAGTGTCACATGCTGGGCTAAAGTCTCTAAGGGCAGGATTTCCTTAAACATCCAGAGCAGAGGCCCTGTAGAGTAGCAACTCTGGACTCAGATGCTCTGGGCTCCAAAACCCAACTTTGCTACTCAGTTGTGTCTACTTGAGTAAATACTGCACCTCAATTTCTACATCTGTAAAATGGGGATGAAAACAGTCCCTATCTCAAAGGGCTGTGGTGAAGATTGAGTTAATATGTGTGAATAGCTCAGCACTGTGCCTGGTGAACATGCATGTTGGTTCTTGATGTAATAATTATCCTTGCTCTGAGGGGTTTGGTAAACTTTCCCAAGGTTATATCTGGAGTAGTTGTGTGGAGGGCTGAGTACGCAGACTTCCCATTTCACCTTGATTCTGGAGTATTATTTCTTTGAGAGCTATTTCCCCAGCTCTGCCCTGTTCTAGGGGAGTTCACAGTCCAGTGGGAGACAGAACTGTCCCCAGAAAGTGACAACCCAGATTGGGCAGAACTGGAAGGGTGAAGCCCAGGGGCTGGGGGAACCCAGAGGGGACCAGCCTGGGCATCAAGGAGGTCTTCCTGGAGGAGGGGATGTCAGAACTGAAACCCAAAAGGGTTAAAAAGTGAGCTAGTTGAAGAGGAGCTGGGAAAGTGTTCCTGGTAGAAGGAACAGCATGTGCAATGGTTCGGAGGCAAAAGAACTTGGCCAGCTTGAGAAACTGACAGAAAATCTCCCTTGGGGGAGAGTAGAAGATCAAAGAAAGGAATGTTCTGAGATGAGGTTAAAGTCTGTAGAGGCCAGACCCTGCAGGGCCTTTAGGCCCAAGATAAAGAGTTCAATATTTATCTTAAATGCTGTGGGGAGCCATCAAAGTGTTTTGAGCAAGGGAGGGACATGGACATGATTAGACAAGGCAATCCTGGATCATATAATTCAGAGAGGTTCATTCACCTCTCCAAGGTCACACAGCAAGTAAGTAGTAAAACTGGGACTCAAACACAGATGTCTGTGTCCAAATCACAGTTTATGCACTTAACCAGTATGCTAGATTGTCTGGCAATAACAACAATCAATATAGACTGAGGGTTAATGAGTATACCAGATGGATCACCCATGGTTTGTCTGTCAAGGTCAGGACATTGGACATTATCTCAAGAACATTTGGAAGGCATGAAAGTGTCTTGGGTAGGGGAGAGACAAAATCGCTTGGGACCCTTGTTCCCAAATTGAATCAAATTTGAGTGTTTCTATCTGTGAAATGGCCCCATTGAACCCAAGCAAAGATTTCAAACTTTTTTTATTTGTATTTGAGTAGCAAGTGTACAAACTAAATTTCCCCCTTTTAACACATTCAGATGTATAATTCTTTAGTGTTAATTACATTCATAACATTGTCTATAATCATTGTCATCCATTACCAAAACTTTTCCATCACCTCAAACAGGAATTCTGGCCCAATTAAGCGTTAGTTCCCCATTCCCTAACCCCTCCCTGGTCCCTTGTCCCTAGTAACCTCAGACTTACTTTTCAAAAGCTGTGCAACCTCATTCATTCATTCATTCATTCTTCATTCATTGAATATTTATTGAGAACCTATTCTGAGGCAGGCACTGTGATAGGTGCTGGGAATACTGTGGAGGGAAAAACAGATCCTCCCCCCACCCCCTAGCCTCAAGGAGCTGACATTCTAGTCATGGGAGACAAACCAGAAATAAGTAAGCCTCTAAAGAGATTACATACAGATGGATTGTATGATATGTTAATATATCTCAATAGAATTGCTTTAAAAAAAAGAGAGATGATAACACCAGGAGGTGATAAGAATTAAGAAGAAAACTAAAGCATGGAAAAGGGATAGTGAGTGAGGGGAAGGGGACTGCGATGTTACTACTTGGAGGAAGGGCACTCTGGATACCATGTGCAAAGGGCCAGCGGTAGCAGTGTGCTCAGACCATCTCAGGCAAAGAGAGAATCACTGTGTAAGGCATGTAAAAGAACTGCTCTGATTGCAGAATAGGAATAGGGCCTGGGGTTCACTCTGACTTCTCTCTGAAGCCTGATTCATAAACACTGACACTGGAGGGGGAGAGCTAAAGACTATTTATCTCCTACCTAATATTTGAAAGAATAATAATATTGAGAACTTACCCTTTGCCTGGGACTGTCCTAAGCCCTGTACCTATGGTGACTCAATTGATGGCCCTCAGAGAGAGGTTCTGTTATTAAAACTTGGTCCCACTCTCATACATCCATTCCCAGGTAGGGAAACTGAGGCCCAATGGTTGCGAATAAAATATTATTTTAACTCTCCTGGTGGCCCATTCATGACTCCTGTGAGTCCTTTGGGTGCAAAGGCCAGGCCACTTTTTGTTATTTTGTACTTAATAGACTAGAAAAGCTGCTGGACCGAGTGGCTGCAATTCCCCCAGCCCTCATAAGAGAAACAAGCCAACCCCCACCCCACAGCCCATAGCCTCTGCTCAAGGAGTGGTTTAAAGCACAGGTTCTGGAACCAAACTGGGTTTTTTAATCCATTTTCTGCCTCTTACCTCCGTGGCCCTCAAGTCACCTCCTCTGTGTAAAGGGGGAGATGATGGTGACACAACTACCCCAGTGCACTGCTGGGAGTTCTTGGTGAGATTGTGGAGGAGGAAAGCTGAGCCCAGGGTCTGGCTGGGAAATGTCCAGTAAATGTCAGCATGGTTATTCTCTTGCTCCCAGCTCCCCCAACCCCCACCTCCCATGGCTGGTTGGCTGAGAGAGGCTGGACCCCCAGCATTAAAGGCAGGAAGTGGCTGGCTGGTTTGGAGAGAGACAAGAAGGGTCAGCGGATTTGGCTAGGAGTGAGGCAGGTTTCCCCGAGGAAGGAACGCACCTGGTGTGCTGGCCAGAGGCCAAAAGCAGTAAGGGAAAGGAGGGGGTGTGACCTAGCTGGAGCACCCAGGGTAAAGGCAGCAGGGGGCAAGAACTGAGGCCTTGAGGATTTAGGGAGAGGCTGGACTTTCTGCTGTGGGCTCTAGGGAAGATCAGTTGCCAAGGACCTGGGGTTTTGCCTGATCAGGGCTGCCACTCTAAGTGCCAGTTATTTTCTCATAACTGAAACAAATTGTGGGTGGGCCACAGTGGCTCAGCAGATTGAGTTTTCACCTGCCATGCTGGAGACCCGGGTTCAATTCCCAGTGCCTGCCCAGGAAAAAATAAATAAATAAATAAAAACAAATTGCATGCTAAACATTGCTCTAGGTGCTAGGTTAACAGGGGTGGACAAAACAAAGCCTTGTCCTGATGGAACTGACGTTAGGAGAAAGAGAGGCAAGAAACACAGGTCAATAGCATGTTAGGCAGACATAAGTGCTATAAGAAAAACTGGGTATGGTTGGGGGAGGAGCAAAAGCAGGGAGCCCAGGGGAGGTGCATTTGAGCAGAGGCCTGAAGGAGGTCAGGGAGGGAGCCAGGCAGGCAGGTGTTTGGAGAAAGACCTTTTCCGGCAGAGGGAAAAGCATGTGCAAAGACCCTGAGGCTGGAGCGGGTCTGGTATATTTGAGGAACAGCTGCAGTAAGGAGGCCAGTGTGGCAGAAGCCAAATAGAGGTGACAGGTGGGAGATGAGGTCAGGGAGGTGATGGAGGGCCTTTGGGACCTCAAAGACTGTGCCGAGTGTGTTGGGAGCCATGGGAGGTTTTTTTTTTGGAGGGGGTACATGGTCTGGGAATCAAACCTGGGTCTCCTGCATGGAAGGTGAGCATGCCACCACTGAACCACCTTTGCACCCCTCATGGAAGGGACAGCATTTGACTTGTAATTTTTCAAATGGTTTTCTTGAGATATAATTCCCAAACCATACCGTTCACCCACGTACAGTGTACTAAATCAGTGGCTTTTAACATTTTCTCAGGACTGTGCAGGTATCACCACAATCAATTTTAGAGCATTTTCCTCACCCCCAAAAGAAACCTGCACCCCTTAGCCATCATTCCCCACTGTTCCTATTAGGCTAGCATCAGTTACCAGGTTAAATATATTGTTAAATATATTAACCATCTCCCCTAACTACCAAGACTGACCTGTCTGGGCCTTCTCTTCCAAAGCACAATCTGTCTTAGGTTTTAAAAGGATCACACTGGGGCCAAGAGGAGTGGGAGATGGGAAAGGGAGATGGAAAGGGGAAATTGAGGGCAGCCTCGCCAGGTCACACTCACCTTCTCCAACTCTCTCTCCGCAGATACACCAGCCCACAGCAAGGGGGGCTCCAGCAGCCCCGAGCCCTGGGCCCGGCCCTCCTGCTACCCCCAGGAAGGGGGCTGTCCGAGGCCCAAGGAGCGTGAGTCCCCGCCCCCTCCGGCCCTGCAAACGGTCCAGCTGCCCCGCCTGGCCCTGTCTCCGCAGGCTCCTGCCCCTCCACTGCCGCCGCCTCCTCCACCCCCCAGCCCCCCCCCACCTCCGCCCACACCCTCAACCCCAGAACCCTCCCTGGACTTCCTGCGGGCCCAGCAGGAGACTGCCAGTGCCATCCGGGAGCTGGCTGGCACCCTCCGGCAGGGACTGGCCAAACTGAGCGAGGCCCTCAGCGCCTTGCTGCCTCTTCTGCCAGGAGCCCCAGCCGACCCACTGCCCCCTCCTCTGCCCCCACCCCTTCCCCCACCCCCACCCCCACCTCCCAGACCCACCCTGCCCCCTCCAGCCCCCAAGGTGGAGATTACCCCAGAGCCGGTCTCCGTGGTGGCTGCTGTTGTGGACGGGGCCGTGGTGGCAGCCAGGGGAGTGATCATCGCCCCTAGGAGTGAGGAGGGAACCCCCCGGCCACCCCCAGCCCCACTTCCACCCCACGACTCACCCCCACACAAGAGGAGGAAAGGTTTCCCTACACGGAAGAGGCGGGGTCGATGGAAATCTCCGTGAAATCTGCTCTTGGGTTCCAGCTTGGCTCCTTCTGCCTGCACCCTGTCCCCCCAGCTTGGCGCAGTCGAGGGGTCGATGCTCCTTCCCCGTCCCAGCTGCACCCTGGCTTCCTGCTCCAGGGCCATGAGCACCCCACTCCCTGTGCTAGTTAGTGCCTGATACTTTGGCGGGGCCTCACAGGTGGGCTTCCCCAGCCCCTTTCTCCGGTACAGTGCTGTCTGCCTGGCTGCCTCCCTTAACCCTGACTTCTAAGCCATCAATTTTATGTTATTTATTATTGCCCTATTGCGGGGTGGAGGGAACCTCTCGGCTCTGCACACACCTCCATCCCTAACAATTCCTGTTTTTGACTTGAAGAGAAGTGACCCATGGAGGCCTCCCCACCTCCCCATCCCAGACTTTGGAGAGGGTTGGGGATTGTGAGACAAATCAAAATATGGATGACAAAGAGGGTACAGCAGTCTTGGGGACTGCTAGGGAGAGGAGGTGGGGTTCTGATTGGGGGATCTAAATTGGGCCCTCTGACCCCCCCCACTGTGGCCTCTGACCTCCAGAGCTCAGCTTTCTCTTTTCTCCCCAGTGGTGACAAGATATCAATAAACTTATTTTTAATACAAGAACTTGGGGCTCTGAGACAGGCCTTGGGGACCAGCGTCTATACTGGCCCCACCCATGGAAGGGGCAGTACCCCCGCAAAGTGGTTTCCCAGCCTTTGGTGTTTTTTTAAAGCCATCAAGTCCTCTGGTCAGATGAAATCTTATTCCTACTCATTCTTCCATTTATTAGCCCAAAGGCCATTTCCTCCAAGAGGACTTCCTGGATTCCCTCCCCCAGGCTAGGGCAGATCTGCCTCTTGGCTTTTCTCTCAGTGTCCTGTGGTTCTTATCCATAGTGCCCATAAATGAATATTTGCCTTTTTCTGTTTAAGGAATGTTTTCCCTATAGTTTTAAGAAGGCTGTAGCTGGTTGGCCCTCCAGAGTCTTGTAGCAAAGCAGATTGGAACTACCACTCAGGACTCAATCAGACCTAGCTGGACTCCCAGTGTCGCCCTTGGCCAGCTGGGTAACGGTGGACAAACAATCACCACCTCCATTTTCCTCATCTGTAAAATGGGCATAAATATATAGGAGATTATACCATTTTATAATTACATTCTATTTATCTACAGGTCTCAGCTCAAATATCACCTCTCCAGGGAAGCCTCTTCTGGTCCCCCTCTCAGAGGCAGTTATTGCAAAATGCAGTTAAATAATCACTTGAGCAAATTTAAATTTAATATCTACTTCCATTTCCAGGCTGAGCCTTTTCAGGGACTATCTCTGTATGCTGTGTCCCTGGCATGGCAGAGCTCAGAAATGGGGTTGGATGTCTGTTGAATTCATGAATAGGTTTAAAAAAATACAAAAACAAAAAAAACACTTCCATCAATGGTACTTTTTCCGGGCTAGCCACCGTGCTAAAATTTATATGCATGATTGCATTTCAACCTAAAGGTCTTTAATGAAGAATGGACTCAGGGACCTCCTTTTTTCCCTCCTTAGGGGGAAAACTAAGATTCAGCGTTCCAGAATTTACCCGAGGCCACAGCTTCTCAGAGGCCAGTCCCATTTGCCTAAAACCTGCCTCTACCGGAACTCTTAATTCCATTAGTGTTTCCTAAAGAGCAGTGTAAAAACTATTGTAGGTTGTACACTTGAATGAACTTTTTAATGAATCCATGTTTCCCTTTTAACATATTTTAAAAGTGTAGTGAGTACATGAAACCCATGATTATGCAGATAATATTGCTTAGGATGAGACAAAAGTTTTTTTTTCAAGGGAGTCAATTTCAAGAAAAATGGAGTAACAGGTGGCAAGTACAATTATGAAGATAAGACTGAAGTTGGGTAACAGATAAAAGCAGAACTGCCATCTTTGCAGTTGGATGGGGGAAGAGAGAAGGCAGCCCCTGACTAGTTTGAAAGACATAAATACAACTCTTATCAAGTCATTCAACTATTTTTTTTTTGAGTCCATCACACGGACCCAGGCCTAAAGCAAGGAAGGAGCTGATGTAGGTTAGAACATAGAGACCCTCCCTGCCCAAAGCCTGCTCGCACTGTTCCCGGCTCCTGGAAGAGAAAGCATGGGGCTCCCCAAAGCCTGGTTGGGCCTATTAGGCTGGAATCACTCAAGATTGGAGGTGGTCTGATGCTTGCCCCCCGCCCCCGCCCCCCAGCGCACCCCGCCTCCTGCTCGCCATCTCTCGCCCTTCTCCCATCCCCATATTGGGAAGCAGCAGGGGGATGAGGGTCACCCAAACCCCGGGCTCTCAGAGCACCGAAACAGATCACAGAAACAGGGGTGGAGGGGTGGAGGGGGGTGACCCGACGCAGCGGGAACCCAGAAGGCCACCCCCAACCTCCCAGGCAGCGGAAGTGCGTCAGTTCGTTCTTCTCGCAGGGCATGGTGGGAAATGTAGTGCAGTGGGGGGGCGGAGAAACCAACGGTTTAACCCTTTGGATTCCAGAGTTCGCCGGCGGAGTTGGAACAGTTAGACGGCGCTCGGCCATTCCCCTCCTTTAGCAGATGAGGAAACTGAGGCAAGGGTCTAGCCAAGAAGCCCTCAGTTCTCTCCTTTCTCCTACTTTTGCCGGCCTTAGAGGCAATATCCAGGATTCTGGGGGAGGACGAATTGCCAAGTGGTCACCTTCGCCCCGACCAGTTGCCAGATTCCCGCCCCCCAACCTAAAATCTTCCAATCAGGGCCCCTTCGCCCCGCCCCAGGAGCTGCTACCGCCCAAATCCGTCATTGGCCTACCTCCTTCTTTTGATGGGCCATGAAACTGAGGCTCAGAGACAGCAAGACTTTCGCTTAAAGCTGCACAGCAAGTCGGAGCAGAAAGGACGCCCAGCAATCTGCCCGGCCCCCACAATTTCTGAATCCGTAATTCTGACCATTTGTATTTCATTTCCATTCCGACCCTTGAGCCGAGCTTCTGTGGGCGCGTCGAATTCCCTACCGGGTAGCGAGGGATGAGAAGGGCGCGCTCGGGGAGGCGGCAACGCCCCCCCCCCGCCCCCAGCTGCCTGTTGTCCCCTTTAAGAGGCAGCCCCGGTGGGACTACGTTTCCCAGAAGGCTTTGCCTGCGCGTTATGTAACTTTCCCTGCGAAGCGGCCTCTGGGGCAGAGGAAGGAGGTGGAGGCGGCGGCGGCCGTTGCAGCGGCGGCGGCGGCGGCGGCTGCGCGAGCGGCGGGAGCCTGAGGCGGAGGCGCCGCTGCCCATCGTGGGGCTCGAGCTGTGCGCCTCGGCCCCGAGCCCGGATCGGGCGGGGACGCCGATTGCTTCTGCCTGCCTCTTCGAGGGAGGCGGGAGTGAGGAAAAAGGCTCAGGGCCCAGGGGGCGGGGAAGGGGGGCCGGGCCTGGATTCGCCGGGGAGGCCGAGCCGGAGGCCGGCCCGTGGCTCGCGCGGTCCCCGGGCCGCGAATCGAACTTCGGCGACGCGAAGCGAACGTCGGCGGCGGGTGGAACGCGGGGACCCGGCGGCGCGCGCGTGGGGGCCATGGCGTCTGTGCAGGCGTCCCGCCGCCAGTGGTGCTACTTGTGCGACTTGCCCAAGATGCCATGGGCCATGGTGTGGGACTTCAGCGAGGCCGTGTGTCGCGGCTGCGTGAACTTCGAAGGCGCGGACCGCATCGAGCTGCTCATCGACGCTGCCCGCCAGCTCAAGCGCAGCCACGTGCTCCCCGAGGGTCGCTCGCCGGGGCCCCCTGCCCTCAAGCACCCGGCCACCAAGGACCTGGCTGTGGCCGCCGCGCAGGGACCCCAGTTACCGCCCCCGCAGGCCCAGCCCCAGGCATCGGGAACTGGCGGTGGCCTCTCGGGCCAGGACCGCTATGACAGAGCCACCTCGTCGGGCCGTCTTCCCTTGCCCTCACCCGCCCTGGAGTACACCCTAGGGTCCCGCCTGGCCAATGGACTGGGCCGTGATGATGCTGTGGCTGAAGGGGCGCGAAGGGCCCTGCTTGGCTCTATGCCTAGCCTGGTGCCCCCTGGGCTGCTAGCAGCTGCAGTGTCTGGCTTGGGAAGCCGGGGCCTGACGCTGGCCCCTGGCTTGAGCCCTGCCCGTCCAGCCTTCGGCTCCGATTTCGAGAAGGAGAAGCAGCAGAGAAATGCAGACTGTCTGGCAGAACTGAACGAGGCCATGCGGGGTCGGGCAGAGGAGTGGCACGGGCGCCCCAAAGCCGTGCGCGAACAACTGCTGGCTCTGTCTGCTTGCGCCCCCTTCAATGTCCGCTTCAAGAAGGATCACGGGCTGGTGGGGCGGGTGTTTGCGTTTGATGCTACAGCCCGCCCACCAGGCTATGAGTTCGAACTGAAGCTCTTCACCGAGTACCCATGTGGTTCAGGCAACGTATATGCAGGGGTCCTGGCAGTAGCTCGCCAGATGTTCCATGATGCTTTGCGGGAGCCTGGCAAGGCACTGGCCTCATCAGGCTTCAAGTACCTGGAATATGAGCGCCGGCATGGCTCAGGGGAGTGGCGTCAGCTGGGCGAGCTGCTCACCGATGGAGTTCGCAGCTTCCGAGAGCCGGCTCCTGCAGAGGCCCTGCCTCAACAGTACCCAGACCTGGCCCCTGCAGCTCTGTGTGTGCCACCCCCTCGTGCCCCGTCCCGGAACCTGGCACCTACCCCACGCCGTCGCAAGGCCTCCCCTGAACCAGAGGGTGAGTCCGCCGGAAAGCTGACCGCGGAGGAGCAGCAGCAGCGGCACTGGGTGGCACCTGGTGGTCCGTATACTACCGAGACCCCTGGTGTGCCCTCACCCATTGCTGCCCTGAAGAACGTGGCTGAAGCCCTGGGCCACTCACCCAAGGATGCCGGCGGGGGTGGGGGCCCTGGGCGGGCAGGTGGTGCCAGCCCTGCAGCCTCCTCCACTGCCCAGCCTCCAGCCCAGCACCGGCTGGTGGCACGCAACGGTGAGACCGAAGTTAGCCCCACGGCAGGGGCCGAAGCTGTCAGCGGGGGTAGTAGCGGCACAGGGGCAACCCCTGGGGCCCCTCTGTGCTGCACCCTGTGCCGGGAGCGGCTGGAAGACACCCACTTTGTCCAGTGCCCCTCGGTGCCCGGACACAAATTCTGCTTTCCCTGCTCCCGGGAATTCATCAAGGCGCAGGGTCCAGCAGGCGAGGTATACTGCCCTAGTGGAGACAAGTGCCCACTGGTGGGCTCCTCCGTCCCCTGGGCCTTCATGCAGGGTGAGATTGCCACCATCCTTGCTGGAGACATCAAGGTTAAGAAAGAGCGGGACCCCTAGGCCACCACTGCCACCAGGCTACTGCCCCCTGCCCTGTCACCACCCACTGCTGTTGTGGATAAATTATTCCCTCCCCCACCCAACCCAGTGCCACCCCTTCCTGTGTACATACCCCTTCCTCAGCCCAGATGGATTCCCTGGGGTAGATGCATTGGGGGAGGGGGGAGAGCTTGTGGCTCCTACCAGAGGGCATGTGTGGGGTCCTTTGGCTCCTCCAATATTCCTCTCCCTTCCTTGGCTTGGCTTTTCTGCTGCTTGTAGTTGGGGGAGAGGTTCCCTCCTCCTTGAGAAAGGGTCTCCTGAAATCTTGCTCTTTATAAACGAAGCAAAAGCATTTTGTTGCTACCCTGTCCCACCCCCTTTCCTCCTTCAATAAACTGAAAGATGGGTTTTTTTTTTTCCTTCTTGGTCCCTTAGCGTCTGAGATGCTGCGCCCCCATAAGGACCGAACTAGTCCTGCAGGGGAGAGGATGTTGCGTTGTAACCTCCAGGTGGCGCCCTCGACCCAGGTGGGGCCTGCCAGCCGTTTTCATAAATGCTGCCCGCTGGTCAAACGTTCTAGTCATAGGCCCGTTTCAAGATGACAGGACTGAAGCCCAGAGAGGGGTTGGTGCTTACACAGGAGCGGAAACCAAGCTTGGAAATAGGTTGCCCTGCTGTAGCTGTTCCATCCCCTGTGTCTTCCATAATGTGGAGGACTCAGCACCCATAGGGAGAGGAAAAGAGGAGGTGGAGGCTTCCTGGAAGGGAGTGGAGGTGGGTTCCTGCTGGACAGAAAAAGAGCCAAGGCTAGGCTCTAAGAGAGACTGCTGGAGGAAAGAGGAAATTTGTCTCTAGGGGCTACACCATCAGAATCCCTAGGAACAAGGTGGCTGGTTCTCACCGCTGGTGGTGCCAGAGAGCCTAAGAGGCCGACGCGCAATGGAGGGGCGTCCTTGCCCTCATCCGGGGCTACCCTAGAACACCAGACGCCCAGGGTAAAAGAGACGCACCCCCACTGCCCCTGATGTGCACGGCCTTGTCCCGCACCTGTCCGGTGGGCTGATCATTAACCAGGACTTCCTGCTCGTCGGAGTCACGGGGCGGGGCCAGAACGGGTCACGGTAATACGGGGGTTAAGGGGAGGAGGCGGCCTCAGGAGCCCAGCCCCCACTCCTGCGGCCTCCCCTGCGACCCTGAGGTGCAGATTCCGGGAAGGGAGAATGCCTGGGCGCAAAGGCCAACTGATGGACGGAGAGATGGGGGGATGATAGTGTGTCCTCACACCCCACAGCCCTCTGTAGGCCCGGAGACCCAAGGTCGCCCCCAGTGTGCAGGGACTCAGGCGTTGCATCACCTAAATGGGGAGGGCTGCAGCGACCCACCCACATGTTCCATCTCCCAAACAGTGACCTGTAGGCCTCGCAGTCCTCAGGACCCTAGTACCCTGACCGCCAGTTCTTTGACTGAGGGGTCCCATCCCCCCAGCCATCAGGTCTCAGGTGTTCTGTCACTCCTGGCACTGCCAGCCTGGGCTATGGGCAGGGCTGGGAAAGCCACCTCTGATTAAATACACCCAAGTGATAAGCCTGGAGTAAAAGAAAGTTCCATGCCTGGGCTCCCAAGCTCCCCTCCAAGGCAGGCGGGTGGCCTTCCCTGACCCAGCTCTGCAGGCCTGGGTGCTAAGCACCTCCCCCCTTACAAGAATCCTCAGGACTAGAAGCGTCCAGACACCAGGTCCCTATGCCCCAGTGGGGGAGGAGCTGTGAGGACACCTGGTCCTTTAAGAACAGCTGGGGGGTGGGGGTGGGGGTGAGCAGGGGAGTCACCCCCTGCCTGGCTGTGTGTATTCTAGATAGAGGTTGGGTTAACCATTAACACAGCAAAGGGCCTGACCTGTGTGGGTGTGAGGGGCTGGATCAGTCCCCCTCCCCCCAGGGCCAGGGTGGGACCAGGGTGGAGGGGCTTCTGGATTTTGGGGTTGGGGAGGGGATCCAACTGTAAGGGAGGAAGTTTCAATAAAGTGGAGAAGCAGAAAGAGGTCCAGGGAAGGATGGGGAGATAACACAGGTGAGGACAGAAAGATGTAAGGACCAGTGCACTGACAGGAGGCACAAGAGGAGAGAGAGGCACAGAGGCGTAGAAGGCAGAGACCAAGAGAGATATAGAGAGGTTGAGAGACATCCTGGGATGAAAGAAAAGAGAGGTAGAAACTGAAAGAGTGGCAAACAGGCATTCGGGAAAGGGAACTAAATGGAGAGATATCCAGATAGGTTGCGAGAGACTGAGACACACAGATGAGACACCAGCCATGGAGAAATAGACGGAGAAGAGGCTGAGATGCAGACAGGGGAAGAAAGCATGAGACGGACAGAGGTTCTGTGAAGTCATGGAGAAATACAGCTGAGACTAGAGAGTTAAGATATCTTCAAACTTGACGGCTCTATGAGGCAGAGAGTTTGGGAACTCTCTTCTTTGGAAGAAGGGCGAGGATAGGCCTGTATGGCTCGCTTCGTCCCCAGCGTGGGCCTGGCTCACTGCTGCTCTTCTTCTAAGTCTTGGCTTCTGCACCCTCTCCTTCAGGCAGCCCTCCCTGGTCACCAGGCTGGGTCAGGCATCCCTCTGTGGGCTCCCCCATCCCAGCTCTGCCCAATCTGAACCAACACTGTGTGGGGACAGGTCTATCTTCCCCCATTGGACTGTGAGGCTCCTGAGGGCAGAACTAGGGCTGTTTTGGTCACTGCTGTGTCCCCAGCACTGCCTAGCATAGGGCTGGTTTAATAGCTGGATAGATTCATAGGTTCTTTTTCTGGGGGGTGCATGGTCTGAGAATCGAACCGGGTCTCCCGCATCAAAGGTGAGCATTCTACCACGGAACCACCCATGTACCCCAATTTATAGGTTCTTTCTCTCCCTCAATAAATTTTTATTCCATACCCACCGTGTGTCAAACACTGGGGCAAATGCTGTGGGTAAACTAGAAACAGAATGCACCTTCTACTTTCAGGGAGCCCCTACTTAGGTGGGAGATCCAGACAGACCCATAAAGTCTGATATGTCATAGAGTGATAAGTCCTAAGAAGAAAAAATAAACCATGGAAAGAAGATAGTGATGGAGGCTTTTATTTTAGGGAGGGAGGTATAGAAGGGCTCACTGAAGAAATGACATTTGAGCTAAGAACCAAAGAAGGTGAGGGAGTGAGCAGGGATATTGGGACAGCAAATGCAAAGGCCCTGAGGCAGGAGCCTGCTTGGTTTGTTCCAGAAATAGTAAGGTGGCCAGTATGGCTATGGCAAACGAGAGAGTCATTGAAAATTAGTTTCAAAGAGGTTGGGGGGGCTATTAAGGGGCTCTTGGGGGTCATGATAAGGACGTTGGGTTTTGTTCTAATGAGAAGGGGGATGGAGGATTTCAAGTAGTGGGTGGAGGGATGAAGCAACTGAGATAGAAATGGCAAATTATCACCAGGGATGGACCGCGTCTCATTTATCTATACGTCCAGGGCCTGGTACGATGCACAGTGGGGGGCACGAATGAATGAATGAGATTCACATAAACACAGTCATGATGATGTTTGGATGGATAGACAGACTTGGAGCCCCTCAGGGAGAGGCCAGCTAAGGACCCAGGGATGCCCAGGGACAGCAGACACAGGCAGACAGACAGACAGCAGCCCAGCTGAGAAGTCCCATTCCTTCCAGAGCCTTCCCCACCCGGAACGCTTCCCTGGAGCTGGAAAAACCCCCGGGCTCCCCTGCCCGGCTCGCCCGTGGCGTGCCCACTCACACCTCAGGCGCAGGAAGCTGGCAGGCCCCACAGGAACCTTTCTGTGCGGGGGGAGTGGAGGCAGGCGGGCGGCAGGGACGAAGGGAGAGGAGCGGCTGGCGGGCGGGCAGCGGCTACACAAAGGCCCCAGTGTCTGCTCCTCCTGCCCCCGGGTGCAGATATAAATAAGATGTGCATATACCTTTATAGATCTCCACCAGCCGGCTGGGGACGGAGGCCTGAGAGCCCGGGCGTGGCAGAAGCCTGCTCCCCTTGGGCCTGGGGGCCAAGAGACCCACGCAGATAGCGGCCCAGACTGACAGACTCAGGCTGACAGGGACACAGAGAGACAGAGGGAAGGAAAGAGAAAGATGAACAAAGTGAGAAAAAGACGAGCACAGACAAGGATCGGTCATTCCAGGGAAAGGCAGCCACAGAAGGCCAGGCGAGAGGACGTAGGGACAGAAAGAAGCTGAGCAAGGGCAGGAGACACCCAAGAGGGACCCACACAGACAGAAGCAGACAGACAGACAGGGCTGAGGCCAAGACTGGGAGGCAGAGGGAGGTTGGCAGCTGGGGTGGGGAGTGGGGGGAGGAGGGTCAGGGCTTGTCTCCAGTTTGGGGGCACCGCCCGCGGGGCTCTGGCCCAGCCCAGCCTGGAGCAGGCCGAGGGGCAGGGAGCAGAGGTGAGGGAGGTGGCCCTTGGGTTCCGGATCTTGGTGTTTACCTGGGGCAGGCCCTGCAAACGGGTGCCCGGCCTGGCCCATGGCAGGCGAGGGTGGGACAAGCTGGGCCCCAGGCCTGGCACCCGCAGGTCCGACACGCCCACCTGTGGCCTGGGTGGTGAGTAACACACACAATGACACCCGGGTGGATGGTGACACAGAGGGGGCCAGACACGGTGACACACAGTGATAGACATACCCAGACTCAGAGCAGCAGACACACAGACACAGTGACAGACACACAGATGCGAGAGGCAAGCATACTATTAGGCCTGGAGTGACAGGGACAAAACCCAGACTCAATGACAGACAGATGCACAGATGCAGCGACAGACATACACAGAGACACACAAGTACACACCCTAACACGCTGAGCAGAGACACACCACAGGGTAGCACATCAGCCCACAGACACACCTATTCCTTGACACCCAGGCACAAGGACGACCCGGTGACCACGCACAACAACGGGGACACACCCACTTGCCAGCAGCCCCATCTGCTGGCCTCTGGGGGCACCTCCCTCCTCCTCCTTCTCCTCCTCCTCCCCAGCAGGTTGTGCTGGGGACTGGGGTGGCTGCTAGGGAGGGTCTGGGGCCCTGAGGCCCGTGTACTACCTCTGCCCCTGCAGCCTCTGGGACAGCGTGGCGGGTGAGGGACCCTACCCTCAGGCTGCACTGCTGGGTTCCATATCCCAGCCCCTCAATCCTTATCCATGGGACCTTGGACAAGTCACTTCACCTATTTGTGTCTCCGTTTTCCCCAACAGCAAATTAGGGGGGTGAGGGAAGAGGGAGGAATTCATTCATGGAAGTTGCTCCCAGAATCCCAGAGGCAGGGAAGCATCACGAGCTTATTGTCATTTCCATAATCATCTTGGCCTTCCAGTGCCGGCAGCCCCCTGCCCACAGCTGGGACCCTGACCAGTCCTGCTTCCCCACTCATGTCACATCAGGCCCCCAGGCTGTGTCCATCCGGGTCCATCCTTCCCAGCCCGGGCCTCACTGTGCCCCCACAGACTGCCCCTCCATCCCTGATCCCTGGCGTCCCCTGGTCTGTCCATGCGTCCCACGTCTGACCGAGGTACTTTTCCACACTGGACATCAGCCGGCTGTCCCTGGGGTGGGGGTCACACCTGCCCACGCCAGCTGAGCCGGTGGCCACCAGACACCCCACGGATGGCCCCACCCTCCCCCCAGGACCCTACAACAACACCCCGCCCCTCCGGCCACCTGAGGTCCCCACTGGGGCGGCCTGAGGCCCGAGCCTGGGGACAGGAAGCCCCAGGCCTGGCCGCCCTGAAAGCCTCTTTCAGCCTGGGCCTCCTCCCCGCCGCCACCGACTCCTCCCGCGGAATAATATTTGGGCTGTTGGCCGGGGGGCGGGGGCCAGATCCGGAGGCCGCCTGGGAGAAGCCAGAAACCGCAGGGCTTCCTGCCTCGGGCCGGCCGACTCCGGGAGAGACCCCCAGGCCCGAGGGAGGGGGGCAGGCACCCGGGGAGACTGAGGGCCTTTCTCTCGGCCCCAGTTGTTTTTTCCAGGAACCGGGAGGAATTCCCCAGCCTGCCCAGGACAGTGAGGCTGGTGGGACGGCTGACAGGGAGCCAGCGCGGCAGGGGGCGGGGGGTGACACGCAGCCGGGCAAGGCGGGCACAGCGACAGAAATAGAGGGCCCGGCCCGCGAGGTGGCAGGTAGAGGCGGAAACTCAGGGAGCTGGGAGAGGGAGGGTGACCAGGAGGGGGGCAGAGAACAGATATCCAAAGGAGGAGGGAGACGGACCCCAAGAGAGGAAGAGTCAGAGTCCCAGAAAAAGAGTGCAGAGACCCAGAGGAAGGGAGAGGCAGTAAAAGCAACAGGGGGAAAGAATCAGAGACAGAGACAGGACAAGACTCGGAGAGGCCCAGATGAGAGAGAGACAGAGAAGGTGCAGGCAACACCAAGAAAACAAGGGACAGAGAGGGGCGTCAGGGACAGTGACAAGGAGCAATGACTCTAAGGGTCAAGTAGAAAGACCCAGAAACTGGGAGAAACTTTGCATCTATACACATGCCCAGGGCAGAGGTGGGCAAACAGAGACAAAGTCTGCTCCAGTTCCACTGAATGACCTTGGCCCAAGCCCTTGCCTTCCTGGGCCTCAGTTTCCATTCTGGGAAATGAGGGGCGGAAAGTGCCTAGTTGGGGTTCCTGGAGATCTGCGCCCTGGGAGCTTCTGAGAAGCAGGACAGAGACTCAGAGTCTAGGGAATGGGGGAATGGAGACACTCAGACCCCAGGCTCAGAGGCCCTCAGAGGCCCAAGGAGGACCCAGCTCCCTCCCGGCACCTCCACTCCTACAGGAACCCACAGACCCAGCGGAACATCCCCTGCTCATCCCCAAACCCATCAGTGAAAGGAGGCACACCGCAGAGACAGGCGTCACACACAGACACACAAGCATATTTTCTCTTAAACATACAGACACACGGTGATGCATGGAGATCCACATAAAATACATAATGGAAAGGATGGAGCCACATGTCTACGGGCATGCAGACGAACTAGGACCTGAGAGGGACCTAGAGGTAAGTGTAGGAGGAAAACCACAAACACAAAGCAATGAAGACACACACATGAGAGTTGATGTCCCGAGACAAACAACCACAGTGAAAACACACCCAGAGAACGGACAGATACACACACCCAGAGATCTGGGATCTTCTC
Organism: Tamandua tetradactyla; assembly: GCF_023851605.1. Lineage (NCBI taxonomy): Eukaryota > Metazoa > Chordata > Mammalia > Pilosa > Myrmecophagidae > Tamandua > Tamandua tetradactyla. The sequence continues at coordinate 15,198,572 of NC_135342.1, forward strand.
ACACATTCAAGGGACACAAACAACCCATTACACCCTGTGCTAGATGACAGGGACCCTAGCAGGGCACAGATAGCACTATGCTATGACCCACAGAGGCCCTCAGCACACAGACACACACACTTGGACACACAGACTCACATGCACATATACACTGATAAACTCCAACACACACATACACACACGCACAGTCTCCAACCTTTACTGGACACTTTGTCTGGCCTGTTCCTTCCCCTTTTCCCCATCTTAACCAAAAATTGAGCAGCCCCCAAGCTCCCCAACCCTGAGAGGGGCCAGCTAGAGGTGTGTGTCTGGAAATGGGGGCAGGGAGATGGCCTTGGTCATCACAGAGCCACCTCCTCCTGCTGCCCTGGCCCCACTGCTGCGGGGGCTGCTATCTGTGAACAAACTGTCCTTGGGGTCAGGGACAGCAAAGAGCCAAAGGTCAGGTCGCTGCCTCCCCCAGCCCCTCCCCCAGAGGCAGCCAGCTCTTGGGGGCAGGAAGGAGAGAGGACAGGGGAACAGAAATTCAGTTATTCAGGCCCCCAGGGACCACCCACTAAGGAAGAGACAGGCAGTAAGAGGCGGAAACGGTGTCTTTAATGGTCAAATACAGCCAGTATCCTGCTCCGGAGGCAAGAACCAGACTTCAGTAGAAATTCCCCATACCTGAGCCCTTTTTGGGTCCTCCACCCAGAGGAGGGGGGTGGGTTCCAGAGAAAACTAAGGAGCAGCCCCATCTCCATCCCCCACCCAACCCACTCTAAGGAGACAGTAATGACATGGCCACCCAATACAGGGACTGTGGTGGCTGACGTGGTGCACAATGTTACACCAGTTATGTTGGCCAAGCCAACATGGTGGCCATCATCGTGCCTGATGGGCTAAAAGAGATGTTAGTCAATGAGACACCAACTGTGCTGAGCAGTCCACCTAAAAAGAAGTGATCACGGCACCCTCTGGGTCAAGGAAGATGTCATTGAAGCAATATCACCACCACTGCCAAAGGGTCAGCCAAGAAGATGGACATCACAGCACCCAACAGGCCAACCAAGATGTCACCCTAGGTGGCAGCCATCAAAGCACCCTGTGGATCAGCCAATATGAATACTCAACATGGCGGTCTTCATGGCACCCAATGGGCTAACCAAGAGGCCAGTGGCAGTTATCACTGTACCCAAGGATCGACAGGATGCCCCTGGAGATGGCAGTCATTGCAGTAGGCAAGAGACCAACCAAGATGTCAACTGTTGGACAAGCCAAATATCCACCAAGAGGGTCAGTCCCCAGTCTAATGGCGTGAGCTACAGCCATACCTCCACCACCACCATGCTCCCACCCCCTTGCTATGATGCGTTTAGCAGGGATCGGGAATAGAGACTTTGGTAGTAGACCCCAGGCTCCCCACTCTCAGCCCCATAGCCTCCAAACCCCACGTCCAGTTTGGGAGGCGCCGGTGTCTGTTCGGACATCAGGTTGTTGATGGAAAATGGGTGGTTAAAGTTGTAGGGCGCATCTAACTTCAGCTCCCCGGGGAGCTCCAGGCCAGTGAAATAGGGTGTGGAGGAAGGGGGGGAGCCACAGTCCAGAGCCCCCACATCTTCCCCACCCTGGGCCTCCGGCTCTGGGGGCGGGGGCTGGGGGGGCGGGGACGTGACTGAGGCAGAGGCGGTGGTGGTGGAGGAGGCAGCACCTGCCGCATTCCTGGCGCTGGCAGGACCCACGCCCTTCTTCACCTTCTCCTCTAGCTTGAAGCGCTTCTGGCGGCGCAGGTAGCAGCCATTCTCGAACATGTTGCCTGAGCTGGGATGCAGGGCCCAGTAGGAGCCCTTGCCCGGCTTGTCAGGAGAGCGGGCCACCTTGACGAAGCAGTCGTTGAAGGACAGCGAGTGGCGGATGGAGTTCTGCCAGCGCTGCTGGTTCTCCCGGTAGTAGGGGAAAAGGTCCATGATCCACTGGTAGATCTCGCTCAGTGTCAGCATCTTGCCCGGCGCCTGCTGGATGGCCATGGTGATGAGCGAGATGTAGGAATAGGGCGGCTTGGCGTGGACCAGGGGCCGCCGGTACCCTTTAGGCAGCTCCTTCCCGTGCACCAGGCCTGGGCTGGGACCCCCGTACCCCGAGCTGCTGCCCCCACCGCTGCTGGCACCCAGACCTGGAAAGGTGGGCCCCAGGGGCGTGGTGGAAGCTGGGGGCGCCAAGGGTCCTGAGGGCAGCGGTGAGGCAGGGAGCCCTCCAGGGGGGTAGGGAGAGCTCAGAGGGTTCAGAGTCATGTAGGAGTTGAGGGGGGGCATTGTGGGCACTGGGGTCACCGGGGAATAGACCTGCAGGGAGGGAGAGAGAGATGGGGAGGGGTCAGTGGGTGTCCACTCTGCTGGTAGGCAGAGGGTGGCTGGACCCCCTGTGTGTCTGTCTTACCTCACTCTACAAATCCCTTTCATCCTTACCTCTCCCTGTAGATAGTTATCTCTTGCTCTCTCTCTCTCTCTTCCATACACATATACTTTAAAAATGGTTCTCAAAGTGTGATCCAGGGAACCCTAGGGGGTTCACAGTTCAGGACTATTTTTCCTAATAATGTTAACATATTATTTGCCTTTCTCACTTTCGTTTCTTCACCATATTCAGTGGAGTTCTCCAGAGGTTGCATAACAATGAAATCACAACAGACAAAACACAGAAATAGCTATGAGAATCCAACTGTCTTCTATTAAACCAGACATTAAACAGAATTGCAAAACTATAAAACAATGTCAGCTCTTCTCATTAGACTTTTTGAAATAGTTATTTTAATAAATTATTTATCCTAACATAACTTGTTCTTTTGAAATGAATTAACTTAAATTTTTTTTCCCCTCAGCTTTAATTTCTAATATTGGTAAATATTGAGGTACAGCCCACTTCAGCAAAAACTCTTTAGGATCCTCAATAAAGAGACCAAAAACTGCTGATCTATCTGATGATCTCACCGATACGTTTACTCTGTACATTTTTTTAGGCTAACTCTATAAAACTACTGTTTTCATAGGTCAAAAAATGTTTGAATATTAGAATTCACATCTATTTACTACATATCATCATGTCTAAGAGAAATTGTCGTTTGTTGGTTGTACCATTATTTTATGTATCAATAAGAATGGAAAAATAAAACACTGTCAATTACAATTGTTAGACACCATCTACTGTAAAATATATCCCATTCTCAGAGGTATTGAAATGGCAGAAAATGTGAATCTTAGCACTATAAAGTATAATAGATACTTCTCTCTCTCTCTCTAAATAACCCTCTATATATTCTTTCTTCTTAATCAACAAAGGGTTCTTGGCCACTGCTCTGCCAGTTACTTTGCTGGGGCTGTCTCCTTTAATCTTCCTTATATCTTGAGGGAAGGCTGCTTTTATAATCCCATTTTATAGTTGAGGAAGCTGAGGTCCAGGGGCAGAATTGGGATTCTGAATCTAGGCAGCCTGGTTCCAGAACTTGTGATCTGTATCATGCTATAAAAGCAGTGACCAAGACAGACAGAAATGTCTGCCTTCTTGGAGTTGATAGTCTGGCGGGAAAGACACACTGAATAAGTTAAACCTGGAGAATATGAAGTATCTCACGTGGTGGTTTCTCTCTTTCGGCAGCTATCCACCCCTCTCACCTCCTCCCTTCCATCTACTCTCCCCCCTCCTCCACCTGCATCTTTCTCTGCCCCGCTCCCTTCCCCAGGGAGCCTGGGAGGGAGGTGGTCCCACCACTGGCTGGAGTCCCATGGCACTGGGGTGCTGTGAAATCTCTGGCTGATGCCACCTTTGCTGTGAGACTGTGGATCTCATCTCATCCTCTGCACTGTAAGCATTTGCAGGCCCCCAGGGTCAAAAAGAAAAAAGACTTGCCCAGGACCATTCAGGGAGTCAGAGATAGGTGACACCCAACCCCAGTTGAGAGGAAACCCTCCCTTCTCTCCTTCCCACTTCCAGGTTGCTGTTATCTCTTGTGTTTGTCTGTATGTCTTCCCACTGGGGCGGCTGGTTCTGCCCCCTCCCCAGATTAAGGAAAGAGATGAAAGGAGAAGGTGATGGATTCAATGGGATCAGAAAGTTGGGGAAGGATTCCCAAATGCCTTTCCCACTCTCACTTCTCCCAACTCAGTCGAGCTGTCTGGTATTGCAGAGTAAAACAGAGTAGGACCCCAGGGCACTCCTTTCCTGGCTCCCCACCCAGCCGGAAGTCCTTCTGGAGGTCTGACCTCAAGCACTCCAGCTGCTCTAATCCACCCTAGGCTTTCCCACGCCCCAGGGCAGGGATGAACCCCCAGTGTCCGGGTCTGAGCCGGATCTCCCTGCCACCAGGGCGGGGTTGAGATTGGGGGGAAGCCCTCCGGGGACCTGCACCCCCTCTCCAGGAGGCTGGAATTTCTCACCTTTCATTTCCTTATTGTCTCTGGGGGAGGGTATGACAAAGAGCAGAGGGAGGTAGTGTGAAATCAGAAAGAAGCCTGGTATCCAGCCCCAGTCCTAGCCCTGACATCACAGTATTCCTCTAGGCTTGGGTTTTTCCATCTCTAAAATGGGGGACCAGTTGGACCATCTGATCAGTAAGAACCTGAGGTTAACAGGGATACCCCAGGGTGACAATTGTCCAAGTTCTCTCCTGATGAATGGACAGCCTGGGGTGTCAACATTATCCTAACAAGAGGGTATAGTGCTGGGTGTGTGCAGCTGTTTCTCCACCCCCATGGTTCTGACCCAGAGAAGAACTGGGCTCACCTGATGGAAGGGCTGCAGACACCCACAGACAGTATCCTCCAAACAAATTCCAGGCCCCTGTAAGTCAATTCTTTCAAGATATGCCCTCAAGTGTTGATCTGATTCCTATTTTGAACACCTCTAGACTGTTCTTTGATTTTGGAATCATCTATTGTCCATACACATTGTCCCTTAAACTTGAATCCATTCAGATTGAAGCCCAAATTTTGACTCCTCCGGTCCAGAAACCCATGAGTTTTTTTAAATGTGCCCACAAAACATTTATTTGTAGGTGGTTTCCTTGAACCATGTCCCCAGACTCAGCTCTCCAGGGGTCCAACTGGGATACCCCTTCACTGCACCCCCCTCACACTGTCCAAGAGCCTCCACCTTCCATCCTAGTCTCTGTTTTCCCCATTTCACAACTGACACCTCTGGCCGCCCTGCCTCCCCCTCTCAGCCATCCCAATCCCTTCCCCAGCTGGCCCTTCCTCACCCTGCGTGCACCTCACCCTCCACAGCCCCAGGATTGGGCCCTCCCAGGTCCCTGGCTAACCTTCGCAGGCCAGGGGATCCAGGAATCCCAACCTACAGTGTCAAACTCCAGACCCAGGGATAAGGCACACCAGGGATCCTGTAACCTCAGGTTTCAGCTCTTTCCTTGGAGAAACCAGCCATTCCAACCACATAGTCCCCTTTCAGGTTAGGAACCCAAGACTCCAGACTCCCATAACTCTCACACCACGACCTCCTCCTCCAGACCAAACAATATTGACTATAAAGAAAGTGTGCTAAGGAGTCCTTGAGCAAGTGGAATGGGAGTTCAACTTGGGGAAGGACTTCCTGTCAGCTGGAATCCCCCATCCCCAAATTCATCTCAGAGGTCTTGTCTGAGATGGGACTGGATGAGAACCTTAACAATTGCTGGAGATTGCTGGGGATGGGGGTTTAACCTGAAGGCCCCCAAGAGGGGAGTCCCGGCTGAGGGTGTCTAATAAGAGTTAAAGTACTAAAATTCAGCCAGGACGGGGTGAGGATCATGAAGAGGAATAGGGGGAGGAGACTGTATTTCCCACTACCCCCACTAGTGCTGATGCCCACATCTCCTAGTCTCTAACCTGCCTATTATCTCAGACCCCTCCACATTGAAGCTTCATCTCTGAGTGCCTCCATCTCTTACCCTGGAGCGCCAAGCCCTATACCTGACCCTATCTTAGAGGGCCCAGAACCCCCATCTTTAACACCATATTCTAACCCTCAGCTCATTCCTCACTCCCCTCTCACAGCTGCACTGGCTTCCAGTTCCTTGATGACAACACTTACACTCTTTTAGTCCCTATATTTCCCTCAACTTTGAGCCCCATTTCCAACCTCCCAGCTCTGTCCCCTATCTTAGAGCTCTGATTCCTATTTTGGGTTTGTTGACTTTGGATCCCGAATACCCAGCCCTCACGTTTAAGCTAAGACCAGATCCTTGTCAAACTTTTCTCGACTCCCATTTAAGCCCTCACCCCCCAACTCGCCTGTCCAGACCGTTTACTCACGCTCTGTCCCTGCCTCCCACACCTGGTCTTCGTGTCCCTGGTTCCACGGCTCCCAAACTACATGCCTCGGCCCCCATTTGAGCCCCAACCCGGGTCTCTAACCCTCACTTCCCGCTCCACCATCCCCGAGGACACACCTCGCCCGCCTCGGGGTAGTAGCTCCACTCGGCCAGGTCGTGGGCTTCCATCTTCACCGAGCCCAGCATCCCCGGGGCTTGCGCCCCCACCTGCCCCCGCTCGGGCCCCGGGGAACCGAGAACTTCGGAGCTATCAGCGGATATGGCGGGAGTTCCGACCGGCGCCCGCCCGTCTGACCGCCCGGGGTCCCCGCCGTCCCGAACGCGCCGCTGGAGGTGGCCTCGCTTTATAGCCGGGACAACCCCCCCCCGTACCGCCCCCACCCCCGCCGTTCGCCCGCCCCAGGCTCCCCTCCCGCCTCCCCAGGACGGCGCGCTCGGACTAGGGCGCCCCCTGCGGGATTGAGAGGACCTCAGGCGCCGGGAGCCGCAGCCGGGGGCGCGAGAGCAGGTGAAGGCTGAGGAGTGAGCTACTGGTGACAGGCATTGCTGATAGGAAGGGTCCCGAAGGCAGAACTCTGGGGCCCTACTGCACCAGGGGTTTTCATTATCTCGACATGAAAGGGCGAATAGCCAGAAACTCGCGTGGCAGTCCCGGAGGAAGGGGGCGCAGCGTCCAGGGGTCCCTATATACGATTGTAAGGACCCTTAAGAGTCCTTGAAACCACACTCCCAATGGACGAAGGGTAGATTGGGGCTGCCGACGACTGGAAATGCTCCGGTCTGTGTAAAACGTCCAGGCCAAAGATGGAGGAAATAGGGATCTCTTTTCAAATCCCTCTAGGGCAACAGACCACCTTCAACACCTAGGGAGCTTCGCCTTCGGGGCTCTCCACTCCCCGCGACACTAGCCGTCCAAGGACTCAGGACCACCGTGAACTCCATTTCCCAGAAGCCTCTTCCCCCCTTTCCGCCCCGAGCCTCCGCCACGGGACTACATTTCCCAGAAGGTATGTCTCTCCGAGACAGGAAATGAGGGGCCGTCCCGGCGAATGCCGGAGGGAGGCGGAAGTCCGAGGGCGCCGCACGAGACAGGGGCAGACACGGGCCGCGGTCTGGACTGCATTTCCCGGCGGCCCTGCGTGCGCAGCGCGTGCGCAGTGTCACGGCGGCGAACGGAAGATGGCGGTAGCGAAGTCTGTGTGAGGCGCTGCTGAGGGGCCGCGAGGGGGACTGAGGCCGGAGCCGCGGTGAGCGGGGAACGGCGTGGGGACCCGGGGACGATGGGAGGAGGGACTCTGAGAACACTGGGAGAAGGGCGCAGAGAAGAGAGGGGAGCAGGGCGTCCCGGACCTCAGTATCATCCCCTGCTCAGGACCCTTCCGTGGTTCCCCAGTGCCCTCAGGGCAAAGTTCCAACGTGGCCCCCAAGGAGCGTCCGCTCCGCCAACCGCGCCAGTCTTGTCTCTGCCTCTTTGCTCACTCCCCACGCTTTGAAAGCTGCACTGGCCTGTCGGTTCCTCAAATTTGCTGTGCGCCTCCCTAAGGGTTTTTGCATTTGCTGCCTGTCTGCCCTTAACATCCTTTTACCCATTCATATAAGCTAACTCCCATTCATCCTTCAGCCAACATCACTTCCTCTGAAAAGCCTCCTTTTCTCGCTCCCCGCCCTCCAATCCTGTTAAAGGATCTCATAGGTCCTTGGTCATTTCCTTCATGTCACGTGTGTTATTAGACCTTTATTTAAGTAACTACTGATGATGTTTGTGTCCGTGAGCTCCACGAGGGCAGAGACAGGGTATATTTAGGTCACCCGTGTGTACCCAGCACAGCTCAGGTCGCACGAGAGACGCTGAGTAATGTTTGCTGAATGAATGAAAGATATACCGTGGGCCACTCTGTGGCGTGTACGGGGAAGCCCTCATACTCCCAGATGGGAGTAGGGCAGTGGTACTCGGTGAGGACTGCACTGGAAGGGAGGGGGAAGCAATGATGTGGGTAGAGGAGGAGATTCACTGTGTTCTGCTAGGTGGATGGGTGGCCATGGCCCTGGGTTTTTGTGAGCTGACCTAGGGATGGAGAACCAATTCCTTTCTGAGAGACAGCGCTGATGAGGACGGATTCTGCAGCTACACTGCTGGCTCTTCTTCACTTTACAGGCTGTGTGCCTTTAGTCAAGCGATTTTATCTCCTTGACCTTCAGTTTCCCCATGTGTAGGATGGAGATTAAAATAGAACCTACCACAGAGGGTTGTTTTTTTGTGTGAGGTTTAAACTAATTAACAGACATCACTTCCAACAACTGTTGAAAAATTGGGCCCTGCATGTTAAATGTTCAATAAATAACAGCTGTTACTATTTTTCAAGCGTTCCAGGGCCGAAGGGCAGGGGATGTGAGCCCACTGATTGGGAATACTCTTTGATAGGAGTCAGCATTCACTGAACAGATATTTATTGAGTACTTACTGGATGCCAGGCATTGTTTTACATGCCAGGGATATAGAAAATGAGCAAACCGACCAAAAAGAAAAAAAGTATCTCCAGCCACTTGAATTTCAACAAGCATGCCAAGGACATGCTGTGGGGAAAGAATAGTCTCTTCAACAAATGGTACTGGGAAAACTAGGTGTTCACATTCAGTATAATGAAGTTGGACTCCCTACCTCATGCCTTAGACAAAAACAAATCTAAAATATATCTAGGACCTAAATGTAAGAGCTAAAACCATAAAACTCTTAGAAGATAACATGGGACAAATCTTCCCAACTTTGGATTCCACAGTGGTGTCAGATAGAACACCAAACACACGTGTGACAGAAGAAACAATAATTTTTCATCAAAATGAAAAAATTTTTGCTTCTTAGGACATTGTCAAGAAAGTGAAAAGACATCCTACAGAACAGGAGGAAGTAGTCACAAATATATATGATGAGGACTAAATATCCAGAATATATAAAGAACTCTTACAACTCTACCACAAAAAAAGAGACAAACAGCCCAATTTAAAAATGGACGAAGGACTTATACATTTTACCAAAGAGAATGTAAAAATGGGCAATAAACATGAAAAATGCTGAGCATTTTTAGCTATTAGAGAAATGCAAATCAAAATAGCAACAAGGATGGCTATTACTAAAAATGTGGAAAATAACTTGAGAAATTGTAATCCTAATACATTGTTGGTCGTAGTGTAAAATGGTGCAGCTACTGTGGAAACCAGTATAGCTGTTCCTCAGAAAGCTGAATTAAAATTAACCATATGACTTGGCAATTCCACTCTTAGGTATATACCTGAAAGAATTAAAAGCAGGGATTCAAGCAGGTGTTTCTACACCAGTGTTCATCACATTATTCACAGTGGCCAAAAGGTGGTAGCAATCCAAAGTGTCCATCAGTGGATGAATGGATAATGGAAATCTGATCTCTCCATACAGTGGAATATTATTCAGCTGTAAAAGGAATGAAATTCCAATACATGGCACAACATGGATGAACCTTGAAAATGCCAAATGAAATAAGCAAGGCACGTAAGGACAAATCCTGTATAATTTCATTTATATGAAATATGTAGAAATGGCAAATTCATAGAGACAGAAAGTAGATTAGAAGTTACCAGGGTGTGGAGTGGGGGGCGGTGATGTTTGGAAATTTTGAAAAAATAGAAAAGCCTTTGCCCTCATGGAAGTTTTAAATATGTAGTATATTGATAATAAAGCCTATGGGGAAAAGTAAAGCAACACAGGGAAGTAGGAAAAGTGAACTGAAATTTGAAACAGGGTAGTCAGGGAAGACCTCACTGAAAATATTTGAGTGGAGACCTGAAGAAAATGAGGAAGGGGGTTCGGATCTGGGGGGAGGAGAGTGTTCATGGTATAAGGAAAAGAAGCACCAAGGCATTGAGGAATGGATGTGCTTGGCATGTTCGGGGAATAGCAAGGAGGCGAGAATGGCTGGAGCTGAGAGGACAGAGTGGGAAATGAGGGCAGAGATTGGAGGGACCAGATCATATAAGGTCTTTTAGGTCTTGGTGGGGATTTTGGCTTTGACTCTGAGCAAGATGTGGGGGTGACAGGCAGCAAGGAGGGTAAGGAGGAGGCTGTCATTTTCATTCAGAAAACATCTATTGAATAGCTCATGTCTATAGTATATGAAGTTCCTTTTTTTCATTAATTTTTAGTTTTTTTTAAAATACCAAAAAACACCAAACAAATGCAAACATTCGTAACTTTTGATCATTCCGTTCTACATATATAATCAGTAATTCACAGTATGATCACATAGTTGCATATTCATCATTGTGATAATTTCTTAGAACATTTACATCTATTCAGAAAAAGAAATAAAAAGAAAACAAAAGAATTCATACATACCATACCCCTCCCTCCCTCACAGATCACCAGCATTTCAATCTAAATTTATTTTAACATTTGTTCCCTCTATTATTCATCTTTATTCCAAGACAGTTTTACTTGTCTGTTGATAAGGTAGATAAAAGGAGGATCAGACACAAGGTTTTCACAATCACACAGTCACATTGTGAAAGCTCTATCATTATACAATCATCTTCAAGAAACATGGCTACTGGAACACAGCTCCACATTTTCAGGCAGTTCCCTCCAGCCTCTCTACTACATCATAAAGTTCCTTTTTAAAAATGTGTCTTTTCTGGTGGAATGGTAGCCATGACAAACTCTGGGATCTGTTCTGTAAATGCTCGTTGAAGTGTGCTTTGAAAATTACTGCTTTTTTCTTTGCCATATATATTTTACAATAAGAAAAGTCTTAAAAAGTGCATCTTTTCATCCACCTCAAATTCTGTTTCTCTCAGGTAATTATTGTTAGTTAGTTTATGGAAAGCCTTTCATATCTTTACTCGTGTACCTAAAAAGAATAGCCATACTTATGTAATGTTCACTACGTACACTGATACATTTCATCCATGTGCTCTGGAACATAGGCACTCTTGCTATCTCGTTTTTCAGAGTGAGGAAACTGAGATGCAGAGAAGTAAAAGTTTCTTGCTCAACTCATTCTGTGTTTATACATGCAGAAACTTGGACAAAAATAGGTTGAATTCCATATATTGTTCTATAACAAAAAAGACCGGCTTGGAAACCTTTTCTTGAGATCCCCTGGATTTTGTTTACCTTGTTTACTTCCTCTTACATTTTTTCTTTATCCTTTCCATTTTTAATGCATATATATATTGCCCTTCCTGTCTTTTATAAAAAGAGAGTGTACAATAAACACTGTCTTCCACTTTGGTGTCATTTGATATATTCCGGAGCCCACTCCTTATCAGTGAGTATATAGAGATTTTCCTCCCTCAGTCCTTTTTATGGTTGCATAGAATTGTATTATTTCATGATTTTTTTCAGCCAGACCCTTCCCCCCTTGGACAGCAGGAGCAGGGTTGGGAAGGCCTGACAGGGAGAGGGTAGGCTGAGGAGGAAGTTGAGCCCAGCCACTGAGACTCAGAGCTTGATCCATTCCCTTCTTCCCCAGGAAATAACCTGACTGCAGCCATGGCGAGCAGTAGTGGGGACAGTGTTACCCGCCGGAGTGTGGCATCTCAGTTTTTCACACAGGAGGAGGGAACAGGCATTGATGGCATGACTACTTCAGAGAGGGTGAGTGAAGTGTAAGGCTTGTGGGAGGGGGCTTGGGGAGACAGCCTATCTTGGCATGAACCACCTCCAGGTCATGGAGCCTTGGGAGTGCTAAGTGGGCCAGACTAGCACTGTCACCTGCCTTTCCTCCTTCCAGGTGGTGGATCTCCTGAACCAGGCAGCACTAATCACCAATGACTCAAAGATCACAGTGCTCAAACAGGTGAGGTGGTGGGGATGGAGTTGATGCTGGGCTGTGCAGGACAGGGAGTGGAGAGCTGTGACTGAGAAGACACTGGTGAGCACACCAGCATCGACATATTGAACACTTAGCATAAGCCAGTCTTGGTGTTCAGTGTTGTAGAGATATGATGTCATATAATTCCTACAAAAGCTCTGTAAGGCAGGGCAGTTTTACCTCCCTTATTGTACGGGTGGAATAATTAAATAATTAGCCCAAGGTCACTCCATTAGAAGCCATTTGACCTAAGACTTGTTTTCTGAATTTCATCTCCAAATCCTATGCTTTCCATTATTGCATTTATTCTCTGCCAGGGTCCAGTTGATTGAGAAGATGTCCATGTCCCCAGACAGTGATGACCCAGGGTCAGCAGAGCTGGGGTGAAAGAGTCTAAGAAACTGTGGGAGGCCTTGAGTGGGAGCCCTTGAGTGGGAGCCTGACCTAGCTTAGGGAGACGGGGGGGGGGGGGGCGGTGCTTCCTAGAGGAAGGGACACCTGAACTGAAAGCTGGAGAATAAAGAGAGGGTGAGCTTCCAAGGCATGTGTAAAGGCAAAGAGGACATTAGGGGGTTGGGGGCTGGGAGTGGTTGAGAACAGGAGGCAATTAAGAGTTCGTAGGTTGTGGGGTCAGACTACCTGTATGAGAGCCCCTGCTACTTAACTTAGTATTCACGCTTAGGCAGGAGAGTCCACCTTGGCGGTAGAGTGGGCTGTGGACAGTACTCCCTTCATAGTGTGGTGGTGAGGGTCATTCAATAGCAACTCCTTGAGTGGTAGGAGCTAGGTACTTTGCCAGCATTGGGCATAGATGAGAATGTCTAAGAAAAGGGCTCATTCCAAAGCCTGGCAGGTACAAGGGCCACAGCAAACAGATTCTCGCTGCTGTAATTCTAACTGAATTGTGGCAGTGTGAAGTGGAGGGTGGCAAGCAGCAGGAGAATGGAGAGAATGGCTGGGCAGGTGAAAGGAGCCCAAACCTCCAGAAGGTAGGAGCCTGGGACATCTCCCTCTTCTCTTTAGCCCCCAATGAATCATGTACCCACTATGTACCAGGACCTGTACCTTGAAGGTTCTCACTGAAGCTCTGTGAGTTGGTGTTTAAGATCCCCATCTTACAGAAGAGCACACTGAGGCTCAGAGAGGGACCTTGGACCATGACAGGGAGTGCAGAGCCAGAATTTGAAATTTAAAATTTATTAGCTTTCTATCCCCATGCTGTTTCCCTCTATGTTCTCGTTTTTAAACTGACTGAATCCTGGTTTTGTATGTGTATTCCTCCTCCCCATCCCCAATCTCCTGTAGGTCCAGGAGCTGATCATCAACAAAGACCCCACACTACTGGACAACTTCCTGGATGTGAGTGCAAACGAGAGAAAAAGGGGTCTGGGTGTGGGGACGGGCTGGATCTTGGTGCAGCCCTGACCACCTTCTTCCTGGCGTCGGCAGGAGATCATCGCCTTCCAAGCAGACAAGTCGATTGAAGTACGCAAATTTGTCATCGGCTTCATCGAGGAAGCATGGTATGGGGAGCCCCCGGAGCCCTCCTGGTGGAGTCAACCTCTTCAGCTCCAGTCCTGGCCTGCTCCAGCCGTGAAAATCTTGCCCTCAGCTTCCTAGGCTCATTCTCCCTCCCATGTACATCTACTCCCCACCAATAATTAATCTTGGCATCGCCTATGCTTCCTTTGCTGCTTACACACGTCACATCTGTATCATTATAAGGACTGTCAGCTCTACCTTCAGAATATACAGAGAATCTCTAACTGTTTTTCAACCACTTACTCTGCTGCTATGCTGGTCCAAGCTGCCATTACCTCCTGCCTGGTTGATTGCAGTGGCCTTCTCATTTCCTTCCCTGCTTCCACTTTGGCACATAGCAGCCAAAGTGATCCTGCTAACATGTAAATCTGATCTCAGCACCCCTACTACTCTTGGGCCTCCCCTGGCTTGCCATTTCACTTAGATCAAAACCCACAGTACCCCTTCTTGCCCCATCTCACTCCTGGTGGACTTCTGACCTTTACTCTCCTCTCTCTCTGTCTCCCTCTCTGCATACCAGTCCACTGGCCTCCTTGTTCTTTCTCAGAAAATAGCACTCTGCTTCACAGCCTCTACACTTGTGTTCCTGTCAGGACACTCATCCCCACGTAGCTGCCTGGCTCGCTTCCTTGCTTCCCTCAGATCTCTGCCTCAGGAATCCCTTCCTGACCTCTGCAGAGCAGCACACATTCCCTCTAACCTCCAGTGACATTGTTCTTTGTAGCATTCCTCTCTGATTGAACGAACTTGATTATTTTCTTGTCCACTGAAATGAAAGCTCCTTAAGCCTTATTATGCTGTTGACTTCTCTATCCCCAGAGTCTGGAACAGTGCTGGCACATAGTAGGATGTGAACAAATGAATGGATTTCACCATGGTAGTAGCCACACAGACTCCTTACTCTACTGTGCACTGTTAGGGCCTTTCCTATATTATTTCCTACAACAGCCTTTTGGGAGGAGTACCATTGTCTTTCTTTTACAGAGAGGGAAACTGAGATTCAGAATGATAAAGTGACTTGCCCAAGCTGGGTCATTTTCTCTTTCATTTACTAAACATTTGCTGGAGGCCTTGTGACTAAGAGGAAATAAAATAGCCCCTATTTTTTTTTTTTTTAATATTTTCTGTTTGCCAGGCACCATTCCAAATGTTTTTCATTCTTTGGTCCTCAAAATAGTAATGTCAGTCAGTTGTTTGACCCATTTTCCTGGAGAGAAAACTGAGGCTCAGAGAGGCATAACAAGTTTCTTAAAGTTCCATTGCTAGTATGTGGCAGGGCTGTGATTTTAACACGTTGCTGACTCAGGAGCTGAAATTCTCAATGTCTTCCATTTACTGGGAGAATTCATGGTAAATCTGAGTTTGCAAGAAATCCATTTATTTAGTCAATGTGTGTCATATTTCTGCTTTGTGCCCACCATTTGTCTCAGGCTGCAAGAATATACCCACATTTGGTGAGCATAACCAGATGTTTTTTCCTGCCTTGTGTAGCTTACAGTTGTTTCATATATTTTAACTAATAACCTGTTTCAAATTATAATGTATGCTGTGAAAATTATGTTCATGTGCTGAGCTCTAGATATGGCCTTCTTGAGTTTATTTATTGAACAAGTATTTTTTGAAGGCCCTTCATTTCTTCTTTCCTTCAACCAGTAATGGGACCCTGCTAGTACTAGACTCTGGGTCTGTATGAGGATGGAAAGGGTCCTCACCTTCAGAGCCATGAGACATAGGTAAACAAATCAGTAAGCAAAATTAATGACTACATAAAGCAAGGTACTTTAAAGGTTATAATGAGGGCTCATTTTAAGTGCTTTCTATGTGCTAGGCGCTATTCTAAGCACTTTGTATGTATTGTTAGAATTCTCACCACAACCTGTAAGGTAGGTATTATCATTATTCTGAATGAGGAGTCAAAGTTACTTGCCCACATTCACACAGCTAGTAAGCTAGAGAGCCAGAATTTAAACCCAAGTTGTCTGGCTCTCCTGCCCCTTAAATGCACAGCAGAGCTCTGAGTCAATAAAGTAGTCGGGGTTTCAGGACCATCCTAGACAGAGGAAGCCTCAGTCAGAAGGGGCCAAACATCTTTCTCACCTTCTGGATGTGCTGGCAAATATGACAGGCACAGGCTCTACCATTCCCTCTTCCACCTCCATTCCCAAATCCCCTGGACACTGACCCTGATTTCCTTTTCCTCATGGACCCAGACTCCCACCACCTGCCCTCAGAGCATCTTGACTTTGCCCATTTTCCTCCATCCCCCAGCAAACGAGACATCGAGTTACTGCTGAAACTGATTGCAAACCTCAACATGCTCTTGAGGGATGAGAATGTGAATGTGGTGAAGAAGGCCATCCTCACCATGACGCAGCTCTACAAGGTGGCCCTGCAGGTGAGTACTCCCGCTGGGGGCATCCCGTTGTCCTGACAGGTCTCATTTACAGGCTCATATGTTAGAATTCAAAGCCAGGGTCAAATCCCATTCTTATGGGCAAGATGCGTTCTTGTTCTGTGGAAGCATGAAGCGAGGTGATCTGGTGTGTGTTGGGCCAGGGATTGCCATTAATTCAGCCTTCATCTATCCATCCATTTTTTAAGCAAACTCCCCTGAGTACCTTGTCTGTCTCCAGCCCTGTACTGAGTGATGTTGGGGACACAGCAGTGACCAAAATAACCCAAATCCTGCCTTTGTAGCCCAGTGAGAAAGAGAGATTTTAATCAGAATCACTTAACTATTAATTATGGACTGTGGTGACTGAAGGAAGGAAAATACCACCACATTGATTGAGGGTATTTAGCATTGATGAAATGAATGAATCAACTTAATCTTTACCACGACCTTGTGAGTTCAGCATTGTTATTCTTTTGTTTTCCTTAAGATTTCAGCCGCCATCATTCTTGGTTGTCACTGTCCAGTGATGTATTTGTCTCCAGTGGACAGGGCTGGGGACAGAGTTGGAATTCAGTAAATGTTTCCCAAATGAATGTATTCTTCATTGTATATGGATCTCTGGGAGGTGGTGGAGGATTTGGTGTTGGTGATTCATGTCTTGTTCTCATCTCTGTCTGCTTCTCCTTCTTGGCCCACTGGCAGTGGATGGTAAAGTCACGGGTCATCAGCGAGCTCCAGGAGGCCTGCTGGGACATGGTGTCTGCCATGGCTGGGGACATCATCCTGCTGTTGGACTCTGACAATGATGGCATCCGCACCCACGCCATCAAGTTTGTGGAGGGTCTCATCGTCACGCTGTCACCCCGCATGGCTGACTCTGAGGTGCCCCGGCGCCAGGAGCATGACATCAGCCTGGACCGCATCCCTCGCGACCACCCCTACATTGAGTATAGTGAGTGCCGCCCATCAGCAGGTGCCATTTTGTTGTCACTGCGCTGGCCCCCTTCCTCTTCTTTCCTTTCACTCTGCTCCCTAACCTCTTCCTTGTTTCTTAATTTCTGGAGAAAAGGTGGTTAAGAGCCCTTCCATTAGGCTCACATCCCAGCCACACCATTTATTCATTATGTGAAGTTGGGCAAGTTACTTCTTTCATGACCTCATTTTCTTTTTCATAAAATGAAGATGATGATAGTACCCCTTTCATGGGCTTGTTATGAGGTTGCATGAGACTATGAGCACTGAGTAAGTGTTAGCTAGTTTTATTGTTTAATTGTAAATGATAAAAGTGTCAATGTGAAGAGGTATAACTTAAAAAAAAATCCATGTCCTCCCCCCAGTTTTCCAGAAGTAAGCTCTTCAGTGTATTGTGTTTCCTTCCAGACCTTTGCTTATGCAAATATAGATATTTGTGTGGATATATTCATGGTTTCTGTGTTTGTTTTGCTTTTTTGTTTACAAAAATGGTCCATGTTTTATATTTTCAGCCAAGGAGCATTGGAGTGTAGTAGCCTGGGTTTGGATCCCAGCTCTATCACTGGGCAAGCAGTCTAGTCTCTCTGAGCCTCTTTTCTTTATTGGTAAATTGGGGATCATTATTATGATGTTCACTTGAGAGTTCAGGTATGAACATTTGATGAGTTAATATGGTTGACATAATGAGTGTTCTGTCAATATTAACTATTCTTGTGTATCACTTGGCAGCTTTTTTAACAGTAACGCCTTGGTGACATCCTTCCTTGTCAAAATCTTATTTAGTTGCCGCACAGTGCTCCTTGGTATTGTCTAGTGCAATAAGTGCCACCCATCGGCTGGTGCTGATTCAGTCTCTGTTGATGGGCATTAGGTTGTTTTTTAATTCATTGTTTCCAGGATTGTGGCATTTAATATGATTTTGCATAGAGTGATTAGAAGGACAAAGTGCATTATTTTTAGTCTTTCGCCACTGCAAAGGCATGCTTTGAACAGCCTCAGAACTGAATTTTAATATTCAGTAATATTTAGTCTCATGGGACTCTCCAACCACTAATTTTTTCTGTGTTGTTTTCAGCCATTTGGAAACCTCCATGTACCAAGCTTCTCCTTATAGGGTCTCCTCCTTCCAGGGTCTCCTCCTTCCTTTTGGCCTCAAAGGCTGATCTCTTCAGAGGCTTGGAAGAAAAGACCCTCCTGACAGGTTTTCTTTTCTTCTTGCTCATCAGATGTGCTGTGGGAAGAGGGCAAGGCTGCCCTGGAGCAGCTGCTCAAGTTCATGGTACACCCCGCCATCTCTTCCATCAATTTGACCACGGCACTGGGCTCCCTCGCCAACATTGCCCGCCAGAGACCCATGTTCATGTCAGAGGTGATCCAGGCCTACGAGACCCTGCATGGTGAGTTGGTCCCCTCCCCTTTTACTCTCCGCTGCCCAGCGTGGGCTTTCCTGTAAAATGTAAGCTAGGCTGAGGGATTAGAATTCTATTAAATGGGATTTACCTAGTTGTATTTGACAGACATCTGGTTCAAGTTGGCTTTAATATTGAGGTATATATGGGTGAAACAACACGATGTCTGTGAAAGGCTTTAAAATATCCCAGTCCTCCAGTCCTCCATCCTCTACCCCATACCCCCCCTCCAAAAAAAAAAAAAAAAGAGGGGTAGTTTAGATTTACCAAGATTAAAGGCTAGCAGCACATTCATGGCTACATGGAGGTTCATTTTATATTTTCTCTATTTTTGGGTATGTTTGAAAAGTCTGGGGTGAATCAGCTTGAGTCATGAGTGTGCATAGGTCATGGATGTCATTTAATCTCTTGACTCTTATATACTTCGTCTTGAATTCATTCTCTGGCTCTCTTCTTGGGGTAGCAAAGATGTGCCCCATAGCTTCAGGCTTCCACTCCACCCACTTAGCAACCCCAAGGGGAAGAGAGTGTCTCCTTCCCCATCATTCTAGTGAAACTCCAAAGGCTGATACTCATTGTTTCTGATTGGTCAAGCAGATTATGAGCCTGTCTCTGAACCAATACAGTGACCAAGGGAAGGTGATGTTCTTATTGGTTCCTGGGTCTCATGTCCACTTGGCCTGAGAATGGAGCAGGGTGGTTCCCTCAAAGGAGAAAGGGAGTGTTGTTGGCCAAGGAAAGGGGAATGGATCCTGGGCAGGCAAAATTACGGCCATCCTCTTTGACCTCCCTGAAACAGGGAAGGCTTGCTCATCAAGGTGACTGTTAGACTTTAGAAAGTCATTCTGGTGGCAGGGAAACCGATGGTGAAGCAGTAATAGCGTTCAGTTGAGAGGTTTTAGTGGCGGATTATAGTAATTATAGCCCTCTCTAGGGCAGGCATATTGGAATTCCTAGGCCAGAGATGATAGGAGATGAGATTTTGTGTTTAATGAAAGAGAGGTTGAGTTTTTCTTTTTGTTTTAAGGTTGAGTAATACTGATAGAGACCTTTCAAGGGTTTTAAGCATCAGCTTGAACCGGGCAAGGCCACCCATTAGATCTGATGGTAGAGAAGCTTTTTTAGGAGCCTGCCTGGAAGACCTCTGCCCAAGTTTGAGATTGGGAAGTGTGACTAGCAGGACCCTGTGAGATCCATCCACAGCACGAAGCTCCTGCTTCTTTCCTCACAGCCAATTTACCCCCAACACTGGCCAAATCTCAAGTGAGCAGCGTACGCAAGAACCTCAAGCTGCACCTGCTGAGTGTGCTGAAGCACCCAGCCTCCTTGGAGTTCCAGGCCCAGATCACCACCCTACTGGTAGACCTGGGCACGCCTCAGGCCGAGATCGCCCGCAACATGCCCAGCAGCAAGGATGCCCGCAAGCGGCCCCGAGATGACTCAGACTCTTCGCTCAAGAAGATGAAGCTAGGTGAGCTGAGAGGTCAGATCTGGACCTGACAGGAGGTGGGGGTGGGGACTGTTGTATTTAAAGTGTTTATCTACATAAGTTTTAAAACTATAAGCTTAATTTATATTAGTTGATATGTCATATTATGTAATGTTTAACATAATATGTAATTGTCTAGTTTGTTAGCTGTTGGAATGCAGTATACCAGAAATGGAATGGCTTTTAAGAATTTAATTTAATAAGTTGCTAATTTAATAAGTTGCTAATTTACGGTTCAAAGACCAAGAAAAATGTCCCAATTAAAACAAGTGTATAGAAATGTCCAATCTAAGGCATCCAGGGAAAGATACCTTGGTTCAAGAAGGCTGATGAAGTTTAGAGTCTCTCTCTCAAGTGAGAAGGCACATGGTGAACACAGTCAGGGTTTCTCTCTCTCACTTAGCATCATCTGCTAGCTTTCTCTCCTGGCTTCCTTTCATGAATCTCCCCGGGAGGCCTTTTCCTTTTTCATTTCCAAAGTTCCCTGGCTAGTGGACTCTCTGCTTCCCGTGGCTATGTCATTCTGCTCTCAGAATCTCCTGGCTTTCTCTGTTGTCTTTCTCTTTTATAGGATGCCAGTAAACTAATCAATACCCAGCTGAATGGGTGGAGACACATCTCCACCTAATCCATTTTAACAACCACTCTTGATTGAGTCACTTCTACAGGGAGATGATCTAATTACAGTTTCAAATGTACGGTGCTGAATAGGGATTAGGAGAAATGGCTGCCTTTACAAAATGGCTTTTCTAGGGTACATACATCCTTTTAAACCAGCACAGTAATATGATAAATAAAGACATTGTTAATGTATGTAATACATTTCATAAGTACTCAAGTTGTTTAAATTATACAGAAGGTAATAAAATGAAAATAGTCTCCCTTTGTACCTCTCCCAAAAAATAACCTCTCCCTGACTTTTAGCACTTCCTTATGTTTCCTTTCAGGGATGCCATTCCCTTGTTACCTTTCTGGGTGGGTGTCTTTTTGCCATGAAGTAATTTTTTAATGGCTACATATCCATAATATCATCTCTGGCAGGTTTTTGACTCCAAAATTATTTTTTTAAAACATCACTCATATTTGTTTATGTAACATTTATACAGGAATCATTTTTCATTTTTAAAAAGATGGCATTTATTTTGGTATAAGGAGTGAGGTAGGGATCTAACTTTCTTTCCCAAAATTGTGAATAATAAGCGAAGTGTTCTGTGCCTTGATTTGCTTTCATTTAGTAATCATCTTGGAACCCCTTCCACATCTGCACTTGGAAGTCTCCTGCATCCTTTTTTTTATTTTTATTTTTATTTTTTATTAATTAACGGAAGAAAGAAAAAAAAAAGAAATTAACCCACCATTTAGAAATCATACCATTCTACATATGCAATCAGTAATTCTTAACATCATCACATAGATGCATGATCATCGTTTCTTAGTACATTTGCATCGGTTTAGAGGAACTAGCAACACAACAGAAAAAGATATAGAATGTTAATATAGAGAAAAGAAATAAAAGTAGTAATAATAGTAAAAAAAAAAACAAAAAACAAAAACAAACAAACAAACAAAACCTATAGCTCAGATGCAACTTCATTCAGTGTTTTAACATGATTACTTTACAATTAGGTATTATTGTGCTGTCCATTTTTGAGTTTTTGTATCTAGTCCTGTTGCACAGTCTGTATCTCTTCAGCTCCAGTTACCCATTATCTTACCCTGTTTCTACCTCCTGCTGGACTCTGTTACCAATGACATATTCCAAGTTTATTCTCGAATGTCCGTTCACATCAGTGGGACCATACAGTATTTGTCCTTTAGTTTTTGGCTAGACTCACTCAGCATAATGTTCTCTAGGTCCATCCATGTTATTACATGCTTCATAAGTTTATCCTGTCTTAAAGCTGCATAATATTCCATCGTGTATATATACCACAGTTTGTTTAGCCATTCTTCTGTTGATGGACATTTTGGCTGTTTCCATCTCTTTGCAATTGTAAATAACGCTGCTATAAACATTGGTGTGCAAATGTCCGTTTGTGTCTTTGCCCTCAAGTCCTTTGAGTAGATACCCAGCAATGGTATTGCTGGGTCGTATGGCAATTCTATATTCAGCTTTTTGAGGAACCGCCAAACTGCCTTCCACAGTGGCTGCACCATTTGACATTCCCACCAACAGTGGATAAGTGTGCCTCTTTCACCGCATCCTCTCCAGCACTTGTCATTTTCTGTTTTGTTGATAATGGCCATTCTGGTGGGTGTGAGATGATATCTCATTGTGGTTTTGATTTGCATTTCTCTAATGGCCAGGGACATTGTGCATCTCTTCATGTGCCTTTTGGCCATTTGTATTTCCTCTTCTGGTAGGTGTCTGTTCAAGTCTTTTTCCCATTTTGTAATTGGGTTGGCTGTCTTTTTGTTGTTGAGTTGAACAATCTCTTTATAAATTCTGGATACTAGACCTTTATCTGATATGTCATTTCCAAATATTATCTCCCATTGTGTAGGCTGTCTTTCTACTTTCTTGATGAAGTTCTTTGATGCACAAAAGTGTTTAATTTTGAGGAGCTCTCATTTATTTATTTCCTTCTTCAGTGCTCTTGCTTTAGGTTTAAGGTCCATAAAACCGCCTCCAATTGTAAGTTTCGTAAGATATCTCCCAACATTTTCCTCTAACTGTTTTATGGTCTTAGACCTAATGTTTAGATCTTTGATCCATTTTGAATTAACTTTTGTATAGGGTGTGAGAGATGGGTCTTCTTTCATTCTTTTGCATATGGATATCCAGTTCTCTAGGCACCATTTATTGAAGAGACTGTTCTGTCCCAGGTGAGTTGGCTTGACTGCCTTATCAAAGATCAAATGTCCATAGATGAGAGGGTCTATATCTGAGCACTCTATTCGATTCCATTGGTCGATATATCTATCTTTATGCCAATACCATGCTGTTTTGACCACTGTGGCTTCATAATATGCCTTAAAGTCAGGCAGTGCAAGACCTCCAGCTTCGTTTTTTTTCCTCAAGATGTTTTTAGCAATTCGGGGCACCCTGCCCTTCCAGATAAATTTGCTTATTGTTTTTTCTGTTTCTGAAAAATAAGTTGTTGGGATTTTGATTGGTATTGCATTGAATCTGTAAATCAATTTAGGTAGGATTGACATCTTAATTATATTTAGTCTTCCAATCCATGAACACGGTATGCCCTTCCATCTATTTAGGTCTTCTGTGATTTCTTTTAGCAGTTTTTTGTAGTTTTCTTTATATAGATTTTTTGTCTCTTTAGTTAAATTTATTCCTAGGTATTTTATTCTTTTAGTTGCAATTGTAAATGGGATTCGTTTCTTGATTTCCCCCTCAGCTTGTTCATTACTAGTGTATAGAAATGCTACAGATTTTTGAATGTTGATCTTGTAACCTGCTACTTTGCTGTACTCATTTATTAGCTCTAGTAGTTTTGTTGTGGATTTTTCCGGGTTTTCCTGCATCCTTTTTAATGATGGCCTAATGGTCTCTAGTGTACATGGGCCCTTTTAACCAGTCCACTGTTTGATGGACTTTTAAGTAGCATCCATTTTTTTTTAAGTATGAGGATTGTTAGGGGGATGATCTTGTGTGAATCTGTCATAGGGTACAATCCTAGGGGTGGGATTGTTGAGCAAACGGCACATACGTTTAAAATTTGTTTTTTGCCTACCTGTTTTATTTATTGCTTGAAACCCTCAAACCCTTTACCTTGAAATAACTTTGAATTTACAAGTGAATTACAGGAGTAGTACAGAAAGGTCCTGCATACCCTTCATAAAACATGGATCCCATGTTGCACTGAGTTGTCCCTCCGTTTAGTCTCGTGGATCAGTTCCTCAACCTTTTGTTGGGTCTCTCAGTATTCATCCTGTGAATACCACAGGGCACATGTTTTATAGAATATCCCTCCATTTGTTTTTTTATTTATTTTTATTTTTTATTGGTATATATTATATATTCATACATGTAATCATCCAAAGTGTACAATCAGTGGTGGTAACTTTTTTTTTTTAACTTTTTTATTAATTAAAAAAAATTAACAAACAAAACATTAAGATATCATTCCATTCTACATATACAATCAATAATTCTTAATATCATCACATAGTTGCATATTCATCATTTCTTAGAATATTTGTGTCGATTTAGAAAAAGAAATAAAAAGACAACAGAAAAAGAAATAAAACGATAACAGAGAAAAAAAAGATTATACATACCATATCCCTTACCCCTCGCTTTCATTTACCACTAGCATTTCAAATTAAATTTATTTTAACATTTGTTCCCCCTATTATTTATTTTTATTCCATATGTTCTACTCTTCTGTTATAGTAGCTAAAAGGAGCATCAGACACAAGGTTTTCACATTCATAGAGTCTCATTGTGAAAGCTATTGTCATTGTTCAATCATCATCATGAAACATGGCTACTGGAACACAGCTCTACATTTTCAGGCAGTTCCCTCCAGCCTCTCCATCACCTCTTGAACAACAAGGTGATATCTACTTAATGCATAAGAATAACCTCCAGGATAACCTCTCAACTCTGTTTGGAATCTCTCAGCCATTGACATTTAGTCTCATTTCACTCTTCCCCCTTTGATCAAGAAGGTTCTCTCAATCCCTTGATGTTAATTCTCAGCTCATTCAAGGGTTTTTCTCAGTCCCTTGATGCTGAGTCTCAGCTCATTCCAGGATCTCTGTCCCACGTTGCCAGGAAGGTCCACACCCCTGGGGGTCATGTCCCACGCAGAGAGGGGGAGGGTAGTGAGACTGCTCATCATGTTGGCTGGAGAGAGAGGCCACATCTGAGCAACAAAAGAGGCTCTCTTGGGGGTGACTATTAGGCCTCAATTTAAGTAGACTCGACCTATCCTTTGTGGGGTTAAGTGTCATATGAACAAACCCCAAGACTGGGGGTTAAGCCTATAGCTTTGGTTGTCCACACTGCTTGTGAGAATATCAAGAATTCAACTTGGGGAAGTTGAATTTTTCCCCACTCTCACCGTTCCCCAAAGAGGGCCTGCAAATACTTTTCTAGTCACTGATCAAATCACTCTGGTATTCATCGGGGCATCACTCTGGACAAACCAACAAAATCTCATGTCCTACCTGAGATTCCAAGTTCTTATGACATTCATTCAAACTACCTACATGAGTTACATTAGGAAATGCTCTAGTCAAAATATAATTTTTGTAACAAATAAACATTTTTTGCTTTAGTCTCACACATAAGGTGACATGTTAAAGTATTAATTACCTATTTTCAGCACGCTGCAATAATGACATTCCTTTGTTCTTCCTCGTGCAAAAACATTTTTAAAATTTGTACATTGTACATTTCACTATTATTATATACTCTAGGCATTCCTAGATTATACCATCTCGATTTTTACCATCTATCTTTCTTTCTGATTTCATTTATGTCCCCAGCCCTCCTCCCTCTATCCTTCTCACATGCAGCTTCATTCAGTGTTTTAACATAATTACATTACAGTTAGGTAGTATTGTGCTGTCCATTTCTGAGTTTTTATATTCAGTCCTGTTACACAATCTGTATCCCTTCAGCTCCAATTACCCAATATCTCACCCTATTTCTATCTCCTGATGGTCTCTGTTACCAAGGAAATATTCCAAGTTTATTCACTAATGTCAGTTCATATCAGTGAGACCATACAGTATTTGTCCTTTTGTTTCTGGCTAATCACACTCAGCATAATGTCCTTAAGGTCCATTCATGTTGTTACATACTTCATAACTTTATTCTGTCTTACAGCTGCATAATATTCCATCTTATGTAAATGTTACAGTTTGTTTAGTCAACTGTCTGTTGATGGACATTTTGGCTGTTTCCATCTCTTGGTAATTGTTAATAATGCTGCTATAAACATTGGTGTGTAAATGTCCATTTGTGTCCTTGGCCTCGTGTCCTTTGAGTAGAAACAGCATATAGATGGGTCCTGTTTTTTAATCCATTCTGCCAGACTGTGTTTTTTGATTGGAGAGTTTAATCCATTAACATTCAGTGTTATTACTGCATGGGTAGTACTTTCTTCTGCTATTTTGCCTTCTGGATTTTATATGTCATATCTAATTTTCCTTCTTTTTACCTTTACTCATAGTCTTCCTTTCTACACTCTTCTCCACACCTCTCTCTTCTGTCTTCGTATCTGTCTCTAGTGTTCCCTTTAGTATTTCTTGCAGAGCTGGTCTCTTGGTCACAAATTCTGTCAGTGATTTTTTGTCTGAAAATGTTTTAATTTCTCCCTCATTTTTGAAGGACAATTTTGCTGGATATAGAATTCTTGGTTGGCAGTTTTTCTCTTTTAATAATTTAAATATATTATCCCACTGTCTTCTCGCCTCCATGGTTTCTGCTGAGAGATCTGCGCATAGTCTTATTGGGCTTCCCTTGTATGTGATGGATTGCTTTTCTCTTGCTGCTTTCAAGATCCTCTCTTTCTCTTTGACCTCTGACATTCTGATTATTAAATGTCTTGGAGTATGTCTCTTTGGATCTGTTCTCTTTTGGGTATGCTGTACTTCTTGGATCTGTAATTTTAAGTCTTTCATAAGAGTTGGGAAATTTTTAGTGATAATTTCCTCTGTTAGTTTTTCTCCTCCTTTTCCCTTCTCTTCTCCTTCTGGGACACCCACAACACGTATATTCGTGCGCTTCATATTGTCTTTCAATTCCCTGAGTCCCTGCTCATATTTTTTCGTTTTTTTTCCTATAGTTACTGTTTCTTGTTGGATTTCAGATGTTCCGTCCTCCAGTTCAAAATCCTATGTTCTGTCTCTCGGAATCTACCATTGTAGGTTTCCATTGTTTTTTCATCTCTTCTACTGTGTCTTTCATTCCCGTAAGTTCTGTGATTTGTTTTTTCAGACTTTTAGTTTCTTCTTTTTGTTCTTTCCTTGCCTTCTTTATATCCTCCCTCAATTCATTGATTTGGTTTTTGATGAGGTTTGTTCGTACATTCTGAATTAATTGTTTCAGCTCCTGTATATCATTTGAATTATTGGTTTGTTCCTTTGACTGAGCCATATCTTCAATTTTCCTAGTGTGATTTGTTATTTTTTGCTGGTGTCTAGGCATTTAATTACCTTAATTAGTTTATTCTGGAGATTGCTTTCACTTCTTTTATCTAGGGTTTTCTTGCTGGATGAATTTGTTGTCTATCTGTTCTTTGACATTCCGTTCAGCTTTATCTGGACCTTTAGCTTAAGTTTTGTTTAACAGAGGAGAATTTTTCAGTTCTTGTTTTCTTGTTTCTTGCCCTGCTTGTGTGGTGCCTTCCCCATACACACACTTAGGAGGGTCTACTTAGATATTATAGACCCCAGCCAGATTTTCCCAGACCAAACTGGCCTTCTATCAGGAGGAAAGAGTCACCTGCATCAGTTTTTCCTGAGGGTGAGACCCAGCAGGTTGAAAGACTTTTCTGTGAAGTCTCTGGACTTTGTTTTTCTTATCCTGTCCAGTATGTGGCGCTTGTCTGACTGCAGGTCCCACCAGCATAAGATGATGCAGTACCTTTAACTTTGGCAGACTCTCCCTGCTGGGGGTGTGGTGGAGACAGAGGAGAGGTTATAGGCTGGTTTTAATGGCTTCAAATTACCAAGCCCTGGTGTCTGAATTCTTTGATGAGGGATTCCACCTGAGTTGGGCTTCACCCCTTCCATGGGGAAGGCACAGGCTCCAGACAAGCCCCCAAAAGAGCTCACTTCTGCCTATGCCTGGGGCAGTTGCAGCCTGAAAAGTCCTGCCGATGTATCCAGAGGTAGTCAAGCCTTTGTAGATACACAGCCACAAAAGCCTCTGTTTCCTTCTTTTTTTTTTCCCCTTTTGCTGTCAGTCCTGCCCGCTTGGCGCCAGGGCAAAAGTGAGCAACCTGCGCCGTGATCAGGTTCACCTAAGCTGGGGGTCTATTTTTAGTAGCCAGAATTTGTTAATTAATTCCACAATTGGCGTTTGATTGTGCCCGGTCCCTGCTGCTGGTAAAGTCCTTTCCTTTAGCCTCTGGGAAGTGGCCTGTGGGGGAGGGGCGATGGCCACCGCAGCTTTGGGAACTCACGGTTCAGGGGGGTGCTTGCAGCCGGTCCAGCTGGTCCAGACTGGGGTACGCTGTGTGTCTGGTCACTGACATGGCCCCAGGAGCTGTTCTGTATTATTTCTGGTTATTTAGTAGTTGTTCTGGAGGACGAACTAAAACGCGCTCATTGTTAAGCCGCCATATTGACCCGGAAGTCCCCTCCATTTGTTTTTGTCTCCTCTTTCCTCCTGATTAGAATTCAGGTTATACGCTTGGGCAGAACTCTACAGAAGCAATGCCCTATCCTTCTTGATACCTGATATCAGGAGATATGTTATGTTGGTGTATCCCACAATTGATGATGGTAAACTTTGATCATTTGGTTAATAGGGTGGTGTCTACCAGGTTTCTGTAATGTAAAGTACAATTTTTCCTTTTGCAAATAATGATGAAGCAGAGAAAGATACTTTGAGACTGTATAAATAAATACTTCCTCTTCAGACTTGCACCCAGTGGCTTACATGTCCGTTGATGTTCATTGCCTGAATCTGTTATTACTATAACGACTATGAAAAGGTGATTATCTAACTGTTATTCCTTCTATATTCTAGTTGGTTCTATGCTATAAGGGAGAGCTTTCTTTTTGCTTTATTATCAGTGTGGACATGTGGATTCTCACTTTACTCCCTAGATTATAATCCATTACTGTTGTTGTTTATTTTGATGTCCAAACCAATCCATATTTAACCACTGGGGGCCTTTGTCCTGCTCCTGTGTCATTTATTTATTGATTTATATATTTTTTTTGACAAAGAAATCACAATCATGAGTCCTATAGTAGTCTATACAAATACTGAAAGATCATATCCACAAATATGACAGAGTCTTAATAATCATATTAACTAATCAGTGAGTCCCTCTGCAAAGTTTTTCCCTAATTTTCTTTTTTTTAATTTTTATTAATTTTTTTTATTTTTTGTAAAATACCAAAAACACCAAACGCAAACATTTGTAACTTTTTATCATTCCGTTTTACATATATAACCAGTAATTAGCAATATCATCACATAGTTGCATATTCATCATCATGATCATTTCTTGAAACATTTGCATCTATTCAGAAAAAGAAATAAAAAGAAAACAGAAAAAAATTCATGCATACCATACCCCCCACCCCTCCCCCTCACCGATCACCAGCATTTCACTCTAAATTTATTTTAACAGTTGTTCCCCCTATTATTCATTTTTAGTTCATGTGTTTTACTCATCTGTTGATAAGGTAGATAAAAGCAGCATGAGACACAAGGGTTTCACAATCACATAGTCACACTGTGAAAGCTATGTCATTATACAATCATCTTCAAGAAACATGGCTACTGGAACACAGCTCTACATTTTCAGGCAGTTCCCTCCAGCCTCTCCATTACATCTTGACTAACAAGATGGTATCTATTTAATGTGTAAGAATAACCTCCAGGATGACCTCTTGACTATGTTTGGAATCTCTCAGCCATTGACACTTTATTTTGTCTCATTTCACTCTTCCCCCTTTTGGTCAAGAAGGTTTTCTCAATTCCTTGATGCCCAGTCCCAGCTCATTCCAGGATTTCTGTCCCACATTGCCAGGGAGGTCCACACCCCTGGGAGTCATGTCCCACGCAGACAGGGGGAGGGTGGTGAGTTTGCTTGTTGTGTTGGCTGGAGAGAGAGACCACATCTGAGCAGCAAAAGAGGTTCTCTTGGGGGTGACTCTTAGGCCTAAATTTTAAGTAGGCTTGACCTATTCTTTTTGGTGTTAAGTTTCATATGAACAAACCCAAAGATTGGGGACTCAGCCTGTAGCTTTGGTTGTCCTCACTACTTGTGAGAATATCAAGAATTCAACTTGGGGAAGTTGAATTTTCCCCCGTTCTTACCATTCCCCAAAAGGGACTTTGCAAATACTTTTTTATGCACTGTTCAAATCACTCTGGGATTTATCAGGGCATCACTCTGGACAAACCAACAAAATCTCATGTCCTACTCAAGGTTCCATGTATTTATGGTGTTCAATTAAGCTGTCTACATAAGTTATATTAGGAAATGTACTAGTCAAAATACAAATTTTGTACCAAATAAACAATTTTTGCTTTAATCTCACACATAAGTTAAAATTTTAAAATAATTATCATCTATTTTCAGCACCCTGCAGTAATGACATTCCTTTGTTCTTCCTCATGTAAAAACATTTTTAAAATTTGTACATTTAGTCACTATCATTATATACTCTAGGCATTCCTAGATTATACCATTTCAGTCTTTATCTTCTTTCTTTCTGCTTTCATTTGTGCCCCCAGCCCTCCTCCCTCTATCATTCTCACATTCAGCTTCATTCAGTGTTTTAACATAGTTATATTACAGTTAGGTAGTATTGCGCTGTCCATTTCTGAGTTTTTACGTTCAGTTCTGTTGCACAATCTGTATCCCTTCAGCTCTAATTACCCAATATCTTACCCTATTTCTTTCTCCTGATGGTCTCTGTTACCAATGAAATTCTCCAAGTTTATTCACTAATGTCAGTTCATATCAGTGAAATCATACAGTATTTGTCCTTTTGTTTTTGGCTAATCTCACTCAGCATAATGTCCTCAAGGTCCATCCATGTTGTTACATACTTTATAACTTTATTCTGTCTTACAGCTGCATAATATTCCATCATATGTATATACCACAGTTTATTTAGCCACTTGTCTGTTGATAGACATTTTGGCTGTTTCCCTCTCTTCGCAATTATAAATAATGCTGCTATAAACATTGGTGTGCAAATGTCTGTTTGTGTCCTTGCCCTCGTGTCCTCTGAGTAGATACCTAGCAATGGTATTGCCGGGTCACATGGCAATTCCGTATTTAGCTTTTTGAGGAACTGCCAAACTGCCTTCCACAGCATTTGTACCATTTGACATTCCCACCGACAGTGGATAAGTGTGCTTCTTTCTCCACGTCTTCTCCAGCACTTGTCATTTTCTGTTTTGTTGATAATGGCCATTCTGGTGGGTGTGAGATGATATCTCATTGTGGTTTTGATTTGCATTTCTCTAATAGCCAGGGAAATTGAGCATCTCTTCATGTGCCTTTGGCCATTTGTCTTTCCTCTTCTGAGAAGTGTCTGTTCAAGTCTTTTGCTCATTTTGTAATTGGGTTGGCTGTCTTTTTGTTGTTGAGTTGAACAATCTCTTCATATATTCTGGATACTAGACCTTTATCAGATATATTGTTTCCAAATATTGTCTCCCATTGTGTAGGCTGTCTTTCTACTTTCTTGACGAAGTTCTTTGATGCGCAAAAGTGTTTAATTTTGAGGAGTTTCCATTTATTTCTTTCTTTCTTCAATGCTCTTGCTTTGGGTGTAAGGTCTAGGAAACCACCTCCTAGTATAAGATTTATCAGATATTTCCCTACATTTTGTTCTAACAGTTTTATGGGCTTAGATCTAATGTTTAGGTCTTTGATCCATTTTGAGTTAATTTTTGTATAGGGTGTGAGGTATGGGTCCTCTTTCATTCTTTTGCATATGAATATCCAGTTCTCTAGTCTTGTGTCATTTTAACATGTTCCATCGGTTCTTTTTCTTTTTTTCAACTTTTTTTGTGTGTGTGAAATAAAATGTATGTACGAAAAGCAATAAATTTCCAAGCACAACTTAACGAATAGTTATAGAACAAATTTTAAGTTTGGTTTGGGCTACAGTTCCATGATTTTTTGGTTTTTTTCTAGCTGCTGCAAGACACTGGAGATCAACAGAAATACCAGTATAAGGATTCAGGAGTCATACTCATTTGTTAAACCTGGCCTTCTCTGTGTAACTCCACCATCACCTTTGATCTTTCTCCCACTCTTTAGGGGCTGTCAGTAATATGGGATGGGGGATGCAACTAGTTGATTGTCTGGAAGGGCTGGTCCCTCTGCATTTCAGTACTTATCTGGTCCAGGGACCCATCTGTAGGGTTGAGTTATCCTAGTGTATGGAACCTTTGTAGAATCCTATATAATGCCCTAGATATTCTTTAGGATTGGCAGGAATGGTTTTTGTTCAGTTAGATAGGTAGCAATGTCTAATAAGCGTGTGTAAGAGTGACCTCCAATGTAGTCTCTCAACTCTATTTGAACTCTCTTAGTGTAACTCATAACCTTATTTGTTACACTTCTTTTCCCCTTTTTGGTCAGGAGGGCATTGTGATCCCATGGTGACAGGGCCAGGCTCATCCCTGAGGGTCTTCTCTCACACTGCTAAGGAGACTTTCATCGCTAGATGTCATGACCCATGTAGGGGGAGGGCAATGGTTTCACTTGCAGAGTTGAACTTAGAGAGAGAAAGACCATATCTGAGCAACAAAAGAGGTCTTCTGGACGTAACTCTTAGGCATAACTGTAGGTAGGCTAAACTTCTCCGCTACATACGAAGCTTTACAAAAGCAAGCCTCAGGTCATCAGTTTTTTTTTTTAACATTCTCTTATTTCCTGGCATATAACAGATGTTCTAGGTCATCTTGGACTTTCCTTGCTCCAGCCCTGGAATCAGCCATTTCTCTCAGATGCCCTGGTCTCTTTAAGTAGGGAAGAATTTCAAAAATGAAGATCTGGGGCCGTGGTGGCTCAGCAGGCAAGAATGCTCGCCTGCCATGCCAGAGGACCCGGGTTCAGTTCCTGGTGCCTGCCCATGTCAAAAAAATAAAAATGAAGATCTGGGTACTGGGTGTGCTCATTGCTGTTGATTGCATTTACATTATTGATAGCCATTGCTGTTTCCTTTCCTTTCCCTTTCCACAGACAGCACCAGTTTGCACTCCCACTGCAGTGTGTAAGCACTGCTCCTCACTCCCAGCCCCCCAGCCCTGGACATCCTATAAACCTGCTGGGTGTAAACGGGAATCCTCGTCTTGGATTTGCATTCTTGCACATGTTGGAGTCAGGCTGGGCATTTTTTCATTTATTAGCCATTTGCCTTTCCTTGGAATACCCGTTCATAGCCTTTGCTCATTTTTCTATTGGGCTCTTTAAACCTTTTTTAATTGAATTCTGTGTGTTCTTGGTTAATGCTGGATCTGCTCTTTGTTACGTGTGTTGCAAACTTTAAAAAACTGTTTAATTTTTATCTACAAATGCTCTATACCCACCACCTGAAAATCCCTCTTCCCCCTCCCTCCATTGCCAGTGTTGCACACTTATATAAATGGCTGCATAATATTTCATCATATTTTTGCTGTATTTTTCTTAGATCTTCACCCTGTTAAACATTCTAGCTTTTCTATTTTTACAAATATTGCTTCAGGGAAGCATCTGTGTACCAAAAGCTTTTTCCCTAACACTAAAATTATTAGCTTTTTTCCCTTGGACTACAATTGCTGTGCTACATTCACCTAGCCAACTACATAGGTGGATTCTGTGCCATTTCTCTGTACAGTCAGTACTGCTGTGAATTCCTTGTACATTTTACCTTAGATGAGTATGTAAGTTTTATAGTAGATGCCTAGAAGTGAAATTACTATGTCTAAAGGAGTATGCCTGTTTTAGCTTCAATACACTGTTAAATTTTCCTTCCAAAGTGCTATACCAGTTCACATTTCCCCGAGAAACTAATGCAAGCTCACAGCACTACTCAGAGCTGTTATCAGTCTTCCTATTTCTTGTTAATCACACGGGCAAAAAATGCTATCTTCTTAGTTTATTTTGCATTTCTCTGATTTCTAGTGAAGTTGAGCACTATTTCAGGGATAGAAGTCTTTAAGCAATAAAGCTTTGTGGATTATTACAGAACGTCCTCATTAATAATATTGTTCTCTTGGAGCTTATTGTGATCTGCAGAACAGATAGGGCTTTTTTCCATTCCCCAGATGAGGAGAGCTGAGACCCAGAGAGAGGCAGCCTGTTCCTTGGGGCGTGTGGTGATTGGAAGGCAGAGCTGGCTATGGCCCGGGTCTTCATCCCGGTGCTGCTCCTCTTCGATGGGGCTGACTGGAGGCAGGGACTGCCTGGCTGCCCTGGGAGGAGGGGTCCTACTGCTCTACCTAGAGCTGGCATCTTATTCCCCTTTCCCATCCCAGAACCCAACCTGGGGGAAGACGACGAAGACAAGGACTTGGAACCAGGCCCATCGGGGACCTCAAAGGCCTCAGCCCAGATTTCAGGCCAGTCAGACACAGACATCACCGCCGAATTCCTACAGCCTCTGCTGACACCTGACAACGTGGCCAATCTGGTGAGGATGGGTGGGAGCCATTTCCAGCCACTGCCGGGAAGAGGGTCTCCTAGTTCTTTTCCCTGCTTTTACTACCCCCTGTCTACCTCCTCCAGGTAGCATCAGCTTGGAAACACTTCTCCCCCATCAGTGCTGGGAGGGTTGGGTCCATTGGGCTCTCTAACCATAGGTGGGCCTCTTCCCTGATCCTTACTCCTTCAGAAAATTACTTGTCACTACTTGCCCTGACAGTCCCTCTTTGGGAGGTCTGAGTCCCTCTCCAAACCCACTCACCCCAACTCTCACTCTCTCCTCTCCTTTGAAAAAAAATTTAGGGCCAGTGAGCTGAAGAGTAGGGGATTTCATGAGCCTCATGAGTTGTTAAGTGGTGTGGAAGTGGGTATTGGTAGGGCAGTAGGGCCAAAATATTCCTCAGAGTCTCAAAGATGTTCTGCTCCAAATTAAAAGAAATTCTTGCTTGGTATTGAGGGTGGGGTAGCAGTCTCACATCAGTTCTCTGGCTGTAGCAGTGTCCACACCTTCCCACATGGTGGTCATGGAGAGTGTCTCCCCCATCCTCAGTGATGGTCATCCCCGTGTGGAGGCTCTGAGGGGTGTTTTGTTGGATGTGGAGCGGAGCTGTTGGAAGAGATTATGAGAAGACGTCTTTCCAGTTCAGATCTCTCGTGAGCTTCAGGCCTTGATGTCCGTCTGCCTCCTGGGGACCTGTCTTCCCTTGAATATTCACCAGCAACTCAGACTCACCATGTTAAAACCAAACTTGTAAAATGTCCTTCAGCGTTCCTCTGCAGACTTGTGGCTCCTCCTTGGTAAACCAGCCACCTAGTTCCCAAACCAGAAACCTGGGAGTTAACCTCTTGCCTTCCTCCTCAAATCTATCCCCTCTTTTCCTCTTCTCCATCCTCACGGCCCTCCCCTGGTCCAGTATCCACCCCGCACCCCACCCCCAACTCACAGCCAGCCTACTTCTGGGCTCTGGCCTCCAGCTGTGCTCTTTCAATTCACTCTCCACTTGGCACTCGGAGCAGACTTTCTAGGGCACAAATTGTGACCCTCCCCTGCTTCAGAACCCTGTCATGACTCTCTCGTTACCTCCCAGATAAAATATAAATTCAGTTTGCCTTAGAAGGCCCTCTGTGATCCAGATTTCATCAACTCATTCAACCTTTTCTAGCTTCATCATTCGCTAAAAAATTGTCCTTTTTCAAAATTTATTGGCATGAAGTTGTTCATAGTATTCTTTTACATTTCTAATGTCTACTGACTTTTATAACCTTTTCTTATTTCTGTTGTCTTTATTTCCTTCACTTTCTTTTAAATTTTTTCCCCCAAAACTTTAAGTTAGGGCGGGCCACGGTGGCTCAGCAGGCAAGAATGCTTGCCTGGAATGCCAGAGGACCCGGGTTCAATTCCCGGTGCCTGCCCATATATATATATATATAAAAAAAAAAAAAAAAACTTTAAGTTAAATGTTTGGCTCCTTAGTTTTCCTTTTTTTTCCCAATATAAGCATTTAAAGATATGATTTTACATCTAAGTACCATTTTAGCTGCATCCCATACTTTTTTATTTGTAGTGTTTTCATTATCTTTCTGTTCTAATTATTTTATTATTTAGAATATGTATTTAAAGCACCATTTGTATGGGGAGTTTTAAATTATCTTTTAAGAGTATAATATGTTCTGCAAACTGATTTCCTGCCATACATGACATTGTGGGCAGGGGAAGTGGTCTACTAGGATGCTGACTTTTGGGGAATCAGTTTACAGTACATACTATTCTCTTCACTGTACTCCTTTCCTCTTTCTGGACCACAATACCAGCTCTGCTTCCATTAAGCCTTCCCTCATGTTTTTCTTGTACCTGGAATATTTATTCCATTCCCCACCATGGGATCTTGCCTTCCCCTCAATCTCAACCTGGGTGCTACTTCTCCAGGGAACTGGCCGCTCCCCTGATCCCCTGGTGCATCTCATGGCACCTTTCATTCATCTCTCATGCACCACATTTGACCATTGCTCTTTTTCTCCCTGACTCTCCAGCAGTCTGAGCACCACGAGAGCAGGCCCAGCTCTGTCTTAGTCATTGCTATTTCTCCTGTGCATGGAGCACATTTGCTGAGTTACTAATTAAAGAAAGTCCCCTCTTCCCTGGACATCCCACAGGTCCTAATCAGCATGGTTTACCTGCCCGAGGCCATGCCTGCCTCTTTCCAGGCAATCTACACCCCGGTGGAGTCAGCAGGCACTGAAGCCCAGATCAAACACCTGGCTCGGCTCATGGCCACACAGATGACGGCAGCAGGACTGGGGCCAGGTGAGGGTCAGGTGGAACAGACCCGGGACAGGGATTGGCAGCCTGGGTTTGGAAGCATGTTCTTACTTCCTCAAAATAATGACAGATGAAAACTGTGTGAGTCCTCACATGTAAATAATTGTGAGTTCCATGGAGTTGTGGCGTGCTGGGATTCCAGTCTCTTAGACAACCTTCAGATACCCGGTTTCATTCAAGTGGGGTGCAGAGGCTTTCTGTGATAATCCCCATTGTATAGATGAGAAAACTAAGGCTCAGTGGTAGCAGGCCAGGGCTGGCTGGATAAACAGTCCAGTGAGTGTGGCTAGGGTTTGAACACAGGTCATTGACTCTAAAGCCAGTTCTCACCACTGTCCTAGGTGACCTTTAATAATAAATGTCCTAGGTACAGACCATGTCTGCATGCCATGGGGGGATACTGAGCCCCTACATACAGGAGGAAGACCCAGGTTGTGAGTGACTCTCCAACTCCGTTCTATTGGATTTCAAAGCCCGGGCTCATAACCACTATGGTCCTGCTGGTGCCTGGCACATAGCAAACACCTCACATGTGGCAGCTCACGAGTTGTTTCGTTGTGAATAGGGGAGGGGCTGGTGCAGGGGGCTGGGAGAGAGTTGATCGAGTTCAGTGATGAGTAGTCCATGTAACACAGTGGATGAGAATATAGATTCTGGAACTTGATTCCTCAGTTACTTAGTAGCTTTGTGACTTTGGTCAAGTTACTTAACTGCTTTGAGTCTCAGGTTTTTCCCCATGTTACAGTACTATCGAGGTATATAGTGACATGCACAACACTTACGTGTACACCTTAGTGAGTTTTCACAGAGTGAACACACTAGTGTAACCACCACCCACATCATGACAGAACCTGTTCCAGAAAGTTCCTTCTTTCCAGTCAATACTCAACTACCTCTGTAGATTAGTTTTGCATATTCTTGAACATCATATGAATGAAATTAGAGAGGCTGGCTTCTTTTGCTCAGCATAAGTTTTTGAGATTTGCCTATATGTGAACTAATTGTTTATTTTTTATTGTTTAGTAGTGTTCCATTATGTGGATGTACCACCATTAGTTCATCCATGCTTCTGTTGATGGACTGTGGGTTGTTTCTAGGGTGGAACTATTGTGAATGAAGCTGCCATGAACATTGCTATGCAACCCTTTTGATGCATACATGCCCTCATTTATGTTGAGTATATACCAAGAAGTAGGATTGCTGGGTATAGTCAGCAATATACCCTGCTGGGTCAGGGTATAGTCAATGCTATTAAAAACTGCTGATCAAGTTTCCAGAGGCTTTACTGTTTTAAACTCCCACCACCAATGAAGGCCATATCTAGTTTGAGCCTCGGTTTTATTGCAAATGGAGACAAAAAGAGAATCCACCCCAGAAAGGTGTGAAAATGTAAGCAAAGTTTTGGATATATGCGGCTTAGAAGGGAGCGTGGCACTCAGGAGGTTCCCAGATATCAGTTATTATTGTGATCATTTGTTACCTGGGAAGCAGGAATGGGTGGGTGGAGGGGGTCAGGGGGACAAGGGAGCGGGAGGGAATGACTGACATGCCCAGTGCCAGTATTCTTTGCCTGTCAGGCGTGGAGCAGACCAAACAGAACAAGGAGGAGCCCAAGGAAGAGAAAGTAGTGAAGCCAGAGAGTGTCCTGATCAAGCGGCGCCTGTCAGTTCAGGGTCAGGCTATCTCTGTGGTGGGCTCCCTGAGCTCCATGTCCACTCTGGAGGAGGAGGTACCCCAGGCCAAGAGGAGGCCAGAGCCCATCATCCCGGTCACGCAGCCACGGTGAGCTCCTTCTAGGTGCTGGGCTTGGGTGTGTGAGGGACAGACGGGATTTGTCTGACCTCATAGATAATGCCATAACCATTAATACTTATTGTTTTATTTTGTTGAAGATGTCAGTTCTCATATCCAGAATGGGGAGAATGATAGTATCTCTCTAATAAGGATTGTGGGAGAATTAAATTAGTTCATGACCATAGTTAGAGAATTAAATTAGATAACTCCTGGTATTAAAAGCCATCACAATTGTAAAGCATTTTAACATGATTTTTTTTTTCATATGCTGTATGGTACAAGTCACATTTTGTTCTTTTTCCGTATGACTATCCCGTTACTGCAGCACCATTTGGTCATTTTTTTCTTTTCTTTTGGGAAGTACACGGGCCAGGAATTGGACCTGGTCTCCCACATGGCAGGCGAGAATTCTACCACTGAACTACCCTTGACGTGATTTTTAATGTACAGTAAGGCTCCTGGTTGTCACCCTCCTCCTTATTACTTCCCTTGCAGGTTACAAAATCCAGCCAGTCCCTGCCCTGTCCCCAACTGATTCTTGCTAACAGGACCTTGAATGACCCCCTGCTTCCTCTCTGAGCTCTGCTCCCCTCTCTTCACTCAGGTCCCCAGTCACACCAGCCTTCTTGGTATTCCTTGAACGGCCACATAGGTCCTCACTTCTAGGCCTTTGCACTTGCCGTTCTTTCTGCCAGATATCTTTTGAGTCTTGTTTTCTCACTTTGTTCAGGTCTCTACTCATACCTTACTTCCTCGTAGAGGTCTTCCCTGAAACCCTTTACAGAACTGCATCTTCTTCCTTGTTCCTTACTCTGTACCCTGTTGTGTTCAGAGTCACAGGGAGTTAGATAGGCAGCATGGGGGAGGGGAGCCTCTTTGGGTGGGGCTGGGCTCCAGTTCAGTGTCCCCGTCCCTACTGTCTCACTTAGGCTGACAGGTGCTGGTGGGCGCAAGAAAATCTTCCGTCTAAGTGACGTGCTAAAGCCCCTGACTGACGCCCAGGTTGAGGCCATGAAGCTAGGTGCTGTGAAGCGGATCCTGCGGGCAGAGAAAGCTGTCGCCTGCAGTGGGGCAGCCCAGGTTTGCCCCTACCCCTACCCCCATCCTCCCATGCCCTCTTCCCAAGAGCCCATCTCTTCACTGAGGTCAGACCTCCCTGGTTCCCAAGCCCAGCTGGGCCACTCTAGCCTCAGACCTGGGCCAGCCACTCTTCCATGCCTCACTAGTGTCCTCTCTGAAACAGAGACAATCACGGTCCTCACACCTGAGGAGGAGGAAATGTGTGAACACACCTGAGCTCTCGGTTAGCACAGGGCTGTGTGCGAGCAAGAGCTCTGCAAGTGAGGGCTGCTGTTTTTTTGTGGTTGTTAATGTCATCATCATCTTATTGTTTAGATTCATGCATACCTGGATTCTGTCACTTGCTGGTTTTGTAACCTCTATCAAGTGACTTTGTTTCCTATTCTTTCAAGTCTATTGGTAATTAACAAAGTAGTATGTGAATATCCTCTCAGTCTAAAAATATTTTCAAGCAGTACAGGTTCAGTCTCCCTTGACCACTACCTGTGTCCCATTCCTTCCTCAAAGGTGACAAATGCACAAATTGTGTGAGACCTTCAAGATCTTTCTGTGCATTGAGATACTCTTTCTAGAAACTCCTAGTTATATTCTGTGATGATGACTTTTTTTTTTCTCCTGGGCGGGCACTGGGAATTGAACCGGGTCCTCCAGCATGACAGGCAAGACCTCTGCCTGCTGAGCCACCGTAGCCCTTGCCTTTTCATGTTTTTACACACGGGGCCCTACTGGGTGTAAGGTTCTTCAGCTTCCTTTCTCACTTAGCACTGTGTCTGGACTGGACTCTGCGGTGTGAGGTGTCAAGGGTGTGATTGGGTGTCAGGTCCACCCTAACTTGGACTGACAAGCTCACTCTTCTGCCAGGTTCGCGTAAAGATCCTGGCCAGCCTGGCGACACAGTTTGACTCGGTTCTGAAGGCTGAAGTCCTGTCTTTCATCCTGGAGGACGTGCGGGCCCGCCTGGACCTGGCCTTTGCCTGGCTCTACCAGGAGTACAACACCTACCTGGCAGCTGGGGCCGCGGGCGCTCTGGACAAGTATGAGGACTGCCTCATCCGCTTACTCTCTGGCCTGCAGGAGAAGCCAGACCAGAAAGATGGGTGAGTAGGACGGCCCTGCCCCTGCCTGGGATTCTGGGTCTGACCTGCACCCTCCTGACCCCCAGAGTCCATCCTGTGCCTCACCTTCCATTTCTACTTTCTGGCCACCTCCCTCTTTATCCCCACATGCTCATCCAAGTCCCCCTTCCCTTCGGGAGGCCGGGACAAGGTCACAGCTGAGCGTACGCTCCAGGTCATACTCCCTGGCCTTGTTCCCCAGCTTGCCTCCTTCTCTCTGTGTGACTTGCATCACTTTACCTCTGGGCCTCCACTTGCCCATCTGTAAATGACAGCTCTCAGCTCATAGGCTTGTTTTAAAGATTGACTTCTTGCCTTTCCATCCATTGCCCAGGTCAGCTCTGTGGCC
This sequence comes from Tamandua tetradactyla, assembly GCF_023851605.1. Classification (NCBI taxonomy): domain Eukaryota; kingdom Metazoa; phylum Chordata; class Mammalia; order Pilosa; family Myrmecophagidae; genus Tamandua; species Tamandua tetradactyla. The sequence continues at coordinate 15,239,481 of NC_135342.1, forward strand.
TCCTCACTGTTCTCAGCCTCCAGCTCACTCAGCCATTTTCCACATAGCAGGGGATATTTCACAATATAAATCCTGTCTTGTTGCTTCCCTGCTACAAATGTTCCATGGCTCTCCATTGCTCTGGGGATAAAATACAGCCCCCTCACTAGGGCCCACAAGGCTTTGCAGGACCCAACCCCGACCATCCCCTTCACCCTCTTTTTCTGTCCCCCACCACCTGAACTTTAGCTACACTGGTCTCTGTTCCTCACACATGCTGAGTTGGGGCCTTGACATTCAGCTCTCTGCCTGGGATGATCTCCCTCAGCCTTGGCATGGCTGGCTTCTCAGCAATAGCATCTACTCAGATGTCACCTTGATGCTGCCTTCCACGGCCATTGTGACTAAAATAGCCATACCCTCCCTACCCCATCATTCTCTCCCATTGCTTCTTTATACAAAGTACTTAAAACAGCCTGAAGTCCTGCACTGATTTTTTGCCTACATTCCCAACCAGAAGGTAAGGCCATTAGGATAGATATCCTGTTTTTCTCATTCACTTTTGAATCCCCAATCACTAAAATAGTGCCCGGCACTCAGAAATGTGTATTCAAGTCATGAATACCCATTTTACAAAGGGGAAAAACTGAGTTTCAGAGAGATAACATTTCCCCCCGAGCCACTTAGGGGGAAATGCCACTGGCCTCTTGTGAACCTTGCCCTGTTCACCTCCAAAGCTCGGTGAGCAGTTGTCAAGGGCTCTGCCAGCTCTGAGCTCCTGTGATACAGTAGGATTCTTTTGAGAAGAAGGGATACCAGGCTGAAATGAGAAGGCCTTCTCTGCAACCTTTCCCTGCCTTACCCTCTCTGCAGGATCTTCACCAAAGTTGTGCTGGAGGCGCCCCTCATCACTGAGAGTGCCCTGGAGGTGATTCGCAAATACTGCGAGGACGAGGTGAGGAGGAGCAGTTGCACAGCTCCTCCATCCCCAGCATTGTGGTGCTGGTAGCAGTTCTGCTCCTGGGGCCCATGGCAGGTGGCAGGGGTTCTAATAGGCACACAGCCTAGATCTTGTGGCAGGGAGGGGCTGGGCCCTTTCATCTAGGTATCAGCTTTGAGTAGAGAGAGAGTCAAAGGAGAGAGCCAGAAAGATTCCAAAGGTACCCTGCAGGTGGGGTACGCCCCCCGCCCCTGCCTCAGCCCTGGCATGAACGTGATGAGGATGCAGTGGTTTCTGGCAGGGTGGATGGAGATGTGGTGATGTGGTGAGGCAGCCTTTTAGCCCCTCCCTCCTGCCACAGAGTCGCACTTACCTGGGCATGTCCACGCTTCGAGACCTGATCTTCAAGCGCCCGTCCCGCCAGTTCCAGTACCTGCATGTCTTGCTGGACCTCAGCTCCCACGAGAAGGACAAGGTGATCCCCACCACCACCCCTGCTGGGCCACGTACTCTGCCAGCCGTTTGCAGAGTCCTTCCTCTGTCCTGAGGAACCCGCTAACCTCCTCCCCACAGTCACCGTGAAAGGTTCTCCCTGGACCTAATGCCTTTCTTGCAACTTTTTTTTTTCTTTCTTTCCATTTTTGATGATGTATAGCAGCTCAGAAACTAGGGGTGAATGTGTTGGACCATCCCACAGTGTACACACATACATACACTTGTCCCTCGCATCCCAACTCCAAGAAGGAGTTGCCCTTGCTCCACCAGGGTTGGGGAGGCCCTCTTAGAGCCTAGCCCTGTTCTGGAAACCAGAGGTTCCAAGCAGGGAAGGAGCCCTGTAAGATTAGTCAGCACATGCTGTGGACTTGCAGTGCTCAATGCTGTGAGCCCCAGGAGCCCCAGGGCAGGTTCTGACCCTTTCCTTGGAGCACTGGCAGGGGAAGTGATTCAAGGAAGACTCTGGAAGATGGGACATGTGAGCCAAGACCTGAATTGTCAGTAGGTGGTGTGCTGTAGGCAGAGGGAATGGCATGCACACAGTTGAGAGGAGAGCCCCGCGTCATCCCTCCTCCAGCCTTTTGCCGGCTCCTTAGCCTGGCTTTGTGCATCTGTCCATTTTTTCAGACCTTCACTGTGATTCTCTGGACCTGAGTCTGCGCTGTTTTTTGGGACTCAGCAGTGCCTACGACCAACCCCTGCCCTCTTGGGTCCTAGTGAGTAAGGTTGTAAAAATAGGATTTAGCCAGCACTAAAAAGAAGGGGTGACAGGCAGACATTACAGGCACAGGGTACCTTCTGTGCCAAGATTCAAAGCCAGGGAGACTGACCCTTTTGAAGAACTGAGGAGAGAGTGCTAAGTCTGGTTGGAGCATATCAAGCAAGGCAAGAAGTAGTGAGGGATGCAGCTGAAGAGCAGACAATGAGCTCATTCAGGGCCTTGAGTTTGGCCAATATCTTTCTCCTTAGGTGCTGATCAGACATAGGCTGAGGCCCTTCTCAAGCTTCGGCTTGTTTTCCTGCAGATACCACCAAACTTGGAAGAATAACAGCCTCTCTTCCTCCTCTTCACTCTTCCCCGTCTTGCCTCTCTCTCCAGGTGCGTTCCCAGGCCCTACTCTTCATCAAACGCATGTATGAGAAGGAACAGCTACGCGAGTATGTGGAGAAGTTTGCCCTCAATTACCTGCAGCTCTTGGTCCACCCCAACCCACCATCTGTGCTGTTTGGAGCTGACAAGGACACAGGTTTGATGCAGGTTCATCAGACACATATTGAATACCTGCTGTGTCCCAAGCTCTGTGTTGGGCACTGGGATCAGAGACAGGTCAATGCTGAACCCTGCCCAGCCTGCTGGGGAAGACTCCTTCTAGTCATGACCCAAGCAGCCAGACCTATAATGGGAAACCAGGGGGCTGTAGGAGCCCAGCCTGAGGGGTCAGCGTGAGGGGTCAGGGAGGACTGCCTGGAAAGGGGCAGGTTAAGTTGAGGCTGGGCACAAGAAGAACTAACCAGGGATGGGGTTTCCAGAAGGGGTCAACAGGATCCTCTCAGGCCGGTTACTTCCCCAAAGTGCAGGACCCCTGGAGTTACAGATGGGAAAACCTGGGCTCCAAGAAAAGGGACCGTTAAGTTGGAGGGTTCAGAACTGTGATGGAGACACAGAGGAGATCTGCCCCAGCCTGGGTGCAGGGGATGCTTCTGTGGAGAGGTATGATCGACAAGAGACACAAAGGATGAGTAGGCACAAGGCAGGAGGAGTTGGGAAGTGGTGTTCCCGGAGACACGGGCCCTGGAAGATTAAAATGTAAGGCATGGGTGGAGCAGAGTTTGCAGCAGGACAGTGGGATGGAGAGATGTGGGGCATGCTGGGCTGGGCCCCACAGGGCTTTGGAGGTAGTGTGAGGTGAGAAGCATGGATGTTAGCCCAAGAGCATATGGCGCCATGGAAGATTTTGAGCAGGGGAGAGGCAGGGTCAGAATTATACTTCAGAAAAATCCTCTAGGTGCCATATGGACTGGAAGTCAGAGGAGACTGGAGGTGGGAGCTCAGAGCAGGGGCTCTGTCCCCCACCCCATTTCCCTGCCAGTTTTCTGGAGCTGGGCCTTCCCAGTCCCTTCTCTCCTCATCCTCCCCTCCTCACTGACCTGCTCACTGAGAACTGGATGAGAGGGGGTTAGGAGGAGAGTGTGGGGCCAGACTGATCCCTGCCCTCTGCCCTATCAGAGGTGGCAGCGCCCTGGACTGAGGAGACGGTGAAGCAGTGTCTATACCTCTACTTGGCCCTCCTGCCTCAAAACCATAAGCTGATCCATGAGCTGGCAGCTGTTTACACTGAGGCCATCGCTGACATCAAACGTACTGTGCTGAGGGTCATCGAACAGCCGGTGAGACCCTGGGCCCACCATGGGCAGGGCAGGATCCTGACTTCAGCCTTCCCCAGCCTCCCCTCTTCAGCATGTGCTCGGCATAAAGGGTCGTGACCTCTGGGCTGAGTGGTTCTATGGCTTAGGGGTGATCCTCACATCCAGCAGGTCGGGAGAAGACAGCCAGGTGGCTCAACAGTTAAGATCTTGGAGTCAGAAAGATCTGAGTTCACATTCTGCCTCTCGCTTTCTCACAGTGCAGCCTCAGACCCCATTGGTAAAATAGGGAAGAGAATTCAGTCCCCCTAGGATTGTTGCAAGGGTTCAGTGAACTCATGCACATGAACATCTGGTCATCGTGAGCCGGCCTTCCCCTGCATTGTACAGGACCTCCTCCACATGAGATATACCTCAGTTGCAAATTTGCACCTGGAATTTGGGAGATCTGCCTTTCCAACTTGCAGCTGAATTGAAAATTGCTTTTTCTTTCTTTTTTAATCTCTGTCTACTATTTTTTTTTAATGAAGAAATTTCAAACATAAAAGGATAAAGAGTAGTACATAAATCTCTACATATCTGCCACCTAGATTCAAGGGTCCTTACTTATAAAATGGGGATAAAAGGATTGTTGTGGGGATGAATAGATCATCCCCTATTTTAGAGAGTTGACTACAATTTGCAGAAAAGTGAGCTCACTGGGCAGGGAGCTCTGTGAGGGCAAAGACTATCGGTTTCTTGCGCAATTGTAAGTGTTTATTTAATGAAGAAGAGAGTGAGCTCCAGAAGCAGCAGCAGGTATGAGCCCTGATATGAGTATGCATCCAGGCCAGGGTGATAGCATCCTTGAAGGGGGTGGGCAGGGCTCCCTGATGCTAGGGAAGCCAGAAAAAATACTCGCCCAGAAATGGAGGCACCAGTTGCTTTCAAAATGAGGTCAGGTGTGGGACAGCAGAAAAGGAAGTGCCCACTAGGTTGGAGGGACAGCATTAGCAGAGGCTAAGAAGCTGGAGGAAGTCTGGGGCAGTAGGCAGTCTTGGGTAGAGGAGACCAAGGTACCCCAAAGTCCCAGTATTCTCCACTCTATCCCCAGGCTTCTCAGCCTCTATAGTTTGCCCAGTCCCTTCCCCAGGCCTTGCAGTCATCTCTATCTCCCCTTCTAGATCCGAGGAATGGGCATGAACTCACCAGAGCTGCTCCTGCTTGTGGAAAACTGTCCCAAGGGGGCAGAGACACTGGTCACCCGATGCCTGCACAGCCTCACAGACAAAGGTGCCTCCTTTGAGACCCCCATCTTTCACCCTTTCCTTCATCTCCTAGGCCTTTCCTTTTCCCCACTTTTGATTCTAGGATCTGGGGATCAGAATTGCAGAGTCCAGACGGTTGGATAGCTTGTGGTTCTCCCCATCCTTGGGCCTCAGATTCTCCATCTGGAACAGTGTTACTGACCACAGATGAAAAACCAGGGGCCAAGAATTCCTGCTCTGAAATTGAGTTGTTCCTCCTCACCCATACTTACACACCCACCACTGTTCTCTGCCCTCTGTGCCCTTGCCCTGTCCCACCCTCCCCACTACCCCAGCATGAGGATTTCCCGTTCATTCTCTCTACAGTGCCGCCCTCCCCAGAGCTGGTCAAGCGGGTTCGGGACCTCTACCACAAGCGCCTGCCAGATGTCCGCTTCCTCATCCCTGTACTCAATGGTCTGGAGAAGGTACTGGCCAGGGCTTGGAGGGCACAGAGGGGAGGCCAAGCAACAAAAGAGAAGGTGGAATCACATCTTGCTTCTGGTTAGGAATTTTAGGAACGCCTGGCAGCCCCAGGTGACTGGGAAATACGCAGGCACATGGTCTTGGGCTTGTCATTACAGAGATGTAACCTTAGTTCCACCTCATCGTTCTCTGTGACCTTAGCATGTCGCTTCCTGTCTCTGAGCCTGTCTCCTCATCTGCCAAATGAGGGTCACAGTGACACCCCCCCCCAATACTGTCCCAGGGCCTAAATGACACTACAGAGCAGGACACTATGCCTAGCACATGCAGTCCCTGAGGGGCCTTGCCTGTAACAAGCTGTGAGCCTCCAGCTCCTCATTTATAAAGGAGGCATGATGGTAACAGTGAGCTTGTGTGTGCAACGGGTATGGCTGCCCAGGAACTATTTGGCACCAAGGAGACATAGGTGGGGAACTGGGTCACTGTGCAGACTCAGGCCTAGTGAGCTGAGGGGAAGCTCAGCCCCAAGGGACCAGAGGAGTGATGACAGAACGAAAGGGTTTGCTGAGGCCAGATCTTAACCCCTCATGACCCAAGAGTAAGCAGGTAGTAGGTAGGGAGGGGGTATATCTGACCTGCCTTCCCTGCCCGTCTCTGCAGAAAGAGGTGATCCAGGCCCTGCCCAAACTCATCAAACTCAACCCCATCGTGGTGAAAGAGGTCTTCAACCGCCTGCTGGGCACCCAGCATGGTAGGTGATGTGTCCCTGGCTCCTTGCTTCTCTCCCTCTTGGCTCTCTGTGCTCAAAGTCCCCCAGGAGATGCCCCACCCCCACCCCCACCACCACCCTTGCCAGGGAGAAAGAGGTCTCAGTCTCTTGGGAGGTAGAGAAGCGCTCATGGTGCTCCCCAGGGCTACAATCAGATGTGGCATCTGAACCTTTGTCCCAAGGTCCTAGGCAACCCTCCTGTGCTGTTTGGGTGATGGTTTCATCTGTGGGAGGACCAAAACTGTGCCATTGGGTTCTGACTGGAGTGGCCAGTTACCGCTGTGTTTCCTCTTTGAGTATCTTCCCTTTCAGAACCTGACTACTCCCCCAGACTCAGTCACTAGTTCCACTCCTGCCCTTCTTTGGGTCTTGCCTGAATCTCTCATACTATGGGTATGGGGTATTTGCTTGACATGGAGATTTTGGGCACAGTCCAGACTTTCAACTTAGAAAAATTACTGAGTAATGTAAAACAGATTCCTCGCCACTCACCCCAGTCACCAGACCTAGGGTGGGAGTGGAGCTATTCATCATAACCTGGTGATTAAAAAAAAAAGTGTGTGGGAACATCAAAATACCAACATCAGAGAGCTGTCTGCTGGGGCCCCACACTGGTTTGCAAGTCCATTGCCCATCCTGTCTTGTCCAGTCTGTGCTGGTTAGTGCTAGGAACTCAGCATTGAGTTGACTGCCTGGTCCTGACCTCCTGGGTACACAGTCCAATGGAGAGAGACAAAGAAACAGTTTTAATACACTCAGATATTGCTTTAACAAGGAAAGGAACCTAGCATAGGGAAGGAGAGTGGAGTGAAGACCTTAGGCTACCTAGTGAAGGCTTCCCGGAGGGGTGGACTTTTTCAAGCTGCTACCTCATTGAGCTCCCTTTTCTGAGTTCTCAGTCTCTCTCTTCCCCTCCATCAACCCTTTGTCTTCCTCTAAGCAGAAGGAACCTCATCTTCATTAACTGCCTTCCAAATCTGGGAAACTCAGACCCATCTCTTCACTTAGGATCTGTGTTATCTCTGTTCTTCACCCCCTGCTGCAGGTGAAGGAAACTCAGCTTTGTCCCCCCTGAACCCCGGAGAGCTTCTGATCGCATTACACAACATTGACACAGTGAAGTGCGACATGAAATCTATCATCAAAGGTGAGGCTCATCCCCCACCCCCACCCCCACCCCCGCCTCAAATGGCTTGGCCTCTGCAGGTCCTGGGCGAGAACTGCTGAAATCTGCCAACTTGGAGATAATGCTGTCTGCAGCCCCTCCGCAGGGCTCCAGAGGACCTCCCCACCCATTTCATTCACTCTCTCCAACCTCCTTTTTTCGTTTCCTCTGTCTAAGAAACTCCTGCACCTGCTGTCCTGTGCACTGGCACAGAGTAGTCCAAAAGAAATATGCAAGCACTCTCCTCCCCTAGCTTCCCTAGGAGCAAAAGGAAGCAAAGCCCCCAGCTACCTGCTAGTCAAAGTCACAGCAAGTGTAGACTCAGTAGGGATTTGTGCCCCAGGAGGTATGCACCAGTGCAGTTTCTGGACCCAAGCTGAGTGAGGCAGGAGAGCTTGCCACCACGGTAAGGACTTGGCAACACTAGCCAGCTTGCGACGGTCAGTTTTCCCATAGCTGCCATCACCTTACTAAGCATTTATTTTGAGCCAGGCTCTCCCTAAGTGCCTTACAAGCCTGCTCTGTTGGATCCTCCCCACAAATCCTCTGGTAAGTAGGGCATCTAACATTTTGTAGACAAGGAAATGGAGGTTACAGATGATTTGCCGAGGGTCACCAGCAGCTAAGTGGTATAGTGGGAAAAACACAGAATATACAGTCAGGCAGATCTGAGTTGGAATCCCAGCTCTCCCTATTTTGCCTGCTTGAGGTGGCTTGGGTCTCAAGATCACCTCCCCTGAGAAGGCCTCTTCCTCAGCTCTCCAGAGCTCCCCTCTTCTCCTCTGAGGGAAATTTCTTGTCCAGGAGTTGTCCTAGCCTATATCTTTCATCAGTAATTTGTTTCAGAAACTATTTTAAGGTCAGGAGGACTTAGGAAAGTTTAAAATCCATATTAAAATTGAAAAAATCAGACCTCTACTGGAAGAAAGCAGGTGAAAAGGGTCGATGGAGGCTGTAATCCAGGAGTTTGGTCCCTTCTAGTCTCCCAGACCCCCTTGATGATCTGAGGGTCATATGGACCCAGTCCGAAGGAGAGGATGCTAACCACCACCGAAAGCCCACTCATTAATCGAAACTTAGAACCCCTTTCTGCCCCATCCCCTGGTGTTGCAAAGAGGAGCCATGGTGCACAGAGAGGGCCTTGCCTCATGTTCCCCAGGCAGCCAATAGCTGGGCCCCTGGAAGAGCAGCAAGATCACCCTTCAAAACCTCATTTGTTTCCAGCAAGCCTTTACAGGCATCCATCCATCCTCTTCAGGCCCACAACCCTCATTCCGAGCTTCCCAGCATCCAGTCCAGCCTATTCCAAAAGCACATGACATTTTTCTGCTGCTCGGGCACTGTGGCAATTCCTGGTTGCACTAACAACCCCAGTCAATCCTAACCTCCAAATGACAAATCTAATCCTATTTTGTGCACCATTGGAATTCCAGTGTCCAACAGTAGGAGTATTCCCACCGCTCATACCTTCCATAAGCCACTCTTTTCTCCATGAGCTTTTCTATAATTAGACCCACCTCCAGTGATCTGGCCCACCAGTTAAACTCATTGAGCACATCTGCTCAGACCTCTGCTGGGTGATTCTGGGGACACAGCAGTAACTGAGACAGCCCTTTTCCTGCCCTTCTGGGCTCTTAGTTCAGTGGGGGAAACACCTGTCCCCAGACAAGTGACAATCCTGAAAGGGCAGGGCTGGGACAGAGAAGTTCAGAGAGGGTACCTGCCCTGTCCTGGGTGAGGGATCAGAAAGGGCTTCTTGGAGGGAAGAAACACCTGACCTGAGACTAGGGAAGGATGGGCAGGGGAGAAGACAATCCAGGAAAAAGGAAGAACATTTGCAGAGGCCAAGGGCCTCACTAGCATGGCTGGGCTCTGGAACTGCAGAGTTGAACCTGGCTGGATCTTGTGGTTTGGGAGAGAGGGGGTGTTAAGTGACAAGGCACTACTATAACCATTAATAAAGCTGCACCTGGCTCAGGCCCAATCTCACGAGGGCCTCTGGGAGAGTCAGGGTCAGATTTCAGCTTTCAAAAGACCCCTGAGTCTGCTGTGTGAATTGGGAGGCCCAGGAAGAGGCTGGAGCAGGAGCTGAGGAGAAGGGGTATATTCTGGAGGCATTTAGGTGGTAGAGTAGGTGGGCCTAAGTGACATGGGTGGGAGGAGCAGCTACTTTCATGGTCCTGGCACATTCCTCATCTCATGCAACTCTCCCCTTCCCTAGATACCTGCCCTCCCCTCTCTAGCCTCCTCTCTGCCTGTCAACCCGAAATGCCTTCACCCTCCTCAGCTTCTACGCCATTGCATCCCATTAGCCTCTCAAGGATCAGGGCCTGTCTTCTGGCTCAATAAAGACTTCCTGATTGACACACTTACATGGCAAGTGGTGTTTGGGGAAGAAGGGGTTCAGAGGCAGTTTCTGGGTTCTCCCCATTAGCACAATGGATCAGGGTTCTACCCACTCATGTAGGGGATCAGACCCTAAGATCTGCCCTAGTCTGCCCGCCCTCTTGGGCCCTTCTTGACGCTGTGGCTGAACCAGGATGCCTGTCCTATGCCCAGGCCTCATCCTCTTCCCAACTTTTGTATGTACTCTACTGGCGTGTCCCTGTGTCCCTCAGAACCCTTGACATGTATCCACCCCAATATTCCTGCACTGGTATGAGGGTTGGGGAGCGGGCAGTCCCCTGACCAGCATGGTGGAGGGACATCTCTCCTGTCCCCTGGATTGGGAACTTAACAAAAGGTAATAGCTGCCTTCTTTCTCTGATAAGAGTCAGGTTGGCAACCTGTCTTTCCCCCTTAACCGTTGGAAGAGTTGTTCCCCAAAGAGAAGGGGCTGAGGTCTCCGTGCTCCAACCAGTGCAGGGCCTCTAGGAGCTATATGTGTTTTTTCCCTTGGACTAAATTCCTGGCTTTTCATGGGCTGGGTCACAGTGTCCACTCAGAAAGTGACCTGCTGGGTGCAGAGAGCCTTCCTGCCTTACCAGAAGCTTTGAGAACCAAAGCTGGGCCTCACCATACACAGGCAGACAACAGAGCTGAGGCTCTCAAAGGGTGGGGTTTCGGGCCACAGTGGCTCAGCAGGTAAGAGTGCTTGCCTGCCATGCCTGAGGACCCAGGTTCGGTTCCTGGTGCCTGCCCATGTATTAAAAAAAAAAAAAAAAAAAAAAGGGTGGGGTTTCCCACCTCCCGGGGGGCAGCCGGGCAAAGAGGATAGTGCCACTCTCCGCCTCCTCACAGCCACCAACCTTTGCTTTGCGGAACGGAACGTGTACACATCGGAGGTGCTGGCCGTGGTGATGCAGCAGCTGATGGAGCAGAGTCCCCTGCCCATGCTGCTCATGAGGACTGTCATCCAATCCCTGACCATGTACCCCCGCCTAGGGGGCTTCGTCATGAACATCCTTTCCCGCCTCATCATGAAGCAGGTAACCCACCCCTGAGCCCCAGACCCCAGGTACACTGCAGCAGGAAGCACTAGACACACTTGGAGCAGAACTCCAGGCTTTTCCAGCTTGCCCCCACCTCCACCCCTCCGAGGATGCGAGGTTTCTAATGAAACCAGCCTCCCCTTTGCCCTCCCTCCTGCCAAGATAATGTAGAGGTCTAGGGCACTCTAACCCAGACAGCTACAGGGTGGTAGAAGTAGTGGTAGACTTCACGGGGCACGTATGTAGAAAAGGCATAGTAGCGCCTCATCCCCATCCACTGTGCACCTGGCCAGGGAGCATACCAAAGCTTAAAGATGGTCCAGTTTTTCCAGAAAAGCTAGAAGTCTCAGTTTCTGAGAATATCAGTGAGAAAAAAGACAAACCCCATATGCAAAGCTGTCCCCAAACTATATTTGGCCCACAGGTTGCCACTTTGCAACCATGTAAAGGTTAAATGTGGATTCAAACAGACATGGGTTCAACCCCTTGGCCCCCTTGTACCTTACCATCTAATGTGGCTAATCTCACCCTCCAGGCAGCTGCAAAAATGAGGGCCTCACCATGCACTTAGCCCTTGGTCTGGCACAGGGAGCACCATGAAATGGTTGCTCTCTTTTTTTCTTTTCCCCCTTTTCCAAGTTGTCCTCATATTCCAGCTGCCTGGCTCAAAAAGAAATTTTCCAAAGGGTGGCCCCAGCTGTGGGGGCCCCAGAGGAATTTGTTGGTGTGTAGGATTTGGGCACCAGCGGGGGCCCATCTTGGCAAGTTCTTTCTCAGTTTCTGGACCTGAGCTGGCCACCTGCCTTCCCCCTCATGACTGCTCCTTCCCTGTCTGGTCCAGGTATGGAAGTATCCCAAAGTGTGGGAGGGCTTCATCAAATGTTGCCAACGCACCAAGCCCCAGAGTTTCCAAGTCATCCTGCAGCTGCCGCCCCAGCAGCTGGGTGCTGTCTTTGACAAGTGCCCTGAGCTCCGGGAGCCTCTGCTGGCTCACGTCCGCTCCTTCACCCCCCACCAGGTACCCCAGGGTATGGGGTGGATGGCCCCAGGGTCTGGCTCTGGGTCTGGATGGGGTGAGCAGAGGGGAGCCCTGCCATAGAAGGTCAAGGGATTTAGAGGGTCAGGGCCAGAATTTCAAGGGGTCTGGAGTGTCCAAGAGGGGTCCCCGGCCAGAGCTTTCCACAGCAACCCCATCCTGCTCTTCACCTAGCAAGCACACATCCCCAACTCCATCATGGCCATCCTGGAGGCCAGTGGCAAGCAGGAGCTGGAAGCCAAGGAGGCACCTACTGGGCCCCTGGAAGAGGTGAGGGCCCGCACCCCATCCATCTTGATTCCCAACCCTACCCCCACCCAAGCTAACAAGCCCCCCCCCACCTCCTGCCCACCTGAGAGGCTCTAGATTATGCAAGCCACCTACAAGATACTCCTGCTGGTGGAGTGGGGGGAGATAGTGGGACAGATAGCTCTCCCTGTGCTGGACCTGAAGCTGCTATGCTTCATGCCCCCACCCCCCATTTTCTGTCTCAATCTAGTCTCTTGTCTTTTTCCCACCATGTCATCTTTCCTATCCTCCCATCCTCAGAGCAGCTGGAGCTCTGCCCCAGCCCCAAACCATCTCTCAGCTTCTGTGTACCCCTTTCCCCATCAGGAGGACTTGGAGCCTCTGGTCCTGGCGCCTGCCCCAGCACCCCGTCCCCCTCAGGACCTTATTGGCCTGCGGCTGGCCCAGGAGAAGGCCTTAAAACGACAGCTGGAGGAGGAACAGAAGCTGAAGCCTGCAGGCTTGGGGTCCTCTTCCTCGGCCAGGCCAGGCCCTCCCCCAACGGAGGAAGCCATTGATTTCCGGGAGGAGGGGCCTGAGTGCGAGACCCCGGCTATCTTCATCAGCATGGATGATGACTCCGGGCTGACCGAAGCTGCACTCCTGGACTCAAGTCTTGAGGGGTCCTTACCTAAGGTAAGGATGACAGCCACAGAGCAACGAAGGAAGGAAAATGTCAGGGCTTCGGGATGATGTGTTTACTGAGTTCCCAAGGTGGGAGGAGGGTTACAACCTGAACGTAACTTGGAGGTGGAACATTCTACGTTTACTCGGAACTCCCATCCCTTCTCCTGTTATCAGGAGGCAGCAGCGAGCGGGTTGGTCACAAAGGAGGAGCGGAGTCCCCAGACCCTCGCGCCTACCGGAGAAGACACGGTGAAGACCCCCAGCCCGGCCGCCGAGGAAGCCGGGGAACCCGAGACCAAGGGGAACAGCTGACGGGGCTTGGCTGGGGGCGGGATAGGGGTAGCTTGGGGGCGGGCGGGGCGGGGCCTGGCTAGCGGGTGTTTTACCTTTAAAAAAAATTAAAAAAAAGATCGCGGGTTTGGGGCTTGGGTACCGTCTCTTGTCTGTGGCGCGCGGTTGGCTGTGCGCGGACTGCGCGGTGTCTGTAGGGAAGCGTGCGGGGCACCTGCGGGGCTGCTGGAACCCGGGGATGTGGGGCTGCGCCTGCGCAGAAGCCTGCCTCCCTTCCCTGGTAACGGCCCGCCCCCTTCCTCGTCCTTGGAAACTCGCGTCGCTAGCGGCTGCCGGGCGTGTGCCTGCGGGTGACTAGTCTAGCTGGCCAGTCCGCAAGTCTCTCCTAGAAGTCTGCGCCCCCTTTAGGACCATGGGGGATTCGCCACCTGACCCTAATCAACCCTTGAGCCGAAGGAGTTCCCAGGAAGACTTCGTTTCCGACCCGCGACGCAGTCGGGACCCATCTCAGCCTCAGTCCACAATCCTTGAGTATATGCAGCAGATGCAGCTCGAATCCCAGAGTCTACAGCTAGAGCAGCAGGCTCAGGAGCTCTGGGAGAGCCGAACCAACCTAGCCCAAATGTCCCAAAGCAGCCTGCGGGGCTGGCCGCAGGGAGTCTACCTATCCGAACGAGAGGACTTGCAGATGGGTGGGGCCTTCCAGGCTGAGCAATCCCAGATTCGTGGTGTGGACTACCCGCGCTTTTCCTCAGATCTCCAGCCCCATCCTTTTCTGCATGAAAACGGAAACCATGGCACGGAGCAGGCCAGCCTACTGCTGCAGCATCTAGAGCAGGGCCAAGGAAGATTTTTCCAGCACCTAGACGCTGGCTATCAGGAACCTCGACTAGACCTCTTGGACCAGTTGTACCAGAGAGAACTGCAGCTTGAGGACAGCAGCCCACATGGGCCCTATGTGAGGGATGACCCTGCCCTCCAGTTCTTGCCCTCTAAGCTGGGCTTCGGGTCCTTCGGTGTGGAGGTACCAGAACCTGAACCTCGGGAGCTGGCTGTGCAGAATGCCAAGGCCTACCTGCTGCAGACCAGCGTCAGATGTGACCTAAGCCTGTGAGAGGGAGTGAGGAGGGAGCAGGACCCACTCAGACAGGGCTCTCAGTCAAGGCCTGGCCTTGGGCAAGGGGTTACCTCTAATGGTGGACCAGCAACCACTCTGGAGGCAACTAACTTAGACTAGGAATCAGGGAATAAATACTAATAGCTAGCATGTACTCACCAGGCTTTGGGCTAAACATTTCCCACATTAACATCTAATTCTCATAGCTCTAATATGAACACATCTACTTACCCTATTTAATAGAAGAGGAAATAGACCCAGAGAAGCTAGATCATTTAAACAAGATCACACATCTAGGATGGGGCAGAGATAGGACTCCTGAGGCCTGTTTTTCACTGCACTTCCCTGCCTGAGGAAAGGACTTGCCAAAGCCGCTTAGCTGCAATTACAGTATATCTCTTGGCCCTCAATACCTCCTCATGAAGCTCAAAATCCAGTGAGAAGAGTGGATATAAACCTAAGGTCATGACAAGGGCTAAGGTGTAAAAAAAAAAGGCAAGGTAAGGGGTGGAAGTGCATGATAAATAGGCTGAGGTCAGAGAAGACTTCTCTGAGGAGGTGACATTTGACCAGGGACCTGAAGGGGCTGAGGGAGAATACTTTGCAGATATCTGGAGAAAAAGTGGACCAGGTAGAGGACACAACAAGTACAAAGGCTTTGAGTCTTGCTTGTTTGAGTAACAATAAGGAGACTGGTGTGGCTTGAACTGAGGGAGCAGGAGGAAGAATGAGTGGAAATGAGGTAGGAGAAGTAAGGGTCATGCTGAAGCACAAACTGACCCATACCTCTGTTCAGAACCTGCTATAACTCCCAACTGCCCTCTAGAGAAAGCCCAAGCTCCTCCCCTATAGCCTTCAAGGCCCAGTGTGGTTTAGCCCCTGCACCTCTCTCCAGACTTCATCTCTAGTCAGTACCTGATCCTATCTCAGGCCCCAGAGACCAGTCAAAATTAGCCCCTTGCTGTTCCCTAAAAGAGCACAGCTCTCAGAAACTTCAAGGTCCTTTTCCAAAAAGTCCTGGTCCATGCTGACCCTGCCTCACCCCTTCTTACCCTTCCCAACTTCCATGGTGGCCCTCCACCACATCCAAGATCCTGACAAAGAGGTTTGCCCCATAGTAGAGGTTGACACAAACATGCCTGGAAACCATGCCAACCTGGTCCCAAACTCTGGGTGTGCCACCACAGTGTGACTTCATGATCACCAATTTCAGAGCCTCAGTTTCTTCATCTGAAGAGTAGAGATCATAATTGTTTCTCAGATGTTTGGTTGTGGTGAGGGTTCAACATTGCTCTCAAGCGCCTAGTGGTGCCAAGCTTAGAAGAATTGAAGCCATTAAGATGCTATTATGCATCTTATCCTGCCTCCTCAGCTCCCACCATTTCCTTACTCAACCCTAGTCACACTGACCACCCCACTGTTCCTCCCACAATACAGGCAGACTCCCTGTATTGTCTGTGCACGCTCCCAATCATATTTGCAATCCATAATGGTTGCTTCACTTCCAAAGCTTCTACATTTTCTTTCATTTTCATGTTATATTGCATTGGCTGGGGCCTCCAATACAGTGTTAACTAGAAGTGGTGAAAGCAGACATCCTCATTCTCCATCGCATAAGAGAATATATTCAGTCTTTCACAGTTATGCTTAGTGTGTGCTATAGGTTACTAGTTGCTACCCTTTATGAGATTACAAAAACTACCTTCTATTTCTAGTTTGCTATAATTTTTAAAAAATCATGAATGGGTTACGTTGAGTGTTTTCAAACTGCATCCGTTGAGGTTGATCTCTCCTTCAACATTACATTCTTTTATTTTTCTAATATCAGCCCAGTCTTGCATTCCTTGAATTAGTCCAGTTTACTCATGATGTGTTATCATTTTTAGGAAATTGCTGGATGCCATTAGCTCATTTTTGTTTAGCAGTCTGCATCTATATTTCTAAGTGAGAATGGCATGGAGTTGTCCTCTCTATGTTCTTAAGTTTTGGAATCAATATTATGCTAAACTCATAAAATGTTTCAGGGCCTGTACTTGCTGTTCCCTTTGCCTGGAACACCCTTCCCCTCAATATCTCAGTTCATTAAAATCTCAGCTTAAATATCACCTTGGGGAGACCTTCCTGGGCTTTACTATTTGAAACCATAAACCACCTCCCATTCACAGTCACTGTTTTATAGCCTCAATTCCCAATTACCACCCCTGACACACTCTGTATTTCACATACTTGGTTAATATCTACCTGCCCCATCAGAATGTCAGCTCCATCCTGGTAAGGATTTTAATCTTCCTTACCGTGTCCCCAGCGACAGGCCCAGGGCAAAGCACACAGCAGTGAGCCCAGTTTGCTGAGCGATGCCCCCCACCCCCACCCCCACTCCCGAGGCAGGTACGAACACCTGGTGAACCTGCTCTCCAAGCTGTTGAACCAACGGCCTGAGGATCCCCTGTCCATCCTGGAGTCACTGAACCGCACCACGCAGTGGGAGTGGTTCCACCCCAAGCTGGACACGCTGCGAGATGACCCGGAGATGCAGCCCACCTACGAGATGGCAGAGAAGCAGAAGGCGCTGTTCTTGCGACCTGGCAGTGGTGAGGGCGAGCAGGAGATGGAAGAGGAGGTGGTGAGTGAGTCTGTGGGGAGCGGTACGCAGTGGCAGGAGTGGTGGCCCAGGCTTCGGGCCTGACTTGGGAGGGAAGGGAGCACACAGCACAGTCCAGAAAGAGAACCAGTCTTAGTCTAGGGTGTAAGCCCAGACGCAGCACACCGGGCCAGGTCACAACGGGCCTTGATGCCTGGCTGGGGTGCTCAGGCTTTATTCTGAGGGCACTGAGATGCCATAGAAGGGTTTGAAAGGAGGAAAGGGCTGGACAGCTAGGCTGTTAGCTGACTCGGGTCGCCACGTGGAGGTGGAGGCTGGTCTCGCCTACCATCCCTTACCTCTCCTAACAAACAAAAAAAGCCCTCCATTTTCTGTGAAATTCACCACCTTCCAGGGGCTCTCAAAACTGAATCAATTGCTCCCTCTCCCCCAGCCTCAGATTCCCAGTTTGTAAACTGAGGTTCGCTAAGAATGCCTCCACCCATGACCTGTTAGTATTCTACCATCCTCAAAATGTATCATTCCACAGTTCTGCCTTTCCAGAATTGAACGAATGCTTAAAAATGAATGAAATGTTCTTTTACTCCTTTGAAAAACTATGATTGAGGACTCTCTGTTGATAAGAATCCCGGCACCTCCTGGACCCTCTGCTGAGAGCTTTTAAGCGCATTCCCCGTAAATCAATCCTGAGAGGGTGGAGGAAGGAACCTGAGGCTGGAGGACAGGAAGCCAGCAAGTGCCGGAGACGGAATGGAGAAGCCAGGATCATGGCCTCCCAAGCCTGTAACCTCTACCCTGTGTGCAGACGCTGTTGGTCTGTGCCTGCTTCTGGGCTTCTGAGATTCTAGGATTCTGGTGATGGTGTATGGGGGAGGGGTGGGGTCGCGTAAAAGACCCCACAAATGAATGAATCCTTGGGTGAGCAAAGCGCAGACAAGCATTCAACTCTTAGGCACGAAAAACAGTTTTTACCTGAGAATGTGGTGGTTTAAATTCCAGACCACATTCGCTTCCAAGGTGGCCGCCTCCTTAGAGCTGCTTGGCGCCCCACTCCCTTCTAAGGCAAGTCCCTGGAGGCCCCGCCTCCTTAGAAGACTTCGTATCTAGAGGCCCGCCCCTTTAGAATTCCATATCCTGGAGGCTCCTCCCTCTTAAGACTTGGAGCTGGGGTCTGCAGAAGGGCAAAATTGCAGGCGGTTATGGCCTGTGCATGTGTCCAGAAAGAGATTCATAAAGACACCTGTGATTCAGTATTCCGTATTTATTTTTCAGGCTGGTGTGAGGCATAGCTTTCATTTTTCATATTTCTTTCAAATGATGTGATCCCAACACTATCCATGGAATAATCTATTCTCTGGCCCCCTCACCTTCCCCGCCACTTTGAAATGTGCTGCTATCATTTATTTATACTTATATGTACTTGAGTCTGTTTCTGGGATGTTTTTTTCTGAGCTTGTGCTCCTCCTGGTTTGCTATTCAGTAGAAAAAAATCACACACACACACACACACACTGCACTTCTGTCTTGAAAAGTTCCTGACTATTCTCACAGTTATACTTTTATACAAAGTTTAGTATTACTTGTCACATTCCAAAGACTAAACCTCACTACCAATTTTGAGAACACAGGTCATTTTAAAGTTAGGGTGATGTTACTGAAATAGAGCCAAGCAACTTAGACAAAACTGAGGTTTGTTTCTTCCACATAATGGCCAGGCGCAGGCCGTCTGTGGTTGGCAGGGTGCCCCTCCCCCCCCCATTAAAGGGCTCTGAGGAGATGTCTTCTCCCTTCACCCCTATTCCCAACCCCCACCTACCTCTCTGTCTCTAAACCAAGAGAGCAGTTTTCAGCGTCACCGTCACCGTAGTCTGGATATAAATCACATCTCTGCCCAGTGCAGTCAGCAAGGCTTGCTTTCAGCTGCCGGCAACAGAATGCTCGATTAAAACTGCCCGAGCAGTTCAGCAAGACATTTAATTATCCCGCTTAGCCAGGAGTCTTGAAATGGGCAGTCCATATTTGGGGCAGGATCTGTGTGAGGTCTGAAGAATCCCAGCTCTTTTCTTCTTTCTGTTCTACCTTCTTCATCACATTGCCCTTAGGTCCTTGAGCTTGTCGCTTTGTGTTCAAAAAATGGCTGCGCAGCACCAGACACCATATCCTCACAACAGTGACCCAAGAAGAAAAGGGGGAAGAAGGGAGGGAGAGGACGTCTCCCTTTATGTCTTCTTTTTTTTTTTTAATCAGGAGAGCAAATATCTCCCAGAAGTCCCTTAGAAACTTCCACTTGCATCTCATTGACCAGAATAGGGTCACTTGGCCATCTCTAGCTGCAAGGGAGGCTGGGAAAGTGACTATTGAGCTTCTTTGCCTCTGCAGTGGAAAGAGAGCAGTGAAGAAGGGGCTTGGGAATAGTGCTGGCTTGGGAATGTCAGTGGCTGGCAGTAACTCACTCCAGTGAACCCAGCGGCAGGGACACAGCTGAGCCGAGGCAGAGCTTGGAACCAGGAATCCCTTTGCCAGCCCTTCACCTCTGCTTGCTCTCCATACCTGCCTCCTCCTCCTTCTCTTTATACCAGCTTGTCCCTCCACGTGGCAGGATATGGTCATCCCACAGATCCTAAATTTACTTTTCAAAAATCACATCCAGTTGCCACTAGGAAATCTTTATTACCATATCATAGATAGGATCTTCCTGGTAACTGGGAAAGAGAAAGCGAAAGAGAAAGAAAGATTTTGGCTGCAGAAAGTAGCAGATATTATGAAGGAGAGGCTAGGAGCCTGGCCTCTGCAATGAGACCAAGGGAATGGAAAAGTGTTGGGGACAGCCTTGTGGCCGTGAGCATGTGGGAAGGCAATTTTCCTGAGAAAGGGAAGTGCACCCCCCCCCCAGATGTGTATTTCACTCTTCTCCTTCTGAGCCAGAACCTCATTGGATTATAGTCTCAGCCCTCAACTTGCTCCCACTCTCTTTCTGTGCCCCGTTCTCCCCATATCTGGCTTCATGAACCCAAGCAGATAATGGAAGGGAAGGCAGTGAGGGCAGGACTTATCATCATCATCCTCTAACATCACCATATCCTGGGTTCAAGACCTACCTCTTCCCTTAGTTCGCTGTGTGACTTGGGGTATCTGTTAGGAATGCATTTAGCTTCAATTAACAAAAACACTATGACTAAAGGTCATTTAGTTGTTTCATGGAACAAGAAAGCTGGGGAGGTAAGGCAGCCCAGCAAGACCATCAAGGAACAGGTAGTTTTCACCTTTCATAACATAAACATGTAGGAATTTGTCCCCTACCTTTTGCCTCATAATCCCAGATAGCTGCTGTGTCTCCAGTTTCACATCCCCATTCCAGGCAGGAAGGAGCAGGAAAGAAGCTGAGGCAAAAGATCTCCTCCTAGGGCGGTTTTCTTTTTTTCCTTTCTCTTTTTCTTTTTCTTCTTTTTTCCATCAGGGGATGTCCTTCATCTCCCAGGCCAGAACTGGTCGCTGGCCATCACTAGCTACATGGGCAGCTGGTTTCCAGTGTTCTAACTCTCTTGACTGTAGAAGAATGAGGCTAGGGAGCAGGACCTCAGCCTTCTTCCCTCTGCCCTCCCACCCCACCCTCTGCAGACTGAGACAGCGGTACCCAACGTCATGGAGACGGCCTTTTACTTCGAGCAGGCAGGCGTGGGCCTGAGCTCAGATGAGAGTTTCCGTATCTTCCTGGCCCTGAAGCAACTGGTGGAGCAGCAGCCCATCCACACTTGCCGCTTTTGGGGCAAGATCCTGGGGCTCAGCCGCAGCTACCTGGTGGCCGAGGTGGAATTCCGGGAGGGGGAGGAGGAGGGGGAGGAGGAGGAGGGGGAGGACATGCTGGAGGGCGGCGCCATGGAGGCACAAGGCGAGGAGGAAGGTGAGGAGGATGAGGAGAAGGCCATCGACCTTATCCCCAAGCCCACGTGGAAGCCTCCGCCCGTCATCCCCAAGGAGGAGAGCCGCACCGGTGCCAACAAGTACCTGTACTTCGTGTGCAACGAGCCGGGCCTGCCGTGGACGCGGCTGCCCCACGTCACGCCCCTGCAGGTCGTGCAAGCCCGCAAGATCAAGAAGTTCTTCACCGGCTACCTGGATGCGCCCGTCCTCAGCTACCCACCCTTCCCGGGCAACGAGGCCAACTACCTGCGGGCCCAGATAGCCCGCATCTCCGCCGCGACGCACATCAGCCCGCTCGGCTTCTACCAGTTCGGAGAGGAGGAGGGCGACGAGGAGGAGGAGGGCGGCGCTGGGCGCGACTCGTTCGAGGAGAACCCGGACTTTGAGGGCATCCCGGTGCTGGAACTGGTGGACTCCATGGCCAACTGGGTGCACCACGTGCAGCACATCCTGCCCCAGGTGAGGACGGGGCGCTCCTGCCGCTGGGGCACCGCCCTGCACTCTGTGCCTCGGTCTCCCCACCTGTCACAGAACCAGATGGCTCAGGTGTAGCTCCCCAGTAATGTCGTCGAGGCTGACTGTCCGCTAGACCCTGTGCTAAACCAACGTTCCCTCCCTCCCTTCTTCATACATTGAGCAGATGCAGGTTGACAGTCCTCTTTGGGACCACATGCATTTGGAACCCAGAATTTTTCCGGTTTTTAAAAGGTGACATTATATGCAACACCCCAAGCAGGGGCTGGGGCAGCAGCCCATATTCAATCACTGCCAAGGATTGCTGCCAAATTAGTTGTCAAGAAAACCTTTCGGTTTGCAAAGTTTTTTGGGTTATGGAATTGTGGATACAAGATTGAGGGCTTGCATTTACCGAGTGCCCACTGTGTGCCTAAACTTTACGTTCTTTTATTTATTCACTCATCCATTCATTTCACAAAGCACTTGCTTTATGCTAGGAACCTTTTATTCATTCATTCAGTCAATAAATATTTATTGGTTCTACAATGTCTCATTGATCCCAAATAACACCTTTTGGGATAAGGACAAATATCATTTCCGTTCCATAGTCAATGAAACTGAAGACTGCTTTATGTTAGGCACTTACGTTTGTTCATTCACATTTCATTCGTTCATTCACACGTTCATTCACCCAACAAACATTTATTGGCTCATCAGTATCTCATCTGACCCAACAATCCAATGAACAAGGCACCCATGAGAGCCCTTGCTTCACAGATGTGCAAACAGAAAATCGTATGTCAGCTTTACAACAAACAAATCAATGAATGGGTGAGTGTGTAAATGGGATCACACAGCCAACACGTGGCAGGAGTCCCCACCGCACACAGGAGCCCCTTCCTGTGTGACTAACCCACCCCTCCTGCCCACATCTAGGTCCCTACGGACAGGCCCAGTGCCTCAGTGCCCATCTGACCTCTCCCCCACCTCCAGGGCCGCTGCACCTGGGTGAACCCTTTGCAGAAGTCAGAGGAGGAGGAGGAGCTGGGGGAGGAGGAAGAAAAGGCTGATGAAGGGATGGAGGAGGTGGAGCAGGAAGTCGGGCCCCCGCTCCTGACCCCACTTTCTGAAGATGCAGGTAACGGTCCTCTTCACGCTATACACCGCCAACAAGGGGTGGGAGGCTAGGCTGCCTGGGGACAACACTCATCTCCATCTTCTGAGCCTCAGTGGTTTTCTCCTCCATGAGACAGGCATCATGACAGGACCTCCCTCCTGGGTAGTGAAATGCAGTCAGCCGTTCATGCTGGCGTCAGTCCTGTGGGCCACTTGGCAATGGCCCAGGCCAGGCGATATGGTCTCAAGAGCCCCACATGGGCTCGTGATGAGGAGGCGCAATGATTTGAGCTGGGTTTTGAATGAACAGACACGTATTTCCTGAGGTTGGGGCAACAGGCACCTGGAGGGAAGGAAAAAGAGAAGCTGAGAGTGGGTGAGTGCAGAGCCTGGGTTTGAACCCACATTTCCTTGAGCCTGAAGCCTGAGCCCTGCCCTCTGTACCCTGGTCCAAACTGAAGGCAGGCGTGGAAGCAGAATCACAGCTGCTCCCCTGTTTGGGACTCTGCTGGGTGCCAGGCACTGTGGTGATTATGCCACAAACATTATCACCAGGTCTTACTGTCTCCCTGCAAGGAAGGCCAAATACATATCCCCATTCCATGGGGAGGCCTCTGAGGCTCAGACAGGTGAGGTGGCCTCCTGAGGCCACGCAGCGAGAGGGAGGTCAGGAGCCAGGGTTGGAACAGCAAAGCCTGTGCCCTGAGTCCCTACAGCTAGCTCCCCGTCCCGGCCTTCTCTGCACCTCCCTCCGGAGACTGCGGGGAGCCAGACCTGCTTGTTTTCTGACCTCGTTGCCCATCTCCACCTTACAGAAATCTTGCACCTGTCACCCTGGACGGCCCGCCTGTCCTGTAGCCTCTCCCCGCAGTACTCCGTGGCCATCGTGCGCTCCAATCTCTGGCCAGGGGCTTATGCCTACGCCAGTGGCAAGTAGGTCTTCTCTAACCCCCTCGCTGCCAGAGGAGGCCCTGGGGAGTCTTTCCTTCGGGGCCAGAATGGAGCCAGACAGCTCCTCAGGGTAGGAGGGATTGGAAGGGCCTCTTTCAGCCTTAACACCCTCACCCAGCCCTCCACTGGAGTTAAAATGAGAGATCCCAAACCGAGGATGCGAGCTTGTTGGATGAGGAAATGGAGGATCAGAGAGGGTAAGCCACTGGCACAGAGCACAGGCAAGGTTCAATTCCAGGTCTCTGGCCCCCTGTCCCAGGGCTCTCCTATGAATGGGTCACAGAGTGGGTCAGGACTCAGGAATCCCCTTTGGAGCAGCTGGGACAGGACAGAGTCTCATCTCTGGGGCAGCTAACTCCTTCCCTGGGCCACCCCCTCCCCTCCAGGACAATTCTTCCAATTTCAAGGGTGTTTTCTCTGTGAGACAGAAATCCCCACCACTTGCTTTCAAAAGATTGGCAGGTCGACAGTAGCTACACACTCCCAAGTCCCTGAGCCTCCCTCAGCAGGCTCTTCTCAGCCCTGCTGCTCAGCCACCACGAGCCAAGGGGCTGGGTGCAATTACCAGCTTTGTCCACCAGAGGGCACAACGATTTTGCGTAGGTTTTTCCTTTACCATCTCGGTGATAAAGCTGCACTATGTTTGCTACTATATGATTCCAAATTGGGGTGGAATTTCATATCATCTTGATACTTTAACCACATTCTTAGAATTGTTTCCTTTCCAGAACTGGGAAGAGACAAGCTTGCCTTTGCCAACTCCCTTTTCCTGGCCACACCCTAATTTGCCAACATCTCTTTAAAAGCTAAAGACCATCTACCCACTCACCCACACATCCATCAATTCTTCCACCCATTTTTTTTTCTCATAAAAGATTCTTGAATGTCACTATGTGGCAATTGTATGCCGGATCCCTAGGAATACCGTGATGAAAAAGGCCGATACAGGCCTTGCTCCTGGGAGCAGAGAGAGGAACACAAGCATCAACTACAAAACAGTTAATACCATGCAGCAAACAGAAGAGAACCACTAGGGAGCTTGTAACTGTCATGATTGAGGCTTAGGAGATCAAGGATTCCTAGGAAAGGAGTTTGATGTAGAGTTTTTCAGGGAAAAGAAGAACTAATGGAAGAAAAACAGGCTGAGCGTCATTCTAGACCAGAGCTTCCTGAACTGTCACTTGGGGATCTGGTTAAAATGCAGATTCCGATTCAAGTGAATCTGAGATGGAGCCTGAGATTCTGCATTTCTAACAAGCTCCTGGGTGATGCGAGGCACAGTGGGGTTCTGACAGCTCTGAGAAATACCTGGAAGAAAACAGTCCCTCGGGAATAGCAAGGAGGTGACAATAAGGTCAAAACAAAACAAAAGGAGTTCTCCAAGGCAAACTCTCCTTCCCCAAGGCAAATTCACCTTCTTCGTCTACCTCTACCCCTGTCTTTTTGTCCAAGTTCCCTCCCTTTTCTCCCATTTATACCTCTTACTTCCCTAATTAATATTCTGGGAAGAGGTTAATGGTCAGGGTTCCAATCCACACTTATCTCCTTGTTTATTATCATTTTCTCTTCCCTCTCAAGGTTAGGCATCGCAACTAATTTGTTCACTTCTTTGTCACCAGAGTCTAGCCCAGTACGGTCCAATATAAATATATACATGTACGTTTAAATTTTCTAATAGTCATGTACAAAAGGTAAAAATAATTCATTTTAATGATATATTACACTTAACCCCAACCATCCAAATTACTATCATTACAACATGCAACCAATGATATGAAACTTATTAATGAACTATTTTACAATCTGGTATCTTTTGTACTCTTGCAGAATATCTCAATTTGGACATTACATTTTCATCAAAAACACTTGACCTGTTTTCAGAGTCCATAAAATTTCCAGTTGAAACAGTGGGTTCATGTAGTCAAGTTGTTCCAAACATACTTGAAATTTTTCTAATAAAAACTGGGCTGAGTATCTGATTTTTAAATTTAACTTTAAATCTATAGAAATTAAATAAAATTCACTCCACTCAGCAACAGAATACATGGAACATTCTAGACAACCTGATAGGCCATAACTTTAAAAGGGTTGGCATCACAGAAAGTGTGTTTTCTGACCACAATGAGTTGAAATTAGAAATCAGTAACAGAAGGAGATTGGGAAATTCACAAATATGTGGAAATTAAACCACGCACAACTAAATGACCCACGGGTCAAAGAGGAAATCACAAGGGAAATTAGGAAATCCAATACAATTTTAAAATTCGGTGCCTGTGTGGCACTAGCCGGTTCCCAAGCTTTCACTAGCTACAGGTGGCTGGTGGCTAGCATGGTGGACTGCTCAGCTATATATACCGCCTAGCACACAGTAGGCACTCAGTAAATATTTGTCCAATGAACAAACAAGCATGGAAACTCAGGGGCGCATCTCTCCCTCCCACCATCCCGTCCTGCTGGGCTCATGCTCCAGCTCACTCTTAAGGGAGGTTCGGAATGGGGCTTTGGGGGGACGAGGTCACAGCGTCTCGTTGCCCTTGCAGGAAGTTTGAGAACATCTACATCGGCTGGGGCCACAAGTACAGCCCCGAAAACTTCAACCCGGCCCTGCCAGCCCCTGTTCAGCAGGAGTACCCCAGCGGCCTGGAGATCGTGGAGATGAGCGACCCCTCGGTGGAGGAGGAGCAGGCTCTTAAGGCTGCCCAGGAGCAGGCTCTGGCATCCGCAGAGGAGGAAGAGGAGGATGAGGATGAGGATGAAGACGAGGATTTGGATGACTGAGGCTTGATAGCTCTTACCCCCTCTCAGGTAGATAGCAGCTTTCTCCTTATATGTAGCTATTAATGGATTAAAAAAAAAATCACTATTGTCTTTTTTCTGCTCCTGGAGGTTGGGGGTTAGGGTGGGCGTTTGGGGGGTGAAGAGGAAGACAGCTGCTCCCAATAAAATTCCTCCCTGGCATTAAGGCTGACTCATTCATTCAT
Source organism: Tamandua tetradactyla (assembly GCF_023851605.1). NCBI lineage: Eukaryota > Metazoa > Chordata > Mammalia > Pilosa > Myrmecophagidae > Tamandua > Tamandua tetradactyla. The sequence goes on from NC_135342.1 coordinate 15,265,722, forward strand.
TGCTTCACCATATTTCTTGACATGGACTCCAGGCCAAGGCTGTGTCTGGTTCGGTGGGGGAGGCAGAGTCTTCTTCATCTGTTTCCTTTATTTGTTCATCCAGCCATCAAACGTCTATTTAAATGATTTCTCTTGCAAAGATGACCAAGCTGCCGCCAGCCCTGCTTTCCCAGGGCTGTCCATGGAGAGGGCAGACCCAACCCCAGACCAGGATAACCCAGGTCGGGGAGCCCCGAGGACTGACGGAGCTAAAGAAAAAAGTGAGAAAGGCCATTCCAAATACAGGAAGCACCATATGCAGAGAACTCAAGGGAAAGAAAACAGGATGTGTCAACTCTCATTGTAGGTAAGGCAGAGCAGGAGGGGTGAGTGGCGAGAAATGAGGTTGGAAAGAAGTTGGCAGGGCCCAGATCACACAAGGCTTACCTTTACCCTGAGGACACTAGGGAGCCACAAAAGGGCTTTGGGGGGTGTGTGGCTACTCATATTTGTGCTTTAATAAAGACCCCTCTAGCTGCCTGGGGGAAAGTAGATAGGAGGGGTGAGCCTGGAGCTTTAGAAACCAGAGACAAGGCTGATGCAGGAGCATCCGGGCAGGAGAGGAAACGTTTGGGCCAGGGCTGTAGAGAAGAAAGGAGTAGGAAGAGGAATTTTGGAAGAAAAATGTAAGAACTTGGGGTTGGAAGTGGGGGATGAAGGGAAGAGGTATAAATCTAGAAGGACACCCAGGCCTGTGGCCTAAGGGATTGGGTGGATGGCAGGTTCCGCCCTAAGATGGGGGCATAGAAGAGGAACAGGATTTGGAGAAAGAAGTCAAGTTCCATGTAGTGTGACTGGTGCTCTGCTGGCAGCAGCGCCAGCTAAGCCCTGTTCCAGGTTCAGGAGTCACAACTCCAAAAGAATTTAGAGACAAGAGGGCCAGGAGGAATAAGTAGTAAAGTTTATTAAAGAGAAAGAAAGAGAGTACACTTTAAAGAGTACCTGTTCAAGGGAGAAACATGCACTGAGTGAATGGTTTGGTTTGTTTTATAGGAAATCTCGGTGGTGGCAGCTTTCCATAGTAACTTTTGAACACTAAGGGCTTACATGGTTTGCATTAACCAGGTGCTAGCATTGTTTCAGGAAGTGGTAATACTGATGCTTGTGGCCAGCCCATCAGGTATCAAAAAATTTTGTCTTTGGGCAGATGTTTAACAATGTTTATGACCCCATGCTTTCTGTCATTAACTAAGAGTCCATTTCAGGCCCATGATTTTACAAGCTTTTATGGTTTGGAGAGGTTTTGGGCTTTAGGGGAAATTTTTGTTTTAGGGAGTTTGCAGTTTGTGTTTATTCCTTTAGAGCCAGAAAAGAAGGTAGGGACTTGCAGTTGTCTAGTACCTGTTTTAGAGCTGGACAGGAAACCAAGGACCTGCAGTTATCTATTAACTCTTTCAGAGCTGTATAGGAAACTAGGAACCTGAAGTTGTCCTATATTACTCTGTTTCTGTAGGACTTGTTGAGTGTGAGATGCCTCTGGGTGATTCTCTGGTGAGAAACCCAAGAGGTCACTGAATAAACATGTCTGGGAAATCTGTGTTGGGGACAGGCATCTAGGTCGCTTCAGCAGAAGTGAGAGACCCATTGGGTGACAGTGGCAGACTTTGGGTTACTCGTGGATCGTTGGGATGCTGAGAACATTGTGGGAATCAATGAAATTTGGGAAACAGGGGGGGTGTTGGAAGACCAAGGGAGATTGTTGAAGACAGTGAAGGCAGGGAGATACCAGTTGGTGGAAAATACAGAGGAGGTTTGGGGTTAGCACTATTCAGCAGAGGGTCAGATGAAGTCTTTGGAGATCTTTGGAAACACTGATTGGGGGAGTCAGCGGGTATTTCGGGGATCATTGAAGGGTGGCTGGAGATGTCATGGGCAGAGACTTTAGGATGTCAGTGGGACACACTAGGTCTGAAAGGTCAAAAGGTGCATGTTGGGAGTCTAAGGGGCACTTGGCGTCAGCTATGACGTCATGGAAGGTCTGGGGTACAAGCAAAGCCTCTTGCAAGTCCCCCCGTTGCTAAGCAAACGGCTCTCAAGGCGCTATTGCTAAGGGCTTGGGCTTTCCGCCTGACCACGCCCCCTTTCGCCGCCCCTGGAATCAACCCCAGTTCGGTCTCAAGCTCGAAGGCCGCGCCTACCTTTTAGCTCCACCCACAGCCTCAGAACCGTCACCAGAGCGACCGCCGGAGCTCTTCCCACCTACCCACCCTGTTGCCTTCGAAGAGGCGTCGCCCGGGCAACGGCCCCACCTTTTCCGGTGCGGGCTCGCGGCTTCCGGCGGGGAGCCCGGCGGCGGGCGGCGGTGGGGCAGCGGCGGGGCCCGGGGGGCGCCCAAGATGGCGGCGGGCGGTGCAGAGGGCGGCTCGGGCCCCGGCGCCGCCATGGGGGACTGCGCTGAGATCAAGTCACAGTTCCGCACCCGTGAGGGCTTCTACAAATTGCTCCCCGGGGACGGCACCGCTCGCAGGTCGGGTCCAGCTTCCGCCCAGACCCCGGCACAGCCGCAGCCGCAACCGCCGCAGCCCCCGCCCGGCCCTGCCTCCGCCTCCGGCCCCGGCGCCGCGGGCCCCGCTCCGTCCCCGCCGCCTGCAGGCCCCGGGCCCGGGCCCGCGCTGCCCGCCGTGCGCCTCAGCCTCGTGCGCCTCGGGGAACCCGACGGCGCCGGGTCCGGGGAGCCGCCAGCCACGCCCGCGGGGCTCGGCGCGGGAGGCGATCGCGTCTGCTTCAACTTGGGCCGAGAGCTCTATTTCTACCCAGGCTGCTGCCGCCGCGGGAGCCAACGGGTGAGCGGCCTGCGTCGTGGGACCCTGGGTGCTGAGAGGATGAGGGTCTCTGAGGCGATTCAGGAGAGCTGAGAGGTTCCCGGCATTGATAAGGGGCCGAGGGAAGGCCACCCTCAATGTGGTGGACATCCCAGGGCATAGGATTCTGGGAGGTGATGCAGATTTCTAAAAAGTGGATGCCGGTGATGGTGGTGAATCTTCATTTGATGTGCGATCCCACCGGGTTAGGCATGGGGGTTTAGGGGTGGGAGGCAGTCTGGAGAGGAATCCTGAGGTGATGCAGGCTCAGAAGTGATGGAGAACCCAGACATATTGGGTTGCAACCTGGAGATGATGGGGGGAGGGGGACATGTCTTGAGACTTGGAAAGTCCTGAAGTGAAAGGGAGTCAGGAAATTATGGGGAGCTTAGAGGTAATAGAAGTACAGCTAGAAGAAATTGGGGTTCTGGAGGTAATGCAGTTTCTGAAAGAAATGAGGATCTTTGAGCTGTCGGAAGATCTGGAGGTGATGAGAGGGCCTTAGTGGAAAAAAATTGTCCACTGTGGTGGGTGTCTGTGAAGTGGTGTAGGGCCCGGAGGGGGTGAAGCCCTTGGAGTTTATGGTAGTTCTCAGAAGTGATGGGGATTCCCACACTGAGGAGAGCCTGGAAGTAATGAATGTTCCTAAAATTTGGAGGACCTTGAGGTCTAATAAGTCACTGAACTTTAGGGTGACTTGAGGCTTAAGGACTCCAAGGTGAAGGAGTTCCTAGGATGTTAGGCTTTAGAGTCCTGGGAATTAGGGTGTCCCTGAGGTTTTGGGGAGCTGGAATATCATGGTGCTAAGGCTCAAGGGAGTTGCTGAGGTTACAGAGCCAGGCTGGAAGGGGATAATAGCTCAGTGACAATGGGGACCTTGAACGCTGATGTTATGGGCCTGGTGTCCCTGAAGTTGGGGGTGAGGGCAGGCCCAACTTTGGGGAGACACTGTGGTCCCCTTGTGGGAAATCAGGGAGGGAATCCTTCCTGTCTGGTTTTTCCTTTCACTCTCTCTATGATTTGGGTCCCCCTTCCTGTCTGTGGTTGTGCCCTCCCTCCCCACTTCCCCATTCACCTACCCACTTCTGTTGGGGATAGAACCCTCCTTCCTCTTGGTGGTTTTCCCCAACCTCAACACCCTCTTCCTTCCTCTCAGTGGCTTAAACTGTTAACCCCTTTTCTCCCATCACTCAAGTCCATTGACCTCAACAAGCCAATTGACAAGCGGATCTATAAGGGTACCCAGCCCACTTGCCATGACTTCAACCAGTTCACTGCTGCCACGGAGACCATTTCCTTGCTGGTGGGGTTCTCGGCCGGCCAGGTGCAGTACCTGGATCTCATCAAGAAGGACACCAGCAAGCTATTCAATGAGGAGGTGATTGTGGGCCCCAGGGCCCAAAACAATGCCTCCTCCCCACCCTACCCCACCCTACCCCACCCACCAGTGTTTGCCAGGGAACTGCATCACCAGGGAAGCTGTGTCAGGTGCTTCTATGAGCCTGAGAGGGACAAGATGAGGGACAGATGGGAGATGGACCGGCAAATAAGTGGACCGGAATGACAGACAGTAGCTGGTGTGATGGTGGCTCATAATTATGGTAGCTGCCTTGCTATGTGGGAGCCCTGTGGTGAATGTACTGAATATGTTACTCCTTGAGTTCCTATCACCTGATGGGAAAAGAATTTTGAGGCCCATTTTGCAGATTAGAGAATTGAGGCTACTCAGTAGCTGGGATTAGTCTGATTCCAGAGCCTTTGCTCTTCAAATTCTGGATTCTGTGGGTTTGGATTCAAATCCCCCTCCCACTGCACCATTTTTGTGCTGACTTTGGGAAGTGACTGTTCCTCTCTGACCTTCAGTCTTCCTCCTCTGCAAAGTGGGACTTCTCATCCCTACTTCACAGGGCCGTTGTAAAATCAGACATGGAGATTGCTCGGTCCTGGGCCAGCTTGGCCCAAGAGGACATGTCAGCACATCATCTCCACGGGTAGGGACTCCCCTCAGCCTGTATCACTTTCTCTCTGGTCCAGAGGACGTGTTCCATTAAATGTTCTTAGAATGAGCAGATGACTGAAGGGGAATGAGTGGAACATTGAACGGATTAAAAATGCATTGGTTTATCCATCCAGAACATATGTTTTGAGCCTTCATTGAGTGCCAGACCCTGGGATACTGTTCTGGTCATTGGGGATATCACATCCCAGTGAACAAAACAGACAATAGTCCCTGCCTTAACAGAGCTTTCAGTCTAGCATCATGAGGGTGTTAAGCAGTTACCAAATAAGTTCCTATCTGCTGTGTGACAGAAAGGGGTGAGTGCCATGTAGGAAACTCAGCCAGGAAGGGGCATGGGAGTGCCTGGCAGCTTTTAAATAGGGTGGTCAAGAAAGGCCTCACTAGGAGGTGAGGCTGAAATAAAGATCTGAGGAGCTGAGGAAAGTCATCCTGGGGAAAGGGAACACCTCGTATAAAAGCCCCGAAGCACGATAATACAAAGGCCAAGTGGCTGGAGTAGTGTTTGAGGGGAATAGGAGAGTGATAGATGGACTCTGAGAAATAATGGAGAGGGACCAAATCAGGTAGGATCTGGAAGGTCGTGGAAAGGACTTTGGCTTTTACTCATAGTTAGAAGCCTTTGGAGAAGCCTCTTCAACTGAGGTTCCTCATGTGAACCCTAGAGCCCAGAAATGATTTGAGTGACTGTTTTCTCAGTTTTTATAAGGATAGGAGTCAACTAATTATGTTGTAGGTGCCAGGCTAGAAGATAATTCATTATATCCATTGGATGTTTAAAGGGATCAGAGCTTAAGTCTCTCTGGAACCTGGTAGCCAAAGCCTCCAAGAGTGTGCCGAGTGGGACAGTGACGCGTGCTGACCTGCATTTTAACCAGAAATCTTGGTAGCTCTGCAGAGAGCAGTCCTTCATGTGGAGACCTGAAGGCCACTTGGGAAGCCTCTGCAGGATGGATGGTGGCTGGGGTCTGGGTGGGAGAAGAGGTCAGATTCCAGGTCGTTTTGAAGGCTGAGCACACAGAATTTATTGATAGATTGGATGAGAGTGGTGAGGAAAAAGGAGCAAGGATGCCTGGAAGGTTTTTGGTCTGAGCAGCTGGAAGGATGGAGTTGCCACTCGTTCATCCAGGAAATATTTTCGAGCCAGCTTTTGCGTACCCTGTTTTGTGTGCTGAGTATGGAACTGTGAGCCAGATAGACAAAGTTCCCTTCCTTTGTGAAGTGATAGCCTATGAATAAATGTTCTGCCTTAATCCTGACATGATGAAATGGTAGAGAGGGTTAGATAGATAGAGGGCATTCTCTGGAAGGACAAAACCATCCCCTCTCCAAAGATGGGACTCCACAGAGTTCCAGTGGCCACTTGACAAGCTGTCCTTGTTCACCTGTCTTCCCATGACCCAGCATCTGTCTGTTTCCCTTCAGTTTGGGGACTTCACGAAGAGGGTGGGTGTTCTCGGCCCTGGGCCCTGCTTCAGGGGAGACTGGGGAGGAGGAGGGCTGTGGGGGGCTTGTAGCTACCTCCCAGCCCCAACCTGTCTTCCCTGGCAGCGGCTGATCGACAAGACCAAGGTGACCTATCTGAAGTGGCTGCCTGAGTCGGAAAGCCTGTTCCTGGCCTCACATGCCAGCGGCCACCTGTACCTATACAACGTCAGCCACCCGTGCGTCTCGGCCCCACCCCAGTACAGCCTGCTAAAGCAGGGAGAGGGCTTCGCAGTCTACGCGGCCAAGAGCAAGGCACCCCGCAACCCCCTGGCCAAGTGGGCGGTTGGGGAGGGGCCGCTGAACGAGTTTGCCTTCTCCCCCGACGGCCGGCACCTGGCCTGCGTCAGCCAGGATGGCTGCCTGCGCGTCTTCCACTTCGACTCCATGCTGCTGCGCGGGCTCATGAAGAGCTACTTTGGGGGCCTGCTCTGTGTGTGCTGGAGCCCTGACGGGCGCTATGTGGTGACCGGTGGCGAGGACGACCTGGTCACCGTGTGGTCCTTCACCGAGGGCCGTGTGGTGGCCCGTGGCCATGGCCACAAGTCCTGGGTCAACGCGGTGGCCTTCGACCCCTACACCACGCGGGCTGAGGAGGCAGCGGCCTCTGCTGGTGATGGGGAGCGAAGCGGTGAGGAGGAGGAGGAGCCTGAGGCCGGGGGCGCCCCAGTGTCCCCACTGCCTAAGGCCGGCTCCATCACCTATCGCTTTGGCTCGGCCGGCCAGGACACGCAGTTCTGCCTGTGGGACCTCACTGAAGACGTGCTTTACCCGCACCCGCCCCTGGCCCGTACCCACACCCTCCCTGGCACCCCCAGCACCACGCCCCCAGCTGCCAGCAGCTCACGGGGTGGAGAGCCAGGCCCTGGCCCCCTGCCCCGCTCGCTGTCCCGCTCCAACAGCCTCCCACACCCGGCAGGTGGTGGCAAGGGGGGCGGCCCGGGTGCCGTGACAGAGCCAGGTACCCCTTTCAGCATTGGCCGCTTCGCCACCCTCACACTGCAGGAGCGGCGGGACCGGGGGGCAGAGAAAGAGCACAAGCGCTACCACAGCCTGGGCAACATCAGCCGGGGTGGCGGCGGGAGCAGCGGCGACAAGCCCAGTGGCCCTGCCCCCCGCAGCCGGCTGGACCCGGCCAAGGTCCTGGGCACGGCGCTGTGCCCGCGCATCCACGAGGTGCCGCTGCTGGAGCCCCTGGTGTGCAAGAAGATCGCCCAGGAGCGCCTCACTGTCCTCCTTTTCCTTGAGGACTGCATCATCACTGCCTGCCAGGAGGGCCTCATCTGCACCTGGGCCCGGCCCGGCAAGGCGGTGAGTGGCTCCCCCGGGACCTCGCAGGACCCTTGGCCCAGGCCTTTGTCACCAGCACAGCTTCAGCCCAGGGGGATGAAAGCTCAGAGTCGGAGGACAAAGCCTCTGCAGTGTTAGAGGACGGGTTTCTAGAACCCTGGGACATGAGTTCCGGGAGGTGAGGTCAAGTATAGAAGTGGGGTGGGGGTGGGGGTGGGGGTGGGGGAAGGCAGCATGGCTGGGTCTGGCTGCTTGTGACTAGAAGCAGTCTGTATTTCTAGGGCAAATTGGTTTTTAAATGGTGAAACTTTTGAAAATACTGCGGGCCAACCTAAACACATCTGTGGGCAGTTCTGAGTCTGTGGCCCGGCTACCATGTGGCATCCCAGCCAGTTGCTGGAGGCCCAGGCCATGGCTCCCAGATAACAGTCCTGCTCATTTGGTCTCAGGGCAGTCACTGCCCCTCTCTGACCTCCACCCGTCATCTTATAGGAGAGAGCCTGTGAGATGGCTGGCAGGGGTGCACCCACCTCCTAGGGTGGCTGTGGGGTTTGGGAAGATCATGGCAGGTGAAGCACAGGGCTTGACACCTTGGAAATTCGGGAGTGCAGCACCTCAGCATTTGGGCTCAGCTTCCAGGCTGGCAAGTCTAGGGCTGCAGCTTTGCTCCTTGGAAGAATGGTTTTAGAATCTTAAGAGTCCTGAGTCACAGTTTCAGAGTATCAGAGGCAAGGGTGTTGGAATACCGGGGCCTTTGGGAGCCCTGAAAGAACCCCCTCCTCTATCTCCCTAGTTCACAGATGAGGAGGCTGAGGCCCAGACAGGGGAAGGAGGTTGGCCCAGGTCACCCAGCAAGGCAGTGGTAGAGGTAGGACTGCCCCTGAGATTTTTCTCCCCCAGAATTCAGCACCGTCCAAGTCAGAAAGAGACCTCAGTTGCCCCCCTCACCTCCCCATCCCATCCTAACCCCATCTGTTCTGCACGGGATCAGCTGAGGACTTTATTAGTATGAAGTACCAACTGCTAGCCAGGAAGCCTAGAGCAGCACAGAGGCCGGGGGCGGTGGGGCGCGGATCTGGTGGCGCCCTGGGTGGTCCCTAACCCTCCCCTCTCCCCTCATCTTCCCAGGGCATCTCCTCCCAACCAGGCAACTCCCCGAGTGGCACGGTGGTGTGAGACTATGGACGGGCCTATGCCCCCACTGCCTGGCCGTCACCCTCCCCACTGAGCTCACCGAGCAACGTATTAACAAGACTAACCATGACGATGGACCACACCGCCCCCTTTTCCCTGCACAAACTTGGGGGTCAGAGGGTCCCTCTGCTGGCCTAGACACTGGGGGTGTGTAGTGACCTGCGTGGCCTCAGCCTTGTCCCTGCCCACTGCCAAGTACAATGACCCCCTCTGAAACGTCAGTGTTACCCTCATCCCTGTCCCCAGCATGTGACTGGTCGCTCCTGGGTGAGGATGTCCCCTGACCCATGGGAGTCCAGCTCTGCAGTGCGCCTCAGCCATGGACAGGGCAGGGGGTCCGCCCCTCCCCTGGCCCCGCCCCTCCTTCGCTATTGTCTGTGCTTCCCCAAGAGTGTTAAATTATGGAAGCCCCTCGGGGCCCTCCCCACCGTCAGGACCTCTTATTTATACTAAAGTCCCCTGTTTTCACAGCCGCGGGCCCAGCGTGTATGTTCCCTTCATGGGGGTGTGGAGGGGGCGGGTGTGCTGCGCCTCCTGGGATGCATGCACCTTAAGGCCCTGCCTCCGTCCTTAGCGTTGCCGGGAAAACCTGAGGCGGGGGTGGGGCTTGCTGAGGCCACCGCTGGTGACTCCGTGCTGGTGGTCCTGAGCAGGGGCACACCTTCCAGAACCCCTCTCCAGAGCCCTTGGCGGGAGTTTTTAATGAGTTCAAGTGCCCAAACTGTCCGAATGAAACATTCCAGATTTTTTAAAGGGCCTGTCCAGTTGGGGGTTCCTCAGGCATGGCTTGGACTAAAGATCTGAGCTGCCCTGAGGACCAGTCTTCCCCCCTGTGCCCCCAGCCCACCCTGGCCGGAGCCAGCTAGAGTCCGTGAGTTCCTCTCCAGAACAGTCTGCCCCTGGGAAGAAGGAGTAGGACCCCCTCTTGACTGGTTCGCTAGCTGCAGGGAGCTGTGTCTTCCCGCTCCGCCCTCCACCCCCCGAAATGTTTCTGTTTCTAATCCCAGCCCGGGCAGGAATGCAGCTCTCCGGCCAGGGTCCAAGGATCTATTTTGGGGTCTCCGTTGCTTGGGAAGGGCTTTGCTGCCCCACCCACCTCCCCCAGGTTTTGGCCAGTGGGTTACTCCTGGTTCTGGCTCCTGAGGGCCTCCCCGCCCATTTCTCACCTTACCACCCCTTCCTGACCGCCTGCAGGCGGTGTGAAGCCAAGTCCCGGAGGGCTAAATTTAACTGTCCCAAAGTTGGAATCTATGGCTGAGTCACCCGAGAAGCTGCCCTGGCCTCCAGCCCCCCTTCTTTGGCCTCAGCCCCCCTCCCTCCACCCCTGCCTGGGGTTTGTGTTTGTGTATGGGGGGGTTGCCTGGATCACTCTGGACCTCAATTGGTCCCCTCTAGAGAATGGGCGGGCTCATCTTTGGCATCTGTCACACCTGTAGTTTTCCTCTCCCCTTTTTATTGGGGGAAGGGTGTAAGAATGGTGATTCCCCCCTCCCCCATTAAACTGAAGGGTTCAGAGGGGCCTTGGAAGGAGGGAGTTGTGGGGGGCTGGCTTGTGAGGGGTTAAGGCTGGGAGGCGGGAGGGGGGCTGGACCGAGGGGGTGGAGAGAAGAGGAGGAGGTCTCGGCAGCAGAGAGAAGTGGCCAGAGAGGCCTAGGGGACAGCCAGGGACAGGCAGACATGCGGCAGGGGCCCTGGGGCCTGGACAGGGGCTGACGTCCCGGTGACGGGAGGAGCCCGAGCCCCCAGCCCGGGGAGGGGGTCATGGTGCTGCCTGCCCGACATGTCAGCCGAGGTGCGGCTGCGGCGGCTCCAGCAGCTGGTGCTGGACCCCGGCTTCCTGGGGCTGGAGCCCCTGCTCGACCTTCTTCTGGGCGTCCACCAGGAGCTGGGCACCTCCGACCTGGCCCAGGACAAGTACGTGGCCGACTTCTTGCAGTGGGGTGAGTGGCTGTCTGCCTGGGCCTCCCAGGGTCAGAGACAGGAAATGGGTTGGGTGCAGGGGTCTGGCTGTTGGGGGACAGGACGGACAAAGGCAAATTGTCCAATGCATGGCCCTAGAGCCTGGACATGGGTCTTGGGGTGCTGTGCCCTTCCCCATACCCCTGGCAGGGCAGGGTCAGCAGAGGCCGGGGCAGCCATGACACGGAACCATGGCTTGGCAGCATCAGGAGCCATGGAGGGCTGGGCTGGGCACAGCCTCCCATGGGGCCTTTACCCCTACCCAAGGCTAAGCTGGGAGCCCCATCTCCAAAATGGGTCCTATGGCCCTCCATCGTGGTTTCCCAGAGCACGGACAGGCGGAAGGGACAGTGTGGGGCAGCTGCCAGGGGCGCGGCCATCTGGCAGGTGTTCGGCGTCAGCCTCTCCAGCTGCCCCAACAGGTGCCCAGGCCCTGGGAGGGTGCGGTGACTCAGGCTGGCCCTGGGGAAGAACCAGCTCTGCAGACAGGCGCCACCCAGCAACCCCTCTGTCCCCAGATTGAGGAGGGCCACTTCTGTCGGTTCCATGTTTTCCAACATTCTGATCTCTGCTAGCCTGCCTGAGCCATCCCGTTTTCCACTAATTCTTGACCCCTTTAATCCTCCTAGTTGAGGACCCCCAACCTTCCAGGTCTCCCCACAAAGCCCATTCTTGCAAGGTCTTTCCAGGCAGGCCGGGTCCGGAGAGGAGATGCTTCAATTTGGCTGCCCCCCCGGCACCCCCACCCCCCACCCCCACCCCAAGCCCAAGCCCAGGGCACAAGGTCACTCTAATCTCTGCCTGTGTAACATCCTGCCACTGTGTCCCCCCATCTGTTTGCCCTGCAGTGGCTCGATTTGGGTCTGTGTAGGTCATAGTCTTTCTGTCATTGTCTTTCTGTTTCCTGTCACTCTCCCCTCACCCGTATCTGTCCCCTTCCATCCCAAGCCCCGCTTCTCTCCCTCCTCCCATTTCACAGGGGGTAGCCTGGGGTTGGGCCATTCAGCCTCTGGAAGAACCCCCCCTACCTCCCCCGAGCCCTTAGTTACTCTCCTAGCCTCCCTTTTGCAGAGGACTAAGCTTGCCTGGCAGGGTAAACTGAGGCCTAGGGTGGGGGCGGGGGTCTGGCTCTCCTGTAAGGAGCGCTCCTTTTGTGGCCTGAGCCCGAATCCTGCGGCCCCTCCTCCGCCCAGCGAAGGGGGAGAGGGCCTGGGTTCCCGCTGCCTTAAAAGGGCTCAATGTCTTGGCTCTCTCCTCCCTCCCCCGTCCCTGGGCCCTGGCTGCTGCTTCCCTGCCGGCCCATTCTCCCTGAACCCCGCGGGGGCCATCTCTCCGCTCCAGAGCGCACCCTATATCCCCTGTCTCCCATCCCTCCCTGCATCGGGCATCCCTTAGCCTGCTGGCTTCTGGGAGCCCAGGCCTCCCCTTCCCATTGCCTCTGAGTCTCGGGGCCTCCATCCCTGGTTTATCGCCTTCCCTGCCACCCTGTTTAACATTCCAAGCTGCTTGACTTTGGTTTCCCCATCTGTAAATACGGGGTAATACAAGGCCCTTCCTGGATTTGTGGAGAGGACTGGCCGGCCCTCCTACCAGTGCCTGGAGCCCTGGAGCACTGGCTGCGTGCCCGGCAGCTGGCTCTTCCTCCCCCTTTCCTTCTCCTGGCCTGCATCCCCAAATCCAGTACTTCCCAAAGTATGGTACAGGAGGCACCTTCATGTGAATCTGGAGGTTCTGGGTGGAGATGTATGTCCCCAGTCATAAGCCAAGACTTAGCTAAATAAGAATCTTGGGGTGGGGCCCGGGGACCCAGCATTTTAAGGCTCACCTGGCATAGAGGGAGGATTTCATTTCGTTCTCAGGCCCCTCTCGCCTCCTCCTGTTTGTTAACCGCCCTCTCCATCCTGCACCCACTATAGCCCTCTGGCCCCATACCCTGACCCCCAAAAGGGCTTCCAAGGCATCCTACCTCCAGGGGGTGGGGAATTTGGGGTCCCCTGAACCTCACACAGTGGACTATATGGGGAATCTTGTGATTCAGAGATCTTGTGCAGCCGAGACGGGGAGACTAGGGGGGCAGAAAGAGGGACTTCCCCACCCCTTCTCTAGCCTCGGTCCTAGTGATCCCCGGTTCTCGGCCCCTTCTCAGCGGAGCCCATTGCGGCGAGGCTTAAGGAGGTCCGACTGCAGAGGGATGACTTCGAGATTCTGAAAGTGATCGGACGCGGGGCGTTCAGCGAGGTGAGCCGGCAGCGGCGGCGGGAGCTCGGCTGGGCGAGGGAGAGCAAAGGGACTTGGGGCGGGGCCTTAGCAATTGATGAATGGCTGAGACGGGCTGAGGGGGACGGGCTTGGGACCAGTGGGCGGGGGCTGCTGCGGGGAGCGGGACCAGGGATGGAGGCCGTCCTGGCGGAGCCACTGTGCTTCCCGGGTCACCCCGCAGCCCCGCCCCCTTCACCCGGTTTGACCTTTAGGTAGCGGTGGTGAAGATGAAGCAGACGGGCCAGGTGTACGCCATGAAGATTATGAATAAGTGGGACATGCTGAAGAGAGGCGAGGTGAGGGCCGGGGCTGGGCGTGGGTGGCGGTGAGGACCTGGCCCCTCAGCCACCGCCTCAGCAGCTCCGGCTGCCCCGCAGGTATCGTGCTTCCGAGAAGAGAGGGATGTGCTGGTGAACGGGGACCGGCGCTGGATCACGCAGCTGCACTTTGCCTTCCAGGACGAGAACTACCTAGTGAGCGCGGGTTGGGGCGGCCGGGAGGAGAGCTGGGGGCCCCCGGGGCTGCCAGTTGACCTAGGATCGGGGGCGGGGGCGGGGGGAGCTGGCCCGGGAATGGCCCGAGGGGGGATGGAGGGTGGCTCAGGCTATGGTAAGAACGTGCCTCCGCTGGCCGGGGGCTACCTCAGCTGGGCTGGGAGGAGTTATCCGCTCTTTCCCCGGGGCCAACCTGGAGGTCTCTTGGGGGAGCCCCTTGCCCGCATGGGATGGCTCCCCGGGCTGTCCGGGTCACCGGGCAGGAGGCATGACGGTCTATACTCTAGGCCTTGGGAGGGCTCTGGGGGCTCTTTTTCTCCGCAATGTCTCTGGGGGAGTGAATCTGAGTCCAGTGAGATCTGGAGACAACTTTGCTGGGACGTGTCTTGATTTCCACTGGGAGGAGATCTCTGGGGCCCCCGCGGGGCAGGGGCTGTGGGGTCTCTGCCCCGAAATATGGTGTCTCCGGGAGACTTTGCCCGGGACGACCCGCGAACGGCTCCGAGGGGGACCGCCAACCCCCACGCACACGACACGCCCCCTCCCAGTACCTGGTCATGGAGTACTACGTGGGCGGGGACCTGCTGACGCTGCTGAGCAAATTTGGAGAGCGGATCCCGGCCGAGATGGCGCGCTTCTACCTGGCCGAGATTGTCATGGCCATCGACTCGGTGCACCGGCTGGGCTACGTGCACAGGTGGGCGCGGCGGGGGCTGAGGGGCGGGACCTGGAGAGGGAGCGCGGGGAGCGGGGGGCAGGGCCTGGGGATGGCGTCAGAACGACCCCTGAGAAGGTGGGGCCCCGGATGGTGCTGCGCAGAGGCACCCATCGCCCCTCCCCTCCTGGCCCCTGCCGCAGGGACATTAAACCCGACAACATCTTACTGGACCGCTGCGGCCACATCCGCCTGGCCGACTTCGGCTCCTGCCTCAAGCTGCAGGAGGACGGAACGGTGAGCCGGCGCGCCCGGGGCGGTGCGGCTCGGGCCACCCTTGCGGGGTGGGGTCAGGCGCGGGGACTGAGAGGTGCAGGGCGTGCAAGAGGCGGGACTAGGCTTGGAAGCGTGTTGGGACTCAGGCGGAGGCAGAAGGAGGAGGCGCGTGGCGACCCATGTGTGCGGGTGGGGCCGGGTTGGCGGGTAGGGCTAAGAGCCTGGGGTGGGGCCAGTGCCTGAGGGCGGGGCCCGAGCCTAGATCTGGGCCACTTGGCGCAGGTGCGGTCGCTGGTGGCCGTGGGCACCCCGGATTACTTGTCCCCCGAGATCCTGCAGGCCGTGAGCGGCGCGTCGGGGACGGGCAGCTACGGGCCCGAGTGTGACTGGTGGGCGCTGGGCGTGTTCGCCTATGAGATGTTCTATGGGCAGACGCCCTTCTACGCCGACTCCACCGCCGAGACCTACGGCAAGATCGTTCACTACGAGGTGAGCGTCATCCGAGGATGCCCTGCACGCCCTCGGCACAGAGCTCCCAGGCCAACATCTCCCCCTTCTGGGCAGGAGCACCTGTCTCTGCCGCTGGCAGAAGCAGGGGTCCCCGAGGAGGCCCAGGACCTCATCCAGCAGCTGCTGTGTCCCCCGGAGATGCGGCTGGGTCGGGATGGCGCTGGCGACTTCCGGAAGCATCCTTTCTTCTTCGGCCTCGACTGGGATGGACTCCGTGACAGTGCCCCGCCCTTTACGCCGGACTTTGAGGGTGCCACCGACACGTGTAACTTCGATGTGGTAGAGGACGGGCTCACTGCCATGGTGAGCGGGGGCGGGGTAGGTACCTCCGATCCTCTTTCCCCTCCTCTGTAAAGGCCGGACCCTCAAGGCATCCACTGCCCAGAGAACCTGCTCATCCAGTGGGGACCCAGCAGTGAACTACACTCATAGTCCAGTGAGGGGCAGACCCATCCCTAGAACGGCCAGGGCTAGGATGGAGAGTCCAAAGGGAATCCTGACCCAGCATGAAAGGTCCTGGAAGGCTTCCTGGAGGAGGGGACTATCTGAACAGAGACCCTCCTTTCTTAAGCCATTTCTCTCTCAGTTCCCTCTCAACAAGTAGGGGCTGGGTGCTCTTGTGCTTGGCAGCGCTGGCAACACAGCAGTGGCCCGGTTAGCCCCAGTTCCTGCCTTTAGCCACTGTCTAGAAAAGTATGGGGTCAGACTGTGGCACGCAACCTGTTCCAAAGGAAGGCAATAGGGTACAAGAAGAGGAAATGATGGAGGGGCCCCGTTAGATCAGCCCCAAGTTGGGGTGGTTGGCGGTGGGGTTATTTAAGCCAAGGCTGGAAAGGAGCGAGGGACCCGTGTCATACCTGTGCTTCTCTTCTGGAGGAGACGCTGTCGGACATGCCGGAGGGTGTGCCGCTGGGTGTCCACCTGCCTTTCGTGGGTTATTCCTACTCCTGCATGGCCCTCAGGTAAGCTCCGTCCCTTGCTGCCCCATGAGGCATGGGATGGGGGTGCCGGCCTCTGGAGGCCCCAAGATGATGCTCCCAGTTCTGGAAGTCAGTCTTGGAACCTTTAAAATTCTAGATTCAGTTGCTAAACCTCCCAGCCACCAGCCTCAGCCATCCAGATTCTTTCAACCTTCAACTTCTAGATTCCTAGTTCTCCACTGTGGAACTTTAGACTCTTAGAAAATAAGGATTCTAGAATTTTACAATCTTAAGAGGTCACAGACTCATTGAGTCATTCACATAAGCATAAATCCTTTAAGAAACATTAAGTACACAAATGATGCATTGCTTTTGGCAGATAAATGAGAGGATATGATGAGGAAGCTGGGCCATCACCCATAGTAACAACCATGAGAATGTGCTGTTTCCTAGCCCACTTTTATTACTGGATAATGGATTGTAAACACCATTCTTTATCAATCCTGAACTATGACATGCTTCTGAATTACTACTGGGTAGTTCCCTACTGAATTTATTTAGCCTGTTCTCTCTATTAATACTCCAGGCTGGAATGAAGAGCCAGCAAGTCAGTCTTGGTGCATGTCCAGGATAAGTAGGTTCTTGGGACACATTTCCATGAGTGGGGTTGCTGGGTTGGAGACATCTACTTTTTTTATTTTTAAATACCAAAAAAACACCAAACAAATGCAAATATTCGGGACTTTTTTTTTTTTTTTAATCCCTTTAAAGGGGACAACACCTTCAACACCTTTTTTTAACACGGGCAGGCACCAGGAATCGAACCCGGGTCCTCTGGCATGGCAGGCGAGAACTCTGCCTGCTGAGCCATCGTGGCCCGCCCAATATTCAGAACTTTTGATCATTCCGTTCTACATATATAATCAGTAATTCACAATATCATCACATAGTTGCATATCCATCATCATAATCATTTCTTGGAACATTTGCATCTGTTCAGAAAAAGAAATGAAAACAAAAAAATTCATACATACCATACCTCCCACCCCTTCCCCTCACCAATCACCAGCATTTCACTCTAAATTTAACATTTGTTCCCCCTATAATTCATCTTTATTCCATATGTTTTACTCGTCTGTTGATAAGGCAGATAAAAGGAGCATCAGACACAAGGTTTTCACAATCACACAGTCACACTGCGAAAGCTATATCATTATACAATCATCTTCAAGAAACATGGCTACTGGAACACAGCTCTACATTTTCAGGCAGTTCCCTCCAGCCTTTCCACTACATCTTGACTAACAAGGTGATATCTACTTAATGCATAAGAGTAACCTCCAGGATAACCTCTCGACTCTGGAATCTCTCAGCTATTGATACACTTTATTTGAGACATCCACTTTTAATGTGACGTTCTATTCCTGGGGTGGGTCTGTTCCCCTCCTAGCAGCTGTGTATGACAGGGGAGTGTTGATGTTTATAGTCGCAGTCTTGGAACTAAACCCAGTCTTAGACCACATCCTGGGAGGTGGCCAGAGCTGGAGGGTTGGTGGGAATCATTGGGTCCAAAGGTCACACAGTGCTGAGACAGGCAGACCCTAGGTGGCAGCTCATAGGAGAACAAGGTCATGTGAGAGGAAGGCCTTTACTGGCCAGGAGGACCTGTCAAACCAACTTCAAACCATGGGGTCCTGGGGTTTGGCTGCCTCAAGCTCCATGCCACACCCATGCTAGGGAATCCTGGTTCTAAGGCCAGGGGGTGGGCAGCCTCCTGGGGGAGGGCTGGCTCTCCCTCCTCTCTCTTCCCCCAGGGATGATGAGCTCCCACGCCCCACACCCATGGAACTGGAGGCTGCGCCGTTGCCTGAGCCACATGTGCAAGCTCCCAGCCTGGCACCCACTGCACCGCCACCAGAGGAAATAGTAAGCTGGAGGAGGGGGTCAGGGACAAAGAGGGGAGAAAAGGTGAGAGCCTTCAGGGATGGCGTGTGTCATCTCTGGGCGCTCATTTGACAGTGGCATACAGAAAACAAAATGAGGAGACAAGATGACTTTAGTCTGAGGTGATCCCTCTGAAGACTAACGCTGGCTTATGATGACATTCATGGGGATGGGGGAAGCTCTAGGGGGCTGTTATCTTGGAGAGGAGCCCCAGAGAAGGAGTCAGGCATGGGAAGAAAAGGGCCAAGGTTCTGAGACAGAACCTCGAGGTTGAAAATCAGCAGGTTTGTTGTTGACCCTGAGAAGAGGGCAGCAAGGCTGAACCGCTGGCTGAGTGGGGAGGGGAGGCTGGCGGGACCAGCAGGAGGTCCACCAAGCAGGGCCTCTGCAGACCAGGCCTCCTACTGAGAGCACTAGGAAGCTGGAGATATTTTGAGCAGGTGAGGGCCATGGTCAAGTTAACTGGGTGTTTTAGGAAGAGCCTTTTGGTTGCTGTGTGTAGGGTGGATGGGAGGAGTCCAGACCAAAGGCTGGAGACCAGGAAGGGCGGCCAGCCAGTTGGCAAGTGTTGGGCCTTGCAGGAGCTATGGGCATCTCAGAGATATCTGGGTAAGGGAGCGGGGAAGGAGCCGGATCCGGAGTGCTCTGGCAGCCCTATAGCCAGTTCCCATCTGCAGGCGGAGGTGGCTATCCCGGAGGAGGCCGAGGTGACGCTGCGGGAGCTCCAGGAGGCGCTGGAGGAGGAGGTGCTGACTCGGCAGAGCCTGAGCCGGGAGCTGGAGGCGATCCGCACCGACAACCGGAACTTCGCCAGGTCGGGGCCGGGGGTGCGGGAGCCATCGCGACCCGGAGCAGCCCTTTTCGCCGGGGTCCCCGACGGGCTCACGGTCCTTACCTACCCGCAGTCAACTACGCGAGGCCGAGGCCCGGAACCGAGACCTGGAGGCGCACGTTCGGCAGCTGCAGGAGCGGATGGAGATGCTGCAGGGAGAGGGAGCCGCAGGCGAGTTCCCCTTCCGCCCCCTTTCCCGAGGGCGCCGAGGGAGGTGGGCACGGCGGGGGCGTGTGTTCGCGCCTGGGGGAGGGCGAAAGGCCCAGTTTGGGGCACGCCGCACCACCGCCTCCTCGCCCTTCCACGCACCCTACGCCTCTCTCTTCTCCTTCCAGCCGTCACGGGGATGCCCAGTCCCCGGGCCACGGATCCACCTTCCCATGTAAGACCCCTCTCTTTCCCCTGCCTCGAGCCTGCTGCCTCCCTCCCCGTCCAGATTTAGGGTTCAGCCTGCCTCTTAGGGGCTCCGAACGAGACGCCCTCCGTTCAGCCCCCCATCTACTGGATCAACCTCGGTCCAAGCCTCTTAGCAAATTCAGCCCCTGTATCTCCCCAGCTCCCCGCAACCTCGACTTCCCTCGCTGTCTCTCGCCCCCCGCCGAGGGCGGCCGGGCCGGGCTGGGCTGGGCTCCGATCGGGTCACCTGTCCCTTCTCTCTCCAGCTAGATGGCCCCCCGGCCGTGGCTCTGGGCCAGTGCCCGCTGGTGGGGCCAGGCCCCATGCACCGCCGCCACCTGCTGCTCCCTGCCAGGGTACGTCCGGCTGCCCACGCCCGCCCGCCCCCGCGCATGGGCCTAGCTGCCGCACCCCACGCCGCCTTTGCTTGGCAGCGCCTCTGTCGGGCTCGGCCCACCGCCCGGAGGGAGGGTGCTCGGTCAGCCAATCAACAGGGCCGCTAAGAAGTAGCCAATGAGGAGTTCAGACGGGATTTGGGGCTGGCGAGCAGCCCTACCATAGCGGTCCTCGTTGTAGGGCGTGGGGAAGGGGGGCTGGGGAGGGCGGACTGTGGACACACCCACCAGCGCAAGCGGGCGAGCCTCACGAGCCAATCAGAGGCGCAGGCCGTCCGACGCCTGGCACCGCCCGATTCCTGACCCCGCCCTCTCACCCACAGGTCCCTAGGCTTGACCTATCGGAGGCGCGTTCCCTGTTCCTGTTCGCCGCTGCTCTGGCTCCTGCCGCCGCCCTGGGCTGCATTGGGCTGGTGGCCCGCGCCGGCCATCCCTCTCCGGTCTGGCGCCGCCTCGCAGCCGCCTTCGCCCCCTGAACCCTAGAACCCCAACCGGTCCTCCACGCGGGGCCTGTCGGAGGGCTGGGTGACCCAGGCACAGCCCAGAAGTCACTTCTACCGCCTCCGGGTTTGCGGCCGGCCCCGCGCAGTCTCCGCCCCACCGCCTCCCTGTGATCCGGGCCCGCCCCCTGGCGGCCGGGGAGGGAGGGGCCGGGTCTGCGGCTGAAGCTAGAGCTCGTGGGAGGTTGGGAGCCGGGAGTGCTGCTGCTGCCGGGGAAGCGGCCGATCACCTCCGCCAGCCGGGCTGCGGCGTGGACGTGGACGGGCAAGGTACCCGTCTGGAGAAGGCACCAAAGGCCGGGGCCGCCTTCCGCCCTGCACGCGTCGCCCCTCCCCCCGCCATCGGCTCGCAAACCACAAACCCTCCTAATGCCCGAAGGCTCTGTCCTCCCGGAACGTTCTTTTCCTGCGGCGAACGTCCGGCGCGCGTCGCTCTCTTGGGGGCCTTTGCCTCTGCCCGTCCGGCTCTTTCTGGGGCTCCCGCGCCCCTCTCCTCACGTGCGCTACTCTCGGAGCCACAGCCGGCTCCGCCCGCCTCGCGGTTTGGGTATTTATTGACCTTGTCCTGCGACTCGCTGACAGGCTCCAGGACCCCGGCACCCAGTCCACGTTTTGGATGCACTGAGACCCCGCCATTCCTCGGTATTTATTGTCTCTCCCCACCTAAGACCCCACCCCCGACCCTCGCAAATAAAAAGCCCTCTCGTCTGCCCAAGGCTTTGGCATTCACCGCGTCCGCCTTGCTGGCGTTGTGGGCGGGAGGCTGCTCAGTAGGCCAATCAAAAGGCGAGGAGCTAGCGGGACCAGAAGCCTACGAATCGGGGTTGGGGGGAGGAAACGCCAAAGGGCGGGGTTTCTGCATCCCGCCAATAGAAAAGGGCGAGTGGGCAGCCGGGGCCACCGCCCCCCGCCCAGCTGTGGCCCAGCTGTGCTACCCCTGGCCCCGATCCCTGGGAAGAAGGGGGCTGGGCCGTCCACGCGCACGGCCCTCCTCTGCTACCGCGCCTGCGCGGGCCACGCGCATCCGCTCCAGGGACGTCAGCTCGAGAAAAGTTGCCACAAACTTTGTAGCCCGTTTCCCCCGCCCCTCCTCCCCGCCAGGCCCGTCCCCCCTGCGGAGCCGGGAATTCCGAGGGGCGGAGTGCAAGCTGAGATGGAGAGTGGGGGGGAGGGCCTCCAAAGGGCTCTGGAGACGGAGGCGTGGAGGAGCTTAGGCTCGGGACAGAGGTGGCTTCGCGCCTTTAACTATCCCGGACGGCCCGTTACCCTCTCCATTGTCCCGATGGGGAAACTGAGGCCCTGAGCCAGAGGCACATGCCGGGGGAGGCAAAAAGCGCGGCCGCAGGCGGAGGGAAAACAAAGAGAAAGAATCACGGACAGACGGGGAGGGGGCAGACACACACAGGGACAGGGTCAGAGACCCGAGTGGGAGCGCTGGGCCTGGCACTGGCGGTGGGGGGCGCGGGGACGCCTGGAGGAGAAGATCGGGCAGCGCGAAGGGCGGGGGGCGGAGAGGGGGGACTGACGAGGTGGGGGCTGGGGGAAGCCCGAGGGAGGAGGAGAAGGAGGGAGGAACTTCCCAAAGTTGCAAAACATGGCTACCTTGCCTGCGGAGCCGAGCGCGGGGCCGGCGGCTGGGGGGGAGGCGGTGGCAGCGGCGGCGACCGAAGAGGAGGAGGAGGAAGCGCGCCAGCTCTTGCAGACTTTGCAGGCGGCCGAGGGTGAGGCGGCGGCGGCGGCCGGGGCCGGGGCGGGCGAGGCGGCGGCGGGAGCGGAGGGCCCGGGATCCCCGGGCGTCCCCGGGTCGCCCCCCGAGGCCGCTGCCGAGCCGCCCACGGGCCTCCGCTTCTCGCCCGAGCAGGTGGCGTGCGTCTGCGAGGCGCTGCTACAGGCGGGCCACGCCGGCCGCTTGAGCCGCTTCCTGGGCGCACTGCCCCCGGCCGAGCGCCTACGTGGCAGCGACCCGGTGCTGCGCGCGCGGGCCCTGGTGGCCTTCCAGCGGGGCGAGTACGCCGAGCTCTACAGGCTACTCGAGAGCCGCCCCTTCCCCGCCGCCCACCACGCCTTCCTGCAGGACCTCTACCTGCGCGCGCGCTACCATGAGGCCGAGCGGGCCCGCGGCCGCGCGCTGGGCGCAGTGGACAAGTACCGGCTGCGCAAGAAGTTCCCGCTGCCCAAGACCATCTGGGACGGCGAGGAGACGGTGTACTGCTTCAAGGAGCGCTCCCGCGCGGCGCTCAAGGCCTGCTATCGCGGCAACCGCTATCCCACGCCCGACGAGAAGCGCCGCCTGGCCACGCTCACCGGCCTCTCGCTCACGCAGGTCAGCAACTGGTTCAAGAACCGGCGACAGCGCGATCGGACCGGGGGCGGCGGCGGCGCGCCCTGCAAGAGGTGAGGGGACCCGGGCGGCGCAGGTCCTACTTTACCGGGGATGTTTTATCCACCAGCCAACCCGCTTCCCACCCCTAGCCCCTCGCTGCGCTGAACTCCAACACCTCATGCGCGCACCTTCGCGCAGGGGGTGAGCGTGGGCCAGACAGGCACATGCCCGGGGCGTCACTGTCCACGCCGAAACTAGGAGACTTCTCTCTGCTCCGGGCAAGGCTCCAGCACCAATCCCACTGGGTTCCAGGCTAGACTGGGGGTTGGGGAAACAGAAATGGGGGACTCCAGAGGGCTGCGGAAAAAGAGGACGGGCCTTTGTCCACCCCACCCCCACTGGGGTCTTCTTTCTGGCCCTCTTAGCAGCCCGACTCTTCCCTGACCGTTACTCTTCCACACACTCCCCCCCACACCCCCTCAGGACCCAAACAGCATGGTCCGTTGTCTGTCTTTGTTGTGAAACGTGAACCTTCCCCAGCTCCGGTTTCGTTGTAACCCTAGCCCTTCCCCTCCCACCCAGTTCGGCCGGCCTCTCGCAGCCTTCTCTGCCTCCCCGGGGGAGGGCACCGGGAACTGAGCCGGCAGCTGCCTCCTCACTCTCCAAATCCGCTTGCCGGCTTTCAGCCTGGCCCAAGAAATTTAGGGGCAGCCTGGGTGCTCAGTCTCTGGGGCCTGGAAGCCCAGAGATTGGAGAAGGGCCTCTTCCTTCCCAATCCCATCAACCTTTAGCTTTTTTGTAAGTGTATCAATAGAGCACTTTGAAGACTTTACAGTGGTGTCAATATAGCACTTGCAGAGGTTTTTGGAGTCCTTGGGGGAGGAGGATGAGAGAGAGGTGTCTCAGAGAGGTTTCATAGCCTCCCTGAAACTATACAAAAGCTGGGGCTTGGATAAGCTGGGGAGGTCATGGCCAGGCTGTGCTCCTGCAGGGCAGCTTGCAGCCATCTCTGTGCAAGACTCAGGCTGGCAGATAGGGGTGCACATCATTCAGGACAATATTTATAATCCTCTCTCTTTGTCCAGCGAGTCTGATGGGAACCCCACCACCGAGGACGAGTCCAGCCGAAGTCCCGAGGACCTGGAGAGGGGTGTGGCCCCAGTGGCCTCCGAGGCCCCTGCCCAGGGCTCCATATTCTTGGCAGGGGCCGCCCCTCCCACGCCATGCCCTGCCTCCTCCTCCATCCTGGTGAATGGGAGCTTTCTGGCTGCCAGCAGCTCCCCAGCAGTGCTCCTCAACGGGAGCCCCGTCATTATCAACAGCCTGGCCCTGGGCGAGGCCTCCAGCCTGGGCCCCCTGCTACTGACAGGGGGTGGAGGTGCCCCTACACCGCAACCCAGTCCCCAGGGGGCCAGTGAGGCCAAGACCTCCCTGGTCCTGGACCCCCAGACTGGGGAGGTTCGGCTGGAGGAGGCACAGCCTGAGGCCCCTGAGGCCAAGGGGAACCAGGTGGCTGCATCAGCGCCAGCTGGAGAGGAGGTCCCAGGGCCTCTGTCCCAAGTGGTGCCTGGCCCCCCACCAGCAACCCCCTTTCCTCTGCCCCCAGGACCCCTGCCTACAGTGGCTGCTCCACAAGTAGTGCCACTCTCCCCACCACCTGTATACCCTACAAGCCTGGGCTCCACTTCTCCACTGCTGAACCTGACCCAGGTGGTGCCCACCTCGCAGGTGGTGACCCTGCCCCAGGCAGTGGGGCCACTACAGCTCTTGGCAACTGGGCCAGGCAGCCCTGTGAAGGTGGCAGCTGCAGCAGGTCCTGCCAACGTGCACCTGATAAACTCCGGGGTGGGTGTGACTGCCCTTCAGCTGCCTTCGGCCACTGCCCCAGGTATCCCTTCTGCCTCCCTCAGGCCTGGGTGAGTTGGGTGGGGGACACAGTTATCTCAGTGAGGGAGGGGCTGTCAGTGGCTTTCTGAGGGGAGGTGCCTCATCCCTGGTAGGTGTCAGAGCCTGTCTGTGCCAGGTCTGTGCGGAGCCCTGAGGCTTGCACCAAGCAGACATGGCTCCACCCTAAAGGGTCTCCATTCTGCCTCTGGTCAGTCTCCATGGTGATTGCCCTCCAGCAGCCCAATTTCCACCCCTGTCCCTGCCTCCATCTCTAACTCTGCACTTGGCCCATCTCTTCCCCACAGGAAACTTCCTCCTGGCGAACCCCGTGTCTGGCAGCCCCATTGTGACGGGCGTGGCCGTGCAGCAGGGCAAGCTCATCCTCACTGCCACCTTCCCCGCCAGCATGCTCGTCTCCCAGGTCCTGCCGCCGGCTCCCAGCCTGGCCCTACCCCTGAAGCCTGAGACAGCAATCTCAGTGCCTGAAGGAGCCCTTCCAGTGGCCCCCAGCCCTGTTCTCCCAGAGGCCCATGGCCTAGGCACTCTTTCTGGGCAGCAGCCACCACCCCCACCACCTGCTGTTGCTGCCACCACTGCTGCTGGCCTATCCTTCTCCTCAGACCCTCCCAGCCTCCTGCCCAGTTTCCCAGCACCCCTGCCTGAGGGGTTGATGCTGTCGCCCTCGGCCGTGCCCATCTGGCCAGCGGGGCTGGAATTAAGCACAGGAACAGAGGGGCTGCTTGAAGTGGAGAAGGGGCTGGGGACGCAGGCCCCTCACACTGTGCTGAGGTTGCCAGACCCTGACCCTGAAGGGCTGCTCCTGGGAACCACAGCAGGGGGTGAGGTTGACGAGGGGCTGGATGCTGAAGCGAAGGTCCTAACCCAGCTACAATCGGTGCCTGTGGAAGAGCCCTTGGAACTGTGACCCAGCCCATTCTTGTCCCTTCTGACAATGGTGCTCATAGATCCAGGGACAGGACCCAGGAGCAGGGAACTCAGAAACATGATTGCTTCAGTCTGAAGATTCTACACACAGTAAATCCTCCAGGCCAAGTCAGCCTCTTTGACCTCTGGGAACCCAGAAGACTCATCCCACCTCCGCCCCAACCCTACTCCCTACCAAGGAACGCCGTCTCTGGATGGGGAGGCTATCTCTGTGACAGCCCTCTCCTTGCCCTGCCTCCTCCATATATATGGGAGGACTTGGGGGTCCTGACTCAGGGCCTACCCCCCTTGACCTGGTACTAGCTGTGAGCTGAAAACCCTGCCAAAAGGCTGGGTTTCTAACCCTCCTGAACTCTGTCCCTATCACTCTCTAAAACACTATTAATAGCTCCACTGTTAACCAACCTTCTCAGAACTGCTTGGAATTCCAGGCTGGAGGACCGAAAGACTCTCCCCTAGGTCTGGCACTTCCTGGTGAGAAGTGATGCAGGTATGGGGAGGGCAATGCCGCAGGGGTGTCTGTCTTCCTCCTCCCTCAGCTCCTCCCTAGGCTAAAGCCCTCATTATTAAGTCCAGCCCCAAACCAAAGATACCCTCATCCCTGGGGGCAACCCTGACCCCTACCTTCCTGTGTTTAGTTTGTATACTAAATCTTTATTTTTCTAGGACATGTTATGCCTCCATTTCAATAAAAAATAAAGTAACAGACAACTAGAACTACCAGGGGTGTGGGTTACCTTCCAAATGACCTGTCCAAAGAAAAACTGAACCATAAAAAAAACCAACTTGAGGTTCTGGCTTTTTGCTCTCTACTTCCAGAGGGAGAAGTGGGGTTTGAATGAGGTCTGTGGTGCGGCTTGGGAGGGTGTGGACTGGGAGGTTTCTTTTCAGTTACAAGCCCTGGGGGGTTGGGGCCTCCAGATCTGGGGTATAAGGACCAGTTTACTACTAAGGGAGCAGGGAAGGTGGGAGAATGTGGGATTGACTACCTTGCTGGTATCAAGGTTCCATTTGCTTTATTTTGTTTAAAACAATAAATAATCTATAAATAGAACGGTGGGGTGGGGTGAGGTAAGAGTAAACAGGGTTGAAACCATTTGATTCTGGGGTGGAGAAAGGAAGGACAGAGATAAGCTGCATCTAATAAACTTGACCTCCCTGCATTTCATTTAGGGTTTCCATCCTCCCCTCCCCACCCCCCAGCCCTGGGGGAAACAGTACCACATGGGCAGAGCTCAGGCTGCCCATGGAAGTCTTACAACCCAAACACACAGCATTGGGGTCAATAAACATGCCGTTTCCCCTGTCCTGTGGGCTCTAGTAAAGGGGACCTGTACTAACTGGGGCTTGAGTTCCAGGAGGGGACTATCTCCCTATCATCTGTCACTCTGGGTTTCAAACAATAGCTGAAGGAGGTGCTGGGAGGCGAGGGAAGGGAGGTGGGGGTCACCATCTCTCAGGCACGATGAGGCGGCAGGGCAGAATCCTGGTGTGGGGAGCAGCTGGCTTTCTCGGCCAGCAGCTGGTAGAAGGGCTTGGGGGTCTCCCAGTCCTCGTCCTCGCTGCTGGAGCTGTCCTGCTTCACAATCCGGTTATGCTGGCGGCTGAACCTGCGTGCCTTGACACTGAGGAAAGACGGCGGCAGGACTGGCATGGCTTCCTCATTCACCTCCCAGGCATCTCTGGCCCACCCTCACCTCTGGCCCTAGCAGTGATCAGGGCCAGATGAGGTCACTGCTAGTGAGTTCTACTGAGCCAGCCTGGGCTTCCAGGTCCTGGCTTAGAAAATAGGACTTGACCAAGGACACTTTGTGGAGTCCCACACTCCTCTGGGGATCTGTGAAAAAGTGCGCACATCCGTGTGTGTTTCAGGGGGTATCTGGCAATGAGCAGGGAGCAGCCCTAGACAGCTGGTGGAGAGGAGAGGGCTGATGGGGTATGAGAGGAGGGAAGGAGGAAGCCAAAATGAAGGGAAATATGACCATTTTCTGAGAAAATCACTGTGGCAAAGGTGGCAAAAGGAATTTAGGGCAGCAAAGTTCAAATCCCAAACTACAACTATGTGTCTTTCTTAGCTACAGGGGGGGCCCCTTCCCACTTTCATCAGCCCCAAATATTTCATAAAAATCTGCCACATACAAATCCCCCACTCTGGTAAACTCTCAACCTGCTTCCAATACCATGAAGCTGAAGGCTCTAAAAGTCCAGCAGGATTAAATATTCAGGAAGGTCCCTCTATCCCACCATCCATGCCTTGCTGGGCACAGGGACTCCTCACCAATAGGGTTTCCGTTCCTGCTGGGTCATCACTCGCCAGAGTTGGGCCAGTTCTTTTGTCGCAGCCGTAGACGCAGTCCCAGGACAGGCTCTGGGACAAAAGGAAGGGGTAGATGTAACGAGAAGCCCATAGAGCACCCTGGCTTCAGTGGAGGCAGTGGTATGACCATTGTGGTAGTTAGGTTCAAGTGTCAACTTGGCCAGGTGAAGGTACCTAGTTCTGTTGCTGTGGACATAAGCCAATGATACGCGGACCTCATCTGTTGCTCATTATATCTGCAGTAAGCTAGGAGGCGTGCCTGCTGCAATGAATGATGTTAAATCAAACAATGATGTTTGATTTAATTGACTGGTGCTTAAATGAGAGAGTGCAACGTAGCACAGCCAAGCAGCTCAGCATTCCTCATCTCAGCACTGGAAGCTCAGCCCAGGCCTTTGGAGATGCAGAAAGGAATCACCCCAGGGAAAGTTGTTGGAACCCAGAGGTCTAGAGAGAAGGCCAGCAGAGCTCGCTCTGTGCCTTCCCACATAAGAAAGAACCTCAGTTGAAAGTTAGCTGCTTTTCCTCTGAAGAACCATACGTTAATTAAATAAATCCCCTTTTATTGAAAGTCAGTCTCTCTGGTGTGTTGCTTTCTGGCAGGTAGCAAACTAGAACAGATTTGGTACCTGAAAAGTGGGATGCTGCTGCAGTTTGCAAATACCAGATATGCTGGAATGGTTTTTTGGATGGATAAGGGGAAGGTTTTGGAGGAACTGTGAAGAGAATGATGGAGAAGTCCTGGAGTGCTTGAAGAGACAGTTGGTGTAAACAGAATCACTGCCAATCTGGACAAAGGTGGACACAAAAGGGACAAATTGGAGTTTGCAGAGTGAGAACCATGAGAGCTCGGGTCTGAAGCCAAGAAACCTCAGTCAGGAGAGTGGACCCACCCATATACATGGAGAGGATGAATGTTCCCCCTTGTTGCAGTGGAAGAGTTGTGTTCCTCAGGCACACCATGCTCCTTGGGGACTGGGAAGAGCCTGGCTGACACCACATGGAGGGGTTGAACATGTGCCCCAGAAATGTCAGAGACCCCAAGTGTGGCCCTGATGCCTGGAGAGGGTGGAGCTGAGAAAAAGGTGGTCTCCTCAATGTTGCCCGAGGTTGATTCGGAAAGAGGTGGGCCACTGCATAGGCCCTTGGAATGCCACTTTCTAAGCTGAAGGATAAATGACTTTCAGACTTTGAAATCCAATGGTATTTGCCCTGCAGGTTTTCAGAACTGTTTGGGTCTTGTGATTCCTGTGTTCCTTCCAATTTCTCCCTATGTAAATGAAAACCTGTATCCTGTGAATATCCTCCTTTGCATATTGGCACCAGATAACTTGTTTTGAGGTTCATAGGTCCACAGCCAGAAGAGAATTTGTGCCACTTTAATATCATTTAAGGTGACACATATAGTTGCCAAGTTGGCAAGGGGTGGACATGTGGTAGTTAGGTTCAGGTGTCAACTTGGCCAGGTGAAGGTGCCTAGTTCTGTTGCTGTGGACATGAGTCAACAGTACGTGAACCTCATCTGTTGCTCATTATATCTGCAGTCGGCTAGGAGGCATGCCTGCTGCAATGAATGATGTTAAATCAAACAATGATGTTTGATTTAATTGGCTGGTGCTTAAATGAGAGAGCTCAACGTAGCACAGCCAAGCAGCTCGGCATACCTCATCTCAGCACTCGCAGCTCAGCTCAGGCCTTTGGAGATACAGAAAGGAATCATGCTGGGGCAAGTTGTTGGAACCCAGAGGCCTGGAAAGAAGGCCAGCAGAGATTGCCCTGTGCCTTCCTACATAAGAAAGAACCTCAGTTGAAAGTTAGCTGCCTTTCCTCTGAAGAACTATATGTTAACTAAATAAATCCCCTTTTATTGAATGCCAAACCATCTCTGGTGTGTTGTATTCAGGCAGCTAGCAAACTAGAACAACCATATAAGGGTTCCTTGCCCACATGGTGTCTGTTTTCCCATCTGAGAACAAGGTCTTTTCTATTCCTATTGGCCCAAAAGGCCTCTATGAAACATTCTACGGAGCTGAAGAACCAAAGAAAGGGGTGGATTAAATGGGTGTTCAGTGGGTACCCAGTATCCCAGGAGAGTATAGGGAACCTGATTGCACCCCTCCTGGTACCAACATCTGGGTTTTCCTATAAGGGAATCAGCTCTTCGCTGCTGGTCCCTGTGGGCTGGGGGGCTCCCCATGCTGTGGCTCGCGGCCTGGCAATGTTGACTTCAGGATTGGGCATGTGATCCAATCCAAGTCAGCCCCAAGAACTCTTGCTTGAAGCAGGAAAAATGAAGAACTCTCTTTCACAGGAATGTCCAGGGGGTAGACAGGTTGTGAGCCTGAACCTGTCCCCAACATGGCACAGGATGCTTGAGAGTGAAGAGAGGTTAAAGAGGAACAAAGATTCCAGACGGCATTGTTCAAGCCCCTAGAGACAGCCACATCTGAAGGAAATCTACACTCCACCCCACCCCCACTCTTTTTAAGGTTATATAAGCAAATTGATTTTCTTTCCTTTTTTCCCTTAAGCCTGAGCTGGGTTTCACTGCTTGCTATTGAAAGGTCCTGACCAATACAACGGGGCCAGGTTAAATTCTGGGAGAGAGTTGAGGCTGAGAAAAGTCGTTCTGGAAGAGCTGTTCTGGAAGACACGTGTATCAGATAGCAAAGGGATGGAATGAGGGGGTGAGGTGTGGGGGTGGCTGGTAGAGGGGCAGATGACAAAGATAGGCCCTCTCAGGGGCAGGGAGAGGTCCCCTGCCCACCTTATGTACTGCTTCCGGTTCATCCTGCAGAACATGATGAAGCCGTTGACACACTTTTTCTTCATCTGGGTGGAACATGGGACTTTCTTGGTCTCCTTGGGCTTCATGGGGTCCCTGCCTGCCTGGCCCCTCTTGGCCTTTCTCCCAGTTGGGGGCAGGGTTGTGGCCCGTCGGGTAGGCGTCCATGTGTAGTCTCCATCCTCATCACTGGAGGACTGCAAACTTTCGGGGTCAGCCTGGGTGGGGCGGGGGTGGGGGGCGGGCAGAGAGTTGAGAGAGGGCAGGAGGTGTGGAACCAATCTCACTGGATTGTCTCCTCTCACCTCCTGCGGCCTCCACACGGACTCTGTTTCCGTCTCCCCAGAACTCAGGATGGATGGTGCCCTGCTGTTCTCGCTCAGTGACAGGTAGCAGTGGTCTAGTGAAACCGAAGACTGGAACAGACTGTGGGAGTCAGTAGGGTCTCTGAGGGTCTCAGACAGGGTTTCCTGGGACTTAGGAGAAAGATGGGAGGGAATGTAAGTGGCGGCAGAAGGTACCCTTCACCCCCCCCCCCCCATTCATAACCTTTTCAGGACATATTAGCATTAAGGACAACTTTAATTAAATATAATCTCATCCAAATGGCCCCTGGGACATGCAAGTGAATGTTCTGAAGGCCCCATAGGGAAGGAGACTGGCCTGGGTTGGGCTCAGGTCTCCTGCCTCCTAGTTTGAGACATTATCTCTTAATATCATCATTGTACCACAGCATTTGTTGGCTGTAATGCCTTTTGGCAAATCATTTAACTTTTCGGAGCATCACTACGTATATTGTTATATACCTTGCAGAATTGAAAAGCATTTAGCATAGTGCCTGGTACTTTGTAAGAGCTCTGTTAATGGTGTCCATTTTTATTTCTACTGCCTATTGAAACCGGCTGCCCCTTCTGATCCTGGAGGAAGAATCAGTTGGAGACTAGAGTTGGAGCTGTCTTTCCATCAGAGTGAGCTCCTGGAGACAGACGGTGTGCAGAGAGTTAACCCAGGGGTCTGCATTTGGTCCCTACTCCAAATGATGTTTTCTGAGGATCCCTCCTGTTTTCGGTTCCTTCATCTGTAAAATGGGGGCCTCAAGAGACCTTACTTCATAGAGTAGCTGTAAAATCAGGTGGGATCTTTTACGGCTACCTGACCATTTTTAGCTTTTATCATTCTTGTATTATTCATTCCAAATGTCCAGCACAGAGCCTGGCACCTGGTAGCCAGGGCGAATGTTCAAAGGCTGGGCAGACAATTGGATAGAAGGGTGTATAAATTTTTGGAAGGGTGAGTGAGTGGGTAAATGGAATGGATGAGTGAGAATCAGTGAGTAATGTGTGTGAAAATGAGGATGGCCATCTCCATGGATGAGTGGCAAGTGGGTAGACAGATACCTACCTGCTCCTGCTTCTGTGGAGCCTCAGATATGCAGGCAGGAGGTGAAGAGTCAGGCTCTAAGTACACTTCTTCAAAGAGAGCTGTCAGGAAGATCAGAGGGGTGGTTGGAACACAAATGTTTCTCCCACAGTACCATGCCTCTGTCTCCACCATCCCCTGCAGTGCCCCTTCTCTGGTTTTCTGCTTTGAGGTCTCCTACCCAAGGTCCAAATCCAGCTTTTCTGGGTCCATTCAACACCCTGGGAAGAGTTGAGAGGCTCCCTGCCATGGAGCCCCAGAGCCTTCCTTCTATCCCTTTGTCATCACACTCACCATACCAGATGGGATTGTTTCCCCATTAGGTGGAATACTTGAGGCTTTACCTGGGGGCATCCAGATGAATTAAGTGTCAGCTCCAGCCCTTGAGGCTCACCTGGGGTCAGATACTCTGTGTCATCCTCCAAGATCTGCTCTGGTAGCAGATTCCCCGGGGAGCTGAAGAGGGAAGGGCTGAGTCCCAAGATCTCACTCGGGTGGCCTACCCCACTCCAGTTTCTGATCTGGGGAGGACCTAAGGCCAGTGGGCTCCCTAAAAAGGAAACATCTGGCTCAGAGTTATTGCCGGAGATTCCCTTCCCCCCACCAGAACAGGTGGCTTTCAGAGATGGTACCAGACATAGGGAAAAGGTGACTCTGTCAATTTCTCATTGTGACTGCTTGGTAAGGGAGATGAAGAAGCATGATGTGTGGCATTATTATGTCAGGGGTGGCAAGAAAAATGTCAGTATCATAATGTGCCAGGTTAACTAGTGTGATTGTAGCTACCTGTGTTAAGAAAGATTCTGAGTCAGGTTTAGGTGAAATAGCATGGTGACTGTTTAGTAATGCCTGCCATGGTAACCAGTGGAGAAGTGACAGTAGGCAGACTGTATATTCACCATCCTTATCCTTAGTAACTATGCATTCCCTCCTCCTCCTTTTTCCCTTCCATTGAAATCCTCAGAAGGAGGCACCAAGAAGGCCCCACAAGGGCCTATATGCAGGAGAGACAGGGTTTCAATCACCATGGGGGCTGCCCTCTGGGGTCCAGGCAGGAAGCCAAGGGTCAGCATCTGGGGACTCCTTATCCACTTCCTCGCTGGAATCATAGAACACCAACTTCTGCCTGCAAGAGGTGAAATTTAAGAGGCAGAGACAGAGCCCTGCATGGGGGAATGCTGCATGCCTGGGTGAGCTGTTTCCCCTGTGGAATCTCAGTGTTGGGGGCTATGCAGTCAGACACAGACCCTCTATTTGTGCTAGACCCTGTGCGGAGCTCTGGTGCTGGAAGCACAATCAGCTGGAGCCCCACCCTCATGGAGTTTCAAGTATTATGAGAAGACAAGCAGGTAAACAGACACTGATAGTCTAGGAGACACTGTAGTGATGGCAAGAGCTCAAGGAGGATGAGGACAGTAGGACAGAAAACCACAGGTGAGCTCAGGCCTGAAGGATGGTTGAGCTTTCCAGGTGGATGAGGGGAGCAGGCACTCCAGGAAGAGGGACCAGAGTATGAAAAAACAGCCGGGGCAAGGGCATGAATTGCTTGGGGAATGGCAAATACTTTGGTTTTGTTAAGTGTCAGATACATGAGTAAAGGGCAGGAGAAAGGACTGGTGAGGTGAGCTGGGGTCAAGAAGAGTCTCAAATGCTATTTAAGGTAATTTGAGTTCTTCCCTGTAGGACCAAGCAAAGGACTGACATGGTCAAGGTCTATGTGTTTAAAAAGTCACTCTTGACCAGAGAACAGGCTAGAGTGGGGGACAGAAGGCAGTGGGACCAGTGAGGAGGCTGCTGCCAGACAACAAGATAGAGAGTAAGGCTTTCTGGTGCATGCACAGCCCCCAGCACAAAGCTAGGCACAGATCTCACTTCTCACCACCCTTCAACCATGCCAGACCAACACCTCAGTCCCACCTATTCTGTGACCTTGGAGTTCCCTTACCTGTGACAAGGCTGTGCTGAGTCGAGAAAATGGATCTTCTCGGCACCTTCCTGGACTGTGATGGCAGGGTAAGAGCCATCATCCTGGGCCCTGTTTCCACAATAGCAGCCTAAGGGGCAAAGCAGAATGATCACCCCTGTGGATTGGTCCAAATTCCAGGATTCACAGACACAGGGGAGAGAGAAGTGCCAGGCTCTGCCACAGCCTCTCAGGCCCCAATCCTAGTCTAGATCTTAGGCTGTGGGGCCTCTGCATGAAGCTCAGGAGAGGCCCTCCTGGCTCCCCACCCCCCACCCCCAGGCTCCCTAAATTGTACATCTCTGTCAGAAGTTGTAACAAAAATAAAACTCTTTCATGGAATAAGGAGGAGGATGATGATGAGCATACAAGTACATAGTGCTTACAATGTGACAGCGCTTTTTTTTTTGTTTTGTTTTGCATGGGCAGTCACCAGGAATCGAGCCCCAGTCTCTGGCATGGCAGGTGAGAATGCTGCCTGCTGAGCCACTGTGGCCTGCCCGACAGCAGTTGTTTTAAGCATTTTACATATCATTTAGCCACTCTTTGCTGAGTTTTATGGATAAGTAAACTGAGGCACTGAGATACCAGGTAACTTGTCCAAGGTCACCCTGCTAACAGAATTGCTGAGAAGCCCTCTCTGCCCCTCAAGCTGGGTCAGATGCCTCCTCTGGACATGCGCAGCAAGTCTGGATCACTCTGGACTATCATGTCAGTCCTTCACTGGACTGGGAGCATGGTCACTGCTGTGTCACCGGCACCCCATGCATGGCCTGGCACAGAGGAGATGCTCAGAGTGTAGTGGCTCAATGACCAAATAGAAAAATTACATGACTCGAGGCTTCACAGCTGGTCTGAGGCCAGGCTGGGTATGGAACTCAGAAAAAGGCCTTTTTCTTGCCAGGTGACTGCAGAATGTCCCTTCACCCCTTGACCAA
The DNA here is from genome assembly GCF_023851605.1 of Tamandua tetradactyla. Classification (NCBI taxonomy): domain Eukaryota; kingdom Metazoa; phylum Chordata; class Mammalia; order Pilosa; family Myrmecophagidae; genus Tamandua; species Tamandua tetradactyla. The sequence goes on from NC_135342.1 coordinate 15,300,265, forward strand.
TAACAGGGCAGTCATGAGGGGGACTGTCTGGCATTTCAAGTGAAGTCTCGGGAAGGGTCCTGACCTTGTTCCCAGTTCTGCGACCTGAAGCCCACACGAGGTTGACCCTGATCTCGTCCTTCCCTCATATTCTTAACAGAGCCTAAAATTAAAAAGAAACTTGGAAGAGAGACCATAAGACCCATGAGGTGGGAGACAGAGTCTATCCTGCTCAGTGCTGTAGCCCTAGCCGCCGGTACCGTGCCTGGGACCCAGCAAGTGCCTGACAAGTAGCGTATAAACAAATGACCAAGTCAATGGTGAGGAGAGAGACCAACTTGAGGAGCCACAGTGGATGTTGTTCTCAGCCATCTCCAGCAATGTCAGCTGGGATCTTCCTCCTTTTCTTCCATCTTGAAACAAGGATGATGCAGCCTTGAGGTGTCGGCAGGAGTGAGGGCATCTCGGAGCAATGGTGGTTTTCCCCACGTTTCCTCCTTTCTGGTCTGGGGATGGGATCACCTGCTTCTCAGGATGGTCCAGGGCCAGACCACGGCGAGGCTTCTGGGCTGGAGTCAGGCGTTCTGGGAGAGCAGACAGATGTCAGAGAGGCCTGGGGGCCTGCCCAACTGTCACCAGAAATGGCTGCCCAGGTAGGGGGCTTCTTTACTTTGGGCCAATAACCTGTTTCAAAGCTCTGCCTAGGAGTGCATGGGTAGTTCAGTGGTAGAATTCTTACCTGCCATGCAGGAGACCAGTTTGATTCCCAGCCCATGTACCCCACTCAAAGAAAAAAAAAAGTTGTGAACAAAATTCCTGCGCTGGTTTGAAAGGAAGTATGCCCCCTAAGAAAAGCCATGTTTTAATATAAATCCCATTTCTTAAAGGTAGAATAATCCCTATTCAATACTGTATATTTGAAACTGTAATGAGATCATCTCCCTGGTTGATGTGATTTAGTTAAGAATGGTTGTTAAACTGGATTAGGGGATGACATGTCTCCACCCATTTGAGTGGGTCTTGATTAGTTTCTGAAGTCCTATGAAAGAGGAAACATTTTAGAGAATGAGAGATTCAGAGAGATTCAGAGAGAGCAACACTACAAAGCAGAGAGTCCACCAGCCAGCGACCTTTGGAGATGAAGAAGGAAGACACCTCCCGGGGAGCTTCATGAAACAGGAAGCCAGGAGAGAAAGCTAGCAGATGACGCCGTGTTTGCCATGTGCCCTTCCAGCTGAGAGAGAAGCCCTGACTGTGTTCGCCATGTGCCTTCTCACTTGGGAGAGAAACCCTGAACTTCATTGGCCTTCTTGAAACAAAGTATCTTTCCCTACATGCCTTTGATTGGACATTTCTTTAGACTTGTTTTAATTGGGACATTTTCTCGGCCTTAGAACTGTAAACTAGCAACTCATTAAATTCCCCTTGTTAAAAGCCATTCCGTTTCTGGTATATTGCATTCCAGCAGCTAGCAAACTAGAACAATTCCCTATGATATACATATCACATATCTGCTTCTGAATGTGTGTATGTGTAGATAAAGAAATACATATATGTAGGGAGATACATTAAAACAAAACAAAACAAACAAACAAACAAAAAACTCTGCCTGGCCTAATCCTTCACTGCCCTAATCATCAATCAGAGACTACCCTCGTAGCATGCTTTTGACTCATGACCATCATGAGCATTACCACAGGAACTTTTAAAAACTACTGATGCTGGGTGATTCTGCAAGTTTAAACCCATTTCTTTTAACATAATTTTCTGAAGAATTCTGCAGCAGTAAACTCTATGGATATGGCAGACTCTGCAAACTCGTATCTAATTAAAAATATATATACTGATGCTGGGTGATGAAAACAGTTTTGACAATGGGTGGTGGTAATGGTAAGATGATCTTGTGAGTTTAATTAATACCACTGAATTGTATACTTGAAAGTGGTTAAAAAGGGAAATTTTATGTTATAAATATAACCACAATAAAAATTTTTTTTAATTAAAAAAAAATACTGCTGCCCAGGTTTCACCCCAAACCAATTAGACCAAAATTTCCGGACATGACGTATAGGCATAGCTATATATAATCCCCAGAGAATTCAAATTTCAAATGTGCAGACAGGGCTGGAAATCACTGATTAGATCCAATTCCTATTTTAAAGACCTGGAAATTGAGGCCCATAAAGGGTAAAGAACATATAGCTGTTGGTGGCAGTACTGGGACCAGACCTAGGAGTCTTTTTTTTAAGGCGAGAAATGTGGTTTTATTTATAAGGTGTTGGTCATATGATGGAAGGCATATATGATACAAAATCACAGCAACTAGATTCATGATATGATAAAATCTCTACAATCATTCATAGTCTTTGGATTTTTTTTTTAAGTCTCAATGTGTACCAAATCAATATAATCCCCAAATCAAAATCATTACTTAAATAAGAACCCATCAAATTTACAAAAATCCCACAGGGAAAAAGATGCTACAAGATTCTCCCAACACTATTAGTGTCAATAGCCCAGCAGGAAAGCACCACAGACTTTCCTCAGAGAAAAATGCTTTGGGGTACAATTGAGCAAGTCAGTGTCTTAAGAATAAAACCCTTGGCTGCACACCCAGATTTCCTGAAGGTAAGGCATCGTGGCCAGATGGCTGGTGGCTAAGGCTCTGCCTGCTGGAGAAGGGCAGCACTGGGAACTGAACCAGGAGAATCTGGTCCACGTGGCATGCAGCAGGCAGTGCTCAGTGGCAAGCAGGATTAATCTTTGCAGTGAAAATAACCGAGAACCCATTGCACTTTTCACATACAGAGAACTTTGAGCCAAAAGAAGAAAATACTAGAAAGTAATGGGGAGGGTATCTAAACACCTAAACCTTTCAAGCTCTTCAACAGTCACAATCCCCTAATAGCTCAATTCTCTCACTAAACACCAAAGGTCTTCATGGTCTATCCAGAAGCCCTGGGCTCCAGCCATAACCACTTGTGTTTGCTCCATCTAATCTCCACCCGGCTGTGATGCCCTCACAGCAAGACTGTCTTCTGCCCACATAATTCTGGGTCCTGGAAAGTGCCTAGGGTTACTGCTTTAGTGACCATGTCTACTGCATTGGACCTAGGACTCTCGACTCCTACACTGGGATCTTTCTACCACTGCATGCTCCCTGCTGCCCTGGCCCATGGATGGATGACTGAATGGTGGAAAGACAGTAAGTAATAATAAAAGAAGCTTCCATTTGTTGAGCACTGATCACATGCAAAGCACTACTGAAGGGAAATATGTACGGGTTCTTACATAATCCTTAAGACAACCCTGTGATAGGTGTAACAATTTTCACAAGAGGCAATTGAGGCTCAGAGCAGCAGAACGGCCTACCACAGCCTCAGAGCTAGGAAGTAGAGGACCCAGGAGGTGAAGGCAGGCCTGTCTGACCCTAAAGCTTCATCAGGGGCTCAGGATGGCTGCCCAGGCCTCCTCACAGGGCTGCTATCTCTGGAGAAGAAGCCCAGCTCTGATTCAACACTGCTTCCCATTCTGCCTCCACCAACAGTGTGTACCTGATGTTCTGGTTGGCTTCTTTTTCCAAGGTTTCCGGCAGGTGCCCTGAAGACAGGACTTCCGAGATCGTGGGGAGCTGGACGGAGTAGACTGTCTCTGCTTTGCCAGGACCACAGCTGGGTTCCAACCCAGCCCTGCAAAGGATGGAGAAGAAGACAACTCAGATATCCTCATCCTTCCTATCATATCTCCTACCTTCCAGATGATGCTTTCCAATCCTGGGGGTCAGCTGCTATCTCCAGGCTGACTTTGCAAAGAAGGCAACTGAGGTCCTGGGAGGAGACAGGACTTGTCTGAGGTCGTACAACCAGGTGGCAGAAGTATAAGGCTAAAAGTCTGGTTTCCTCAATGCTATTCTGAACTCTCTGGGGCAGGGGAAAACAGACTCAATGCTTCCTAAAATCTTCCTCTTATTCCCCACCTCACACCAATTCCTCCTCTACCTTCTTCAACACAGTAAGGGCACCACCACTCACCCTGCGGGGGCCCCTCTTTCTCATAAACATCTCCCAATTTTATCCATTTCTGTCCTCATCTTCAGCCTTAGTGATAGATTGGGCCTCACTGTCTCTCGTCCAGACCACTCTTATAGTATCTTGCTGATCTCCCTGATTCGTTTCGCACTTAACAACCCATCCTCCACACTAGATGTCATGGGCTGCTTTCTGAAAAAACAAATCTTACCATAACTCTTTCCTGACTTAAAATCCTTCAGTAATCCTCATCTCCCTCATGATAACAAGGTTCCTTAGCTGGGTGCCCAAATCCCTTCAGATCTTGTCCCTGCTGTCCTAGTCCCTGCTGAATGTCTTCAGCCTTATCTCCTCCACTCTGCCCCTGTATTTTGTACCCCAGCAACAACAACAGAATCCCATATACAGTACTGGGTGTTTGGTATGTTCCAGGCACTGGGTTATACTCTCTACATATATCAACTCATTTAATCCTCACAACAAACACAAAAGGGAAGAACTATTATTACTACCATTTTACAGATGATGAAACTGAAGCACAGAGAGGTTAAAGTTACAAGGTTTTGCATGAGACAGGACCTGGCTCTGGAGTTGATGTTACCTGGTCTCTCCCACCACACCCAACCACTTGCCTGTCCCCAACATTCCACATGAGTTTTCTCATGCCTGTAGACTTCTGTTCGGATTGCTTCTTCTGCTTGGCTGGAAGATCCCTTCTCCTACTGTCCTTGAAGGCCCAGCCAAGGTCCCTCCCCTTCACAGTCTTCTCACTTGCTTCAATAGTTCCCATAGCATCTCACCCATCTCTCTGATTCAGTCTCCCCTACAAGACTGTGAGATCTAGGAGGGTCTGGACTCATCTGGACTTGCTGAGTGTCCCCAACAGCCAAAAGGGCACTTGGCATGTAGCAGACATCAGAAAATGTTGGCTGGACTGACTTACCTCCAAATCCACCTTCCCCATCAGTGGTATGGGATTTGAGCAAGGTCTTAGCCACATCAATGTTTCTCTGGAGATAGTGAATATAATGCAGAACGTGCAGCAAAATCTCCTTCTGCCCCCAAAAGAAAGATGGTTTTATAACAAAAGCACCAAGGCTCAAGATAATATGAAAGTGCTGGGGACCTCCTCCCACTGCCCCTAACAATTCATCGGTAGGCAGAGACATTCCTATATTGCTATTTAATCTTCATCATGGCCCAGTGACAGAGGGATTATAGCTAAGGAAACTGAGGCTTAGAGTGCTAAGGGGATTTGCTAAGATTGCAGAGAAGAAATGGCAGAGCTGGGATATGAATCCAGGTCTGCTTGCCTCCCGGTCCAGTTATTCTGCACACACTGCTCAGCTTCTTGCCCCTGGCCCTTTGTGTGTGCTGTACTCTCAATCTGGAAAGCCTATCTCTTCTTCCCACAAATCCCCTCACCTGGCTTTTCCTGCTTTAAGACTCAGCATAGTGATCTCTTCTTCCAGAATCTTTCCTGTCTCCCTGGCCTCTTGAGCTCAGGCTAGGTCAGATGTACTTCCTCAGTAATCTTGTAAAACCCTGGGCCTATTTCCATTTAGGCACTTGCCACACTGTTTTGAAATTATCTTTTATGTGTCTTTCTCTCCCACTGACCTTGAACTACTTGAGGGTAGAGACTGTAGCTGATTGATTTCTATATCCCAAGCACCAGAATCAAAAGGCTAGAAGGACGAGAAGCTCCAGGATCATATGGGAGAGGAGGCACTTAACTGACCAGGGTGAGGAGGAAGGAGGACACTATGACTTTAAACTGAATCCCAAATCTCAAAATGAGGGACACAGCAAACATTAGGTCCCAGTGGTTTATCGAGCACTAGACTCAGCATGTCACAGGATCCTGGGATGGATGGTGTTGATACATTTTGGGCAGACTGGTCAGGTGTAAGCATGAGAACTGGGATGCAGAATGCATGTAGAATAGGGGCCCAGGACTCAACTTAAGGGAGAATAGAGAGGAAGAGGGATCAAGACAGCAGAGAATAAATGGAAAGAAACTAGGCTGAAGCCTGGGAGAATTCTAAAAGGAGATGTGGTCAACTGATCAGGTATGAGATGTTGACTGTCCCTTGACTGAACTGTCCTTCTCAAGGGCAGGAACTGTGTCCTACTCATCTTTGCTTATCACAGCACCCATGTACATCAAATTCTCAAATGTCTTAGACAGGGAAAAAAGCTCCTTAGATATTTCTGTAGGCTGAGTAATGGTCCCCAAAGATGTTCACATCTTAGTCCCTGGAGCCTGTGAATATTTGCCTTACATGGCAAGGGCGACTTTGCAGATGTCATTGAGTTGAGGATCTTGTGATGGGGGATGATCCTGGGTTATCAGGGTGAGCCCAATGTCATCCCAGGAATCCTTAGATGAATCAAGAGTGTCAAAGGCAGAGAAGGCAATGTGAGAGTGGGAGAGGAGAGAGATTTGAAGATGCTACATGGCTGGCTTTGAAGGTAGAGGAAGGAGCCATGAACCACGCAATGTAGGGTGGCCTCCAGAAGTTGGCAAAGACAAGGAAATGGATTCTCCCCTGGGACCTGAAAGAGAAGTCAATCCTTCTGAAATCATGACAATGATTCTGGACTTCTGACCTCCAGTATATAAGATAATGAATTTGCATTATTTTTGCATTTAAACAATATTGCATTGTTTTAAGCCACTAAGTTTGTGGTAGTTTGTTATAGCAGCCACAGGAAACTAATTCAAGAACCTATTATTAAGAGATATTTAGGAGGGAGAATGAACATGATCTGGTGATTGACAGAATGTGGTAGATGAGTTAAAAGGTGAAGGTTAGGATCAGGTATATCTAAGATCCATCCCCTGCAAACCTCTATAAGGGCAAGTAACACATTCTGGCTATGATCTGTTATCTCTGTAGGCAAATCTTTATCTTCCTGGCCAAATTCTGAGTTCCCAGAGGATTGGGAATGGGTTTCATTTGTCTTTGCTCCCCTATGTTATAGCCAGATCAGCTTCTGGCATCCAGCAACTTTTCCATAAATGGCTGATGAATGAATGAGTGAGAGAAAATATAGCAAGAAAACATCTGTGACTGACCAGACACCAAGCTTTAAAGCTCTCTGAGTCTTGTATTAAGCTATTCCCACCGGGAGTGAGGTTTTAGCTCAGCACTGTATACATTTAGTAAGCAGCCACTGGGGACACAGAGAGAACCCTTATCTTTTCCTACCTCGTGGAGATGATATCCAGTTTACAAAACAAGGGATACAGAGAGGGAACTGGCATTTATTCAGGACATGCTATGTGCTGGGCCTGTCACAGCTGTTGTGTCATTTTAGTCTCACAATATCTCTGGGTGGCAGAAGTTATTTTCCTCATTCTATAGCTAAGAACCCTGAGTAACCCAAGCAAACTGCCCAAAGCTCTGCACTTGTGGAACTGGAGAGACCAAAGCCATGGTTGGGTGATCTATATCAGGCACCTTGCCATTTCCCCCTCTCAGCTTTCCTGTCTCCTTTGCAAGAAAGAATCTCCCAGGCTTCTAGCCATGGGAACTCAGACTCCCAGAAATTCCCATTCAGGGCAGGAATGCTCCTACGTTAATGCTATATTTCATATATCAGTGCTGTCACTAAAAGGATCTGTCTAATTTTCCCAGGGCAAAGAGGTTAACTTGCTCAGTGATATTGTAAATCTGTGCCCCACATCTGCCTCCTCTCTTTCATACCTTGGTGAGCTTTTTGGTACCTGTCTTCAGGGACAGAGGCAGCAGCAATGACAGCTCTTGCAGTTTGCTGGTGTGGTTTTTCCTCTGCTTCCTGTTGTGGGACAAGAGATGGCTTTAGATAGGACGTCCAAAACAGAATCTGCCATTTGACCCCCAAACCTCTTGTCTCAGTGTTCCCCATCTCAGTGACTATCCTCCAGACACCCAACACAGAACACCCACATCATCAGGACTTGTCACTCTACCTTACCCCCTTGACCAAATATTGGTCAGTCACCAAATATTGCCCATTCCTTCTCAGTCCCCTTTTCTCCATCCCTACAACACCTGCCCTAGACTATGTACTGACATCCTGAGAGGTCTCCAGCCTCCCATCTGGCCTCCTTCAACCCATTCTCTGTACTAGAGTCAGAGGGATCTTGCCAAAACACAAATCTGACCATGCCACTTCCTTGCTGCAACCCTCTCGGCGCCACCCCATTGTTAAAGATCAAGTTTTAAAAACTCTAAACATGGTCAACAATACCCTTCATGTCTGGCCCTGCTGCTATTCTGGTCTCATCTCTTACTTCCTTTGGTTGTCTCTCATCAACTGACTTTAATCCCCAGGAAGGCCTCTGCTGAGGTCCCCCAGTCCCTGAACTCACTCTTGTCTGAACCCTGCACTGGGCTGTCAGCTGGGTGGCAGGCAAGCAGTATCACTAACACCTATTGCAGGGTCTGGCACATTACAGGAACTCATTGCATATTTGCTAAATGAATAAATAAGGGCATGAAAGAAGTTGATGCCTGGGCAGCTGTCAAACCTCTGGGGCCTAATCCTGGAATTCATAATTCATAATAAACCCATGCACACACACCTCCACTTCCTCTTCCAACAGATGGAGACACAAAAACACTCCCAGATCACATAGCACTGTCACTGCTCATGCTACTACATGGGAAATGCACAAACGCCTCCATCTCTACCAATCCCCATCTCATCTTTCTTCAGGGCCGTTCAATAGCCACCTGCCCCAGGAAGCCTTCCCCAACCCCTCTTGCCTCTTTCCCCCACTCTATATTGTTTCACCATCAGCACAGCCAAACCGAAAACACTTCCTTGATTACAGATGTGTTTAGTTTTGGCTCACACCCATGAACTGATACCCTGAATCTTCCAGGCCCTGTGCCAGATACCACAGAGAGAAGAATCAGGCTCAGGTACTACCCTCGAATGAAGGCAGAAGTATGGCAGACACACTCATCTCCCCAACTAAACTCTAAATTCCTACAAGAATCTTTCTCACCCATTCATTTAGCAATGACTTACTAAGCACCGTCTTTGTGCCAGGAACTGTGATAGGTTGCAGAGATAAAAGTATGAAAAAGAAATACAGCAAATGGGAAATGTTTTTTTGGATATCTGTTCTGACAATAAAAATTTAAAAACCAACCAACCAACCAAAAAACACACCTTTTATCTGGACCTTATAATATAGTAAGAGATAAAGTCATTATTCAAATGGTCACCTAAACAAACATAAAATTGCACCTAGACCAGAACCAGCTACATGATTTGTGGAGTCAGTGCAAATGAAAATGTGTATGAAATTAAGGATTTCAAGGCGGCAACAGCAGCACACTAAACCAAGTGCTTGAATGCACTGGGCCCTGTGTGACAACCCATGAAACTGGCCCTGATGAGGACAAAGAAGAGGTGAAACTTGGTGTTATGAAAGTTCGTAGTTGGGGGTTTTGACCTTATCAGTGGGGCCTTCCTTGAGGAAGTAAACCTGGTCAGAATTTGATCTGAAGAATGAATGGAAACGTATGCACAAAGAAGAAAAAAAAGAACACTCCAGAGAAGGAATTTAAGCAAAGTGTCTGTGGCAGGAGGGAACATGAAGACTTCAAAGGAAAGCTGAAGTGTCTGGAGCACGGAAAACAAGGAGTCCCATGGGGTGCATGGAGCCTGAAAAAGGGGATAAGGGGCCAGATAAAGCAGGGTCTTGTGGGCTCATGGCATGGAGAAGCTTTGCCTTTATTCTAAGACTAACAGGAAGCCGTTAAGGGGGTTGGAGGCAGGGAATGACATATTTAGTTCACTTCTTCAAAACTGCTATGAACACAGGAAATCATACATATTAGTTAATTGAATGAAGTAATGAAAAACAAATCACCATTGGCCTCCAACGTCCTCCTGGTAGAAACCATACTTTTCAGATTCAGATGTGCTGGGGCTCTATCCTTGAAGAAAAGTTGGGAAAGCTGGCCTGTAATGTCCTATCCAGCCATGATTATTTATCTATGGCACACCACCTTCCTTCTGGAGCCAGGGGTAGTGGTGGCAGTAAGCCCTCATGAGAAACAACATAGAAAGCAAGGACAAAAAAATACCCAGTTCTTTTTAAATTCCAGGTGTTATTGGAGCATGTGTGAGGAAAAGGGGAATTAGAATCAACTATAGTGCCTGGGCATTTATATTGGGTTTTGCAAAGAAACGAGAGAGCCTTCTGTGCAAACACAGAAGTTCTAGGGGAAAAAAAAATACCTAAAGGGAGCAAAAAGGTGACTAGGAATCACAAAATCTTGGCATCCCGTAGGTAGCAGCCCTGCATGGGTGCAAGCTGGCCTCTGCTCAGAGTTCTCCAGGAGCCCTGCACTTCCTTGCAAAGCTGCTGCCCTTTCTCTGCGGGATGGCTTTGGTTTTTAACAAAGATCTTTCCTCACATTCTCTATAATTTTCATCAGCTAATTCCAGCTCTGCCCTCTGGGTCTGAAGGGAACAAGTTAGCTCCAGCCATATGGGGCCTCTTCCTGTTCTTCTAAAATGCCAAGTTTTTTTCTACCTCAGGCCCTTTACTATTCCCTCTGCCAGGAATGCTTTCACCCAGATTTTCTGGATGGCTGATTTCTTCCTTGTCATTCAGGTCTTAGTTTAAATGTAAGCTCCTCAGAGAAGCCATCCTGACCAATCACTCCCTAGGTCATTCTTTCTCACATCCCCATACAATTTATCAGCATCTGAAATCTAATATATTTGCTCATTTCTTTAACATAAACTCCATGAGGGCAGGGATTTTGTCTTTTTTATTTACTGATATATCTTGGCCTGACTTATCCGTTAGGCACAGTAGGCACAGTGTTTGGGCCCACAGTATTTTTTAGGGGCTCCTAGAAATGTTTTCATTTATTTTAAAATCAGTAGAAAAAAATGAACATACTCCAGCCTGGATTAAGTTCATATTTATACGAAAACAGCCATCAACTATAATTTAATGTATTTTTTTTAATGAAGAAAGGGGTCCACAAAGAAACATGTAGGGTCCAAAAAAGTTATAATGTGGCACTGGCTATAGCCTTAGCTCCTAGAATTACACCTTGCATTTAGTAGGTGCTCAATAAAAAACTGTTGAATTAATGAATGCGCCTTCTGCCCCACAGCCTTTGAAAATAGCAAATGACTTTTAAGTCCTGAGTTTCCTCTACTTTGAGCTAATCAGCCCAACATCCACCTAGTTTCTTTATTCTACTAGAGCTGGAAGGAGACTTAACCAAGAACCAGTTCAAACTTCTCATATGTGAGAAGGGAAAAGTAAATAAGTCCCCTTTTAAGCTTAAGCCTGTCTAAGCTAGGTTTTTGTTTATTGCAATGAAGAGTCTTCATGAATACAACAATCCCATATTTAGATGGGTGGAAAAGAATGAATTGTCGGTGACCTCTGGGATTCCAGGAGGAATCGGCAGCCAGACAGGCCCTCTTCAGTTTCCCCATTGTGCTACTTCTGAGCACAGTACCTAAGAAGAGAACCTGAACAAATCAGATGCATAATTTTTGAGTTAATAAATGAATGATGGACTGGAAAGTTACGGGGGGAGATGGTAGGGGATAAGATGAATTCTGGCTATCTTTTCTTTATCCAAACTTTGGGAGAGGTCGGATCCAGCCCTCAATTTGCTGTGAGAATCCCCTCTTGTAACTCAGTAGGCGCTTGATGGATGGAAGAATGAGTGAATAAAAGAAAGGTAAGGAAGTACATTTAAGAAACCCAGAACATCAAATCCTACAGGGCCTTCTAGATGCTCTTTGCCAACCACCTTAGAACTCTCTATACTTCCTCATGGGGTTCTTGTAAGGATTAAAGAAAACCATACAAATAGAGGGCTTAGTAAATTATCAGGCAAATGGTAAATGCTCAGTAAATGTTGTTATTATCATTTCGCCAAAGTGGTAGACCCGCATAGGAGAAACATGGTGGAGCACTGACCTGTCACTGGAACTCAAGGAACTGACTCTGGGCTGTTTAGGAGAACACAAGCGTCTCCTGGGACCCCACATCTGCAAAGAGGGAATAAAAGAATTATTAGTGACCTCTGGGATTCCAAAGGAATGGGCAGCCTGGCTCATAACCTTCATTTGCCCCCAGGGGTTCATTTGAGCATTAAGATACCCGAGTCCAGAACTCCAACAAATACAGGCTCAGAAACCCAAATTAAAACCCAAAAACTCTAAATTGAAATCCATGAATCCCAAATTAAGTGTGGGCCTCCAATGTTCCAGACCTAAAAATAAAATCGACACATTTGCAAACTTTAACTTAGAACTTATTTAATAGTGAGAGGCCAGACCCTGAAATGGACAACCAAAAACTGTGGTTTGAGGCCCCTAAACTCTGCCATCCAGACACAAAAAACCATGACCTTAAACTCTCAAAGGGAGGAGCTAAAAAGCCAAAAAAGGAGACTTCCCAAACCTAAAAACCCAAAGCTCTAATACCGAGATACCCTAGACCCCCTAACTATCAACTTCGTACCTCCAGATATGACCCCAATCTAATGCTAAGATCACAGACACAAATCTTAACACTGAGGATCCAAACCCTAAAGTAAGACATCCAAGCCTCCCAATGCAAACTCAGTCCTGAAAATTGACCTCAGATCTTAAAATAAAGACCTTTAGAGACCAACATTGTCAGACCCACCATTTGTGACCCCAACCTTAAAATTTAGATTGCACACATGATTACCACACTGAGATCCCAGACCCTAAAACTGAAACCCAATACTCAATGTGGGGACTCCAGGATCTCAAAGTCCCAAACAATGACCCCAGCCCCCAAATCTCATGCCCCACACTCTATACAGAGATTCTAGACCCTAAATCTATACCAAGGCCTCACTCTCCCAAAAGCAGATCCCAAACATCCAAAACCCGACATTCCAGAACTGAAAACAAAGATTTCCAGATCCCAAAATAAGTATATCCAGATACCTAACTCAAGTTTCCACTCACTAAAACCAAGAACTTGAGTCTCCAAAACTAGCTATCTTCAGACACATATACCAAGACTCCAGATCCCCAACACCCTCAAACAAAACCTTCACTATCACAGTCTTTGCCTTGGACCTAGGCCCAGCTTCAAACCCAAATTTCAGCTCGGCTGCATGAGTCCTGCCTCACACAGGGCCCTGCACCCAGGTCACGGCCGCCTTCCTGTCCCCCCAAAACCTCTAGAGGGAGGCCGAAGTCAAAACGCTGCCCTTCCAAACGAACGCCAGGCTCCCCTTGAGCTGTCTAGGACTGGGAAAATTCCCCCCAACCTGCCCCATTCCTGTCGGCCTCTAGCATCCACCTCAGGATGTGCAAAATGGCGCGAGGCCACCCCTTCAGGATTCGCCAACCCCACACTCGCGAGCCCGATGGACAGCTTCTCGCACTAGTCCCGGGGGCCGACCCAACGCGCGAGCCCCAGATCGCCTCGGCTACCACGTTCCCGCCCCGGCGTGGGGTGGGCGCGAATACCCCTGGTGCGAGGACAGGCGCGAGGCCCCGGCCTACGAGGCCTGAGGAGGAGAGAAAAAGCGCGCGCCTCAAGTCCAGGCCACGCCCCCGCCAGTTCCCGCCAAGTGATGATGGGCGCGAGACTGGAAAGGGGAAACGGCAGGGTGCGAGTGGGCGGTGCGCACGCGCGGCCGGGCCTGGACCCTGTCTTGTGGCACAGAGCGTGCGGGCTTCGCGCCTCCACTGCCTTTCCTGACGCGCGCCAAAGTGCTGACCAATCATCGCTCTCCCAACTGGCGGTCTTTTCCACGGGCCCCGCCCCTCTTTGCCACGCCCCCTAGCGACCGCCTCCTTCCAGCGGCCTTCAATGCAAAGGTGAAGACGGTGTCCCTCCAACTTCCAGCTCTCAGGAGGAATTGAAGAGCTCTCAAGCCTCCCTTCTGGCCATTGGATGTTCCACCTTCAACTTTTTCCTTTAGCACGTATATGATTGGCTTACTGTGTGCCAAGCACCATGCTATTTGCAGGCAACGCAGCCACCGTCTTCCCAGGACAGTCGTGGAGTGGGGGTGGGGGAACGGACAAACCCACCACAAGAATGGAACGAGACAGGGCCTTTGTCAAAGGAGCCAGCAGTCAATTGGGAAAGAATTCAAAGAGGAAGCCCATTTGAATTGGGCCTTAATAGTAATTCCTCCTAGTAAGATGTAAATTCTTTGATATAGCAAGCTCTACACTCATTCTAAAGCCCAGGAGGAAGATGAATTTAAGATATATATTTTAAGGAGAAGCAATATGGGGATATATTCCTAGTTGAAAGTTGAAGCCCTGGAATACACCACACTGTTTCAAATCACTTTCTTGCTTTGTTGCCATGGACTACAGTTTTAGTCTCTTTCTGCCTTAATTTTTTTAAAAAATATTTTTATTGGGAAATCTTCACACACATACAGTCCATCCATAATATATAACCAATGGCTCACAATATCTGTCTTAATTTTTATAAACTTGGAGTGACATTCTTACTAGGATTGTCTGCAGGGTACCTGGCATATAGATAGCATGCATAAGTATTTACTGGACACATCTATAATGTTCTAGGCGCTTGACAGAGATATACAGAGAGCCTTGCCGTTGTGGAGCTTCCGTTCTAACCATGATATGGACTGGTTCCTAGTGCACGTTATGACCTAAATCAGGGACTTTCCTCCCTTCCGCCTAAGAATTTTTTCATCTGTAAACTGGGAGGTGCTGGTAGTTAAGAAAGCCACGGGAAGAATGGATGAGAAAATGTTTGAGAAATTTCAAAACACCGTTATTTTATTATGTTAATCAGCAAAAGTAAATCAGTAAGCTTGCTCTTTCCTAGCTGTTTACCTCTGACAAATACCCTTCGTAAGGTTTTCAATCCCCTTTTCAAGGGCCCCTGGCCAAAATGGAGGACGCTGGACTGCATCTCCCAGCGAACCTCGTCCGAGCGTCCCCCGCGCCTGCGCCGCCGGTGCTTCGGTGCCTCTGTGCCTCCTGGGAGTCAGAATCGTTCTTTTCCTCGCCCCGCCTCTCTGGCTTCCTCCCCCACCTCCAAGCTTGCCTCTTTATGCCTTCTGGGAGATGTAGTCCGCGACTGCCTGGACTCCAATTCCCAGCGGGCGTCGGGGCGTGAACCCGGAAGGGGCGGCTGGAGAGGAGCGAGAGGGGGAAATCCGCGTAGCCGAGGGAGCTGCTGCGCGGGTAGATGGTGAGAACCCCGGGTAGGGGTTGGGGCCAGGGGCGCCCGAGAGCCGGGGCGAGGATACGGGATCGGGTGACGAGAGGGAAGAGACTGGGCGAGGGAAGATCGCTTGGGGTGGGGGTGGGGGCTCTGGGAGGAGTGGGAGCCGGAGGGACCATTTGAAGAATGGGGGCTGGGGAGGGGGCTTTAAGGTGGGGAGGGAATCGAGCTTTGGGATTGGTTGTGAGGGGGCTCAGAGGTGGGAAAGGAGCCCTCAGTTAGAGATGGGGCAGTTTTCAGGGGCCTGCACTAGGTGTGTGGAAAGGCATGGGAGTCAGGACTAGATGAGTGAGATCTGGGGGGACTGACGGAGAGGCCAGCCTGGGTGGGGTGGGTTGGGGCGTCTGGATACGATGGCTGACGGGAGGGCAGGCTGAGGAGGTGAGAGAGAGAAATTAGTAGTGGAGTGAAATATAGTGGTGTACGCTCGAAGGCTGGGGGGTGAGGTGGGAAGGGTATGGAATAGGGACCTGATGTAGTGATAGTTTGCCTAGTCCTGCCATAGACTCCAGTGAGCTGGACAATCAGAACGGTCGGCTAATATGGCCAGGAGGGGCCATGAAGACCTCCTTGGTACTGTACTCTTCAGTTCCCCAGAGGGACTTAGAAAAGTGTAGTGGTGTTCAGTATGGGCAGTCCACACTCAGATTCCTTATTATGTCATTCCTTGTAACCTGGGCAAGTCTCCTGTCTCAGAGTCTCAGTGCTCTTATTTGTATTTTTGAGAACAACAAGTATTCCAACTCAGGAGAAGACTAAAAGGAGGACCATCAAGATCATTTATGTTAGTAGGAAAGCTCTGGCTTGAAATAAGTCCTAAGTCTCAGAGCCCTTGTGCAAAGTTTCCCACCCCGGAATGTGACTGGGTCCCGAGTTCTAAGAGATTCCCACCCTTTCAGTCCAGTGCCAGGGCATTTTCACAAAACCTAGCACTATTTTCCCGCCCTCCAGCTCAAAAGCACGCAGGGGCTCCCCACAGTTGATTACAGCTAACACTTTTAATCGTTGATGAAATTCCCCGGCATTGTTCTTAGCCATTTTGTGGGTTTAACTCATTTGCCTCTGACAACACCCCTAGATGTAGGAGCTGTTGTTATCTCCACTTTATATATATTAGAAAGGAAGCAGGGGCACAGTGAAGTGGCACAACTTTCCCATGACCATCCAGCATTAAGTGGTAGACTCAGTATTCCAACCCAGACAGCCTGGCTCACCATCTGTGCTTTCACCACTGTTATCTATACTGAGTTACAGTGTCATGAGTCAGAGCAGACACTCACGAACTCAGGCGGTCTTCAGTTTGAATTCTAGTTCTGCTGTTGGCTGTGTAAACTTGAGCAAGTCTTTTGGCCTCTCTTCACTCAGAAAAGGGGATCAGTAACCCTAGGAGGGTTAGAGGGTTCAGGAAGACAATGCATGTAAAGTGCTTGGAGTAAGAGCTCAATACATGTGAATTGTTGTTGAGTATGAACGTCCATAGGAAAGTGAGCAGAGAGGGACCAGTGAAGAAGGCATCAGTCTCCTCTTCCCTCTCAACCAGATCATCTTTACATCGTGACCCTTTTAGTTCCATACCTTTACCATCAACTCCCAAGTTCAAGGGTGACTCCCTGACATGGTGCTCAGAAACCCGACCTGTCCCCAGCCATATAAATAATTCATTGGCCTGATGCCTGACCCAATTCCAGGTGTTTCCAGTGAATAGGAAATATTTCTAGTAACTTGTGTGAATGTGTGTATGTGTGTTTTCAACCTTTTGGTCATTTGGGTCACTGGGCAGCCTGGTAACTTTGTAATTCACCTTTGGAACAGTTTGGTTCATTAGCTGCAAGCCTAACGGAGTTTATCGTGAGTTTATCACCTAAGTTCTGTGACCCTGATAATAAAGCTTATGGTTAAAAGCATCAGTATCAGATAGGCTTGGCTTCAAATCCTCACCTCTGTGGCTGTGTGTCCTTGGCCAGGTAGCGTTTCCATTCTGGGCCTATTTCTCCTGGGTAAAATGGGGCCACTTTGGAACCAAGAGGCCCTTGTAAGGAGCGATGAGAGGATGTGTATAAAATGCCTGACTCGTAAATTAGTAAATGTGAGGTTCTGTGATTTTGATTCTTTCAAGAAAAATGTATTAAGCACGTGTGCTGGAGCTAGAGCGCTCGGTTCGAATCCTGGCTCAATCACTCACCAGCTATGAACAAGTCACCTAACCCTCCTGGAGCTCAGTTTCCTCTTCTGAAAAATGGGGATATATTCCTTAATGTAATCCACAAGTGTTTCTAACACTCTTGCTTTTATATGAGGGGCCCATGCTTGTGCAGCCTGAGACCCTGCATTCGGGGAGCTCCTTGATGTCATTATGCCGGGGCAGTTTTGTTTTTGTCTTAAATTGTGCAATTCAGTGCCATGTAGTCCATCCACAATGTCGTGCAACCATCTCCTCTGTCTACTTCCAAAACATTTTCATCACTCCGGAAGGATGCTCCATATGTGTTAAACAGTCACTTCTCATTCCCTCCTCCCCCCAGCCCCTGGCAACCACTAATCTACTTTCTGTCTCTATGGATTTACCTGTTCTGGACACTTCATATAAATGGACACATATTATGTGACCTTTTGTCCCTGGCTTCTTGCTTGTAGCATATTTTTGATCCATGTTGTAGCATGTATCAGTACTTCGTTTTTCTCTTTGTGGCTGATTATATTCCACTGTATGGATATGCCACATTTTCTTTATCCATTTATCTGTTGATGGGCATTTGGGTTGTTTCCACCTTTTGGCTATTGGGGATATGCCACTACGAACATTCACATACAAGTATCTGTGTCCCTTTCTTCAGTTCTTTGGGGGGATATACCCAAAGAGTAGAATTGCTGGGTCATTTGATAATTCTGTGTATAACTTTTTTGAGGAACTGTTAAACTGTTTTCCACAGCAGCTGTGCCATTTTATATTCCCACCAGCAATGTATGAGGATGCGAATTTCTCTACATCTTTGCAAAGACTTGTTATTTTTCCTTTAAAAAAATTTTTTTTTCCTAGTGGGTGTGAAGTGCTGTCTCCTTGTGCTTTTGATTTGCATTTCTGCTGGGGCAGTTTTGCAGCTCTCGTGGCATTTGTGTCATTTTTCAGACTTGAGTTTCTCTATTACTGATTCAGTCTCAGCCGCTTATGCCAGCATTGCTGTTTGTTGTTTTGATGAATTTTTAACATTTTATCCCCAGCTCACAGTGAATTATTTGAAAACCTATTGGTTTGGGGAAAAGTTTCCAATCTATCACTTGTCCCCATTCCTATTTTGTCACATCAGGATGATTGACACTCTACCCCCCGCCCCTTGCCTTCATTTATCTTAGAAAATATGTCTCCGTTCCAACTGCTTTGGCCTTCCTTAAAGTCTTAAATTTGTTTTCAGCCTATGGTTGTCTGTTTTACTGGTATTAGATGATTTTTTTGCATGGGCAGGCACCGGGAATCAAACCCCGGTCTCCGGCATGGCAGGTGAGAGCCTGCTGAGCCACCGTGGCCTGCCTTCAGACTATTTTTCTTAAAACCATTTTTCATGATACATTTCTAGCGGCTTTGGTAAATCTGTCTTACTCCTAAAAACACAGGTTTTGCCAGAGGATCAGCTCATGTCACCTGCTCCATGAGGCTGTCCCTGACCCCTCAATTTAAAACTGTAACTCCCACACATTAACAATCCTTCCTACCTGCTCTGGTTTTTCTCCCATAATGCTTGCTACCTTCTGATTTATATATTCACGATTTCTCTCTTCTAATCTATGTCAGCCCCATGATGGTAAGAATTTCTATTCCGTATTTTCTGCTTGTTCTCGATGCCTGGGACACTGCCTGGCACATAGTAGGTGACCTGTAAATAGCTGTTCATTGAATAAGTGAGACCCAGTATCCAACAGCGACACAGGGAGGGCCAGTTCTTGGCTCCTTTTGAGTTTTTTGATTCTTGGGGTCAGTTGACTTTCAGAATGCCAAATAAAGAGGAAGAGGGATCTTTGGTTTGGTGTATGATTTTCAAACACTTAGGCAGTATCACCTCACCTTTTTTTAAATAATCCCAGTACCTGGATATTGAGACTTTCCTTGGTGCCAGGCTGGCAGCAAGCGCTTTACTAGGGTCGATCTCCGAGAATCGTCAACCAGCCCGTGGGCAGATACTGCTATTATCCCTATTTTACAGGGGAGGGAACTGAGGCGTGGAGCCTTAAGCAACTTACCTAAACTCACACCCCCAGGAAGTGGGAAAGCTGAGTTGCCAGCAGGCCCTGCCTGCATTCTGTCTAGGGCCTGAGGGTTTGGGAGCTATTAGTGGGAAAGGAAAACTGGTGGGAGAATGAGGCCAACAGGCCCTGGGGCCAAAGGACGTGGGAGGAGATGTGTTGGATCTGGACTGAGAGCTAGAGGACATGGGGAGTTGGGGGACCTGTGCGGTGTGCAGTTGTAGGGATGTTGCCCTTGTGTCCTGCCGCTGGTTCCTGCGTGACTGTGAGCAAGTGTATTCCCTAAATGTCTGCTCTGGGCCCAGCACTGTGGTGGGGACACAGGGTGGCCAAGACAGCCCTGACCCTGGGATGGGGGAGCCCTTTTTTGGGGGGAAGAGTTTCACCTGACCCTGTGTACCTGGTCAGTCATCTGTTCTTTATCATTTCCTTCTTTCTTTGGTTTATTCTGTAGTGCTTTTCCTGACTTCTTAAGGTGGACACTTTGCTTATTAAGTTTCTCTGATCTTTGCCAGCTGTCATCCAAGGATCACCCCTTACTTTCACCTGAGGATTCCTTTTGCTTCTCTCCTGGGTTAGATCCTATTTCTTTGATCTACTGTCTTCTTTTTCCTTGGTTTATTCCTTCATTTTGGTGAAGCAGATCCTCCAGCAACTTTCTGAGAATGGTTCATGGGATATATTTTTGAGAACTTGGAACTGCTGGAAGGGTTTTAAGCAGGGGAATGAAATGGTCCTGTTTGTATTTGGAAAGATACCTGTGGCTGCCAGGTAAAGGATGCAGTGAGAACCTCCAAACTAGCTGAGTTAGGGGACTGAGCAACTGCACCTTTGAGGGACAGTTCAGGCTTGCAGAGACTGTGGCTGGAAGGGAGAGAAACTCTTATCCAGGTGCTAAGAGAGGACTCTGGAGGGCAAGAACCTACATAGGGAGTGCTCTGGGACACTTCCCTGAAAGAGGTGACATCCTGCTTCAATCTTGGGAGCAGGATATCCACAGGTGGAGTTGGTGGAGCCAGCCAGCTTTTCAGGAGAGGGCCCTCCAACGTGGCTGTATTAGGGGTTCCTTCCTTCCTTTGTATTCTGTGCCTAGGTGTACTAGGGCTGTACTTCTCAAACTTTAATGTGCTTAAAAAGCCCTAGGGATGGGGTGCACAGTAGTTCAATGGTAGAATTCTCACTTGCCATGTGGGAGACCTGGGTATGAGTCCCAGCCCCCCCCCCCCGAAAAAAAAAAGAAAAACAATAAAAACAAAACCCTGGGGACCTTCTTGAACTGTAGATTCTGATTCAGCAGGTCTGGGAGGGCCTGAGATTCTGCATTTCTAACACGTTCCCAGGGAATGCTGAGGCTGCTGCTCCTGGACCAATCATACTTTGAGTAGCCACGTGCTTGCAGTGTTCTAGAAGCTGGGGATACAGCAGTGGGGAGGGGGCAACAGAGCAAAATACCTGCCCTGGCAGAGCTTTTGTTCTAGTGAGGGGAGACCAAAAGGAAGCTTTATAAAACAAGTTTATAGTATATTAGATAGTAATATGTGCAAAGGAAAAAAAATTATCAGGAAAGGGGGTTGAGAAGATTTGTCCATTGGGTGAAAGAGGCTGCAGTTTTAAATCAAGGAAGGTCTCATGCAAACCTTTAGGTTTTTTGAGCAAAACCTGAAGGAGGTAAGGGTCAAACCCTGTGGGTATCTAGGGAAGGACATGCTGTGTGTGTGTGTGTGTGTGTGTGTGTGTGTGTGTGTGTGTGTAGCAAATGCAAAGTCTTTGAGGGTAAAATGAGATGTATGCTCAGTCTATTCCATAAATGAAGCGGCCCTCACCATCATTATTCGGATATAGTTCCCAGCCTGTGCTCTTCTTGATCTTTGAACTGACTAAAAATATAGTGAGAACATGTGAGGATTTTTTAATGAGTTAATATTTGCAAGTCCTTAGAGCAATGACTGGCTCAAGATAAGTGCTCAAGTGTTTTAACTGCTGTTATAATCATCACTTTCTCTCAGTATATTCCTGTTGGTTGTGATTGTTTATTCCCTTGTCTGTCCCCTTTCCCGTGAGCTATTCCTAAAGTGAAGGTGAGCTCAGTGTCATCTCTGTATCCCAGGCTAATCCAGGGCTGGCACACAAGAGGAGCTCAGTGATGAGTTTTTGTAAATGCTTGGTGTGTGCAAGAGATATAAAAATGTGGACTCCCTAATTATTGGGAGCATTAGTTCAAGGGTGAAGATTGTGTGGTTCATGTCCTTATCAATTTTATCTTCTCAGTTGATGTCTTAGAGATATGTTGATTTCCCACTACAGTTGTGGATTTGCCAAACTTTTTGTCATTCTGATGGTTTTTGCTTTCTGTATTTTGATGCTATCTTATTAGGTGTATGTTGAGAACTTTTGTGTGTAATGGGTCAGCTGTTGTGTCACCATCCTTGTCCCTAATAATGCCTTTTGCTTTTATCAGGTTTTGCTGAGTTTTAACAGTCACTGTTACTTCTCTCCTGATCTCTTGGTTTATAGTTGCCTGGTCAGTCTTTTTCCCTGTTTTTATTTTCAGTCTTTCTGGGTCATGATGCTTTATAATCAGTGGCTCTTCATGGAGCAGTCTCTGAAGGCTGAACTGGTATGGGACTTTGTGCTGGGCTCACCAAGTGGGGAATAAGAAAATCCTGCCCCATTGACCCCACCTGCTATGATACAGAGAGAATTTGGGTCTGAAACAGAGTTTACTCTGCCATGTCTTATGACATTTAGGACATGGAGTGCAGGGAAGGGAGTTTTGATCCATTTAGCCCCAGGCTGGGTGGTATTGGGGACACTATGATGAGCACGACAGCCCTAGCCCTGCCTTCTCAGGCTCACAGTGCAATGGAGGAGACAGATCTATCCCCAGACAGTGATGAACCAGGGCGGGCAGGTCCTCCTTTGGGTAGAGGAAGTTTCCAGAAAGGGAGAACAGGAAAGAACTCTCTGAAACAGTTACGTTGGAGCAAAGATATGAATGAAATAAGGAATGGAACTGAGTCATGTGGAGATCTGGGGGAAAAGCATTCAGGTCTTAGGAAATTGCAGTTGCAAAGACAGTGGGAAAAGAGCTTGGTGACTGACAAGCAGATAGCAAAGAGCCCAAAAGTGGGGCCTGATGACTGAGCCGACACCCCAGAAAGACATAGTAAAACAGAGCACAGTGGCTCTGTAGCCAGATTCTCTGGGTTCCCTGCTCTACCTCACACCGGTTCTGGGTGCCCTTAGGCTAGCCAGGCAAACTGCTGTCACTTTCTTTATCTATATGTTGGAGATTAATGGCTCCTACTGATGTCCAGAATGGGTCTGAATTTTTCTAACTAGTCTGTATGCCGGATCAGGTATCCACTTGAATCTCTGGAGGCATGGAGTTTGAAGGAGTATGGCTGATGGAGGCTGGACAGGTGGGCAAGGTCTTGGAGGCCCTGATGGGGTACCTGGGCTTTTCCCCCCAGGGCACTGGGGAGCCATGGCAGGTTCAGAGTAGGGTAAGGTCAGTGTCAGGTGTGTGTGAGACCCTCTGGCTGGCATGAACTAGATGGATGGAAGCAGGTAGGGAACAGATAGATGGAGAGAGGATGAGAGGCCTCAACGGGTCCTGCTGTGGAGCCACCTTTGGGTGCTTCTTGAATCCATCCTGCCATTGAAAGGATCTGGTTCAACTGTTAGCTGTTCAGCAAAAATCGAACGCGAGCCATATGTGTGATTTAAAATGTTCTAGTAGCCACATTTAAAAAGGAAACCCAATTTTTAGTCCAATCATATCCAAAACGTTACCACTATAACGTAATAAGTATTTTTTATTAATTTTTAAATTTTTTAAAAAATATGTAACAGACACAAACACTCAACTTATGATCATTCCGTTCTACGTATATAATCAGTAATTCACAATATCACCACATAGTTGCATATTCATCATCATGATCATTTCTTAGAACATTTGCATCAATTCAGAAAAAGAAATAAAAAGACAACAGGAAAAAAAGTCAGACATACCATACCCCTTACCCCCTCCCTTTCATTGATCACTAGCATTTCAATCTAAATTTATGTTCACATTTGTTCCCCGTTATTTATTTTTATTCCATATGTTTTACTCGTCTGTTGATAAGGTAGATAAAAGGAGCATCAGACACAAGGTTTTCACAATCACACAGTCACATTGTGAAGGCTATATCATTATACAATCATCATCAAGAAACATGGCTACTGGAACACAGCTCTACATTTTCAGGCAATTCCTTCCAGCCTCTCAACGTAATAAGTATTTTAAAAGTCATTGCTGAGATAGTTCATATTCTTTTCTGGCCCTAAGTCTTTGAATCAGGCAAGTGTCTCCTGTTGGAAAAGCTGAATGGAAGGGTCCGTGGTGGCCACAGGCCGGCAGGCTCAAACTCTGGGCTGCGGGACCCGTTGCAGGCCTCTCTCCGTGTGTGTTTCCGGGCAAGAGATCCCGGTGCCTAGTTTCCCCCGCGGGAAACCAAAGCTGGGCACTCTTCGGATCTCTCCGCCCGCTTCCTTCCGCCCTAGCATTCTCCATCCCTGGGCCCTTTAAATCCCGACTGTCAGTCAGGGCTCCTATTTAGAGGGAACGTCGTTTAACAAAGCCTCTCTTGAAAGCCGTTGCCTCCGCCCTCGCCTTGTTCCTCCATTCTGTAGAAAGTTGGGAATTATCCCCCGCTCCCTTACACTGGGCCGTTTCCATTGCCTTCCTCCCACCTCCCACCTCGAGTCACCTCTCAGCAACTCCTCCTTCTCCCGAAGTTGGGCCCCAGCGCCAAGGCCTTCCTTATATGGGCATGGCCTCAAACGGCGGCCACTCATTGGCTGGGGCCGTCACGCGCGCGTCTGTCAACAAAGGGGCGGGGGGAAACTAGTCGCGCGCCCGCCGGCCCGCGCGACGGCCAGACGGAAAAGAGCGGACAGGCGGGGCCCCTTGCACTTGGCGCGCATGCGTATGTGCCGCCGGACCCCCCCTCCCGCCGCCGGGGGGGGGGCTCGCGGGTGAGGGCGCTGCGGGGGCGTGTCTAGGTTTCGAGGGTCGCGGGAGGGGTTGGGCGGATTTCTTTGGGGTGGGGGGCGGTTCCAAAATTTACGGGTTCCCTTTGATTTGAAGTGATAGCTAAGGGCTTGGCAAAGTTTCTGCGTGCATGTAGGGATACGCTTGCGCTTAGGCGGCTCCTTGGGTTTGGGTTTGGGTTCTTCTGTGGTTTGGAAGGTTCTTTTGTGGTTTAGGGGTGCTTCTGGTAAGTATAGGCTTTAGGGAGCTCATGGAGAAGCCCAAGACTAAGAATCAAAGCAAAGAGTCCAAGGACACAGGTTCTGGAGCCAGAATGCTGAGCCCCCAAGTTTCTCCCCCGTATCCAACCTCGGCCAAGTGACTTAACCTATTTTGTGCCTGGAGTGCCTCAGCTGGACACCGGGATTAATAGCAGCTCCTGCATCAAGGAGATGGGGGCGGTAGCAGGAATTGTTAGGACACTACCTAGAATACGTGCAGTAAGCACACGTTCACTTTTAAAATATTTGCAGGACTTCTTTAGGGGTATTTTGGGAGTTCTTGTGATTTGAGAGGTATTTAGTTTGGGATTAGTCTTGTATGTTAGGGAGCTTATGTGTTTTAGTGAGTTCTCTTGCAATTGGGTGGCATCTGTGGAATTCGGGAATGCGTGTAGGAGTTCTGTGAGTTTGGGGTGAGCATAGAAATGTAGGAGACTGTTCTTTTGGGGTATCTGAGGCTGGGAAACTGCTGTGTGAGTTGGGGGCTGTTCTTGGTAGGCATGGGATTTGTGAAGGATTTGTTGAAATTGGATTCTTCTGTGCCTGAGGCGATACTCAGATTTGGGGGTTTAAAGGAGAATTTGAAAGGATCTGGATAGTTTGGGGGGTGGGAATTCTGGAGATAAGAGGAGCTCACTGGGGGATTTCAGTGGGTAGCCAGGTTTTAGAGGGACTGACCTTTGCTTCTATCCCTGGATTTGGATATATCTGAATTGGTGGTTGGTAAACTTTGCCAACTTTAGGTGTTAGGGAAGCTGTTTGCATGATTTTTTTTTTTTTTTTTTTTACAGTAAACTAGGATTTCAGCAGGCATGAAGCTAGGGTTGGGGATGAGGATTAGGATTCTCTCTGTTGCTGGTGTCTGTAGATGTTTGGGGCTATCTGGATTTTGGGTGGTATCTATAGGACCATAAAGTGTTTGGGGTTTTAGTGGTATCTGGAATTGCCTGGATTTAATGGGACAGTCTATAGCAGGAGTCAGCAAACTTTTTCTTGAAAGGGACCAGACAGTGAGCATTTTAGACTTTGCATACCCTGTGGCCTCTGTTTTAACTATTCAGCTCTCCCACTGTAGCATGAGCAGCCATAAGCAAATCAGTGTATTTCAATAACATTTTAAGACAGGCAGGGAGCCAGATTTGGCCTGTGTGCCATAGTTTACTGTCCCTTGGTTTATAGGTGTGTGGAAGGCTTGAGGTCTAGAGGGTGTCTTGATTTCGAGGTGTCTGGAGGAAGATGGGCCAGGAAAGGTTTGAGGCTGAGGGACACACTACTTCCTGATCCTGTAATGGCAAGTGGTCACTACAGCCTCATTACCAGAATTACTTCTAAACCAGGTCATGCACATGAATTCATAGGGAAATAAAATACAAAATATTGAGGGAACCCTGAAATGAGAAGTCCAGACACCAAGCTTGAGGGCCAGTGTTTGCCCTGACCCCCCTGCACGACCTTAGCTATATAATGCTTCTTCCCTCTGAGCCTCAGTTGAACTTGTGTGCAGCTCGAGGGGGCCTTCTTATCCCAGGGACCTGTGGCTGTGCCTCAGGAAATCAGCTGCAAGTGATTGAGCAAGTGTGTATATTTTTCTGGGTGACAATATATAGCTTTAGGCAGTTCTCAGAGAGCCCCTTGATGCCCCCAAAAACGTAGAACCAGTTTCTTAAGGGCTCTGACCTCAGATTTCCTTCTCCAACCAGCCCACCCGGTTCCTCCCTCTGTGGGCACAAGCAGCCATGGCTGTGGGCAGGCCTGGGAATTCTTGTCTTTTCAGGAACTGGCTAGTGGGAGAGCAAGTAGGAAAAGGAGGTGCCGTCTATTGGTCAGTACTTTGGAGTTTCAAGGTTATGGCAGCAGGAGGCCTTGAGAATGAGGGAAGGCAGGCAGTCTGGTGGTGGAATGTCAGCTGTGGGGCTGGAGGGCGCTGCTGGTGAGGGTCATGCTTTGTGAATTCCGAGGAGAAGGTCCCATACCCTCTGCAGCCCTCCATGTGCTCAGTTGTACTGTGGAGCAGGAAACGAGTTCTTGGTGTTCCAGTCTTTCTCCTCATGAGAGGTCGGGATGGGACTGGGAGAGAAGGCTCTTCCCTCAGCTCCCCAGTCTCCTCTTTCCTGTCTCCAGGTATGCCCTCTGGAGGCCTGCCCCCACTATCCAGGTCGTGAGATGCGGTGAACCCCTGCCCATAGGCCACCATCCCCCAGAATGGACCGCAGCAGCCTCCTGCCCTTCCAGCTATGGTGCCCCCGGCCCTTTGGCACCTACTCCCAGAACCAGCCGCGCCCGCCTTCTGCAGCCCTCAAGCCATCAGCCTGCCCTGAGCCAAGCAGCGGGGCTGAACCAGACCACGGGCCTGCCCACTCGGAGAACACGCCACCCAGCCTGGCCACTGAGGCCCCTGCCTCCCAGCCTGCCCCACTCCTCTCCGCAGCAGCTGCTGGCGACGAGGGTCGAGTCCTGCTGGACACGTGGTACGTTATCAAGCCCGGGAATACAAAGGAGAAGGTGGCCTTCTTTGTTGCCCACCAGTGTGGGGGTGGTAGCCGGGCCAGCTCCATGAAGGTCAAGGGGCACTGGGGCAGTGAGAGCTCCAAGGCCAAGCGGCGGAGGCGCTGTCTTGAGCCCACCAAGGCTCCGCCGGACCCAGGGGGCCGGCAGGGGCCTCCTACTGTTGAGGGGGCCCCGGCCTCAGGTTCCGAGGATATGGACCTGCTCTCTGTGGCTGAGATGGTGGCCCTGGTAGAACAGCGGGCTGCCCTGGCCCTCCAGAACTACCCACACCCCGGCACCCCGGCACCTATGGTCTTTGTGTCGGCCGAGCAGGGTGGGCCGGCCAAGGGGCTGGGGCCTGAGCGGCGGGCCGGCAGTGGGGATTGCAGCCGCGTGGCCGAGGCGGTGGCTCACTTTGAGGCCCAGCTGGACAACCCTCCCGCCAAGGGCCTCCGCAAGGAGGAGCGGCCTGGGCCGGGCCCGGGAGAGGTGCGCATCGCCTTCCGCATCTCCAACAGCCGGGAGCCCCGGGCACCCGATGGCGGCTTGCCCAGTGGGGGTGGGGGCCGGCCTGGCTGTGCCTATCCGGGCAGCCCAGGCCCAGGGGCCCGAGCCAAGGACAAGATCACTTGCGACCTGTACCAGCTCATCAGCCCCTCACGGGACGCCCTCCCTAGCAACGTGGAGTTCTTGCTGGCGAGGGCAGACGAGGCGAGCGAGGGTGAGACCCCAGCCCCCACCAGGCCTGAGGACACTCCCCCAGCACCCCCTCCACCCCCTGCCCGGGACTGCGGAGCCTCTGGCTTCCACGTGGACGTGGTAGTGACGGGCGTGGTGGACGAGTGCATTTTCTTTGGCAAGGACGGCACCAAAAACGTGAAGGAGGAGACGGTGTGCCTAACTGTCAGCCCTGAGGAGCCGCCCCCTCCCGGCCAGCTCTTCTTCCTCCAGGCCCGCGGGCCCGATGGGCCACCTGAGCCACCCCCAGTCGATGCTCCGGCCACCACGCCAGGGCCCGACGACCCCGAGGGGGTGGCGGACACCTCCCTGTGCCGCCTGTACCGGCACGTGTCGCATGACTTCCTGGAGATCCGCTTCAAGATTCAGCGTCTGCTGGAGCCGCGGCAGTACATGCTGCTGTTGCCCGAGCACGTGCTGGTCAAAATCTTCAGCTTCCTGCCCACACGGGCCCTGGCGGCCCTCAAGTGCACCTGTCACCACTTCAAGGGCATCATTGAGGCGTTCGGCGTGCGGGCCACAGACTCACGCTGGAGCCGGGACCCACTCTACCGCGACGACCCCTGCAAGCAGTGCCGCAAGAGATACGAGAAGGGTGATGTGTCGCTCTGCCGCTGGCACCCCAAGCCCTACCACCATGACCTGCCTTATGGACGCTCTTACTGGATGTGCTGCCGCCGAGCCGACCGCGAGACACCTGGCTGCCGCCTGGGCCTGCACGATAACAACTGGGTGCTGCCCTGCAATGGGCCGGGTGGGGGTGGGGGCCGGGGGGGCCGGGAGGAGGGGAGGTGAAGCCGGGGGAGGGGGGGGCGGCTCGAGGTGCCCACCCCCTCCCCCGTGGGAGCCGAGGGCAGGACAGGGTCACCAGCCCATACCCCTAGTTTGGGGAGCACTGATTCCCCTCCCAGCTGAGATGGGGCTCAGGGGATGACCCCAGACAGCAGGCACTCTGACTGACTGACCCCTGTCAGTTTTCTACTCATCAGACCCAGGGCCGGGGACCCTCTAGTAGGGTGGTTTCTTGTTTGTTTTATTTTGTTTTATCAACATCTCAATTTCTTCTTCATTCAGCCATAACACCTTCCCTGCCACTCTTTACACCCCAGGGACCCACCAGCAGGGAGCAGACGGCAGCTAATTTTGGTGGCACTTAAGTTTCCTCCATTCTGGTCCTTCCTGCTCCCTCCACCCAGTTTTTTGTCTCTGGGGCTGTTCTCTACCAAGGGGCTGCAGCACCCAATATTGGTTCCTCTCCTGACTTCCCACACCAGGGCTCACCTCTTCTTTAGGAACTGGGGGCCATTAGATCATAGGCTACCGATTTGGCAGCCTGCCATTGCTAGATATTTTCCCTATTGAAAAACAGAAATCACTGTTTTCTCCTGAACCTCAAGCTACCAGTCTCTCCCTTTCTAGAAAAGAAGAGGGAAGGAGGGAGGGAAAAAAGTCAAAATATAAAAACTCCCTCTTCTCACTATTTAAGCTATTGCCATCAAATACCCTCTCTCCCAAATAAAAAAAAAGAAAAAAAGCTGTGAAGCCCTTTGCCTCGCTCTTGACAGCGTGGGGGGCCAGTGGGCAGGGACTCTTGGTTTGAATTTCTAGGTTGTTTTCCCTTCCACTCTGGGTACTTACTTGTTCAGGCGTTGGGGTCTTTCATCCCCAGCATATGTATTTCTTTAGAATCCTTTGGGACCTTGATTTTCAAAATGGCAATTTAGTCTGGGGTATTTTTGTTTGTTCTGTTTGGAGTTTTTTGTTTTTTCCATCTTTGTGGTTCTCGAAGCTTCTAGTGTGTGGCATCTGACCAGTTTTGAATTGGTCCTTTCTATAAAGTCAATATTTATAAGGCTGGACCTAGACTGGTTTGTGTGTTGTTGAGGCAGGGGCTCTGGGGAGAGAAGGGGATGCTGGTCCTGTGCATGGGGGGAGAAGGAGTTGAGAGAAAGGGGTCCTTAGCCAGGTTCCTTAACCTGAGATTATTGTGGGTTCTTCTTATCTCTGGAAGTTAGGATTATTTTTCTTCACAAATCCAGAATTAGGCAGGTATGGTAGCCCTCCAGTCATCAGGAATCCAGCTCCTCCTAGCTCATTGTTCCACCACCTTTGGGCGTGGCCTTTGTCCTCATGGTCCAAGATGGCTGCTAGAGCTCCTACCATCACTGTTTTGCAAGCTATGGGATGGAGGATGGGGTAAAGGAGTGGAGAGCCCCCTTCATCCTGGAAGTACACTTTACTTTCTGAATACATCTCATTGGCCAGAATTCAGCCGTATAGCAGAAGGGCTACAAGGGAGGTGAGAAATGTAGTGCTTTAGCTGAGTGCAGTTTGCCCAGTAAAAAGCTTTTACTAAATATCCCTGTACTTTAGTTTTTTAATGTATGTTTTAAAATACTAAGTTAATTATTTTACTAAATAAAAAAAAAATTAAAACACTTTAAATTGGTATATACAAAAAAAAAGAAGGTTGGATATTGAAAGTCAGCTAGTAGTTTCTGACTTTATTATCAGGGAATCAAAATTTCCAGAGATTTATCTGTAGTCATCCAATGCTTTAGAATCAAAGAAACTTAGGTTGAATCCTGACTTGTGTTTGTGGGACTTCAGTTTCTGTGGGGGCCAGGCTACGTCATTTAGAATCAACTGTTTTGCTGAAAAAAACTGAAATTTTTAAAAACCTTAAAAACAGGCTAGAAAAATATCCTTAAAAGAGGCTAAAAACTTAAGGAAGGGGTTCTTGGGGCCCTGAAGCCACTTTTGCTTTGAAGGCATTGGCTGATGTGGACAGACTTGGGTTTTCTGTTTGGGGCAAGCAGGTCAAAGTTGAAACCAAAGTCTGCCCAAGATGGAGAATCTAACAGGAACTGGGGGCTCAGGGGAATATAGCTCAGTAAGGTTCATCCAGAAGCCTGCAGAGGAGGTGGTCTAAATGCTTTGGTGAGCACAAGACCAAAGGATAAGGAAACAATTGACCCTGCTGATAATTTATGGCCACAGACTGATAAGCATTTGCAGCCCCGGTTTTCATTGCCTGGTGACCCAGGGAGCTGTTGGCTGAAACATCTGGCAGAAGCAAATACCCTCTGGTGGAAGGCACTGCCATCTAGAATCTCTGCAAATAATTTTTTTAAGATACTGAGTAGCACACAGTCCAGTAACCAAACATGCATTGCATGTAAAGAAAGCAATTTGAAGCAAGACCTAGCAGGAACAAGAGAGCAAAAAGACCCATAGAAGCTTCAGATATTGAAATTGTCAGTCACACTTTATAATACAACACTGCCTTCTCTAAAAAGAGGAAAACAAGATACTGAAAATATCTGCAGGGATCCCAAAACTAACAAGTGGTTAGGCAAACGTGAATGAGAATAACCCACAAATAAACTTCTAGAAATGAAAAACAAAGGTAAAACTAAATGGCTGGGTTAAACAGTATTATATAAGACACTGAAGAATGATATATTGAACTAGAAGCTAGGAAAGAAAAAATCCACAGTGCAGCACAGAGACAAAAACAAACAAAAGCCCAGAAAGAAAAGATATGGAGGGTAAAGTAAGATGGTCTAACATATATTTGCCACTCCAGAATCAGAAGAGAATGAGATGAAGAATATTAGAGATGATGTTGAGAATTCTAAGCAAATAAAAGATGCCAGTGAGCCCCAGTGAGTCATCAGCAGGATAAATAAAAAGAAGCATATACCTAGACATGTGGTAGGGAAAGTCCTCAGCTATGTGACCTTGGGCAACTGTCTTTACTTTACTTCTCTGAGGCTCAGTTTCTTTTTTTTTTTTCCCCAAGGCTCAGTTTCTTGATTTATTGCACAAGTGATATGTAAAGATATCACATCCTGAGCACTCAACAGTTTATCAAACACATCTAGTGGCATCTTCAGTGTGAAGCTAGGGGAACCCCAGTTTGGGATATGAATGGGAGCTGCATGGCCTGCTGGCTATGGGACTTGGTGACACACTGTGCCAAGCACCAGCAGCCTCATCTGGAATCCAAAGGAATTTAAGGATGTGAGCACAAAATGTGCATAAAGCCCCTTATCCAGTTCCTGGCACATGGCACACTCAACCATGGTGCCACACGGGGAGGGAGGTGTAGAGGGACTGAAATATAGCTGGGCACATTGCTTCCCTTCTCTGCCACACAGGGACAATGGCCTTTTCCTCCCTCCTGGGGTGACCATGAATCTAAGGTGAGATGGTGTCCTGTAAGAGTCTGGCCCCATGCCTGCTTACAGGACATGAATACTATGTCCCTGTGGTTACCAGACCCTTCTGCCACCCTGGCTGTAGATATCACTGTCAGCTTCCCTTTCTGAACCCTGGAATTCTGCTAAATCTTCCTCTGGAAGCCATTAGTTTTTCCCTTCCAGCTCAACCCCAATCTATCTTGCAGTCAGTTTAAAAGTACCAGGAGCTGACTTCTTGTCAGCAAACTGTTCATCCAGCACAGGTGGGTTTTGGAAGGGAGGTAAGACCTGGGATTTAGGAACACAGCCGTGGGTGAAAACCTGGGCTCTGAAAACGGTGCCCAACTGCCAGCCGCTTCCCCGCACAATGGGAACGGAAGTTGGACCTACCTCAGGATTTGAAGGGGAGAATAAACGAGTTGATGCATGTAAAGTGCTTGTGGTGCCTGGCACATGGGAGGTGCCCAATAAGTGCCACCTACTATGGAAGAACCTGAATTAAGCACCTTCTGTTTTATCCCCTGGTTTGATATCCTGAGTTTCAGCCTTTGCATCCTGATGGGTTTCCTCTAGCTTTGAGCTGGCTCACAAGGCTGAAGCTCACCTTCACTGGTGAATTACCTCTCATCCAGGTGTCCCACTGCCTACCATATCTCCATCGATGTCACAAAACCAGCAGGGACTGAGCTCAGCATGGGCCTCTCCTAAGTCCTCCCTTTACCTAAAGTTTTTTGTTGAGTACGTTTGCCCTGCAGCTGTGAACACACCCAGCTGTGTCCCTAACAGTCCCAACTTTGCTCATGAAACTCCCTTGGGGCTTGTTACAGAGTCCCAGTCCCTCCCCAGAGTTCTCATACAGTAGGTCTGTAGGGGGGGTGGGGGTGGAGTAGAGGGTGGTCAGAACCTGGGAATCTGCAAATCAGGTAAGACTGGGAAGTACTTCAGGACTTCACTAGAGTTGCAGTTAGACCCATCGTAACACAAACCTATACTCACAGCTGAGAGGAAAACGATGGTCAGCCAAACCTTGGCCTAGCACACCATTCCTCCTATAAATGCTCGAACAGTCAAAACCCAGTGTTTCCCAAATTATGTTCTGAGGTACCTTAGTCCTATGAGGTGCTTCCCAGAGAAGCAGTTCCATGGTCCAATACTTTGGGAAAACACTGCATTCTCCATTCTCTCGAAGAATCTTTTGTGCGGTGAAGAAACGTGTTTACCATTATCTCACCCCACTTTGATCACTGATCCTTTTTTACATGTGATACTATTGCCACTAATTCTGCAGAATATGATTTGCAGAAACATGGGTTTATTGCCCATTGGGTCGGTCAGAATCTGTTTTTTTTTTCCCCAGATATTGCTTCCATCTCCTCTGTTCCTGGCTTTACAGGCAGCTCCTCTGTGGACCCCACTTGATATATCCATATGGGAGTTAGGTTTGCACTGGGTGCAGCACTGAGTCTGCCATTCTGGAGAACGAAGTGACATGAAAACACAAGCCGTAAGCAATCCAGTTAGCTGGTGGTGGTCCAGGCACCAGTGTACAATTACCCAATTCTAGAAAGGCAGACAGCATCTGATCCCCACCAAACTTCAGACCAAGGGTTCCCCTTGGGGCAAGGGGCCAAGCAAGCCTTAGTCCTTTAGTCCTTGCCCCCACTAGTGGTCTCTTCCAAGTCTAGGAAGGGCAGCTGCTTGAGACAAAGGAAAGAGGGTCTTCCATCCAATTGGAGCCAAAAGTCTAATAAAAACCCAGCACATCTGAAAGGTGCCCTGCCTGAGCGCCGCTGCCTCCAGGCACCTTCTGGGGGTTTCTTCAGAGCAGCTTCTCCCCAGCAGGGACCAGCTCGACAGCTAGAGCCCCAGATACTCGGCCAGGAAGACAGCAAAGATGCGGCTGAGGTTGTGCACAGTGGGCTTGTGGAGATTGGCCTCGGTGTCGGCAGATGTGTGCCAGACGGCGGGGAAGGGGATGGGGATGAGGTGCAGCACTGGGACCCCTGCCGGAGAAAGGAAATAGTGGTCAGGCTTTGCCGGTGCCGCCCCCCCCCCCCCCCCCCCGTTGACCTTGGAAACCTGGCCAGATAACCTTGCCACCTCTCCCACCACACACAATCGCCTTCTACATACAGAAGATGCACTGGTCTGGTGCTTTAAGAACTCTGATCAGTGGTCTGAAGTGTGTGAGGTTTCTTTTTTCTTTCTAAACCAGTATATTGTTTTCATAGCACATATTAGAGAAAATTAAACTCAAAACTTAATGGACTGTGGAGAAGTCAGAAGAAGGGAAAGGGTCCTTGGCCCTTCTCTTCTTTAATAGGTAATACTTATATAGACTACTTGCTCTATTCTAGGACCTGGTCTGAGGCTTTTCCTCTTGTGCTCTCTCCATACTCTATTTTATCCTTACAGCAATCCTTTTAGGGTGGTTCTATCATTGCCTGCATTTTACAGATGTGGCAACTGAGGCACAGAGAAGCCGAGAGAGTGCTCTGCCTAAAGTCCCACCTCTAGTAAGCATCAGAGTCAGGATCTGAATGCAGCAGGCCACCCCCAGGCTCCAGATTCTGGGCTCTTAGTCCCTGCACCACACAGGGATCCTATCCTCAGAGTACTTCCCTCTGCATTCATCTAGATTTGCTAAATGTTCTGTGTGCTGACTTGGGAAATGCTCGTTGAATGAATCAATAAAGAGGGCAGCATTGCACGGTATGCCTCTTTGTTGAATAAGTAATTTATAGAATAAGAATTTTTTCTATAATGTTTTTAGCCCTTTTTATGTACCCTACAATGTCCTAAATGAGCATTTTATATACCTGATCTCACTGAATCCTCATAACCTGTGATTTATGTATATGTGTCTGCAGGTATACAGATCTTCATTTTCCAGAAGATGGCTCTCTCTGGGCCCCCATTTGCTTTAGGTCAACCCAGAACTGTCCCTTTCTGAAGCCTACATTCTTAACCCTTCTACAAGATGTTTTCAACCGTGGCTGTGCACTGAGATCACCTGGGAGCTTTGTAAAAAATAATGCAGATGCCCGAGGTGGTAACTCAGTACATCTGAAATAGGTTTCGGCATTTTTCAAAGCTTCTTAGGCTATTCTGATCGACTGTCAGGACCTCAAAAGGCAAGAGCTGGAAGAAACTGTAATCATTAAGGTACAAATAGTAACAGCTTGTGTTCCTGGAGGTTTGCTCAGTGCCAGGCAGTGATACATTCGGTGTCCTCCACCTCCGAGGTAGGGATGGTTATAACTCCTATTTCATAGTTGAGGACTGACAGCCCATAAGTTCAGCAACTTGCCTCCAGTCCCCAGGGCTGGGAGGGGCTGGGGCCAGGTCCCACTTGTGGCTCCCTCAGACCTCAGACCCCACCCTCCACCCTCCAACCTCCCCAGCAGGTACCTCGGTGGAGGAAGGGCAGATGGTCATCTTCCACAGAGCTGGGGGGCTCCCCGGGCTGGAAGTACATCACTTCCTGGGGATGAGACTGCAGCAGGTTCAAACGGTGCAGGCGCTTCTCTGGAGGTGGCAGGGATTAGAGAGAAAGGGTGAGCACCTCCGGGGTCTACGGCTCCCCTGCTCACAAAGCAGAGGAGGGCAGGGGGCCAGTGGGAATGAATGCCAGGACACTTTACTGCAGGCTTGCTATGTTCTTGTCTCACTGAATCCCTCTGAGGCAAGGTGGGAGATACCCCTGTTATCATCACCATCGCCCCTACTTTATAGACAGGAAATTGAGTGCAGGGAGATGAAGCCATTAGGGCGATTTATACAGCCAGTGAGAGGCAGAACCAGGATATGAACCCTGGGCTGTGCAATCCCCGAGCCCCTGTTTTGTAATTGGACATGGCTGCTGTGGGATTGTTTTGTTTTTCTGCCCTAGTTCCTTCAAGGGAGAGAACAGAAGCCATTATTGGGGGACAGGCGCTCCCATATCCCAGGCCAGCGCCTGCCTCCCCCGTAGCCCTTACCAATGTTCCTCAGCCGATGGAACCAGCGGGCCGTGCGGGGAAAGTGACTGTAGAAGGTTGGGTTGGGGGCGCCCAGGAGATCAAGAAGCACAAAGAGCTCCTAGGGAGAGAGGCCGGGGCTGGAGGGGCCGGGTGCAAAGCCACCAACCCTGCCTCACCCTCTGCCTCCCTCACCGGAACCGGAGTGGGCCCTGGTCTTACGATAGCCTGGATCCTGGTGGGACCGGGACTGTGGGGTTCGGATGCCATGAGCTGGGCCAGGTGCCGGGACCCATAGAGGGAATCCTTGGGCCCCCACTCCTTCAAGGCCTCTTCGCCGTCCAGGAAGAGGAGCTGCAGGGTCACCGGGGCTGCCTGTAGGAGAAGGTATCAGCACCCACCCAGTGCCAGGTCCGCGGCCACAGCCCACCCATGCACCCTGTCCGCTCACAAAATTGAATAGGGCAGACTAGGTCTCCTCACTTGTAGAGCATGGTGGCCAAGGGTACCCGCTCTGAGTCAGACTGCCAGGGATTCAAATCCAGGCTCAGCTGCATATTAACAAAGCAGTCATGGACAAGTTACTGACTTCTCGAAGCCTCGCTTTCTTCACCTGGAAAATGGGGTAAATTCCTAGGGTAGGTTTTGAATCCAGGTCTTAGAACAGTGCCTGGTACATAGTGACTACAAAGGGTTGGCTCTGATTATTATTGTTATTCTTCAAGCTCAGTTTGGCAGACGAGCCAGACCCAATTATTCATTATATAATGAATAACTATACAAACAGTGGACTGCAGCTAGGACAAATGCTGCCAAGAACTACAGTGTCCTGAGAGCTCAGGCAGTGGGAGAGCAGGTTGGGAGAGAGGCCTGACCTGGGGAGGGTTCCTGGATCTGGGGCAAGGAGTTGTGCCCTGAAGGTGAGAGGGAGCTGGCCTAAAAAAAAGTGAATGGGGGAGCAGTGGGAAGAGAGTTCTGGGCAAAGAAATAGCACAGGGCAAGACTGGGCCCAGGGAAGGGGCCAGAGAGGTGTGAGAAGAGGCCAGAGGGATGGCAAGGGCCAACAAGTTCAGCTTGAGCTTTGTTATGGGGGCACTGGGGAGCCAAGGTAGGGATTCGAGCAGGGAAACAATGTGATGAGATCTGTGTTGTCATTCGTTCATTCTACACATCTGTACTGACGTCCTACTCTACATCAGGAGTTGTTCTAGGCCCAGGGAACAAAAGAAGTCAACTCCCTGCCCTCAGGGAGCTCACTCTTGTTGGGGTGATGCCAGGCACTGTTCTAAGACCTGGATTCAAAACCTACCCTAGGAATTCACACCATTTTCCAGGTGAAGAAAGTGAGGCTTCGAGAAGTCAATATGAAGTACAGGATGGTGACAGGGAGGGATTTTAGGATGTCTGGGAAGGCCTCTTTGAGGAGGTGATGATGGAACAGATCCCTGAATGAAGCGAGGGAGCTAGCCAGGAAGGTATGAGAAAAGCATGCTGCAGGTGCAAACTGGAGGGCAGAAGGCCAGGGCATAAGGTCCTATTCACTGCAATAGGAATGTATGCTGGTTACCCGCTACTGTAGGCTCACTGGGTTCCCAGGTCTCATTTAACCCCTATGAGTCGAGGCAGTAGCTATCCCAATTATCTCATCATGATGTTCATTTTACAGATGGGAAAACTGAGGCTCAGAGAGTTGAAGCCACTTAACTCAGGTTCACAGAGCTGGTAAGAAGCAGTACCAGGATTTGGACCCAGGGCTTTCTGATTCCAGAGCCCATTCTGTAATCACTATACTTGAACTGCGATCCTGGCAGCTAAAATAGCAACTGCAAAGGCCCTGAGGTAGGAGTGAACATCGTGGGTTTAGGGGAAACTGAGAAGGCCTGTGTGGCTACAGCAGAGTAAGTAATAGGTGAGGGTGGGAGATGAGATTGGAGAGGCAGCAAAGACTCTGGCTTATGCTCTGAGTGACACAGAAGCCATCAAGAGAAGGTTGGGACAGAGAAGGGACAGGCTCTGACATTCAGCAAGTGGGAGGACCCCTGTGTCCCTGTGCATGAAGGCAAGAAGACCGGAAGGATGATAAACACCCAGGCAAGTGAGGGTGGAGGCAGCCCACCCCACCCCCCTCCTCACCTGCTGCTTGGCCCTGCTAAGCTCCAGGTCAAGGGCCTCAGCCAGCTCTAGCAGCAGGGCACAGGGCACAGCCGAATCCGTAGCCCCCACAAAGGGGGCCAACTCAGATGGGAAGAGCTTTGAGTCATAATGGCAGGCGAGGGTGAGGTGGTGGGCAGCCCGTGGGTCCAGTGTGGCCACCACGTTGCCAAAGTCCACTGGCCCCAGGGGTGTTGAGGCTGTGAAGGGGTCCAGCTCCACATGCCAGTCTGCAGTCAGTGCTAGCAGCGAGGCCTCCAGGAACTAGTGGCAACAGAGAGGCGGGAGTGTGGGTCAGGGGAAGGCCATGACCTAAATCACGCAGAGCAGCCAGACCACCTCATATTCCCTTGAAACACATCTGCTGAGCACCTAGTGGGTGCCAGGTATGGGGCAACCCTACCTTTTGATACCAACAGGATTAATTACTGCCCACTCTTCAATACCAGACCCTATTCTATGTACTCTACAGAACTCTGTGGGGTAGGAACTGACATTGACCCCATTTTACATATGAGGAAACTGAGGCACAACAAAATAAGAGACTAGTTCAAGTTCACATTCCAAGCGGCTAAGCTGGGATTCGAACCCAGACCTGTATTCAGTGATGCCTTACTCTTTCTGGGAGGCAGTACTGGGATATTACAGAGCCAGCCTGCTTCGTTTCAACCCCCAGGACTACCACTTACTAGCTATGGAACTCGGGCCAAGTATATAATCTCTCTGGGCCTCAGTTTTCCCATCTGCATGTGAAGATTGTATTGGTGACCAACTCACTGAGCTGTTGCTTATGCTTTTGATGGGGACGGTACACAGGGCGTTTGAATCGACTCAGATCAGCCCCAGCTCTGCCCCTTAGCTGCTTTGTGATCTAGGGCGGAATGCTCAGTTCCCATTCCCGGGGCGAGTTGGGGACTGGGAGGTGGGGCCCTTTACCTTTCTGACTTGGAGATTGCCTGGGCTGCCCGGGGTTCGCACCACCAGCAGGGGGCGCAGATAGGTGTCCCAGAGACGCTGAGGGTCCAGCTGCCCCACCACCCTCCGCAATCCGGCTTCGGGAAGGTTTCCGATCAGCGGGGTCTTGAGAGGAAAAGAGGGGGTGGGGAAGACCAGCGCGTAAGTGCAGTCCCCACCGAGACCCTAACCCTGGAACCCTGGACATAAGGAGCTCCGGTTCCTCTTCATAATCCTTGGCTCCTCGTGAAAGACTTCTAGGATAAATCCTAGACTCAGGAATATCCCTCGAGGCCCATCTGGTCCAGCCCACCCTAATCCTGGGGGGCGGGGGGGGGGGGAATCAAGGCCCCGAAAGAGAAAGGGACTCTTCCAAAGAGATGACATTGGGATTAGAACCACGATCTCCCAACTCCCAGTCTTATCACTCGCGATCCTTCCTCTTAAGGGAGAACCACAGTTCAAGCCCGAAGCCCGATTCAGCTGGCAAGGGGCATTGGCTCGAATGACGGTGACGGCAGCACCTGCGGCTGCGGCCGGACGATACAGCCACGTCAACCCAAGATCCGAGGAAGGAGAGGCGGAGAATGCGGGGCCCCTGCCATGCCCCAACCCGCGCGGAGCCTCACCCGCAGCTCTCGGCCCAGCGTCGGCTCCCCAGGCCCGCTGTGCCAGCCGCTCCAGATGGTGTAGAAGGCCGAGCCCACGGCCAGCGCCAGCAGCAGGGGCAGCAGCTGCACCCGGGGCAGCAGGCGGCGCGTGGGAGGCGAGGGTGGCTCCAAGAGGCCGCGTTCCCCGAGCCGTAGCCGAGGCCGTCCGCGGCCGCCGGGACGCATGGCAGCTTTACCTGGCAAAGGGTCCAGGACCGCGAAGCTCGTTCAGGCCCAGCCAAGTCCCTTCCCACGGAACCACCGGACCAATGAGCATCAAGAGCGACTGCATCGTCCCACCCCCCGCAGGCAGTAAAGCCAATGGGAACTGCCGTTTTGAGGATGGGCCCCTTGAGGTTTTGGGGTCGGTTCCCTTTGGGCTGCACAACCCAAAAGGGATCGCGAAAGAGGTAGGCTCCGCCTCAGCAGAGGAGGAGAAGCCAACAGAAGAAGCGTTTGATCCTTGACAACATCCGCCCACCTAGAGGCAGGTCCACGCCCCCCCCGGGAGTTGGCTAAGAATTGGTTGCGCGGCGTGGAGGCCATCAACCGAACCGTAAAGGGAGTTTCCGGGAGGGCGGGAGGGCAAGAGGGCGGGGCCCACCCCTGAAGCCGGAAGCGGATTGGTCACGCGGAGGTCGCGCCTCCGAAAGCAGAGCTGGCGGGTATTTGGAATTGGCGTGTCGTTTTCCCCCTTCAATCTATCCTGTCCTACAATGAAATGAATTGACTCGGACCCCCATTATTTTTCTCTGTGTCGTCGAGACCATTTGCCCTTTAGAGCCCTGAATGGCCTCGAACTACTAAACAGGGTTTTAATCCCACCACTGCGCCCGGCGGACGGGGTTTGCTATGGCAACAGGCCACGCCCCTACCGCTGGTTCGCGCAGGCGCCCGTGGAAGTAGGTCGCAGGAAGCGGAAGTCCCGCCTCTCTCTCTTTCTGTCTGCGGAGGGAAACGCAACACGCCTGAGAAGGGAGAGGTTCCAGGACTCACCTACTATCATGTGAGGCCCGGCCCGGCCCGGTCTGGGCGGCGGGAGTGGGGTTGGGGGTACAAATTTGTCTGTTGGGAAGAGCCCTTTTCTGATAGCGAGCTGGGGGCGAAGGTAGAAGTTTTATGGGTAAAGTGGCGTATGTTCCTTCTGGCGAGTTTGAGGATGGGATTTGGGCCTTTTACTGATCATGAGTTCGGGAGAGGAAGCTGCCTTTTCAGATAACAGGCTAGGGACTTTGCCAGATAACTGGACTTGCTAAGATGAATTTTAAGGGGAAGCGATGTTACAGATAAAGGACCTGGGGAAAAGTAAGTGCCGACTTCAAGGAAAAACGATTTGAGGTAAAGGACTAATACTGGAAATTTGACTTTGGAAACAAATGGCTTTTCATGGATAATGAATCACAGGAGTGATTTCATTCATTTATTCCTTCAGCAGATATTATGGGGTGCTCATTGTGTATCAGGCACTGCTTTATACGCCTCAGTGAATAAAATAGAACCCCCACCCCGCAAAAAATTCCCTGTCTCAGTGCAGCTTCTGCGTAAGAAGGCAGGCAATAAATACAGTAAGCAAATAAAATTTAAATGATCAGGGCAGTGAATCAAGAAGCCGTAGAGGATGATAAGAACAATGGGGTATGCCAATTTTGAGAGAAAATAAATTTAATAACTAACACAGAAGACCACATTGGAAAGCTAACAGCAGAACAAAAATCTGAGACAAGTGGGGAAGCAAACCACACAGCTATTTGGGGGATTTCCAGACGGAGGAAAAAGCAAATGCAGAAGCCCTAAGATGAAAGTTAGGGGAATCTCTTCATGGATCACTCAAGAGACCATTGCAGCTGGAGCAGAATGAAAGAGGGGGCAGGTATAGGGCATTGTGAGCACTTTGGAGTTTATTGTTTACACTGAGATGGGAGCCACTGGAGGGTTTCGAAGAGTGACATGGTATAGTTTGTTGGGGACATGGGGAGATGCAGGAAAACCAGTAAGATCTCAGGAGGGCGATAATGGAATTTTAGGCCAGAGTAGTAACCATGGTAAGAAATGTTCAGATCCTGGATATGTTTTAGAGGCAGATGGCAGGATTTGGTGACAGGTTAGATGTAGGATGTGAGAACAAGGAGACAAGTTGACATTCGATTATTTTTCCCTGAGGTATGGAGTTGGGGAAGGCTGTGGATAGAGTGGGTTGGGTGGTTCAGTGGTCTGGAACTCAACCTGTGACATGCAAGGTTGGAAATGTCTGTTAGGGATCCAGGTAGTGATGCTAAGAGGGAGGAGAACTGGAGCCCTAAGCGGGAGAGTGGTTTAGTTGGAACAAGTTTGGGGGAGGTCACCAAGGACAAGACCATAACTACTCATCCTCCACCTCCAACCCCTCTCACTCACGGTCCTGTGCTTGCCCCCTCAGGAGCCTCCTCAACAAG
This sequence comes from Tamandua tetradactyla, assembly GCF_023851605.1. NCBI lineage: Eukaryota > Metazoa > Chordata > Mammalia > Pilosa > Myrmecophagidae > Tamandua > Tamandua tetradactyla. The sequence goes on from NC_135342.1 coordinate 15,342,633, forward strand.
CCCAAGAGTGAGATGACCCCAGAGGAACTACAGAAGCGGGAGGAGGAGGAATTTAACACAGGGCCCCTCTCCGTACTCACGCAGTCTGTCAAGAACAACACCCAAGTGCTCATCAACTGCCGTAACAACAAGAAGCTCCTGGGCCGTGTGAAGGCCTTTGACAGGTGAGCACCTGGGTCCTGGGAGGTGTTCTGTGCAGGCCTGGAGAAGCAGCCCCAGCTCCAGCTGGAGGAATCTGAAGACATGTGCATCTAAAACCCCCATAGTGTGGCTGTCTCTTGTTGCCCCTCCAGCTGTGCAGTACAGTGGTTATGGGCATGCACTCAGGAGCCAGCCCCCACCTAGGTTCCTGTCTCAGTTCTGCCTCTTAGCAGCCATGTGACCTTCATCACATGATTTCATCTCGTCAGCACAATGGCAATAATCATGGTGGTTGCAGAGAGTCAGTAGATTCAAACCAGTTTCTGCCATTTCCAAACTGTGACCTTGAATGAGTCCCTTCATGGCACTAAGCCTCTATTTGTACTCCAGAGACTAGAGATGATAGTAGTATTTCCCTCCTGGGTTTGTGGCAAGGATTCATGGTTAATATTTCTAAAATGCTTAAAGGAGGATCAGGCATATGGTTGGGTGCTTGATAAGTGGTGGTTTATATTTTTGTTATTCTTTTCTTTCTCTTTCTCTCTAGCTTTCTCCTCCTCTGACCCTCAGATCATCCTTCCCTTACCCAGCCTTCACCCCAATACACATTTGTACACCAACACACTCACACGTATATCCGGGGGATCCTTTGTAATGGTAGTTTTTGTTCGTGGACTTAAAAAACAAAAACAGCATTATTGAGACATAGTTGTATATGACAAAATTGTGATTTTCCACGCACTCTTCTGCCTCATTTCTCCCACTCGTCAACACCTAAGGGCAACACTATGAGTAACCTACCCCCACCCTCCAATCCCCTGGCCTTTATTTATTTGCTTATGTTACTTTCTTGCATGGGTAATACATACATGTGAGGCAAAAGTCAACAGCTACAAAGGATGCCTAGCCACCCTCCCCCAAGCCACCACCACAGCTCACTTCTTGGGTCGCCTCTCAGGGATGTTACTTGAAGATGACATCATACACATATGTGGGGTTTTAGCCTTTTTAAAATCACTGTTACTGTCCCACCACGCAGTTCTAGATCTCAGCTTTTTCAGTATTCATGAGATTAATATTAATTTAATATAATTAATTCATAAATGTTTCCATATTGGCACACTGCAGTTCTGCTTTTAACTTAATTTTTCCAAATTGGTAATATATTCACATGACTCCCCAAATAGTAAAGTTCCCATCCTGCCCATCCCCTATTTATCTAGGTCATCCACTGCCACCCTTCTCCAGATGTCTTCCCAGGGTTTCCAAATGTGAAGCAAACAGGTGGGCATTGCACCTGCTCATCCTCTGCCCTCTTTTCCTTCTAAAGATAATTTCCAAGCACACTATTCCCCACCTTGCCTTTTGCACTTAACAGTGTCTTCTGTAGCTTACTCCAGAGCAAGATACAAAGAGCTTCCTTGTTCAGTTCTTTTACTTTTTCTTTTTTCCTTACAACTTGAAAATATTTCCATCACGTGGATGAGTTTTGGCTTGGTTAAATTAGCAGCATCTTTAACAGTGGCCCTTTCCCCAGCTCCTTCAACCCTTTCCCCTACTTTATTTTTCCTTCACAGCAATGATTCAGCTGCTGACCGTATATCATAGATCTATTGGTTTACCTTTTTCTTCTTTTCCCCTTATGAGAATGCACACCCTACGAGGGCCAGAGTATTATTTTTTCCTCTTTTCCATATCCCTTGTGCTTGAAGCAGTGCATGTAACAAGTGCTCAGTGAACATTTGTTGAATGAACTTGTCTATTCTGTCTTTCACACATGCCCACCAGGCACCACAGAAACGGACAAAGCAGGACTGGAGTGGAGGGGTCACAGGTGGCCTCAAGCCCCAACCCCCCAGGAGCCTCAGGCCTCTAGAGAGAGGCAGCTCCTTTCTTGGCATCTGCAGACATACAAGTGGAATAATTTCTTTTTGCATTTTCCCTCTGCCAGGTTCTGTTCTAAGCACTTAGATAATTCTGTATTAACTCAGTTAATCTTCACAACAGTCCTGTGAGGTAGGTTTGATGATGGTCTCCGTCTTAGAGAAGAGGAAACTGAGGCACGGTCCTTGGCCCGAGTCCCAGCCTGGGGCCTGCTGAGGCAGGGTTGGAACCTGGAGGATGAGAGTCGTTCTGGGCAGAGTGTGGGCAGCCACAAGGCTCTCCCCTCACTCCCTGTGTGTCCCCACCTGCTCCCACCAGGCACTGCAACATGGTGCTGGAGAACGTGAAGGAGATGTGGACTGAAGTCCCGAAGAGCGGCAAGGGCAAGAAGAAATCCAAGCCGGTCAACAAGGACCGCTACATCTCCAAGATGTTCCTGCGCGGGGACTCCGTCATCGTGGTCCTGCGGAACCCGCTCATCGCTGGCAAGTAGGGGCCTCCTCCCCGCTGCCAACGCCTCCCTCTCCTGTCCTGCCATGACCTGCCCTCATGTAGAAAATAATAATAAAGTTCCTGTGTTTTTTTATTCTAGTGGCCGACTGTTCCCAGGGTTGGGAGTGGTGCCGGGCTTGGGTGTGGGGCTAAACCCTGGGGCCGGGACCGTTCCCCTACTGTGAAGTGAATGGGCAGGATGGAAATGGCCTCCCACTTCCAATGCAGGAGGAACTTCTGCACTTTTCTGTTTCAGTTTTTTCTAGCTTCTCATCGTTCTCTCCTTTCTCCCTGCCTTTCTCTCATTGAGTCTGCCTGGTTCCTTCTTTCAGTCTTTTTTTTTTTTTCCCATTTACCTATTCCACAAGCATCACCCGAGCACCTCTTTGGTGCCCAGTTCTGTGTTGCAATACTGGGGACACAGCAGTGCCCAAGAATGTCCTAGCCCTGCTCATAAACAGGAGGAACAGTTACATGTTTGGTGCAGTCAGGACCCAAATCCGGTGAGTGGTCATGGCTCGCTCCTGCTGAGCTATCAGCACCAGGCCCTGGGCTCAGCACTTGCCAGGTGCCCTCCCCACAACACTGAGGCAGGCTGTTCTAGTTTGCTAGCTGCCAGAATGCAATATACCAGAAACAGAATGGCTTTTAAAAAGGGAAATTTAATAAGTTGCTAGTTTACAGTTCTAAGGGCAAGAAAATATCCAATTAAACAAGTCTATAGAAATGTTCAATCTAAGGCATCCAGGGAAAGATAACTCAGTTCAAGAAGGTTGCTGAAGTTCAGGGTTTCTCTCTCAAGTGGAAGGGCACGTGGTGAACACAGAATTTCTCTCTCATCTGGAAAGGCACATGGCGAACACGGCATCATCTTCTAGCTTCTTCTGGCTTCCTGTTTTATGAAGCTCCCTGGGAGGCATTTTCCTTCCTGATCTCCAAAGGTCTCTGGCTTGTGGGCTCTCTGCTTCTTGTGGCTATGTCGTTCTTCTCTGCTCTCTCTGAATCTCCTTCGTTCTCCAAAATGTTTCATCTTTTATAGGACTCCAGAAACTTATCAAGACCCACCCAAATGGGTGGAGTCATGTCATCACCTAATCTAGTTTAACAACCACTCCTGATTGGGTTACATATCCAGGGAGATGGTCTAATTATAAATCCAAGCATACAGTATTGAATAGGGATTATTCTGCATTTATGAAATGGGATTTTGATTAAAACATGGCTTTTCTAGGGGACATACATCTTTTCAAACCAGCGCACAGGCACTGCTATTTATTGCCTCCATTTTCCAGGAGAAGAAACTGACGGAGAGGTGATGTTGCTTTCACAAAGGCACTGCAGCCTGTGAGTGGTGGAGCTGTGAGTCAAACCCACCTCGCTCCCAGGCCTGTGGCTTACCACCCCCACCCCGCTCCAAGCACTGCTGCCCCCTAAATGACAATTACCTTTGAGAGAAATGCTCTGATATACATGGGGAGATAGAAGAAGTAGAAAAGGGAGGCTTTATTGTGGGGAGGGATAAAGGAAGATCCCTGTCTTGCTCGGACTCACTCACCCCCACCCCCACCTTCTGCCTTCCTGCACTTCTGTCTCTTCTCCAAATAGGCAGTACAGGGGTCCACAGGCCTGAGGTCAAACACTTTCTTAGCTGCAGAAGTTGCAGGCTGAGTACCCTGTTGGCCTATCTGCTGCAGAGCTTTGGGGGTAAAGCAGGAGACCCTGCAGCAGGGAAAGATTATAAACATTCACTGAGGGGCCCACATATAATTGGAACAACCATTCTGTAGAGTAGGTACTAGAGTCTCCCCATTTTGCAGATGAGGCAACTGAGGCCCAGAGATGGTAAGTAACCAGTGTCACCCAGTTAGAAAATAATGGGGGTGCATTAAAACCCAGGAACCAGGCTCTCAATAGCAGTCTTTTTTTTTTTTTACATGGGCAGGCACCGGGAATCGAACCCAGGTCCTCCAGCATGGCAGGCAAGCGTCCCCACCTGCTGAGCCACCGTGGCCCGCCCTCAATAGCAGTCTTAACTTGGGTGCAGCCACGGTATCCTCACGTAAAATGGTGGCATGGTGGTATTGCAGTAGGGACCCCCCTGAGGATTGGATTATGTGCAGGAGCCGGGGCAGTCCAAGCCTTGGAGTGTTACAGTCCAGGGGTTGAGCCCCTGCCCCACTTCCTCCTAGTTGTGGGCTTGTTCTCACTGAGAAATGGAGATTGTTATCTGTCATGGTCAGGTTCATGTGTCAACTTGGCCAAGTGGTGGTACCTGTTTGTCTGGTTGGGCAAGTGCTGGCCTGTCTGTTGCTATAATAACTTTTCATAGAATTAAATCATGACCACTAGGCTACATCCACAGCTGATTCCGTTTGTAATCAGCCAAGGGGAGTGTCTTCTTTAATGAGTGATGCTTAATCTAATCACCGGAAGCCTTTTAAGAAGGATTCAGAAGAGACAGGCTCTCTTCCTGCTTCAGCCACCGAGCCTCTCCTGTGGAGTTTGTCCAGACCCTCCATCGGAATCGTCAGATTCACAACCTGCCCTCCAGATTTTGGACTCTACATTCACACAGTTACGTGAGACACATTTTTATAAATTTTATATTTATGAATATTTCCAGTTGATTCTGTTTCTCTAGAGAACCCTAACTAATACAGTATCCCTGCCTTGCCGGTTGGCAGCAGAGACCAGCTCTAGGCACCTGCTTGGCTGATTCTTAACTTCCCCACCTCCTCACCCCATCTGTTTTAATCACTAAAGCTACCAGAATGCAGCACACCAGAGATGGATCGGCTTTTATTAAGGAGATTTACTTAGTTACAAATGTATAGTTCTTCAGAGGAAAGGTAACAAGCTTTTGTCTGAGCTCCTTTGTCAACCGGAATGCACGGGGGTGATGTTCTGGCCCTCTCTCCTGGGTTATGGGTTCTAGAAGTCCACAGCAACAGAACAACGGGGCATCGTTACCTGGCCAAGTTGACACCCTAACCTGACTACCACCCCCAGCCCACATGGTTTTACCTCATCCTGCAAGAGGTGGCAGGAATAGCACTATGTGGACATTTACCATACACCAGGCAGCATCCTAAGAGTAACTTGTTTAAACTTCTGGCAACCCTAGGATGTAGGTACTTCATTATACCCATTTTCCAGAAGTGGAAGCTGAGGGCACAGAAAAGTTGAAAACTTTCCTCCCAAGTTTGACTAATGAGTAGCCACGAAGATGTGAGATCCTGGCTGGATCCGGAGCCTACACTCATAGAGCAGCCCTCAGAAAAGAAAAATTTTGCACCACCTCCCCTCCATCTATCATTTCTATTTGTAGATATCACAAATAGGTAAACATCAGAATATCTTAGTAATCTTCCCAACCGGGGCTTCTCAGACAGTGGGGAGAGTGACAGCATGGTGTCCACGGCGTTTCATGGCAGCTCCTGGCTGAAGTTCAGCAGCGCCAATCTCTAGAGGCTGTGGGGACTTCCAGTTTACCACAGGCCCCACCCAGCCATGCTGACCACTCATCATCTCCCTTGAGGGCCTGGCCCCTCTCCTCAAAGGCCATTCTCCCACCCCACAAAGAAGACACACGACACCACCGATTCTCATGCTTTATTTACAGGTGCCCTCCCCAGGGCCCCCACTTCCCCAGAACCCACAAAGGGGGACCCAGCAGGGCCACAAGTTTGAGGGGGCTGGTGCTACAGGGCATGTTTGTCCAGGGAGTCAGGGGACCCCAGGGAGAAGACTCAACAACATGTAGGTACTAGCTGAATCTGTGGGGGTGGAGGAGGGAGGGAAATTAAGGACTGAGGTTCTCGCAAGTGTAAAGGTGGTCCAGCCACGATGAGGCTGTCAGCCCCCCCCCCCATTCATCCAGCTTCCAGGGACTGCCCATCTCAGGTGGCAGAGGTCCCAGCCACTCCAGATACCAGGATTTTAGCTCTGAGGGTCACCCCTAATAGCCAGTGTCTGTATCTACATGTCAAATCCCCCTCTCTGGAAGCCAGCTCCTCTCACATTTCTCTCTCCAGTTGCTTATATCCAGCTCCCTTGGACATCTTACAGGCACTCTTGATTCCCTCCTTCCTTAGGCCCCAAATCCTGTCTCCCTCTCTACTTCCTCTCTCCACTTCCCCAAACCTAGGAGTCTTTTTTGACTTTCCTTTGCTACCATCTCCTCCTCCAGTCCTTCACCAAAGCCTCTTAGCTCTATCTTAAATGGCTCCAGAAGCCTACCACCTCTTACCCCTCCATGGCCACCATCCTGGTTCAGCCATCATCACCTCCCTTCTGCCATCGCCTCCTCATTGGGCTCCTAGCCTCCACCCCACAGGCCGTTCTCCTTCACAGCAGCCAGAGGGACCCATTTAACACATTAGCCCACGAGACTCTCCTACTAGGACTCTTCAGTGCAGCTGGAATCAAATCGCAGCTCTTGAGCCCCTGCCCTCTCTTCTGTATCCATCTCTGATTCACTGCACTCTAGCCAGGCAGAACTTCTTTCTGTTCCTAAGCCAAGCCTAGTGCCTTCCTACCACAGGGCCCTTGCAAATGCTGTTCCTTCTGCCTAGAATCTCAACCTTCTATTCCTCCCAAATCTGTCTCTTTCACCGCCTCCACACATGGCCTAAATGTCACCTCCTGAGAGAAGTCCTCCAGGACCATCCTAGGCCTCCTAATTTCCCCTTCATAAGCCATTCCATGAAGCCAAGGCATATATGATGTTTTGTCCCGTGGTCTGTTTCCCCTACTCAGTTGTGAGCTCCAGAACAGCAGGGACCTTGCCTTCTGTTTCCCTCTCCCCCGTTTCCCGGAGCCCCCAGGGCCTGGCACACAGTGGGCGTTCAATAAATACTTGCTAACTGAATGGACAGTGATGATCCCGCTGCCTAGCAGTAACTTTCCAAGACCCGGGCCTCGTCCCCGGGCCGTGGCAGGGTCCCCGAGGACAGGGCTCGGCCGGCGGGAACCTCGCCGGGACCGGAGCCCGAGCGCAGGGCCCGAGAGGCCCGCCCGGGCGGGTGGCTCTGCTGGTCGCCGAGGCCGCGGCGCAGGCGGCAGCGGTGCCACCCACGGCGGATCTCCGACCGCACCTGCAAAGGGCAGGCGCTCAGACGCGAAGCCGTTCCCCGCGTGGCCGCCAGGGGGCGCGGGCGGCGGGCTGGGGCTCCTCCTACCTCCTTGTTGATGAAGCAGTAGAGAATGCTGACCAGGAAACCCTGTCCCGGGAGCGGCGGGAGTTAGGTCGGAGGTGGAGGAAAGGACCGTAGCCACCCCCTTAATGAACTGTGACCCACGCCGGGACCCAGAGCACCTCGGCTGCCGCCACCCTGGTCCGAGCAATACCGGGTGGGGGTCAAGAAGGGCGGACTCGGAGGTAGGTTGCGAAAGATCCCCACTTCCTTCTCCCCCACCCTCCCACCCCCGTGCCTCAGTTTCTTCAGGGAAACTGGACCATAGGAAAATAAACTTGAGTTTCTGAGAATTAATTGATTTAACGATATACACGAATCTCCTCTTCTTTTTCTGAATCTTAATATTCCCTAAATATATTACTGCTCCCTACTCATCAGCCAGAAGAATCGTAGTAAATCTAACTCAGGTCTCTAAATTAAAAATAAATATATAAAAAAAATCTCTAACTCAGATCGAGTCAGTCCTCATACCTGCTCTCTGATACCAGCTCCTCTCATCCCCCTTGCTTGCTCTGCCTCCGGGATGATGCACTTGCTGTTTCCTGGACCATTTTCCCCAAATATCTGCCTGGCTTGTGCGCTCATCTTCCTGGGTTTCTGTCCCCAAGTCTCCTTCTCAAGGAGGTCCTCCCTGACCCTCCGTCTAAAGCAGCAGCCCCACCCTCCCTCGGGTACCCTTCTCTTGCCTTTTGTTCTCCAGGCACATCCCACGTCCTGACCTCTATATTGTTATATCGCGTTTACTGGGTCTCTCCCATGGGTCTCTCCCACGACAGGACACAGACCTTTACCTATGTGGTTCTTGGCAAAAGCCCCACAGAAAGCTTGGAGGAGTTCTCAGTTCCAAGTACTCAATACATCTTTGCTGAACTGAATGAGTGAGCAGCTTTAGGAGATGGGCCTGGTATCCACCTTACATTAGAAGGTTAAGTCCCAGCAGGGTGAAGGGGGGGGGGGGGGGCAGCGGGGCATGAGGGTGAAGCAGGCTACTGCAGGGTCCTTAAATTGTGGAGTGAGTGCCTCCTTACATTTTGCACACTTGGCTTGCCAGGCCCTAGTCCTGCCCCTGAGGTGAAGGCATTTATCTAAACCACAGTGCTGGGAAGTGACAGAAGCCGCACTGGGCTTCAGGTCTGCCTGGCCTCCACGCATTCCCTCTTCACCTGGAGCAGTCCTTCTGGGGCTACTCGGGCTTCTGTCTTGGTCCGCCCAGCTTCCCTCAGTCCAGGCCAGCGCTGGCTCAGAATTGTGCGTTGAATGAATGAGTGAACAAAATCCCATCGTTGCATCCCGTTCAGTGGCTGTTGCCAGGGGATGATTTTTAGCCCTGGAGCCCCGCCGGGAAGCACCCCATTCCCTGGCCCCGGATACCTGGAAGGAGCTGAGGAAGATCTCAAAGCCGAGCTTGGCGAAGCGCAGGGTGCCTCGGGCCTGTTCCTCGGTCACGGGCGCAAACACCACCTCATGGACGCCCAGCAGGGGCACCAGCGTCAGGGTGGAGCGCGCCAGCCTGGGGGAGGAGGGTGGCAGTGGCCCCGCGGCACCCCGCACCCCCCCCCCCCCGCTCACCGTGGGCCCCCTGGCCCGCTGCCCCTGTCCCATCACCCTCACCTCAGCCGGTAATCCGGGCAGCGCATCTGCTGCGTCCTCAGCTTGGACACGAGGATGCCAAGAATGCGGATGAAGATGAGGAAATTAACCTGCGGGAGAGCGAGAAGCTGAGCTGGTTCCTATCCGGTCCTGGGAGAGGGGAGCGCGGGGCTTCCCAAGACAGGAAGTCTAGGAGGACGGCCTGGAGGAGGCGGGAGCAGTCATACCAAGATGGTCATGAGGATGGGGGTACGGATGATCCACCAGATGGCTTTAACATCGTTCCGCTCCCAGCACCTGGGAGAGGGGGTGAGCCCTAAGAGACCGACAGGCCCAAGGTGTCACCGGAACGCGCCAGCTCCGCCCACCAGCCAGCCCCGCCAAGCCCCTACGCGCCGCCAGACCCCGCCCACGTCCCTCATGGCTGTGCCCACTTTCCGGCCCCATCCCACCCGGGTTACCGCCAAGCCTCTAGACGCCGTCAGGCCCCGCCCACGGCCCTCAAAGCCCCGCGCCCTGCCCCAGGCCCCGCGACTCACTGCGTGTTCTCGTACAGGTACCTGAAGATCACCCAGGGAATGACGAAAAGCGCGGGGGCCCCTGTGCAGACCGCGCCCCCCGCCCCCCACCCCACCGCAGCTGTCAGCACGTGCACGGGGGCCCCCGCCAGGCCCAGCCCCGCGAATTCCCCAGGCGCGGAGGGAAAGGCCCAAGCCGAGGAGAGGGAAGGAGGGCGGCCAGGGGCGGGCGGAGGCGCGCCGGGAGGGGTCCGGGCCTGAGTCGCGGCTCACCCCAGCCGAAAAGCAGGTAGCAGTGGAAGTGGCCCCCCTCGGAGCCTCCCACCATCACCAGGAGACTGTGCAGGTAGATGCCCTCCACCAGCAGCCACGTGTAGTTGGCGCCCACGCAGTACTGGGTGACGATCTGTGCGGTGCGGCAGGAGGCTAGGGCCTGGGGGGAGGCCAGAGAGGAGAGAGAGCAGTAAGGGCCGCCAGGGTGTCCCCCAAGTCTTTTCCCATCTGGTCCTCCTTCTACCCCGATACCTTGCCATCAAACGTTCAGCCCCCTCTGTATCCCCAAAAGGTGGTGTCTGTGGTTGGCTTTTCTCACCCTGTTTTCGTCCCCTATATGACCTCTCCCACCCAACACCCTGAACAATTGACGTCTATCTTGCTATCAGAGTTTCTCCCAGGCCCCCCAAATATGGTCTTTCCCACCCATCTCCTTCTAAGACTTGAAATCTTCTCTAACATTAAAAGATTGTCCCATCTCACTAGTTTCTCCCACCAGCATTGGACTCTTCCTCTCCATGCCTTCTTAACAATTGGAGTGGCGCATCTTGCCAACGCATAGTTTTCCCTCTCAATTCATGCCCCACAGCCCCATGGGGCCCCTTCCGCTCTATCTCCTGGGAACAACTGGAATTACCCAAATCTTCCTGCCAGATCGTTTCTCCCACCCTAAGATCGCCCAATAGAAATGGCGAGAAGGGGAAAATTCAACTTCCCCGTGTGGAGAATTCCTGATATTCTCACAAGCAGTGGGGACAACCAAAGCAATAGGCCTAGCCCTCAGTCTTGGGGTTTGTTCATATGAAACTTATCCCCACAAAGGATAGGCTAAGCCTACTTAAAATTAGGCCTAAGAGTCATCCCCAGAGAACCTCTTTTGTTGCTCAAATGTGGGCTTTCTCTCTCAGCCAACACAGCAAGCAAACTCTCTGCCCTCCCCCTCTCTACCTGGGACCTGACTCCCAGGGGTGTGGACCTTCCTGGCAACATGGGACAGAAATCCCAGAATGAGCTGGGACTCAGCATCAAGGGATTGAGAAAACCTTCTCGACCAAAAGGGGGAAGAGAGAAAGGAGACAAAATAAAGTGTCAATGGCTGAGAGAGTTCAAACAGAGTTGAGAGGTTATCCTGGAGGTTATTCTTATGCATTATATAGATAGCACCTTTTTTAAGGCATATTGGAGAGGCTGGAAGAAGGTGCCTGAAAATGTAGAGCTGTGTTCCAGTAGCCATGTTTCTTTTTTATTTTTTTATTTTTAATTAAAAAATATATAACAACAAACGCAAACATTCTTAACTTATGATCATTTCGTTCTACAAATATAATCAGTAATTCACAATATCATCATATAGTTGCATATTCATCATGATGATCATTTCTTAGAACATTTGCATAATTCAGAAAAAGAAATAGAGACAACAGAAAAAAATTCATACATACCATACCCCTTACCCCTCCCTTTCATTGATCGTTAGCATTTCAATCTAAATTTCTTTTAACATTTGCTCCCCCTATTATTTATTTTTATTCCATATGTTTTACTCGTCTGTTGATAAGGTAGATAAAAGGAACATCAGACACGAGGTTTTCAACAATCACACGTCATATTGTGAAAGCTTTATCATTATACCATCAACTTCCTGGCCATCCCAGAGTGGGGCAGGATCCCATTTGGGGAAGCAGTGGGATGGTGCTCACCTGGTTCCAGAGAGCTGGGGCCCGATCCCCAGGGTAGGGGCCAGGTGGAGGCAGCAGCCGGTCTCGGGTAAGGATGGCTGCTGCCCGCAGAATGAAGGAGGTGAACAGGTTGATGTGGATATAGTTGCGAGTGCAGTGCAGCCTCCTGGGGGATGCAGGGGGCAGTTCTGGGGAGCCCCTGGAGGGGTACCCCACCCACACAGAATCCACATAAACCACCCTCCTGGCCTTTCCGTTGAGCCACCAGTGGATATTGGAGCTGGTGGAGCCTGTCCACCCCACCCAACTGGGCACACCTCTGCCACCATGACTCAGGGTGGGGGTGGGGGTCCCACCTAAAGAAACTAAGGAAGAACAGGGCCAGCAGCAGTGTGGCGAGGGACAAGGAGTAGCCAACGGTGTACATGACCTGCAGCCGCTCCAAGATCAGCCTTTGGTCCTGGTGGGGATCAAAGGGGACACAGGAACAGGGCTCAGCTATCCCACCAGACTCAGCATAGCATGGCTGGAAGGACATCTGCTTTTTATTCCTGTCCAACAGCCCCCTTTTCTCTTGGGAAAACTTCTATCCTGGTTTGCGTAGGGCTCCCCCACCCCTTAGCTTCAGGACTGGGCATGTGGTCAGGCAACCAGGACATTCTATCTAACACCTGCCCCCCACCCACAGTGGCGAGTTCAGGGCAGGCATATCACCCAAATCGGGCCAATGAGAGCCGGTCGGACCTGGGACAACAAGTTGGAACTACCGAGGACGGGAGCTCAGTCTTTCCAGTTCTTTGTTGTTAGGATGGGAGCCTGGGGTTAATGGGGGGCCACCTTTATCACCCCACAGGAAAAAAAGGTGGCCAGCACAGAGGAAAACTGGACTGTGGTATCCTGGGAATGAATGAGGTTCCCAGCCACACCTGGATGCAGCGGGGCCTGGAGTGATGGACTGATTTGTACTTTTCAACCATAGGAGACAAAACATTTGTCTTTCTTTCTCTTGGAGCTGGGTTCCTGTCACTTGCAACCCAGAGTCCTGAGCAGTCCAAGGACTCTCAGGCTCAGCCTGAGGCGCTGCCTTCTTCTCTCCTTGGACCTCCTAACCTGAATCACCCACCCCTTCGCACCTGGAAGGCCCCATTCTTCTCAGGGTCCTCACACTGGGAATGGTCCCTCCAAGGTCCCCACTGCCCATCACTCCCACACTGGCGGAGGACGAAGCCTGCAGCCACTATGGGGAAACAAGGAAGAGGGACTCAGAGGCACTGAGGTGGGGGGGGGAGAGGAAGGGAGGGAGAGAGGGAGGGGGAGGAGAGAGATGAAGACAGAAGGAAACTGGGAAGCAAAGGCAGAGAGGGACTACCAGAGTGATGATGATGAGAACAATAAACCATTGACTTCACATGTGCTCAGTGTTCACAAGCCTATGCCATCCGTACTTTCAGCATGCCCATTTTACAGATGAAGAAACTGAGACACAAGGAGGTAAAATAAGGATGGCCCACCCAGAGTAGATGAGTCAGGAGAGACACAGCTGGATCGAAAAGAACACCACACGGGGTGCAGGTGAGCTGGGAGGGTGTCTGGGACACGGGTTGAGAGTCCTTGGGTCTGGGGAGGGGCGGGGTTCCTGGAGTAGGGGGGTGGGGACGAGGGATGCTCACCGTGGTGGTACCAGGGCAGGTACCAGGGGCAGGACGCACGGGCAGTGGCATTGGGTGCGGTGTAGTCCCAGCAAATGTACATATCGAAGGACCCGTTACAACCGAGGCCTGGAGGTAGGTGTGTGGGGACCAGACACGGACGGAGGGGACCTGTGGCCCCAGTGCCAGCGAAGTCTACTGTCTGCAAGCCCTGCCCTAGCCCCCGGCTCTGCATCAAGCTCCGCCCACCACCCTCAGGCCCCGCCCATCAGCCAAATCCCCGCCCCAGATTCTTCCCACCCCACAGGTCTTCCCCAGGCCCCACCCCAAAGTTCCCCCTTCAAGTTCCACATCAGACCTCACCCAAGTCTCCTCCCATTTCAAACATCGTCCCGAGCCACGCCTCAGTCTCCGCCCCTCCCACTGCATTCAGATCGAGGCCCCGCCCACCGAGGCCAAGCCCCACCCACGCTCCTCCGACCCAGCCCCCACACACCGGTCCCAGAGGGCTCCTCAGGCCCCTCCCGTCAAGCCTCGGCCCGCCTCTAAGACCCAGCCCCACCCTCCTGCCACCAGCTCATCCCGCCGCACCTAAGGGGGGCCCCGCGGCCACCAGGGCTTCCTGGCATTCCCTGCGGTACCGTTCCCAGCGCTGGTAGAGCTCCCCCGTCGTCTGCCCCTCAGAGCCTGCCTATGAAATGAGAGAGGGGAGGACCCCCTTCCCAAACCGAACCCTGCTAACAGGCAGCTCTTTTCGCGTGGCCCAGAAACAGCTCAGAGGGACTTGGAAGGACTATTGAGTTTTGCCCGGGAGTTTGGGGTGATTATTTGCAGCGAGAGGCCGAAAAGCTTCAGGAAAATCGGGGAGGGGTGGCTGGAAATCAGCAGGAGGATTTGTTGGGGGAAAAAAAGATGGTCTGGCAACAAACATCCAAACTTGATTGGGCAAGCTGGGCAGTCTGAAAACTCTTTGTGATTCGGGGAGACTTAAAACCGTCCCCGGACATCCCGCCAAACCCTAATCACCTATGGCTCGCCGGGCCCTCACCTCCGCCCTCCAGATCAGCGAGAGCAGCAGCAGCAGCAGCAGCCGCCAGGCCGGAAAGTTGGGCATCCTGAGGACGTCAGGGCATGGAGGCATCGAAGGGTGTTGGTCCTGCAGAAGCAGTCCGGCCTGAAGGGTCCAAGGACAGGGTCAGGCACCCCCCACCTCCCACCTCCTCCATCCCCAACGCCCTGAGCCTTAGGGATTCACACCCACCGACGGGGAGACGGGAAAACCGAGATCCATCTCCCCCGCGCCCACCGCACCGGCGAATTGGGGCGGGGGAGAGGTGGGCAGGGGCCGCCTAGGGTGGTGGGCGGAGCCGAGCGCTGGCACGTGACCTCCCGCGGGCCCGGCCCCCAATTTGTTGCTGGGGCAGCAGCGGAGGAAGGGGGGCTGTTTGCTGAGGGGGCAAAGACTAGCGCTAGAGCTGGGCTGGGCGGAAACGCACGTGTCACCCAGTGTCTAGACCCCGCGACTCTGGGGCACCTGGGACCACCTTGGAGAAGAGGGAGTAGAAACCGTCAACCAAGGCTGGGGGCGGGGAGGGGGGACTTGAAACAAACAACCCCCGGTCGGCGTTCCCACTCATCTGAGTCCAAATCACTCCTAGGAACCCAACGCTATAGACTTTCCCCGATGTGAATCAAGTCGAGAGTCAGCGGGACAACCCCTCTCCCTGCATCTGAATAGTCCGGGGCGAGAGACGCTCCCATTTGCAGGGACCCAGAGGCCTGGAAATCTCCGGCCCCACCTCTACCCCTCACCCCGCGGCGGCACCACGTAGGGAAAGAGCGGAGCAGGGAGGCTCTCAGGGTCCCCGTTACACAAGCACGGAGTCAGAGACGGAGCAGACAGAGATATAGAGACTGAGAGACAGAGACACGCAGCCAGAGAGCAGAGACCAAGGGACAGAAACGCCACCCAGAGATATGGGCTAAGGGAGAAAGAGAGGTAGAGACATGGACAGAGAAAGAGTAGGGGAAAGAGAGAAATGAGCAAGCCCAGAGATTTAGAGGCTAAGCAGAGACATAGGAAAGAGACTGCAGGCACCGAGAGTCAAAAAGAGAAAAAGGCAGAAGCAGAGACCGAGAGATTGAGGGTGTGTGTGTGGGGTTAGGGGAACCCGTGGGGACTGGGGGAGCCCTTGCCTGCCCACCCCCTGCTGCGCTCACCTGCTTCTGCTGGTGCTGCCTTCACTGTCTCATCCAGGCTCTGGGGAGGCAACAGGCGCTGGCAGCCTGGGCCATGGGAGGGGGCGGGACCGGGGCGGGACAAGGGACAGGAGGGGCGCGCTCTGGGGCAGACTCACTCGGAGGAGGAGGAGAGGGCTGTGGTGTCTGAGGATCACAATCACCCAGTCACGCGTGACCAGGCACACCCCCGCCCCCAGGCCTGGGCATGTCCTTTCCACAACCCACCCCCCACCCCCCACCCCCCACCACCCACCCCCCACCACCCACCCCAACCCTGGTCGCAGAGAGCTCATTCCACCCCCACAGAGCCACTGTCACAAAGTCCCCCCCACAGCATCACACACGGGCGCACCCTGAGCCGCCGTCCCAGGACCTCACAGGCTATTGCAAGGAGTCCCACATTCACTCACAGCCCTGCATTCCCACAGTCCCGGGGCTGACAGCCACATGCCCAGGGCCTCACATGCCCAGTAAACACAACCACAGTTTCACACAGTCTCGACGATACCGTGCCAGCCACACACAGTCCATGCAATCGCTAGGGCACGTCCCAAACATCATCTGCCTCCCCCTCCTGGCAATCTGCACCCCCCCCCCCCACTGTCCTGTCCACACCCAGCAGAGGGGAGGGGCAAGGGCCCGGTTATCCTGGTCACACTGGGTCCCCAGGGCACAGAGCAGGGGCTCAGTGAACGATTGTTGGAAGAAGCAAATGCACTCGGTTATATGGTTGCTAACAAAGCCATTGGTTCCTTAATGACACCACTGAAGGTCACACGCAATGCTGCACAACCGCACCCACCTACAGTCTCACAGACGTCACATAAATCACCTACAGGATCCTCAAAGCCCCAGCTTGGCACGGCCTCCAGCTGCCACCCGGGCGCCCACTCTCACGAGCTCTCGGCGTTCCGCTGTCATGTGGTCACCCGTGCGCAAACCGTCACACCCAGGGGCATGGACTGTACAGCCACACAACTCACGTGCCACCATCCCACAGCCACACACAGTCCCAGTCACACCTGCCATGCACTGCAATCTCACAGACACACACTGGGCCACAGTCTCGAGGTCACAGTCAACACGGAATCACGCGCCTTCTCACAATCTCTCCTTCCCTTCTCTTGCTTTGTCTTCAACCCTAGGGGACACGTGTGCGTGAGAACCGAGTCCCAGTTCTCAGCGCTGTCCCTGGGCCCTCTTAACGCAGACTGCGGACACCCGCAGCCCCATCTCCCTGTCAACACTGAGGAGCACGTCCTCCCCCCCGGGACCTAAGAGGAGTGAGGCAGGGGTGAGTGAGCCCATCTTGCAGAGGAGAAATCTCAAGGCCCAGAAGCCCCAGGAGAGGTGGGGAGGAAGGGACAGCGGGAAGGCCAGCACCAGAGGCGGGAAGGAGAGGCGGCTGGGGGGCGTGGTGCTGGGGGAGGGGGCCTCACTTCCCGGCCTCTGGCTGGCCTCCCTGCTCTCTGCCCCACATTCCTGGCGCCCTTGGGTCCTGGGAAAGGCTCCGTTCATGGAGTGGAGTGGGAAAGGGGTCTGAGATTGCTGGATACCTCTGGGAGGGGGAGGGGAGAGGCTGGGGTGGAGGAGGGAGTCACGCCTTGGCTCCAAGGGTGCGAGCGGAGACCGGGGCCGAAGGAGCTGGGGGGCCTGGGGGATGCTTGGGGGTGGCTGAGGCCCCAGGGACAGGGGCAAAGGATGAGAAGAGGAGGGGGGTGGTGGAAAAGTAGAGGAGATGGATTGAGGTGGGGAGAGAGAAAGGGAAAAAGAAATCAAGAAAGACTGCAAGACTGAGAGGGGGAAAGAGACAGACAGGAAGAGATGGAGACAACGAGGGGAACAGATGGATGGATCGAAAGAAATAGAAAGAGATAAACAGAGAAGCACACACAGAGAGGCAGGGCGAGACAGAGATAGAGAGAATAGAGACCGAGGGGGAGAGAGAGAGAGCAAAGGCTAGAGAGAGCATGAGAGAGGGATGTAGAGAAGGAGAAAGAGAGAAGGGATAAGAACTGAGAGGTGGACAGATTGAAAGAGAGGGGAAGGGAGGGCCTGAAGCATGGGGTCCTAAGGAGACCCTGAGGGCTGGGGATGGACAGGGAGGTTGGGGCTGGCTCAGAGCTCGGCTTCCTCTGGTGGAGAACACAGGGCACATGAGGAAGGGGGGGGGGATGGGCACTGAGGACAGGAGTGGGGGCAGGCAGCTGCCTGGGTCTTTCTCTGGCCCCCTGCCCAGCCCAGCCCTCCCGCGGGCCTCAGGGATCTCCCAGGGCCGGGGTAGGGGGCAGCAGGGCCGAAGCTGCAGCCACATGGGCTCTCCCAAGCTTGCTGTTCAGGGCTTCTGGGAACCTCCTCAGGTGCTGAGAAGCAGCCGTGCCCCCTCCCAGCCACCCAGGCAGCCACGGGCCCAGGGGCCCAGGAGAGAGAGAAGCCCCATTCTCCTTGCCTTTCAAAACATCCTCCCCATCAGCTCTCCATTTCCTTTCTCTGTTCCAGTCTCTAAATTTAGCATACCCCTTTTTCCTTGTCCACCTCTCTTCCTGTCTCTCCATCTCTCTCTTCTCCCATGTCACCCCCCTTCTTCTCTTTCTGTTGTCTGTCTCCCTCCATGAGGCTCTCACTCCTTTCTTCTTTTCTCTGACCCCTTTGATTTGTGTCTGTCTTTCTTTTCTGTCTGTCATTCTGTCTTCTCTCCTTTTCTCCCCTGGTTTCTCTCTCTGTTTTTCTCCATCTCGGCTCATTTCCATGGGTCTCTCTCCAGGTCACTCTCTTTAGTCCATCTTTAAGCTTTCTCCTTTCTCCTTCCCCTCTTTTTTCCAGCTTCTCGGGATGGAAAAAAAGTCCGTCTGTCTGTTCTCTCCTTCCATTGCCCCTGGTCCTGGGTCTCCCAGCTCTCGTGCCCGTCTTTGCCACCAATGATGAGGCCTTAGACGCCTCTCTCCTAACCTTGCCCCCTCCCTGCTGCAGGATGCTGGGGTGTGGGGAGACAGGGGCTGGAGAGGAGCTGAGGGCCTCTGCCTCCCCCACCGTGGGGCTGCCCAGCCCAGCAGGGCCTGCGGGGAGCAGGCGGGGGCCTGGAGCGCCGGCAGATGGTGCAGGAGAAATGAGGCAGAGAGAGATGGCGAGAGGGGGCGCCCTACGGGGACTGAGGCCAGGAATGGGAGCCTGGGGCGGGCCCCCTGAGGTTTAGGGCTGCAGAGAGATGGGGATCCAGGGAGAGACAGAGCTCCAGGGAGAGGGTCCACACGCACCCACTCACACACATATAGGCGGGATCCAGAGAGATAGGAACCCGGAATCAGAAAGAGACAGAGATCCAGAGACCTAGAGGGATGCACAGAGAAATATCAGGATCCAGAAAGTCCAAGACACATAGACCCGGAGTCCAGAGAGAAGGAGAGACCCAGGGACACAGAGAGACAAAAGGAGATACAAACACTGTGAGGGGAACTCAGACAGAGGGAGTAAGAGGAGAGACAGAGAAACAAGCCCTGAGACAGAGACGTCTCTGATAGAGAGAGAGAGATACAGAGACTGATGCAGAGAGGACACAGAGATCTGGTCCCAGAAAGTGACAGAGACGGAGACCCGGGTGGGTTGCTGGGGGTGGGGGGAGTAAACGCTCTCAAGGACACGTTCAGACCGACGGGAGACAGAGACTCGCTCCCATCACCCACTTCAGGGCCTGGGGGTGGGGGTGGGGGTGGGGGTGGGGGGGCCGGGCTCGTCTCCATAGCGACCTCCCCAGATCCCGAGGGCAAATATTGTCTGGACCAGAAGCAGCGGGTCTGTGTTGACATAATTTTGTGCCGGGTGGGGTAGGAGCTCCAGGGACCCAGGGGCCAGAAGAACAGTTTGGCTCTTGGTGAAGGCTCCACAGACAGCTCCAGCCTCCCCCCACCCCTCCAAATCTGGGTGCAAATACCGCAGCCCCGCAAGGAGCCGCTGAGAGGGTCCCTGGTTGCCCTCTGGTGGTGGTGAGGGAGCCCTGCAGTTCCATTCCCGGAGTCCTAGAGGGCAGGCGGGCCTGGGCTTTCTTAGCCATGTTTCTTGAACCTGGCCCCTCCACCCCCTCCCCAGAGCCTCTACCTTGATCCAAGACCCTGTTCTTCCCTGGTCTCCTGCCCCAGTCCAGCTCCTTTCCCTCTTCTCCACCCCTGCCCACTGCAGGCAGCCAGAGGGGTCTTCCTAAAGCATAAATCTGACTCTGACCCTCCCCTGCTCAGAACCTGCCATGGCTCCCCAGTGCCCCCAGGAGAAAGCCCAGGCTCTTCTCCCTGGCCTTCCAGGCCTTTGCTGAGTTCTCTAGGCTTCTCTTCTTGACTCCCTGACTATTCAAACTCTTTCCAGAGCCTCTCCCAACCCCAGCCTTTGTTTGGGTGGTTTTCTCTCTCTGAAATGCCTCCCTTCAATTTTTGTCAAATCTTCTCAAATCCATCTCAAATCTCATCAGTGATGAAACAGGGGTCCAAGATGTCTGACTTCAAAATCCAATTTCCAAACACAGGCGTAAATAAAGATCAAAACAGAAATTAGAGAGAAAAACACATGCAGAAGGAAACAGAAAAGTCAGAGATTGTGAGCCCATCCCCCACTTCTCTCTCCACCCCCACCCCCCCGCTGGCAGCACTGCCCCCCTCTCCACTCCCTCCCTCCTCCAGGCACTTGTAATAAAACTGACTCCATTAACCGTACCCAAAAACCCTGTACTGAGTACTTCACCGGCCTGAGCTCACTGAACGTGCCCTCCTCCCCCGGGAGGTGGGTGCTGGGTTGATTTCCATTTTGCAGAGGATGAAATGCCAAGCCATTGGGCCGTGGTCACCCTGCTCATACGGACAGTGTCTCATCCCTGTCCCCAAGCTCGGCGTCCCTCGAAGTCAGAGCTTGGCTCTGATTCCTCTTTGTGTGTCCCTTCCCTCCCGGGAGCCCCCAGTGTAAGCTCTGTTGTTTCTCTGCCGATTGTTCCTTCCTCCCCAAGCTCTCCCCCATCCCCTGCCATATGGAGCCCCCAGGATTGAACTCCCCTGGGCTCTCACAATCCTCTGGGGGCAGTCCCGTGACATCCCTTTGAACATTGCAGCCTGCTGCAGAGTTCTGTATGTAGGACTCGGACTTCCCCCCTCCTAGAATCTAAATGCATAGGCTTGGGGGTGGGGGAAGGGGGTTGGGACGCTGGAAATCTGAGTTCCAGCCTTGTCCCTATCAGTAACACAATGAGTTGTGATCATAGAATGATAATGGTCTAAGTCTTCTCTAGTTGTCACTTCATGCCCATCATTGTTCCTGGTGCCTGGCACATAGTAGGTGTTTGCTGGGAAAGGAATAGGGGTGGTGCATGTAGTAGGTGTTCACTGGGAAAGGAATAGGGGTGGTGGCACGTAGTAGGTGTTCACTGGGAAAGGAATGGGGGTGGTGGCACGTAGTAGGTGTTCACCGGGAAAGGAATAGGGGTAGCTAACATTTATGTGTGCCAGGCACTGTGCTAATGGGGGATTTGCACGTGTCACCTCATTGAAGTTCATGGAGGATTCAATGGCAAACTATACTTTGTCTTCCCACAGCTCAAAGGCCCTACAGGATCTGCTGGGCTCATCACTACCCTGACCTCATCCTCTTCCACTTTCCCCTTGCTACCCTGCTCCAACCATCTTTACAAGCTCCAAGAATATGCCAAAATCATACCCACCCCCCAGGACCTCTGCCTGGAGAGCTTTCCCCCCAACTCTCAACCTTATTGCTTCCTTCTTGTCATTCACATCTCAGCTCACATGTCACCTCCTCAGAGAGACCTTCCCCTGCACCTTTTGTGTAAATCAGCTGCTTCTATGCACCCATCAATCCATTTTTTTATGAATTTTAAAGTAATTGCAGATATCAGTATTTTTCCGCCAAATACGTCAGCATATCTGACATTAAGTAGACTACCTGGATGTTTGATTACATTAATTTTTAAGATTACTTCATTTTTAGTTGGGATAAAATATACATAACATGGAAATCATTTTAACCATTTGAAGTGGACAGTTCTTTGGCATTAAGTACATTTACAAGACTGTGTCACTTTTACCAGTATTTTCATCATCCTCATCTAAAACTCATACTCCTTTAGCAATAACTCCCCAGTCCCCCCTTCCCTCACTCCTGGTGAGCACTATTCTGCCCTCTGTCTCTATGAATTTGCATATTCTATTTCATATAAGAGAAATCATACAATATTTGTCCTGTTGTGTCTGGCTTATTTCACTCAATATGATGATTTCAAGGTACACCCGTGTTGTAGAATGTACCAGCACTTCACTTCCTTTTATGGCTGAATAATATTCTATTGTGTGGATAGACCACGTTTTGTTTATCTATTCATATGTTGATGGATGTTTGGGTTGTTTCCACCTTTTAGCTATTGTGAATAATGCTGAGATGAACATTGGTGTGCAAACATTAGTCCGAGTTCCTGCTTTCAATTTTTTTGGGGTATGCACCTAGGAAAGAAATTGCTGGGTTATATGGCAACTCTAAATTTAATTTTCTGAGGAACCAGCCAAACTGTTTTTCACAGTGGCTGCACCATTTTACATTTGCTCCAACGATGTAGGAGGGTTCCTCTTTCTTTATATCTTCTCTAACACACGGTATTTAAAAAAATATTGTTTCCACTTAGTTATTTCTGATGATGGTCACTCTAGTGGGTGCGAAGTGGTGTCTCATTGTAGTTTTAATTTGCCTTTCTCTAATAAGGAAAGTTGTAGAGCATCTTTTCATATGCTTATTGGCCATTTGAATATCTTCTCCGGAAAAATGTCTATTCAGACCCTTTGCCCGTTTTTAAAAAAGCATGTTTATACATGCTTTAAACACAATAATTTTCAAAGCACAGTTCAACAAGTAGTTACACTTGTGTCTGATTTTTTTTGGGGGGGTATGCATAGCCCGGGAATCGAACCCAGGTCTCCCGCATGGGAAGGCAAACATTCTGCCATTGAACCACTCATGTACCCTCTGATGCTCCTTTTATCCAGGATATGGACAGATGAGTTAAAAATATGGATAATAAGTAAATAAATAAATAGTAGGGGACAAAGGGTAAAATAAATTGGGTAGATGGAAATATGAGTGGTCAATAAGAGGGAGGAGTAAGGGATATGGTATGTATGAGTTTTTCTTTTTTCTTTTGATTTCTTTTTCTAGAGTGATGCATATGTTCTAAAAAAAGTGATCATGGTGATGAGTACAAAACTACGGGATGATATTGTAAGCCATCGATTGTATACCATGTATGGAATGTATGTTTGTGAAATTTTCTCAATAAAAATCAAAACAAAACAAGTAGTTCCGGAACAGATCCCAGAGTTTGTCATGGGCTACTATTCCACCATCTCAGATTTTTCCTTCTAGCTGTTCCAAAACATTGGAGGCTGGAAGGAATAGTAATATAGTGATTCAGCAGTCATATTCTTTTAAGTCTTATTTTCTCTGTTATACCTCGTCCTTCTCCTTTAATCCTTCTCCCAATCTAAAGAGATCTTTAGGCAATGCCTGTTTTGACTTTTTTGTGTTGAGAAGGGGTGTCAACTCTAAAGGATAGGGGGAATGTAATTAATTGATAACTTGGAGAGGCTGGTCCCTTTGAGTTTCAGGATTTATCTAACCTAGGAACCCTCCAGGAATTCTAAGTTCCAGGAAGGCAAACCTAGTGCATGAAACCTTTATAGAGCTCAGTTAGAGTCCTAGATGTACTTAAGGGTAAACAGGGTTTACCCTTGATTGGGGTTTAGCAAACCATGGCAATTAGCACTATCTAACTGAAGCTTGCATGAGAGTAACCTCTGGAATAGCCTCTTGACTCCATTTGATCTTGGCCACTGATCCTTGGCCCATTTTTAAATTGGGTTGGTTCACTTTTTGTTGTTGAGTTGTAGGAGTTCTTTATATATTATTCTGGGCATTAAACTATCAGATAAATGGTTTCCACATATTTTCTCCTATTCTGTAAATTGTCTTTTCACTTTTTGGATAATGTCTGTAAGTGTACAAAGTTTTTAATTTTGATGAAGTCCCATTTTCTATTCTTTTTTTTTTCTTTGTGCTTCTGGTATAAGATCTAAAAATCTATTGCCTACTAGAAGGTCCTGAAAATATATCCCTATATTTTCTTGTAAGTTTTTTTATAGCATTAGCTCATATAGTTAGGTCTTTGCTCCATTTTGAGTTCACTCTTTTGCATGTGCATTTCCAGGTGTCCCAGCACCATTTGTTGAAGAAACTACCCTTTCCCCTACTGAATGGATTTGGCACCTTTGTCAAAAGTCAATTGGCCATAAGTGTGTAGAGTTATCTCTGGACTCTCAGTTCTATTCCATTGGCCTCTCTCTTTGTTGATCATATCGTCCTGTCTTACCATTTTCACAGGATCAGGTCAGGAAGGGTTCTCTATAGGAACTCAAGCACGAGAACAGAGCTTGCCCATAGTAGGCACTTAATACGCATTTCTGAATGAATGAAAGAGGTAGGCACGGTTATAAAACTTCACTTTCCAGATGTGGAAACTGAGGCTCAGGATCACGCAGCCAGGAAGTAGTGGTCAGGATTTGAACCCAGGTCAGTCTGGTTCCAAAGTCCTATGCTCCCACGGCTTAGATTCCTGTGTGTCCGGAGGCAAAAATCTTCCCGTTCTTGGCCTTGCTTCTCCTACCTGTAAAACGTGACTTGGGTCATCTCTAGTTGCTGAACCTCGGTGGGCACTTGGGAAGGCGGTCCAGTATTCTCAAAATCCATCGTCAGGTTTTCTATCCTCCTCTCCTCCCCCTACCTCGGTGCCAGCTCGGACTGATACCACCCGCCGTTCTTCGCTTCACAGCTGGGCCTGCGCCAAAACCCGGACTGGATAACGCGGTTGTGGCAAACGCGGGCTCTAGAGGAGGAGCTAAGGGCCTGGGGCGCGGCTAAGAGAATGGAAGGGAAGGTGTGGGAGGGTCTTACAGACGCGAGGTGAGGAGTCTAAACACCCGGCTTGAAGCTATTCTTATAAGGAGGAATATAAGCGACTTCTGTAAGAGGGCGGGGTCAAGGGCTCTGGGAGGTGAGCGAAGTACTATAGAGCACAGTTGGTCAGGGGGCGTGGCCAAAAGGCTCTGAGGGCGGGCATAGAACGTTAGCTCTGCGAGATTCTGAGGGTGGAGCTAAGAATCCTGGGGGTGGGTCTAGATCCAATAAACAAGGTTCTCTGTGGACTGGGCTAGAATAGGAGTTCCAGGGTGGAGCTAGTAGATACTTGGGAGGGTTTGAGGCTCTAGGCTTGGGGCCTGGTCTTGCGAGAGGCTTTTGGGAAATTCAGTAAACAATTAGGGAGAAGGTTTGGGGGATCTGGGAGTGTCTTTTTCCACCCCATCCTTCTCCCAGAGCCAGGAGCTAAGCAGCAGACTGAAAAGCAGGGAAGGCCCTGCCCCTTCCAATCCCCCTGCATCTCTATTGGCTAAGGGGCCTGCGCGACAGCGTCTCATTGGTCCTGAACAGGAGAGGAGGGGGTCCGGAGACAGAATACGCGCCAGTTGTGGGCGAGGCCAGAAGGTGTCGAGGGGGGTCTCAGCGCGGCCAATCCCGGCCCGCGGATTGTGTTGGGGGAGCCTTGCAGGAGGTGTCCCGATCCCCCTTTCTGGGCATCCTGGAGGATGACCCCGGTGCCAGGCCCGCCGCCCGCCGCCTGATGCCGGGCGGGCAAAGCCCGGGATGCTGGAGCGAAGGGCGTTGCTATGGCAACGGGAGGCAGGGCCTGGGGGGGGGGACCGGGCCCGGGCTGGGGCTGGGGGGGCCGGCGGTGGCTGTGGCGGGGCGATGGCGGAGCGCGGCCCGGCGTTCTGCGGCCTCTACGACACGTCCTCGCTGCTGCAGTACTGCAATGGTGAGACCCCCCCACCTCCTCAGTCCCGACCCTGGCCCCGCCCAAGGCTGGACCCATCTCCTCCCTCCAAGGACCCATCCCAGACCCTGGCCGAAAATCCCCCTTCCTCCCTCCAGCAGGACCTGGACTCCAGAGTAAGGACTTTGATCCCCAAATCCCCATGTTGGCTCCCCACTTTCTTGGACCCTCTCTTTTCCTGAAGTGGCTAGACCAGGAGAAGAGGGTAGAGCCTGCAGGAGCTTCGGATTGGAAGAGGGAGAGGCCTGGGGGTCGACTGCCTCTGGAACTTTGCTTTTCCTATCCTCTCAAGCCTCTGGGACCCTCCCCCTTCTCCCTGGCAGATGGATCAGTGGGGAGGCAATGGGGATGGCATGGGGTAGGGTGGGAGAAGAGTTTGGCCTTGTTCTAGGCAGGGTGTAGGACCAGGCAGAGGACTTTGCCCCCACTATTCCCTAGAATTTCCAGGCTGCACTCTTCCCACCCATGAGAATCTCCCCCTTCTTCCTAGACAAATGGATACGATACTAAAAGGGGCTTTATGGGCATCAGGCCCAGATGAGGGGAGGTGGGGGCAGAGGACAGGGGAGGTGGGAATGGGAGGTGGGTGCTAATCTCAGGGCCAAAGGGCTAAAATGGGAGGGGAGGGTCAGAAGGGAACAAAGCGCTTGGGTTATCCCCAAGGGGGTGCATAGGCCAAGGCCTCTCTGGGGTAGAGGCTGAAGGGCAAAGATGAAAGCACCTCTATTTTACTCTGGACAGACTGGGAAAGGGTCAATTTTCAGTTTGGATTCTCATCCTACTGAGTACCCATCTCAGTGCCAGGGAACCTTGGACTTACCTTCCTCTGCTCCTTTAAAAGGCAGGACGAGCATCAAAGACAGCCCTGGAGGTGGGCAGGGGCCAGAGCATGGCTTTGCCTCCAAACGTCTGCAGTGTGTCCTTGCACAAGTAACTTCATCTCTCTGGGCCTCAGTTACCTTCCTCCCCACTCCCCCAGCCAGGACACTCCCCAGAACAACAGCAACAATGGGTATAATACTACAACTAGAGTTGTAGGGAGCATTGGGTGCCATAATAATAGTTAATATTAGTCTGGATTTTATTGAGCACATACCATGAGCCAGGAAGCATGCAGTGTTTTGCAGGAGCGTGCAAAGTGTTTTGCTTGGCACAAGTAAACTTGCAATAACAGAACCTATTTTTTGTAGTAAGAGGTTCTGTACATTCCCCCCAGGTCTCCATTCTTACTTTCTTCCTTTGCAAAACGTGATGCCATCAGCACTCTAAGGTTCTTTCCTGTTCTGACCTCTAAGTCCCAATCGCTCTTTCCCTCCGACCTCGGGAGGCCCCCACCTTCCACTGCAGGTCCAGGCACCGGACCTGGGAGGCGCTGGGAGGGGGGCAGGGCGGGCAGAGGCCCGGCAGGCAATTGGGCTGCTGGGGGAGGGACGGGGGCGGGGAGGGAGAGGACGGGCGGCAGCACTGCGGAGCCAGGCTGGAGGGCGGGGCGGCTACGGACGCAGGATGGCAGGTGCGACCTCCATACCCCCGTACCTCTTCATGATTCCCCCTTTACTTCCATCGGTCTGGGAGCCAGAGCCTCCTCGGTTGTGGCGAGCGATGAGTCTGGGTATGGGTGGTCAAGGAGGGGAAGGGGGAGGGGAACCACCTCTGTCCTCCGCCCCTCCCACTCCGGGAAAATGGACGGGGCGAGGCGGGGGTGGGGGGGACACAGCGGTGTGAGTCATTTTGGAGGAGGGGGAAAGCCGAAAATGGGACGTGGAGTACAGAGACAAAATAAAGAGGGGGGCCAGAGAAGAACTCCAGCCGGAGAAGAGAGTTTAGCTGTGAGACCCCCGCGGACAACTCGCTTCCTTGGGTCTCCTGGGTCTGCGATGCGCTGCCTGCAATCCCCAAGTCTGCCGCGAGGGGTCGCACGAGCTCCGTCCTTGCAGCGGGCTCTGGGGTCGAACCCCTTGGTGAGAAGAGGAGGGAATAGGGATGACCTCACGGCTTGGAAAATCTTAGACGTCTGGACACGTTAGTTCCCGTCTTAGAATATTGATATTTGTTAGAGAACGTTGGAGATCAGTTCTAGAACGTTGGTGTCACTCAGTGTAGGTTGGTGTCAGTTCTGAAATGTTGACATCACTCATAGATATTTAGCATCTTAGTCATAGAATCTTAAAACCAGAGTCGAAGCATCTTCCACTTTGCTCCTGGATCAGTAGAATCTTAGAAGTAAGAGAGAGGGAGGGACTTCCCCAAGATCACACGGTCAGGGCGCTGCGTCTAGGAGAGGAGTGTGGGGCAAGGGCTGGAGAACGATGGGGATTTCCTTCCCCCTTCGGAGCCCTCTTCCTTGGCAGATCTCCAAGAGCCCCAATCTCGGGGTGCGAGAGAGGAAGGGGGCGGGGCCGGCCCCGTTTGGACCGAAGAAGGCAGGAAGGGAGCCTCAGGCGTTGGGGCTCCTGGGTGACCCCCGCAGCCAGCGCCTCCCCGCCTTCCAGATGACAATTTGTCGGGCACTAGCGGCATGGAGGTGGACGACCGCGTGTCGGCGCTGGAGCAGCGGCTGCAGCTGCAAGAGGATGAGCTGGCGGTCCTAAAGGCGGCGCTGGCCGACGCGCTGCGTCGTCTTCGGGCGTGCGAGGAGCAGGGCGCTGCACTGCGCGTACGGGGGACTCCTAAAGGCCGGGCACCCCCGCGTCTAGGCACCACCGCCTCCGGTATATTAGCTAGACTGAAGGGTGGGATGGGGAGGGCCGGAGTCCGGGACCTCATACTCACCCTCTTCTGTCCTCTGACCCCATCCCTCCAGTATGCCAGCTCTTGAAAGGTCTTCCCACCAGGACGCCCCTCAATGGCTCTGGACCCCCGCGGCGCGTGGGTGGCTATGCCACATCTCCATCCTCCCCCAAGAAGGAGGCGACCTCCGGGCGTGGGTAAGGAAGGCACGAGAACCTGGCACCTCCAGCCTCCTCCAAGACCTAATGAGAGACACGTGCCCGAGCTCCAGCTCGGAGGGTGCCGGGAGGTTCTCTCTCGTCCGCGGCAGTTGCCGGCTGGCCTCTAGGTTCTGTCCCCAACTGTGTGGTTTCTTTCCAGTGGCCGCCGCTACTTGTCACCAGAGCGCCTTGCCTCGGTGCGCCGCGAGGACCCCCGGAGCCGCACCACTTCCTCCAGCAGCAATTGTAGCGCCAAAAAAGAAGGGTAAGACCCAGGGAGGGACAGATAGGCGGGGGAAAGGATGGGGAATGTAGGGTCATGTCTCAGGGCACCAGAACATAACTTGGAGTGGGGACAGATAGAAACCGAGATCAGTGCTGGAGGCCTGGAGGGATCAGTCTTGAGGTGGCATGGTCCAAACGGAAGTACTGAAAAGGCGGAGCCAAGTCGAGGGGCGTGGCCAGAGCCCAAAGGGGCTGGACTAGAACGTAGAAGGCGTGGCGGGCCAGGGCGGAAAGGTGGAGCCGGAGTGGAAGTCAGGGAGGAGCCAGATTTTATGGGCGTGGCTACCCAGGTAAAAGATACTCTTTCACCGAGGGCCAGGGGTGGGGCTAGGGCAGAAGCCTCAGAGGGAGATTCCGCAGGGAAAGAGGGAATGAGAGCTGGGAGCGTGATTGGAATTTGAGGGCGTGGCCAGGGCCTAGGCTGGGAGGAATCAGAACCTGGGGACGGGGTCACGGAGGCTGAGACCTCGTGGGATTGTGTCAGTGGCCGGAAGCCCTGGCGTAGCGGAACCCAGGGACTGGAAAGTGGGTGTGATTTTAAGGTTGGGCGGGGCCATGGGCGGGTGTGGTCAACTCTCAGGGGGCGGAGCCCTCCTGCCGGCCGGAAGGAGCTCTTCCCAGGGACTGGGTCACGTGGAAGTGGGCGTGGCCTGAATGCCTGGCTGGTAGGGGAGGGGGCGGTGGACGCAGAAGGAGAAATTGGGTGTGAACAGAATGCTGGGGGTGTGTGTGAGATCAATTCCCTGGAGGCGGGGCCATTCTGTCATCTGGGCGGAGTCTAAACCCGAGGGTGGAGTCACGGTGCAGTGGGCGTGGTCAGAGTTTGCGGGCTGAGTCCTCCTGAGGCAGCACCAGGGTGGAAAACCACCCCTTCCATCCCTAGTCACATAGTAGCAAACACTTGTGTAGCAGAACTACTCCGGGCGCTGCGCGCGAGTTGGTCGGTTTAGTCTTCAAGACATTCCAGGGAGGCAGGTGCTTTTATCCCCAATTTATCCCCAATTTAAACGTGAAGGGCAGATAGAGGTTAGTGGATCAACTTGCCCACACAGCTAGGAAGAGGCAATACTGGGGGTTCGAGTCAGGCAGACGCGCTCTAGGGTCCAACCGCGCGCCCCCGCACCCCAAAACAGCCTTGTATCAAGACCCAGCAGCCCGGGATGCGAGACCGAGTGCTACCCGCCGGCTCCGGGGTTCGGCCGCGGAGGGCGGGGCGGGGCGGGGCGGGGCGCGGGCGCCTCCCAGGGCCGGAAGCGGCGGAGCTGATTGCGGCTCCTCCCCCGGCCCCCGAAGCTCCCGCCGGCCGCCGCCATGAGTAGCTTTGGAGCTGGGTGAGACCCTCTGGCACACTCCACCTTCCCCCCACTCCCGGGGCCTGTTCCCCAGGCCTCCCCCTCCCCGGGGACCCAGCCAGACTGGTGGGCGACTCCCCGCCCCTTTCCGCCGGCGCAGAGAATGTGGAGACACGCCCCTTCCCTTCGCCGTTTCCCTGGCTGCTGGAAGTTTGGGGCGCTGGGGGGTGGGGAACGCTGCGTCCTGATTAAGATCCGGTCCGTGCCACTTCGTACTGTGTGATCTTGGGCGATCACTGCCTCTCTGGGCCTGTGTCTTAGGCTCTGCAAGATCAACCGAGCAAAGCACACGGCCTGCAGAGAGCCAGCGCTCAGCTCCTCAGCGGCAGGGTGATTCGTCAGAGACCTTTGGGGCAGCGATGGTTCTCCCCTTTTCAGGTCCGCCCGCTGAAGCGCTGACTCTTTTTGTTGTTGTTTTTTCCTGACAGCAAAACCAAAGAAGTTATCTTCAGCATGGGTGAGTGGAGAGAGGAGGAGCAGCTTGGTTGGTGCTTGCTGGGGTGAGAGGTCAGAGCTGGACATCAGGAGACCTGACTACTGACCCTTTGCCTCTCTGGCCTCAGTTTCCTCGCCTGTTCAAAAAAAATGAAGCTTGAACAGGAGGGAGAGGGAGTAGGGAGAGGGAATAGGGATGGGGTGATGGCAGTGCCTGATTTCTGGGGGTGTCCTGGCAGAGGAGGGCTTCGTGAAAATGTTCCTGAGGGGCCGCCCTGTGCCCATGCTGATCCCAGATGAGCAGGCGCCCACCTACAGCCTGGATACACGTTGGGAGCTACCTTCCTGCCGGCTAAAACTCGATTGGGTGTATCCTTTCATTTTAATCCCTCCCCCCCCACCCCCACTCCCCCCATACAAGGGCCCTTTTGGTTTGGGATTTCATCTGGAAGGAGAGACTTTGTATCGAAGGTGGGACTTCTCCAGCCTCTGTGGCAGGGGGTCAGGAGACAGCAGAAGCAAACAGTTAGCTGAAATGACCTTTATGATTCATTAATGCAGCACCTGTTTACTGAGTGAGTGCCTTCCATATGCTAGCTGATTTTCTCTGGAAGCTTTGTTCACAGAGCTCACCTCTTATAGTGGGGGAGGGAGATAATAACCCGGAAGCCGGTGATTAAATCAACAAGATCATTTCATTTTGGCTAAATGCTAGGATTACAGTAACCTAAGATCATGGGAGAAGAGTAACTGAACAATTAGAAGGAGCCAGGGTAGGGGACACTGGAAAGAGATGTTCCAGGCAGAGGACACAGCAAGTACAAAGGGCCTGGGGCCAGTGTGAACATAGACTTGGGGTACAGGAGAAACAGAAGTTGCTAATGATTAAGAGCCCTGGCTCCAGAGCCTGACCGAAGTGGGTTCAGGCCCCACCCAACATCTGACTGACCGTGACTTGGGCAATTCACCTTGTTACTTGTGCCTCGGTTGCCTCCTGAAAAAATGGGTTTTGTAATTGCAGACACATAGGGTTGTGAAATAATGTGTAAAGGTGCTGAGCTCACAATACATGCCTTATAAATAGGGAACTGATAAAATATTAATCTTTATTGAGCACTTACTATGAGCCAGGCACTCTTTCGTGTAGGAATGCATTAAATAATGTGATCCTTCTCTTTTATAGAATTAAGAATGTGTTTTCACAGCCAGCATCCTTTGAGCCTGAGGCCAGCATGTTAGGAATGAATACTTCCACTCTCCAGAGGAGAAAACTGAGAGCAAAAGAGAGCCTGGGCCCTGTGCTAGGAAGTCACAGCCAACCTGAGGCCAGAAGCCCTGGCTTTGGGCCCCGGCTTTGGGCCCCAACCTTTTTTCCCAAAAGCCCACTGGAGTCAGCACTCTAGGGATCCAGTCCCTGTCTGCCTGTTTGGGCCTCAGTTTCCGTCCTGGAGGAGGCATTGAAACTGAAGTGACTTGGCCTTCTGGAAGCCCAGAGACTCCTCAAGGGAGCTGGAAATATTCATGGGCAGTGAGATGAAGGATTTATGCCAGGCTGAGCTGGATGAGATCAGATGAGAGGTGGCTAAGACTGCAAAAGTCAGTTTGGGCCTCATCTCTACAACAATTGCAGGTTGCAGCAGTTTTATGAGATCAGGATTGCAGCAGTTTTATGAGATCAGGATATATATGTTGACCATTCAGATTTTTTCTGAACACCTACTGGGGCCGAGGGGTGAGGACATAGCAGTGACTATAGCAGGCTCAACCCTGTCCTCCTAGGGCTCACAGTCTAATGGAGGGAAAGAACCTGATGGTGATGACCTGGAGTGGGCTGGGCTGGGAGAATCCAAGGGAGTGGGAGAGTCAAGTGGGGACAGCCAGTCAGGGAGGGCTTCCTGGAGATGGGGATACAGGAGTGAACAAAACAGCCCAGTCCTGACCATCCTGGACCTTGGACAGTTAACAGACCAGATTATTACTGAATGGGATAAGTACAGTGAAGGAAATGAGCCCAAGGACTATTCTAGAGCCAAGGCTTGGAGTAGCCATGATCTGAGCTTTTTAGGGAACTCGGAGGTCAGCCAGGAAGTGAGAGCAATAGCCCCGTAGAGGCCAAGGAACCACTGACTCCTTAACCAGTCCCTGGGCGTCTCCAGCTATGGGTACCGGGGCCGTGACTGCCGGGCCAATCTTTACCTGCTGCCCACGGGGGAGATAGTGTACTTTGTGGCCTCTGTGGCAGTGCTGTACAGCGTGGAGGAGCAGAGGCAGCGCCACTACCTGGGCCACAACGATGACATCAAATGGTGAGGCCAGGTTCAGCCCCCCACCCCACCCCAGAGATCCAGCTCCCGCCCCCTCATCAGGTCTCTGTTTCCCCAGGAAACCGTGGGTGGGCAGGGTGGTGCCAAGTCTTTGCTTTGTCTCTAAAAGCTGCCCTCAGGCTGAATTCAGGAAAAAAAAAGTGGATTAACTGTCAGTATTTCAAGAGTTGGTGAATTCCCTTAAATCCCTGGATTTTTTTGCTTCCAGCAGTGCATTGGTGGGGTGGGCAGGGAGGTGGAAGGGGGCATGGACCCTTTAAATGGGTGGGCCCATCTGACGGCAGGAACCCTGCAGGCATTTGAGTTAGATACCCAAGGGCATCCTCTTATTGCTGACTGAGGGATTAAATAAGTGTTAATTGACTACATGACTCATTCGGCCAACTGGTGTAATGATTAAACCCACGGGAACGAGCCCCTTGTGAGAGAGGAGTCCAGGCCTCGAACCCCCTCCTTCCCCGCTAAGCCCTCTCCACCCTGCCCCCTCTCCCCCCAGCCTGGCTGTCCACCCCGATATGGTCACAATCGCCACCGGCCAGGTGGCAGGTACCACCAAGGAGGGGAAGGTAAGGGAGTGGAAGAGAGCAAGCAGAGCCGGCGGGTGCCGGGTGGGGAGACTCTCAGGGATGGCGGTGGAGGGGGAAGGCGGGCCATCCCCTCGAGTAACAGGTCTCCTTTTTTTTTGCAGCCGCTGCCGCCACACGTGCGCATCTGGGACTCAGTTTCCCTCTCCACCTTACACGTGCTGGGCCTGGGGGTGTTTGACAGAGCCGTGTGCTGTGTGGGCTTCTCCAAGGCTGTAAGTCCTGTGCCTGCCTGCTGGGACCCAGCCCTCCTCTCCCAAAACGGGCAAGCAAGCGCCTGCAGGTCCCTACCCACCCCGTTGGGATTGAGATCCCGCCTTCTTGGCGACTGCACAGATTCGGGACACGCCCCTTGGCGAAGTTCCAGGGCCTGGCTGCTCTCCTATCTGTGACCTCACAGGTCTGCTCTTTTATTCCTTATCAGCAGAATCATAAGCCCTGATTTGCCCTGGACCTCCTCAGTGTTCGCTTCTAGATCATTGAGTGCTTTTTGCATTACTTTTAGCACCTCTTTTAAAAAACCCTGTGTCTAAGTCGGTGCAGATGTATCTGCTGTGTTGAGATAAGGACAGAGGTTGAGAGCTTGTAGACTAGTTTGATGCTGCTGCAACAAACACCCAAGTGTGGCATCAGTGGGCTTTCTATGTTTTTTCTTTTTTTAATCATATTTTACATTTTTATCATATTTTACAAACGTACCTGACATTGATGGATTGAGGTATGAAAAAAACACACACACAACTGAGCCTTCCCCACAAATAGTTTAAATAGTAAATCTGAGGCCTGAGAAGATATTTGACAGCTTGGGGGGAAAATACCTGTTATGGTGCCAAAGTGTAAAAAAGAAAAGAGCTGCAAAATCAAAATGGACTAAAGGTACAAAACACATCATACCAAATTTATTAATTATTTCATATACATAAAAGCTTCATTACAAATGAATAAGCAGGCCAGATAGTCCCATTCAGCACAAATTCCTGTCTGTGTCTGAGAGCAGCTGAGAAATCACAGCCATGACTTGCTACAATGGAGTCGTTTCCAAAGGAAAATTATAGAAACTCTTTCAAATGTTTTTTACGGCCCCTGGCTGGAAGTGTATTTTAATGTGCTTTCTATGCCACGGGCCAGACCCTTTAAAGGTCTCAAAACAAGGCTGAGTGAGGGATGCCCCAGTGGGCGTGGGGGCTGTTCCTGACCCAGCTTGCCCCTCCCCTCTCCTTCTAGAATGGTGGCAACCTGCTCTGTGCAGTGGATGATTCCAATGACCATGTGCTCTCCGTGTGGGACTGGGCCAAGGAGGCCAAGGTCGTGGATTGCAAGGTGGGGTGGCCCTGCTTATCACCTCTCCCTGGGGCATTCGGTGGTTAGGAGTCTCGGACCGTATGGACCTGGGTTCAAGTCCTGGCTTTGCCATTTGCTGGCTGTGTGACATTGGGCAAGTCTGAGCCTCTCTGAGCCTATGATAACCATGGCACTTTCTTCCTGGGGCCTTAGTAAGGATGTTGGAATGTAGGGTGGGTGGGCTGGCCAGCCCTGCAGAAGGCTCAGCCCAAGCTGACTGTACAGCCCTGGGATATCTGAGACAGACCTTGACCTGCCACTCTGGGGCAGCAGCCCATTTTATAGGAACTTGAGGCATGGGATGGGGGAGACACACATCCATCCTGGGCTAGGGACAGGAGACCGATGGGCCCACAGTTTGGGAGAAGGGCGTGGCTGAGAGGCTGGGCTCTGGAGTCAGACTGAAGTAAATTCAGATTCTGAATGCAACTCTTGACCTGGCCGTGCGGATTTAAGAGACTTCCCCCTCCACTGCATTTTCCCCATCTGTCTTGAGGGGCAGGGGTCACCAATGGGTCCAGGGTCGTTTTGAGGATTAAATGAGTTAATGGATGTACGTTGTTTAGCCTAGAGCCTGGCCAGGAGGAAGGTCCCTAGAAGTGCCTGCTATTGTGTGGGGATGAGGGTGACAGTGCTTGGGCCTGCCTCTTGGTCTTCAGTTTGCCTGTATGGGAAGGGTGGGGGTGTGCAATGCACAACTCACACAGCCGTACAGGGCGGCCCGTGTTGGCCCTGGTGGTTTTGAGGTCCTCATTCAGAATCTCTCCCCACCAAGTGCTCCAACGAGGCCGTACTGGTGGCCACCTTCCACCCCACAGACCCCGCCCTGCTTATCACCTGTGGGAAATCCCACATCTACTTCTGGAGCCTGGAGGGGGGCAGCCTGAGCAAGCGGCAGGGCCTCTTTGAGGTGAGTGCCCAGGAGGCAGGGACGGGGGCACCCTGAGGAAAGCAAGGACACCGGGATCTGGGGGGTATCCCAGGGATGCTGAGCCATTGCCTGCCCTGCCTGGGGCCTGGGTTTCCTTATTTATAAGCGATGATCCTCTTGAACTCTTTGAAGTTGGGAGGATTCAAAGGATTAAAGAGTTTAGCAGCTCCCAGCAGCTAATGAGTGCTCTATAAGTGGGTGATGCTGTTGTCAGGAATGTAGATAAACACAGAGGAGGTAGAGGGGCCCAGAGGCTGCCCCTGGGGGCAGAGGAGGCAAAAGGTGGCTGACCAAGAGAGGCTGAGCAGGTGGCAGTGAGCCTGGGGAGCAATTCTGACAGGGCTCCCCCTCCTTTGGGGAGAATCTGGGCTTCTGCTCCAAGAAAGGAAGGACCTGGTAACACCAGACCCAGAGGGAGATGAAATGGAGACACCAAGAGGAAGGTGGGGCAGGGAGAGAACACAGAGACAAAAGATGGGGAGAGCATGAGGGAGAAGTAAGGAGCAGGGTCAGAGTGGGGAAGTCTGAGGGGCTGGCAGAGGGGGGACCGAGGGGCAGGGGAGAGGGGTCCAGAGAGAGAAGTCAGGGAAGAGATAGGGAATCAGGAGGTGGGTCTGAGGGTGGGAGGTTCAATGAGGCAGAAACCCCATGGGAGCCCGAGCACTTGGGGTAGAGACAGATGGAGAAGAAGCTGCCCCACAGGGGCCTCGTACCCAAGAGCATGGAGGGGATTCACTGTCCTGAGGAGGGGCGAGCTCTGGGACGCCACCCCTGCTTCAGTGACATTCTGACACCTTCCCTTTTCCTCCACCTTAGAAACATGAGAAGCCGAAGTATGTGCTGTGTGTGACCTTTCTGGAGGGTGGCGACGTGGTCACCGGGGACTCTGGGGGGAACCTCTATGTCTGGGGCAAAGGTTAGTGTCCCCAGCCCAGTCCCCCTAGTCCTCTTGGCTCTGCCTCCCTTCTGACTGCTTGGTGTGGAGGGTATGATATTTAAATCCTTGGCTGTCCAGTTCCAACACCCCGGTCAAGGTTCAGCTCATAGCCCCTCCTCCATGAAATCTTTCTTGACTCTCAACTCTGGCCCTCTGCAAATTCCACGTTAGGGATCAATTCTGGATTACATATAAATGAAAGATCATCCTCGATGGCCGGTAGATAGATAGATGGGTGGTTTGCCCAACCAGTGGATCAATGAGTGAATGAATGAATGGATAAATGAATGGAGCTGTTGTCCTAGTCAATGAATGGAAGAATAAGTAAATGAATGTTAATAGGTAAGTGTTAGCTGAATGAATAATTAAATGAATGATGGTTGTGCCTGCTAATGGATAACTATGTTAATAAATGAATAGGTTATTCCAACCAGGGCATCTATAAGTGGATGAATGAATGAGTTTATAGATATGAATGAATGGCTTATAGATATGAATAAATGAATGCATAGTTTTCTCAGCCAATAGATTGATGTGTTCTCCCAGTAAGTAGATCAATGACTGAATGATGAGTTGATTGTCCTAACCAATGGATGGATAAAATAAATAAATGGTTGTCCTAGCCAATAGATGGGTGAATGAGTAAATAAATAAATGAACAGATGAATAAATGATTGTCCCAACCACTGGTTGACCTGTTAACAAATGGATTGTCCCAGCTGGTGGATCCATTGAGTGAATGAATGGAGGAATGAATGAATGGGTTATACCAGCCAGTGGTTGGAAGAATGAATGAATGGATGAACCAACCCAGCGAGATGGGTGACCATGTTAATGAATTAATGGATTGTCCCAATCAAGGATAAAGGAGTGAATAAAAATTTGCCCCAGGTTTTATTCCTGTAAATAAAGGAATGAATGGTTTGTCCCAGCCAAAGGATGGTATAAGCAAATGAATGAGTTGTTTTGACCCGGTCATTTTGGCTTCCACATACATTTTGCTCGTGAGTCAAGGCTGCACTGAATATCATTCCCATTTCACAGATGAAAAACAATAGGCCCAGAAAAGGACAGTGACACAGCAAGTGGCTGAACAGAGCAGAATCAGGGCTCTGGGTGTCCAAGGCCCCTGCCCTTTACACACGGCCCAGGGGTGTGTGGGATGAACCAGTTATTGCTGTGTGAACTCAGGGAAACCCTTTCCTTCTCTGGGCCTCGGATTTCCTGTCTGTACAATGAACTGGAGGCAGCGATTATCTCCAGCATCAGTTTTGCTGACCTGGGGAAACCGGCCCCCTGTGGGATTACCCCAGGCAGGGCTGGGCAGTGGGAGGGCAGTGGGTTTAGGAGTCTGGCAAGCAGGAACCCAGCTCCCAGCAGTGCTCTGTGCTTGCTGTGTGACCTTGGAAAGCCATGTCCCTCCTCGAAGCCTCAGTGGCCTCCTATGAAACATGGATATAACATCATTACCTTCCTCCCAGAGTTGATCTGAGGTTTCCTTGAGATCAGGCCGCAGAGAATAAGTTCCAAATAATCAGTGGCAAGGTGTCTTTCCTGACAGACTGTGAGCTCTCTGAGGGCAGGGACCGGGTGTGACTCATCTGCAAATCTCCAGGCCCACCACTGGGCACAGCTTATGGGGCTTCAGGATGGGTGGGTGGTTGGTTGGTTGGAAAGATAAATGGACCAAAGGATGGACGGACACATCTAGTATAAAGGGAGACCGGCCAGCCTGGAGGCAGTGGCATCACATCTGGGTCTTGAAGCATGAGAAGTGCAAAGATCTTTTCCTGCTTCTCTGGGTGTTTTCCCCACTTTCTCCCTGGTCTCAAGGCCTTCAGTCTTGCTCCCTTGGATTCCGATTCCATTT
Source organism: Tamandua tetradactyla (assembly GCF_023851605.1). Lineage (NCBI taxonomy): Eukaryota > Metazoa > Chordata > Mammalia > Pilosa > Myrmecophagidae > Tamandua > Tamandua tetradactyla. The sequence continues at coordinate 15,381,206 of NC_135342.1, forward strand.
GTTTCCAGAAGCATCTTTCTGAAATGTTAATCTGATTTTTCCATTTCTCCCCAGTGCCCTCAAAGCAAGCAAAGCTCACTGAGGCCTCCGAGGTCCTGCATGGCCTCACACTGTCTTCTCTTGCCCTGTTTTCGCTTCCAAGCTGCCATCACAAATAACATAACATGGGTTGGCTTAAGCAACAGGGATTTATTGGCTCATGTTTTGAGGCTAGAAGTCCAAAATTAAGTCATCAGCAAGGCAATGCTTTCTCCCAGAAGATTGTGGCGTTCTGGGGCTGGCTGCTGGTGATCCTTAGGTCCTTGGCTTTTCCATTGCATGGCAACGCACATGGCACCCTCTCTCCTGACTTCTCCTTTCTCTTCTAGGTTCCCTTGACTTCCAGCTTCTAGCCCTCCCGGTGGCTTTCTCTTCATTAAGCCTGCAGTAATAGGATTAAGGATTAACCTTATTCAGTTAGGTCACAACTTAACTAAAAATAACATTTTCAAAAGGTCCTATTTATGAGGCACTCACATCCACAGGAATTGGATTAAGATTAAGAACATGCATTTTTTTTCCCCTGGGGTACATAATTCAACCTCCCATATGCCTTGATACTCTTCCCCTTTCATGTTAAATCTTGATCACACCAGATTTCTTTTCATTTACTTGTTAGTCCATGCCCTCTGTCCTTTGCACATGCTATTCCTTCTCCCTAGAACACTTTGCCCTCTTTTTTTGACCTGACTCCTACTCACCTTCAGATCCTTACTCAACCGTCTCTCCTCCAGGAAGCCCTCCCTGATCCACTATGCTGGGTCCCCTCTTTGGAATCCCACAGCCTACTGGATTTCCCTATTCCAGCACCAACCACCTTGGGTTGCACTGACTGGCAATGGGTCTGTGACCCCCTAGGGGTATGATGTGGGGTTGTCTTGGTCACCACTGTGTCACCAGATCCACCCAGCATGAGGCTGGGCCCAGAGTAAATGCTAGCTGTTGACTGAATGGGTAAATGGATGAATGAATTGATGGGTAGCTTGACAGATGAGTGGGCAGATGGATGGGAAAATAAATGGAAAATGGGTAGATGTTTAGAAGGAAGGATGGATTAAGTGATAAATGGGAAGTTGGACAAAAGAGAAGGTGGGTAAATGGATGAGAGGTAAATTGATGAGTGAATGGAAGGAAGGGTGAGGAAATGAATGGATGGGTAGGTGAGGGAATGGGTGGGTAGACTGATGGACAAACCAGTAGATGGATGGGTGGATGGGTGGATGAGTGGATAGATCCAAGGGTAGATGGGTGGATGGGTAGATGTTCATTCAGATGGTTTAGTAATTAACTTCATTACCACTATTATTAACATAAAACCTCCAGCAATAATTCAATATCAAACTCCACTATTTGTATAGGGTGGATGAGTAGACAGAGGGGTGGGGGGTGGAAGGGTAGCTATGAGTATGGAAAGGTGGTTGAATGCACGGATGTAGTCTTAAGCGTTGAAGGTGTTCTCCAGGGAGAGGCGGGGGGCAGCACAGGGGCCGCTTCCCCAAGCTCACCCTGACCCTGGTCACCCACAGGTGGGAACCGCATCACCCAGGCGGTGCTGGGTGCCCATGACGGTGGCGTGTTTGGGCTCTGCGTGCTGCGGGACGGGACGCTGGTGTCTGGAGGGGGCCGTGATCGGCGGGTGGCCCTCTGGGGCTCCGACTACAGCAAGCTGCAGGAGGTGGAGGTGAGGAGGGGCGCAGGCTCCTGGGAGGGTGGGGAGCCCTCCCCCAGCGCACCAGGGCTCCTAAGGGCAGCCCCGCCTGGCCCCAGCGTGTCAGCCCCGCCTGCGCAGCACCGCATGTCCTGAGCTCCTCTCCCTTCTCGTCCTGACCCCAGGTGCCCGAGGACTTTGGCCCTGTGCGCACGGTGGCCGAGGGCCGGGCGGACACGCTGTACGTGGGCACCACCCGCAACTCCATCCTGCAGGGCTCCATCCACACCGGCTTCTCGCTGCTGGCCCAGGTGAGCAGCTCCCTTCTGTGCCGTCTCTCCTCTTCCCCGCACCATCCCTTCCTCCTCCGCTTTTCCCACTCCACTGTTCTTCACTGCTCTGTCCCCTTCCTTCTCCCTTGGCCTGGCCAACACCATTTATCGTCACTTTACCTACCCTTGCACGATAACCCCACCATGCTCTGGCCACCGATGAAGGACCCCCCCCCCCCCCCCCAGAACGCCACATGATCCAGCAACTAACAGGTTAATTGATAGCATGACAGAGGGTCCTGGGGCTCTGCCTTAGGGGGAGGCATCCATTCTGTTGGGAAGAGCCCAGGCTGGTTGGTAAGCATGCTCTGTGCCCCTGGGTCACACACCTTCCCCCTTGTCCAGCTCCAAGTTGCTGGGAGGGGCTCCCCAGAGCCTGCCTGTTTTCCATTTTGAAGCTTGAATGTCCACTCTCTGCTTCCCTGTATGCCACACCCCTTGCCCCTCACCCAACCCTATTACAAAACTCACCTACTAAGAGATGGTTTGCTATGGCAGTTAAGAATATGAATTCTGGAGCATGACTGTCTGGCTTTGAATCACAGCCCTGTCGCTTATTAGCTGTGTGATGTTGGGCAAGTAAGCTACCTCTCTGTGCCTTTACAAAATGGAGAGACTGACAGAACCAACCTCACGGGATTCCATGAAGCATTTAGAACAGCGCTTGGCATGTGATATGAACTCAAAACATCTTGGTCACCATCATCCCTTGTTCAGTGGTCCCTCTCCCTTCACGCCTTCCATGCATTTTCCCCTCCAGCAGTCTGGCTGAAATCCATGCCTCTGCATTTAGATCCTTCTCTGGCTTTGGTTTCCATAGGAAGAACATGAAAAACAAGGGCTAGAGGGATTTTCTAGGTGTCCCAAAGCCAGAAGGAGCCTTAGGGGTCCCATTTTAATAACTACAACATTAATAATAAGCAGCCACTTCTATTTTGCAGGTCCCTTCTCTATACTAGTCTGGGCTTAGCACTCTCCGGCCATGATTTAAGTCAAGATAATAACCCTGTGAGGCAGGTACCCAGTGATTAGCCCCATTTGACAGAAGATTAAACTGAGGCTCCAAGAAGAAGCCACCTGCCCAGCGCCTTACAGCCAGAAAAAGAGAGCTGAGCATCAAACCCAACCCACAGGGTCAAGCTCTTCAATGCCATGACCTCCTGCCTCCTGTTGTACAAACAGGAAGGCAGAGGTTCAGGGAAGGGGCAGCATTTGCCTCGAGCCACACACTGGGCCACGGGACCGCTCAGTTGCAGCCCCCTTCACATGCCCTGGGGTCCAGATCTTCCCTGGTTCACACTCGAGGCAGAGCATGTTGCTGGGGTTAGTCCAGTGCTTTTTCCCCAGGATCGAGGTGGGAGTGGAAAGGGACCAGAATTGGCTTTCTCCATGCTGCTGTCTTTGCCCCTTGCCAGGGCCACGTGGAGGAGCTGTGGGGCCTGGCCACACACCCCAGCCGGGCGCAGTTTGTCACGTGTGGGCACGATAAGCTGGTGCACCTGTGGAGTGCAGACTCCCACCAGCCCCTGTGGAGCAGGAGCATTGAGGTAAGGGGAAGGGGACCTCGACATACCCAATGGGCGCTTATGAACTCACTGGCACAGCTAGGGGAGCGGGTTTGCAGCTGGAATAGCATCCAGAACAACACAGAACCCACCAGGTTCTGTGTTGCCAGGGGAGCTGCTGTGCTGCCACCGTCGGGAAGGTGGGGAATTAGAAAATGACTGAATATGAGAACATACCCTTGTAGCTGCAATCCAGGAGCCACAAAGCTGTGGCTGCTACAACCGTCGACTGTAGAGCTACACTGTCCCCCATGCTAACTAGTTGCCATGTATTGGCTATTCAAATTTAAATTCATTAAATTCTAAATAGATTTAAAAATCCAGTTCCTCAGTTGCACTAGCCACATTCCAAGGGCTGGAGAGCCACGTGTGGCTAGTGGCTACCAAATTGGGGATAGCACAGATAAAGAATATCTCATCATCGCAGACGGTTCTCTTGAATGGTCTTGCTCTGAGGCCTCCTAATGCTGGCTAAAGTTGCACTGGCCAGAAATGGATTCTCTGTGTCCTGCCTTTCAAAGTACATAAGGCTAGTGACTGGCCCTTGGGTACAGGCAGAGAAATCCCAGTAGTTTAGCCACCCAGCTGGTCACTAGAATAGCAGAAGTGCAATCTCCACCTTTTGCCTTCTGTGGCAGGCAGAAGTACATCTGATGGTCTGAGCCGAGTCACAGGGGCAGCAACCCCATTGCAGGGGGTTCTGGGAAATGTAGTTTTTAAGCTCCCCTGCTACCGTGTGGGAAGCACATGCTAGAAGGAAGGTGGCAGGTCTAATAGTACCCCCACACTGCCCTTTGAGGCTTTGCTCCAGGAAATCTCCCAGGGTTGTCTCTGATTCTTTATGGTCTTTGAACTTCTGTGCATCAGGGATGGTGTGCCCTGGAAATTTTGAGAGGCATGTATAATAATCATCCTGGCTGCCCTAAATGAGCACCTACTATAGGCCAGATCCTCTGCTCAGCACTTCATTTCCCCAACTTGCCAGGGCATTAGAATCACCTGGGGAGCTGTTAGAAACAGATTTCTGAGCTCCCTCCTCAGAGAGCCTGATCCATGAGGTCTAAATTTGGGGCCAGGAATCTTCTGCTTTTTGCAGGCAACCCCCGTTGTTCTGATTCGGGTGGTCTGTGTGTCATGCTTAGACAAAGTGGCTTAGCTCTTCACTTGCATCATCTTTTTGACCCCTCCCCCAAACTCTATAAGGCAGGAGGGGTGATAGATCAGAGAGGCAGAATCATTTGTCCAACATTCCAGTGCAATAATCACAGCTTATTGTGCTGCCTGTGGACCACTGTTGGGCGAGGGGCTCAATGAGTGCTCAGAACGATCCTGGAAGATAAGAAAGTGAGTATCAGCCATCCATTTGCCAGCTAAGGCAACTGGGGCTTAAGAGAGTGAATGAAGGTCACATAGCTAGGGAGTGTCACAGCCAAGACTGGAAGCCAGGCCTGACTCCATGGTGCTCTATTGCCTGCAGACTAACCAAATGCCTCCCAAACCCAAAAATCATAATACCCAGTACTAATGAAGATGTGGAGAAACAGGCACTCAGATACAGCTGTCAAAAAATTAATACACTTTTATGGGGAGCAAACTGACATATATCAAGCCTTAAAAATAGGGCTTTGGGGACTACTGGGACCCAAAATTACCCTAGGAAATCATCTTGGGTGAATAAAAGCATAGGAATTTAAAACGGATAAAAAAGGGATCTTGGGTTGGTAGTAACAGGTTATGCTTTCTTCTTTGGCTGACATTGTTAAAGGAAAGGGAAATGACTTCCAGCGTGTCTAGAGCAGCAGAGGGAGGCTTAGAGCCCTCCAGCCAGGCTCTGAGGCAGGGGACTAGCCAGATGGAAGTGGGATCCCAGTTCTCAGCCCTGCCTCTTCTCTCCTTCCCTCAGGACCCTGCTCACTCAGCTGGCTTCCATCCCAGTGGCTCTGTCCTGGCCGTGGGCACAGTGACTGGCAGGTAAAGCATTTGGAGAGGGCTTCTCTGCTCCCTGGGGAACCGTCCCTAGATACCATCCTCCACCCCCTTTAAGTACCCCCAAACCCACAGAGACATTAATTATGTGCTGACTGTTTATCAGGCCCTGGTCTCCCAGCATTCCTCTGGTTTCAACCTGTCCGCGCAATCTGTCTGATCCCTCCCAGAGACCCCATAAATCCCTGCACCTCTCTGCCAGATCAGCTCACCTTCCCTCTTGTCTCCCCAAAGGTGGTTACTGCTGGACACGGAGACCCATGACCTGGTGGCCATCCACACTGATGGCAATGAACAGATCTCGGTGGTCAGCTTCTCCCCAGGTAGGGGGCGAGGCTGGGACCTTGCAGAGGCAAGGGTCTGGGAACTCGGGCTTGGGGAGTTACTGGCTGGGGAGAGGGCGGAGTCTGGGGGCGAAAGTGCGGGTGGGAGGATGTTTAAAACTTGTAGCGTGGATGGCATTTAGGACAGCTGAGGAGCCTGGGAGAGCCGATACTGAATCTGAGCAAGAAGGGGGTGGAGCCTGAGTGCTTCCTCATAGCCCCCCTCCCCCTCCCCCAGACGGGGCGTACCTGGCCGTGGGCTCCCACGACAACCTGGTGTACCTGTACACAGTGGACCAGGGTGGCCGCAAGGTCAGCCGCCTGGGCAAGTGCTTGGTGAGTGGGCAGTGGCCCCCAGCGCGTGGGATGCAGAATTAACTAATTTTCTACCTCAATTGAGCACAGCTTCAGCACTCAACTGGCTGCCCTGATCACACGGAGGAGTCTTAGCCCCGCCCACCCACACATTTACCCCCTCCGGTGTCCTGAGCCCGCCCCTCCGTGTAGCCCCTCCCACGTATTCTAAGCCCACCCCTTTGTCTAGCCCCGCCCCCTGCGTCTAGCCCTGCCCACTTGGTCTAAACTCCTTTATGTTCCGCGTCCTTTTTGTCTGGCCCCGCCGGTGACGGTCTGGCCCCACCATATTCCAAAGACCAGCTGTAGCCCTCTTTTGGCCCCCTTGTGTGCTCCCCTACCTCTGTATTTTGCCTTGGTTCCTTCCAGGTGTAATCACGCCCCCCTTTTCTTGGTTCTGTCCCCTCCAGCTCTGATTCTGCCCCTTCCCTCCCCGGCAGGGCCATTCCAGTTTTATCACCCACTTGGATTGGGCCCAGGACAGCAGCTGCTTTGTCACCAACTCCGGGGACTACGAGATTCTGTACTGTGAGTTCTCCGAGACTCAAAGGGTCTCTCAGCCTCCTCATTTGCATGAGCGCTGGGGTGGGCGGTTCGCTTCTTCTGGTCTCCCTCCTCTGGCTCTGATACTCAGGGGCTGTGCTGGGCCCCTGGCCTCTGATTTCCTCCTTGCTGGGCCCTGCTTTAGCCCATGCCTCTCCTTTCTGTCTGGGTGAGTGGGATGCAGGTTTTTAATCAGGGTGCCCCTGATCAGGTGTGGCCAGCCTGGGTGTGAGGGGAGCACCTGGCCTCTTGACTTCTTCTGCCTTGGACGTCAGTGTGCCTTGTCTGTGAAATGGATGGGCTGTCAGTAGTTCTTCCAGCTCTGAGTCCCTCCTCCATTTTTCCCCCAGGGGACTCAGCCACCTGTAAGCAGATCACCAGTGCAGATGCTGTAAGGAATGTAGAATGGGCCACCGCTACTTGTGTCCTGGGGTTTGGAGTGTTCGGTAAGTTCTAGAATGGGGGAGTCCCCCTGAGTATGAGAGTTCCAAGAAACATCGCTGATTGGTGGTCTTCTCAATCTCTTATTGGTTACCCCCAGGGCAGGGAACTCACCTCTGTCTGCTTATGGGCAGGATTTCGGTTAAAGGAAGGGGGTAGTGAGAGGACTGCTGAGATCCCTTGGAGCTACAATGAAAGGAGTCTGAATTGGGTGAGGGCACCTGGCATTTTTGCAGCCAGCATACATTCCCAGGCACCTCTTTGCCTAGGCTTGTGCTCTGGGCAGTGCTGGGGACACAGTCGTGACCACAGCGGTCTCCGGCCCTGCCCTCATGGGGCTCAAGCTTCAGTGGGGGAGACAGACCTGTCCTCAGACAGTCCACAGTGGACCCAGCTGGGATGGGGATCCTCTGAGGGGGTATCTGGCCTCAGCCTGGGAAGGGGTCAGGAAGGGCTTCCTAAAGGAGGGGTCATCCATGCTAGGACTTGGAGGATGAGGAGGTGCTTTCCAGGGATTGAGGGAGGAAAGGGTTCTAGGCGAAAGGAATAGCACATACAAACACTAAGAGACAACGTAGAGCTGGGCATTTGGGGAAATGCAAGAAGTCAGGGTGGTTGAATCATTGCGGAATCCTCAGGGAGCATTGTGGAAGGATGGGGCTGGAGGAGCAGGCAAGGCCAGGACTTGCAGAGTCTTGGGGGGCAAGGGGAGAAGCCAGAGCTCTCCCCTAGGCCACCAGGGGAGCCATGAGCAGAAGGTGGTGGGATGGGGTCAGATTTTCATTTCCAACTCCGATTGCTGGCTCGAAGCAGGCAGGGAGGCTGGGGGTGGGGCTTGCTCTCCTTGGGGGTCCCTGGCCCACCTGACATCTTACTACTCTCCCACCCCGTCTTGCCCACAGGGATTTGGTCTGAGGGAACAGATGGCACGGACATCAACGCTGTGGCCCGCTCCCACGATGGGAAGTTGCTGGCTTCAGCAGATGATTTTGGCAAAGTCCACCTGTTTAACTACCCCTGTTGTCAGCCTCGAGTGAGTCCCTCTAGGGGGCTGGCAGAGGTCGGGGGTGGGGGTGTAAAGAAGCGGGCTTGGGAGCAAAATTCTGGGAGCCCTGATCCAATCCCAGTTCTCTCTGGGCCTCAGTTTCTCCAATTGTACAAGGAAGGCAATGAGTTTGATTCCAGGGACATTTCTTTCTTGCCCTGAAGATCAATGAATGCCAGAGTCTGGTGCTGAAGGCGTGGCTCTAGAGCTCTGAGGTCTATAATTTTTTTTTTTTTTTTAACATGGGCAGGCACCGGGAATCAAACCCGGGTCCTCTGGCATGGCAGGCAAGCGTTCTTGCCACTGAGCCACCGTGGCCCGCCCGAGGTCTGTAAGTTTTGAGATCTTGGGTTCTTTTATCCTGATCAACTCAAGAAACCTACTCTGTGCCTTGGCACAGGGAATACAGCAGCAAATAAGATAGGCAGGGTCATTGCTCTCATGGAGCTGACACTCCCATGGCATAATGGATCCAAGATGCTATAGGTCTAAGGTGTTTTTTTGTTTGTTTTTCGGTTTTACATGGGCAGGCACCAGGAGTTGAACCCAGGTCTCTGGCATGGCAGGCAAGAACTCTGCCTGCTGAGCCACTGTGGCTTGTCCCAGCTCTAAGGTTTTTAGATTCAAAGTGTCCACGATTCTTTTGCAGCTCTAGAACAAAGGTCACAGACTCAAATGCCGTAGGGTCAGACACTCTGCCTGGGGGTGAGGCAGTGGGAAACTTGGGGGCCCTGAGGGAAGCAGGTTGAATGCAGGGAGAAATTGTGGGTTTTCAAGAGAAGCCAGAAATCAGCATTTTAATTCAACCCCCCTCATTTTTTGAACATCAGCAACTATGTTTCCAAAAGTACTGGGTCGTATGCAACGCAGTCACAGGTCACCAGCAGATAACCGTGTCTAAGAACTGGGAATTAATTTTCCCATTCTCTGGTTTTAATTGAGGAGGATTGAGACATTTTACTGGGAGAATTTTTTTTAGACAAAAGCAGAGAGCATAGTACTGGCGCTCTTTTGTACCCCATTACTCACGCTCAGCTCTCACCAGATTTGGAAAACTTATTTCTTCTTTCTCTTTTCTTTTATTTTTCTGTAGTTATTTTAAGCAAACTCCCTACATGAGTTTTCCACCCAAAATTAGCCCCCTAAAAAATAAGGACAGTTCTTAAATACCCCCAGATCCATTAGCAGACCTAATAATTAATATTCATTCCTTAGTAATTAACTGAATCCAATATCCACTCCATATTCAGACTTCCGGATTGTTGCAGAAATGGCCTTTCTACGGTTGCTTTATCTGTTTGAAATTTGGTTATGTCTCAGATCTTCATGGAGAACAGCCTAGTCCACGTGCATGTGTTTCTTTTTTTTTTCATGCCATTGGGTAAACCAGATCGATTCCTCCGTTGGTTGTCAGAGGAGGCATTTATTAAGCAGAGGGGAATGGGGTCGGGTCAGGGCCAGGGGTCAGGTCATGGTCAGACCATGGGGTAGAATCTCTGACCTTTCACTTCTTTCCCTGTAACAGGCCCTCAGCCACAAATACGGAGGACACAGCAGCCATGTGACAAACGTGGCCTTCTTGTGGGATGACAGCATGGTCCTGACAACAGGGGGCAAGGACACCAGCGTGCTGCAGTGGCGGGTGGTCTGAAGCGTGGGGGTCCCAGGGATGTGGAGCTGGGACAGAGTCAGGGTGCCAGGGCTGGGATGCTATTTTTGGGAGATGTCTATTGCTAAGTAGAGAATATATACCCAGAGTATGTCTATAGCAGAGAGGGTTATGGGGTGGGTGGGTAGACCAGCAGAGGTCTCTATTTATCGGGGTAGGGAGAAGGGTCACACTGCTTTGGGGCAGCCATTGGGGTGTTTGGTTTGGGGTGTTTTTTTTTTTTTTTTTTAAGTTTATTTTATATCACCTAGAAATAAAGACATAGGCACTGAGTTGGAGTGTCAATCTCTGCAGAGTTTTTGATGTGTATGAGCATAGATTGTGGGGTGGCTAAAAGTGTTTATGTGTATTGCGGTGTTTGTGATGAGAAAACGTCATTACTTAGGTCTTTATTATTTGCAAGTGACAAATACCATGTTTTGCTGTCACTTTGACCTGCACAGCCAAACAAGGAAGGGCTGAGGTGCCTCTGGGCTTCGCGACCACTGAACCAGGGATTTGAGGTGCTTCCAACATGCTCCCTCCATAGCTTTTCTGACTTCCGAATTGTGTTGGTAATTTTCTCTGGGACCAGTGTGCTACATTACCATAGAAGCATGGCACTTGGCAGCTTCCAAGCTCATTGTCAACCAGCTTCAGAGGGAAGATTGAAACACTCCCTAGGGATGTGAATCTAAACCAAGGGAGGACTGTGATTGGCTCATCTCTAAATCAGTCACTGGGTCAGCAGATTAGTCTACTGTGATTGGCTTCCCCAGACCAATGGTTGTTACCTGGGAGGTGGTATCGTGTGAAAACATGGAAGCTTCCATCTGACGCTCAGGACTGGCCTTCAGGAGAAGGAATGTGTTCAGAGAGGCGGCCTGGTGAGAAACAGATGTCTGGGAGAGTAAAGAATGAGGGCTCTGGATATTGAAATAGAAACCCAACTCTCTCTAGCATAAACAATAAAAAGAAGTTACTAGGGTGGGCCATGGTGGCTCAGCAGGCAGAGTTCTCACCTGCCGTGCCAGAGACATGGGTTCGATTTCTGGTTTGCATTGCCTGCCCATGCAAAAAAAAAAAAAAAAAGAAGAAGTTACTGGTTCATGGACCTAAAGTAGTCCAGGCAGGGCCCAGTGGGATTCAGGGGCGCAAATAAAGTTATCAGGTGTTATGGATTAAATTGTGTCCCCCCCAAAACTTATGTTCAAGTCCTAACCCTGGACCTGTGAATGTGACCTTATTTAGAAATAAGGTCTTTGAAGATGAGATTAGTTAAAATGAGGAAATCTGGACACAGATAAGTCACTAGGGGACAGTGCCATATGACAAGGGAGGCAGAGTTGTTTTTTATTTTAGAGAATACTTTGTTAGTTTCTGTAATCAAACCCATATAGATAAGACCTTACATATTTTAATAATATGGTATCCCTGTACAAATGGAAAAAAATTAAGTTTAATGTTTCTAGACCAATATGGCTAATTTCTGTACATGCCAACGCAACTCAATGCCACTGGGATACTTTTTCCAAAGTTGACAGCACAGCTCAAGTTTCCAAAAATTCAAATTATATATATACATATATATGAATATTTATAAACAGACCAATAACGGTACATTATGCATCAATAGCAGCAACAGTTTTTCCATGTTCTGCAGTTGTCCAAACAAAATTGGAGAGATATCCAGCACACCCCATTAAAAAAAAAAAAAAAGTAAAGTAAAAAACCAAAATCCCAGGGGAGGCAGAGACTGAAGTAAGTGCTACAGCTGCAAGCCAAGGAATACCAAGGATGGTGTATTCATTTCTGGGCTGCTATGACAAATACTGCACAATGGCTTGGCTTAATAGGAATGTACTGGCTCTTGGTTTCAGAGGCTAAAAGGCTTGCTTCCTCCTGGGGACTGTGAGCTGGCCAGATGGCTGGCAATCCTTGGGTTCCGTGGCTTTCTTGTCACCTTGCGATGTCCTCCCTGTCTTCTGAGCAGATGGACTTCCAGCCTCTGCTGCTTCATTTGGCTTTCTCTTCAAAAAGCCTGCAGTAATAAGATTAACTGAAAACATTTTTCCAAAGGTCCTATTTACAGTGGGGTTCACAGCCAGAGGATTGGATTGAGATTAAGAACATGTTTTACTTTTCTGGGTTGCAGAATTCAACATACCACAGCAGGCAAACACCAGATGCTAAAGGTTGAAAGGAAGGGTGCTCTCCTACAGGGAGCATGGTCCTGCAGACATCTAGATTTGGGACTTTCAGGCCCCAGAACTGTGAGACAGCACATTTCTGTTGTTTTAAGCCATGCACTTTGTTAGAGAAGCCCTAGGAAACTAAGACATGGGGATTTTCCCTCTCTCAGCTATTTGCCAAATTCTCCAGAGCAGGCACTTTCCTCCACTGGAGGTGAGAAACAATGTAGCTTAGTGGCTACTTGAACCTGCACTCCCTCTGATACACCATCTGGATCCAAATCCTGGATTCTTAAGTTAGAGGCTGTGTAACAATGAACACATTTTTAAAATTTTTTGTTGATTTTTAACATGCATACAGAGAACACTTGGGTTTCGCTGATATGTACCTTCTGCTGAATTTTCACAAACCAAATACCTCCATGCAATCAGCCCCCAGATGGAGAAATAGAACAGTCCCAGCCCATCCCCAGAAAAAAAAGCCCCTTGTGCTCCCCGCCTCCAGCTTTTGCCCCCAAAGAAGCCACTACCCTGACTTCTGGCACTTCAGAATAGCTTGGTCCATTCCGTACTTCAAATCAGGGGTTGGCAAACTTGTTCTATAAAGGCTCAGATTTACTATTGTAGTGTAGTTATTGCAACCCACACAAGCTCTGTCACAACTAACTCTGTCTGTGAAAGCAACCTAGACAATACATAAATGAGTGAGCATGGCTGTGTTCAAATAAAACTCTTTATGGGCACCAAAATTTTAAATTTTAAAATGTTCGTAACTGTTGCACGTCATGAAATGCTTTTCTTCTTTTGATTTCGTCTTTGCAACCAAATAAAAATGTAAAAATTATTCTTAGCTCATAAGCCATACTAAAAAAACAACAACAACAAAAAAAGCAGGCAAGAGGCAGGATTCGGCTCACAGCTGTAGTTTGCTCACCCTTGCTTTAAATAGCTGGAATCATACCCTGTGAATTTTGGGGTCTGGCTTCTTCCTTGAGCAAGTTAGTAACAGGACCTGACCCATGGGATGCTGTGAAAATTTAATGCCATAAAATACATGGAAAAGCACTTAAGACAGTGCCTGGTACATAACAATCACTCTATAAATGTTAACTATTATTATTTCTACACGGCTGGGAACACAGACACCATCGCGCAGCATCCTGAAAACCCACGTGGTGGCTTCTAAACCAGAGGAAGTCTTTCTCCAGTAGTGCCACAGGATCTCTGGGAGGGATCTGATTGGCTCAGCTTGGATCATGTGGCCACCCTTGAACCAATTGCTGTGGCTCAGGGAATGGAGTCATCTGATTGGTCAGGCCTGGTCATGCGTCTACTCTTAATCTGGGAGAAATTGTGCACCAGGTGTGGGGTTCACAATCCCACCAAAGCGAAGGGGACGTGGGAAGGACCGCGAGCGTGGGGGTGGGGGGAGGGTAGGGCGGGAATAGTTAACGGTGACCGCAGCGAATGTGTGAATATGGGTGACATCCTGGGAGGGCAGGCTCTCACCAATCAGTATCTCTGGAAGTTTGAGATCCTTGTCCCATTATCTTTGCTTAGGGTCTTCTGTGGGTCTGTGGACAGGAGTCATCTGGAGGCTCGACTGGGGGGGGAACCCTGGAACATCCGGACCCACCCTCCCCTCCCCCCATATAGCTCATGCAGCTTCTTAGGGTCTCCCCTCTGCCAAATTTCTCACCGGGTGGCACTGAACTCCCAAAAGCAAGTGTTTCAAGAGGGAGGAAACAATTTGTCATTTCTCTTATCCCTTGAGCCCAGAGCTAGCATCCTGTCCCTTCTGCCCTGCTCTGTTTGCTAATATGAGTCATAGGCCCGCCAGATTTAACTGTGGGAGGGGATTATACTAGGGTGTCAATATCAGGAGGTCTGGTTAGCTGGGGGCCACCTTTAGAGGCCACAGTTCTACCCTTAGGGGTCCTTTCCGTTCATTCATTCACTATTTACCATCTTTCACTGATCTGCGACACCGTCAACTATAAGACATGCTATGATTTTCATATTCTTTTAGAGGTTGGGGGAACAGGAAAACACAAAATCAAATAGGTAAATAAGGTAGTTTCAAATAGTTTGGGTGCTGTGAAGGCAATAAGCAGGATGTTGGATGTGACTGGGGGGCTAGTTTACATTGAGTGGCCCAGGAAGACCTCTCAGCAGGGGACGTGCAAGCTGAGACCTAATCATAAGAAGGAGCCAGACATGGAAAGAGTGTTCCAGGCAGAGGGAACAGGAAGGCTATGCTTTTACTCATGTGCCTGGGTGTATTGGTTGTCTCTTGCTGTGTAACAAATTACCATGAACTTAGGTGCTTAAAGTAGCAGGCGTTTATTATTTCATACAGTCTGAAGTTCAGGAATCCAGGCAAAGTTTAGCTGGAGCCTCTCTCAGGGTGCAGTCAGGGTTTTGGCTCAGACTAAGTTTTCATCTCAAATCTTGGCTGGAGAAGGTCTGCTAAAAACTCACATGGCTGTTGGCGGGATTTGGTTCCTTGAAAGTTGTTGAATGGAAGGTCTGCATTCTCTCGCTGGCTGTGGCTGGAGGCCTCCCTCCATCTCTTGCCACGTAGGTCTTCTCCCAACAATGGCCTGCTCCATCAAAGCCTGCAAGAGAAAGTGTCTACTAGCAAGACTGCAGTTACTATCTCACATAACATAATCATGGACGTGACATCCCATCGCTTTTGCCACATTCTGTTGGTAAGAAGTGAGCCACAGATCCTGCCTACACAAGGGGTGGGGATGACACAAGGATATGGCTAGCAGGAGATGGGAACCACTAGGGGCCATCTTAGAGTGTACCCTCCTCAGTCCAAGTGGCCTTGTGTGGCCTCACACACTGCAACTTTCCTGTCACCCCACCTTAGGCATGGTTTGAATAGTCCATGAAATGAGGGGACCTAGTGAACATCTGTTGTTTTTGTCTTCCCGGCACTTCCCCTTTGTTCCAGTTTGAAACTGTTTAACCACAGAAAAGCCATGTTCTTTAATCCTCTTTCAATATTGTTGGGTGGGACCTTTTGATTAGGTGGTTTCTGTGGAGATGTGTCTCAACCCATTCGAGGTGGGATTGCTTACTGGAGTCCTTTACGAGGGAACCATTTTGGAAAAAGCTTTAGGGATGACACAGGCAGAGATCTTTGGAGATGCAGAAGGAGAACGCCCCCAGGGAAGCCTTTTGAAAGGAAAAGCTGGGAGAGAAAAGTAGCACACTCCCCATGTGCCTTCCCAGCTAACAGAGGAATCCCGATCATCAGCCCTTTTATTTTCTTTCATTAATTTATTTTTTATTTATGATACATAACCACATACAAACACAAACATTCTTATCATATGATCATTCCGTTCTTGTTATATAATCAGTAACCCACACTATCATCACACAGTTGCATATTCATCATCATGATCATTTCTTAGAGTATCTGTATCAATTCAGAAAAAGCAGTAAAAAGAAAACAGAAAAAAATTCATATATACCATACCCCTTACCCCTCCCCTTCACCAATCACCAGCATTTCAATCTACTAAATTTATTTTAACATTGGTTCCCCCTATTATTTATTTATTTTTAATCAATATGTTTTACTTGTCCATCCAAAAGGTAGACAAAAGGAGCATCAGACACAAGGCTCTCATAACCACACAGTCACACTGCAACAGCCATATCATCATACAATCATCTTCAAGAGACATGGCCACCGGATCACAGCTCCACATTTTCAGGCAGTTTCCTCCAGCCTCTTCATTACACCTTAACTACGCAGGTGATATCTATTTAATGCATAAAAATAACCATGAGGATAACCTCTCCACTCTGTTTGGAATCTCTCAGCCACTGACACTTTGTTTTGTCTCATTTCGCTCTTCCCCCTTTCAGTCAAGAAGGTTTTCTCAATCCGTTGATGCTGAGTCTCAGCTCATTCTAGGATTTCTGTCCCACATTGCCAGGAAGGTCCACACCCCTGGGAGTCATGTCCCACGTAGAGAGGGGGAGGGCAGTGAGTTTGTTTGCTGTGTTGGTCAAGAGAGAGAGGCCACATCTGAGCAACAGAAGAGGTTCTCTTGGGGGTGACTCTTAGGCCTAATTTTAAGAAGGCTTAGCCTATCCTTTGGGGGATTAAGTTTCATATGAGCAACCCCCAAGACTGGAAGCTCGGTCTATTGCTTTGATTGTCCTCACTGCCTGTGAGAATATCAAGAATTCTCCACTTGAGGAAGCTGAACTTTCCCCCTTTCTCACCATTCCCCCTAGGGGACTCTGCAAATACTTCCCTATTCACCGTCAGCCCTTTCTTGAGTCAAGGTAACTGTGCCAGTTTGAAAGGATTATGTACTCTAGAAAAGCCATGTTTTAATCCTGAGCCATTTTGCAGAGGCAGCCATTTCTTCTAATCCCTATTCAGCACTGTAGGTTGGAAATTTGTTTAGATTATCTCCATGGAGATGCAGCTCACCCAATTGTGGGTATTAACCTTTGATTAGAGGGAGCTGTGACTCCACCCATTCCAGGTGGGTCTTAATTAGTTTACTGGAATCTTTTAAAGGAGGAAACGTTTTGGTGAAAGCTTCGGATTCTGAAAAAGCTTGAGTCACAAGAACCACGAGAGCCCACACAGCCAGAGACCTTTGGAGATGAAGAAGGAAAATGCCCCCAGGGGAACTTCATGAAACAAGAAGCCTGGAGAGAAAGCTAGCAGACATCGCCATGTTCGCCATGTGCCTTTCCAGTTGAGAGAGAAACCCTGAACGTCATTGGCCTTTTGGAACCGAGGTATCTTTCCCTGGATGCCTTAGATTGGATATTTCTGTAGATTTGCTTTAATTTGGACATTTTCACGGCCTTAGAACTGTAAACTTGTAACTTATTAAATTCCCCTTTTTAAAAGCCGTTCCAGTTCTGGTATGTTGCATTCTGGCAGCTTGCAAACCAGAAGAGTAACTTTTTCTGGATGCCTTAGTTTGGACATTTTATGGCCTTAGAACTGTAAACTTGCAATTTAATACATTCCTTTTGTAAAAGTCAGCCCATTCCTGGTACATTGCATTCCAACAGCATTAACAAATACATACTTTCTACCAGGGAAAATTCCTTTCCCCCCATCCATGGGGTAGGCCTAGGACCGTGAATGTGCTATGATTCCTGCCACAGGAGGGGACAGGTAACTCAGGCCTACCCAATCATAGAACTCCAACCCCATGCCACAGTGATTAGCCTCCTGATGGATATGTGACCCAAGTGGGCCAAGGGGAAGCCTTGCCTGGAGATTTCATATGCTATCCCTGGGAGAAAGAACCTCTTTACTTCTTCTGAAGTTGCTAAGCTAGTGCGAACCACAGACCATCTTGGAGATGAGCAGATCCAAGACAGAGAGAGACTTCCCAACATCATTTCAGCCATGGATCCAGCTGTGCTCGATTATAGAAATAAGTCCACTTATACATCCCATTTTCTATGTAAGCAATTATGAGTTTAGATTATATCACTTTACTGAAAAAATTCTGATTCAAGCAGGTATCACCCATCTCAAGGCAGCACCTGTTCTTAGAAATTTTTTTTTTACCCTGATGAGCTTCATCTTTATCTACCTAGTGACAACTCTTGAAAGTTTTGAAGACAGAGAGATACCCTATGTTAGGATCTGTTATCTTTGTCAGGTCAGAATTAATTGATTCATTCATTTCAAATATGTAAGGTGAAGTTTAGGAATGTCAAGACAAAATGATTCAATTGTTCAAAGTCAATAAATTGGTTCAAAGTTCCACTAGAACCAATTTCTAAAAAGGAGATTGGTGATAACTCCATTTTTAAAAACTTTTTTTATTGTATAATATAACATTTATACAAAGCAAAGAAAGCAAAAAGCAATAATTTTCAAAGCATTCTTCAAAAAGTAGTTACAACACTCACCAGAATGGCCATTATCAACAAAACAGAAAATGACAAGTGCTGGAGAGGATGCGGAGAAAGAGGCACACTTATCCACTGTTGGTGGGAATGTCAAATGGTGCAACCACTGTGGAAGGCAGTTTGGCGGTTCCTCAAAAAGCTGAATATAGAATTGCCATACGACCCAGCAATACCATTGCTAGGTATCTACTCAAAGGACTTAAGGGCAAAGACACAAACAGACATTTGCACACCAATGTTTATAGCAGCGTTATTTACAATTGCAAAGAGATGGAAACAGCCAAAATGTCCATCAACAGAAGAATGGCTAAACAAACTGTGGTATATACATACGATGGAATATTATGCTGCTTTAAGACAAGATAAACTTATGAAGCATGTAATAACATGGATGGACCTAGAGAATATTATGCTGAGTGAGTCCAGCCAAAAACTAAAGGACAAATACTGTATGGTCCCACTGATGTGAACAGACATTCGAGAATAAACTTGAAATATGTCATTGGTACCAGAGTCCAGCAGAAGTTAGAAACAGGGTAAGATAATGGGTAATTGAAGCTGAAGGGATACAGACTGTGCAACAGGACTAGATACAAAAACTCAAAAATGGACAGCACAATAATACCTAATTGTAAAGTAATCATGTTAAAACACTGAATGAAGCTGCATCTGAGCTATAGGGTTTTTTTTTTTACTATTATTACTACTTTTATTTCTTTTCTCTATATTAACATTCTATATCTTTTTCTGTTGTGTTGCTAGTTCCTCTAAACCGATGCAAATGTACTAAGAAACGATGATCATGCATCTATGTGATGATGTTAAGAATTACTGATTGCATATGTAGAATGGTATGATTTCTAAATGTTGGGTTAATTTCTTTTTTTTTTTCCGTTAATTAAAAAAAAAAAAAAAAGTAGTTACAGGACAAATCCCAGAATTTGTCATGGACTACCATAACATCATCTCAGATTTTTCCTTCTAGCTGCTCCAAAACATGGGAGACTAGAATGAATAAATATATATATATGTTTAATCATCACAATCAGCTTTTTTTGTGAAAAATAACATATATACAAAAAAGCAGTAAATTTCAAAGCGTAGCACAACAATTACTTGTAGAACAGCATTCAGAGTTTAGTATGGGTTACAATTCCATAATTTTAGGTTTTTACTTCTAGCTGCTCTAAAATAATGGAGACTAAAAGAAATGTCAGTATAATGATTCAGCAATCATATTCGTTTGTTAAACCCTAGTTTCTCTGTATAACTCCACCATCATCTTTGATCTTTCTCCCACTCTTTGGAAGTATTTGGGCTGTGCCCATTCTAACTTTCTCATGTTGGAAGGGGCTTTCAGTAATATTGGCTCGGGAAGTGGAACTAGCTGATATTCTGGAGAGGCTGGCCCCTCTAGGTTTCAGGACTTGTCTGGTCCAGGGACCCATCTGGAGGTTGTAAGTTTCCAGAAAGTTACACTAGTGCGTGGAACATTTGTGGAATCTTATGTTGCCCTACGTGCTCTTTAGGATTTGCTGGAATGGTTTGGTTGGAGTTTGGCAAGTTATGGTAGGTAGCAATGTCTAACTGAAGCTTGCATAAGAGTGACCTCCAGAGTAGCCTCTTGACTGTGTTTGCACTCTCTCAGCCACTGATATCTTACTTGTTATACTTCTTTTCCCTCATTTGGTCAGGATGGCATTGTTGATCCCATGGTGCAAGGGGCAGACTCATCCCTGGGAGTCCTTTCCCATGCCTCCAGAGAGACTGTTACCCCTGGATATCATATCCCACGTAGTGGGGAGGGCAATGATTTCACTTGCAGAGTTGGGCTTAGAGAGACTGAGACCACATCTGAGCAACAAAAGAGGTCCTCAGGAAGTAACTCTTAGGCATATCTATAAGTAGGCTGAGCTTCTCCGCTACATACATGAGCTTCACAACAGCAAGCCTCAAGATCAAGGGCTTGACCTACTGATTTGGGTGTCCGTAATGTTTGACACAGAATCAGAGGTGTTCTAGTTTGCTAGATGCCAGAATGCAATATATGAGAAATAAAATGGCTTTTAAAAAGGGGAATTTAATAGGTTGCTAAATTTACAGTTCCAAGGCTGAGAAAATGTCCCAGTTAAAACAAGTCTATAGAAATGTCCAATCTAAGGCATCCAAGGAAAGATACCTTGATTCAAGAAGGCTGATGAAGTTCAGGGTTTCTCTCTCAAGTGGAAGGGCATATAGCGAACATGGTGTCATCTGCTAGCTTCTTCTCCTGGCTTCTTGTTTCATGAAGCTCCCCAGGAGGCATTTTCCTTCTTCATCTCCAAAGGTCACTGGCTGGTAGAGTCTGCTTCTTGTGGCTATGTCGTTCTACTCTGCTCTCTCTAAATCTCTTTCATTCTCCAAAATGTTCCCTCTTTTATAGGACTCCAGAAACTAATCAAGACCCACCCAAATGGGTGGAGACACATTTCCCCCAATCCAGCTTAACAACCACTCTTGATTGAGTTACCTCTCCAGGGAGATGAACTAATTATAGATTCAAACATGCAGTATTGAATAGGGATTATTCTGTCTTTATGAAATGGGATTCAGATTAAAACATGGCTTTTCTAGGGGACATGCATCCTTTCAAACCAGCACAAGGGGTTTCCCCGATGGTAAAGGCGATAACTCCATTTTAATTAATTAGTTCATTTTGGATGCTACATAGATGGGGAGTTCATTTTTTCAACTCTCTCTGCTCTGCTGTATGTTTGAAATTTTTATAATAAAATTATTTTTGAAAAGTCACAGACATGATTGAACCTTTCCTTTTCACATGAAGCTGACAAAGTACAAATGTTTGTCTGTGGTCAATGTTTCAGCCACTGTGTCTTGCTGACAACAGGAGGAACTGTCTCTGGCTGCCTTAGGCAGAGAAGGGGATTATCAAAACCACGGTTCTCAAAGTGTGGTTTCCGGACTAGCACTATCAGCATCCCCTGTGTTTCAGTTTCCTGGCTGCTAAAACAAATAGCGTGCAATGGGTTGGCTTAAACAGTGGGAAATTAATGGTTTACAGTTTTTGATGCTGGGAGAAGTCGAAAATTGAGTCATCATCGAGGTGATGCTTTCTCCCAGAAGGCTGTGGCATTGTGGGCATGACTGCCAGGGCTCCTTGATCCTTGGCTTTTCCATCACATGGCGGCCTGAATTGCTTCTCTTTTCTCCTCCAATTTCCATTGATTTTGGCTTCGTCCCATGGCTTTATTTCTGTCTGATTTTCACTCTGTTCATAAAGGACTCCAGCAATCCCGATTAACTGATTCAGTAGTGTTCGGGTTTGCAAGCTGCCAGAATGTGATATACCAGAAACAGAATGACTTTCTAAAAAGGGGAATTTAATAAGTTGCTAGTTTACAGTTCTAAGGTTGAGAAAATGTCCAAATTAAATCAAGGCTATAGAAATGTCCAATCTAAGGCATCAGGGAAAGATATCTTGGTTCAAGAAGGCTGATGACATTCAGGGATTCTCTCCTAACTGGAAAGGCACATGGTGAACACGGGACGTCTGCTTGCTTTCTCTCCAGGCTTCTTGTTTCAGGAAGCTCCCTCGGGGGCATATTCCTTCTTCATCTCCAAAGGTTTCTGGCTGTGTGGGCTCTGTCACTTCTAGTGGCTCTGAAGCTTTTTCCAAAATATTTCTTTTTCTAAAGGATTCCAGTAAACTAATCAAGACCCACCTGGAATGGGTAGAGTCACATTTTCCTCTAATCAAAGATTAATACTCACCATTGGGTGAGTCACGTCTCCATGGAGATAATCTAATCAAGTATCCAACCTACCGTACTGAATAAGGATTAGAAGAAACAGCTACCTCCACAAGGTGCGTCAGGATTATAACGTGGGTTTTTTAGGGTACATAATCCTTTTAAACCAGCACAAATGAGATCACGCCTGAACTGAAGTAGTTCTGTTACCACGTCCTCATGCTACCTCGTTATAGTTGCATCCTCCCGTCCCCCTCCCCATCCCTAGCCCTGACACTCATCCGTTACCCTGCTCTGTAATTTTGAAGAATGTTATCTAAACAGAATCCTACAATATATAAACTTTTTTTTTTCAACCAAGAAGCCACCAAGTGCATTGCCAGAGAAAGCCAAGAAACCCCAAACATTGCCTGCCAGCCAGAATATCCTGCCTCAAGAGGAAGCAAATCTTCTAGCCTCTGAAACTGTGAACAAATAAATTCCCATTGCTAAGCCAACTCATTGTATGGTATTTACTTCAGCAGCTTGGAAACTAAAGCATTTGTTGTGCTTTTGGTGGATACCTAAGAATCCACTGCAGAAGCCCAGGTCATGAAGATTTGCTCCTATATAATCTTCTAGGAGCTTTATAGTTATAGCTCTTATACTTAGATCATTGATCCTTTTTCAGTCACTTTTGCATATGGTTGAGGTTGGGGTCTAATTTCATTCTTCTGCATATCACAGTCCAGTTTGCCCAACACCATTTGTTGAAGAGACTTCTTTTCCCCCACTGCATGTTCTTAGCACCTTTGTCAAAAATCAATTTGCCAGAGATGTCTAAGTTTTCAATGCTGTCCGACTATCTACTTGTCTATCTTTATGCCAGTCCCACACTGGATTACTATTGCCTTGAAGTAAGATTTGAAATCAGAAAGTGTGCGTCCTAGAGCCCTGTTATTCCTCAGGATTGTTTTTGCTATTCAGGGCATCTTGCAGTTCCATATGAATATGAGAAATCAGTTTTCCCATTTCTGCAAAAAACAGCTGTTGTAATTTTGATAGGAGTTGCATTTAATTAATGTATTGATTTGGGTAATAGCGACATATTAACAATGTTATCTCTTCTAATCCATGGACATAGGATGTCCTACCATTTATTTAGATCTTCTTTAAGTTTTTTTTCAGCAGTATTTTGTAGTTTTCTGTATACAAGTCTTTTGTATCCTTGGTTTAATGTATTCATAGGCATTTTGTTTTTTTAGATACTA
Organism: Tamandua tetradactyla; assembly: GCF_023851605.1. NCBI lineage: Eukaryota > Metazoa > Chordata > Mammalia > Pilosa > Myrmecophagidae > Tamandua > Tamandua tetradactyla. Next base: position 15,404,243 of record NC_135342.1, read on the forward strand.
TTGTAAACATCATTGTTATCTCAATTTCCTGTTCGGATTGTCCATTGCAAATGCAACTATTTGTGTGTGTGTTGATCTAGTACCCTGTCACTTTCCTGAAGTCATTTATTGTTCCATAGGTTTCTTATGGATTCCTTTGGATCTTCTGTGATAAGATCATGCCATCTACAAATAAAGATATTTAACTTCCTCCTTTCCAACTTGGATATCTTTTCTTCTTTGTGCCTAATGGCTCTGGCAAGAAGTTCTAGTACAATATTGGACAGTGGTGGTGAAAGCAGGTATCCGTGTCTCATTGTTGATCTCAGGAGAAAGCTTTACGTCTTTTATCGTTGAAAATGATGTTAACTGGGTTTTTCATAAATGGCCTTTATCCTGTTGAGAATGTTCCTTCCTCTTCCCGCTTTTTTCAGCATTTTTATCAAGAAAGGGTGCTGGATTTTGTCAATGCCTTTTCTGTATCTATTGAGATAATCATGTTTGAGGCTTTTTGTTTTCCTTAACTCTATTTAGGTAGTGTATTACATTGGCTGATTTGTGTATGCTGAGCCAGCCTCGCATTCCCAGGATAAATCCCACTTGGTCATGGTGTATAATCTTTTTAATTCTGTGTTGAGTTCAAATATGTATCCTTTTGAGATTGGCTTTTACCATTAGGCATAACGCCCTTGAGATTCATCCCATTTGTTTTATGTATCAAAAGTTCACCTCTTTTTATTTGAATAGTATTCCAATTGTGGAAGGAGGTTGCAGGGGTTGTAGGCCAGGGTTCTATTGTCAAATGTGGTCTGGCCATTATCTGTGTGTACATTCAGCCTGTCAGTCGCCTTTTGTTCATTCTTTCACTTGAGAGTGGTTGACCAATTAGTGAAGATCCAGGTCTTCACCACTCAGGAATGTCCAGGGTATTTATTGCCAGTGGTAGCCTGAGATCTTCTTGATCATTTTATTGCAACATCATGGTCATCTTCTGATGAGAGAGTGGCCATACAGAACCACTGGAGTCTGGATAGAATGTCACAGAGCAGCATCATGACCACTAAGACAAAAATGAAAGCAATTAATCATCTCTGAAGATGCTGCAGACCCAGGAATCCCAACTGCTCAACCCAGGCCAACAAAACATGGACCATGAGTATCAATCTTAAAGAGCCCAACTAGCTTTTCCACCAGGCCATGTACAGCTTGTTCTACCTTTCTTGTTTCATTGATCCAAATATAGTAAGAAGTATTAGCTCTTCCACGTGGCACATATTTGGCCCATCATCTGACAAAGGTTGCCAAATTGAAATTTAGAATTGCCTAGGGATAGATAAATAGAGTGTTGCAATTGGTTCTTTTTTGGCTGAGAGGGACATTGGCACAGTCAAAAGTTTATCTGTGGGTGGTGTGATGGTGGCTCAGTGGCAGAATTCTTGCCTGCCATGCTGGAGACCTGGGCTTGATTCCCAGTACCTGCCCTTGCCAAGAACAAAACAGTTTAATCTCATTTGTCCATGTAGGTGAAAGTGGAAACACCACTGACTGTAATTCCCTATAGTCTCATATCATGATCCTGTAATTATCCAGAGTTGATTTTAAATCACGGGGTTATGGTGATGAGGGCATATCTAGCAATCAGTAAGACTGAGGATAGTGACTACTGTTTGGGATCATCTAAAATGGTGTTAGAACAAGTACATTCTGACCTAAAATTATCAGGAAGAAGATAAAGAGAAACAGAGCTTCTAGGAGTAGATGACAACCATGGGTCTGTAGAAAACAAGAAGAATGTTTATAACAAGCAAGTGAAAAACAAAACAGGAACTGCACAAGGGTTTTTGTGTGATGGCTTGGGCAGAAGCTGTCCCACTATCTGAGATCCTCTCGTTCAGAAGGTCTTGGGTCAGCTGCCTACTTCTGAAGGCCAACTGCTTCCAGAAGAGCTTTAAGAATCCTCATCTTGAGATTTCCTATTAGACTAACATTCCATTTGTGTGGAATTCTGGATTAGCTTCTTTAGTTGTGAAATGTGAATCCAAGGATTGACCCCCCTGGAGATTCACTGCTGTATTTGTTGTTAATAATACCTGATAAGTCCCCTCTTCTGACATACAAGAACAGTTTTCCTCTGATGTGTCTTTTAGTAGACAAATTCTGCTGGTTGAACATCATGAATTAGCTGTTTAGGAATATGGTGTGGGGAGGCAGATGTAACCTGTGTAATGACAGGACTGGGTATGGTACGAGAGTTCCTTGCAACATTTTGCCATGTTTACCTGTAACAGGGCAGAATGGAGTATCAGAGGTGAAATTACTAAGTGCATGGGTCTTCCAGTTACCAGCTCATAGCAGGGTGTGGACCACATGGCTTTAAGGGATGGTGGGAATACTTTGGCCAAAGAACTCAAGGATTCCTTTAATTTTTGCTAATTTTAGTGTATTAGTCCCATCGGTTCTTCTTACCTTTTCAGGAGATTGTGGGTGGTGAGGGCAGAATGGTTAGCAGACATGTCTTCCAGACATGTCCAAGTTGTAATCCCTGGAACGTGTGAACCTTACATGGCAGAAGGGACTTGGCAGATGTGATTAGGTAAAGATCTTGAGTTGGAGAGATTAGGTTGGATTAGCTGAGTGGGGTCAACGTATGCACAAGGGTCATTCTAAATGAAATGGGAGGCAGGAGAGTTGGAGTCAGAGGAGATATACCTCAGTGTGAAAAAGACTCAGATGGCCATTGGTGGCTCTGAAGATGGCGGAATGGGTTGCAGGCCAGGGAATGCGGGCAACCTCTAAAATCTGGAAAAGACATTAGAATGGATTCTCTTCTAAAGCCTCTAGAAGGAACGCAGCCCAGCCCACACCTTGATTTTACCGCAGGAGAACCAATTTCAGCTCTCTCACCTCCAAAACCGTAAGATAAGAAATCTGTGTTAAGTTTGTAGCCACTAGGTTTGTGGTAATTAGTTCCAGCACCGATAGGAAACTAATACAGACAGTACAGTTTTTGAGTAAGGGGTAACACCTTCTTTATAAAGTTCTTTTTATAAGGATTTCCATAAAGCATGTGCCTTGATCTACTTGATATAAAAAATTCTTATGCCCCAGGTTGGGAAATAAGAATCAAGCGGCTTTGTACGGAATGTAAAAGTTGTAGCTTCTCAGCAAGAAAATGCTTCAATCCATCTTGAAAATGGACATGACATACAATAACTAAAACATGTCCAAATCCTATGGAGGATGGAAGTTGGAGAAAGTCAATCTGAAGGGACTTGAGGTTTGGCTTCCTAGTCCTATCCCACTTTTATAGCTTATCCAGAATTATATTGTTGACAGGTGACATGTGACCCCAAAACAACCTCAGCTGTCTTTCCCCATCAATGTTGATTTGAGACCGTCATCAATTTGTTCCCGAATAGTTTCCAGGAGAAATTTAGCTAATACCCATTATAAATCTTCTGGTGCCACCAAGCGGTCATTTGGGGAGCGCCAGAGATTATCTGAGTGAGGGGGTACGGACAGATTTTTAATTCCGTGCTTCCTTTATTAGGGGCTAAATATTGATTTTCAAAAACATTTTTTATTATGAAATATATATACAAAAAAAGCAATACATTCTTTTCCTAAATCGATGCAAATGTACTAAGAAATGATGATCATGCATCTATGTGATGATGTTAAGAACTACTGATTGCATATGTAGAATGGAATGATTTCTAAATGTTGTGTTAATTTCTTTTTTTTTATTTTTATTTTTTTTCTTTCTTTCTGTTAATAAAAAAATAAAAAAAAATAAAATAAAAGCAATACATTTCAAAATACATTGTAACAAGTAGTTATAGAACAGATTTCAGAATTTGTATGGTTTACTTTTCCACAGTTCTAGGTTCTTCCTTGTAGCTGCTCCAAGACACTGGAGACTGAGAGAAATATCGATAGAGTGATTGAGCAGTGCATACTCATTTGTTAAATCCTATCTTCTCTGTGATAACTCCTCCTACTCCTTTGATCCTTCTCCCAATCTTTAGGGGTATTTGGGCTCTGCCTTTTCTAACTTTTTCGTGTTGGAAAGGGTCATCGATAATATGGGATAAGGGGATGGAACCGTTTTGTAGACTCTCAGATGGAGCCCTAGGTTTTCTTTAGGGTTAACAGGAATGGTTTTGGTTGAGGTTTGGCAAACTGTGACAATTAGCAATATTTAGCTAAAGCTTGTGTTAAGAGTGGCTATTGCACCATGGATGGCTTCTAACCCTGGACCCCCAGCATGAAAGAGATAATAGAAGATGCCCCCACATCAGCTGTCTTGCTGGATCATTGTCACTTCTCTCAGGTCATCTTTTTAAATTTTTAAAAAATTTTATTTATTTACTAATTTAAAAATTAAGAACAGACAAACAAAAACATTAACATATCATTCCGTTCTACATATATAATCAGTAATTCTCAATATCATCACATAGTTGCATATTCATCATTTCTTAGAACATTTGCATCAATTCAGAAAAAGAAATAAAAAGACTACAGAAAAAGAAATAAAATAACAGAGAGAAAAAAAAAGATTATACATACCATACCCCTTACCCCTCCCTTTCATTGATCACTAGCATTTCAAACTAAATTTATTTTAACATTTGTTCCCCCTGTTATTTATTTTTATTCCATATGTTCTACTCGTCTGTTGACAGGGTAGATAAAAGGAGCATCAGACACAAGGTTTTCACAATCACACGGTCACATTGTGAAAACTATATCATTATTCAATCATCCTCAAGAAACATGGCTACTGGAACACAGCTCTACATTTTCAGGCAGTTCCCTTCAGCCTCTCCATTACATCTTGAATAACAAGGTGATATCTACTTAATGCATAACAATAACCTCCAGGATAACCTCTGGACTCTGTTCGGAATCTCTCAGCCATTGACACTTTGTCTCATTTCACTCTTCCCCCTTTTGGTCAAGAAGGTTTTCTCAGTCCCTTGATGCTGAGTCCCAGCTCATTCCAGGATTTCTGTCCCATGTTGCCAGGAAGGTCCACACCCCTGGGAGTCATGTCCCAACAGGTCATCTTTAACAGTGTGGAGAAGTTCTATGTACCTGGAGGGGGTGTCACATGTTATTTTACTCTCCTGCAGCATTTTTTCCCCTGTCGAAAGGATTGGATTGGCATCTTCAGAATGGGATGGGAAACAACCCGTGTCCTTCGTGTGGGTTCCTTTGCCCATTGACCTAAACAACGAACCATCCAAACGACAGGAAGTTCAAGTCAAAGCTCATTACCTGCCCAAGGCTGATGAATATTACCAGTTCTGCTATGTGGATCAAGATGGTGTGGTACAGGGAGCAAGTGTCCCTTTCCAGTTCCATCCAGAAAGTGAGGAAGACATCCCGGTTGTTACCACTCAAGATGAGGTGGAAGAGATTGGGCAGCGCAACAAAGTACGTTGCAAAGAAGACCAGGACTCGGAGGCCAGCTGTCGCGGTCCCCAGAAGCAGAATTCAGACGTGCAGGCTGAGCTCCAGAAGATGCAGGAATTACAGGAGGAGCTCAAAACCCTAAAGAATCTCAAGAAGAAGTTGGAAAACAAAGTGAAAGAGCAGAAGAACTCTTGGGAGACAGAACGGCTTCAACTCAAAGACTGAAACCAGAAGACATCCTCAGAAAATGAGACAATGGGAGTCAGAGCAGATTAGCTTCAGGCCCAGCTGTCAATTCAAGAGAAAGAAATGGAAAAGCTTGTTCAAGGAGATCAGGATAAGACAGACGGTCTGGGGCATCTGAAAAAGGAAAATGGCCAACTGTTTCTCAATTTAACTGAACAGAGGAAGCACCGGAAGAAGCCCGAGTAGGCAGTGAAGATGAAGCAAAAGGAAACTACTGCAACAAGGAAACAACAGGAGCTAAGGGACCACAACTATGACCTGTCAGAAAGACTGAGTGCGAACGAGTTTATGCATACAGTTCTGCAGGGCGATTAAGAGAGAATAGAAGAAGAAAATGATCTTTTGAAGAGAGAAAACAGCAGGTCGCTGTGTTCCATGGGTCTAGATTTGGATTCTTTGCCGTATCGAGTTCCTACGTCAGTTCAAGGGGGTACAGGACAAAATCCTGGATTTGTCTCTGGAAATCCATATTCTGGTATCCAAGAAAGTTCTGCCCCCAATCTGCTCTCCGTCAAGAAATGTCCCACCTGCCGAGCAGATTTTGCTGATGATATTAATGATGCCTGTCCTTTGTTTGAGTTGTCCAGTTTGTGACAAGATCTTCTCAGCAGGCAAGAGGCAGATCGTTGAAGAGCATGTATTTTGTCACTCTTTATAAATATCAGAGCCTCCTGGATTTACATTGTAGATAAATTCTATAGAGTAGGATCTACAGCTTCTACTATCAGTTATGACTCAAGATCCTGTCTAACCTGAAAATATTAGAGTTTTATTCAGCCCTGCCCTAGAGGTGGAGCCACGACAACTATCTCAACTATCTGAAGAATAGTGTTAAGGGCTGTTACTTCCATCCATGTGGGCTATTGCTTTGTAAGTCAGGTAACTCGAGGCTGTATCAGCTTCTCACCTGTAGCGTCCATTCTTCCAAGGGTCTCCAGTACAGGGACCCTGGAATGAAACTGACCTGGCTATTCACAACAAGCCTTCTTAGTTCTCCAAATTGCCCCACTGCCATTCCAGATAAGGCTTTGAGTGTTTTTGCACTCAGCCCTCCATCCTAATCCTGGGCTAGAGATTAAGCAAAAATTGAGTATTTCTTCCGCTTCAGGACTCGTTCTCTGATTACATTAGACCAGGCAAAATGGCACAGCAGAGAACTCTGCCATCTCAATTTGGATGCCAAGGGTTTCTTATGCTGATTTCTCAGTTTCCAACAAAAGCTTCTTATTTTTAACTATGGACATGAAACGTTATTTCCATCACAGAAAGCCTTCTTCCTTTCTGGTTGACATTTTCTACTTTTTGATCTTTCCTATGCATGTAATTTTATTGTTGTAATCCTTTCTTAATGTTTAGTATAAGTTATTAGAAACTGTATGGGTTTGAAATTTTCTGAGCAGGTGAGTTTGAACATGGGTAAGTGTGTAATGAGACAACTATTGTTAATCTCTAATATTGTTCTAATTTGCTAGTTGCCGGAATGCAACACACCAGAGATGGATTGGCTTTTAATAAAAGAGGATTTATTTTGTTAGTTCTTCGGAGGAAAGGCAGATAACTTTCAACTGAGGCTCTTTCTTACGTGGTGTGCTGGTTTGAAAGGATGTATGGCCCCTAGAAAAGCCATGTTTTAATCAAAATCCCATTTCATAAAGTTAGAATAATCAATACTGTATGTTTGAAACTGTAATCAGATCATCTCCCTGGATGATGTGATTTAGTCAAGAGTGGTTGTTAAACTGGATTAGGTGACGACGTGTCTCCACCCATTTGGGTGGGTCTTGATCAGTTTATTGGAGTCCTATAAAAGAGGAAATGTTTTGGAGAATGGGAGATTCTGAGAGAGCAGAGAATGCTACAGCACCACGAAGCAGAGAGTCCAGGAGCCAGCCACCTTTGGAGATGAAGAAGGAAAACGCCTCCCAGGGAGCTTGATGAAACCAGGAGCCAGGAGAGAAAGTTAGCAGATGACGCTGTGTTCACCGTGTGCCTTTCCAGCTGGGAGAGAAGCCCTCACTGGGTCTCTGCCATGTGTCTTCTCATTTGAGAGAGAAACCCTGAACTTCATCGGCCTTCTTGAACCAAGGTATCTTTCCCTGGATGGATGCCTTAGATTGGACATTTCTATAGACTTGTTTTAATTGGGACATTTTCTCAGCCTTAGAGCTGTAAACTAGCAACTTACTAAATTCCCCTTTTTAAAAAACATTCTATTTCTGGTAATTTGCATTCTGGCAGCTAGCAAACTAGAACACGTGGCAAGGAACAAGGTGATCTCTGTTGGCCTTCTCTCCATACCTCTGGGTTCCAACAACTTTCCTCAGAGTGATTCCTTTCTGCATCTCCAAAGGCCTGGGCTGAGCTGTGAGTGGTGAGATGAGGTATGCTGGGCTGCTTGGGCTGTGCTATGTTGAGCTCTCTCATTTAAGCACCAGACAATTAAATCAAACATCATTCATTGCAGCAGGCACGCCTCCTAGCCGACTGCAGATGTAATGAGATGAGGTTCACATACCATTGGCTCATGTCCACAGCAACAGAACTAGGTGCCTTCACCTGGCCAAGTTGACAACTGAATCTCAGTACCACAAATACCAAAAATAAACTCATTCTTTATTAAAAAAAAAAAGTAGCCTCTAGAATAGCCTCTCGACTCTATTGAACTCTCTTAGCCACTGATACCTTATTTTGTTACATTTCTCCAACCCCCCCCTTGGTCAGGAAGGCATTGAATATTGATATTTTATAATGGCCTCTTTGAAGTCTCCCAGAGATTTATCTTTGGAGGGTTTAGATAGGATAATAGCCTTGGTCAAGGCTGATTCTTTGGCATAATGATCTGCTAGAGGGTTTCTTGTAGCTTCCACATCAGCTCTTTGTATGGGTCTCAGCCTTGCATTTCTAGGAGGTAAGCATAGCTCTAAAATAATGCCTTAACTTGCTCATTTTTTTAAATGGGACTTTCAGTAAAGGTGAGAAATCACCTCTGTTTCCAGAACATTTCAAAGTCACACACTACTCCAAAAGCCTTCCTGCAACCTGCATGCATGTTTACTCTCTGTTACTAGCCTAGTTGACAAGTTCTCATAAGTGTAATAAATTCTCCCATCTGGGCTTTATTCTAAAGGAGAGGTTAGATTAGATACAGCACATTCCACTTAATAAAGTGCAGCTTCAGCTTCGAGGTATGATCCAGCCACCAATAACCTTAGGACAGGATTCTCAATGGGAGTCTCTAATAAATCTGAGTAAGGTACAAATTTATTCCCCAACCAAATTGTGAGGTTTTCCTTCTCCCAGATGGGCAGGAGAGTGACAAGATTCGAGGTGTCACAGCAATGAATAGAAATGTGGGAGGGAGAGAGTAGCAGAATCTCTTAAGAGATTCATGGGCTCCTGAAGTTTGCAAGTTTTCAGTAAGCAGTCATGTCTGCGTAGCGTGGGGAACCATGAGGTCAAGGGAGAAATTTGGAACTCTTTCATCAGAAACACTGAAGAATTTTACAGCCGCAGCTAATGCCCTAAGAGAAGGGCAATGTGCCTTTGTACTTGTTAGGGACAATTTACTGCCTGTTAGGGAACTATTTCAAAAATCACAGCAACCAATATAGCCCTTTTGGTGTGAACCAGCTGGACATAAACTGTGCTGTATCCAGAGGTGGGGGAAGGAGAATTTTTCTGATTCCTACATCTTTTATAATCAAAATAACTAATAGTAAATGATCTCGAGCTATACATTTTTTTTCTTCGTTATGTTTGAGGCACTATAATGTTTATTTTCCCCTATGCTTTAGTTCAGTCATTCTCAAACTCGAGGGAAGCGTTAAAATTACCTGGAAGGCTCGTTGTAATAAGATTGTTGCATCTTTCCATCTCTCCCATTTTTCAGAGTCCGAGAATCTGCATTTCCAAAGAGTTCTCAGGTGACCCTGAGGCTACAAGGACCACACTCTAAGAACCCCTGATCTAATAGAAACATTTTAAGATCGCAAATACATGGGGTTTATCTGGACAGTACAATGCCTAATTTTGTAGAATGTTACACTTTTGTGTGTCCTTTCCTTTGTGCAACTGTACCAATGGTCTCTTGGGAGGGAGTTCTCAGAGTTTTGAAGTTTCACAGAGACAGCTTATCAAGCCCAACTCTTCCTAAGGGAGGGAAATAGTATTTAGGAGAAACCTGCAACTCCTTCTTTGGCCTGCAAGGATTGTCCACAAGTCTCCAGAAACAGCTGCCCAAGAGCCTTCAAAAAGGACAGCCCCCAGAACCAAACATGAACTTCTTGGTGGGGTTCAATTGAATCTTAAGGTTCCATCCCCCCATGTTTATGGGCTAAGATCTCAATTAATATGACCAGAAATCATTCCTTTACTAATAAGCTACCCATGAGAGTGAGGATTTGAGTTTTGAAAAATTGTAACCTCACTGCCTAGCAGAGTGCCTGGCATGCAGTAAATGCTTGACAAATATATATTGATTAATGAATGAATCAATCCATTCAATGATTATGTAATGAACACTTTGTTCTAGGCCAGACCCTGAGCCAGGCAGTGCTTGGGCACAGCAGTGACTGAGACAGTCCCGGCCCTGCCCTGACAATCCAGGGAAGGAAGAACACCCATCCCCAAACTGTGACAACCCAGAGTGGGAAGGGAAGTCCAAGAGAGGTATCAGGGAAGGTTTCCTGGACGGGAAGGTAGAGCTGGAGATTAAAGGATGAGTAAGGAATGAACCAGGTAAAGTCCTGACAGCTCTCTGCACCCTCCCTCTTCCTATTCCCCTAACAAATTGTGATGTAGCCTTTTCTGGGTTCTATCACCCCTTTGGCCTTTTACCATTCTGGGCTCTCACAGTGTGGGGACAAGTTTTTGTCCCTATTGGGCTGCAAGCCCTGTAAGGGCAGGGTCAGAGCTGTTACCATCACCACTGTGTCCCCAGTACTGCCCAGCACAGAGGCAGGGGCTCAGGGAGTGCTTGTTGAATGAATATTAGAAGGTTGGTGGATGGGGTTTGTGTGAAATAGTTAAAAGTGTTAAGAAGGAAGTCAAAGTTCAAATTCTTCCACTACCACCACCCCAATTTCCCACAGGGGAGGTGGCATAACAGAGGTTAAAGTGCATGCTTTGTAGCCTGGTTTCTAGGGTTTCCAGAATTTCCATTCACTGGTCTGTGCCTCAGTGTCTTCAACTGTAAAACTGGGCTCAAAATAACACACCTCCACATAGAGTTATTTTGAGGATTAAACAAGTTTCTGACATAAAGTGCTTAGAATAGTGACTGGCATGTAGGAAGCAGTCATTAAATGTTAGCTGTCCTTGGAAGCAGTCATTAAATGCTAGCTGTCCTTATTTTTCAGCTATTTCTGATCTCTTACATTTTTAGCCAGCATCCTCTCTGTCACCATCTTTTATCTCCAGCTGCTTGAACCACCAGTTACCTTCTCTGTGGCTTTCAAGCCTTTGAACCTCTGTACATGCTGTGTCTCTGTCATCCCCAACCCCCACACACCCTTTCTGAACTTATCCAGCTGGAGAACTCCTACTCAGCCAACATGGCCCAGCGATTATGTCATCTTCCCAGAACTCCAGGAGGTTTCAGAGGCCAGTTTTCTGCCCCTCTTGGGTCAAATCCCCTCTCCTCTCTTCCACCTTTTCACCCTTGCCCATTCTGCTGTCCAAGTTCTGGGGAGAAGGTCCAGTGTGATTTAAGCCACTCTTTCATTGGGTCCTTTGGTGCTCTATCGCCCCCTTGTGCCCAGCTTCATGAGCTGCACAGAAAAATGCACCAGGAAGGTTCTACAGGAAAAGGGCTGGTGCTCTTCCCTGGGCCCCCAGGGTTGCGCTCAGCCCTTCTCTGGGCCCCATTAGGCTGATCTCTACGGCTCCATCCACAGGGTCCCTTGCCCTCTGCTTACTGGTTGGGTTCTGCCAATCCGAGGCACAGGCAGGAAATCTGTGCGTAGGAGGAGAGAGGTCAGGGTATTTATCTATGGGCCCCTCCCTGCATCCTTGCAGTTCTGGCCGCATTCCTCTACCCAGAGCCACAAGCTCCTAGTGGCTCCCATAAGCCATCCCAATGGGCATTCAGCGTTGTCTTTAAGAGGAAGGTCTATGGGGCTTAGTTAGGACTTATGTGGGGTTATTGGGAGCTGGTGCTAAAGCCCTCATGTCATCTCCCAGGTCCTGGCCTTGACTGTCCCCGTTGAGGGAGTAGGCCTTATCCCTGTTTGCATCATAACCAATGACTTGGGTCCTTGGTTAACTCTCTTGCTCTCTGTTTCCTTCAAGAGTCCTGAGAAGAAGGGGGTGACACGGTTCAGACAGGCAAAGTCACTTGTCCGAGGTCACACAGCAAATAATAACAACACTTCTTTTTAAAAACTATGATTTCAATTATATGAAATTCTAGAACAGCAAAACGAATCTATGGCGAACAAGGAAAGAATTACCTCTGCCAATAAAGAGGGGTGTGAGTATTCCCTGGAGAAGGGCACAGAACAACTTTCTGGGGGGTGAGGAAGATGTTCTGGGTCCTGGTCTGGACGTGTACATTTGTCACAATTCATTGTACTGCTCACTTTCGATTGGGGCAATTTCCGTTTTATTTAAAAATCAACAGAAAATAATTTGTGAGCCTAATAGCGTTTAAGTGTGAGTTCTGTGCTTTGAACAATAATGAGTCTTCATGATCAGTTTATGAAGGACGTAATGATAATAATAATAAGCAAATATTTTTGGAGCACTTCCCATTCATTCACTTGCTCTCTGCAGACAATGTGTCTGTCACGCGTACCATGTTCCGGGCAGCCTCCTGGACCAGAGATCCATGGCAGCAGGCAGAGCAGGACGCAAAACTGGAGCTCGCATTCTACGATGGAGAAAAAATAGGGGGCGTATAGAGAATGAGAGATGCGAGGAGTGTTATGGGGGAAAGTAAAGCAGGGAGGAGAATGGGGAGTTTTGAGGTGAGGGGCACATTTTACAGACTTGATGCTAGGCAGTGAGACCCCATAAGAAAGGATATCATTAACACGAGAGGAAGCTGAGTCTCCGAGAGGTGAAGTTACCAGCCCAGGGCCTACGGGCTATCAGGAGACACAAGTGGTAGCCCTGCTGTGGTCTGGGACTTAACAGATCCCTTTGTTCCCTCCCTGGCAGTGGGGGTGGGATGCACCCAATGGCCAGAAAGCCAATGATGGGCCTGGGGTCTTGCCAGGGAGGAAATGACTCAGCCCTGGGAGGATCAATGGGGGAGCCCCTCTCCCCTATAGCTGAAGGCTGGATAAAGTTAAGGGTGTGGAGTTGGAGGGAGGGTGAGCAAAGGGGTTAATGAAATGGGGGAACCCTCCTGGCTGGCGCTTTGGAGAATTGGGGGGTGTGTGTTCGAACAGCAGGTGGAGTTGGAAGCATTTAGTTGTCGCGAAGGCTTCAAGCGTCTAAGGGGCAGTGGCGAAGGAAGGGTTAATGGTGGGGGGAGGGGGGAGCGGACCCGGCCAGGGCGGGGCCTCTGCGGCCGGCTAAGGCCCGGGGGCCGGGAGGAGTCAGCGCCGTCCTGCCCCGCGGGGGCGCCCGCCGGGTCCCCGCTCCGCGGCAGAGCCCAGAGCCCGTCGCAGCCGAGAGAGGCGCCGCCGCCCGCCCCGTCCAGCCGCCGCGCGCAGGTAGGCGCCGGTCCCTCCCCTGCCCGCACCGGGGGTCCCGCAGCCCCCGCCGGGTCGGCGTCTCCTCCCTGCGCCCCTCGGGGGCTTGCGGTCCCCGGGGTGACTGCCTCAGTCTCCCGCGCTGTCTCCGATCCCCTCTCCGGTTCTGGTACCCTCGGCCTCTCTGGGGTCCCTCGCCGTCGCTGGCCACTGAATTTGTCCCTGGGTCTGTCTGTTCCCATCCTGAGGACTCGGGATCTCTCCGCCTCTGAGTGTCTCTCTCCTCCCCTGTCTGCTTCTCTTTATCTCTGCCTCCCCATCCCGGTCCATCTCTGTCTCTCTATCTCTACCTCCCTGTCTCTCTCCTCTCTCAGCTGCTATTCTTCTGTCTCTGTTGAACTCTCCGATTCTTTGGATCTTTCTGCCTGTTTTCTGTCCCTGTGTATATCTTTGTGTTTCCCCTGACTCTCTCTTTGTGTGTTTTTCTCCACCCCATCCCCTGTCTTAGACCCTCTTCCCTGTCACCCCCACCCCCCAGAGCCGTCTAAATCCTCTGGCATCCCAGAACTTTCCTCCGGAAAGCTTCTTGGGAGTGGAGCAGGGGCCAGGTGAACTCTGAGTGACACTGTGACCCCAATGGCCCCCTCCATGTCACCCCACTGCTCCACAGGTTGCATCCACCCCACCCTCCGATTTCAGGAATTCCGGGCTGGGGTGGGGGTAGACTTCCTCCTCCCTTGGCTCCCCCACTTCCTCCCTTCCAGGATTTGGCCTGGTAACCATTAACTCCTTCTTGCCTCTCTGCCCCCCCCCACCTATAACTGGACACCCACCACCACGTCCAAGCCGGGGTGAGGGGCGGCCTAGAATTTCTGTGCAGCAGCAGTTTAGGGGTGGGGGCACAGGGCCTTGCTAGTTATGTGAACTCAGGCTTCAGGAACTTTGGGACATTTGGGGGCACCAATGGAGGTGCCGGGGACTGTGTCCCACCCCTGCCCCATCCCCACAGGGGCCCACACAGTAGCCCTGCTTCTCCTGAACCCACCTAGAGGGCTTCCCCCACCCCCGGCCCTGGCCCTGACTTATGGATGAACTTGACTTCAGGTTTGGGGTGCAGATGGGGTGGCTTTCTTGCTTTCTTTTCCTGGGTCTTTGTCGGGGGTGTTTCAGAAGAAAGGGAATTAGACAGACTGATGGGGGGGGGTACCCAAACTCTGGGAATAAGTCATTACATCAAGAGCGGTTTGGAGTGGAAGGACCCAGGGACGTGAGATTGAATCCGACGGAAGGACAGGGAAGGATCTTCAAATCGAAGTTCCTAAGGCGTGTTCCCATCCTTCAATCTAAAAAGATGGCAGTTGTGGTATTTTGGCACCTTCCTGCATTTAGTAGCTTAGAGCAGCAGCGCCTGAAAAAGCTTGTGGAGCCTTCTAGACCCAGGCCCCCCCCCACCTCCCTAGCCCCATTTAACAGATGGGAAGACTGAGGCCGGGAGAGCAGAAGTCCTCATAGGGAGTCAGTGCCAGTCTCGGGAGTTGAGACTCCAATTCCCTGAAGTCCAAATACAAAGATCTGGCTTCTTCGGCCACCACTGAGTTGGATTAATTTGGGGAATGAGGTCTTTCCAGCGAAGAGGAAAGAATGTCAGTTAGTATGCATGGCTGGAATCCAGAAGGGAGAGCTGTAGCAGCAGAGAAGCTGTTTCTAAAAGCATGGTGGTGGGGAGCAGGAGTTGGTTTGGGTGGAAGGACTGGAAGAGGGAAGAGAGGAGGGGAGGTGGGGGTGGGGGCAGGGGTTAACTCCCTCCCCTGTCATCTGACCCTCCCCACGAAGCCCACTGTTCCCGTGGGACAGGGCCTGTAATTTGGTTTGTGTCTAGACAAATAATAACTCAGCTGGTGTGAGCTGGGAGGGGGGAGGCCGGGCCCGTGGGGCTAAGGGGTGGAGAGGCTGCTTGGGATCCCAACAGTGGCCCCCCCCCACAGCAGGCAGCCAGAATTGGGGGGTAGGTGGAGGTGGTAACTGACCCCCGGGCTCCCCCTGTGAATCTTTAGGCTCTCAGAACTCTGTGCAGTCTTAGAACTTCAGGCCTCCAGGATGTTAAAGAAAAGAGGATGGATGAGGAGGAAAAAGGAAGTGGGGTTCACCATATGTCGAGGAGTCTCCCATCTGGGTAAAAAAGAAAAGGGAGATTTGTACTCTTCGTGTTTACTGGGCAAAGATAATAATTGCCGAAGGTTTAATAATAGATGATGAAAGTCATAGAATGTTAAAAAAAAAATCATAGAGCGATCTAACAATAGCACTGTAGAATCTTGGAACGTGAGACTCCTGGAAACTTAGAAGGGGTAAGCACATAGAAAGCTGCCACCGTAATGCTAGAATGGACGGTGGGCAAGGCTCTAGAAGGTTATAAGAATCGATTGTGAAGGAGACTAACACATGGTGCCCAAGGATTTGAGAATGTTGGACTTTAGAATGGCAGGAAACTTAACATCCTTTCTGGGCTGTTTGAGCAAGTGGGGAAACTGAGGCCCAACGGGGCGGTCGGGACAGTCTGGCCACCCCCTGGTTTCCGCCGGCCGCCAGGGCACCAGGTGGGGAGCGAGGCGCGGTGATTGCATTTCGTCCCTAATGAGCAGACTGGAGCTGGCTGGTCCCCTGGGGCAACCACAGGAGTGGGGGTGGGGGTGGAGGGAGCCTAGAACCTGCAGAAGGGAAGAGTGGGGGGTGAGGGCAGAGGTGGTTGCGTTGGGAGGATGTGGGTGGCTGCATTGCTTCATCTTCTTGTTCTCTCAACCCTCCACCCCAAGTCCTTCAGCCTTGCTGAATTTGGGGGCAGCTGGTGGGGCCCAGGGACTTATCGGGTCTGAGCAGCTGAGGTCTGAAGAGGGGGGAGGGGCAGGACAGGGCTTGACCAGTCCTTCCTGTCCCCCACTATCGCTCCCCACTCAGGCTTATCTATCTTCCCTGCCAGTCTGTGAGCAGCTAGGAGCCCAAATTGGGGGTGGGGGGAGCTGTGGGACAGGGAGAGCGTCTTGTGGGCTGTGAGATTTGGGGGCTTGGACACTTCCTCAAAGTCTAGGTAAGAAAAGCAACTTAGATCCCAACTGGAGAAGGTCTTGAACCCCGGGCCAGACAAGGGAGTAAGGTGATGGAGCGGGATGAAGACACTGCACTGAAGGTCACTGGCCCTTTATGGGGCATGAAGGCCCATATCTCAAAGAGGTCTGAGAACTCCCCCACTGCACCCCAGAAAGATTTGAGAAAAATTACAGGAAGTGAGGACAGAAAACCTTTGGAGATGGGGAAGTTCTTCGGTTAAGGATGAGACAGACGATCTGCCCACCACCCTGTCTTTGGCCGCCACTGCGGCCTCTCTATGCCTCAGTTTCCCAATCTGCTCCAGGAAAGGATCAGAAATAGCTTGTACCCTCTTGCTGCATATGGCCCTGTTGTATCATGTGATTCTGAGAGTCTGATGTTCTTGGACTGTCTTTTGGGGGTCCGTGGTTGGCACGTCTCAGGAGGGGGATGAAAGAGGGTCGTCTGAGCGCCACCCCCCCACCCCATGCCCAACCTCTTGGAGTTGCAGGTGGGTCAGGAAGGAGGGACAGGAGGGGGAGGGGCGAGCGCCAGACTGGTTCCCCTTGAGGAAATTAGCAATGGGAAGTGTATTTCCTCTGGCGTCTGGAAATGCGTCTCATGCTTGCGTGCCTGCTCCAGCCTCAGCTGAAACCTTGGGGGTCACGACAGGGTGGGGCTAAGGGAACTCCCAGCTCTCGGAGCCACTGCCTCCCCTTACCAACTGGTTCATTTCTCATCTCAGCTCCCCAGGGTCCCTGGAGTAATGATTATTGCTCAGGTACTGCACATTTTATAGATGGCATCACGCTCTACCAAGGGTTTTTTTTTTTTTTTTTTTTTTTTAACATGGGCAGGCACCGGGAATCGAACCTGGGTCCTCGGGCTTGGCAGGCAAGCATTCTTACCTGCTGAGCCACTGTGGCCCGCCCGGTTTTTTTTTTTTAATCACATCTGTGATGTGATTAGTATAAAGGCTGTGGCCTCTTTTATACAGAAGGAGAAACTAAGGCTCCTGAAGAAGGAGAAGTTTCCTAAATGTCACAGGAGAAGAGAGGGAGAGACCAAGGGGTAGAAGAGAGTGAGGGGCAGAAAGAGGGGGGAAAGGAGGGTCAGGGAGAGGGAATACTAAGGGACAGAGAATGGGGAGAGAGGGTTTTGAGTGACTTGGTCTGGGTAGGGGATTGTGATACAGAAGGAGGAACTGAATTGCACTGTTCCAGTCAGAAGCAAGCACCCTCTGACCCCATCTTCCACAAAACCCAGAAACCTCCGTCTGTGTGTCCCTGGTATGGGGGAAGCAGCTCCCACCTTGAGAACCCTACAGGGGGCAGGACTTACTAAGCAGGACTCAGCCCTGACCTTTCAAAGTCAATTATGGAGCTGCCCTTTTCATGTGTGCCCTGCCCACCCCTTTTCCTGGGACCCCCTGCTGGGACCTGTATGAGCCTGAAGTGGGGGGGGTGCTGCCCGGAGGTGACGGTGAACCAGGCGTGCGTGGGGGCAGGGGTGGGGGCGGATTGGCCAGTGCCGGAAGGTGTCCCGTGTGCAACCCACGTGATCCTCTCCCATGTCTGACACCAGCAAGGCTTCCGGAATGACTTCAGCCCACAGTAATTTACTCAGCGCCTACTGTATGCTGTTCCCATTCTGGGTGCTGGGGATAGAGAGGTCAACAAGACACGTCATGTCCCTGCCCTCTTGGAACGTCCATTCTAGACAGACAGACACAAACAAGATACCAGGTAGTGTGAAGAGGACGTCTTATTGGGGGGAGGGTGGGGACTCTGGGAAGGGAGGGTCTCTCTGAGGAAGGAAGGTGGTAAGGGAGCTAGTCATGAGATCTGAAGGAAGAATGTTCCAGGCAGAAGGCACAAGTACAAACACTTGGGGTTGGAGAGGTCACTGGTCTTGACCCTGCCGAAGTTGGGTAGCTTGTCCAGGCTCAATCGAGTAAGGTCTTGTCTGCTGGGACAAGGAGGGTGGATTTTCCCCGAAGTCCACTGGGAAACCACTGGAAAGTTCAAGTAGGGAAGTGACCAGAGTTGATTTCCAAGTTAAAAAAAAAAATCTTCCTGGGTTCCCTGTGAGAAATGAGTTGAAAAACTCCAGAATGCCGGCTGGGAAAGCAGTGAAGATACTGCTTCAAGCATCCAAGCGAGCGGTCACGGTGGGCAGAGCGGTCAATGGTGGTGGATTCAGAGAGAAGTGTGTGGGTTCAGGATTTAATTTAGAGGTACAGCCAGCAGGATGTGCCCATGGGAAGATGCCTGGGCACGTGGGAGTTTCCCGCCGACTGCTGTGTAAGGCTCTGGGCTCATCTTTTCCCCTTTTCTGGGCCTCAGTTTCCTAACTTGTGCAGTAGACTCAACCAGCGGTTTTTAGAGCGTGTCCTGGGGATTTGAAGTGGCCTCCCTACCCCCGCCTCATTTCATCCAGAGCATAAAGCAGCTTCCCCTTTTCACTGTCTTAGATTGGGTTTCCGGTTCAGACCTCATTAAAAAAAAAAAAAAAAAAAGTTTCACAACCTAAAAATTCAAACGTGTGCAAAGCCCAAGAAGAGTAGCCTCCCGAAGTGCTTTTGATTCAAGACTTTGTTTCCATTTTCTCTGGGACTGATGGAGGTCCTGGGCTTGGTCCATGGCCGTCCGTTTCCCTGCACTCGCAGGGCTACCTAGCCCCAAGGTGGAGACAGACCCAAGATTCTCACCGAAAAAGTCAGAGGGGAGAGGCAGTGAAGGGAGCCTTCCTTGGGGAAGGGTCGGCTCGTGTTGACCCCTTACTCCTCAGCCTTGACCAAGCCCAGCAGCTCCTTCTCCCATCCCAGTCCCCGAGCCTTCCACATCTGTGGCTCCCTGTCCCTGCTGGCCACCCAGGTCACTTTTCTGCACAGTTATTCTTGGGTAGAAACTTAAGCACAGGCTGGAGAAAAGGGGTGAGAGCTGTGATTGTCGCCTCTGGTAGTCAGGACCTTGGACAGGTCTCGGGATTGTTCTGTGCCTCAGTTTTGTCGTTTGTCAAATAGGGAGAAAGACGGTACTTTCCCTATACAGAGTTTGGGAAATTTTAATGAATTTATACCCACAAAAGTGCTTAGGACAGGTCTGCTCAATCAGTTTTGGCTTTTATGATCGCTATTGTAATTGTCAAGAGCGGGCTGCCCTGGGTTAGGAGTGGAAGGCTGGTCCCAGCCCGGTTCTGTCACTGTCCTGCTGTGTGTCCTTGAGGGGAGTGACCCAGCCTCTCTGGGTCCCTTTTCCCCTATCTTTGAAATGATAGGGTTGGGCTATTTCATCATTTTCCATAGCGATGAAACTTGCACCAACTTTACCTAATTTCCGGATCTTGAAAGAACGTTCCAAAATCCGAGCTGGGTCCTTATTTGAACATCTTATTAGGGGAAAATGTCCCTAGCACCTCATGCCTGTTTTCAGAGACCTGTTGCTTAGAACGGGGTTCCAGCTAGGCACCCTCAGGGCATCCCCTCTCTGCAGCCCACTGGAATTACCGAAAAAGGGCATGGGGAGAAGGGGGTTGGAGAATCCACAGCTCCCTTCACCTCTGTCCTCTCTCCCCACAGGCCCTGCGAAATCAGTTTTGAACTGGACTGTGAGGTGCAGCCACTTCGTCCGGACTCCTCAGGACCCACCCCAGGACCAGATCGGAGCCCCTCCCCTGCCCCCTGCAAGCCCCCTACCCCCGACCCCGTGATCTCGCTCTTCCTTCCTAAAAATCCTTTTTGCAAGTCTCCGATCGAGTCCCTCCTCTGCACCCACCCCCTGTAGGACACCTCTTTTTCCTCACTCTTCTCGTTTCATTGGTTGCCTTATTATTATTTTATTTCTTCTTGGGGTCCTAGGAAATGCCAGCACCCCAAGTTGCATTGCCCCGTCTTCTTTTCAGCATTCCTTAACTGCAGCGTGGGCTGTCTAAACGCAGTTGAGTCTCCTAGAACATTCCACCCCACCACTGCCCGCCATGGCCTTACTTACTGCCTAGTGTCTCCACAAAGACGTCCTCAACGCTGGCCCACTGCTGCCTTCATCTCTTCTGTAAACACTTTACTTCCCGGGGGGGTGGCCACCTCCTCGGCAATCCTTTCTATTCACCCCTCCCCACGCCCCCACCCCTAAACTTCCTGTCCTAACGCCAGCCCTCCTCCTTTGCCCCTCCCAAGCCCCCCGCGAAGGCCCAGGATTTACAGCCGCCCTTATCCTCCGCCATGCTCCCTTGAACCTCCAAAGAGGGGGCTCAGGGGGCCCGATGGCCTCCCGCCCCCCGTGGTCCCCCAGCCCCCGCGGGCCAGGGGCAGCGCCTCCGAAGCCCCCACGCCGACCATGGGCAACGGCACGTGGGAGGGCTGCCAGGTGGACTCGCGCGTGGACCACCTGTTCCCGCCGTCCCTCTACATCTTCGTCATCGGCGTGGGGCTGCCCACCAACTGCCTGGCCCTGTGGGCCGCCTACCGCCAGGTGCGCCAGCGCAATGAACTGGGCGTCTACCTGATGAACCTGAGCATCGCCGACCTGCTGTACATCTGCACGCTGCCCCTGTGGGTCGACTACTTCCTGCACCACGACAACTGGATCCACGGCCCTGGCTCCTGCAAGCTCTTCGGGTTCGTCTTCTACACCAACATCTACATCAGCATCGCCTTCCTGTGCTGCATCTCCGTGGACCGCTACCTGGCCGTGGCCCACCCGCTGCGCTTCGCCCGCCTACGCCGCGTCAAGACGGCCGTGGCCGTGAGCTCCGTGGTCTGGGCCACCGAGCTGGGCGCCAACTCAGCCCCGCTGTTCCACGACGAGCTCTTCCGTGACCGCTACAACCACACCTTCTGCTTCGAGAAGTTTCCCATGGAGGGCTGGGTGGCCTGGATGAACCTCTACCGGGTCTTCGTGGGCTTTC
Organism: Tamandua tetradactyla; assembly: GCF_023851605.1. Classification (NCBI taxonomy): domain Eukaryota; kingdom Metazoa; phylum Chordata; class Mammalia; order Pilosa; family Myrmecophagidae; genus Tamandua; species Tamandua tetradactyla. The sequence continues at coordinate 15,425,518 of NC_135342.1, forward strand.
TCTTCCCGTGGGCGCTCATGCTGCTGTCGTACCGCGGCATCCTGCGGGCCGTGCGGGCCAGCGTGGCCACCGAGCGCCAGGAGAAGGCCAAGATCAAGCGGCTGGCCCTCAGCCTCATCGCCATCGTGCTGGTCTGCTTCGCCCCCTACCACGTGCTCCTGCTGTCCCGCAGCGCCGTCTACCTGGGCCGCCCCTCGGACTGCGGCTTCGAGGAGCGGGTCTTCTCCGCCTACCACAGCTCGCTGGCCTTCACCAGCCTCAACTGCGTGGCTGACCCCATCCTCTACTGCCTGGTCAACGAGGGTGCCCGTGGCGACGTGGTCAAGGCCCTGCACAGCCTGCTCCGCTTCCTGGCCAGCGACAAGCCCCAGGAGATGGCCAACGCCTCACTCACACTCGAGACCCCGCTCACGTCCAAGGGGAACAACGTGGCCAGGGCCGTGGCAGCCGGCTGGGTGGCGGTGCCCATGCCGGCCCCGGGCGACCAGGTGCAGCTGAAGATGCTGCCACCGGCTCCGTGACGAGCCCCCCCCACCCCCCCGCATTGTTGCCAAGTCCCCTCCCCGTCCCCCCACCCCCCATCCCCCTCAGCCCTCAGCTCTCTTCCCTCTTGCTCCCGCGTATACGAATTGTGTGTAAATAAGGCCGTGTTAATATTCGTGAGAATACAAGAAGATAGGAAAAGAGGGAGGCTGGTGTGTTACTGGTCGACTGCCATCCTTGTGGGGAAATGACTCTACGAGGCCCTCCCACCCCGCCCCGGCAGTTCCGATTTAAACATGCCTGCCTGGTGCTGGGTGGTGCTGGGGACACAGTGGTGACGGAGGCAGTGGCAGCGCTGACCTCCTGGGGCTCACAGGGCAGTGTGTGGGGGGGTAGACAGGCTAGTGCCCAAACAGCGATAACCCAGCATGGGCAGAGCTGGTATGGGGGAACCCACGGGCCTGGGGGAGCCAATGTGGGCATCTGACCCAGCCTGGGCATCAGGGAGGGCTTCCTGGAGGAGAGGACAAGTACATTAAGTCAATTATTTAGTGTCCCAAGGATAAAGACAGAAAGAGAGGAAAATTAGGATTAATTTCACCAAAGGGGCAAAAGTCTGTGACTCAAGGGGAGAGTAGGGGGAAGAGAAATTCTCTGAGTGCAGAATGATCATGTTACCTTTGGGAAGCACCCAGCCGTCTGGGGGAGAGGGACTACGATGGAGCAATTCTGGCTTTCTAGATAAACACCATTCTCCAAGTCAGGACTGAGAGGTGGAAGAGGGAGAACGTCAGAACCAAAGTGAAGGGCAATCAGGAGAGACTGCCTGGAGGAGGGGTAAACTAGGCAGGATTGGAAAGAAGGCTCCGAAAAAGAGGAAGGGTATTTATTCATGACTTCATTGGGGATTTATTAGGTACTGGTACCTCCTGTCTGCCTGGTCCTGTGTTGGACGGTGCTGGGGATACAGCAGTGACCGAGATGGCCCTGGACTTGCCTTCACAAGTTTCCCAATAAACAAGTAAATGGAAAGAAACTGATAAGTGTAACAGGGGAAAACAAAGCTGGCTGAAGGGAGAGAGAGAAAGAACCATGAAGTCTGATTCAGATCTGGAGAACAGGGAAGGCCTTACTGAACACAGACCTGAGGGAGGTGACAGTTCAGCCACGTGGCTGTCAAGGGAAGAGCGTTCCAAGCAGGGGGAACAGCAAGTGCAAAGGCCCTGAGGTGAGAGAGTGCCTGAAGTATGAGGGACAGCTGAGGCAGGTGAGGGGGCGTGAGAAGAGTGGGGAATGAGGCTGGAGAGGGGATGAGGGGCCTCGTAAGGCCCAGTAAGGATTCTGTCTTTTACTCTGAGATAAATAGAGCCAAGGGAGGGCTCTGAGCAGAGGAAGGATCTGATCTAGCTTAATTCTGAATAAGATCCTTCTGGCTGCCAAGTGGGAAACAGACTATGGGAAGTCGGGGCAAAAGCAGGGAATCCAGGATGGGGGAAGCTGGTGGGTGGACTGGGTGGTGATGAAGGTGAAACGAGCAGTGGTCATCTTTAGTATTTATTTTGAAACACTGCTATGATGGAGGAAGCAGAGGGGCCTGTGGGATTGTGTAACACAAGCCCCTCACCCATCCTGGGGTAAAGGATGGGAAAAAAGGTGACTAGGGAGCCTGAGCTAGAAAGACCTCAGAATGAATCTTGGCCGTCTCCCAAGGCAGTCACCAGAGAGGCCAAGTGATTAGCCCTAGGTCGCCCAGCCGATGAGTCAGCGCTGGGACCATCCTGAGCTCCCTCTTCCCTTCCCGTTTCTGCCTCTGTTCCCACGCCCCAGAGTAGCCAGGGCTGAGTGCCCTGCTGATGGTGTCCCCACCCTCTTTGGCCCTTGCGGGTTCACCAGGAGTGGCCTTCCCTCTGTTAACAGGGTGGAGAGCAGAAAGATGCACTAAATTGTGGGCAGGCTTCGTCCTCCCTAAAGATCTCTTCCTTTCTGTCTTCTCTCCCCACACCCCCCTCCACCCCCCCAAGTGTATAAGCAGGCCCCAAGGTCCTGATGACAAGAGAAGATTCCTGCTACCCGCCCCCCCCCCCCCAACAACAACCCTTGCCCCAGAAGTTCCTGGAAACTCTCCTCAGAAAAAGGAAGAGGAGGGAGGAGGAGAATGGGAAAATTACGCACTTAAGGAGGAAAGTGATTTTGTAGGGCAGGAAGGGGCCTGAGATGCAGGAAGTAGGAGGTATGGGGTCACATGGGAAAGAAGGGACAGGAGCCGGGGATCCGGGGGCCTGGTAGACTTCTCACCCTCTCCCACCACCATGGAGGTGCTGGGATGGAGACATAGGAGGAGATGGATGTAGGAGGTCAGAACCTTTTGAACACAGTCTCCTTCGGAGAAGTGGACAAAAGCCATCTGCTCAAGAAATGTTTATTGATCACCTACTGTGTGCCACGCACTGTTCTAGTGGCTGAGGAAATGTTAGGGAATTATTAAGAAAAAAAAGTAATGTACAAGCTTGGAAGTTTCCTAGACCCCATCAAGGCCCTCAGTCCACCAACAGGTCACTAAGCCCTAGGCTAATTCCCACGAGGTCAGGAGGAAACCCCTCCTTGGGTCTCAAGAAACCCCAGCCTCAGCTCCACCCCAGTGACCTCTGGAATATGGATAACTTCCTTTCATTTTCTGGCCCCAGTTGCCCAGTCTGTAAAATGGGGAGTGGGTTGGTCACGAATCAGTGAAGGAGTAGGCCCAGCGCTCCCTCACAGCATAAGTCCAGAAGGGATTCTGGGGAGGGGCCGTTTTTATGGAGTCTTGGCATTCGAAGGATTTTAGACTATCTAGGATCACGCACACTAGCACCATTGCAGATGGAGAAACTGAGGTCCCTCGGTACTGCGGACTTGACAAAAGACATTCAGTGAGTCAGAGTGGATGCTGAGGAAGCCCTGGGTTCCCTGACTCTTCATCCTGACGTTTCCTCTTGCGTCCCACTTCTCTGTGTTCCCCCCTCCTAGACTCTTTCAACTACCCGTTAGGACTCCACCACCAGGAATTTCTCTCAACCTCCTTCAGACCTTGTTTATATGATTTTGCCCCTCTCAGGCTGAGTGAGGACATGTGCTGGGTCTGGGACATGTGCCCTTCGGGAGCCAGCTTCCTGGGGACCCTCGCTTCAGTGGAGGAAGTGGGGCTGCTTGAGAACCGGTACGGTTTTATTAGCCAAGGTGCTAGGCTATCAACATCTGCAGTCTCGGAGAGCCTGTCCAGCCCCCTGCCCCTCTCTGGGCTTCAGTTTCCTTGTCGGTTACCTGGCCAAGAGCTGGTAGCTGCTTTTGGAGGTCGAATGCACCCGCACCTGGAATTAGCAACTGTTATATGTACCTGAATAGTAATAACAGGCTTACTATGTGCCTGGAACCACTTCTTCTTTTTTTTTTTTTTTAACATGGGCAGGCACCGGGAATTGGAAGCACTTTAAGCACTGTATGTGGTTCGCTCATTGTTTTTATATTCAAGATTCTCATGCAAACCTCACAATGAGGCAAGTGCTATTATTATTTTATAGAAGATATACTGATTCAAAAAAGTTAAATCACTCGTTTCATATCACACAGCGAGTAAAAGGCCGAGCCGGGATTACAACTAAGGTCTCTACGATTTTCACAGCCAGTTTCCTTTAATTCCCAGTGAGAGCTCTAATTGGTTGGGGAAGGTGTATTTGGCACTCATTGAATCTAATTAGGAATAATCTAGAGCCTCTTCGGGCGGTGAAGCTGTGGGCACGTGACGTCATGAAAGAGAGCAGCGACGTCATTAGGCGGGCGTGGGAATCCATACACGATCCCGCGAGCAGGCGTTTAACAGCAGCACCGCCCCCTGATGCTTCACTTCCGCTGCACTTATTTGCATATTAGCTAACGGACGTCCAAACGTCAGCGTTGACGCGGAGACGTTAGGATGTGCCCCTGCAGCTCCGCCCGAGCGTACGCACGTTGGCACGCACGTACGACCGACCAAGAGCGGGCGGGGGAGGAGTGGAAAGAGTCGGAGGCGCCCCGCCCGGTCGGCAAGGTTGCGCGTGCTTCGTGCGGCCGTCAAGATGGTGGTGGGCGCGTTCCCGATGGCAAAGCTGATCTACCTAGGCATTCGACAGGTTAGCAAGCCGCTCGCCAACCGTATTAAGGAAGCCGCCCGCCGAAGCGAGTTCTTCAAGACCTACATCTGCCTCCCGCCGGCTCAACGTAAGTCTGACCCCACGTCCCTCCAACCTTTCCATTCTCCCACTCCTTTCAGGTGGTTGCTCTCGGGATGGACTTCTGTTCATGGCCAATCACAGCCCGAACCGGCAAAGTCCTGCAGCCAATAGGAAGGCTTTCTGGAAGAGGGGCATGTGGATAGCCCAGTAGAGAGGACCGGCGTGGTAGAGAGGGCGGGGCAGGACAGCCTGTGGAGTTAAACTTGACAGCCAACGGAGGAGGAGAGTGTGTGCGGACTGACATAGAAGGGATCCAATAGTATGGAAGATTGGCGTGATTTGGGCGGGACTTACACGGGATGAGCCGAGCTGGGGGCGGAGTCGAGAGATGATCGGGTTTGTCCTCTGCCGAGCTGTGTTTGGGTGGTCTACGTTCCAGAACGCCGCTCCATGCCTAAGTTTCCTTCCTGATCAGGGAGCGTCTTGAAAATCACCTGTTTAGAGCAACAGTTTGACCCAGCTTTACTTCGGGGAACAGACTTAGGTTAGAGGCTTGGCTCGGGAGCTAGGCCTGGGAATATCAGAAGGAGAATTTTCCAGAGTGGACATGCCTCTGTGTATTCATTAATCCGTTCATACAGCTTATTTGCGCCTTAATTCTTATAGTAAATTGTGCCAGCTTTGCGCTGGACACCGGGAGATAGAATCATGACCCGTCATGCAAACCCAGAGTGGTCAAGGCAGTAGAAGCTGATCTCGGAGGAGGCATCTGACCCAGGGGCCTGGAGTCAGGAAGGCTTTCTGAAAGAGAGGCTTTCTGAGCTGAGATCTGAAGGGCAGAATAAACCCTTTACATAAGAACTACTTAAAAAATCTGAGTGCGATAGACCTGTGGGAGCATAGAACAAGGGAATTTAACTTACCTTTCTGGGTCAGGGAACCACCATGAATTGCTTCGTGCATCCACCCGTTACTTCGTCTAGTGGTTTCTGAACGCCTGCCCTGTGCCTGGCCCTGGGTGGGACAATGCTGGTGTAACAGTAGGTAGGGACCAAGCCAATCCCAGGCCATGCTTTCAGGGAGTTCATTGTCCAGTGGAGACAGACATGTCCCCAGACAGTGACGAACCAGGGTGGGCAGGACTGGCAGAGGGGAGCCCAGTGGGCACCTGATGTCAGTCCCAGGTTCAGGGAGAGCTTCCTGGCAGAGAAGACGTCTGAACTGAAACCAGAAGAGGGAGGAGAATCTCAGCAGACTGCATGGGAACTGGGATGATGTTGAGGCAGAGGAAGTAATATATGCCGAGGCCAAAAGGTTAAGGGGAACTCACCTTTTCTTTCTTATGGTTTTGAGTGCTTAAGGTTTGCTTTCCAGGGCCTAGAGTACTTGAACTTTTGCTGTTTTGTGAGGCCTCTGCCAGGGGTAAAATCTTAGAATAAAAAAGTTTTGTTTTTCCTAATTTCCAAAGGGCTTTCTTTCATTTCAACTCTCTCATTTGATAGCTCATAACCCTTTTGTCCCCTTGTCGGGGGTGATGAATGAATGACCTGCTCCAGATTTCAGAAGGGGAAACTGAGGCCTTTAACGTGAAAGTGAATCATCAAGGTCACACATGGGTTTGTGTCGGAGGCAGGTCTTAAACATTGTTTATTGTGCATGGACTACCAGACCTGGTCTGTGTTTTCCTGCTACTGCCTTTCTTCCAAACACCACCATATGTCTTAGCGTTGTGGTTTAGAAAGTGACTTCTGGGCAGGCCACTTAACCCCTCTGAGCCTCAGTTTCCTCTTCTGTAGAGTGGGCATCATATAATAGTAGCATTTATTGAGCACTTCCTTTGTGCCAGGCAGTGTGTTAAGCACTTCATAGGCCGCATGGCAGTGCATCCTCACAAAGTATGAGGTAGATAGATTGATATTTCCGTTTTATGTACATGCTGTATATACTATATGTATTCGTCTTATAATACAAGTCACATCATGTTGTTGTGAGGACTAAATGGATAAAGAGTATTATCTTGCTTGCCACTGAATTGTGGTCGTTGTATAGTTGTGGAAACAGCGAAGGGGAAAAGGCAAAAAAGATCTTGTCCTCGGGGACCTTACTTTTTGTGGGGGAAGCTGAACAAAAATAAATAGGATAGTAAATAGCAATAATTGCTATGCTGAAGAAAATCAGGGAAGTAGAAGATTGTTTAGAATAAATTGTAATTTTAGATGGGATTACTGGGGAGACCTTTACCAAAGACATGAAAGCACAGATATCTGGATGAAAAGCATTCCCCTCCCAGAGGAACCACAAGTGCAAAGGCCCTGAGGTACAAATCTGCTTTGCACAGTTGAAGAGCAGTGAGGAGGCCAGTGCGGCTGAAGCAGAAAAGCGGAGTGGAGACCAAGGGCAGAGAAGAAACCAGTAGTGGCAGGAAAAGGGGCAGATGTGCGGGGTCTCTGGGCCACAGTGGTTGTTGGACTTTACTCTGAATTGGACGGAACTCCTTGGAAGGTTCTGAGTACAGGAGGGATGACATCTGAATTACATATATATATATATATATATATATATATATATATATATATATATAAACTTCTTAAACTTTTTATTGTAATAATGTATATACAACTCACAATTCCCCATTTTAATCCTTTCAAGTACTCAGCTGAATTCTATTTTAGGAGGACCCTTTTGGTAACAGTGGGGCGAGGATGGCCACAGGGAGCCCAGTGGGGAAGCGGCTGCAGTAGTCCAGGCAGGAGTGAGGGTGGCTTGGGCGAGAGAGAGCAGTGGGGGCAGGGAGAGGGGGCAGATTCTAGAGCTGTTCTTTCCCCCAACTTCTTTTTTTCTCTTTTTAAAATTTCAAACTCTCAGAAAAGTCGAAAGATTGGTATAGTTGTCATCCTTCATCTCCTGGCTCATCAGTTGTTAACCTTTGACAGGTTTTCTTTGTCTTCATTCTCATATATATGTGTGAACTATTTGAATATAAGTTATAGACATGACAACTTCACTCCTGAATATTTCAACCTATATTCCTATGAGAAGAGACATTCTCCTGTGTAACACAGTACCGATATCATATCTGAGGACTTTAACATCAATAACAATATTATTTAACATACAGCTCATACGTAAGGGACACTCATTTCTCATTTTGTCCCCAAAATGTCCTTTTAGCTGTTTTGTTTTTTAAATCTAGAATCCCTTCAAGGATCACGGACCTCACTTGGTTCTCATGCCCTTTTAGTCTTTAATCTAAATAAAGTTTTATTGGAACACAGCCATGCCCTTTTGTTTGTGTGTTATCTGTAGCTGCAGTGTTGAGTTTGTATGGCCTGTGAAGTCTAAAATATTTACTCCCTGGCCCTGTGCAAAAAAGTTTGCTGACCTCTGCTCTAGAACAATATCCCTGCCCTTTCTTGTTTTTCACGACATCTGCAAGAGTCCAAGCCAGTTGTCCCATAGAGTGTCCCACAGTCAGGAATTTTCTGATTGCTTCCTTTGATTAGGTTCTTGTTGAGCATTTTGATGGCATATCCTTTTAGGGGCATCACCCCGGGGGGCCCCTGAGGTCTGTTTGTTCCGTCATTTGTGATGGTAACTTGGATCTCTTGACTAAGGTGGTGACCACCAGGTCTTTCCTTTGTGAAGTAAGCTTTCCTTTTCCCCTTAGTAATTAATAACTAGTAGATTTGTTTGGAAGGTAGAACCGGCAGGATTTCCGTGGGTTCAATGTGGGTGTGAGATGGTAGCCTGGAGGGGGTGTTGGTTGGACAGAAAGGAACAGGAGTTCAGTTTGGGTCAGGTTTAGTTTGAGATGCTATTAAATATTGGAGTACACCGACTTCTTAGATTTACTTTAAAAAAAAAAATTTGTTATTGTTGTCACACTAGCAACTGCCGTTTGCTGTGACCCCCAACCTGTATCATCAGAATTTCCCAGAGGTGAGTTGCGGCTATACATTTTTCTGTCTCATGCCTCCCAAGCTGGCCAGTACATCCAGTGTCTGTGTTTTTGGCTGGGATTCTTTGGACTCAGCAGAGTGGGTCTAACTGTCTTCTCACAGGAGAGGCTCAGTGGTAGGTGTGTCTGCCTGAGGAAAGATCAATACAAGCAGGAAGCGTTAATCATCAAGGATGCGCCCTGTTGGGGAGACAAATATCTTTTTAAACAAAGTATTCCTAGGGCAGAAAAAAGAAAACGGGTTGGTGATACCTGTCAGGTTGGGGCCACTCCTCCAAAGTGCACCGCTGCTGCTCCCACGGAACTTGGGTTGTCTGTGAGCAGTGGGAAAATTCCAGTTTATTACTGCTTACTCCTCTGGAGTATCCTGACAATTTTTCTAGTTTACCACTAGAAAGTTTGTGGAAGGGCTGAATAACGGCCCCCCAAAGATGTCCATATCCCCAGGACCTGCTTTACATGGCAAAGGGGACTTTGCAGATGTGACTAAATTAAGGATTTTGAGATGGGAAGATTATTCTGGATTATCTGAGTGGCCCTAATGTAATCGCAAGGTCCTTATAAGTAAAAGAGGGAGGCAGGAGAAACAGAGTGTGATTTGAAGATGCTGCACTGCTGGCCCTGAGGATGGAGGAAAGGGCCATGAGCTGAGGCATGCAGGCAGCCTCTAGAAACCGGAAAAGGCAAGGAAACAGCTTCCCTCTGAAGTTTCCAGAAGGAACACACACCTGCAAATGCTTTGAGTCACACTCAGGCTTGTGACCTCTGGAACTATAAGATAATAAGTTTGTGTTGTTCTGAGGACTAAGTTTGTGGTGATATGTTACAACAGCAAATTATACACCACACTCATTCAGTCAGTTTGCTGGGAGAGTTTTCTCACAAATGTCCAGCTCTGTGGTCAGTCTGGTGTCATTCTTAAAAGTTTTGGCCTCAGAGTTGTTTTGGTGAACTATTGCTACATTCCAGTCCAACCCAAAGCATAGTGGCTGAAAGCAGTAACCATTTTATTTCCTTCCACAGTTTTGTGGCCTGGCTGGGCCCAGCTGGGCAGTCCCTCTGATGGTCTTGCTTGAATCTTTCATGCAGTTGAGGTCAGAGGGAGGCTGGGCTGGAGTCGCCAGGAAGCTTGATGGGGATACTGGCATGGTGGGTTCCTTCTCCCTCAGTTGTTGCCTCAGGACGTGCCTTCTCCACACAGGCTCTCAGGGCATGAGGCAGAAGCTGCACGACAGGTAAGGGTGAGGTCCGGAGGTGGCACAGACTCCCAGCAGCCCCAGGAGCAGGTGTGGGAGGGGACTGCACATCATTGATTCAGGGGTCCCCGGAGGCGCAATCTCCCCCAGAGCAGTCACACCTGACTTTGGATCCGGGCACCGTGGCTTCTTAGTGGGTGAGAGTGGGCAAGTACCTTGAGCTCTCCCAGCCTCCATCTCCTTTATCGAATGAGGGTCATAATAGAGCTCATTATCACTGGGGGGAGTAGGGGTGGCTCTTGTGAGGATGCAGCCAGGCAGGGTCTGCCAGGCCCCGGCTCACAGCCTGCTTGTCTGGTTGTTGGTTCTGACTCCCAGGAGGGTAGGTTCTCTTCTTATCAGGGCAGCACCCCAGAGGTGGGCGTTACTCCAACCACTCTGCTTCCAGCTAAAGGCTTCCTGCGCCAGGTTCCTGCTCCTCCTTTTACCCCGTGTGTGTTTTGCAAACTTCTCTGCCTTTCTGTGCTTCAGATTCTTCCTCAGTATTGTGTGGCGCTCACCTCAAAGGTCTGATGGGCAGATTTAATGTATTCCACATGCCCTGGGCTCAGGACCAGACACTGAGCGGTGAGCCTGGCCTCTGGATTGACCTGTGAACCCCAGCTCTGCACTGTGCAGCTGTGGCCCCTGCCAAGTTATTTAACGTCTCTGGGCCTCAGTTTTTTTGTCTGTTTGGGTTGTTATGTCAATTTCATGAGTTAATCTCCATAGAGCACTGGACAATGACTGGCTCTTAAGTAGTATTGAGTATGTAAACCATTATTTCATCATCATTACCACCATTTTAATGCTAAATCTTCTAGTGTGATCCTCTGAGTCTCCACTCCCCAGGTGGGCTTGTAACCTTCAAGCCTTGAAATGGCCTGGGACCCTCCTCCAGAGTCAGCCCTCATAGGCTTTCCAGAGATGGGACTGTCTGGGTTTTCACATGCATGGTTTCTAATTAGCGGTATGTTGATGATTTTGCTGGATCAGGGGCTGGGATTGGAGTTTTATCTCAGAGTAAATAAAAGAGAAAGTCAAACAGAGAGGGCAGTATAGCTGATAAGAGAGTCTCCCATTACTAACACTTAAAGTTCCATCAAATATGTATAACATCCTTTATGCAAGGCATGAAGAGAAATCCTCCCCGAGCATGGAGAAAGGAGAGCAGAGAGCCAAGGAGGGAGTGAACATTGAAGCTTCCAGAAACTCCTGGGGGACCTTTGCCTTGAGTTGAACCAGGCCTCAGCAGTGGTACCCCCCAGGGAAAAGATCCAGCCTTGGCTCTGGGTGGATTTAAAAAGTCTCTTCAGAGAATTTGTGGTCACTGACTGTCCGGTATGTAGATTTGGGGCCTGAGTTATCTTCTTTGAATGGTCCTAGAAAAGGCAAACTGAGAAAAGACCCGAGTCTGTTTTGCCTCCTAAGCACCTAGCAGGGACCAACATAAACCCTCCCTGAAGGAGTGCTCCCTCTGCCCATTTCTGCACATGCTCAGTCATGTGGGCTCACAATTAAAAAATTACACACCGTTTGTAGAATCAGGCACCATGAGTGAGAGTCAGCAGAGACAAAATAAGGTAGTCGAGACCTGCAGACTTTACAGATATGGTAATTATTAGATGTGGATGCAAAATAAATATATGTGCATATGTTAAAAGAATAAAAGACATCGAAACACAACACAAGTAAAATAAAATATTTCCAGGAGGGCGGGCCGCGGTGGCTCAGCGGGCAAAGTGCTTGCCTGCTATGCCGGAGGACCTCGGTTCGATTCCCGGCCCCACCCCATGTAACAAAAACGGAGAAACAGAATACAATAAAACAAGAGGATGTTTGAAAATGTTTCCCTTTCCTCCTTCCTTCCTTCCTTCTATCCTTCCTTCCTTCTCTCTGTCTTTCCTTTAAAAAAAAAAAAAATATTTCCAGGAAATTTGAAAAAGAACTAGATAGAACTTCTAGAAATGGCAGATAGAACAAGTGACATTCAGAATTCAATCAGAGGGTTGAATTCCGGATTAAACACAGCTGCTGAGCGGACTGGAGCGCGGAAGCTAAATCTGAAGAAGGAAGCGTGAGTGTGGCAGGAGCGCCCCCTAGGTGCCCAAGGCTGCCTCCTGCGGCTCTTGATTGGGCCCATCTGGGGACGGGCTGGACATTTTTATTTTTAACAATCTCCAGAGCCAGCATTTGAGAAGTCTCAAGTGCACCAGCATTTCAGAATTCTCAAGTGCAGCCAGCATTTGAGAATAACTTTCCTGGGGTCTATTTATAATCTTAAGAGGGCCACATCAGTTACATTGTATGACAGCAGGGCTGCTGCTGGTGACCTCCAAGTGTTTATTATGCGCTCCTATTAAGGAAACATTTTTGAGTAATCTACCTAATATGTGTGTGCAATTGTTTATCAATCATATATAGTGTAAATATATAACAGTATGACTGTATCATGTGCATTTAAAACATACACAACAATTAGAAGGGATGAAATGAAAAATATTTTAACATTTTAAAAGTTTATTCATGGACACCCAAACATTTTTGTTCTCGCTAAAAATATTTTATTATAAAGATATTGCTAAACGAAACTCTTGGCATAATCCTCTGAACGAGTCTAGTTTTGTTATTCTTTGTTTATGGCTGTTACAGCTGGAAAAGAAATAACTGAGGCCCAAGACCCAGATCGGAGCAGTGTGCGGTGGGCTGCATTTCAGCCTGCTGCTCCTTCTCAGTCCCACCCTTAATTAAGCAGAGGAATGTACTGGAATTTGTTGGTGCCCTCATTAAGTCTTCAGTCTGCTGGTTCTGAGCTGGAGTCTTGAAGCCCTTGGCCCCTCGCGGGTGGGCTGGTTAATTTTGCAGCTGGAGACTATCCCAGGGAATCTTCTTGCTGGTGCTGCACCAGGAGCAGACAGGAGAGGACGCTCGTGCCCTTCTGCATCTGGGTCCAGCACCTAGCGCGGAACCTGGCGGCTGATTTGTGCTCCAAGAGGCACCTGAGGCTGTCTGTAGAGCGTGCTTTCTGCGTGCCCAGTAAGGCTTAATTCTTTTCTTCTTTCTCCTCCCCCTTTTCCTCCTTTTTCTTCCTCTCCCTTCCCAGCCTTTCCTTCTCCTTGTCTTCAAAACACAAATACACCCAGAAGTTTTTTATATTTTCTTCCTATATACCCACAAAAATACCTTGTCCATTCCTCCTTGTCCACCCCTTCTTGGGATTCCATGGTCAATTCCTTAGAGGACTACCCCCGTTTCTTGGCTCCCCGGAATGTGCCCCTGTCCCTTCCTGGGGTCTTACTCCCACTTCCAGCTTCTTGGCTCCCCTTTGTCTCCTGCCCACTGGGTTCCAGCTGACCCCTAAGCCTCCACACACTGGTCATTTCCACAGAGCTCCCTTACTCCCTCTCTTTCCTAAGCCGTCCTCCGGCTTCCAGACCTGCCTTGTGCACCGAGTGTGTGGCCAAATATTATCCTCCCTTTCTTTTAGAAATTGAATAAAATTCTATTTTACTTTTGGTGTTTTTTTTTTTTTGGTACTGTATCTTTTTTTTTAAGTTATTTTATTGAGATATAATCACACACCGTATAATCCATCCAAAGTATGCAATCAGTGGTTCACAATATTATCATTTAGTTGTGCGTTCATCTCAGTGATCATTTTGAGAACATATGTATTACTCCAGAAAAAGAAATAAAAAGGGAAAAGAAAACCCTAACCATTTCATACCTCTTACCCCAGCTTCTTATTGACCACTAATATTGGACTCTACCTGATTTTAAGACTTTTAATAGAGGTAGGTTAACTAACGCAGTGTAATATGATCAGATTATATATGTGTGTGTATGTGTGTGCATGTGTATATCAGTAGAACAGAACAAAACAGCCAGAAGTAGATCCACACAAACACAGGCAACTGACTTTTTAATTTTTTTGCAATATAGTTTTACAATCATCAAGGACTAGAGCTACTGGATTACAATTCAACAACTTCAGGTATTTCCTTCTGGCTATTCTATATACACTAGACACTAAAAAGAAATAGCTGTATAATGAGTCAGCAGTTACAGTCATTTGTTAAATCCTAATTTCTCAGTTACACCTCTTCCCTGTCCTTTGGTTCCTTTTGGTTTTTAGGGTTTTGTTCCTCTCAAGTTTTTCTCTGGGTGCTTTCTTTAATGCATGCTTATGTGAAAGAAAGAACAAGACACAAATCAAGTGGTATTCATTTGCAAGTAATTGAAAACCCAACTAACTAGAGAATGTTTATTGTTGGCTTTACAGTAAGCCCTGAGGAAGGTGGCTCTGTGGTTGTTTTGGTGACTTGGTGGTAGCATCACAGACCCGAGGACTCTTTCTGCTGCCGTCCTTGTGTTCAGGCAGTAACTCTCCTCATGGCCTCAGAAGGGCTGCTGGAGCTCCAGGCATCATGCTTTTATACTGCAATGTCCAAAGGGTGGAAGAATGTGTGTGTGTATATGGGGGAAGGAGCAGTGGCCCGGGGAGTCACAGAATGATCCTCAAGGAAGAAAATCCTTCCCACAAGTCCCCAGGAGGCTCCCCGCCCTTCTGATTGTCCAGAATTGAATCACAAACCACCCCTTGCTCTATGGGAGGTGAGGGTGGTGAGAATTGGTTTCTAGATTAATGGTGGCAGGGAAGGATAGTGTTAACAAGACACTAGAGAATAATATAAAGTAGTAATAATCAGAAGCACTTAGGCTGTTTTAAAGTCTTAACGTGTATTAATTTATCCTCACCATAACCCCACGAGGTAGATAACCATCACTGCCACTATTTTACAGATGAAGAAACTGGACAGGTAATGTAATCTGCCTGAGGGCACACCGGTAGTAAATAGCGGAACTGGGATTTCAGCCTCGTCATTCTGACTTCGGGTTATGTCCCTTACCTCAGTGCTTTCCAGCTCACTGCCCGGTTCCGTCCCTGCAGGCAGCCGTGCTGAATCTCTCCCAGACACTGTCACTTCATCCATAAGCCTTGAATGTGCTAACATGGTTTATGAAATCCATTTTGCAGAAGAGGAAATGGAGGTGCAGAGAGGTTGAGAAACTTGTCCAACGTTTCAAGCAAATAAGCAGCAGAGCCAGTACTTGAACCCAGAACCACCACACTCCAGAGCCTCTCTGTTAGCTGCTTCCACGGCACCTCGTAAACTCTCAGATATTGTCCACACTAAGTTGAGTTGTTCTCTCCAGGTATGGGGGGAGGGAAGTATGTGGAAGCAGAGGGGCATGCTGTAGTAGATAAGGAGGCTTGTAGTTCACACACTCAACAAATCTTTGAGTGCCTGCTTTGTGCCCGGAACTGTTCTAGGAGCTATGGCTACAATGGTCAACAAAACATACAAAATCCTTGCTCTCATAGAGCTCATATTCAGCGGTTTTAGTCAGGATGACTTTGGTTGCAAGTCTAGTTTAAGCAGAGACGTGGCTTTATTGCTCAGGAGGCTGACTGTCATCAGGCATAGCTAGATCCAGGGGCTCTGTTGATATCAGGAACCTTCGTCGTTCTCTGTTTTCTCCTTTGGTGACAAGTTTGGCCCCAGCAGTTCCAGGCATAGCATCCTTTGTTTCTGGCAGCTCCAGGGCACAGAGAGGTCCTTTCCAGTAGTTTCAGCCAAATTTCCAAGTTGAATCTCTGTGACTCAGCTTGGGTCACTACCCCATCGCCGAGGCAATCACTGTGGGCTGGGGATTGAGGGTAGGATTAGCCTCCCACTCAAAGATTGTTGGCTGGCGGAAGCAAACAGTGTCCTCCTAGTGACGGGTGCACCATGTGTCACTGCCTTCTCGGGATGCAGTAATGCCAGGATCAGGCTGGGTCTCCAGGAAGAATCTTTCTCTCCTGCTGTCCCCCTCTGCTGGTGCGGCTCCCACATTTCTGTTCACACCTGGACTGCTATTGCTCTGGAAGCTTTAAACTGGCCAAAATGCATCCAGGGAGGTTAGCTGGGGCAGGGACTAGCTGGAAGCTGTGTTTACTCTGAACAATAATTTATCACCTTACAATAATGATAGCGTTCATTTATTGTGCTTTCTATTATCTCAACAAATTGTCTTAACTACCTTATGAGGGAGTTCATGATCATCTGGTTTTATGAGTGAGGAAATGTATGAGAGACAAAAGCAAGTTACCTGAAGCCACACAGGACAAGAACAAGTCCAACTGGCTTCTAAACTCCTTTTCTTATTTGATTTTTTTGGTATTTTTTTTAGGTAAAATATCTATACGGGGCAACATACAGATCTAGAATTGTATAGTTTAATGAATATTGATAAATGTAACCAGTATCCAAGGTATAAGTAAAACATTTCCATCTACCAGAAAGTTCCTTCCTCCTTGGTTTCTGTCACCCCCTTCTGATTTCTCACATCATAGACTAATTCCACTTATTCTTAAACTTTATATAAATACAGTCACACAGTATATACTTTATGTCGAACTTCTATTTATAAATGTTTTTGAGATATTTCTTTGTTGCTGCACGTATCGATAGTTTGTTTCTTTCATTGCTGAGTAATATTCTAATAATGCATGAATATGCCGCTGTTTGTTTATCTGCTTTCTTCTTAATGGACATTTGGATTGTTTCCAGTTTTTTGGCTATTATGGGTAAAGCTGCTGTGAACATTCTTGAACAAGTATTTATATAGAAACATGTTTTCTTTTCTTTTGGGTAAATACTTAATGTTGTGTCCTGCTGAACCCGCAGCAGGACTCACTCCCAAAGATGAAATAGGCAGAGACCCAGCTGGGACTGCCCCAAACCACCGCAGAGCAGGACCTGTTAAGATTCTGAAGAAAGAAGCATGCACACCAGAGTGGTCAGTCTTTGAGCATTTATTAGGGGAACACATTTACAGAGAGCTGCAGCTGCCTTGCAGTGAACAGCGAGACAGCAACACATTCACTTGACTACGTCTGCACCTATGGCAGCCATTCCTCAAATTATACAGAGCTGGGGGAGAGGAGGCTGAATGCCAGAGGCTTGCATGCAAGGTTTGGGAAAACATCTGGGTATGTGCTGTTTTTTCAAAACATGATGCACACAGAGTGGGCACCTTTGAAGGTTCTAGCAGCCAAAATTCTTCATGCTTCCAGAGAGTTAAGGAGAGGGAGGCCGGAAGAGGGGGCAGGGGTGAGGTCAGTTCTCGGAATCATACAACCCAAGAGTAGAATTTCTGTGTTAGAGGGTAAAGCTATGTTTAATTTTTGTTTGTTTGCTTGTTTGGGGGTCTGAAATTTCCGGTATAGTTCCAGTTGCTTCACATCCTAGCCAGTATTTGATGTCACAGTTTAATTTTAGCCATGCTAGTGAGTGTAAAACGGCAATTCACAGGCCTCTGAATTGCATTCAGAGGTGAGGTTGCATTTTTTTTTTTAATGTGACAAGAAACAAATTTATTATCTCTCGCAGTTCCTGAGCCTCAGGAATCTAGGAGCGCCATAGCTGGGTGGCTCTGGCACTGGGTCCCTCCTGAGTACTGTCAGCGTGGAGGATCCACTTCTAAGGGGACTCCTCAGGTGGAGGTTAGCAGCAGGCCTCGGGCCTTGGCTGGTTGTCAGCCAGAGGGCTCTGTTGCTCTCCACATGGGCTTCCCCTTAGGGCTGCCCAGGACTGAGTAGCCGGCCTCCACCAGAGGAGGTTCAGGAGTGAGATGGAGCAAGGCAAAAGAGGCAGTGTCTTTTGTAACCTAATTTTGGAAATGACGTTACCACCTCTGCCATATTGTCTTGGTCACTCAGATGCACATAAGCTGGTATGATGCAGGAGGGTCCGTACAGGAGCATAAATACCAGGAGGCAGGGACAGTTGGGGCCATCTCAGGGTGGCTATCACAGTGCTGTTACTGCTTCCCATTAAAATTAATGATTGTTTTTTTTTTTTTTTAATCTTAAACCAACCTAATATCCCTAATTCCCACTTGGTCATGATATATTATCCTTTTTTAATATTGCTGGATTTTACTTGCAAATGTTTTCACCTCTGTGGTCATGAGTGATATGTTCTGTAATTTTATTTCTATGTAGTGTCTTTGTTAAGTTTTAACATCACAGTTTTGCTGACCTCATAAAACAAATTGGGGAAAATTCCCTTACTGTACATTTTCTGCAAGATTTTGTGTAAGATTGAAGGTGTTTTTTTCCTTAAATATTTGTTATACTTCCCATCTAGGCTTGAAGGTTTCTTTAAGGGAAGGTTTGTTTTTTTTTTTAAATATTTTTATGGAGTTATCTTTGTGTGCCATATAGACCATCCAAAGTATGCGATCTGTGGCTCACAGTATCATCATGTAGTTGTATATTCATCACCATGATCACTTTTAGAATATTTGCATCACTCCAGAAAAAGAAATAAAAAGAAAAAAGAAAACCCTTGTACATCCCATACCCCTTACCCCTTCCACTCATTGACAACTGATATTGCAATCTATCCCAATTTTTTTTATCCCTTCTCCCTACCCCCCATTATTTATTTATTTACTTAGTCCTATTTTTTTACTCTTCTGTCCATAGCCTGGATAAAGGAAGTGTTAGCCAAAAGGTTTTCACAATCACATGGTCACATTGTAAAAGCTAAATAGTTATACAGTCATCTTCAAGAATCAGGGCTACTAGAATATAGTTCAACAATATCAGGTACTTCCCTCTCGCCACTCCAATGCACCATAAACCAAAAAGGGATATCTATATAATACATGAGAATAATGTATATATAACCTCTTGACTCTGAAATCTCTCAGCCACTGAAACTTTGTGTCATTTTTCTCTTCCTCCTTTTGATCAAGAAGACTTTCTCAGTCTAAGGGAAGGTTTTAAATAACACATTCAATTTCCTTAATAGCCATTGGGCTTCTTACATTTTCCGTTTCTTCTAGTGTCAGTTTTCAGAAATTATATTTTTCAAGCCTGTGCCATTTCATATAGGTTGCTGAATTTATTTGCACAAAGTTGTTCATAATATTCCTTTGGTATGCTTTTTAAATATTTGTAGGGCCTGTAGTGATGTCACCTCTTTCATTTCTGATATTGGTAATCTGTGTTTTCTTTCTTTTTCTCATGATCAGTCCTGCTAGTGGTTTATCAAAATATCTTTTTAAAGAATCACCTTTGACTTTATTTTCTTCTCATTTGTCTGTTTTCTATTTCATTGACTTCTGCTCATATCCTTATTATTTCCTTCTGTCTATTTACTGTGGTTTTAATTTACTCTTTTTCTAGCTTCATAAAGCCAAGTCTTAGGTTATTGATTTTTAAATCTGTCTTCTTCTCTTATATAGCATTTAATTATAAATCACCCACCATGTACTACTTTGTCTGTATCCCACAAAATTTGGCATGTTATGTCTTCATTGTGATTCAGTTTTCTGTATTTTCTAGTTTCTCTTGTGATTTCTCCTTTGACCCATGAGTTATTTAGCAGTACATTGTCTAAGTTCCAAATGTGGGACTTTTCTAGGTATCTTATAATTGATTTCCAGTTTAATTCTCTTAGGTCAGAATTAACACACATGATGAAAAATTCAGATGGTATAAAAGAGAATATGGTAAAAACTACATGTTTACCATCTCTGTTTCACAGCTTGTCCTTCCTCCTTCCTTATCTTTGTTCACTAAGAAATATTTACTGAATGCCACTGGAGATGCAGCTGTTTAAAAAGAGACGGAAGTCCCTGCCTGCCTTCTTGGAGTTGAGATTCTCCTGATAGGAGACCGACAATAACAAGATAAGAAAATAAAATATCTGGTGTGCTAGATGGTAGTAATCACTAAAGAGAAAAATGAAGCAGGGAAAAGGGTTTACTCCCCTCCTCCCCCAACTCCCTGGGCAGTCATACAGTCTGTAGTCTTTTCAGACTGGCTTCTTTTCAGAAAGCAACCCTGCCTTCCTGTGGCATTTGCAGGAGGAAAGAGGAATCACTGGGGATTGATAATGGGGGCCACACCTTGCAGCATATTTCCTGTCTTCTCTCCCCTACCCCCCACCCAATAAAAGCTTTCAGTTTTGAGATTCAGTGGCCCTAGCCTGAGCCTAATTAGAGCCTTGACAGCAATGACTGTTCTTTACAGAAAACTTAGGGTGGGGTGAGGTACAGTTTTGTCGAATCTCCAGACAACCATATGGATAGAGATTATTATCATCCCCATTTTATAGAGAAGAAACTGGAGCTTGGAGTGGGAATGTCACCCACCAGCCCACAGAGTGAGCAGGAGATGGAGTCCAGACTCGAACCTGAGGATCCCTGAATGTGCATCGTTGACTCTTAACCTGCAGAGTCCAAGGGAGCCCAGGGGAGTCTGAGGGTGCTGGCAGGGCAACAGTTGCCCACCTTCACCTCAACCCATGATGGGGTTGATGGTCCAGTGACTCTTGAGGCTTCTAGTCCTGGAGCTGTTCCTCATCATTGCATGCAGTTCTCCCCTGTTCCCCCAGGAGCCCCAGATTTCTCCGCTCTGGTGAGCACCAGCAAAGCCAAGACAGCCAACCTTGTCCTTACAGAGCTCACAGACCCACACAAGTAAGAATTGGAGTTGGCGGAACCCAGAGACTGAGGGAGCCCATTAGGTGTGTCTGACTCCACCTGATGCAGAAGAGCTTCCTGGAGGAGGGAGAAATTGAAGCTGAGACCTGAAAGATGAGGAGGAGAGCAATAGGGAAAGGAGGAAGGAGGGGAAAGGATGTGCCAGGCAGAGAGAGGAGCATGTAAAAAATCCTGAAGGGTCAGTAGAACACGGTGCATCTGGAAAACAGGAATTTCACTTGTTTTAAGCTTAGAGTTTGAGGTACAGCGTGAGAGCTGAGGCTGGAGGCTTTGGCAGAGGCTGGCTCATGCAGAAACCAGTTGGCCTTGGGGAAGGGACCTGGCATTGACCCTGGGGACTCCACCGGGTGCCGTCAGGTACTACATACCTGTCTTGGAAAAGAAGTAAATTAATTCCTTATACTGGTGTGCTAACTAACATTTATGCTTATTTTTTTTAAAAGTATGCTCAGTGTATAAAACTTGGAAAAGAACAGAGGAAAGGAGAAAATAAAATTGATTTAATCCATCCCATCTCTTAGTATTTTGGATAAAAATCTTCCAGCCTTTTTTCTCTGTGCCTATATATATATATTAAACATTTAATTTTTATGTCCTTCGGTTCTTACTAGAATAAGAACCTTTATTTATAGCCTTTTAAAAAAATTAGCAAAATGGAACCACAAAAGAGGGAACAGCTAGCTCCTAAAGATGAAATTGTGTCTATTCTAATTTGCTACCTGCTAGAATGCAATATACCAGAAATGGAATGGCTTTTAAAAGGGGGAATTTAATAAGTTGCAAATTTACAGTTCTAAGGCCGAGAAAATATCCCAATTAAAACAAGTCTATAGAAATGTCCAATCTAAGGCACCGAAGGAAAGATACCTTGATTCAAGAAGTCCGATGAAGCTCAGGGTTTCACTCTCAAGTAAAGAGGCACATGGCAAATATTGTCAGAGTTTCTCTCTCGTCTGGAAAGGCATGTGGGGCACACATGATGTCCAGATAAGGATGGCATTTCCTGTGTTTCCCATGCAACAGCCACTGTGAGGGTGCAGGTGTGTTGTCAGGCTTGGGGGAAAGGTGCTCTTTCTGGCTAACGTCTGTAAACTGCTGAGCTCTTGAGCCCTCTTGGCATGGGGAGGTGGGGGGCAGCTGTACCCCAGACCAACAGTTTCCACGAAGGAGGAGCCCCTCCTAGCCACCTCAGGAAGGCACATGCACAGTTCAGACAGGCGGAGCCAAAGACTTCACTATAATTGACCGGGTGGATGGAGAGAGTTCTCTGTTCCCCTGGAAGACGTCTGCTGGGGACTAGAGAGTGTGACCTGGAGGTTGTGGGGGGCCTGCGGCCTGGAGCCTTTTGGAAGGCTGACTTTATCAGCACACTTCACATGAGGGATGAACTCAGTCACCTGAATCAAAAGACTGTTACTTTTAATGTAATTATGTTAAAACACTGAATGAAGCTGCATCTGAGCTATAGTTTTTTTTTTCTTTATATATTTTTGTATTTTTTATTTTTATTTTTATTTTTTCTCTATATTATCATTTTATTTCTTTTTCTGTTGTCTTGCTATTTCTTTTTCTAAATCGATGCATATGTACTAAGAAATGATGATCATACATCTATGTGATGATATTAAGAATTATTGATTGCATATGTAGAATGGAATGATTTCTAAATGTTGTGTTAGTTAATTTTTTTTAATTAATAAAAAAAAATCTAAAAAAAGACTGTTACTTTTGAAATTCAGAAAAACCTGATAAAGAGTGGACATGGGTTGGGACTTAATTTGTCCTGGAAGTGGATGCAAGTGTAGCATGAGAAGACCATGCTGTGGTACCTGGAGAGGATAGCCACTGAGGCAAAGGAAAGGGGCAGCCTGAGGGGTGGGGACCCTAGAGTCAAGAGAAGCAAACATCTCCCATATTCTTTTGAAGGGAAGGATGAGATAAAAGCATTGAGAGAGAGAGAGAGAAGGGTGAAAGGCGGAGCCAGGTGAGAGGGAGCTCACGGCTTGTCCCAGAGTTCCACAGATCAGAACGTACTGGTACGTGTGTTGTGTATGTGTGTGTGTGTTTTGTTTGTAGGTTGTGTGCATATGCATCCGTGTATGTGAGCGCACATGTGTGCATGTGTTTAATGTGTGTAGATCTGAGTGTATATGTACATGTTGTGTATGTTGAGGAGCATGTACAAGTGTGTGTGTGTAAAACAGAGCCGATGGGTTGCTACCAGTTTTGCCCTGTCACCCCCAGCCCTGGAGGCATATAGAGTCAGCCGTGGTGATGCTGGGACAGGGGACAGAGGGAATTTCAGCAGGATGTTGATTTAAAGAATAAAGATCTAAAAGACTAAGCCAGATGTGTTCAGGATTCGTCCTGGAAATTAAGGCCATTGTTTTGCCAAAGAGAATCTATGGATTTTCCCAAGAATGTGGCTGGAAGTCATTCCCAAGAATGTGGCTGGAAATGGGCTGAGTCATTGCCATTTGGTGAGAATTAGAGTACTTTCTAGATTTCAATAAACAAAGCGCTTGGACTTCACATCAGATGCTACAAAGCAGGACTAACATTCCTGCATCTTTTTTTTTTTTTTAAGAATTTTATAGACAAATCTTCACACGCATATAGTCCATATGTGGTGTACAATCAGTGGACTCACAATATCACATACTTGTGTATCTATCACCATGAACATTTTTAGAACACTTGCACCATTCTAGAAAAAGAAAAAAGAAAAATCTCAAACATTCCTTATCCTTTTCCCCTCCCTCTCACTGAAGACTAGTATTTCAGTCTATCCAATTTATTTTACCCCTCATCCCCCCTATTATTTATATATTTTTTTATCTATAGTTTTTTACTCATCTGTCCATATCCTGGATAAAGGGAGTATCAGTCACAAGGTTTTCACAATCACACAGTCACATTGTAAAAGCTATATCATTATACAGTCATCTTCAGGAATCAAGGCTACTGGAACACAGCTCAGCAGTTTCAGGTACTTCCCTCGATCCACTCCAATACACCATAAACTAAAAAGGTGATATCTGTATAATGCATAAGAATAACCTCCAGGATAACTTCACAACTCTGAAATCTCTCAGCCACTGACACTTTATTTTGTCTCATTTCTCTTTGCCCTGTTGGTCAGAAAGACTTTCTCAATTCCATGATGCTAGGTGCCAGCAAATCCTGGGAGTTCTGTCCCTCATTATCAGGGAGATTTACACCCTGGGAGTCATGTCCTACATAGAGGGCATTCCTGCATCTTAATAGAAAAATTCCCTTGTCAAAAAAAAAAATACTGGACAGTGCTGGGGACACAGCCAAGACTGAGCTGGGCTCCGGTCCTGCCCCCAGAGCTCTGACAGTCCAGGTGGGGGACCAGACTTACCACTACACAGTGAGGGTCCAGAGTGTCAGGGCTGGGGTGGGGAAGCCCAGGGTCAGGAAGGACATCCTAGAGGAGGGCGACATGCTCTTGTCTGGAGGATGGGATTAAGGCTGGAGGCAGGGAGACCAATGAGGAGGCCGAAACCTCTTTTATGTAGCTCAAGGGAAGAGCCCAGACCTGGGGTAGGACTTAGTTTTAGGAATAGAATTCTTACCAGGAGTCAGGAAGAGGATGCTAGGTTAACATTTACTAAGTTGAGCGTTCTGTCCCCTAATCTTTCATTGCAATTCTCTTTATCCTACCAGTTGGGTATTTTGATTCCCATTTTTATACTGATGGGAAAACTGAGGCTTGGATTGCACATCCAGGAAGTGACAGAGCCGAGATTTGAACCCCCAAGCCTGTGTGGCTCCAGAGTTCTTGCTGCCATTTATTAAGCCTGGCCCTGAACTGAGGGAGTTTGGCATGACCTCATTTGGTCCTTTCAGCAGTTCTGTCGGGCAGTGGGAGGGGCCCCACTTTGAAGATGAGGAACTCAGGCTTAGAGAAGAGAAGTCCCTTGCCCAAAGCAGCCTATATTACTCCTCAACAGATGCACGCACAGACAAGAAATGAAAGTGGCAGTATGTGATATAACTCGGTCAGGAAGTAGCAGTAGAGTAACAAAGATGGGGTGGACAGGTGGAGGCAGGTACTGCCCTTTCCATAACTAAACAACCTCTTGGTATCCAGGAACTGAATACTCTCCCTCTGGGGAAAAGCAGCATTCTTTAAGTCTTCAGAGGCAGGGTCAACATCAAACAGTAAAAGTATAAAGTTAGTACAGACAATGTTTTGACAAAATTTGAACACTAAAAGTTGTATTAAATGCTGTAAATTTGAGTAAACCTAAATGATATTTGGGCTGTTCGTTCATTCATTCATTCCCTGAGTGCCTTCTTGATGCCAGGTTCTGAGTGGGGCATTTCTGGGAACCTCCCTTCCAGAGCTTACAGTACAGTCACTGGGCCACCAGACTTACTCATAGCAGAGGGAGAATTGGCCAAAAAGCCTGCAAGAAATTTTTAAAAATTAATTAATTATTTTTTTTAAATACCAAAAAACATTCGTAACTTTTGATCATTCCATTCTACATATATAATCAGTAATTCACAATATCATCACATAGTTGCATATTCATCATCATGATCATTTCTTGGAACATTTGCATCTATTCAGAAAAAGAAATAAAAAGAAAACAGAAAAAAATTCAAACATCCCATACCCTCACCCCTCCCCCTCACCGATCACCAGCATTTCACTCTAAATTTATTTTAACATTTGTTCCCCCTATTATTCATCTTTATTCCATATGTTTTACTTGTCTTGTTGATAAGGTAGATAAAAGGAGCATCAGACACCAGGTTTTCACAATCACATAGTCACATTGTGAAAGCTCTATCATTGTACAATCATCTTCAAGAAACATGGCTACTGGAACACAGCTCCACATTTCCAGGCAGTTCCCTCCAGCCTCTCTACTACATCTTGACTAACAAGGTGATATCTATTTAATGCGTAAGTATAACCTCCAGGATAACCTCCCGACTCTGTTTGGAATCTCTCAGCCATTGACACTTATTTTGTCTCATTTCACTCTTCCCCCTTTTGGTCAAGAAGGTTTTCTCAATCCCCTGATGCTGAGTCTCAGCTCATTCCAGGATTTCTGTCCCACGTTGCCAACAAGGTCCACACCCCTGGGAGTTATGTCCCACGTAGACAGGGGGAGGGTGGTGAGTTTGTTTGTTGTGTTGGCTGGAGAGAGAGGCTACATCTGAGCAATAGAAGAGGTTCTCTTGGGGGTGACTCTTAGGCCTAATTTTAAGTAGGCTTGACCTATCCTTTGTGGGGTTAAGTTTCATATGAACAAACCCCAAGATTAGGGGCTCAGCCTATAGCTTTGATTGTCTGCACTGCTTGTGAGACTATCAAGAATTCAACTTGGGGAAGTTGAATTTTCCCCCTTTCTCACCATTCCCCAAAGGGGACTTTGCAAATACTTTTTTATCCACTGTTCAAATCACTCTGGGATTTATCGGGGCATCACTGTGGACAAACCAACAAAATCTCATGTCCTACTCAAGTTTCCATGTGCTTATGGTGTTCAATTAAGCTGTCTACAAAAGTTGTATTAAGGAAATGCACTAGTCAAAATATAAATTTTGTACCAAATAAACATTTTTTGCTTTAGTCTCACACAGAAGGTAAAATTTTAAATTTTTAATTACCATCCATTTTCAGCACCCTGCAGTAATGACATTCCTTTTTTCTTCCTCATGCAAAAACATTTTTTAAATTTGTACATTTAGTCACTATCATTATACACTCTAGGCATTCCTAGATTATACCATCTGTAAGAAATTTTAAACAATGAAATCAGCCTTTTTGCTGGGAAGGGACTTGTTTCAGTTTGCTAAATGCAGCTGGAATGTAATATACCAGAAATGGAATGGCTTTTAAAAAGGAAATTTATTAAGTTGCAAATTTATAGTTCTGGGCCATAAAAATGTCCAAACTAGGCCATCCAGAGAAAGATACCTTAACTCAAGAAAGGCCGATGACTGTCACATGGGAAGGCATGTGGCTGGCGTCTGCTAGTCCTTGTTCCCGGTTCCATTGCTTCCAGCTTCTGATGCCAGTGGTTTTCTTTCTAAGCATCTGTGGGCCTTCACTTAACTCTGGGACACCACTCTGGGTTCTGGTTTGCTCAGCACCTCATGGGAAGGCACATGACCATGTCTGCTGGGCTCTGCATCTCCAAACATTCCTTTCTAGGCATCTGCTCTTGCTGTCAGCCCTCCAGGCATCTCCAAATGTCTGCATCTCCTTTGGCTCTGAACTTTCTCTAAAATGTTTCTTCTTTTAAAGGATTCCAGTAAACTAATCAAGACCCACCTTGAATGGCTGAGTCATATCTCCATCTAATCAAAGGGCCACACCTACAATTAGGTGTGTCACATTTCCATGGAAACAATCCAATCAAAGATTTCCACCCTACAATATTGAATCAAGATGAGAAGAAATATGGCTGTTCCCACAAGATTGGATCAGGAAAAAGACATGACTTTCTAGGATACATAACAGCTTCAAACTGGCACATTCCACCTTTTGGACCCCACAAACACATGGTCTTTCTGTATACAAAATACATTCATTCCATCCCAATATCACAGAAGCCTTAAACCATTCCGGTAACAATACAAATACAATGCTAGTTAAAAACAGTACAAAATCTCAACAAACTCAGTTACAGGCATGGTCTATCCTAAGGCAAAAAAAATTCTCCTTTGGCTGTTGACCTATGAAACTCAGAACAAGTTACCTGCCTCCAATATGCAAAGGATGAACAGCCATAGAATACATGTTCCCAATGCCATGGGGAGAAATTGAAAGGTAAACGGGGGTCATCAGAATCAAAACCTGCAGCGCAAACTCCATTGGATTTCAAAGTCTGAGTGTCATCTGTCATCCTTGGAGGTTTAGAAAATGGCGCTCCAATCCTTTCCAAGGGCCTACGCAGCAGCCCTATCCAAACCCTGGGATGAGGGTTGCAACATTCGGGCACCTTGGGGGACCACCTTTTTCTCAGCTCTCTCCAAGCATCGGGGCAACACCAGGGCTCTCTGCCATCTCCAGGGCACATGCTCAAAACCCTGAGAACAGTGAGGCGATTGCCAGGCATCCCCCAATCCCTGGTTTATATGCTCCAATCTCTCTGATGCCTGGGACACCGGAACTCTCCCTGAGCTTTGAGGGGAAGGCCTGCTGTCTGCTTCAGGGGCAGATTCACCCCTCCCACGTGGATGGGTGGCCCGCTCCCCTGGCCTGAGAATTTGAAAGTGATGAGCTGGGATACACAGCTGGAATGTGCTGGTGTGAAACTGTTTTGTACCCAAAAAAGTCATGTTCTTTAATCTTGATTCAGTATTATAGGGTGGAAACCTTTGATTGGATTGTTTCCATGGAGATGTGACATACCCAGTTGTGAGTGTGGCCTTTTGAGTGGATGGAGGTGTGACTCCTCCTGTTCCAGGTGGGTCTTAAAAGAAGAAACACTTTTATTTTTTTATTGAGAAATCTTCACACACTTTCTATATATAGTGCACAATCAGTGGCTCACAATATCATCACATATTTGTGTATTTATCACCATGATCATTTTTTTAGAACATTTGCATCATTCCAGAAAAAGAAATAAAAAGAAAAAAGAGAAAACTCATATATACCATGCACCTTAACCCCCCCCCCATTGGTCACTAGTGTTTCCATCTACTCAATTTATTTTATCGTTTGTCCCCCCATTATTTATTTATTTAAATCCATATTTTTTACTCAACTGTCCATACCCTGGATATAAGGAGCATCAGACACAAGGTTCTCACAGTCACACAGCCACATTGTAAATGTTTTATCTTTACACAATTGTCTTGAAGAATCTAGGCTACTGGAACACCACTCAACAGTTTCAGGTACTTCCCTCTAGCTCCTCCAATACACCATAAACTAAAAAGGCGATGTCTATATAATGCATAAGAAAAACCTCCAGGATAACTTCTCGACTCTGTTTGAAATCTCTCAGCCACTGAAACTTTATTTTGTCTCATTTCTCTCTTTCCCCTTTTGGTCAAGAAGGCTTTCTCAATCTCTTGATGCTGGGGCCTGGCTTATTCCAGGCTTTCTGTCCCATGTTGCCAGGGAGATTTACACCCCTGGGAGTCTTGTCCCATGTCGGAGGGAAGGCAGTGAGTTCACCTGCTGAGTTGGCTTAGAGAGAGGCCACATCTGAACAACAAAAGAGGTGACTCTTAGGCCTAATTTTAAGTAGGCTTAGCCTGTCCTTTGCAGGAATAAGTTTCATAGGGGTGAACCCCAAGATCGAGGGCTTGGCCTATTGATTTGGTTGTCCCCACTGTTTGTGAGAGTATTAGAAATTGTCCAAGTGGGAAAGTTGAATATTTCCTCCTTTCTTCCCATTCCTCCAAGGGGACTTTGCAAATACTGCTTTATTCACTGCCCCAAATGCTTTGGGATTTATTGGGTCATCACACTAACCCGGTAAAACCAACCATATTTCACTCCCTATTATTCAGGATTCCATGTACTTATGGTGTTTAACTAAACTGACCATAAAAATTACATTAGGAAATGCCCTACCCAAAATATAAATTTTGTACCAAATAAACATCTCTCCCTTTAGTCTCACCTAGAAGTTCAGGTTTCAAAATATGGATGATATCATCCTTTACCCAGTCGCCTAGTACATCTCAGTCCTATCCAGATCAGCCTCATTTATATCCCTAGTTGAAGTCTCATCCCTTTTTCCACTTTTTAAACAGTTCCTGTATAGAGTACTGCTCACTTTCATAGCTTCAGAGCTCTAACTCTGAGTCTCAGGTGTCACACAAGTACTCAAAGTTTAAAAGAGGAAACATCTTGGAGAAAGTTAAACACCAACAAAGTCGCAGACATTTGGAGATGCAGAACCCAGTGGACATGGCCATGTACCTTCCCATGAAATGCTAAGCAAGCCAGAACTCAGAAGCCAGGAGAGAAGAAATCTCTAGTCCTGGGAGGTGCTAAGCTAAGAGATGAAGCCCAGTGTTATTCCGGAGCTGCTAAGTGAAGGCCCACAGATGCTTAAAGAGGAAGCCACTGGCATCAGAAGCCGAAAGCACTGGAACTAGAAACAAGGACCAGCAGACGCCAGCCATGTTACATGCCTTCCCATGTGACAGAGTAACCCCAGATGGGAATCGTTTTTTTTTGTTTGTTTGTTTTTTTGTGTCAAAGGTATCTTTCTCTGAATGGCCTAGTTTGGACATTTTTATGGCCTTAGAAGTGTAAACTTGCAAATTAATAAATTCCCTTTATAAAGCCAACCCATTTCTCATATATTGCCTTCCAGCAGCATTAGTAAACTAAAACAAGAACTATTTCTATAATCAATTCCTAGACCTTCCCCTCACTCTGTCTCTTCTATTTTTAGAAAAAGGGAGACTCTAGACCTAAATTTTAAAAGAACAAAAAACCGAAAAACAGTTCAATCCCAGAATAAATGGTATTATGATGAGGAAAACCTAGGGAGCTATGGAACCCTAGAGGGTGGATCTGACCCAACCTAGAGGTCAGGGAGGGCTTCTTGGAGGAAGGGACACTTCACCTGAGACCTAAAAGATGAGTTGGGGTGAGTCAGGAAACGAGAGGTGGGGAAAGGGTGTTCTAGGATAAGGTGAATCCAGGTATGAGATGGAAAGGTAAGCAGAATGGCCCAGGCCTGCCCTCATTGTGCTTGGTCTAGTGCCAAAGACAGACCCATCACCGTGATGCCTGAGACTGGGCAGGGCTCAGAATGGGTGCCCAGGGGGCTGAGCAGGCCTAATAGAAGTTCTTTTCAGAATATGGTAGAGAAAATCAATAAATCAGAAGAACTAATAGAGGAGGGATAATAATTTTCATGATCAATTATTAAAAATGATTTATCAATATTAAACTACTTTAGCTAATACATTTGAAAATGTAGAGAAAATGGACAATTTTCTTGGAAAATGCAAGTTATCGGTATTAACACAAGAAGTAGAAAATCTGAATATTTCTCTTATCTGCTGAAGTCATTGAATCCATAATTTAAAACCTTCCCATAAAGAAAACCGCAGACACACATGGCTTCACTAGGGAATTCTTCCCAACATTTAAGAAAGAGATAACACCAGTCTTACCCTTATTTTTCTAGATAACAGGAAGGGTTCCCACTGTTCCGTGTCCATTTTATGTGTCCAACATAACACTGATACCAAAACCTGACAAAATCATTACAAGAAAGAAAAGTTATAGGCATGTGTCTCTCATGAACATGGATTCAAATGCCCTAAACAAAGAAAATATAGAGAGAATATATAAAAAGAGACTGTAAGTCATGACCTAGTGAGATTTTTCCCAATTGTGTAAGGTTTATTTAACATTTGAAAATCAACCAATATAATTTACCACAGAAATAGTATAAAGGAGAAAAAATATCTAATATTACAGGAAAATCATGGATAAAATTCAACATCTGTTCATGATAAAAGCTCTTTGAAAAATAGAAATAGAAGGGAATATCTTTTTTTTACTTTAATTGTGAAATATAATATATATATAAAACAATGAATTTCCAAGTACATTTTAACACGTAGTTATAGAACAGATTTTAAAGCTTGATATGGGTTACAATTCCATGATTTTTTGTTTTTTCAGCAGTTTTTACTACTCCAAGATACTGGAGACCAACAGAAACATCAATATAATGATTCAGCAGTCATATTCAGTTGTTAAATTCTATCTTCTCTGTTATTCTCCTCCTCCTCTTTAAATAACATATATACATAAAAACAATAAATTTCAAAGTACATCACAACAATTAGTTGTAGAACAGATTTCAGAGTTCGGTATGGGTTTTTACTTGTAGCTGCTCTAAAGAACTGGAGACAAAAAGAAATATCAATATAATGAATCAGCAATCATATGGATTTGTTAAACCTTACCTTCTCTGTATAACTCCACTATCACCTTTGGTCTTTCTCCCACTCTTTGTGGGTATTTGGGCTATGCCCATTCTAACTTTTTCATGTTGAAAGGGGCTGTTGATAATATGGGATAGGGGGATGGAACTAGTTGATGTTCTGGAGAGACTTGCCCCTTTGCATTTCAGGACTTATCTGGTCCAGGGACCCATCTGCAGGTTGTAGGTTTCTGGAAAGTTACCCTAGTACATGGGACTTTTGTCTAATCTTATATAATGCCCTAGGTATTCTTTAGGATCGGCAGGGATGATTTTAGTTGGTGTTTGAACTCTCTCAGCCACTGATACTTTATTTGTTAACTTCTTTTCCCCATTATGGTCAGGATGGTATTGTTGATCTCATGCTGCCAGGGCCAGCATTGATCCCTGGAAATCATCTCCCTACACTGCCTGGGAGACTTTCACCCCTGGAAGTCATGTCCCATGTAGGAGGAAGGGCAATGATTTCACTTGTAGAGTTGGGCTTATAGAGAGAGAGGCCACATCTGAGCAACAAAAGAGGTCCTTCATAGGTGACTCTTAGGCATATCTTTAGGTAGGCTAAGCTTCTCCACTACTTCACAAGAGCAAGCCTCAAGATCAAGGGCTTGGCCTATTGATTTGGGTGTCCCTAATGTTTGACACTACCCAGGTTTCCCTGAAGGTAAAGTTTAATAGTTCCATATTTTTTCTCCTGTCCCTTAAGGGACTTTACCAATACTTTTTGATTATCTGCTTAATATACTATGGGATGTACCCAGGCATTATATTAAGCTATATAAAGGCTCTAATGCTTATTCTGGGCTCTCTGTGTTTAGATTGTTTAAATGATCTATCTAGACAGGTTGAGTTAGATTATGTGTGTTCTAGTTTGCTAGCTGCTGGAATGCAACACAGCAGAGACGGACTGGCTTTCAATAAAAGGGGATTTATTTAGTTAACATATAATTCTTCAGAGGAAAGGCAGCTAACTTTCAACTGAGGTTCTTTATTACATGGGAAGGCACAGGGTGATCTCTGCTGGCCTTCTCTCCAGGCCTCTGGGTTCCAAAAACTTTCCCCGGTGTGATTCCTTTCTGCATCTCCCAAGGCCTGGGCTGAGCTGCGAGTGCTGAGATGAGGTATGCTGAGCTGCTTGGGCTGTGCCTTGAGCTCTCTCATTTAAGCACCAGCCAATAAAATCAAACATCGTTCATTGCAGCAGGCACGCCTCCTAACCGACTGTAGATGTAATCAGCAACAGATGAGGTTCACATGACATTGGCTCATGGCCACAGCAACAGAACTAGGAACCTTCACATGGCCACGTTGACAACTGAATCTAACTACCGCAATGTGCTATAGAAAATTTAGGTCCTGGACAAAATAAACCTTTCTTCCTTTAGTCTCAAAGAGTAGGTGAAGTTCTAAAATACAAACAATGTCTTCTTACCCCTGTATTCTGAACTATGTTTTTCCCAACTTGGTCAGCTTATTCTTCTCTCTAAATATGAGGTTATACATATAAAAAACAGCCTCTCACGATCTAGAAATAATAGTTACCACTCTGGGCTAAATGTGACTGCTATAAGGGCTTACAGTCTAGGCCCTAGTTTTCTTGTAAGTATTTTCTAAATGAGATCATACAATATTTGCCCTTTTGTTTCTGGCTTATTTTGCCTCACCAAATGCCCCACAGGTTCATTCACATCATTGCATGCCTCACAAATTCGTTTCTGTAGCAGCACAGTGTTCAATCATATGTATACACCATTGTTTGCCAATCTGCTTCTTAGTCAGTGCATCTTTTGGCCACCTCCATCTACTGGGCCTCACGTATAGTGTCCAAAGATAACAGTCCATGAGCACTTTCAATTTTAGATGATTTCTTTGTTCCCAAGAGAAAGATAGCCAATAAACACACCCTCCCCAGATAGAAAATCCAAATCTCCCCTAACTCTTGTCCCTCCCCCATTGTGTACCCCCGGTATTGCTGTGTTACTGTTGATAACCCTGTTAAACATAGCTAGAAGGGAACATCTTTAATCTGACAAAAGGACTCTTACAAAAAAAGTTCAGCTAACATCATATTATTTATACTTTAAAAAAATTAAATTTCCTCCCAAGACTGGAAATAAGACACCACCTTTTCTAGTCAGTATATAGGTGGAGGTTATAGCCAGGACAGTGAGGCAAATGGATGGATGGATGACTGAGTGAACGGTTGAACAAATGAATAAACAGGTGGCTCTGTGGGGAGGCTAGAAGAGGGACTGCCCTTGGAGAAGGGTCCCGGCAGGGGGAGGGCTTGAGGCCTTCTGGAGGGCTGGGAACGTTCTGAATCTTGATCTGGGTGATGGTCATGTTGGAAAACCATCCTGTTTCACGCTTTCATATCCATGCACTTTACTCTATGCGAGTTATATTTCATTAAAAAGGAGAGGAAAGAGTAAGGAAATTTAGTGAGGCTGCTGGATATCAACTTATTACAACGCTCAATGGTATTTCTGTATACCAGCCACAAGCAAATAGGAAATGAAATGAAAGGCACCACTAACAACAACATAAAAAAAAACATCAATATCTAGGAATAAATCTCACCGCAGGAGTGCAAGTCCCTCACCTTGAAAACGATGGAACGCTGCTGAGAAAATCAAAGGCTCAGTAGTTGGAGAGACAGACCGTGTTTTATGGAGCAAGAGACTCAGTATTGCAAAGGCTTCCGTGTCCCCAGCTAGGGACGCAGTGGAGTAAGGGTGAGAGTCTAAGGCCACTGCACCCAGACCGTGCCCCGCTCCCCGTGCACACTCGCACATTACACACAGCCAGGACCAGCGTTTGGGGAAACAATACTTACCCTGCCTCTGTAAGATTGACTTTCATACTTCTATCCCATTCTTATTAACATTTTTAACACTGATTGCGAGCTAGTAAATTGATTTCTTGACCCCCTGGTGGGTCCAAACCTGCAATGTTAGAGGCCCCCTCTGCTGGGACACCAGACTCATTACCCAGATAGAGCATGCTGACACGGGCCAGTGCCAAGCTCCTGGGGGGGATGTCAGACCAGAGCAGCCACCTGGCCTTAGAGTTTAGCACCGGCTCCTCCAGCAGGCCCACTGTGTGGCACAGCACGACAGAGAGACTCCTCTCTAGCCCAGTTGCACCATGCTTAACACTGTCTCTGCAGTCATCGCGTTGGACGTACTGTTTATTTTCATTCTGTACGGCTCAGCCGACTGCGCAGTACAAGGGACTTTACTGACGCCCCAGAGCAGCCTGTGTGTTAAGGCTCATAGTTTGAAAGGGTGACCTGGCTGCTGGGGGTGGGCGCAGGGAGGGCAGGGAGGGAGCAGTGGGTCTGGGGCTGAGGCTGCTGTTTCCTGCCTCCCGCCCCCCAGCTGGCAGTGGTGGGAGCCCAGGGAGACCATTAAAAGGATATATGCAAGGATACATTTATGTAAGTCACAGTAAAAATGAGGCAGAGGTGGGATGGGTAAAGGGCTGACTGCTCGGGACAGTACACTCATTTTTTATACTGGGGCTGGAGGCTGGTAGAGCATAATTTTCTAAGTATGAGCAAACTTCTGTTGAAAAGTTCAGAAATTGAGATGAAGTGTGCACACTTCCTGTTGGATGTCAGGGAGCTGACGCCAGGGGAAGGCTGGCAGGGGCAGGAGCTGGGTTCATACCTGAGGCGGCCTACAGTCTGAATGCTTTTTGTTTAATCTCCCCTGTGACGTGTTACTTTTATTAGTTAGCGCCCTCTGGTTGCAGGGGTGAGGCTGGTGCTGGCAGACCTCTGAAGGGGCAGGGGACAGGGAGCCACTTACTCATTATATGGAAATGTACCGAACACAGCATCATCTGCCTGCCGACCCTGGACTAGACAGTGCTGGGGATGCAGCTGTGGCAGTGCTGGGCCCCACCCTCATGGGGGAAACGGATAGCAGACAAGTAACCAGATAAGATCATGGCCAGTTGTGACAGTGAGCCCTAAGTAGGAGAGCAAGCAGGGGACATTGGTCACGCCAGGCATCGAGACTGGACCAGGCAGCAGAGGAGAGAGTGCGTGGGAGAGATATTGGAGAGATAGAATGGGCCAGATGCAGCTGCTGAGGGAGGAAGGACCGGGCGACGGGGTGGCCCCATAAGGAGGAACAAGCTGGGGATGGGGGTTGAGGGGGAGGTGTCCAGGGGCCCATTAGACCCATGGGTCTGCGGCAGTGCTCAGTCTTATCCTGTCCTGGCCTCTTCCAGCCATCCCTTTCTCCAATGCTCCATTCCCACCCAGACCTTGTTTCCTGAACCCCCAACATGTTCCTTAGCTTGAAAAGGATGCCATCAGCCCCTCCTCTGAAAATCCTCCCCCACGCACATATGCACTCAGCCTTCAAGTTACCTTCCTGTGTCCTGGGTATGTGCCCCTAACATCCACCCACACCCATTTGCACCCCCAGGCCAAGTGTAGCACAGGTCCCCACAGGCAGACTACACAGAGGTGTTACTCACTCAGGGATGGCAGCAGAAGCTGGTGCTCGTCCCTCTTCATCTCTCTCTGGTCACCGTGCAGGTGTTCCGGGGGACAGGGCTGCTGCTTGTTCATCAGGCGTGCTCACCACAGCCTGGGGAGGCGGGTGCTGCCCTCTTCCCCTTCACACAGTGGAGGAAACTGAGCCGGCTGTCATTGCACAGGTCGGCCTCAGACTAACTCCTCAGTGTGGGAGGGGTCTCTAGGCCCCAGGAACCCCTCACTACCAGGGCCTGAGCACCAGTCCCCAGTCACAGTGCCATGCAGCCACCAGGACCTTACCTTGACCCCCAGGGCAGAGCTCAACAAATGCCTTTGCTGCCCCCTCCCTAAGAATTTTTTTGAGAAGTACCCTTTCATGCATTTTCAAGTTGAAACTGGAGTTTTTCTTCATAAGTCTAAATAGTCACAGAGGATATAATTTCTGGGGTTAGGAATATCGACATTTTAAAACAGCTGATGCTTCCTGCCTTTGAATGTACTTAATGCAGTCTAAACAGTGAGTTGATGCGTTCTGATGTCTGGCTAAAATGAAAAAGAGAATAAGCTCTTCTTTTGCAGTCAGAAGTTCCACACTGTTCCTTTTTGTCCTTGAACTCCCAATTACAGTCCCCATCCCCACAGAATTTTGTCTAATGAATTATGTATCGGCAACAATGATACATACAGGAATTCAAATATTAATTTTAATTTCCTGTGACTGTAGGGTTCTAAATGCTGGATATTTTCTTCCGGAAATTGTGTTACTTTTGAAATTATTATTAGTACAAAATTAATTTAAACCTTTCATGCATTATACATAGTCTTGTATTATACATTTCCATAGATAATTCTCAAACATTCAACATAAACAGATATGTTGGAAATGAATTTCCAAATGAGCTAGGCAGGACTCCCTCCCCCTCCCCAATTATTTCAGGTATCCTTGGGTGAATAGTAAATACTGCAGGAATGAGTCACATAAAGCAGCAGCTATGTGAAAGGGGACACTGGTCACGGCTTGGGTTTGGAGTTTGGGTTCCAGCAGCACCCCTCAGCTCTTGAGCTTCTTCGGAGCGATGTGCTACAACTGTTAGCTCGATCTCCAGGGTCACTGAAAATCAAGAATTGGAGCAGCCAGACTTGCCAAAGGATTGGTTACCCCATGTTCAGGGTCGCTCCACGTCACCTCCCCCTTTTCAACTGCCCTTTCTTTGGAGCCAGGAGAGCCCCCTTCACTGCCTCCCCCACACTGCATTTTGGGAAGATTCCGAAAGAAAGGGGGTGTGCGGGCTTTCACCTGAGAAGTGGGAGGGGCTCCAGCGCGGGCCGGGACGGGGGATGTGGATGCCTTGGCTGGCCGCGGGTGGCTTGCGGGAGGAGCCGAGGCTACCTTTTCACCTTCCGTGGACTTTGCGGTGTAGGTGCTTCTTGGGAGCCCCCCGGGACCTCCCATCCAGGGCAGGCTTTCTCTTCCCTGGTTGCTTGTCAGAAATCTTCCACGCGTTTTTAAAGACACCCTCAGGGTCACCCCAGCCAAGTGATTTAGCATCCCCGAAGTGGGGCCGATTGGAGATTCCGGCTGCCGCATCCTCCTGCCTCAGCTGAGCCCCCGAGGCGCGGGGGGCGGGGCTGGCAGGGGCTCCGAGCTTTGTCTGACCCCTCTCTTCCCCCGCAGTGTA
Source organism: Tamandua tetradactyla (assembly GCF_023851605.1). NCBI lineage: Eukaryota > Metazoa > Chordata > Mammalia > Pilosa > Myrmecophagidae > Tamandua > Tamandua tetradactyla. The sequence continues at coordinate 15,463,079 of NC_135342.1, forward strand.
CCACTGGGTGGAGATGCGGACCAAGATGCGCATCATGGGCTTCCGGGGCACAGCCATCAAGCCGCTGAATGAGGAGGCAGCCGCCGAGCTGGGCGCGGAGCTGCTGGGCGAGGCCACCATCTTCATCGTGGGCGGGGGCTGTCTGGTGCTGGAGTACTCGCGCCACCAGGCGAACCAGCGCCACAAGGAGGAAGAGCAGCGTGCTGCCTGGGACGCGCTGCGGGACGAGGTGGGCCACCTGGCGCTGGCGCTCGAGGCGCTACAAGCACAGATGCAGGCGGCGCCTTCGCAGGGCTCCCTGGAGGAGCTGCAGGCTCAGCTGCAGGAGGTTCGTGCTCAGCTCCGCACCCCGGACCCACCACCCAAACCTCGGGCGGGACCCGCGCCCCAAGCAAAGCCTGCATCCGAAAAATAGGAGGCTCCGGGAGCCTGGACTTGGGCGTAGTTGTGCGTGCCGTGGCGTGATTGTCACTCTGCACCGTCACTGACTGCACTGGCCTCCAGAGACCACCGAGATCTTGGGCTGGGGCTGATCTAACTTGGCATTCAGTCACACACACACACCCCCAACTGACTAGACCAGTGGCACCTTCCACTGGGACCCCTCCCAGCCAGGGAACTAGCCCCTCCAACCTCTGGCTCAGTGGTACAGAGCACAGTCCTTTTCTCTGTCCCCCCCCCCCCCATCCTTGCAGTGCACACAGATCCTCAGGGTCTGGGCCAGCAGGACGGCGCGGGCTCTTCTGACAGAAGGAAAACTGGAACCCAGCTTGAGTGAATCAACCTAACATTGTGTTGCCACACCCCCATTTACCTGGTGGGGTTATCTTTGTCAGGGCACTCATCCACTCCTTTTATCCATGTTGTGAGGCCATGCGGTACCTCTCAGTGGACTTCCCCCTCATCTTCTAGGGTTCTTTCAGCTGGGCATCATCCTCTCTGTTTGAGGAGGGAAAGGATCCTAACCTACAGTGGAGCCACCCACTCTTTGTATCTCCCTCCTTAACCTGACCATGGTACCTTCTCTGAAATGACTGTGCAGGGTCTTCCACTTTAAGCCTACCCCTCCCACCCATCTCCAAATAGCACCCTTCTATGGCCTTTGGTGAGGAGAAATTGCCCCTGACTAGGCCTAAGCCATTGTGTCTCTGAATCTCAGTCCCCTTGTAACTGCCCCACCTTCCCAGCTTCCAACCCCTGCCGGGCTCTTAAGTGGCCTCTTTTAAGGGCCCACGGGGCACACCCTACAATGTGAATTAGATTGTTGCATCCCTACGTCTTCCATCCAGATATATTGCTCTGTGTGCTCTTACCCTGCTCTACTTGGGGCTCCAGACTGATCCGGGTCCCCCTTTGATAAACTGCCACCCTCCTGCCTCTGTGGCCCAGGGGTCCCATCACATCCCGCTGGAATTCTCCACCAGTGGGTCTTACATCCCGTATTCGTTTCCCAGGGCCGCTGAAATAGGTCGCCACAAACTTGATGGCTTGAAACAAGGGGAATTTGTTCTCTTGTATTCCTGGAGGCCAGAAGTCCAAAATGAAAGCGTCCGAAGGCCATGCTCTGTCTGAAGATCCAAGGGGAGAATCCTTCTTGCCTCTTCCAGCTTCTGGTCACTCCAAGTGTTTCCTGGCTTACTTGGCTGCAAAGCTCAGGTCTCTGCCTCTCTCTTCGTGTGACCTTCTCCCCTGTGTCTTCCTGTCTTCAAGTTCCCCCTGCCTCTTTCTTATAAGGACACCTGACTCTGGGTTCAGGGCCCACCCTACATTCAGGGTGATCTTTTGAGATTCTTAACTTAATCATACCTGCAAAGACGCTTTTTCCAAATAAGGTCACATTCACAGATTCTAAGGATTAGGTTGCAGACATATCTTTTGGGGGGCGACCATTCACCCCACTACACCTCCTCACCCCAACAAAACTCTGGGACCTTCAGGAAGGACCCTTGCCACCTGCCAAGCCCAGGACCTTCAAATTCCCCCATGGGGTGAGAGGAGCACTCACCTCCAGGGACTACCCCTTTACCACTGGCTCCCTTACGAGGACTCACCACTGCAGCCAGGAGGGCCCTGGGTCCCACCAGTCTGCATTCTGTTTCTAGGCTTTAAATGTTTCCTACAAACGCACCCAGGGTGAAGAAGTCATTTTAAGGGTGTGTCAGAGAATCATGATATGGTTCTCCAAAATGGGTACAAAGCTCCCAAAGCTCACCAAAACTAGGAGAGAAGCTCGGGGGTTCTGGTGGAGCAGGAACAGAATTCATCCTCTGAGCCCAGGTGAAGCAGAGGGACTTGCCCAACGCCATCAGCCGGTGAGAGACTGCCCAGGGCTTCTCCAGGCTGGTTAAAGGAAGAACAGGGTGAGGGACAGAGGGAGATACCAAGAGGGGCCCCAGATTATCCGGGTGCAGGGCAATGAGGAGGTGGAGGAGGAAAGACAGGTGATTAGTGGGGGGCAGCTATCTACACAGAGAGCAAGGGCACCTCAGTCCCCTATCATAGTGGCCCCAGATTGCACCTGAGAGCTTAGCATTTTGTAAACCAGGCAGACTCATTCTACATGAACCCATTTCAAAGACACTACTGGTGAAAGTGGGAGGGGCATGGGTTTCCCCGAATTCCTTCTGCCCTTACCTCAGTTTCCCAGGGGGTTAAAAAGTGACCTAGGCTGCCAGAACTAACAAAATAGAGCACCAAGAAACTGGGGGTCAGAAAGAGCATCTCTAGGACTGGGAGAGACTCGTGTAGAGGGAGCTGTGGAGGTGGATTCCAGTTGGGGTTTCTTTAAAATTGGAAATGACCTGAGTGTGTTAAATGATGAGAGGATGATGCTATCTTATGAGCAGATGGTGAGGGAGCCAGGTGAGTGGACGGTGTCTGGTTCCCATGGTTACGCTTGGATTCCCTGGGACTCCTGTCTAGAGACCAGGGGCTGGAACTCCTCCCCCTTCCCAGTCATGTCAATAAACAGCAGTCATGCCCAGAACAGCTCACGTTTATTGAACCCTGGTTAAGTGCCAGGCACTATTCTAAGTGTCTTAAGAAATCCCTACAGCATTATTTTCTCCCTTCCATTGATGAAGAAACTCAGGCACAGAGAGGGAAAACCACTTGCCTGAGGTCACACAGGCAGGAACGAAGCTGAGGTAGGGTGGGAAGGCTGGCAGTCTGGACCAGAGCATATACTTCGGAGGCCTGCGCTCACATCTGCAAGACCCTGCTGTGTCCCTGAGTGTGGCCAGGCCTTGTGGGAATTACAGCTCCACCCGCTGAGAGGCCTGGGGAGGTGGGGATCTGTGTGGATGTGAACATCCCCTCAAAATGCACGAGGCAACAGGTTGGCCCATTGCTCTGGTTTCACGCACTAAATTTTTCTACACATTTGTAACTCGTAGAGAGGGACTAGAATAAATTTGTAAACGAAGTTGGTTGTCTTCAAGTTTGTCCATTTTTTCATATTTAAAGAAATTGCTGTTAACCTTAGAGAAATGTCCATTTATCTTTCTTTCAACAAACTTTGACGAGTTGCCTTCCAGGTGCCCGGCGGGGTGCTGGATGGTGCTGGGGTCCCTCGAATGAAGGAGGCAGCTGCAGCTCCCTCTCGCGGGGCTCGGGATGCAGAGGGGGAGACAGGTGCACACACAGACCCCGCCCTTACGGCGATGCCTGACCCCACCCCGCAGTTTTGGGGGAAGAAAGAGCCAGCCAGGTCCAGATTCCTCTCCTTCCGAGTGACCCACGACTTCACCCTAAGGGACAGAAGTCCATTCAAACTGCCTTCTGCCAAGTGAACGGGCAAAGGGAGCGTGTGGGCTCACGAAACCAGCAAGCGGTGTCCCGAGGGCTCTCCCAGCTCCCTGCTCTTGGCCAGGAGAGGCCCGCGAGGCTGAGAGCTGCCCCCACGAAATGGTGTGCACGGAAGCCCCGGTCCACGCCCGGGCCCAGTCGTCCACTGTGGGGTGGGTGTGCACAGAGTGCGGGGTGGGGGTGCCCGTGCGCACGGCCAGGAGCCCTGCCGCCAGGGAGTGGACATTCTAGGCTGCAGACAAACGCTAAAGAAGTATCGAGAAAATCCAGAATCAGGGTGAAGCGTGCCAAGAAGAAAAATAAAGCAGAGGTGGGGTGAGGAGTAATAGGAATGGCTGATTTAGATCAGGCGGTCAGGGAGGCCTGGCAGAGGAGGCAACTCAAGCTGAAAGCAGTAGGAAGGGAGGGACAAGGTGAAAGGAAGGGACATCCATAGTGCAAGGGCATGAAGGGGTGCCGGGCTGACCTGTTTCCAGAAGAGCCCAAAGCTCCAGCTATCAGAATAGAGTAAAGGCTTGCAAACTATGGTCCTTGGGCCAAATCCAACTAGCCCCCCTCCCTAGACCCCGACCCCCCCCCCCCCCAGCCTGGCTGTATAAAGTTTTGTTGGAACCCTGCCACACTCTTTCATTCACATATTTTCTATGGCAATTTTGCCCTGTGATGGCAGAGGTGAGAAATTGCCACAGAGACCCTATAGCCCTCAAAGCCAAAAATTTTTACCATCTGCCTCTTTACAGAAAAAGTTTACTGACTCCTGGAAGAGGCTAAGTGAAGAGAGAGATGGGTGTACAAGAGCCCAGCCTCCTTGCCTCCATACCCATCTTTATATGATAATTCACCATTTACCAGATTTATATGGAGTCTAGATATTGTATATTATATGTGTTATATTGCATAGTATGTAAAGGAATATAAAATATATTGTACAGCTGTACTATTAACTGTAGTCCATGTTTTTACCTTAGGGTTCATTATTTGTGTTGTACAATTCCATGGATTTTTTTTTTATGTTATTTTGGTAACATATATACAATCTAAAACTTCCCCCTTTTAACCCCATTCAAATATATAATTCTGTGCTGTTAATTATGTTTGAAATCTTGTGCTACCATCACCACCACCCATTTCTAAAACTTTTCCATCATCCCAAATAGAAACTCTTTATGTATTTTAAGCTTTATTCCCTGTTCTCTAACCCTACCCCATCCCCTGGTAAACCGTATTCTAGATTCTGACTCTGACTTTGCTTATTCTATTTATTTCATATCAGTGAATTCCTGCAGTGTTTGTTCTTTTTTGTGTCTGGCTTATTTCACTCAACATGACGTCTTCTAGGGTTCAGCCGTGTCATCATATGCATAAGAACTTCATTCCTTTTTATGGCTCAGTATTCCGTTGTGTGTACATACCGCATTTTACTTCCCCATTTTTCAGTTGATGGACACTTGGGTTGCTTGCATCTGTTGACAAATGTGAATAATGCCGCTGTGAGCATTGGTGTGCTGGTCTGAATCTGTTATGTACTGCAGAAAAGCCAAGTTATTTTTATTTATTTATTTATTTATTAAACATACCAACATACAAACACAAACGTTCTTACCATATGGTCATTCCATTCTACATATATAATCAATAACTCATAATATCATCACATAGTTGCACATTCATCATCATGATCATTTGCATCAATTCAGAAAAAGAAATAAAAAGAAAACAGAAAAAAAAACTCATACATACCGTACCCCTTACCTCTCCCTTTCATTGATCACTAGCATTTCAATCTACTAAATTTATTTTAACATTTGTTCCCCCTGTTATTTATTTTTAATCCATATGTTTTATTCATTTGTCAATAAGGTAGATAAAAGGAGCATCAGACACAAGGTTTTCACAATCACACAGTCACATTGCAGAAGCTATATCATTATACAGTATCATTATTCAATCATCTTTGAGAAACATAAGCCAAGTTCTTTTAATTCATTCTTGTGGGGGCAGACCTATTGTGGGTACGACCTTTTGGTTAGGCTATTTCAATTGAGACGTGACCCTGCCCATCCAAGGTGGGTCTTCGTCCTTCACTGCAGAGAGAGCTTAGAACAGAGAAAGTTCAGAAAAAAAGAAAACACCCCAGGAGCAATCAGAAGGACCCACAGGAGCTGAGAGAGCCATTTTAAAACCAGAATCCAGGAGAGAATGATCAGCAGGCGTTGCCATGTGCCTTCCCATGTGACAGGAACCCTGGATGCCCGCAGCCTTTCCTCAGAAGAGGTATCTCCCTCTTGATGCCTTAATTTGGACATTTCCATGGCCTTAGTACTGTTAATTTGTAACCTAATAAATCCCCTTTGTATAAGCCAATCCATTTCTGGTATATTGCATTCCAGCAACTTTAGCGAACTAAAACAGTTGGCATGCAAATATCAGTTTGAATCACTGATTTCAATTATTTTGGGTATATACCTAGAAGTGGGATTGCTGGATCATATTCTGTGCTTAACGTTCTGAGGAAACACCAAATTGTCTTCCACCACAATTGCACCATTTTACATTCCCACCAACAATGGATGTGTGTTCTCATTTTTCCATATTCTTTCCAACACTTCTAATTTTCTGAGGTTTTTTTGTTTTTTTTAATAGTAGTCACTCTAGTGGGTGTGAAATGGTATCTCAATGTGGGTTTGACTTGTATTTCCCTAGTGGCTAATGATGTTGAGCATCTTTACATGTACTTTTTGGCCATTTATATGTCTTCTTGAGAGAAATGTCTTCAGATCTTGTTCCCATTTTTTTTTAATTGGGTTGGTTGTCTTTTTATTGTTGAGTTGTAGGATTTCTATACATATTCTGGATATTAAACCTTTGTTGAATATGTGATTTCCAAATATATTCTCCCACTGTGTAAGTTGTCATTTTACTTTCATGATAAAGTACCTGGTGCACAAATATCTTTAATTTTGATGAATTCCCATTTATCTATTTTTTTTCCTTCTCTTGCTTGAACTTTGGGTATAAAGCTAAAAAACTATTGCTTTACACAGTGTCCTGAACATGCTTCCTTATACTTTCTTCTAGGAGCTTTATAATGCTTTCATCAATTCTAACAAATGTGCCACACTCATGCAAGATATTAATAATAAGGTGGCATATAGGAACCCTGTATATTATGCATGATATTTCTGTAAACCCACAACTTCTCTAATTAAAAAAAAGTGACATTTCTGTAAATTTCTGTATTTAGACAGAAATACAGCCAAATTCCTGAAATTCAACAACAATGAAAGTGTTCTATATATATTTAGGCAGAAAGAGAACAGTTCCTTTAAAAATAAATTATGCCATGCTTGCTTCACATATCTTCTGCTGTCATGTGAATATATTTAAGACATGTAGCTTTTAAGAGAATAAGAATATCATTGCTGATATTATAACAATCAGGTCATCTTTATCTGAATGTGAAGAGAAGACACCTGTTTCCAATTATATATGCTTCCAATTTTCCCTTCAAAAATAATTTACTCATTATGTTGTATACATGTTACTACAATAAACATTTTTTTAAATAATTTACTCAAACACTTATGATTACAATCTGGGAAAGATTAACATATATATATATATGTAATGTGTAACATAGCATAACCTTATATATGTTTTGTTTGTGTGTAGATATAATTAGAATGAAAATTTTCATTAAATTATTACCCTTAATATATGCAGTCTGATATTCCTATTTTTTTGTTATTCTATTTCATGCAAAACCATGGACATATATGTATCTTTATAAATCTATAATATTATAAACATAAAACCCATTATGTGTATTATATAGCATGTTACATGTTATTATCATACATTAATATTACATACCTTTTTGGAACAAAAGTTTTGCTAAACCATTATTTTTCATGTGCAATGCATTCTCTCTTACTTTCTATTTCCTTTATTCTGTTTCATAAAGAAAAGCAAACACACAGATGTGGATTATACCTACAGAAAGTGGGATACCGTGGGCCACAGTGAAGGAGTTGACTTTTTACTCTGGGTGAGGCTGGGGGCCCGCAGCCTTCTGGGTACAGTTGAGACAGGCTCTGACCACTTTCTAAGAGGCTCCCTCTGACAGCCATGTGGGTAACAGACTGTGGAAGGCTAGGGTGGGAGCTGGGAGCCAGGGAGGAGGAGACTGCAATAGTCCAGGCGGCTGGACGAGGGCAGAGCAGTGGAACTGCGGAGAAGTGGAGTATAAGTGTATTTATATTTCAAAGATGGAGCAGATAGGAATTACTGAACAATGAATGGGATGTCGGGAGTGAAAGAAAAACATGCTTCCTGGATGACTTGCAGATTGTTGTTATGTGCACCTAGGAGGCCAAGTTGTCCTGTCTTTGGCTGGAATTTTTTTTTTGAAGATGGCAATTTATTTTGACACAGTTGTTTAAATCCATTGTTCAAAAGGCACTTTTAAAAACGTATTTAAAAATACACTTTTCTGACTTAAGGTGATTACTTAAAATAAGCAAGTCACCAGACATCTTTTAAACCATTCATGACACTATCACCTTACACAGTTTTTAAACTTGAAAACAAAACAATCCCTGTGTCATACAACATGCTGCTTAGCAGTAAGATTAGTTTCCCTCTAATAATATAATTCATACTGATTATTAATTTGCAGGGCCCTGTAAAGTTATTTAAACTTAGCTAATATAAACTGAATACTAGAGAGGGAAAGGAGTTGAAGTAGAGCACAATTCAACTCTAAAATTAGTTTTAGAGATGGCTTCTCTAAAGAAAATTTGCAAAATTTCTTATTCCAATCTGTGCTAAAATTTCTATTTCAACTGTGATATATAAACATAAGTCATTTTTTATCAAGAGAGGTTACATTTAGCATAAAATAAACCACAGGTTCTCCAAGATTTCTTAAATGTATTTCTGTCATGCCTAGTATAGAAGTAGAGAAATGAAGCAAATGAGGTTCTTTTGTTGTTATCTGAGAGAGAAGGGGGGGCCAAAGAAGAAGTAGGGAATCCAAATATTCTTTTACTTCATTTAATAATCATAGATATAGAATTAGTTTTAAAATTGTAGATTTTGTTTTTTTGGTGATGAAAGTCCTTTTTAATATTGTTTTCAATTTTTTATTAATTAAAAAAATTACAAGAAAGAAACACAAACATTCTTAATATGTGCTCATTCCATTCTACATAGATAATCAGTAATTCACAATATCATCACATAGTTGCATATTCATTATCATGATCATTTCTCAGAACTTTAGCATCAATTCAGAAAAAGAAATAAAAAGACAACAGAAAAATATAACAAACAGAAAAAAAAATTTACATACCATACCCCTTATCCCTCCCTTTCATTGATCACTAGCAGTTCAAACTAAATTTATTTTAACATTTGTTCCCCCTATTATTTATTTTTATTCCATATGTTCTATTCGTCTGTTGACAAGGTAGATGAAAGGAGCATCAGACACAAGGTTTTCACAATCACTCAGTCACATTGTGAAAGCTATATCATTATACAATCATCATCAAGAAACATGGCTACTGGAACACAGCTCTATATTTTCAGGCAGTTCTCTCCAGTCTCTCCATTACATCTTGGATAACAAGGTGATATCTACTTAATGCGTAAGAATAGCCTCCAGGACAACCTCTCGACTCTGCTTGGAATCTCTCAGCCATTGACATTTTGTCTCATTTCACTCTTCCCCCTTTTGGTCGAGAAGGTTTTCTCAATCCCTTGATGCTGAGTCTCAGCTCATTCTGGAATTTCTGTCCCACGTTGCCAGGAAGGTCCACACCCCTGGGAGTCATGTCCCATGTAGACAGGGAGAGGGTGGTGAGTTTGCTTGTTGCGTTGGCTGGAGAGAGAGGCCACACCTGAGCAACAAAAGAGGTTCTCTTGGGGATGACTCTTAGGCCTAATTTTAAGTAGACTTGACCTATCCTTTGTGAGGTTAAGTTTCATGTGAACAAACCCCAAGACTGGGGCTCAGCCTATAGATTTGGTTGTCCACACTGCTTGTGAAAATATCAAGAATTCAACTTGGGAAGGTTGAATTTTCCCCCGTTCTCCTCATTCCCTGAAGGGGACTTTGCAAATACTTTTCCACTCACTGATCAAATCACTCTGGGATTCATTGGGGCATCACCCTGGACAAACCAACAAAATCTCATGTCGTACCCAAGGTTCCATGTACTTATGTTGTTCAACCAACTATCTACATAAGTTATGTTAGGAGATGCACTAGTCAAAATATAAATTTTGTACCAAATAAACATTTTTTTGCTTTAGTCTCACACATAAGTTGAAATTTTTAAATATTAATTACCATCTATTTTCAGCACCCTGCAGTAATGACATTCCTTTGTTCTTCCTCATGCAAAAACATTTTTTTAATTTGCACATTTAGTCACTATCATTATACACTCTAGGCATTCATAGATTATACCTCCTCAATCTTTATCGTCTATCTTTCTTTGTGATTTCGTTTATGCCCCCAGCCCTCCTCCCTCTATCTTTCTCACATTCAGCTTCATTCAGTGTTTTAACATAATTGTATTACAGTTAGGTAGTATTGTGCTGTCCATTTCTGAGTTTTTATATTCATTCCTGTTGCACAACCTGTATCCCTTCAGCTCCACTTACTCAATATCTTACCCTATTTCTATCTCCTGATGGTCTCTGTTACCAACAAAATATTCCAGGTTTATTCACTAATGTCCATTCATATCAGTGAGACCATATAGTATCTGTCCTTTTGTTTCTGGCTAATCACACTCAGCATACTGTCCTTAAGGTTCATCCATGTTGTTACATACTTCATAACTTTATTCTGTCTTACAGCTGCATAATATTCTATCGTATGTATATGCCACTGTTGTTTAGCCACCCGTCTGTTGATGGACATTTTGGCTGTTTCCATCTCTTGATAATTGTAAATAATGGTGCTATAAACACTGGTGTGCAAATGTCCATTTGTATCCTTGCCCTCATGTCTTTTGAGTAGAGACAGCGTATAGATGGGTCCTGTTTTTTTAATCAATTATGCCAGTGTATGTCTTTTGATTGGGGTGTTTAATCCATTAACATTTAGTGTTATTACTGCATGGGTAGTACTTTCTTCTACTATTTTGCCTTCTGGATTTGATATGTCATATCTAATTTTCCTTCTTTTTACCTTTACTCATAGTCTTCCTTTCTATACTCTTCTCCACACCTCTCTCTTCTGTCTTTTCGTATCTGTCTCTAGTGCTCCTTTTAGTATTTCTTGCAGAGCTGGTCTCTTAGTCACAAATTCTCTCAGTGATTTTTTTTGTCTGAAAATGTTTTAATTTCTCCCTCATTTTTGAAGGACAATTTTGCTGGATATAGAATTCTTGTTTGGCAGTTTTTCTCTTTTAATAATTTAAATATATCATCCCGCTGTCTTCTTCCCTCCATGGTTTCTGCTGAGAGATCTACGCATAGTCTTATTGGACTTCCATTGTACGTGATGGATTGCTTTTCTCTTGCTGCTTTCAAGATTCTCTCTTTCTCTTTGACCTCTGACATTTTGATTACTAAATGCCTTGGAGTACGTCTATTTGGATGTATTCTCTTTGGGGTATGCTGTACTTCTTGGATCTGTAATTTTAAGTCTTTCATAAGAGTTGGGAAATTTTCAGTGATAATTTCCTCCATTAGTTTTTCTCCTTGTTTTCCCTTCTCTTCTCCTTCTGGGATACCCACAAACACGTATGTTCGTGTGCTTCATATTCTCTTTCAATTCCCTGAGTCCCTGCTCATATTTTTCCATTTTTTCTCCTATATATATATTTTCTTGCTGGATTTCAGATGTTCCGTCCTCCAGTTCACTAATCCTATGTTCTGTCTCTCAAAATCTACCATTGTAGGTTTCCATTGTTTTTTTCAATTCTTCTACCGTGCCTTTCATTCCTATAAGTTCTGTGATTTGTTTTTTCAGACTTTGGATTTCTTCTTTTTGTTCATTCCTTGCCTTCTTTATATCCTCTCTCAATTCATTGATTTGGTTTTTGATGAGGTTTTCCATGTCTGTTCGTATATTCTGAATTAATTGTTTCAGCTCCTGTATCTCATTTGAATTGTTGGTTTGCTCCTTTGACTGGGCCATATCTTCAATTTCCTAGTGTGATTTGTTATTTTTTGCTGGTGTCTAGGCATTTAATTACCTTAATTAGTTTATTCTGGAGATTGCTTTCACTTCTTTTACCTAGGGTTTTCTTGCTGGATGAATTTATTGTCTATCTGTTCTTTGACATTCAGTTCAGCTTTATCTGGACCTCTAGCTTAAGTTTTGTTTAACAGAGGAGAATTTTTCAGTTCTTGTTTTCTTGTTTCTTGCCCTGCTTGTGTGTTACCTTCTCCCCACACACACACTTAGGAGGATCTACTTAGGTATTATAGACCCCAGCCAGATTTTCTCAGACCAAGCTGACTTCCTATCAGGAGGAAAGAGTCACCTGCGTTGGTTTTCCCTGAGGGTGAGACCCAGCAGGTTGAAAGACTTTCCTGTGAAGTCTCTGGGCTCTGTTTTACTTATCCTACCTAGGTGATAATGGCAGCATAAGGTGATGTGTTACCTTTACCTTTGGCAGACTCTCCCTGCTGGGGGTGTGGTGGAGACAGAGGAGAGGTTGTAGGCTGGTTTTAATGGCTTCAAATTACCAAGCCCTGGTGTCTGAATTCCTTGAGGGAGGGATTGCACCTGAGTTGGGCCTCATCCCTCCTCTTGGGAAGGCACAGGCTCCAGACAAGCCCTCAAATGAACTTGTTTCTGCCTATGGCTGGGGCAGTTGCAGCCTGGGAAGCCCTGCTGCCGAATCCAAAGGCAGTCAAGCCTTTGTAGAAACACAGCCACAAAAACCTCTGTTTCCTTCTTTTTTTTTCTTTTGCCTTCAGCCCTGCCCCTTTGGCACCAGGGCAAAAATGAGCGACCTCCACTTTGACCAGGTTCACTTAACTGAGGGCCTATTTTTAGTAGTCAGAATGTGTTAATTTATTCCACAATTGGTGTTTGGTTGGACTCAGCCCCTGCTCTTGGTAAATCTCTTTCTTTTCCCCTCTGGGAAGCAGCCTTGGGGGGAAGGGCGCCCGCCACCGCGACTTGGGGAACTCACAGTTCTGGGGGGGCTTGCAGTTGGTCCAGCTGGTCCAGAATGGGGTACGCTGTGTGTCCAATCACTGACGTGGCCCCCGGAGCTGTTCTGTACTATTTCTGGTTATTTAGTAGTTGTTCTGGAGGACGAACTAAAATGCGTACATTGTTAAGCCGCCATCTTGGCCTGGAAGTCAAAAATTGTAGATTTTTAAGTGGGGCAAGTATTCTGAAAGCCAGAAGGTCTTAATTCTTATACAGATGTTTACTTTCAGTTTCATAGGGAAACCTAAAGTTAATAAGTATAAAACTACCAGTAAGTGATACAAATTCTAATCACTAGCAACAGCCAATTTAACTTTGTGAAAGCAGTATTGAGGATGGCTTATGAAGGAAATAAGAAAGGGTAATAAGCACAAAAAAGCAGAAACTGTCTAAGAAAATAATAGTCTAATAAACTGAAATTGTAAATGAAGAATAAAAAGCTAGACATGAGAAAACCTGCTCAAATGAGGGATTCTGACAAGCACAATAGTATCTCATTCTGGTACTAATATAGTTTATAGACTCAAGGAAATGAAAAATTAATACTCCCAAAACAATTATGAAAATAACCAGTTAGCAAATTTAATGCTCAAATCCAATTATCATATTTCAAAAAATATCAAAAATTGGTCACTGATTTATTTTTGAGTCTTATTACCACTAACAAAAACTCCTCTGAAATTTAAAGTATTTGAAAGCAAATAATCTGCTTTGTAAATAAGGACTTCCCACTAGAAAAGATAAGCATATAGTAAACATAAGACAGCAAAAGCCTTATGTCTTGAGACCATACTAAATCGTTTATCCAAACGTTGAAGATCTTAATCTAAAAGATGAATAAATCATTGGCACCATAAAATGTGGTTTTATATACTCTATCAATGATCTGAAGAACTTTTTGTGTTACTAGGTCCTATAGTCAATTGATTCTTTAGAGTAATGAAGTCTTAACTGATAATATAAATCTGGTTAGAACTTCTAATACTTGAATCGAATACTTGAATAACAGTGCTGACAGTGGGCATCCTTGTTTTGTTCCTGGTCTTAGAGGGAACACTTTCAGTCTTTCGCCACTGATTATGATTTTAGTTGTGGGTTGTCCATATATGCCCTTTATTGTGTTGAGGAAGTTTCCTTCTATTCCTAGCTTTCTGAATTTTTTTTTAATCAAGGAGTGCTGGATTGTGTCAAATGTCTTTTCTGCATCAATTGAAGTGCTCCAAAAATCAAATCGAAGGGCTGTCAAATGTCTTTTCTGCATCAATCGAAGTAATTATGTTTTGTTTTTCCTTTGTTCTGTTAATGTGCTGTATTCCATTAATTGATTTTTTTATGTTGAACCATCCTTGCAAGATGTATCCCACTTGATCATTGTTATAATTCTTTTAATGGGCCATCGGTTTCAGTTTGCTAGTATTTTGTTGAGGCATTTTGCCTCTGTATTCATAAGAGATATTTTGTCTGTAACTTTCATTTCCTGTGGCATCATTATCTAGCTTTGGTATTAGGGTAATGTTGGCTCCTTAGAATGACTTAGTGAGTGTTCCCTCCTCGTCAATTTTTTGGAAGACTTTGAGTAGGAATGGTGTTGATTCATTTTAGAATGTTTCATAAAATTTACCAGTGAGGCCATCTGGTCTTAGGCTTTTACTTTGTTGGGAGGTTTGTGAGCACTGATGCAAACTCTTCACTTATTATTGGCCTGGTGAGATCTTTTATTTCTTCTTGAGTCTGTGTAGGATTTGTCCATTTCATCTAGGTTATCTAATTTGTTGGCATACACTTGTTTATAGTATCCTCTTATAATCCTTTTTATTTCTGTGGGGTTTGTAATAATATACCCCCTTTCATTTCTTATTTTAGTTATTGGTGTCTTCCCTTTTTTTTCCTTTGTCAGTCTAGCTAAATCTTTGTCAATTTTATTGATCTTTTCAAAGAGCCAACTTTTTGGTTTTATTGATTCTCTCTACTGTTTTTTATTCTCTATTTTATTTATTTCAGCTTTAATTTGTTATTTTCTTTCTTCTACTTGCTCTGAGTTTGGTTTGCTGTTCTTTTCTAGATCCTCCATTTGTGAGTTTAGGTTTCTAATTTGAGAGCTTTCTTTTTTTTTCACATTGAGGAAGTTCCCTTTTATTCTTTTTTCTTTAAGAAAACAAACATTACACTTAGAACCACCAAAAAAGACTTTTATTTTCTAAATGTAAGCATTTAGAGCTATAAATGTCCTAAGCACCGCCTTTGCTGAATCCCATAAATTTTAGTATGTGATGTTTTTGTTTTAATTTGCCTCAAGATATTTACTTATTTCCCTTGTGATTTCTTCCTTCAGCCATTGGTTGTTTGAGTACATTGTTAATTTACACATTTGTGATGTTTCCAGTTCTCCCTCTGTTTGATTTCTAGCTTCATTCCTTTGTGTTCGGAGAAGATACATTGTATGATTTCAATATTTTTTAATTTATTGAGACTTATTTTGTGACCTAATATATGGTCTATCCTAGAGAATAGTCCATGTACACTAGAGAAGAACTGTATTTTGTTTTTGAGTGAAAGAGAAGAACTGTATTTTGTTTTTGAGTTCACTCAAAAACAAAATACAGTTCTTCTCACTCTATATATATTAGGTCTAGTTGGTTTAGAGGATCATTGATTTCTTCTATTTCCATACTGAACTTTTGTCTAGATATTTTATCCATTACTGAAAATGGTATACTGAAATCTCCTAATGTAGAACATCTGTTTCTCCCTTCAGATTTATCAATATTTGCTTCATATGTGTTGGGGTTCTGTCATTAGGTGCATATATACTTAGAATTGTTATGTCTTGTTGAACTGACCCCTTTAGCTGTCTATAGTAACCTTCTTTGTCCCTCATAACAGTTTTCCCTTACAGTCTATTTTATCTGCAATAAGAGTAGCTACTCTAGCATTCTTGGTTACTACTTGGTTTTTGTTTTTCCATCCTTTCACTTTCAACCTCCTATATCTTTGAATTTAAGGTGAGTCTTTTGTAAACATCTTATAGTTGGGTCATGTTTTCTTGATTCTGTCAATCTCTGCCCTTTGACTGGAGATTTTAATCCATTTACATTTAAAGTAACTACTGATAATGCAGATCTTTCCTCTGCCATTTTGCTTTTTTATCTTTGTAAGTTTTATACTTTTTTTTGCCCCTCAATTCTCCCATTAATGCCTACTTTCATTTAATTTTATTTTGTATATTGTACCATTTTGAGTCCTTTCTCATTTCTTTCTGTATATGCTTTTCATACATTTTCTTTGTGGTTACCATGAGACTTAAAATTGCACATCCTATAACAATCATGTTTGATTTGATACCAGCTTAACTTAAATGGCATACACATACAGTGTTCCTATAGTCAGCTGTCCCCCCACCTTTTTGTTGTGGTTGTTACAAATTACATCTTTATACATCGTCCAAACCATGGATTTCTCATTACTTTTATTATTATTATTATTTTTAAAATTTTTTTACATGGGCAGGCACCAGGAATTGAACCCAGGTCCTCGGGCTTGGCAGGCAAGCATTCTTACCTGCTGAGCCACCGTGGCCCGCCCTCATTACTTTTTTAAAAAAACTTTTTTTATTGTATAATATAACATGTATATAAAGCAAAGAAAGAAAAGAGCAATAGTTTTCAAAGCACTCTTCAACGAGTAATTACAGGATAGATCCCAGAGTTTGTCATGAGCTCCCATACCATCATCTCAGAGTTTTCTTCTAGCTGCTCCAAAACATTAGAGGCAAGAAGGAATATATATTTCTTTATCATCACTTTTTTTTCCTTTTTTGTGAAAAATAACATATTTACCAAAAAAAAAAAGCAATGAATTTCAAAGCACAGTACAACAATTAATTGTAGAACAGATTTCAGAATTTGGTATGGGTTATAATTCCACAATTTAAGGTTTTTACTTCTAGCAGCTCAAAGATACTTGAGACTAAGAAGAAATAACAATATAATGACTCGGCAATCATACTCATTTGTTGAATCCCACCTTCTCTGTATAACTCCACCTTCACCTTTGATCTTTCTCCCACTCTTTACGGGTATTTGGACTATGCCCATTCTAACTTTTTCATGTTGGAAGGCCTATCAATAATATGGGATCAGGAGATGGAACTAGCTGATGTTCTGGACAGGCTAGCCCCTCTAGGCTTCAGGATTTTTCAGGTCCTGGGACCCATCTGATGGTTATAGGTTTCTGGACTGTTACCCTAGTGCATGGAACCTTTGTAGAATCTTATACCTTGCCCTAGGTATTCTTTAAGATCGGCTGGAATGGTTTTGGTTGGGGTTTAATAAGTTATGATAGGTAACAATGTCTAATTGGAGTTTGCATAAGAGTGACCTCCAGAGTAGCCTCTTGACTCTATTTGAACTCTCTTAGCCACTGATACCTTATTTGTTACACTTCTTTTCCCCCTTTTGGTCAGGATGGCATTGTTGATCCCATGGTGGCAGGGCCACATTCATCCCTGGGAGTCATCTCCCATACTGCCAGGGAGACTTTCACCCTTGAATGTTATGTCCCACATAATGGGGAGGGCAATGATTTCACCTGCAGACTTGGGTTTAGAGAGATTGAGGCCACATCTGATCAACAAAAGAGGTCCTCCAGAGGTGACTCTAAGGCACACTTATAGGTAGGCTAAGCTTTTCTGCTACATACATAAGTTTCACAAGAGCAAGCCTCAAGATCAAGGGCTTGACCTATTAATTTGGGTATCCCTAATGTTTGACACAGTATCAGGGGTTTCCCCAGTGGTAAAGTTTAATAGTACCATATTCTTTCTCCCATCCATCAAGGAACTTTGCCAATGCTTTTTTATTATCCACTTAATATATTCTGGGATGTATCCAGGCATTACCTTAAGCTATACAGGATTAAAGGCCCTCATTCTTATTCTGGGCTCCCTGTGTGAATACTTTTTATATATTTGCATTTTATAACCTGTAAGGATTAAAAATGGAAAACATACCAAAAAATATAATACAATAATACTGGCATTTATAATTACCTACCGGTTACCTTTACCTGATGTCTTAATTTTTTATGCTGCTGCAGTCCAGTGTCTAGTGTCCTTTTCTTTCAGTCTGAAGAAACTCCTTGTAGCATTGCTTGTAGGGCAGGTCCCTCAACTTTCGTTTATCTGGGAATGTCCTAATCTCTCCATCGTTTTTGAAAGAAAGATTCACCAGATATAACACTCTTGGCTGAAGACTGTTTTTTCAGCTCTTCAAATATTTCATCCCACTGCCTTCTGGCCTCCGTGGTTTCGGATGAGAAACAGCAGACTAATACATCCCCAGTACATCCCCACAGTCCATGCCTGATGATTCATCTTGAGTGGTTCTGGCCCCTTAATTTGAGTGAGAAGAAGCCTACCTGGGCTTGTGGAGCATATTAGTTTGAAGCTGTTATGTGCCCCAGAAGTAGCCATGTTCTTTAGATCCAGTCTTGTGGGTGCAGACCTACTGTGGGTGGGACCTTTTGATTAGATTATTTCAGTTGCTATGTGACCCACCTCATTCAGGGTGGGTCTTGAGCCTCTTGCTAAAGTCCTTTATAAAGAACATAAAAAGAGACACAGAAGCTAAGAGATGAAATTAAGAGAAGTTCAAAGGCCCCAGAGAAGGTAAGAGAGAACCACAGAAGCTCACAAAGGAAGCCACAGAAGCTCACAAAGGAAGCCACTGAAGCTCACAAAGGAAGCCACTGAAGCCAGAAGCTGAACGTGATAAAAACCAGGAGGGAAGGCCCAGCAGACACCTGCCACGTGCCTTCCCAGAAGCTGGCAGCCTGTCTTCAGAGTCCAAGTATCATCCTATTGATGTCTTGAGTTGTATATTTCCACAGCCTAAGAACTGTAAACTGTAAGTTAATAAATCCCCATTGTAAAAGTAAACCCATTTCTGGTATATTGCATTTTGTCAGGTTTAGCAGATGGCAACATGGCGCTATTAGGTGTCTGGATTTTCTCACTTCTCTTGCTTTTTGCCATGTTTGCCACGCCTACCATGTTTTATAGCACGTTTAAATAGAATATATCTCAGTAGTAATCATACCTTTAATATCTTTACTTTCTCAGTTTATTGAGATATTTGTTCCCTCCAAATTGTCAGAGCTCTGCTGCTATCCCTTGGTCATTTTTTCTTGTTGGATATCTCCCTTTTCTTTTTCTACCTCTTAAAATTGGAATAAAACATACATCCAGAGAAGTGTGTGAACTGCACAAGCGAACAACTCAATGAATTCTTACAAACGGTTGTATTCATTTAACTAGCACCCAGATCAAGATAGAGAACATTTCCAGGACCCAAATGGCTCCCTCCGGCCTCTTCTGAGTCAGCACCCCTTCCCCAGATGTAATCGCTATTCTGAAACCTGTCACTGTAGATTCAAGGATTGTCTGTTCCTAAACTTTGTACCTTTAGACTCATACAGAATGTTCTCCTTGGGGTCTGACTTCTTTCACTCAACGTAATGTCTGTGAGATGCCTCCGCATTGTTCTGTGCAGCAACAGTTTTGTTCTTTTTTTATTGCCAAGTGGTATTCCACAGTCAAATC
The DNA here is from genome assembly GCF_023851605.1 of Tamandua tetradactyla. Classification (NCBI taxonomy): domain Eukaryota; kingdom Metazoa; phylum Chordata; class Mammalia; order Pilosa; family Myrmecophagidae; genus Tamandua; species Tamandua tetradactyla. Next base: position 15,482,671 of record NC_135342.1, read on the forward strand.
TAAACCACCGTGTTTACTTATCCACCTGTTGACTGATGCGTGAGTTATCTTCAAGCTTTGCCGGTTTTGAACAAAGCTTCAGTGAGCACTGTGGTTCAAGGCTTTGGTGGACATAGTCATGATTTTATGCTGGGAATAGCTAGGAGTGGAACTGTTGGGTCATGAGGCAGCCATATGTTTACCCTTAGGAGAAGCTTACAGCTATTTTGAAATGATTTCACCATTTGACATTCTCTTCCTTACTCACACCCCTCCCTCAACCAATGCATGAAAGTTCCAGAAGCACCTCATCCCTACTCCTGCCTCACAGGCTTTTCTCTTCTCTTTCCTTTTTTCTTTTTAGTTTTATCAGTTCTGGTAGGGCTGTAGTGGTATTTTACTGTGGTTTTAATTGTCTTTCTCTTATGAGTAATGATGTTGAACACATTTTTTTATGTGCTTAGTGGCCATTATTTGTAAATCTTTTTTTTGAAGTATCTGTTGAAGTCTTTCATCTATTGTATCAATTTGCTATGGCAGCTGAAACAAGGGAGCCCAAATTTGGAGACTTAAAACAATTCACATTTCTTCCCTCATGGGTCTAGGGGCCAGAAGTCCAGTATCTGTTTCACTGAGCTAAAATCAAGTGTTGGCCACACTCTCTCCAGAGGCTCCAGTGGGGTATCCCCTCCTTGCCTCCTCCACCCTCTGGGCCTCCAGGCATTCCTGGGCTTGTGGCTGCATCACTCCAACCTCTAAACCTTTATAGTTCTTTATTGGACATTTGAATTTCTTATGAGAAATTCCTGTTTCATTTGTACTTAATACTTGTTTATGGTGTCTTTTGTCCTACAAAAGTTTTTCTGTTTTAATGAAATTTGATTTTTTTCATCTGCTCCTTTGTGGGTCTTAACATTTCCTTGTTTGGGGAGGGTTTCTTCACCCCCCAGTTATAAGCACACCCATCCTAAAGGCACAGGATGATTAGGATCCTCCTCTTGCAGTAGAGGAAATGGGAACAAAGAGAAATGTATCTCTTCCACTTCTTTCCTGCATGAAGTAGTTTGCATGAACCAAATTTTGGAATCCTTGCAACTCTCTGCGTTGGGATCCCCCAAACCACCCTCAGGCTCACTGATTTGCTAGAAGGACTTACAGGTCTCAGAAAAGCTGTTATGCTCATTGTTAAAGTTTATGACAGTGTTAGGATACAAATTAAAGCCAGCAGAGGAAAGGGGACATAGGGCAGGGCCCTGGAGAGGCCAGGCTTGAGTTTCCAGTTGTCTTTGCTAAGTGGAGTTGTATGGACCACACTTAGTTCTCCTAGTAATGATGTGTGACAACAGTATTGCCAACCCATATATAAGATTCTACAAAGGTTCCAAGCACTAGGGTAACTTTCCAGAAACCTACAACCTCCAGATGGGTCCCTGGACCAGATAAGTCCTGAAGTCTAGAGGGGCCAGCCTTTCCAAGAACATCAGCTTGTACCATCTCCTGACCCCTTATTATGGACAGCCCTTCCAACATCAAAAAGTTAGAATGGGCATAGCCCGTAGCCCCCTAAAGAGTGAGAGGGAGATCAAAGGTAATGATGGGGTTATACAGAGAAGGTGGGGTTTAGCAAACGAGTGTGAGCGCTGAATCAAATCATTATATTGATATTTCTTTAAGCCTCCAGTATCTTAGAGCAGCTAAAAATAAAAACCTAAAATTGTGGAATTGTAACGCATACCAGACTCTGAAATCTGTTCTACAACCAGTTGTTGTGCTGTGCTTTGAAATGTACTGCTTTTTCTGTTGTTTTTTTTTCACACAAAAAAAGTGATGATAAAAAAAATATATATATATATATTTCTTCTAGCCTCCAATGTTCTGGAGCAGCTAGAAAGAAAAAGCTGAGAGGCTTGTATGGGAGTCCATGACAAACTCTGGGATCCATCCTGTAACGATTTGTTGAAGAGTACTTTGAAAACTATTGCTTTTTTCTTTCTTTCCTTTGATGTTTGTTATATTATACAATAAAAAAAGTTTTTTTAAAAAAGAAAAGGTATTGCCAACCAGAGACGCTGACCTGGTCCTCGGTGTTCAGGGTTTTTACTGGGGTCGGTTGGGTGAGCATGCAGCTCTGGGTGACTGACCTTAGCTACTCATTCTCTGGACCCTAGAGCCTAGGGCACGCAAACACTTTTATCAGGCAGAATATTCCAGGGACTCAGAGCTTATCACCCAGGAACTGCTCAGGGGCCAGTCATGAAGACAGACCTTTGGAATGTGCAGAGTTTGAGCAACTGGGCCCACTGAGTTAACCCCTTCCTGCACACACTCCTTCTAGGCAGGCGTCTTGGTTTGCCAGTGCTGCTATGGAAAATACCGCACAGTGGGTTGTCTTAAACAACAGACATTTATCGGCTCCATGGTTTTGAGACTAGAAGAAATCAGAAATCAAGACATTGGTGAGGTGTGCATTTTCCTGAAAATCTGTAGCATTCTGGTGCTGGCTGCCGGCAATCCTTGGTTTGTATCTCTGCCTCCCATCCCGTGGCAGTGTCCTCTCCTTTCTGGCTTCTGTGACTTCCAGAATCTAGTCCTCATAATATGGATTAAGACTCACTGTGCTTCAGGTAGCCACATCTTAATGACAAATAACATCGTCAACAAGTCTTGTTGATGATGGTTTCATACCTACTGGGACACAGAATAAGATTAGGAACATGTATTTCTTTGGGGAACATATTTCAACCTACCACAGTAGGTGTCTTTTCTCCCATTTTAAAGGTGAAGAAACTGAGGCACAGAGAAACCAAGTCCTTGACTCTAGGCAACACAGCCAGGAGAATGTGGAGCCTCCTCAGCCCTCCTTGTACACAGGCAGTGCTCCACGGTTGGTGTGAACCAGGTTGGGGAGACCAGGAGACTGGGGAAGCCTGAGGGGGTACCTGACCCAGGGGGTTGGGGGGAAATCTCACTGAGATCCTTAGGAGTGAGCCAGGTGCTGAGAGAGGTAAAAGGTGTTCCACCCAGAGGAAACAGCAAATGCAAAGGCCCAGAGATCAGAGTAGAAAGGGCATGTGCAAAAAATGGGAAAATGTCCCAGTTCTGGGTTTTAAGAGTATGCGGGTAGCATAGGAGGGCAGGTATGAGAAGGTGAAGGGACAGAACAGAACCCATGCCACCCCAAGATCTCAGAAGGGCACAGCAAGCAGTTCCCAGATGGGCAGTTGCAAGAATTGCATCCTTAGGCCCAGGGCATAGCTGCTGCAGCCCAGCAAAGAGCAAAAGCAGGAGAGACACAGCCCAACCTTCACCTTCTCCTGTCCCCATCTCCCCTACTGGTGCAGCACAACATCACACCCACCAGAACACAGAGGACAGGATCCTGGCAATGATGTCCTGGGGCTTAGCTTCCTGGGTTCAGAGCAGGGTGGAGGAAGGGTAGAGAGTGGGTCTGGGGGAGGAGGGAAGCAACGTAGCCCCTGGAACCCCCCAGCTTTCCAGGGGAGCGTGGCAGCAGGACCCAGGCGCTCACCCTTGGTGAAGGGAAGGGAAGGGAGCATGACTGTACCCTTCCCGCTTGCACTGAATATATTGGCCCAGCTTCTGCTAAGTTACTTCCCAGATCTCACAGAGGCAGCAGCTGAGTTGGTACTTTCCAGAAAAAAAAAAAAAAAGTTATTTTCTTTTTTTTCACAGAAAAGATTTTCTTTTCTTTGTTCCACAAGAAAGGAAAAAAAAGTAGATTGTGATGATAAAAAAATATTTATTCCTTCTAGCCTCCTGTATTCTGGAGCAGCTAGAAGGAAAGATCTGAGAGGATGGTATGGGAGCTCATGACAAACTCTGGGACCTGCCCTGTAACTACTTGTTGAAGAGTGCTTTGAAAATTTTGCTTTTTTCTTTCTTTGCTTTGTATATATGTTATATTACACAATTTAAAAAGTTAAAAGAAAAAAGATTAAATATATATATAATCAGCCAGTTGGAAAGGAATAAAGAAGAAAGCTCCCCAATTTTTAGCTTACTAATAATATGATTTTCTTTTCCTCGAAAAACAAATGATATTTTGCAGAAATGAAAAAACTGATCCTCAAATTCATATGCAATCACTAGAGGCCCCAAATAGCCAAAACAACCTAGAAAAAGAACAAAGTTGGAGAATTCACACTTCCTGCTTTTAAATCTTACTACAGAGCTACAGTGTGGCACTGGCATAAGGCCAGACTGTGCTGGTTTGAACCCCTTATGCACCCCAGAAAAGCCTATGCTCACTGAATCCAATTTTGTGGGGGGAGAGCTATTGTTGGTTGGCACCTTTTGATTAGGTTGTTTCCATGGAGATGTGACCCCGCCCATTCAAGGTGGGTCTTAATCCACTTGCTGGAGTCTTTTAAGGGGGAGACATTTCAGAGAGAGCTCAGAGCAGAGAGAAACTAAGAGAGTAAGAAAAGGCCCACAGCGACATTTTGGAGAGAAGGACCAGCAGACATTGCCATGTCCCTACCCCTGTGACAGAGAAACCCCAGTGCCAGCAGCCTTTCCTCTAAGAGGGTATCCTCTTGTTGGTGCCTTAATTTGGACGTTTTCATGGCCTTAGAATTCTAACTTGTAGTTTAATAATCCCCTTTGTAAAAGTCAATCTGTTTCTGGTATATTACATTCTGGCAGCTTTAGCAAACCAAAACATAGATATGTGGGCCAAAGAAACAGAATTGAGTGTCCAGAGATAAATCCAAACATACATGGCCAGTTGATTTGATTTTTGACAAAGGTGCCAAGTCCATTCAGTGGGGAAAGAATAGTCTCTTCAGCCAGTGGTGCTGGGACATCTGAAATCCACATGCAAAAGAGTGAAAGTGGACCCTTCCCTCTCATCAGACACAAAAATCAATTCAAAGTGGATCAAAGATGTAAATGTAATAGCTAATATTAGAAAACTCTTACAATAAACATAGGGCAATATTTTCAGGATCTTTAGTAGTCATTGGATCTTTAGATTTTATACCAAAAGCACAAGCAACAAAAGAAAAAATAGATAACTGGGACTTCATCTAAATGAGAAACTTTTGTGCATCAAAGGACATTATCAAAAAACAACCTATGCAATGGGAGAAAATATTTGGAAACCATTTATCGGATAAGGGTTTAATAGGAAATACTTAGAATAAGCAAATTCATAGAGACAGAAAGCAGAATAGTGGTTACCAGGGGTGAGGGGAAGGGGGAATGGGGAGTTATTACTAAAGGAGTGTGAGTTTTGGTTTGGGATGGTGAAAATAGTCTGGAAAGTGGTGAAGGTGACATCCACTTAAAATAGTTAAAATGATTTTTATGTTATATCTAGTTTACCACAACTAAAAATAAATAAATTATTTTTAAAAGAAACAGACCATGACATGCGCCCTTTAGTGGCTTATTCCATCAAGGACACGTGTGCATGTGAACTCACACAAGTCGGCACAATCCATTTTTGTTCTATTTATAATACGTAAAGAAGGGCGCCCAAACCCATGCAGACCAGAGCCTCTGTCACCAGCCCAGGCTCAGGGACAGGGCGTCGCCTGACCTTGGGAGTACCTTTGAGACCCTCTGAAGGCCAATGACCCTCAGATGATTTCCACGTGGTCGTGGTTTGAACAACCGTGAGATTAGCCTCCTTGCCGTCCCCCCCACCCCCGCCATGGATGTGCAGAGTCTGAGGTTCTTGTGGGACACCCAGGGAACTTTCCATCAAACCGTATGGGGTCTGGGACTTGCTCAGAAGCAGGGTAAGCTGATGACTTACAAACACAGAGTCACCCCCGCCTCCAAGATTTGACATTGTGGGAGCTGTGGGAAGGGACCCTGAGAGCCTCATCCCCTTCTCTTTGGAAGAGAAATTCCTCTGGCCAGCTCTCACCTGGTCACAGGTAGACTCAGCCCAGAGAGGGCAGGACATCTGTCCAGTGTCACACACTGGGAAGCCAGGTCCCAGCTCCTCTGAATCATTTGGACAGATGGAGCCATCACTGACTCCCCACCCCCACCCCACCCCCACTGCCAGATCCCATGTCCAGTAGCCAAGAGGACCCTCCATGGAGGGCAGCACCCTGAATTAGGAGGAGGAGAAGGAAGGGTCCCCGTGGGCCCAGAGGGCAGGGACCTTGGAAGGGAAGGCTGCCAGCTGTCTGGACCAGCCTGAAGTTCCCAGATCTCCATCCTGCAGTCTGCAGCCTCTGACTTCTTTGGGTGCTTGGGGATGACACTGGTCTTCCTCTGGGTTTGGCAGCACCTCTGCGAGGGGTGATGGGTGGGGTAGAGAGTTCTGCAGCAGCTCCAATGGAGGTCCCGGGTTCCAGGGCCATGGTGCCCCACAGTCGCCACCTCTCATTTCTGACCTCATTGAAAACAGCCAGAAACAGCTCAGCCTGCGGCAGGACTCCCAGGTTCAGGGCCTCTGCCCCTCCCCAACTCCTTATTTCTCTTGCATCCATTCATCTTCTCTTTTATTGTAACAGCTTTATTGAGATATAATTCTCATACGGTACAATTCACTCATTTGACGTGTACAACCCAGTGGTTTTCAGGGTATCCACAGAGTTGTGCAACCATCACCACAATTTTAGAACATTTTCTTCACCCCCAAAAGAAATCCTGCAGCCCTTAGCCATCGCCTCCTCACCCCACCCCCAGCCCTAAGCAACCAACCACTCATCTTCTTTTTGTCTCCATAGATTTGCCTCTCCTGGGATCATAGAATATGTAGCTTATGTGTTTGGCTTCCTTCATTTAGCCTCATGTTTTCAAGGTTCATCTTTGTCCTAGCATGCATCAGAACTGCATTCCTTTTCATGACCAAACACTCTTCCATTGTATGGATATGCTGCATTTTGTCCATTTGTTCACCCCTTGATGGGCATTTGGGTTGTCTCCATCTGTGGCTGCTAGGAATAATGCTGCTGTGATCGGTTGTGTACAAGTTTTTGTGTAAACAGGTGTTTTCATTTCTCTTGGGGAGAGATTCAGGAGTGGAGTGGCTTGGCCATGTGGCCACTCAATGTTTAACCTTTTGAGGGACCTGCTGGGCTGTTTTCCTAAGCGGCTGTCCCTAGGACTTCCCCACCAGCAGTGTATGAGGGTCCCGATGATTGCAGCCATCCTAGTGGGTGTGAGGTGATATCTCAGTGTGGTTTTGAGTTGCACTTCCTCGCACCCATTCATCTTATATCCAGCACCACGTCTCCTGTCTCCAGTGCAGTCTGGTCCCCTTTTCCTCTGGCTGCCTCCTCTCTCACCCTTCTTCTTCCTAAGGGGTGGGGCTCAATCTTTTGACTGAGCTGCGATCTTGGGCTCTCAGTGGACCCCTAGCCTCAGGGGCACAGCCTCTGACCCCTTGAGTGTATGCCCAGGTCACAGCAAAGGAAGTGCAAATAGCCAGCAGATGTACAAAGGACGCTCGACCTCCCTCAGATTCATGAAAATGGGGCAGCGAGGTGGCCCTGTCCACCCATGAGACAGTCCCCAAATGACCAAGTTGATGCCGGGCTTGGGAAACCAGCATTCCCAGTCACCGTTGGAGGGAGGGCCAGCAGGTGATGTCAGCAGCTCAGCAGGCAAAACCCATGGCCGCCTTGGGGCTGGCCAGCGAGCTCCAGGTGCAGGGGGAAGCTGGCCCCTGCCCCGCTCTCCCTTCCCCACACCCTATCCCCGGGAGGTTCGGCGTCATCCGGTCCCCACCCGAGAGTCCTGGGGTTTGGGGCTGGTTGCACCACCAATGGCTGCTGCAGCCGGGTGTCCCGAGGTCCGGCTGCCGCCCTCACCTCTCAGTTGTCTCCCACACATTCCTTCCGTCCCTCACCCCTCACTTCTAACAGGAGATCACTTTTAGTTTTTTTGTGCTTTTGTGACACCTGTTCACCCCCTCACTGCACAGACCTAGGACTGCTGTATGCGCAAGAAAGAGACTCTTTTCCTTTGGCACCATCACCCACTTGTGGTCTCCTGGTTACAGCGTAGGGCCCCCCAACTGTAGACCTTTGGCCATAAAGGGCTCACTCAGCGGGCTCTGGTTGCTCAACCCCTGCATGTCCCCAAGCTGGGGCTTCTTAGGAAAATGGTGCAAGAAGACCCGGCTGTGGCTGGGGGTCAGCCTCGCCAGAAGTCAGGCCCAGTTCTCCCCCTTCTTGCTGTGCGGCCTCATGCAATTGATGTCACCTCTCTGAGCCATATCTTTCCTATCTCTGATTTGGGTTTTTTGCCTCAAGGTGTGGCTCAGACTAAAAGTAGCTATGGGGCAGTGGGTGCCAGGAGGGGTTGAAATAAGCAAATTTTAGTAGAAAGGCTGTATCAGCTGGACATCCTCAGAAGCCCTCCCTGTCCCCACGACCCTGCTTCAGCAGGAAGGGTGGGAGATGGTCAGAGTCTGGCAGAGGCTGAATTTCCCCTGGGCATGGGGGTGGAGGTTCCACTCCCCCTGCTGGAAGGCACCCCTACCCTGCACCTTCCCTTTTTCGGCTCTGAACAGCTCTCCCCACACCTCACCCCTGCCACAATGCTGCAGCCCAGAACTCAGCCCAAACCCTCCAGGGTCAGCTGCCCTCACTGTACTGGCCCCAGGGGTGCCATCCCCAAAACATCAGCTCTCAGCTCTGCCCCAGGGACTCCCTGCCTTGGTGGTTTCTCTTTTAGGCATATGAAATCCCCTTGGGTCTAACCCTGTCACCTGCCATTCTGTGACTCCCACTGCTGGCATTTGCTGCCCTGAGAGCTTGCAAGCTTTGCTCACCGGGATTTTTATCTGTGGTGAGGGGGCCTCTGTGGGTCTGTCTTTCCTCTGGAGACGATGGCCTGTGCCTGTACTTCTGGCAGCCAGATCTGTCTGACCCCTTCCCAGGGTTCCCAGCTCCTGGGGAAATGACTCCATTGCACTGTAGGATGTGTGGCATTTGCCTCTCTGACTCTTATCCTCCACCTCTCACTGCTGCCCGGCCACCCCCACGCCCAAGGCTTACCTTTGTGCAGGGGAGAGGGATGTGAGGTGGAGCTGGGTCCCCGGGTGCAGGAGGGGGTCATGGGAGGCCCCTACCTGAGAAATTGAGGAGTCGGCGGGACCCCCAGCTGGTGCTGGTGCTGGTGCTGGCGCTGGTGCTGCACCGGCGCTGGCCCCCCGGCCTGCATCTATCTGCCCCTGGGAGTGCCCATTACCCCGTGCAAAGCTCAGGGTCTGTTTGGGGACACGTCACGGCGGCCACAGCAACTAAGGAAGCCCACTCTGTGCATGCTAAATGGTGCCTGCCCCTCCCGGGGCCCAGCCTACCAGACATAGGCGCCTTCCTTAGCACCTTGAGCCAGTTTGAATTTATCATGTACCCCAGGAAAGCCACGTCCTTTAATCCTCATTCAGTATTGGTGGGTGGGACCTTTTTGATTATTTCCATGGAGATTTGACCCACCCAATTGTGCGTGGTAACTTTTGATTAGATGGTTTCCATGGAGATGTGTCTCCACCCATTCAAGGTGGGGTTGCTTACTGTAGCCCTTTAAGAGGGAACCATTTTGCAAATGCAAATAGTTCTAAAGCTCTAGCTTTAGAGCCACCAGAGCAAAAAGAGCCAACAGATCTGACAGAGCCCTGGGGAGACCTTTGACAATTTCTGGAGAGAAGGTAGCAGACGTCACCATGTGCCTTTCCAGCTGAGAGAGAAACCCTGAACATCATCGACCATCTTGAACCAACCTGTCTTTCTCTGGATGCCTTAATTTGGACATTTTCACAGCCTTAGAACTGTAAACTTGCAACTTAATAAATTCCTGTTTTAAAAGCCATTTTGTTTCTGGTCTATCACATTCCGGCAGTTTGCAAACTAAAACACACATTAACTAATTTTTCTTGTTACCAGGTCACCTACCGTTGCTGCCAATACAGGCCCTGTCATCTTCAGAAGTCATTACAAAGAGAGCAAATTACTGCTATCTGTACTCTTTGGCCAGTATGTCTGTGTGTGGATTTCTTTTTTCTTTCAACTTTACATTTTGAGAGAATTTCAATCTCACAGGACAGTTGCAAAAATAATACAAACCCCATACAGGAAACTCCAACTACACCCCATCCAGATCCACCAACTTTGTGCATTTTGCCACATTTGCCATATCAATCTATTTGTCTGTTTAGCTGCGTCTGTTTATTAATCAATTTGAGAGAAGGTCGTACACAAGTTTCTCCTTGAATGTGTTTCCATGTACATTTCCTAAGGCCGACCACCCCAGAAACCCCATCGTACCCTTTCTTCCCTCTGTCATTCCCTTCCAAGGGTAAGTACCATCCTGACTTCTAATCCTATGGGTTGTGTTTTCTGTTTGGGGACTTTACATAAATGGAATCACACAGCATGCACTCTTTTATGTCTGGCTTCTTTCACTCAACATTATGTTGGTGAGATTAGTGAGATGTATACTAGTTGAGTGTAATTGTTGTTCATTTGTTCTCCTGGTTCTAGAGGGTTCCATTGTGTGCATCTTTATCCATCCTGCAATGGTGGGCATTGGTTTGCCTCCAGTCTTTAATGCATTTTATGGCTGTGAAGTTCTGGTGTGAGCCTTTAGGAGAACATATGTACATATTTCCGTTGGCTTTATACCTAGGAGTGGAATTGCTGGGTCATAGGGTGTTTCAATGTTGAGTTTGAGAAGATGCTGCCAACCAGTCTTCCAGAGTACAGTGGGTTCCAGGCTTGATTGCATATATCCCTGCTAGCACTTGGTATGTCTGGGTTTTTTCATTTTGGCCAGTCTGGTGGGTATATAGTACTTTCCATTCATGTTTTCCCGATGTGTGATAGAGTTCAGCATCTGGACATTGACCATTTATGTAGCCTTTTTTGTGTGATTCGAGCCCTACTGTATAAGATTGTCTGCCTTTCTCTTACTGATTTGTAGGAGATCTTTGCATCTCCTGAACCTGATTGGTCAGACAGGTTTTCTCCCAGTCTGTGACTTGCCTTTTCACTCTCTTAATGGTCAACCAAAGGACCATTTGAGGAACAGAAGTTCTTCATTTTAATGTAGTTCAGTGCATCTTTTTCTTCATCATCAGTGTTTTTAATGTCCTCTTTAACAAACAGTGACAAATTTTGCTCAACCCCAAGTTATGAAGATCATTTTCTATGGTTTTTCAAAAATATTGTTTCTGTGCCTTTCATGTTTTGATCTTCGATCCCTATGAAATTGGTTTTTATGTGTCCTGTGAGGTAAGTATCAAGAGTAATTTTTTCCTCTGTGGCTGTCCAGGTGACCCAACAGCATGTACTGAAAAGCCCAACCTCTTCCCCCTGCACTGGAGTGTCACCTTGCCACAAGCCGGGTGACTGTACATGTGCAAATCTGCTTCTGGGCTCCCCATTCTCTTCCATTGACCTGTCTATTCACGCACCGATGCCACCCTGTTTTGGTGATTCTAGCTTCAAAATAGCTTTATATTTGGTAGTGTAAGTTCTCCAGCAGTGTTTTTCTTCCATATTGCTATTCTTGGGCTTCTGCATTTCCATGTACATTTTAAATCAACCTGTTAATTTCCATAAAGGAACCTGCTTAGACTTTGATTAGGATTGCATTGACTGTATGGATGAATTTAGGGAGAGTTGATATTTTAAAAATATAATTGAATCCAATCTATAACAAACTCTTCCTGAAGGGCTACAATAAGTAGCACACTGGCCAGCCTGGTTTATGAAGCCAACTTCGCCTTGACGTGACAGAGTCTGCAAAATCAGAGAATTGCAGTCACACTCATTCATGAACACAGACACAAATACCTTCAGCAAAATATTAGCAAATCAAATCCAACAATATATAAAAAGGAACATATATCACAACAAGAGGGAAATCCAAGTGTGGTTTGACATTTAAAAAATTTGTCTATGTAATTTACTGTATTTAAAGGGTAAAAAGAAGAAAAAATAACTTATTTAGACAGGCACAGAAAAAGTGCTTGATGAAAACAGACAACTATTTATGATAAAACTCTCAGCAAACCAGGCCTAGAGGGGATTTCCTTAATCTGATAAAAGTCTGCAGCAAGTATCATTTTTTCACTGCTATGACAAAGGAGCCATCAAGTAAATTTAGGGCAAAAGAATAGGAAAAGAAGTAAATAAACAGTTCTTATTTGCAGATGAACTAACTTGTATGTGTACAATTAAAATAATTTACGGACAAACCATAAGAACTAATAAGAAAAATTTATTTCATAAGATCAGTGGTCAATACACAGAAATCAATTACTCCAAGTCAGTATCAGGAACAAAATAGAAAAAGAATTTTTTAAATGATGCCATTCAAAATAGCATAAAAAAATCTAATACTTAGAAATAAATTTAACTAAATATATACAAGACTCTGAAAACTCCAAAACATTATTGAGATAAATTTTAAAAGACCTAAATGAGGAGAGATACCATGTTCATGGATTGGAACATTTGATGTTGTAAAGATTTTCAAATCCTCCCAAACTTATTTATAGATTCAAGGCAATCTCAGTTAATGGTCCCAGAAACTGCTTGTGTGTGTGTGTATAAATTGATGATTCTAAGATTCACCCAATTTGAGTCCAATTTGTCATCAGGCCAAGGTCAGAGCAATCTGCGTGCTGTTTAATGGTGGTCATGATGTTTTCCTATTTTTTTAATTTTATGTTTTGTTTGTTTTATCTTTTTAAATTTATATATATATATATATATATATATATATATAAATCTATTTCATATTTTAACTTGTTATTTGGGAATTCAGAGATACACAAAAATAGAGGGAAGAGCGTACACAGGCTGCCATGTACCCATTACCCACATTCAGCAGTTACCAATTTGAGGCTGATATTTTTCATACACTCTCCCACCCACTCCTTCCTGGATTAGTTTGGAGCAAACATGATGCCTTCTTTCAGGGAGAAGCATGGACCCTTTTGGGACCATAGCACTGAGCTGCCTAATCGTGAAACCAGTCCCTGGATTTTTACCACGACCCTGTGCATCCTGGCAGCCAGCAGGGCCCCCACCAGCCACTGGAATGACGTCACACCCCTCATCCATGCTCAGTTATCTCACAGAAGCCCATCCTGGCCTGCCCTGGAATGCTGATTCATGTCTTCCCAAAGCTAACAGACTCTTCTGTATTAGGGTCCTGCTCAGGCTTCAGTACCTGGCCCTAAGGTGTAGGGAAAAAAAGACCACCCCAGATCTCTGTCACAAGGTGTTTGCTGAGTCATTTAAAAATAAATTGCAGACAATAAAACAGTCTGTTTGAAAACAGCAGAGGCTGGGGGCAGAGGGAGGTCTTTCCAAATATCAGCCTGGAGAAGTGTGCAGGGGCCTGCAAAATCATGCTAAAGACTTTGGCCGTCATCTGGAAGCCGCTGTGAGCCATGGCAGGTTCTGGGCAGGGGAAAGTCGGGGTCAGATTTGCGCTCTAGAAAGATCTCTCTGGTTGCCGTGCAGGAGCTGGATCAGAGCAGGCAAGACAGGCAGGGAGACCAGTGGGGCAGCTGGAGCAGGAGCAGGGTTTGGGAGGAGAGGCCGTACCCAGGAGTTTGCTGCAGGGAGGGAGAGGAGGGAGCAGCAGGCCCCAGGAGAGACACTTCCTGGGAGTTAGTCCTCAGTGTTGGTCCTGCCTGGATTTATGGCATTGGCCAGGTGGGGCCCGCTCCACAATCTTAAGTGCAGCTGCCAGAATGAAAGCTCCTGGAATGTGGAGCAAAGAGGAGAGGAAATTCAAGAAATGTCCTGGATTAGTGCAGGGCAGCAGCTGCTGACTGGGAAGTGTTCCAGAGTAGTGTAAAGAGAAAACAGAAAGAAGGAAATGCATTAAGACAAGAAAAATCCCAGGACTAAAGAGAGGAACAGAATTTAGCTAGAAGAGTGTCCTAGACCTATCCTGATGCAATGTCAGTGCCACGGGGATGAAGAAAAGTCCCTCTCCCATCACAAGTCATGGAACCAGGCCACCAAACTTCTGAGAGAATATGATTTTGGAACCGGTAGTTCTGGACCTGGAAATTGTCATCTGGTCTAGTGTGAAGGTGGGAAAAAAAGGGCATTTCAATCATGCAAGGATTCGAAATACTTACCCACAAAGCACCCTTTCTGAAAAAGGTACTTAGGGATATACTTCAATGAAACTAGAATAGAAGTCAACAAAGAGGAGGACAGAGGTTTCCAGAAAGAAGAGGAACAGTGGGACGGAGGGTAATGTGAGAAAGTTCTGGGAGGAAAGCCTACAGCAGTCCAGAGATGAGACAGTGTGTCCACAACTGACTGTTTAATAAACAGAATAAGAGCAAGACACAGAATAATTTTGATGACAGTGAGTGAGGCATTTAGGGGCACATCTGGCAGTCTGAGAACCACAGCTCTCTAGAAAACCGAAAGCTTCAGCCAGTAAAAATCAGTGTCTAACTATGAGAAAACTAAAATGTGTCATGATGTGAAGGAACAACTAGAGAATGCTTAGAGCCACCATTTAATGTTAAGGTTTCAAATGACACTGAATAGGTGAAATAAAAGCACATCTTCGATATGGAGCCACAGTAGTTAAGTATTTACATAATCTTAATATTATACACACTCTATTTTCATTTTCAGGCTCAGCCTATGGACTACACACTGAAGACTTATAATCTCAGAAATATACCACTTGATAATGTAAAAATAATAGTATAGCAGACAGAACATGGGAGATGAAGTGGAAGAAGAGAGCAGGAATAGGGCTGGGCAGTTAACATACTATGGAGGCAGGTGTCAGGAAGTAGAGGCCACCAATGTACTATTTAGAATGACAAAGTTACCAATAAACAGTAAAATAATTAAAACACTTGCAAAAATTGGGAAGGGGAAAGGAGATAAGGTACATGATAAATTCCATATTTTTCACAGTGTTGGGGAGGGGGATGGTAATGGAAAATCGAGTCAAATATTTTTAAAAAGCCAATTTAGTAAATCAAGAAATAGAGGTAGTAAGTAAGTACTAAGTTTATACTATTTGGCATCACAGGGTTGAGGTAAAATAAATAAATACAGAAAAGGTCAAAAGTGGTTCAGTTTCAACTCCTGTTTGAGTTGGAAGGATACAGAGGCTGAGCATCCTTGTTCATGGTGAATAAGGGATTGGATAAGGAAACGTTTTCCTTAGGATAGCTCCTTCCCAGGTAGGTGCAAAATGGTCACCTCCACCTCCAGGGAAGGCAGGCAGGCTCCTGGCGCAGTGGTGGGTTGTGGGACAAAGGTGATGAGCTTTACACCTTTCCTGGACTTTGCGCTGTCGGGGCTCCTTGGGACACCCTGCGCCGTGGCCTCCAGTCTGAGAACAGCCCCTCCAAGACAGGGTTTCTCTTCCCTAGCTGCTCGCCAGGATCCCCGGGGCACTTTGAAAAGATACCCTCCGGTTTATGGCCTTGGTGGAGAGAGGCTTGGCGCGGGGCTTTTGTTTAGATGCCGGCTGCCCCATACTCCTTGCTCCGACGGAGCCCCCGAGGCGCCGGGGCGGGGCTGGCAGGGGTTTGGTCTGACCCCTCTCTTCCCCCGCAGTGTACCACTGGGTGGAGATGCGGACCAAGATGCGCATCCTGGGCTTCCGGGGCACAGCCATCAAGCCGCTGAACGAGGAGGCGGCCGCCGAGCTGGGCGCGGAGCTGCTGGGCGAGGCCACCATCTTCGTGCTGGCGGGCGGCTGCCTGGTGCTCGAATACTCGCGCCAGCAGGCCAACCAGCGCCGCAAGGACGGGGAGCAGCGTGCTGCCTGGGACGAGATGCGGGACAAGGTGGGCCACCTGGCGCGGGCGCTAGAGACGCTGCAGGCGCAGGTGCAGGTGACGCCTTCGCAGGGCTCCCTGGAGGAGCTGCGGGCTCAGCTGCAGGAGGTCCGTGCTCAGCTCTGCGCCCCGGACTCGCTGCCCGCGCCCCAGGCGGGGCCCGCGGAATAGAGGGCTGCCGGGTCCTGGCCCTGGGCGTGATTGTTGCCCCGTACGCGACGTCTCTCTGCAATGCCCCAGCCTGGACCGGCTCAGCTGACACCACCCAGTCCCTTTGAGGGCAGAAGGGACCCTGGTGGGCTGGGGCTGATCCGACTCTGTATTTGTTCACCTCCTTACCCAGTGGTACCTTCCACTAGGAGCCAACCCCCTCGCTGATGGAACGTTCCTACAGCCACACGTACACACAGACACAAACACACACGGCAGTGGGTTCGCACGCTGGAATGGGAAGGCCGTGGCTGTCGAAAAATCCCAGCCACCTCCAGGTGGGCCCTCAGGACGGACTTCTTTTGTCAAAACGAAATTGGGATCCAGCAAATGGACTCTCATTGTGTCACACTTAACTCCAGTCCTCTAGGAGGCCCCACCCCCACCCCCGTCTATTTCTGCCGCCCGCCTCTTCCTCATTGGTCCAGAAACTTCCCAGGGACTTTCCCTACCCTGCTCTAATGGGTCTTTGGTGAGCTCCACGGAGTCATGCCATGACTCCGGTCTTTGGTGGCCCTTTACTGGGACCTCCGACTGGGCTACTCCCCCCTGAAGTGGATTGTTCCAAAGAAACCCTCATCCTTTAGTCTATGGCACAAAGCACCAGAAGCGCTGCTCCAGGTCTTCCCACCAATTCCCAGTGCCCCCCTTCAGTGGCTTGTTCCGGCAGAATTTATTTGGGGGTGGAAAAATTGATCCTGACTGGGGCTAAGCCAACCTTCCCATCTGAGCCCCCGAAGACCCTAGATCTACCACTGATGTGTCCTCGCTCCCCTTTCTCCCAGGCTGTCCTTGTGGTAGGCTCATAGGAACCCACCTGCCCCTCTACTCCTGGGCTGGCACTGTCACTTCCCCGCCTGCCATCCAGTTATTCATTCCTGCCTCCGACTCCTTCCTCCCACAGCCCACCCCTTCCCCTCCTTCACGTGACCCCCTTCTCCAGTGCTTGCCCCTCAGCCCAGGTCCCCACCCCCCCTCCAAATGGGATGTCCCCCCAGGCCCTTGTTCCCGACCTCACCCCAGCCCCTGCTGACCTACCCAGCCACTGAAAGGGGCGAGTATCTGAGCTCTGTGACTTCTGAATTCCACTTTTCTAGACTGAAGGTGCTTTATAATTAAAGGAGTGGTAAGGTGAAGAAGTCATCTTTAAGAATGTGTCTGAGAACCATGATGTGCGACTGCAAAATGGAAACAAGGCATGTTATGAGTGGGAGAGGAGCAGGGAGGGTTCAGGTGGAGTCCCCCTGGGAGCCCTTTCCCCAGTAGGGCAGCAAAGGGCCTTTGCCCGGGGGCCCCTCCTCCAGGGCGGTGCCGTGCTTGAGGCAGGGGAAGAAGTTGTCCAGGGAGGGGACAGTCCTGAGAAGGGAGGCCAGGAGGGGGCTTGGGTTATTCTGGAGCAGGTATAAATGGGGAAGGAGGAAGATGGGGGAAAGGGCAGCTTGCTGGGACAGGTAAGGGAGTCATGGAATAAAGCAGCACCAAGAGAGGGTACCCACCCCCCCATCACAGCAGCCCTTCAAGCCACACCAGACATCTTAGCATTTATAAAAACTGGCAGATTTATTCCGCAGGGGCCCATTTTTAAGAAGCTAAAGGTGAAGGTGGGAGAAGAGAGGTTTCCTCCCCTTTTCCTTTCTCCCTCATCTATTTTCTCCAGGGGGTAAAAATGGCCTGGACCCAAAAACCTACCTGCCCCATGGGAAAAAAAAAAATCTGAGGTTCCAAAAAAGTTATAGCATCTTAATTCCTCATAGAAAAGGGGAAGGAACCAGAGGAAAGGGCAGGTAGGGTCCCTGGGGTAGGGGGGGAGGAGCCCCTAGCCAGGTGGGACATCCCCTCCTTAAATAGCTGCCCCAAATGGGGTAAGCCTGGGATTATTTAAAAACTCCCCACACCCCGTTTTATCAAAAACCAAAGAGAAAAAAATTTTCCCTTCCCCCTTCCAAAAAACCCAAATATATATATATATTTATTTTCTTAAAAAAACAAAAATTCAAAGGCATTAAGCTTTAAAGTGAATCTAGAACCAGGGAATGTGAAATTCCTTCTTTCCTTCCCCCTTACTGTGGGGCTAACTGGTACATCCCCAAGCTGAGGAACCAGCCCCAAGGGGATGGTAGCAGGGAAGGACCAAAGGGGGCAAAGGGTGGGAGCCTCCCCAGCCAATCAGCAGCCGATATGGGTATGGGCCTGGTGCCAGGGAAGCCACACCGCCTTGGAATTTTCCAGGTGAGCTGGGGAGCAGGGAAGACGCATTCCTGTGTAGTCTTCAGCCAATTCCAAGTCAAGTCGAGGCAGGGAAAGCAGGGTGACAGGCGGGATGTGCAGAGAGGAGAAGCAGGATCTTCTGGGTCCTTGGCGTCAGGGAGAGCCCCGTTTCCTCAGCTCCTGGACAAAGGCTGGAAGGAAACAAGCACAGATCAAGAGCAAAGCCTCTTCCCCTTCCCTGCCCAGACAGGCTCTTTCCAAGGGATGTGTGTCTCCAAAACAGGTATTAAAGACAGAAAACAAAACACCTCACCTTCAATTATGTCCTCTTTCACTTTCTGCAGTTCCTTCCTCACCTCTTCGAGAAGCTCCTGGAAATAAGGGAGTAGAGACCATCAGGAGGGATGTGTGGAATTGCAGAAATGAATCCCCCCTTTCTTGTTGGCTGAGAGGCCACAGGAAGGAGGGTCAAAACCCACCCCACCCATGATATTGCTGACAAGGTCACACCATGACTGGAGAATTTTAGGGGAAAATTCTGGATCCTCGGAGCCAGAAGAAAAGTCCTGGAGAACATCCAGTCCCAAAGCTGACAAATAGGTTGCAGTCTCCTGCCAACTCCCCTTTGGCTGTCTAGGGCAGTATGCCATAAACGATTCTGGGTACTCGTGGAGAACTGGTACGGTGATGGATTAGTAAGGTCTGCCACAGGCACTGGAAAAGGGAACTGTGACATCTGTCATCCCTGACCTTGTCCAATCTCTCCATTTCTCAGACCAGAAAACTGAGGTTTCCAAGGACTTTATTCTAGAGGCACACAGCAGGTCAGCAGGCAAGGTCTGAACCAGATCTTCTCTGTTCTTATGGTTCCTTTTGTACCCCTGGCCTTACCCGCAGCCCCTTCCCCAAGATACCTGTTTCACCTTCTCCAAGTCTGACTCATCACTGGAGCTCGGTGCAGAGGGGTGGGGCTCGGAAGTGGTTATTGAAGATGAAGACTTCATCCTGGGAAAGATAGTCTGGTTTAGGACATGAGCCTAGAGGGCCTGCCTCCCACTCCAGGGGTCACATTTTGTTCCTCCCTATAAATTGGTCAAGTCCAAATTTGGGGGGGCAGGGGTGGGGTGGCTGGTATTGCTGGCCCACCTTGGCAAGGTTGTGCTGTTCTTCTCCCAGGGTCTTCTCACCACCGGTTCTGGGGGCCAGGTAACAATCAGAGCAAGGTCAAGGAATGCCCCTGCCTTCACTCTTCCTGAAATCCCCAGTCTCCCATATCAGTCCCCAAAGAACCCTCTCTTAGAAACCCTGGCGTTTGTAAACTTTCCCCCTGGTGGGAGAAATGTGAGAACAGGGGCCTCCTGGGATTTGTAGCTCCGGTGGCCAGAACTGGGCTCTTACCACTCTGGGCAGGGACTCTGGCCTCTGGTTCCTCCTGCTGGTGGGAAATAAAACTGTCATGAGCCGGCCCCAGTCCCATTTCTAATTCCTCTTCCAGGTTCAAAGCCAGCCCATCCCTATCACGAGCCCCTCCCCAGTAGCCCTCCCTTTAGAGTCCAGCCTAAGGTGTGCCGGACAGGAAGAGCCCCTCACTCACATTGGCAGATTCATCCTTGGGAGGTTTCTCCCCAACCTGTGTGGCTTTCCTTCTGCAAGACAAGGAAAAACAGATTCAGTCCTCCCTCAGCCACTCAACAATTCCCCTTTCCCAAGTTCTAGAAATGTGGATTCCAGTGTCTCATGTTCTGGCATTTGAAGGCTAAGGAGACGTTCAGCAGATTTAAAGTTTTAGAAATCAAAGAGAGAAAGTGCTGTTCTAGAATCAGGGGAGAGGGCTGCCTCTGATTCTCACATTTGCAAACCACAAAATCTAAGGTGGAGAGCTCTGCGTTAGAACGTTGGGATTCTAGGAGTCTGAGTGTCCAAGAGCCTGGGGCAGGATCTCTTAAGGTTCTAGAATTCTGGGTTTTAGAACATTCTAGAGCCTAATTCATTGGTTGCAAACCCGAGCCATCTCAGGAGACTATAACTCCCTGCTTTATATCCCAGACTTGGCTATCAAAGAGGAAACTTGAACAAAAAAAAACAAACAAAACAGGAACCTGGGCCCTCCCCAGACCTGGCCCTACTGCATGAGAATTTTCAGGAATGGGCTTCATCTCTGGGTGACTGCGGCGGAGTTGGTTTGGGAGCTGCTGGTAGATGGGGTTTTGGGAGGAGCTTTTCCCAGGGGGGCTCTGGGGTCTGGATTGGGTACTCAGGCTCACCTCCGGGCCAGCATGGCGTTCATCTCCTCCATGAGCCCCCCACCCGTGCTCCTCCCGCTCTCGGCTTTGGGGGCTGGGCCCCCCACTGTGGCCTCCTCCTGCTGAAGAAATTAAATAGCGAATGAGGCTTAATGGCCCCCACCCCCTGGCCTCACCCCACGACCCTGCCAGGGTCCCAGTCACCCCACATCCTGTTGCTCCTGACCCCTCACCTTGCTGACTTTCTTGAGTTTGGCTCCAGCAATGGCTGCGGCCAGGCCAGTGGCCCCGGCCCCTCCACCACTGGGGCCCTGTGCAGCAGGGAGAGGCGGGGGAGGCGGCGGGCCTCCTGCAGCTCCGTGTCCTGCAGCTGAGACCCCCGAGGGGGGCAGACCAGGGGGTGGTGGGGGACCTGGAGGCGGGGGTGGTCCTGGGGGCGGGGGCGGGCCCCCAGCTGGGGGAGCAGGCGGACCTCCTGAAACAACACACACCCACACAAAGGGGGTTGCTGAGAGAAGCCCCAGCTGTTGTTGTCAGGCTGGCCCACCCCCACCTTTTTGGGGGCAGGGTATCCCTGACTCCCAAGGACATTGAACAGTCACCTGCATTGGAGACCCTGCGCTCTCGCTCCACGTTTTCCTGCTGGCCCAGCTGCTGCCTGGGGGGAAGGGGGGAGGGAGCAGCCATCACTCAGGGCCCCCAGGATAGCCAGGGAAGGGGCTGGCAGCCTCCCCGCCTTCTCTGAGACTCCAGCCAGCCCAGGGTTACTGAAGCTGGCTCCCAATCCCCACTCATGCCTGCCTTCCCCAGCGGCCCTGGAAGGAGGTGCTAAGGGGAACGGGGTGGGGGGCAGAGACAGGAAGAGACCCAGTCATCTAGTCATCACTGTTTCGAGAACACCTAATGCCAAGATTCTCTGAACAATGAGATTCTGACTCTGGGAATCCGGGGGCCCTGGGAGGTCAGGCAACTCTGAGCCTCAAGGGTGTCTGGACCAGCAGAAGTCAAGATTTTGTGGAACTCCAAGAGGTGGAGGTATTCTAAAAACTGTGAATGTCTATTCCTCTGGGCGTTGGAACATTCTGGAAACTGGAAGCTGGAGGGCCCTGAACTCTAGGAGCCAGGGTTTCAACATCCTAGAACTCTGAGAATGGCGTATTTCTCCACCCAGACGCGGCCCCACCTTTTCTGCTGCTCCAGCTCCTCTGGGGAGGGGCCGTTCTGGACAGACCAGGTTGGAGGTGCTGCAGGGGGAGGAGGCCCACCTCCTGGAAGGGGAGAGGATAACGTCAGCCTGATGAGTCAGCACCGATCTCGATCTCTGCTTTGCCCCTTGGCACTCTTCCCTGAGCCCCCCCCCCCCTTCCCCCAGCCTCCCAGGAATCCTGTCCAGAGGGGCTGACTCCCTCCTTCCCCCAGGCCTGGGATGGGACACTCCGAGCCAAGGTGTGGGCACCTGAGCGCCCAGATGGGCTGAGGGTTGGCATTAGCTCCCGTGGAATCAACTGCTGTGAGCTGGGGCTGTTGCAATGTCAGGGTGACAGCGAGAGCAAAGGCCCAGAGGGGCAGACACGTGCCCAAAGCCTCACAGCAAGGAATTCACCAGAACAAGACTTGATTTGGGGCCGACTCAGGGGTCCAGGCTCTTAACCTCTACTACAGCCGCTCGCACACCCCCAGCCTGAGAGCCCAGGAGGACTTGAGAGCCCCTTCCCCACCCACGCTCAGGCCCTCTGGCCTCCAAGATCCAGATCCCTGGAATTTCCCTATGGCCCCAGACAAGCAGGCCCCGTGTGGCAAATCCCCTGCCATCTGGTCACTGCAGGTTCTCCAGGGGCAGCACCAGTCCCTGGACGCACAGCAGAGCCACCAAAAGCCTCGGTCCCCAAAGGATCCTCCACGGCCCTGCCCCAGCCCTACCGAACCAGACTCTGCATTTTCACCGGATCCCCAGGTGATTCGTTGGTGCATTAAAGCGTAAGAAACACCAGCTGAAGAGACTTAAAAATATACGCATCGATCCCTGAAAGCTAACTGATGGGGATGATGCTGTTAGGACAGTAGCGCCAGGGGGTGGCGGCTGGGAAGGGGCGCGGAGTCCATACCCCCCACCGCAGGTGCTGGGATGTTCTCTCAATCTGGGAGGCACCACCCAGCAGGGCGCATATGTAGCAGTTCATCGAGCTGTGGCCCCAGGAAACACGGGCCGTATACATGGGTGCAGCCAGGGCCCAGGAGAGGAGTGAGTTAGACCCATTCCAGGAGAGAAACTGAGGCCCAGGGTGGTGAAGCTGCAGCCCCAGGCCACACAGCAGGTCCCCCTCCACCCGCCCTGCGCCCGCCCATTTCTAACCTTCCAGGGCCTCTAGGGCACTGGCCATGCCCGTGGCGAACTGTGCTGCGTCCTCTTTGCTCCCAAAGTTGAGGCCCCAGACCTGGCGGGCATCGCGCCACTGATGGAAGTTGGGGGTGGCCTGGTTATACTTGACACCCCGGACGATGGCACAGTTGATGACCACCTGGTAGGAGGGGACGGCAGGGTGAGGGGTGGGGGTCGGGGGCAGGGGGCGGTGGCCCCAGGGGAGGGAAGGCGGCTTCACCTGCTGGTCAGGCTGCATCTTTCGGCCAACGACGCGGAAGGAATTGGCTGTGGGGTTGTGGTAGATCTGCACGCGGCTGAAGGCCTGGGGGCCCGTGCCGGCAGGCAGCCATCGCTTGTTGCTGTCATCGTAGAGCATCACGGTGGCCCGGCTGGAGCAGATGACCATCTCACTGCCGGGAAGGGGGCAGGGGGAGAAGGGCCAGGGGCCAGTTAGCCATGGGGCCACTCACCTTCTCCCTCTGGGTCTCCCTGCAAGACTGCAAGAGAAAGTGTAGGAGGAGGACACGGACACACACACACACAGGCAAGGGTAGAGGGGCAGATGGGGAGGCCCTCACACAGCCACAGAACAGACCAAGGGATAGACAGAGACTGGGAGAAGAAAACAGATGAAAAGAGAGAAATAAAGAGACAAAACGGAACAGGAAGGAGGGAGACAGATGGTGAGAAAGAGACAGGGAGAGGTAGAGACA
Organism: Tamandua tetradactyla; assembly: GCF_023851605.1. NCBI lineage: Eukaryota > Metazoa > Chordata > Mammalia > Pilosa > Myrmecophagidae > Tamandua > Tamandua tetradactyla. Next base: position 15,506,161 of record NC_135342.1, read on the forward strand.
GACAGACAAACAGGGAGAGAGGGGGGAGAGACAGACTGAAACATGGACAGGGGAGGGATGGGGGGAAACCAGATGAACAGGCAGGGGGTTGGAGAAAGAGCCAGACACACCGAGATAAAGATGGGGAGACAGAGATGGAGAAAGACAGGGAGATGAGCAGAGAGACCAAGACAGACACAGAGTTGGAGAGAGATGCAGATAATGGAACCCACAGGAAAAGGAGAGTGGTGTGGTTGGGGGCAGGAGCCCTGGGCAGCTCTTGGGACCTCAGTTTCCTTATCTGCTCTGGGGTGCCTGGCCCCTCCTTGGTCTCCACTCATCAGAGGAGGAAGCTGGGGCTGAGCAGGGCAAAGGGGGTGAGGTCCTTAGCAAGTCAGGGATGATCTCCCCCAGAGGAAGTCAGGTTCCCACTGCCTACCTCATTCAAAGGGCCCTCCAGCACCCTAAGAGCCATTCAGCAGATACTACCTGAGCCTCTTGTCCATGTCAGGCCCATGCTGGGGACAACATGGCAGTGAACACGACAGCCCTGCTCCCACCTTCTTGGGGCTCACAGTCCAGTGTGGGAGAAAGAGCCGTGCCCAGACACGGACAACTTGGGGGAGTCTGGAGAGCCCAGAGGAGGCGCTTGCCCCAATCTGGGAGTCAGGGAGGGCTTCCTGGACAAGGCGGTGTTTGACTCAGCCTTGCAGGGAGGGCACAGTAAACTGCCAGCGGTGCAGAGTTCAGGAGCTGATGTCCACTACATCTGAGTTCAAACCTCTACTGAGCCACCTCTTCCCTGTGACTCAGGCAAGCGCCCCTCCCACTCTGGAAGGCATCTCCCCTGCCTTGCACACTAGGGAGGTGACAGTCCTGCGACAGTCCCATTCCCAGGCACAGTGGGGGCGAGTCACTCCTGGCACATCCTGGACAGGCACCTGCATCCCTGGGACCCCCCACCAGTCTCTGCAGGGAAGTTCAATCCTCCCCTCCCCCCAGTGAGGAAACTCGCTGGGGAAGTGACTTGCCCAAAGTCACACACAGACCAAGGGGAAGCTCTGGCCCCCGCCCCACCCCCACAGGTTTTTTCCTGAAAAGAGGAAGTTGGTGGTTGGAGGTTTCAGGGGAGAAAAATTATACCCCTATAATGGCTCTGTTGAGGGAGGGTGCGTACAGGGTGCCCTGGGGTGCCATGGCTGTGAAAGGCCTCCCTCCCCAGCCCCAGCCCCCAGGAACAGGGCAGGGACAGACCCTCAATAGAACCAAAACCAGGTCATTTGGTCGGCAGCTGACCCCTCACACCAAGTTTACATAATTGTGGCAGTTCCCTCTTCTTAAGTGCTTCAGGCTTCTAAACCCTTTACCCAGAACCACTCATGTCATTCTCACTGAAGTGAGCACTATTATTCTGCCCTCATTTTGCAGGTGTGGACTGCAAACTGGGGCCCAGAGAGGCTGAGTGACTTGCCCAAACCACACAGCTAGTGAGTACAGAAGGATTTGAACCCAGGCTCCTGGGTTTCCAAGGCCACAGTGTATAAACTACCAGGAACTGCAGGATCCCTACCCCTCACCAGGTGCTGCTTCATGACAAGCACAGCCTCGGGGGCCATTTCTGCAATGCCCCTGGCAGGGCTATGGCCTCGCCCACACCTGCCACCCACGCCCAGGGCAGACTGGCCAGATGCCCAGGGCTGCTGGCATGGCCCCACCCTGACTGCACTTTGCTCTCCCAGGGGGCCCTGCTCTGCTGAGTCTCTGGCTTGGCCGGAGAGCTGGGCGCCTGCTGCGGGACCCGGGGACTGCTCCTGTCCTCGCCAAGTCAGTGTGTCCCCATCAGCACAGAGGGATCCTGTGAAAATACAAATCCCATTATATCCCTCCTCTTCTCAAAAGTACCCCTGACGGTCTCCTGGCTCCTGCAGAGGAACCACTGCCTGTGCACTCTGTTGCCTCCCTACCCCCATATCTTTTTGATCTGCCCCCCACACTGGCTTGCTCTAGGCCAGTCCCACTGGCCTCTGTGCTGCTCCTTCAACATGCCGGATACACTCCTGCCTCAGGGCCTATGGACTTGTTCTTCCTCAAGCCTAGATTTCCCTCTCCTTCGGGTTTCTGTTTAGATGCCGCCTCTTCTGAGAAGCCCCCCTGACTACCCTGTCTAGAATGGATACTCTCCTCTCTCACCCCAGCTGTACGTTTCTTCATAGTAGCCATCCTTATTTGATATGGTATTTCTGTTTACTAATTCCCTCTCCCACCAGAATGCCAGGTCCACATTTGTCCCTTTTGTCCACTGCTGTGCCCCAGGACCTAGAATAGCACACAGCACCTAGTAGTTACATAAACACGTCTGTTAAATAACTGGAAAAGTTCTTCACGTCAGCTGCCATTTTTCAGTTTGACTGGGTCCCAGACACTGTTCTAGACCCTAGGCTCTGATTTCCCTACTGAACCTCACAACCACCTCAGGAGCTCAGCTCTGACGTTATACCCTCTTGACAGATGAAGAAATGTGGGCACAGAGAGGTGAAGACACCTTCCCCAGGCCACAGAGCAAGTAAGCAGAGGGGCTAGGATTTGAATGCACATCCACCCAAGTTCTTAACCTCATTTATAGGTGAGAAAACAGCCAAGTTACAATTTCTAAAAGGCAAGATACAAAGTGGTGTGTATCAGAGGTTTAAAAAAAAGGTGGGGAGATATAAATACTTCTGCAGAGTGGTGATATACGCAGAGGCTGCTTCGCAGGAGATGAACTGTGGCTGCCTTCTGAGAAGGAGCTTGGGGCCCTGGGGAGGGAGGAAACAGGTATTTTGCACTCTTTACCCATTTGAACTGCTTGATGATTATGCTACCTTGGGCTGGTATTACCTGTTTAAAGTAAGTCGTTACTTAAGTGTAAAAAGCTAAAACTCTATATACTGGTTAAAGGCAAAACAGAAAATCGTACAGCCAGGAAGTGGGGGGCGGGGGGGCGGTAGTGGTGGCGAGATAAAAGCAGGCAGGATCCACCTGGCTCCAGTGGTCTCACACCCCTCGATGTGGCGACATGGAAGAGCCTTAACCCCTGGGGTGACCAGGACCTGCCCCCACCCCCCCACCCCCGCCAGAAGTCACATTTTGAAAAACTCTAGCACTGGGTGGATGCAGAAAGATTCAAGTTACCTCCCTGTTGTATGGCTTCACCTCTCGGAACCTCAGAAAATTATGGTTTCCAGTCCCGGAAACCATAATTCATTGTACTTGTAATGAGGATTAAAACAGGTCATGGGGGGCGGGCCATGGTAGCTCAGCATGCAGAGTTCTCACCTGCTATGCCAGAGACCATGTTCAATTCCCAGTGCCTGCCCATGTAAAAAAAGAAAAAGGTAATGGGCAAAAACCCTCCACACAGGGCCTAGAACACAGCACACCCTCCACACAAGAGAATTGGGAGTTGGAACGGGAGGGAAAGAGCTTCCTAATCATTGGAGGTAATCAAGCACAGAGACTCAGGTTTACTCAAACTTTCCAGACTAGAGTCCTGCTCTTCCCTTTATCCCCTGCCCAAGACTTACCCCATAGCCTCCTTATGTCATAAAACTTGTGACACCCCCTCCTCCTGCCCTCCCTCCCCCATACACAAAAGCTTCCCAAACCGCAAATCTTCCTGGAGTTGAGGCAACCTGGGGTAGGAAACCAGATCGGGAGTCCCAGCCCTGCCTGTGGGGCTTGTGTCTTCATTCTAGTCTCCCTTCCCCCATGGCCCTCAGTTTCCCACAAGTGAACAGGAAGGTAAAGTTTCCTGCCCATTTCTTTTTATTTATCTGTATTATCTTAAGTGTTCCTATAGTGAAAGTGGGTTATTTGTACTTAATAAATAAAGGTTTTATTTTCCCCTTTCTTTAATAACATGATAGTTGGGAGACAGACAGCCCTGGATTCAAACTCTGCTTGGCCACTTCCAAACAGTTTAACTTCCACAGGCAATTTGCTTAGCTTCTCAGTTTCTCAGTTTTCCCATCTATAAACTGGGGTGAGAGGGTCGTAAAAGTGCCAAGCTCTTAGGACTTTTGTGAGGATTAAGAAGAATCAGGCACCTAGTACAGTACCTAGCACAAAGCAGATGTGTGATCAAAGGCCCTTCTTTTTAATTCATAAAAATAATAATAATTACCACTATTGGAAAAGGAACAAAATGAATGCGATTTCTTCCTGAGTTCCTTCCACCCCAGATGCTCAGAACTCTGTTCCCCCTTTCTGGCCCTCCCAGAATCCCAGCTCAGAGTACGGTACACAGCAGACATTCGACAAATATTTGTCAAACTGGGAGAAAAAGCAATTTATCTTGTAATTTTCCATTTTAACATCCTCCCTTCCAGCTGCCCCCACAAGTGAACCCAGGCAAACAACCCAGAAATCTGAGGAATGGACCCCAGCACCCCACCCCACCCACCGCCCCACCCCTACCAATTGCCTAGGATTTGCAGAGTGACCTTGAGCCAGGCCTGTCTCTCTGTGCCTCAGTTTCCCCAGCTGGGGTTAGGGACCTGGGTCTGGAATCCCAGCTGTACCTGCAGAAGAGGTACAGCCCAAGAAGGTGGATTTAGTGGCCTGCAGAGGAGACCCCTCAGGAAGTAGGAGTGACCCTCTTCAACTTCGGCCTGCCACTCCACCCCACCCCCAGCAGGCGAGAGGTTTGGCCACAGCCCCAGCAGGAGGGGGCCCCTTTGGGAGGGCCAGGGGTGGGGTGGGGGGGGCAGAGGCCCGGCCCGGGCGCTGCTGCTGCTGCTCCTGCCCTTTTACGGTCTCGCAGCGAGTGAGGCAGCACTAACTCGGACATCCGCCATCCGCCTTCCTCGGTGCCTGGGACCGGAAACGCGCGGGTGGGGGTGGGGCTGGGGGCAGTGGGAGAGGGGAGTCCCGGGGGAAGAGGGTGAAGAGAGCCTAGCTACTGCACACCGTACCCTTCCCCCCATCCTGGGCAGACCTAGAGGGGACATGGATGTCACTGGGGGTGGGGGGTGGGGAAGGATAGGCAGGAAGCCTTGAGGGTGTCAATGGGTGCCCCCCCTGGCTCCAAACCATCCCTTTCCCATCAGAAGGCTCAAACCGGAGGGGGCGGCCCTAATGGTCATAAACAGGAATGCCACCCCGATGTCAGAGGGCAGGAGTGTGGGGGAAATGGGAGTGTGTGGGCACCCGGGGGTTAATCCCCAGCTGTCCCCAGGGGCCTCCCCCTCAGGCTGGGGGCTTTGGGGCAGGAAGTCTCTGAGAGCTTGGAGGAAGGGAGATAGTATTGTCAGGCTGCAGCCCCAAGGGAATTAGGATGGGGGGCCGGGGGCAGGGGGGGAGGTGGAGAGTATGGTGGGCTAGTCTGGGCAGCCCGCCCCAGTTCCCGGCGTCAGGTGAGTTCAGGACTTTTTTTGGGGGGGTGGGGGCTGGTAAAACAAAATCTCTGGATCCCTTGGGCCACCCCCATCCCAGGATTAAATTCCTAAGAAGACAGCTGGAACTATCTGGCAAGCCTGGGTCCCAGGGGGAGAGGGCTATGACCTTGAAGCTTTCTTGCACCCCCCCACCAACCTCATAGCTCCCGAGAGCCTGGCAGGAGGAGGGTTACGGGTGACGAGGGAGGGGTCGGGGTGGGGAAAGCAGCCGGCCCAGGGCGCTTCTAGCCCGCCCCCCACACCAGCTGTCTCGACAGGTGAGTCAGGAAGACAAAGGCCCCCGTCCCCCAGCTGCCGCGACGCCCCTCCTTCCCCAGAGCCGCGCAGGTGGGGGAGAGGGACCGCCCTTCTGGCCCCAAGCCCGGGAGCCGCCCTCGGCGCTCGCTCCGTCTAGGGCACGGAACGATTCTGGACCGAGAGGGACGGGAAAGGGGAGTCCCAACCAGACCCTCGAGGCTGCATCCGGGTCCGTCCATCCGCACCAACCTCCTCTCCACAGGAGGTTCTGAATGTCCTCCCGCCCCGCCCCCCCAAAATGCAAGGGATTAAGAAGTACCCTGAAGTTAGGGAGCGCGTTTCCACTTGGGGAGACTTTTTCCAGCACCAAGTAAAGAGGAACCCCAGTAACCGGGCTCTATGTCTTAGCCTCTCTTCCGAGACCCCGGATCCCCCAACCCAGCCCCCCACAATCCCTCCCAGACTTCAAGTTGAGGTTCGGGGGAGACTCTACGCCCTGCCTAAATTCTGGGTATCCGTGCAGGGAGAATCTGCCAACTTGGAGATCCCGGGAGGAAATCTAAAATTCGGAGAGCCCCCAAATCTGAGTGCTCCTAAGAGAGAACCTCACCGGCACCACACCGAGTCTTGGAAGTCATGGGGAACTGACCATAACTTGGAGCTCGTCCAAAGGGGTTCGGCTCCAAATCTGAGGCTCCCAGTGCCGGGTCCCCAAATTGCATCCCGGAGAGAGCTGGGGGAGGGGGGACAAAGGCGGGGCGGGGAGCCCGCGCAGGGCGGGGAAGGTCGGAGGCAGTTCACTGCTCACCTCATGGCTGCTCGGCTGGCGGGTGGCGCGCCCACCGGCTGGGGACTCCCGGGGCGCCCCTGGCTGGAGGTTCAGGGGTTCGGGGCTGGCTCCACGTTCTGCTCAGTCTCCCCCAGGGTCCCGCCCCATAGAGTCCGGCTTCCTGGGGGGAACGTGGACCGGGATGGGGCGGGTCCTCGGGCGCCTCCTTCCCTTGGGGGTTTGATGGGGGTCCCTGAAGCAGAAAGCGGGTGCGGCGTGCCCTCCCCGGCGCGCCCCCCGGGCGGGCAGCGGCTACAACGTTACTCTTACTACTGTACTTCTCTTCGCTACATTTCGTTCCAAAATTCCACTCCCCGCACCCACAATGCCCCGCGCCTTAAAGGGGCCGCGGCCACCGCGAGGCGGAGAGGGGAGGGGTGGAGGGCGCTTAAAAGGGCAACGTAGACCCTCCACTTCCGCTATTTCCCTCTGCCCCGAAGTTATTGCACAGGGATGCACTCTGGGGGTCACCCCCAAATTGGGGTGATGCTAGGTGGAGGGAAAGGGTCCTTCCTTGTTCCGTAGTTCTCCCCCAGGATAGGACTTCTTAGGGGGATCTAAATGGGGGCACGATTTCTTCCTTCTCACCCTCCCCCCATCGATCTCCCCATTTCTTTATCTTAGGCTCAATTTTGGGGGTGGGGGAGAAGGAAGCAGAACCCTCTGTTAAGGAAAATGTGACTTCCTCACATTTTCGTCCTGAAACGCCACCTTAGGACCCTCAGCATCTCTTGTCTTCACTGCCAAGCTATAAGGGGTTACTGAGGGGTGCCCCCCGATCCCCGCGCAGGAAGGGGACGGGTGGGCAGGGCCCCGCCCCTCTCACCGCCCCCCGCCCGCCTCGCCCGCGGGAGGAAGATGAGGAGGAAGTGGGCCGAGGGGGCGCGGCCGGTCGCTGACTCACAGCCGCAGGGTCGGGGGTGGGGGTAGAGTTGAGTGGTTGGCGAGGCGGGCGGGGGTGGGGTGGGGGCCGACGCCGGCCCTGGCTCGGGCTGGGACTCCGGCCTTTGGCCCTTTCCACAGGTACACCCCGCCCTGATTCAGTTTCGCTCGCAGAGGACAGACGGATCATCCCAGCAGCCGGGAGAGCCCAGAGGTCGGGAGATCCTCCCGGGTGCCGGTTCCTGAGACCTCCCTCTCCAATGCGCCGGCCCCGGGCTGAGCTCAAACACAGTCCTAGGCTTCCGCAGCGGGTCCCGCAGGCCCCGCCCCGAGTGACGTCACCGATGTGACCACACCCTCCAAAGAGCGCCCCCTGGCCCGCGTGAAGTGCCTTAGCCGGAGGGCTGGCGTCTGGCAAATCGGGAGTTCGACCTTAACAAACGGGTAAACTGAGGCCCGGAGGAAGGGACAAATTTGGATTATGGCCCGCTTGCAAAAGCCGAGGTGTGATTGTGAAACCAAAATTCTCGTGGCCCAACAGAGCAGGTGAGGAAATCAACCTTCCCAGCCCTTGTCCAAGCTAGGCTAGGATGCAGTCGGGTCCGTCACCTAGGGGCTCACCCTTCTAGACCAAGCTATTACTTTGATTCTTCTCTGGGGAATCGAGTAACCTCGTCCCCTCCTCCAGCTGCCCTGGGGACCTTGAGCCCTGAAGCACCTAGATTGTAATTGTGTGTAACTGTGTTTCCTGGGGCTGTGAGTTCTTTGGGGGCAGGGGTAGACTTGATCGACTTCTGGGCCTCACCCAGCCCAGCAAGGTCTGAGCTGGGGCAAACAAACATTTATCCAACTGAATGAGAACCCCAGTTCTGTGTGACTTTGGCAAGTCTTTTCTCTGGGTCTCAACTTTTCCATCTGTGAAATGGGAAGGGTGGCACTTCTGGGGTCAGCCAACTTTTTCTATAAAGGTCTAATATAGTAAATATTTGAGCTTTGTGGTTCACATGAGATCTCTTTTGCATATTATTATTATTTTTCAAACAACTGTGTAGAAATATAAAAAGCATTCTTAGCTCAAGTGTCATACAAAATGGGGAGCAAGACTCCTGCACTGGAGAAATCTTTGCTTATAAACACAAGGAGCCTGATCTTTGTGGCAGCAATGCTCTTAGGGCAAGGAATTGGAAATAGCCTAAATGTCCAGCAACAGGAAGAGAGATAGCTAAACCATTGCACATCTTCTCTGAAGCACTGTACAGCCGCTAAAAGAATGCGTGCAATAACATGGAAAAAGTCTCCAACATATTGTCAAGTGGGAAAAGTAAGTTGCCAAGTGATACAGTCTGAAACCAAGCAAGGAAACACCAAAGGTATCATATATTTGCTAGAGTACATGTACATATGTTTACAGGCAGAATGAAAAACCTGGAAAAGTTCACTCCTGACTCATGACTGTAGTTTACCCTTGGAAATACGGATGGGATTATGGGGTCCTTGGTAGTCACAGAGATCCCAAACCTTATCTCCAAAATGCCAGCCTCTGCATTGGCTGTTACCTGAACCTTGGAATACCATTCCCTGGGCTGTTCGCATATCTGGCTCCTTTTCCATCAGACTTCTCACACTATGCCATTTTGCACCTTCTGAATTTCAAACTAAGTGAATGTATTACCCATTGAGGAAATAGATGAATACCAATTTAAACAACCAAAGTAGCTCCCCTAGCCTTTTTATCACACCACCTTGTTTTATTTTCCCCATGACACTCATCAGTGTCTGAGATGACCTTATTTATTTGGCACGCCTGTTTGCTGTCCCACCTCCCCCTCCCCCCCAGGAGGTCCCCAGGAGTAGGGCTCGGTGGATCTACCTTCTTCATGGTGTGAGCAAGGACTCACAAATATGTATGGCCAATGCATATTTGCCAAGTGACTGCGTAAATGATGTTTGTTTTCTACAAGAAAAAAAATGCATTTTGAATTGCCTCTGTAATTAAAATTTAATAATAAAGAAAAAAAAAAACTGCCCTTCTACCCTCCCCTCAAAACCACAGGAAGAATGGGAAGGAAAGGGAAGGTTATTGAACTGACTTTTCATTGATGGGGAACTAGGAGAGAGGGAAATAAGCATTCTGGGGTTCTTCCATCAGCCTGTCTCTCTTCCGTTGGTCCATGTAGCTGGGGAAGGGAGCGGTTTTCTTCCTTAGTTCCGTTGAGGCCCCAGCTGGGTGGAGAGTCTCCAAAGGATGACAGCTGTCAGGCCTCCAGACCCAAGGCAGAGCCTGATGGGTGCTGGTCGGCTCCCCAGCCCTGCTCTGTCCCAGCTGTAACACAAAATGTGGGAGACAGTGAATAGGAACCCTTTCCTGCCTTCTCAGCCTCCACTTGCCTGTCTTCTGGAAGCAGCACCCTCTTTTCCTTTGAAGGGCCACCCTTTCCCATCTCTCAATCAATCAGGTTTGGGTGGAGAGGACCCCAATCCCCAGTGCTAGGTTGGGCACGTGACACAGTAAGAGGCATAGTAACCAGTCATGCATGTGGCCCAGTTTGGTCAATGAGAACCAGCTCTGGGAGGATTGCTAGAACTTCTGGGAAACAGGCCCACTCTCTCCACCACGAGTGTAAGCTGGTGGGATGTGCTGCAGCTCTCTACTACCTCAGAACAGAGAGCTAAGAGATGGGTCCCTGATGAGATCATCTGAGAAATGGCTCCAGCCACCTTAAGTTCCTGAGCTTTCCAGTTTTGTGTGTGACCCAGTAAATTTCCTGTTTGCTTTACCCTGGTTGCCTTGGGTTTCTATCATTCACAAATCAAACAATCGTGACCAATACCATCCTTGGCTACTGAAAACCCATCAACAATCCCCCTTTGTCTGAAGAACAAAAAACCAGATGCCCTCCCCCAATCATGCAAAGTCCTCTGGGATGTGATTTCCAGCTTCCCCCCCTTTCATTTCCTCCCTGATGCCCCACACACCCCACCGTGCCACCTCTCCTCTAGCCATTGGAGACCTGGGTCATCCATCCTCAGGATGTCATCTTGATAGTCTCTGCAGGGCACCCCAGGCCTTGGGGTCCTTGTTACCATTTCCAGAATTTATCTTATTCCTAGGGGATAAGACATTCCAGGGGGCTGTGCCTGGGATGATGGGGCTTTACAGAGCATTTCCAGGAGGTGTATTTTTTGGAAGGGAAGTTCTTTCTCTTCTGTAGCCCATTGTTATGCCACTTTGAGGCAAAGTGCTTCCGGGTCAGGGGTAGGAATTTACTAATAGAGCAGGCAAGTTGCTTTTCCTCTGTGGCCTCACTTTCCCCATCTCTAAAGGGGAGAGAGGGACTAAGAGAAACATTCAAGAACACAGGGGCCTTACCTCCCAGCACTCTTCTGAGTGACAGATCTGAGCATATGCTTCAGCGATCACAGTGGCCCTGGGGAGCAGGGGGAGGCCCTCAGGAGGGGACCCTCCACCTACTACCCCTCCCCCAAACCCCTCCCCAACCCACCTCCACTCACTTACAGTCCAGCCCTCCCCCTGGGGGGTAAATCCAGGATGTCCTCCGAGGCCAGAGTCCTGAAAATCGTGTTCAGGCTGGGGGTCTCCTGGGCAAGGGTGCACAGCTCTGAGAGGGAGATGAGAGTAATGGGGGAACCCCTGTTTGCCGACCTTCCCTCCCATTGGGCTCCCGGAGCTAACTCACCCGCGACCCTGTGTCCCAGGGCGGTGTACAGCGCTAGCTCCACCCGGATCGCCTCCTCACAAGGCCCGGACGCCCCCGGGAAGCAAACGAGGATGCAGGTCTTGTTATCCAGGCTGCCCTGGCGAAGGTAGAGAAGAAAAGGGAGCCCGGCGGGAGAGGGTTGAAAACCCCAGGCCGGGTCTCCGCCTTCCTTACAGTCCTGCTGTTCTGGGCCCTCCTCCCGAATCCGTGATCCCCATTTCGCTGAAGGCCCGGGTATCTGCGGGTCTCCTTCTACCAGAACCTTTCAGCACTGTCTAGCTGTCCTAGTCCCGCCCTGTAGCAGAGGGCCACGCCCTTTCCCCGGAGCTCCACCCACTTTGCAGTCCAACTGCTCTTCCTTCATCAGGTACCCATCATTTCTCAGGCCCCGCCCTCCATCCCTGCTTCTCCCCTTTCCAAAAGACCACGCTTTCTCTTAAATCTCTCTCACTAACCAATCTAAACCCCACTACTCTCCCATCCAAATTCAAGGCATCCCTCACGCTCTCTCCTCGGCGTAATTTGGCTCTGCCCCTTTCCAACAGGCCACGCCCTTTAGTGAAATTCCACCGCTCCTCTAGTTTTTCTCCTGCTTTCTAGAAAAACCCCTCCTCCCAGCGCCAAGCCCCATTTATCCCAAATGCCGTCCCCTCCACACTCTACCCCCAGGACCTTGCACAGACACGTGCCAACAGCTGCGCGCAGAGAAGCTCCGGCGCCAGGCCCAAGCGGAGGCGAGGCCACCAGTTCTGCCAGGGCTCTGACATATATAACGTCCCATACGCCGTCCTCTGTCTGGCGGGCCAAGGCGGCCACCTCGGGCTCCGCGGACACGAGTTGCAGTTCGGGGGGCCTCCCTGGAGCCTCCTTGTAGGCAAAGTCGCCCAGCGCTCGCGACACGGCAAGAAAGCCCTCTAGGCGCCGGCGGCAGACGGTGCAGCCCGCGTCGTGGATGCGCTCGCGCTCTCGGGGTTGGATGGGCTGATAGTCCTTGGTGCTGAAGACCAGGGCGCCGGCACGGTTCACTTCCGCGCGGGAGTCACCGCAGTGCGCCAGATACAGGAAGCGCCGGGAAACCAACAGCGCTTAGGCGGTGGAGCCGCCCGGCTCGCCGCGGGGCCAGAGCCCACGCAAGCGCGCGTCCGCGCTCAGGAAGGCGCGGCGCACCGCTGGGAGCACATCTCTGGCTCCCAGGGCGCCGGGCCCAGCGCTTCGTGCACGTGGCCCGACAGGCGGCGAGCGCCAAAAAGGGCGGCTCGCGCCCCGCGGTGGCGGTCCAGACCGCAAAGAAGGCCCAGCCAGGAGGCAGCTCGGGCAGTGCTAGCCAAGCGCACTGCGCATCCTCCATGAGCGCGCTCCAGCCCTGCTCAGCGCTCTCCTCGAAGCGCAGGCCCCACGCCGCCGCCACACCCCCATGTAGCCGCTGAGCGCAACGCGGCGCCGCCTAGAGGGACTGAGGCCCGCCCGGTGTGCTGCGCTCCGTCTCCTCCTCTTCCTTGGGAGCTGGCCAGAGGAGACCCTCCTGCAGGCGGGTGAGGGCCGCCATCCTTCTCTGGTGGGATCATCCTCTACAGCTGTCCCCACCTAACCGTCCCACCCCCGCCATTAATTCGCTCTGTTATGAGATTTTAAAGCACCTAAATTCCCTTCCTATGCCCCTGACCTGTACTTCAAGTCGAGTTGCTTGAAGGAACTCTGCTCTCCCGCATCTTCAAAGCGGGCTGGCTTTGGGATCTGGGTCAGGAAAGCCACAATAATAGAAAACGATGGTCTAACACTTACAATGTGCCACACACTATTTTACATCATTGTTTTCAATTTAGAGAAGAGACAAGAGTCATAAAGAAACACCAACTCATAGCCGATGACTTGGTGTCATCGGGAATCGAATTCTAGAATCCGTGCTGTTAACCACAACACGCTTTTGGCTTCTGATCCCCAGCCCTGTTCTATTCAAACTCCTCCCGCCTCAGCGATGCCGCCCCCAACTTCAAAAATCCCTGACTTTTTTGGTTAGATCCCTCCCTTCTGACCTCTTGTTTCTTTCCGGGTCTAGTCTGTCCATTCAATTCTAGGGCCTCAGACCCCCTCTAATTTTGCAATGCTAGCCCCGTCTCTACCCCCGCCTCTTAACCCCAGGCCCAGCCCCCATACTCTGGCTTGTCTCAGGGGGCCTCCTCTCTCCAGGTTAAGTCCACATTCGGGTCCCCTCCCTTCCGTTTTCTTTCCTATTCCCTCTCAGCCCGGCCTCTGCTCTGACTTCTCAGGCATGACCCCGCCCAATTATCTGAATATTCTAAATTGGCGTAGCTCCTCCCATCTTTTAGCTCCTCCTCTTTGTCTTTGCCTCGAAACTGAGTAGTTTCTTACCTCTTCCTTTCCCTGGCTCCACTCCCTCTGCTAATCTCGGTTCGGAGCCTACCTCCGATTATTAGAACCTTTCCATCAATTTATCGGTGTTGCCCCTAGCGCCCCAGCCCACTCTGAGGTGCACTCCTCCATTCTCTTTGCCTAGGCTCCTTCCTCTTTCTCTCTCCCAGCCCTCAACCTACCCCAGCTTCGGACCCCCAAAGGCACGCCCCCTAAAGTCAAGACACAGCCCTTCGTCCTTCCCCCTCCCGCGCTTTCCCCGCCCCCCACCACACCCTCAACCCTAACGCGCCTCGGTGCTTCCCCGCCCCCTCGCCCGCCCACCGGCTCCGCCCCTCCTGTTTCTCTGGCTCCGCCCACGGTCCCCGCGCTGCAGTGCCTTTCCCCACCGCTGCCCCGCCCGCCCCAGCCGCGCCGTACAGAGGGCGGCGGCGGCGGCGGCTGGAGCGGTCCAAGAAAAGGAAGAGGATGGAGGCTGCGGCGTGGGCGCGACGGAGATGAGCGCTCGCGGCCCTGGGCCCAGGGCGGCGCGGCCGGAGTGGGCGGGGGTCCCGATGCAGGCCCGAGGGGGGCCATGGGGCAGGTCCTGCCGGTCTTCGCCCACTGCAGTGAGTAGAGCGAGGCTCGGGCCTGGTGTGGGGCCCGGAGGCCCGGGTGGGGCCCTCCTTGGTATCCTCTCCGCGCGCGGCCCCGGGAGAGCTGGGATGGGGGAAGGAGACGAAGGAGACAAAGGAAGCGCTCCCCTCCCCCCGCGCTCTGGCGGCGGTGGGGGCGGCCTGACCCGGAGGACCTGGGTGAGACGGGGCGGAGGTGGGAACCTGAAAAGCTGGCGTGGGGCGCACTGGCGCTGGGATGTGCTTCCGGACCCTGCCGGGGCTTGAGGACCAGCGCGGGGAGCTGTCCCATCTCCCTGGTGCTGGCCGCAGCCGGAGGGAAGAAGGTGTGGAGTGGAGCGGTAGAGTCAGGATGGGGGTGAGGTGTCTATCCCCCACCTCCTGTCTTCGCATCCCACCTTCCTTTTGGGCCCAGACTTGGAGGCAACCTGGACCAAATTGTTCAAATCCTCCAACCGTCCAGCCCCTGTCCACGAGCGGCAACCATCCCTGCATTGGAGCCACTAGGTCCTTCCTTAGCAGGCTGTACCACTTATTAACGGTAACACTGCCGGAGGCCCACGCTGCTGCGAGCCTCTGATTCCCCCGCTGAGGAAGCGAAATAGGGGCGTGGGGGGCGCGAGATGTCCGATTTCAATATTGAGCATCTCCTGTATGCAAAATCCGGAGCCACTTCTGAGGGGCTGGATTCCAAAAGGAAAACGCCTTGTCTGATCCTCACGATCTGAGCCAATGGCTCTAACAATCCATGTGTAACATTCAGTGTCCCACGCCCTGTGGTTCTGATAGCTGGGGATTCCAACAGGCTCAGATCCAGCCACTCCTGTATCCTGAGAGTCCAGATGCCAAATTTCTAAAAATTGGCTCTTTCAATATTCTAGGTTGCCAATCCAACATTCTAACATCTGCACCCTTTCCCTTCTGCCTTCAGCTCCCTTTCTCTTCCTCTCAGTCACTCTTTCCAGTCACACCTCTCTTCCTCAAATGTGCCAAGAATAGTGCCTGCCTCAGGACCTTTGCACTACCTGTGCTAGCTACCTGGAATGCTCTTTCCTAGATATCTGCCTGGCTTCCTCATTTCATTCAGGTCTCTTCTCAAATGTCATCTTATCAGAGAAACCTCCCTACCTCTCATGTCTGAAATAGCCTCCCCTTCACTTTCTAACACCTTACTCTGCTGAATTTTTTCTATGCACATTTCAGCACCCCCATATCTTATGTCTACTTGTTTACTGTCTCCCCCATAGCATGTAAGCTTTATGAAAGCAGAAATTTGTGTCTGTTTTCTTCACGGCTGTACCCTCAGGGCCTCAGTAAATGCTCAATAAATGACTGTTGAGACAATGATGAGTTGAAACCTTCCAAGATCCCTAAATTGAAGACTCTAAGATTAAGATTTCTGGATTTGAACTCTTAAGACCCTGAGATACTAGTGAGGCTAGAATTTTAGTCTGTATGCAGAATGTTCTAAGGGTGCTTTGATTCAGACATTCTAAGATCCCTTAATTTGGACCATCCACAATTCCAGGACTGGCAGGCACTGTGATTTGGACAATCCCAGTTTCTAAGACTCTTTGATTCTTTCCTTTTCGTAGAAGAAGCTCCGTCTACAGCCTCCTCTACCCCTGATTCCACAGAAGGTAAGGGTGTGTGTGCGAGCACGCGTGGTGGGACTTGAAGGACGCTCATAGCTGGGTAGAGGCTTGGGGAGAGTCTGCCAGGGTTCAGGTGACAGAAGCTCACGGCCCCCCATCCACTGTAGGAGGGAACGACGACTCAGATTTTCGGGAGCTGCACACAGCCCGGGAATTCTCGGAGGACGACGAGGAGGAGACGACGTCGCAGGATTGGGGCACCCCTCGGGAGCTGACCTTCTCCTACATTGCTTTCGACAGCGCAGTGGGCTCTGGCGGCCGTCGGGACTCGGCTGCGCGTCGCCCTCGGCCCCAAGGTCGCTCCGTCTCGGAGCCGCGAGAGCCGCCCGCTCAGCCCGGCCTGGGCGACAGCTTGGAGAGCATCCCCAGCCTGAGCCAATCCCCGGAGCCAGGGCGCCGCGGAGCCCTGGACGCCGCCGTTCCTGCTGAGCACCCCCTGGAGGACCTGAGGCTCCGGCTGGACCAGCTGGGCTGGGCGGCCCGGGGAGCGGGATCAGGGGAGGACTCTGCCACCAGTAGCTCCACCCCGCTGGAAGACGAGGAACCCGACAGAACCGAGGCGAGAGAGTCTGTGGCAGGTGAGAAGTCCGGAGGTCATGAGGGGTTGGGTGGTCTCTCTTCTGGGCACCCTCGAAGAGAAAGCTCACCTCCTCTCTCCCTACTGCACCAGAACTGGACCTACAAATCCGTCTTGCTGAGTCCTCTCCGCCCGAGGTCTTGACTTCCCAGGCCAGCCCAGGCTCTGGGACCCCTGAGGCTGGTACCCCAGCCTCATCCCGATCCCGGGATTCAAACTCTTGGCCTGATGAGCCCCAGGACCAGAAGGAGGAAGAACCTTTGGGGCACCTGGAGCGAGAGCCAAACACGGGGCAGTGCCTCGATAGCATGGACCAATCAAGACTCACATTGCAACCACATCTTGTAGGTAAGAAGCGTGGGTGGAGACGCCCCATTGGGCCACCTGAGAAGGGAGGAGGTATTGCTATTGGCTAGACGTTATAAACTCCGCCCCTTCAGAAAATTTTCCCTTCATCTGAGGGTTTCCATTGGCTCTTTATATATTGTTATCTGCCCACTTGAGAAGTTAGCCCTTCTCCGAGCATTGGGATTGGCTGATTGTTCATAATAATAAAAATACGCCCTGTCTTGGAATGCTCCCCCTAGAGGCTGATTTGGGATAGCCAAATTCCTTGCAAAAATTAAACTCTCATCTGTATGTGGCACTGGCTATTTACAAGTACTCTCTATGCCTTTTAAAAACTCTCTTCTTCCTTGACCGCACCCCGCCTTTAAAGCATGCTCCCTTCCCGGAACTGCTATGGGTTGGTTACAACACATCACTGCCTTTGTCTGTTTACAAAGAGAACCCACCCCGTTTTGGAACTGTCCCCACCTCTGTGGACAGCCATTGGCTGGTCACAAAGGGGCCCCGCCCCTTACTCCCTCCTCGGGTTCCACCGAGGTGGGCAAAATCCCCGAGAAGCAGCAGCGTCCGCTGGCAGCCTCTCATTCGGAACGGAGATGGGGAGTAAAGGTGGGCTTGCAGTACGGGCAGGGAGGGGGGTTGAAGGACGGCGGAAAGGGGTCCAGGTGTCACCCTTATGTCCCCCAAATCTGGGGGAATGTTTCCTCTCGGTCCCTACATTCCCCAGAGCTGCAGGCTGGAGCTAGGGGGCTGGGGGCAGTGTCTGGGGAGGACGCGGATCGGCCATGGGGTCCCCACTCCCTGGAGCCGGAGCCCTAGGGCCCAGGAGCGGGGATACCCCCTCCCCCAGCCTTGGGCCCAGGCGGCGCTGTCACTCTGAGGCTGGACGAGCCAGCACAGCTGCGGGTGAGGCCCCCTCCCCCCAGCGTGCCTAAACTTAGCCCCCGCCTCAGGCGACCCGGCCCCTCCCCCACCCACTGGCGCGGGCCTCGGGGCGCTTGCAAGGGAGGGCCCTGCGTTCTGGGGGGAGGGTGGGCTCCCTTATTTAGAGGGAGTTGGAGGAATGTGAACAGGGAGCATACAAAAATGAGGGGGTCAGACTCAGGGGGGCCAGTGGGGATGGATTAGAGTTTGATTGGGTTGAGGATGGGAAGATTCGAGAGTCTGAAAGGGAGCCTAAGGGGACTGGGGGACCGGGCTCAGGATTCTAACGGGAGCAAATTAGACCATCTGTTAGAAGTTCTGATGAATGAGATAAACGGGTGGAGTCAAGAGGTCAGGTAGAGTTTGGGAGATGAGCTCAGGGTCTCAGAGAGGGATGGGGAATGTTGAGTTAAGGTTTAGGACCGATTGTGGTGTCATGAATACATTTAGGATGCAGAAAAGGGCGTTGGTACGGATATCAGTGAGATGTCACCTTTTATCTCTCAGGTGGGCAAAAATTAGAAAAAAACATTGACAGCCATTGCTGGGCAGGATGTTGGGGAAAGAGCACTCTCCTATGTGGCTTGGGGAAATGAGAATTGTTACCATCCGCTAGACAGCAACCTGGCAACATTTATAACATTTAGAAATATATAATCAGTCCACCCAGTGTTTCCACCCCTGAGATTCTATCTCAGAAATAGAAGCCCCAAAGGGTAAGAATATCTGTAGAAAGAAAGATATTGCTTGCTACACTGTTTGGTGGTGGCGCTGGAGGAAACAGAATGAATGACCCAGCAGTAGGTACGTGGTTGGTACAGCCACACCACGGAATATCACGTCTCCCTTAAAAGAATGAATTGGGAGCTATTCCAGTCGACTAGGTGGGATTTCTACAAGGAAAAGTGGACTGGGATGAGTATGATGCAGAAAGGTGTGTATGTGATACGCTTTTTCATAAACAATAACTAAAGAGTGTGTGTGTGTATATATGTGTCCACACACAAATGCATGGGCAGGGGCCTGGCTAGATGGTTAATGTGGGTTTTCTAGGGAGAGGAGAAGGTAGGCAAGCATAAAGAAAAAGAGGACACTAAGAATTTGGAAATTGGTTTAAGGCTCAGACAGGAGGTCTGAGTTGGTCCACCACTGGGACAGGAGAGGGGAGGTCTGTCAAGAGAGGTCAGCCAGGCCTGGGTCCGAGCCCTGCCCTGATGCCTGCCCCCCTCTACAGTGGCGGACCTGCTGTATTGGAAGGACACGAGGACGTCAGGAGTGGTCTTCACCGGTCTCATGGTCTCCCTGCTCTGCCTCCTGCACTTTAGCATCGTGTCCGTGGCAGCCCATGTGGCCCTTTTGCTGCTCTGTGGCACAATCTCTCTCAGGGTTTACCGCAAAGTGCTGCAGGCCGTGCACCGGGGGGACGGCGCCAACCCCTTCCAGTGAGCACCCTGATCCCTGACTCCAAACTCTTTTCGCACCCCAGCTGGGTCACCCTCGGTCATGACCCATGGGCTCAAATCAGGCACTAGCTCACACCCTGACCCTGGCCTGGCTTGATCCTTTTGCTGATCCTAAGCCGACCCTGAACCTGACAAACCAGGCTTGGACTCCTCAGACCCCAGCCCCAACATCTGATCCTTTAATCCTTGGTCCCTCTCCCTGACCCCAATCTTGTCCCCAGCCCTCCACACCTAGTTTCTCTGCCTTGTTTCCCAATCCTGACTCAGACTTGCACTGAACCCACTTCTTACTCTTGTCCTAGCTACACCCCCAAGCCTGAGCCCTGTCCACCCCCAGAAGGGCCCCATTCCCCCCCCCTTTTTTTTGCATGGGTAGGCACCAGGAATCAAACCCGGGTCTCCGGCATAGCAGGCAAGAATTCTGCCATAAGCCACCATCGCACCACCCCCACCCCATTCTCTTGTCCCCTCAGAGCCTATCTGGATGTGGACCTGACCTTGACCCGGGAGCAGACAGAACGTCTGTCCCAGCAGATTGCCTCCCGTGTGGTCTCTGCGGCCACACAGCTGCGGCATTTCTTCTTGGTTGAAGACCTTGTGGACTCCCTCAAGGTGCCCCAATGTCCCCTCACTCTCCTGGGTTCCCAACCCGTGCCTCCCTGCCCCGGGGGTGGGGGGGCCACTGCTGGGTAAGTTCACAGCCTGCACAGTGCCCTGTAGACTGGTGACCCTGACCCTCACCCCTAGCTGGCCTTCCTCTTCTACATCTTGACCTTCGTGGGCGCCGTCTTCAATGGTTTGACTCTTCTTATTCTGGGTGAGCTGGCAAGGCTGTGGCTGATGGGTGGGGAGGGGGGTCGTCATTGGCATTTGGTGGGGGCCAGGGGGCCTGGCTGGAACCATTAACCTCCCAGGAGAGACCTGACCCCCTCCTCTGTGCCCACAGGAGTCATCAGTCTATTCACGGTCCCTCTGCTGTACCGGCAGCACCAGGTGAGTGTGAGAGGACCGCAGGTGCCAGCACCCCAGCCAAACACTATGGGGTCTGACTGTCACTCTCCTGTCCCAGCCAGAGATGGGAGGGCCACTTGGCATTCCCACCCCTAGCAGAGCCAGGATGCGACTGATGTGTCCCAACCACCCCAAGGCAGGTGGACTAGAGGATGCTTCCACTCAGGGGATCCAAGGTCCGATTGTTGTCCTGGCCAGAACCAGAGAGCCTGGCATGTCTTCTCACCTTGACACCTCTGGAGACTGAACAACACTCATCTTAGCTGGAAACAGGCAAATCAATTCATGCCCTTTCCAGCTAAGGCCACCAGGAACCGACAAAAACATATCCACTTGGAGACAAACAGGCTGATGTCATCTCTCCCTAGATGTAGCCTGGGCCTGACTGACACTCATCCCAGCCAAAGACAGGCTGGATGACTGAGGCCCTCAGTGCCTGAAACAGCCAGGGGCTGACTCCCATCTCAGCCAGAATCAGGTAGGAATCAGGTGCCTCGAATGCTGACGGTCAGCCTCTCCAGAGCTGGGTAGATGGGCTGAGGCTCCCTTCTCCAGCAAGCTGAGAGCTGGCTGATACATGTCTCTGCCAGAGAAACAGTCCTAACCTACCAAAATCACCAAGCCTCACAAAGTAAGCCAACACCGTGAGTCCAGTGAGAATGCAGATCAATCCACGCTGGAACTCGCCATCCAACGCTGACACCTTCCACCCCTTCCACCTCTAAATACACAGGCACACAAATTTATAGTCGTGCCCAGGACAGACTGTCATGGAGCGAGTGCCTGATCAACTGACCCTACAGCTTGAATCCCTTGGAATTCCAAGGACAGTTTATTAGATTTAGGGTTGAAGGTAGTAATTTGGGGGTGGGAGGGATGCAGCTCCTGAATGAATTAGGGAGAACCACCCCCACCCCATCCCTTCCATCACTCCTTTTTTTTTTTCTCCAGGCCCAGATTGACCAGTATGTGGGGCTTGTAACCAATCAGTTGAGCCACATCAAGGCTAAGTAAGGGCATGGGGAGAGATGGATGGGAGGGGGGAGTTTGGTAACTTTTTCTTTCTATACTCCCTGTCCCCAAAGTCCCTGGGGCAGAATGTCCCCTTCTGAGAGAATGGTGAAAGGCAGTTCCAAGCAGGTCTTAGTTCCAAACAGAGCGTTGGGCTCCTCCCACCCCACCCTCCCCTGAGTTCTCGGATCCTTACCCTTTGTCTTACCCCACTTCATCACCCCATCTGTTTCTCCCTCAGGATCCGAGCTAAGATCCCAGGGACAGGAGCCCTTGCCTCGGCAGCAGCAGCGGCGGTCACCGGATCCAAAGCCAAAGCTGAATGAGAGGCTGTGTCTGCTCACCGGTCGCCTGTCCCCACCCTCAGCTACCCCACCCTCCTCCCATCCCTCTGCCGTCCCCACTCCGCCCGCCCCAGGCCCCAGAGCCATTTCCCTGTGGGTGTCAGGCTCGCTCACTCCAGGGAGTTTGCGCAAATTGCCTGAGCAGACTGGACTACATTTCCCAAGAGGCTCTGCTCTAGGAGTCCAGGAAAGGCGAGGCATCTTGGCCGCGAGGCCTGCCGGGACTTGTAGTTGCCTAGACAGGGCGCCCGTCCTGCACTTCCGTGACCCCGCCACTGGAGGCGCGGTGAGGGCTTGGTGTCTCTTGGACGCCATGGAGCCCCAGCGGCTGGGGCTTTGCATGGGGCCCAGAGGAGGCCTGAGCTTGGATTTACACTTTAATAAAGATTCCTGTGGAAAACCCAAGGCCTCCTGTGCTTCCCATCTTCTACAGCTTTCGCCTTCGTGCACTGAAAAGCACTTACATGATACTAAAAGAGGAACCTTCCCCGCCCGTCCGCGTGGGAAGCCTCTTCCGTCCTCTGTTTAGACTGAAAAGGTGGAGGGGTCGCTGCGAGACCACCCATCCCAGGGCTAACAGAGCATTGGTAGTCGCTTTCCGTGCTTGTGTTCCCCACAGACATCGCCAATCGATCCCCACACACAGTCCTCTTACGCAAGCCCCGGCCCAACACATTCAAAGGCCTTCTGGATGACTCCCCGCTGCCACATCCAAACCGCCACCTCATCTTCCCTGATCCCCAGGCCAAGGACGTCCCCACTACCCTCTGTCACTCTCACCTCCCACATTCAATCAGTCACCAAGCCCTGTCCATCCTACCTCCCACACGGGTCACGTCCATCCACTTCTCTCCATCCCAGTTGCCTCCAGACCAGGTACAGAGCCTCTGGCCTCTCTGGGACTCGATTTCTAAAGCTGTAAAGTCGGGGAGGAGGAGACAGGTCTAAAGTCCTTCAGACTGTTTTGAGTCCCAGCTCCACTACTGCTTGGCTCTGTGACCTTGAGCAAATGACTTCGTCTCTCAAAGCCACAGTTTCCTCAACTGGAAAGTGGTTGACACAACCATTGGTACATATAAAGTCCTTGGCAGAGAGCCTGGCACATATAAATGCCCAATGAAAAGAACCTGCTGTCGGGCTGTTGGGCTGTGGGACAGTGGCTCGGTGGCAGAGTTCTCCCTTGCTGTGCCAGAGACATGAGTTCGACTCCTGGTGCCTACCCATGCAAAGAAGAAAAAAAAAAGATGAAGCTGCTGTCATTAGCTATGATATTGTTTCCCAAAGTTCAGTCATTCCCTCACCACTCTTGTGATATTTACCCAATCTGCTATTTTCCTAAATCTTTTCTTTGAATTGATCTATTTAAAAAAATAAAACTGTCTTTTAAAAAAAGGAAATAGTAATTCACCACCTTAAAAGGAAACCAGTATTGCTTGCCAGAAATAGAAAATAACAATAAAAATAAATGCAAAGCGATTAACATTTAAAATGTTTGTTCGCGCATCACCTAAAATCATCTCATTGGCCCGCGCAACGCATGGCACACTTCAGCAATAGGTAATGCTGTTGCACTGAATTTGTGTCTAGCAGGGCCTAGCAGCAGCCATCTAACTAAAAGAAAAGGGCTGAATGGGCTTCTCTTGCATTTGAATTTACAAAGCAGATAGACTACTTTAAATTTCCGAACAGAAAATGCAAAATTTCTTAAAGATGGTTTTACCTACACTATATTGTTAGATAGAGAAAATGTCCATTGATCCATTTCAGAGAATGGGGAAAGGGACTGTTTGAGATTATGGGGCCAGGAATGGCTAAAGCCCCAGACCCATCCTTGGCAACTTCGTTGGAAACAGGAAACAACTTGGAGGTTGAAGCAAACTTTGTTGAATGCCTTCCAGTTGCCTGGCCTTGTAGCTGACTTTTAAATTCATCGTTTTATTATGATCCATTATACTAGTCCCATTTTGCATATGGGGAGACTGCATCCCAGGAAAGGATAGGGATGTTTTTAATTTTTCCCACTAATATTTATTGAACATCTGCTATGTGCTAAGCAGTCTGTAGGCACTAGGGATATAATAGTCAACAAACCTAAGTCTGGTTTCACGGCACTGACATTTTATCAGGAGCAGACCCACAAAAAGCAATCGGGTCAGGTGGTGATCAGTGATAGAGGAAGATTCAGCAGCATAAGGAGATAGGGTGATGGGACTTGCTCTTTTAAATCTGGTGGTCAAGGAAGGCTCCATGGAGTGGTGATATTTGAGTAAGGGCCTCTGCCAGTATGAAATTATTATGTACCCCCAGAAAAGCCAGGTTTTAATCCTGATCCAATATTGTGGGGCCAGACCTGTTTAGGGTGGAACGCTTTGATTAGATTGTTTCCATGGAGATGTGAGGCACCCACCTGTGGGTGTGGTCTTTTGATTAGATGGAGATCTGATTCCACCTATTTAAGGTGTGTCTTGATTAGTTTACTCGAGTCCTTCAAAAGGGGAAGCATTTTGAAGAGTTCAGAGCTAACAAGAGACCAGGATGTTTGGAGTTGCAGAAAGAAAATGCCCCCAGGGAAGCTGTTTGAAACCAGAAGCCAAAGGACCCGCAGACACCAGCCACATACCTTCCCAGCTGAGTCAGAGATGTTTTGGAACCATCAGCCCTTCTTGAGTCAAGGTATCTTTGCTTGGATGGCCTAGTTTGGACATTGTTATGGCCTTAGAACTGTAAACTTGTGATGTAATAAATTCTCTTTTTAAAAGCCGTTCTATTTCTGGTATATTGCATTCTGATAGTATTAACAAACCGATACAAGGCCAGAGCTAATCATGTGAAGATGTTGGGGAAAGGACATCCAGGAAGGGGGACCTTCAAGGGAGGAGGGAACATGCCTGGTGTCTTCAACAGACCTGTGGGCTGGAAGCAGGGCATGTGAAGGGAGATGAGGAGGCGGTGATATCAGAGGCATGAATGGGGCTAGATATAGGAATTTGTGGACCATGTGAGAACTTTTTTTTTGCAGCGATGGTAGTTGTGTGTTTCTAAGAATTTGCCCATTCCATCTAGGTAATCTAGTTTGTAACATTGTTCATAATATCCTGTTATAATATTTTTTATTTCTTTGTGGTCAGTAGCAATGTGCCCCATTTCATTTCTGATTTTAGTTATTTCTGTGCTTTCTCTTTTATCTTTGTCAGCATAAAATTTGATCGCTACTGTTGATCTTTTCAAAGATTGGAAACTTTTGATTCCATCAATACTCTATTTTTTCTTAATTCTCTATTTTACTTGTCTAGAATCTAAAATATAATATTTCCTTCCTTCTGCTCTTCTGCTTGTTTCGGGCTTACTTTACTCTTCTTTTGGTAGATTCTTCAGTTGTGAAGTTGGGTCTCTGATTTGGAATCTTTCTTCTTTTTTAGTATAAGCATTTAGAGCTATCGATTTTCCTCTCAGTACTACATTTGCTGCACGCCATTGGTTTTGATATGCTGTGTTTTCATTTCCATTTGCCTTAAGATATTCCCTAATTTCTATTGTGAGTTCTTCTTTGATCCATTGGTTGTTTAGCAGTGGGGACAACCAAAGCAATAGGCTGAGCCCCCAATCTTGGTTTTGTTCATATGAAACTTATCCCTGCAAAGGATAGGCTAAGCCTACTTAAAATTAGACCTAAGAGTCACCCCCAGAGAATGTCTTTGGTCGCTCAGATGTGGCCTCTCTCTCTCAGCCAACACGACAAGCAAACTCACTGCCCTCCCCCTCTCTACGTGGGACATGACTCCCAGGGGTGTGGACCTTCCTGGCAAAGTGGGACAGAAATTCTAAAATGAGCTGGGACTCAGCATCAAGGGATTGAGAAAAGCTTCTCGACCAAAAAGGGGAAGAGAGAAATGAGACAAAGTAAAGTGTCAATGGCTGAGAGATTTCAAACAGAGTCGAGAGGTTATCCTGGAGGTTATTCTTACCCATTATATAGATATCACCTTTTTAGTTAAGGTATATTGGAGAGGCTGGAGGGAAGTGCCTGAAAATGTAGAGCTGTTATCCAGTAGCCATGTTTCTTGAAGACAATTGTATAATGATATAGCATTTGCAATGTGACTGTGTGATTGTGAAAACCTTGTGTCTGGTACTCCTTTTATCTATGGTATGGACAGATGAGTAAAACATATGAATTAAAAATAGATAAATACCAGCCAACATGATGAGCAGTCTCACCACCCTCCCCCTCTCTGCATAGGACATGGCTCCCAGGGGTGTGGACCTTCCTGGCAACGTGGGACAGAGATCCTGGAATGAGCTGAGACTCAGCATCAAGGGACTGAGAAAAACCCTAGAATGAGCTGAGAATTAACATCAAGGGATTGAGAAAACCTTCTCGACCAAAGGGGGAAGAGTGAAATGAGACTAAGTGTAAATGGCTGAGAGATTCCAAACAGAGTTGAGAGGTTATCCTGGAGGTTATTCTTATGCATTAAGTAGATATCACCTTGTTGTTCAAGATGTAGCGGAGAGGCTGGAGGGAACTGCCTGAAAATGTAGAGCTGTGTTCCAGTAGCCATGTTTCTTGATGATGATTGTATAATGATATAGCCTTCACAATGAGACTCTGTGAATGTGAAAACCTTGTGTCTGATGCTCCTTTTAGCTACTATATCAACAGAGGAGTAGAACATATGGAATAAAAATAAATAATAGGGGAAACAAATGTTAAAATAAATTTAGTTTGAAATGCAAGTGGTAAATGAAAGCGAGGGGTAAGGGGTATGGTATGTATAATCTTTTTTTTTCTCTGTTACGTTTTATTTCTTTTTCTGTTGTCTTTTTCTGAATTGATGCAAATGTTCTAAGAAATGATGAAAATGCAACTATGTGATGATATTAAGAATTACTGATTGTATATGTAGAATGGAATGATATCTTAATGTTTTGTTTGTTAATTTTTTTAATTAATAAAAAAGTTAAAAAATAGATAAATAATAGGGGGAAAATGGTAAAATAAATATAGTAGATTGAAATGCTAGTGATCAATAAAAGGGAGTGATAAGGGGTATAGGAAAAAATAGGGGAAACAAAGGCTAAAATATATTGGGTAGATGGAAATACTAGCAGTCAATGAGAGGGAGAGGTAAGGAGGAGGTAGATATGAGGTTTTTTCTTTTTTCTTTATATTTCTTTTTCTGAATTTATGCAAATGTTCTAAGAAATGGTCACAGTGATGAATATACAACTATGTGATGATATGTGAGTTATTGATTGTATACCAAGAATGGAATGATCATATGATAAGAATGTTCGTGTTTGTGTTTAAAAAAAGCTTTTTTAATTAAAAAAAAAGAGTGTGTTGTTTAATTTCCACATATTGGTAAAATTTCAAATTCTCTTTCTGTTATTGATTTCTAGCTTCATTCCATTGTGGTCAGAAAGATACATTGTATGATTTTAGTATTTTTTAATGAACTGAGATTTGATTTGTGACCTAAGTGTGGTCTATCCCGGAGAATGATCCATGTGCACTAGAGAAAAATGTTTATTCTACTGCTGTTGGGTGAAACGTTTTATTTGTCTGTGCTTTGTCTTCCTGAATGCTAAACCAAATATCATGCAATAAGTTGACTTAAAAAATGGGAATTTCTGGCCCCCATGGCTTTGAAGCTAAAAGACTAAGATCAAGGTGTCATCAAGGTGATGCTTTCGCCCAGATGGTTGCTCTCTGGCACTGACTGCCAGCAATCTTTGGCCCTTGGCTTTTCTGTCGCATGGCAATGCACGTGGCATGGTGGCCTCTCCTGGCTTCTGTAGGATTCATTGACTCCTGGCTACTTCCAATGGCTTTCTTTCTGTTTATCTGAACTTTATTCTGTTTATAAAAGACGACAGTAACAAGATTAGGACCTACCCAATTCAACTGGGCCAAACATTTAACTGAAGTAACCTCATCAAAAGGTCCTATTTGCAGGACCTACAGGAATGTATTAAATTGAATGACATGTTTTTCTGGGGTACATAGCGCCAAGCCAACACAATCTATTATTTCTATTTGGTTTACAGTATCATATAAGTCTTCTATTTCCTTATTGATAGCCTGTCTAGGTGGTCTACCCATTATTGAAAGTAGTGTATCGAAGTCTCTTACTATTAATGTAGGGCCATCTATTTCTCCCTTCAAATCTGTCAATATTTGCTTCATATATTTTGGGGCTCTGCTGTCAACTGCATGTGTATTTATAATAGTTATATCTTCTTGATGAATTGACCCCTTTATCTTCTTCTTCCTTTGTAACAGTTTTTGTCTAAAAGTCTATTTTATCTGAGATTAGTTTAGCTACTCTGGCTTACTTTATGTTACTGTTATCATGGTACATATTTTTTTATCCATCCTTTCACTTTCAATTTACTTTTCTTTGAATTTAAGGTGAGCCTTTTGTATATAGCTTATAGTTGGCCTATGCTTTTTATCCATTCTACCAGTTTCTGCTTTTTGACTGGAGAGTTTAATCCACTTACATTAAAATAACTACCAACAATGTGGGACTTTCTTCTGCCATTTTGCTACTTGGTCCTTATAAATCCTATACGTGGTGAGAACTTTTGCATCTATTCTGAGATGGGAGCCACGGATAGTTTCATACGGATGACTTCGTCTTCCAAGGATCACTGACTTAAGTTATAAAAGGACCCTTGTTTGGGTCAAAATAACATTGATGGCGATTGTCGATGCTCCAGGTTCTATTCCAGGAGGTGGAGGAGCTATGTGAACTAGGGTAGTGTACTGTCCCTTTCTGAGCCTCATTCTCCCTGGCCATAAAATATCGGTGTACTTGTTGTTCAAGATGTAGTGGAGAGGCTGGAGGGAACTGCCTGAAAATGTAGAGCTGTGTTCCAGTAGCCATGTTTCTTCATGATGATTGAACAATGATATAGCTTTCACAATGTGACTGTGTGATTGTGAAAACTTTGTGTCTGATGCCCCTTTTATCTACCATGTCAACAGACGAGTAGAACATATGGAATAAAAATAGGAATAGGGGGAACAAATGTTAAAATAAATTTAGTTTGAAATGCTAGTGACAAATGAAAGCGAGGGGTAAGGGGTATGGTATGTATAATCTTTTTTATCTGTTATGGTTTTATTTATTTTTCGGTTATCTTTTTATTTCTTTTTCTGAATTGATGCAAATGTTCTAAGAAATGATGAATATGAAACTATGTGATAATATTGAGAATTGCTGATTTATATATGTAGAACGGAATGATACGTTAATGTTTTTGTTTGTTCTTAATTTTTTTAAATTAATAAATAAATTTTTAAAAATATCGGTGTAGACATTGATGAGCTGGAGTTCGTCCCTCTCAGGAGGAACAAGGATTTCTGTCGTTTGGGCCACTTCTTACTCCCAGCACCTAGGACAGCGTCTGGGACGCAGTAGGCGCTCAATAAACGTTTGAACGCACACCGGGCTCCGTAGATTGCTGTAGTTCCAAATAAGGCCGGCAGGTGGCGCGCCAGTCACATCGCTCCCTGCTCACTCTCCCGAGAAGTCGTTTGGCCCTGGGCTGGGCTAAATCAGAACTGGATACTCTACAGGAACCCGTTCACTACTCAGCAGAACTCAGATTGTTCAAGGAGGGGGATTCTGAGTGCCAAATTACGAGTCTTTCCTCTAAAAAACCCTGCTATCCCACTTTGGAAAACGGGGCTTCTGGCCTTTAAAACAACTACAGGCAAGTGGGCCAAGACCTGGGGAGTCGCTTCCCAGAATGCTTAGCGCTATGCAAATGAAGTAATTTTTGAGCAGGGATGATTCATGTCTTATAAGCCGAAACAACATTTGGGGAGGATATAGGCTGTAGAACATAGGTAAAAAGAATTTCTAGATAGTAAAGATGACTAGTTAACGTTACCAAAGTGCGTGACCATAACTGTAAAAAGTAGTATTTTCTGGAATTTATTTAGCTTTGGAGCCAGCGTTGTTTTCGCCCGGATGATCCTCAGTGGTCTGGGGTGCAGGCTTCAAACCTGTAGCTGTCTAGCGACAGAGTGGTTCAATTCCACCTTTCGGGCGGCAAATAGGCGTCACTTTCTTTTTTAATTCTCTTCTTTTTCTCAGCTCGTTCTTCTAGAGCTGATATTCCCAGCGCCGGAAGAGGTCGCTGCAAACCCGACATTCTGAGAAAAGTGTCTACGAACTTTCTTTTTGAGGGTCTCCGGGAAATCTCGGAAGAGAAGATTGTATTTCTTTTCGAAGATCTTCGGAGACGACTCTTAAGAGGCGAAGAAAAACTCACCTACACTGTTCTGTTCCGAGGTCTGGAAATTATCCTGACTTTCTCCTCCTCACTTGCTTATTCACTTGCTCAGTCACTTGCTCACTCATGCATTAATCACGCGTGCATGTATTAATCAGCCAAACGTTTATTTCATCTGTTCGTCCACTCCTTCAACAAGTATTCCCTGAGCTCCTGAGCAGCTGCTCTGTGCCTGGTCCTGCCCTGCGAGGTACTGGTGACACCCCGACCCTGGCCTCGTGGGGCCCCCATTCAGGTGAGTAATTACACATCTAATTAACAACCGCTGCGAAAGAAAAGTACCGCGCATTTCAGACCATCTGATAAGGAGACCTGATCACGGTGACTTTGAGTAGAGAACTGGAAGGCTGAAAGGGGATTAGCCAGTAGAAGGGAGAAATGGTGCCCCGGTAAGTGCGGTGGGGTGGGTGGTAGCTGCGCGGACCTACACGAGCTCACGGACTCCTCACAGCAGCCCTATTCTGCGGGTGAAGAAACTGAGGCTCAGGGAGGTGAGATCGCTTGCCCAAGGTCACTCAGCCTTGGTAGACCCTCAACCCCGGGGCTCTCAAACCACCCAGCCCCATGCTCTTTACCACTGACCTATACTGTCCTTCCCAAGCTAGCTACTCACCGAGGCCAGTCTGTTTTTCCTCCTGAATCTCTCTTGAATCCTTTCCCTCCTTTCCATCTCCAAACTCAGTCCAGGCTCTTTCCACACCGGGGTCTCCTGCCCGGTCTCTTCCCCTCTCCCTCCCTGCCACCATCAACCGGGAAACTAAAGAGGTCTCCCTAAAGCACAAACCTACCCCTGCCCCTTTGCTGTTTAGAACCTGCTGTGGCTCCCCAGTGTGTTCAAGAAAAGAGCCAAACTCCTTAGCCTAGAGTGTCTGGAGAATCTGGTCCCCGCTGACCTCTCTCCTCACCCTTTGTTCCAGCGTTCATGAGCCTCCGGCTCCCCCGATGTAGCCAGCCCTCTCCCCCCAACAGAGCTTTGCGCTCGCTATTTCCTCGACCTTGAATCCTTTTCACACTCTTCTTCTAATCCCCCCTGTTCCCTCTGTGCATCCTCTAGGGACTCAGCTCAGCTATTCCTCTTCTCTGGGAAGTCCTCTGGTTCCCAGACCAGATCATGTGCTGCAGCTGGGCTCCCTTAAATGGGCTCTGTCCTCCTTGGGTGGTTCCAGACTGAGCGGGGTCCATTTCCCCCAGCAGGTCTGTGAGCCCCAGGAAGACGGGGCCAGGGCTGTCGCACTTCCTGCGGTGTCCCCAACACAAAGGGCTGGGCACACTGTAGGTGCTTAGTAAATTTTGTTGGATTAATTAATGAATTAAATGATTTCACCACGACAGCTCCCCCTGCTTATTCATTTATTCATTATTCGTTAAGGTGTCTGCGTGACCTCTGGCTCCTCACTTCAATTCTCAGTGTGCTCGCTACTATGCAAATAAGAGAGGGCTTGGATTCGTGCATGGGGGTGGCTCAGCTGTATTTTTGGAAAGACGAAATGGCAATATTTTTGGGTTAGAGTCAGCCTTGGATCTGCCCCTGTATGTTCATAGCCCAGAAGTGGCCAGATGAAAAGAAAAAGGAAATTTATCTTCATTGAAAAGTGATCCCTGTTTCTGTGGTTCGTATAACCCCAAGGACCCCCCAAGTTGTTGCCTTAGTGGCCTGCAGTGGTCTGGTGGCTTCTAACCTGCTACTGGGCAGCATGACACTATTTTCCTGGCAGCCCTTTTCCACTTAAGTGGGGAATTTTCTCTCTACTTTAAACTTAACTACCATTGTTCCTTTTATCTCTCTTCTCCCATAGTTGGAGCTGAGGGAAGGGAGCAAACATCTCTTGACTATAAACCTGTCTAATAATGAGTTTCCAACTTCCACACTTTTTGCTCAAGTCGTTACCCCAGAGCATACAGAATCCATCCTCAACCCTTCACATCTGTGTCACCCACCTCACAGCTATCCTTCTGCCTCCTTACTTCTTCTGGTAGGAGGCACAACCTGTGTGCATGGGAAGTCCTCCTGGCTGTCTAGCCTCCCTCCGTCCTGCTGTCGGCTGATTCCCGAGTAGGAGCTCCGGCGTGTGTGTGTGTCTATAGTCTCCCCAGAAACCTACCCTCACTCCCTCATTCTGAAAGGAAGCCAAGTGGTGGGTGTTGGGAGAAAAAGAGACACTGAGGCACGATGGTTGCATTTTCAAGGGCATTTTATTGGAGGGTTGAAACATGGCGACAGTGCAGAACCATGGGGGGGGAGGGGAGCGGCGCAGCGCCGGCCTGCCCCGGCCCCCCGGGGTCAGGTGCAAAATACAAGTAGAACCACAAATAGCATGGAAGGGAGCAGGGTTAGAGATTCAATAAACTGTGGTCAGCAGGGGCAGGCCCTGCTCATGGTCTCACACTCGTACCCAGAATCCTCAGAGATACAGATTGTACTCATCTACGATTCCTCAGGTTTCCTCAAGAAAACAAAATCTCGTGTTCCCCAACCAACCCAAAGTCAGAAGACAGTTGGACAGTCAGGGACAGTCCGAAAGGAGACAAGCAGAAATGGTCAGGTTAAAAACTGGCAGAGAAAAGACAAGTGGGGAGAGAAACTCAGAAAAGAGACAGCCAGAAACTGCTGAAACAACCAGCCGGCAAGACAACCCGAAAAGGGATTGCTAGACCCAGTCAGTTAGAGACAGCCAGAAAAAAAAAGACCACCAGAGACAGGCTGACTTAGAGTTTCCGGGAGCCGTGTTTCCAATTCAACAGCCCACTTTTAAGGACCCACGTGACCGAGGCTGAGGTTGCAGAAGCGTTCACACACACGCGCGCACAGCACACACGCACATACACACCCATATATAATATATTTATTTATACATAATAGATATAAGTGCCTTTCGGAAATCAGGAAGGGGATAAATAGCCATGGGAGGGGGCTGGGTTCAGGTGGGGAGCACGGAACGGGGCACGTGGAATGTTTCCATGCAGCGCAGAGGGTGGCATGGCTCACCCTCAATATTAAAAAATATAAATTTGCCTCATGATAAAATTCTCATAAGGTGAAGCACAAGGAAAGACAGGGCAGAAGAGCCAAAACCAAAATCTGGGGCTGGGGAGAGCTGGGGGAGCCGAGGGCTGGGAAGCTGGGATCAAGGGAGCCCAGCCCCTTTGAGCTTTGCCAGTCCAAAAATACTGGGGCTTGGGGACTAAAGCCTCAGCCCATAAATCTTCTCCAGAAGAAAAAAAATATATATATGGCGCCTCCTTGCAACCTTCCCTTGTTCCCTTTCTCAAGGGGATGTGGGGGTGCAAGGAGAGGGAGAAGGTGGCGTCCTAGGCCGGGGAAGGATGATAGGCCTTTAAGAAAAAGACCAGGACTTGGGGTCGGGTCGGGGGGTCCTGAGGCGAGAGAGGCCATATGGAAACTGTCACCCCCTCTCGATCCTGTCACCCCCTTGACTCTAACCCACTGTGGCAGAAAGGGGGCAGATGGGGAGAGGGGAGACCAAAAAAGGTTTTGTGGGGTGGGGGATGGGGATGGGAAGGCCACGATGCCTCCTGAAGGGTCTGTCCCACCGGTACCCCACCCCATATTCTGGTCAACTCATTTCACAGTAGAAAACACTCCAGCAGGGCCGGCTTCACAGCGCCCCCTGCTGCCTGAAATCAGAGAGGCCCAACGAGGAAGGCCAGGGGGAGGCAGGAAGTGGCGGGAGGCTTGGACTAACACTGTCATCAGAAAGGCTGAGCTGGGGGTGGGGGTGGCGGATCTTTAGGACGCCATAAATTCAGCTCAGAGCCCGTTTTTCTGGGAGGGAGCGGCCGCATAGCCGAAAGGGAGGTTCACATTTCAGAATAAGTCGGATGGGGAAAAGGAGATTATCAGAGGGAGCAGCGGCTTCCCTCTAAACTGGGTGGGTGGGTGGTGGCTCAAGCCTACCACTCGGGACAAACGAGGACTAACCACTTGGAAAAGATGGATAAATAAGGGAAGAGTGGGGGTGGGAGACGGCTGGGGGGATGGGGGGTGGGGGTGGCATTTCCTTGTTGGGCCTGTCTGCAGACACCTCCAGCCCACCGCCCGCGCCCCTGCCCCACAGCCCCACACAGCACAGTCCAAGGGCTGACATCACCCCCACCCCCCCAGCCGCAGAGGCTGGGTTGAGGTGAAAGGGCCAACAGGCAGCTGGGGGGTGTCCCTCCCCTCCCCACCCCCTGCCCCCAAAGTCACCCGCTGTCCGGCATCGCCGGGGCACAGAAACAAGTGGCAGCACAAAACCCAAGAAGGTGCTCCTGTCCGATGGCAGCAGTGGCAGAGGGTCCGACAGGGGAGGCAGGGAGGCCACACACCCACTTTTGTCTCTTCCCCTCTCTCCTCCTCCTCCTCTTCCAAATCGCTCTCCTTTGTGTGTTTGTTTGTTTTGTGTGTCTAAAGAGTTCACAGAGCAAGAAGGGAGGGCGAGTTCAGGGGGTCGGAAGGCTGGTCGCTGCCGCTGGGGCGTTGGGCGCCGGCGAACGCGGAGACCTCCGGGCAGGTGAGGACAAACGAGGAAGTGTACGAAGGGTTAACAACGGGGAAGGGGTCACCGAGGACTTGAACTTCACTGTGTGTAAAGAGAGAAGCTGTCAGGTTGGGGGCTGCGTCTTGGCTGGTCTGGAAGGGCAGGGGCGGTGGTGGCGGGGGCGGCAGCAGCCAGCCGAAACTGTCTTCCTTAGCGGATGCTGACCCCGGCAAATCTCTCACCTCCGCCAGCGGGCCCGGCCCGGGCCCCTCTTCGAAGGGGATCTTGCAGCCCGGTTTGTGGGCCACCAGCACAAACTCCAGACGCTCCTTCTCCTTTTGGAGCTCTGCGATCTCCGACTCCAGTTCTGCCTTTTCTTCCTCCAGCTGATCTGTTTCCTGCCGTCCAGGAGGCCGGTCATGAAGGAGGGGAGGAAAGAGAAAAAATGCTGTCAGCAACTAGAAAAGGTGGGACCCTGCTGGAACCCTCTCCCCTGGAGGCCCAGGGCCTGGAAGGCAGCTCCAGGACTGACAGGAGTTCTGGTATGCTGTGGGACTTGAGATGAGGATCTTGCCTTCTCAGAACCTCAGTTTCCCCATCTGTGTAATGGGCATGTGGGAAGGGGCCAGGCACACATGGAAGTCTGGTTTGCTGGAGGCACTCAGAAGTTTGTGGAATGAATGAATAATTATATGTGGTTTTCATACCACCTGTTCCCTCTGCTTCCCACCCCCTCTGCCTCCTGGGAAGAGGCCAAGTAGAGGGGGAAGGCAGGGAATTTTCCTGGCTTCCCTGAGGGGTAACAGGTCACCTGTGGCAATTGCCACCAACCGGTGATCTGAAAACTATGGTTGGTTGGGACAGGGAATTGAAACAGGGGAGAGAATTTGGTTTCACAGACTCTCCAGAATATCAAAAGTAGAAAGAACCTGGGAGATTTGATGAGGGATTAAAAAGATGAAGAAACCAAGGCAGCAATGGGTTCTTGCTTGTCCAAGACCAAATGGGAGAAAGGATTAGCTTTCCCCTCTACTAAGGTCTCCCATATGCCCCCTGAGGATGAAGTGAAGGCCAAGAGAGTGGGGGTGGTGGGGGTGGTCATAGGTCAGGACAAGGAGTAGCCAGGAGTCCTCATGAGTTTGTAGGGGTCTGTGTGTGTACACATGGTCCCCCTATCTGGTCACCCCTGTGGCTAATTCCACACATGGAATCTCTGGTACTCAGCCCAGGGTGAGGGAATAGTGGGGGCATGGAGCCTGGGGACAGAGCCCCCCTTCAGCTCTCCCTCACCCCACCCCAAGGGCTCCATCCTCACCGCCTGGAGTCGGTCGGTCAGTTCCCGCCGCCGATTCCTACACTTCGCTGCTGCCAGTTTGTTCCGCTCCCGGCGAACCCTTCGCTTCTCCTCCTCCTCTGGGGTAAGCTGAGTCAGGGAGATAAAGGCCATGAGGCTCATGGACAAGCCACACCTCTTCCATCTATCCCCAGGAGCCAGCTAAGAACCCTCTAGTCCTCACTGATGGCAGCAAGGATGAAAGGGCTTCTGTAGCTTGGAGCTCTTAGTGTCCTCCCACCCCGACTGTGAAAAGTCTCGGCCTCTCTTCCTTCCTCCTTCCCACCCCCAGACCAGATTCTGATGCCCCTGACTCACCGTCTCCTCTCGGGGTCTCCTGGGCCGGGCTCGGGCCGGGCGGGAGGGCCCAGGTCCGCTGGCGGTTCCACTGGTGGAAGGCCCGCCACTGCCACCAGCTCCGCCACTGCTGTAGCCACTCATGCCTGGCGTGGAGTAGCTGGTCCCCGGCATGTCATAGGGGTCAACAGTTGGGGGTTGGGAGGCCAATGGCTGCCCCTGGGACTGGGCCATGGAAGAGATGAGGGTGGGTTGCACGAGCCACTGGAGGTCCTGGCTGGTTGTGATGGCGGTGACCGTGGGCACGAAGGAACCGGGCATTTCCCCGAGACCGGCGCACTCCTACGGGGTGACACATACACACACAGGCGTAGACACACAAACAGAGACACCGACACACACACCCCCAACACACATACACACACCGACCCTGTGAGTGAGCACAGGGCGAGCGGGTGTGGATGTGTGTGTCACAGGCAAAAAGCCACAACACCCACCCTTCCACTACACCGTGACGCAGTGGTTAATGAGAGGATTTCTGCTCAACTGGCTTCTACCTCCTCCTCCTTCCTCGGGGAAAGGTTGCATGGTTCCAGCGGGTGGTGAATCACACCCCGGGTTGGTGACTCTTAGGTTTGGGGGGTGGGGAGGAGGCTGGACACAGCCGGGTGACAGAATCCCCGGGACGGAGCCACAGCCACACACAGCCCAACACCCCACCCCCACCCCAGAGGCAAGGGGAGGGAGGGGGAGAGGCCTTAGGCCAAGCCTCCCTCTACACTCACACAGAGACACCCCTCTGTGCGAGGGGACGAGGGGTGGGGAGGGTCCAGGAGAGCCTCGTTCAGGGGCGGGGGTCCCACTTAAACGGGTGTTGGGGAAGGGTCTAGGAGTTTAGAACAACGTTTCGAGTAACTGTCTCTGCCCAGAGTGAGACTGACAAGTGACAGGTTAGGGTGGACGGACAGGTAGAAGAAAATGACGGCCCGGGCTCTCGTAGACTGTCGCGGAGGGGGGAGTGGCTGTAGGTCCAGGGCCCCCAGCCCCAGTCGGCGTTCATCTCCCCTCACCCGCGGATGGAGTCCTAGAACTGCTCGGAAGGCTCCACTACTCTTCTAGGGGGCGTGGTGAGGGAAGGGCTGGCTCGCCGACCAATCAGCGCCCTGGGAACCCAGAAAGGGCGGG
Source organism: Tamandua tetradactyla (assembly GCF_023851605.1). Classification (NCBI taxonomy): domain Eukaryota; kingdom Metazoa; phylum Chordata; class Mammalia; order Pilosa; family Myrmecophagidae; genus Tamandua; species Tamandua tetradactyla. The sequence continues at coordinate 15,543,162 of NC_135342.1, forward strand.
GCTTCTGGAGACCACCTGGCCGGGTCTTCTCGGATTACCGGTTCTAGCCCTGTCTTCGGACCCACCGGAGGGACGGGGTGTCCGGAGCGGAGGGAGTGGGAGTGCGTCTGTGTGTGTGTCGGAAGAAGAGGGTGACGGTCACCATGTCTTCCGAAGAAACCCGGCACACACACAGCTCCTGCCCCTGAGCGCCGAGAGGACAGAGTCCCCGCAATGTCCTCTCGGAGACCCATTGGGCCCCAGAGGATGGCTCCTGTCGCGACAGGAAGGCCTTCGCCCTAACTGGAAAGCCTCGTAAGAGAGACCCAAGCGCCGAGGAAGAACCGGGCCCGGAGAAAGTGAAGGGGGAAGGGAACTGCGCCCTACAAATAGGAAGGGACAGCTGATTGGCCCAAGCCCGCGCCGCGGCCACCAATCGGAACACCGGGCTGCACCCTCCCTTAGCAACGTGGCCCCGGCGTTCCAAAATAGAACGCTCCCGGGACGTCAGGGGCGGGGCGGACGAAGGGGGCGCCGCGCGCCGTGCGTGCCCCGCGTCAGACGGAGGATTCCAGCGCGTCAGCCGTTACGCACGGGTACCCCGTTACGTCTCCGCGCAGGAGGCGGAGGCAGCGCGGCCGAGGGTTCGAGGCCCGCTTTCCCGCTGGGTAGAAGATGACCTGGCGCCGGGACTCGGCGCTTTGAAGGATGAGGAAAGAGGAGGAGGCTACTGGAAGCTTCCGCGGGATTTCCCCCACCTGCTTAACCGCGCCAGCTTTGCGTTGGGGACCTGAGCTGGGGGCGATCCCAGAGCCACCTAAAAGTTCTCAGCTCTGCTACCGCACACACGTTGCACCCAGCGGCGCATCTTTTCCCCCACAACGCTGTATTCCCTCCCCGCGTTCCACGCACACAACCAATCGCAAATATCTCCTGACTCTTCGGAGTTTGCAAAGCGCGCTGCGATTCTATTTCCTTTCAGATCCTGAGTTTTGGCGCGTTACTTAGGAAGCGGGGTTGGCTCGCTATCCCCTTGACTTAAAAAATAAAACCCATAGAGCAGCCCCCTAGAGCTTACCTGGGAGGCGGCGGCGGTGGGTGGACTGCCGAAGGAGTCCACCGAAGACAGATACTGAGACTCGGCGGAGGGCGAGGAGCTGCACCGAGAGCCGGAGTCGTAGTCCCCGGGGAAAGCCTGAAACATTTCCCTGGGCACAGGGGGGCCCCTGTGACCACGCTGGGGTCGCCGGGAAGCCAAGGCTATGGCCGGGTGGGGGAAGAAAGGTGCGAGTCCGGGGTGAGCCGAGCGCGTCCCCAAAGTGCGCTGTCCGGGCAAGCTCGGGGAGCGGGTAGCTTCCCACTCCAACAGAGGCAAAGTTTCTGTGCAGCTCCTTCTCGGTGTGCAGAACCCCACCGAATGCCTCTTTGCCTCTCTCAAGTCCAGGCTCCGGAGGACCCAGGGGCGTGGGGGCCCGCTCCCCCTGGGGCGGAAAGCGCTTTCCCGCTTTACAGAATCAGCTTCAAGTGCGGTCTCCTCCACGCGTCAGGCCGGTCCCACGGGGAAAAGGGGACAGTAAAGAAGAAAGAAAAAGTAATTCGCTCTTCCAAAATAAAATGAAGAATTATCTAGAAGACTCCTTCCAAAAACTTTCTCTCCGGAAAAAAAAAATTAATAAGGTGGACTTCACAGCTCCCAAGAAGAAGAACCACAACAATCAAGTCCCCACTCCCGGCTCCGCGTGTCCCTGCCGTGGCCGTGGCTCTCAATCTTATGAATGAGGCTCAGAGCCGCGAGCCTGTATTTATATGCCCGGGACCCGCCCCCCTGCTTACGTCACTCCACAAACTTCCCAAAATCTCCGGCCCCGCTGTACAGAGAATCTAGCCGTCCGGCCAGAGGTCGACCCTCGCCTCCATCTGGTCACTTGAACGACCTTTGCAACTCCGAGGGTCTTGGGGGCTGCGTTCCGGGGCTCCGGTCGAGAGGGGATTCCGACCCCGCCTCCCCGAGTTCCTGTGACGCAATTAGCCATATAAGGAGCTCGGCCGGCGCGGCCGACTGTTTGTTTGGTATCCTAGCAATGACGTCAGAGGGAATCCCTCGCTCGCTAGCGCACCCCGCGAGCCTGCGGAACCCGCCCGCGCCTGCGCAGTGCCGCGCCGCCCGGGAGGCTGGTATTAATAGGCTTTTAAACTAGCCCAGGGATAGCCAGTTCTGACCCCTATCGGGAAGACCCCAGCTTGCGGGTCCCCCTTGCCTCTGGCGAGTTCCTCCCTTCGCTTTCTCCGTCGGTGCAGCGCCCCCTCTTGTGAGGCCGGGCAGGCCTCCGCAAGGCTGATGTTGGGTGTAGTCACGTAGGCGGGGAAACTGAGTCCCGAGTTGGGTAGGAGGGGCTGCAATGCTCTAGGTGAAAGTGGATGTAGGGGTGGAGTCCGCAGGCTCGCCCGGCTTCTGCCCTGACTCGCTGTGCGAGGCCTGGGAAATGTTTCCCCTTCCTGAGCTTCAGTTTTCCCAGCTGGACAAAGAGTTAGTGTCCGGTACTCTGGCGGCCTCCCACGACCGGGGCTTGGGGTATGGGGGAAACCTAGGGCGAAGTCTCCCTTCTGATGGTGTTGGGAACGTCTGCTTCCCGCTTTTTAATCCATCCCGGAGACGGAAAGAATGTGTGTGGGGGGGGACAATAATTAATTAGTTAGTTAATTAATTATTAGTGTCATGTATATGGCAATTACCAACTACAAGCTCTTGTGCTAAGCCTTTCAGTACAGAATTTGGAATCCTTAAAACAGCTTTGGAAGATTAAGGGTGAAAAATCCCCATTTTATAAAAAAGGAAAATGATTCTTGGAAAGGTGAAGTGATTTGCCCGAGATCCCAGGGCAAGAAATTCAGATCCAGAATTGTACAATTCCGGAGCTCTAACTTTTTCAATCTCCTTGCTGATCTCTGAGACCTGCCTTCTTCAGTGAAATTCCCTGAGAAACCTGGATCTTGGGATTTTTTTAGTTGATAGTGACAATGGCAGCTTCCATTTGCAGGATGCAATGAGCCTTACAAACCCATTCCTCACAGAGGGGCAAAGCTACCTTCCTGAGGCCACTCACTTAGGAAAAACAGATGAAGAGTCTAACTCAAGTGTTTCTAATGCCATAGCCCCGAATTCTTAACCAGCCCCCACCCCCACCCTCATTCTGGAGAGGATACATCCAGCTCCTTCACGAACCTCAGAAGCCTTCATAGTTCCCTCGGGGTGCAGAGCCTGGTATGACCCTGGCACAGCAGGAGAAACACTTCGAAACTATTGAATCCTATAAGTCCAGAGAGGGTAAAGGCCTGGTTCAGGGTCACACAGCAGGTCTGAGGCAGTGCAAGAGGAGGGGGTGGTTGCTGATTCCCAGGAGCCCTAATTCCCAGCACAAATAATAGGGAGTGGCGAGGGGGAGGTGGGAGGCTGGGGGTGGGGAGGTGCATGATAAGGGGAGGTTGAGGTTTCCAGGTGAAAGTCCAACCTCAAACCTGCCCTCTGTCTCTTCCCCACCCCCGACCAACCTCCTCTGTCTGCCACCAGCCAGGAGGAAGGGACAGGGACAAGGAGATGACACAGCAGTCACCTGTGGGCCGTGACTCGGACCCAGCACCAGACAGGGAGTGACCCCTTATTCCTCTGTCCCGTCCAAGCCCCTCATCTCCTCTCCCACTCTGCCGTGGGAGGCAGATCCAGAGAAACACAAATACCTGCCCTGCACGCCCCAACACAGTCGGTTCACCCACCCAGCCTCCGACAAAGTCACGCACACTGGCACTCAGACATTCACCACTGGCAGCAAGACACACAGTGAAACAAGGAAACAGCTGCACAGAAACATACCACACACACTGCACATTGAAACACACCTGTCATGGTAACCAACACACCTGACACACAGACACACACAAAGAGACGTTTCTAGAAGAATGTCTGTACAGACCCCAAGACACATGGGGAGCCTTGAAACCTTCACTAGAGATGCCCACGAAGACACAAGTCCATACACACAAGAAGTTCACACACACACACCTAGACATGCATTCAGATGTACAGCTTGACAGGGACATCTGTGCAGACAGCAGAACCTACGGGGACCCCCAGAACCTCATTACAGATGCACACACACACACACGTGTCTGCCACACCTGGAGATGGAGACAGTCACAGAGACACACACCCAGGCCAAAAATCACACATCCATCTATCCTTTTTCATACAAGAAAGCTGAGGCACAGAGAGGCCACGTCACTGGCCCAGAGCCACACAGCAAGTAAAGAGCAGAGCTAGGATAAGAAGGCAGGGTGTCACGCTTGCTAGCCTTGGCTTTTTTTCAATAATAAAATTTATTTTTAAGGCCATTTTAGGTTTACAGAAAAACTGCACAGAGAGTACAGAGTTTCCATATTAACCCCCACACACACCCACACACGCACACAAGCACATGGCCTCCCCCGTTATTAATATCTTGCATTAGTGTGGTACATTTGTTACAATTGATGAACCAATATTGATGGTATATATATATATATATACTTTTTTTTATTAGAGAAACTGTAGGTTTATAGAAGAATCATGCAGGAAATACAGAGTTCCCACATACTCCCCTCTCACACACTTCTCCCTATTATTAACACTATGCAATGGTGGGTTACCATTGTTACAACCCATGAAAGAATATTATTATCATTGTACTGTTAATTATAGTCCATAGGTTACATTAGGGATCACTGTGCTGTACAGCCTTACTTTTTTTTTTTAGTGCATTCTAGTAACATACTTACAACCTAAAATTTCCCCTTTTAACCACATTCAAATTTGTAATTCAGTGGCATTAATTACCTTCACAATGTTTTGTTACTATCACCACCATCCACTGCCCAAACTTTTCCATCTCTCCCAGATATGTTTTTAGTAACTAAAATCCATGGTTGATATTAGGGTTCACTTTTTGTGTGTATGTGTCTTTGAATTTTGACAAATATCAGGTTTCTGCTGATACAGAATCATTCAGAATAGCTTCACTGCCCTAAAACTGCCCTGTCTAGCCTGTGCCTTTGACTGCTGCTTGAATGAGTTTTTTAATTTAACCTAATTTATTTTTTTCCATAAATGAGTTTATAGATGCCTATCTATTCCCATAGGATGGCTCCTGTCTTGCGGACAGGGCCAGTGCCATCTCTAGGCTGCCTGGCCTGGCGTTCTGGCCCCACCAGAAGCAGCATGTCCTTGAACTAAGGGTGCCTGGAGTCTGTTCCCCTGCCTGGAACAGTCGGCCAGGAATAGCGCCCAGCTCTTTGGGCTGCAGGGAAGATATCATGGCATTAATATGGATACAGCTCTGAATGGATGGTTGGGACTTTTCAGGTGTTTGTTGTTGTTGTGTTTAATTGAAACAAAGCCACCCTGACCTTTGCAGACACAAACCTGTCTGGAGACATCACTGAGAGGCAGAGAACATGCCACTGCCTTCTGGGGCCTCTTCTTCCATAAAAACATCTTAAAAAATGACATTTTTCTGACTGTATTGGCACAAAGATGAAGATATTAATATTATATGCCAAAACATTTTCTTTGACCTAAAAGTTCTGCTTTTACTTTACTTTAAAAAGTATTTAAAAATAAATACTTTTATTTGGGGGGCCCTCTAAAAGTATTGGGGGTGCGGGGAGAAGTCGGCTTAGAAGACACACGCATGCATTGTCTTGCTCGATGTGCAAGCAAATGCATATATGTGCACACACGTGCATACCTGCCCACAGACCATGGGGTGAACAAACGAGTCCTTTTCTGTGGGGCTCGATCATGGGGACCTTCCAGGAGGAGGAGGACTTGAGCATGTGAAGGGGCGTACCCCAGCCTCTGGCTCCCAAGGGCTTGGCCGGCATGGGGTGAGGGGGTGGAACTCAGCCTTCTGCCCCAATGGGCTGGGGGAGTGGGATGGCAGTGCCCGCCTTTGGCTCGCCCAGAATGACCTGTAAACCGCCCCTGGGACATGCTGCTGAAGTCAGGCCTCTGTACGTGCTTCTGCCCTCCCCTCAGCAAAGTCCCTGCAGCTCTCCTCCTTAGTTTCCCCATCTGTAGAATAAGATGACTGGATGACGGGGTCTTTGGAAATCCTTTGAGCCTCTGAAATTTAATAATAAAAAATAATGATGAGGAGGAAGGCAAATTCTTTTATTTTTTTCCTTGAAGTTTTTATTTTTAAATAATTTCAAACCAACAGGACAGTGGCAGAAACAATGCAAAACCCAGACAGAGAATTCCAGCATAACCCCCCACCCCCACCCAGATACCCAGATCCACCAATTTTAACATTTTGCCACATTTCACATTTCTCATATATTCTATCTACCAACCCTTCTATCGCTATCTTATCACATCTCTCTCCCTCCTGAACATTTGAGGGTTGATTGTGTATATCATGCTGCCTGAACACTTAATACTTCCATATACATTTCCTAAGAACAGGGATACTCACTCATGTAACCACCGTAAGTGCATTTGTCAAATTCAAGAAATTTAACATTGATTTAAAGCGTAGAGTCTATATTCTAATTTTTCATGTCTCAGTATGAACTTTTGAGCCTTTTCTCCTCCATCATTAATACCATGTGGGATCACATACTGTATTTAACTGTCATTGTCTCTTTAGTTGTTCTCTTTTTAAATTTTAATGTGTTGACATGTACACATAAACTTTCCCATTGACACAGTGTGCAAAGGCAAATTCTTATTAAGCGTTGGCTGTGTGCCTTGCACTCGGTTTAGCACTTTTGTACAGATTATCTGTTAATCCTCACACCAGCCCCTTAAGTAAGTCTGCTACTATCCTCATTGTACAGATGAGGAAACTGAGGCACCCAGGGAGGTTAAACTTGACAGCAGTGCTTCTCAACTGTTAGTGTACACACCTGCTACCCAACTATCTGGTAAACGCAGATTTGTCTGCAGCCCTCTGGTCTCCCAGGAGGTCCCAGGGGATGCTGAGGCCTGGGCGTCCCAGACCACCCTGGGAGAAGCAAAATCTGTGAGCATTTCTGAGGCTCAAGAGGAGGGAAGCATGGATGCATATACGTGTCCTGTTGTTGTGACTCGGACTGTCATGAGGACATGGCCAGGTTGGTGTAGCAACCCCTGCCTCCTCTGTGCCCAGCATTGAATTGTAAGTGTTACTGGCTGGCTGGGGAGATGGGCCAGCTCCCCACTGGGCAATCCTGCAGGCCTTCTGGAGGGGGTGTTCATGGAGTTTCAGAGAAGCAGCATGGTCCGGATTGGAGGCTGGTAGCTTGATTCTCCCATTACCCCGGCATTCTGCATGTAAACTCCTCATTATGGCCCATAAGGCCCGGCACAGCCCCAGATGTCCCAGTTGCCGCTCATGCCCTTTTATGTTTTGGTGCACAGTGACCTTTCTCTCCTGACTTTGGGAGAGTGCATGTCTTCTTCTTCCCTCTGCCTGGAACACGCTGCCCTTTGCTTCCTCTAGCTCACACTATCTTCCTTCGGGACTCAGCTCCTGCATTCCCTCTCCCAGGTTCTACCACCTCCCTGACCCCTAGGCTGAGTCCGTTCCCTGCTCCCCCGGCATTGCCACTCCCAATGATGTCCATTTAGCTCATCATCATCTGAGCACAGGTGTGTATCCCCGACTGGACTGTGAGCCCAGTGAGGGCTCGGCTGGGACTGTTGTGGTCACTGCTGTGTCCCCAGCTCACTGCTGAGCCCACAGTTGATGCTCAAGAAAAAATTTGTTGAATAATTGAATCCTAAACACCAAGAGACTATCTCAGAGAGAAACATACTGTTCCTCTGCCATTGCATTTGTTGAGAGGGGAAGATGTCACAGATGGGACAGTCGCCGGGCAGTGAGGTTGTACATAGTGACAGGGCCTGACTCTGGCTGTCAATCTGTTTGCCTGTCATTCCTGCTTGTTTCCCAAGGACGCCTGGGGGCAAAGGCCAAGCTGGCATCAGTGGGCCTTTTTGAGGCAGCACACAGATTGCCAGGGATGGGAGGAAGGAGGTATGGTTTATATAACCCAAATCATAGAGACAGGCAAACCTAGGTGTACACACAAAAAAATTTATAGGTTGCACACACAAAAGGCTATGAGCACAGAGTACAGAATGACACAAACAGTTGTACATACACAACACAGAGGTATACAAATCACACACCAAATCACACAGAGGTATACAAATCACACCTTTGTCTGACTGCCCAGACATATAAATCCACACACACAAACTGGCAGGGGCACCCCATTAACCCAGAGCTGTGGACTCCGAGGATTTCTTGGAGATCCACACGGACATTTGTGCACAGGTCCAACCACACTCACACAAACACAAGGAACCTCTAAAGACACACAGACTTGCTCAAAGGTGCATAAAAAACCTACAGACCAGGACATCCCAAGGCACGCAGACACAAGGAATTACAACACCCAGTTCAAATCTCTCTGCAGTTCCTCTCCCACACACATTCAGAACTTCATATACACACATGTGCAGTGTCACGTATCAAGAAGGCACACCCAGTTGCACACACAGAAGCGGACCTGTGCCTGCCGGACACTCCCTTCCCAGACCCCTCCGCTCCTTTTGCAGTGATGTTGTGTCACCAGCTACAACCACTTCAGGCGAGCCAGAAGGACTTCCTAATGGAGGTGGTCTGGGCAGCTATCATCAAGGCCTGAAAAGACCGGACAAGGCTAGAGCCCCCCGAGCACTCTCTCCCGATTTGGGACATGCAGGATGAAAGAAGTGGAAACAGGAAGGACCGCGGGGAGCTGAGAGGAAGGAACAGTCCAGGGCTATGCAAGTGACCGTTGCAGAGAATTTTCCAGCTGGACTAAGGATGAAACTCATGTCAGGAGTAGAAGTTAGACCAGCTGACAGGCCTTTGAGAACTAAGCCGTAGTGACAGACACCACCTGACACAAAACAACCGTACCTTCTTATTTATTTAACCCTCCTAATAACACTGGAGGAAGGGCATTAGCTGTGTGACGCTGGGCCTCAGTTTCCTCAGCTGTAAAGTGAGGGTAATAGCAGCACCTCCCTGCCAGGGTTCTGTAGAGGAAATGCCTAGAAAAGTGTCCGGTAAGTGTAAGTAATGACGATTATTCACCCCACGCAACAGATGAGGAAACTGACAAGCCCTTAGGCAACTTGCACAAACTGTAGGTTGCTGCAGAGTGAGGCCTGGGTGCCACCCCAGGCAGTGTGGCTAGGGAGCCCCGGCACTCGTCGATGGGGGCAGGGCCTCCCCACCCAGACGCGGGGGTTCCGCCCGTGCGCCGCCTGTGCGGGTGAGCATGCGCGCGGGTTGGGGAGCGCATTGTTTGACGACTCCATTGTTCTCTGTACCCCTGTGTTTTGCGACTCCCGGTGTCTCTGCGCAAACACCCAGCCCCCACCCCTCGGCCAGGAACCCGTCACCCAGCCGCTGCCCACAATCCGCAGCCTCCCTGTCCCACCCACCCAGGCTTCCTCTTCCCTGGTCTGCGGCCTTCCCACCGGTTCCCTTCCCCACACTTTCTCCTTCCTGCACCACGAGGTTGTCGGCGGTGGGTGGTCCCCAGCTCTGGCCTCCCCGGTCCCTGACTCAAGCCCTGTGCCCCTTCGCTAACCCCCCGCCAGGCCTGCCCGGCCCCTGCAGCCAGACGGCCACGCGGGGGTGTCCCGGGGGTGACAGCAGGCTATGTGCCCGCGCCCTTGGTAGCTGACTTCCGTCTGTGATTCAGTACGCTTGTCTGGGCCGCCGGGGGTGCCCTGGTGGGGTGATGTCAGCGGCCAGGTATGCGGCCCGGGGTTTCTCCAGGGTGACTCAGGCGCCTGAGTTCCCCGCCCCCCTCCGGCAGAGCTCGGGCATCTGTCCAGGGCAGGCAGCCCCAACGCGCCTGGCACGCCCTTCCCGGCCCCCTCCACGCCCTCTGCAGAGGGAGCTGTGGGAACAGCAGGGTTGGGGACTGGGGGACAGGCTTGAGGAGGGTCCCAGAGGCTCCCCCACCGCCCCCCCCATCTCCTAAGACAGGACTCACAGGTTGTTGTGGGATGGAATTCATTCATTCATGAATTCATTCATTCAGACATTCAAAAATATTTGCTCAGCTCCCCCTTATGCCAGGCACTCTGGACACTGGGGACAGAGCAGGAAACTAGACAGAACTTCTTCCCAAAGCATGGTTCAGAGTCTGCCTATTGTGCTCTAGTTTTATTACTGTTGTTAACTGCTCTCCAAAGCCTACTAGCCCACGAGGCTCAGACTGGTTTCTCTTCCTCCAGGCAGTCCTCCAAAGAGCACCAGCTTCTTTCAATTCCCAGCTCCCAAAACAGTCCTTAGGGAAAGGCATTTCTGGAGTCTCACCTGCAGCCAGCCTGCTTCAGCAGGAACTTTTTCTTCCCAATTTGACTTTAGGCATTACTAGTTCTAGTTGAGTGATTTGAACAACACTAAACCTTCACTGCTCCCTCCTTCCCAAACTCCTACAGCAATAATCATGTTTGTGCCTGCTAGACATTGAGCGCCCACTCTGTGCTTAGACTGAGCTCAGGATTTACAGATGCAGCTTCATTGGAGCATGGCCACCCTTGGAGGAGGTCTGTTATCATACCAATTTTTTAGGGGGGAATCTGAGGTTCAGAAGGAGGAGGCCAGAGCTCAGGACCACGAAGCTAAAGGCTGAGCCCGACACCAGGATTCCAGACCCAAGCATACAGGGGCATGCAGAGGAAGTACCAGTACTGATGTCCCTCCAAATTACTATTTTGTAAACGCATATTTTGTGTTCTCAACGTTCTGTGTATGAACTCATTTTCTCCCTCCCAACAACCTCAGGTTATTCTCCCCATTTTACAGATGAGAATATTGAGGTCCAGAGCTCCTCACGTGAATAGAGAAAGCCTCACAAAATCCATCATAATGACTGAGGCCCTGCTACGTGCCATGCACTGGGGTAGGCACAGAACATTATAGCTGTGCAGCCGGCCAAGCTACCAGACCCTCCTGTGTTCTGATTGCCCCACAAAGCTTCAAGGCACCCATGGGTGACGACCACCCAGAATAAGCACCGAACCGTTTGCCCAGTTCTGCAAGTGTATGCACTTGACATGGATACAGATAAAATCCATTAATTAATTCATGCAACAAAAAATTACCAAGCATCTACTGTGTGCTGGAAGGTACTGTGAACCCAGTGACAACCACAACAGCCCTGGGCTCAAAGTCCAGTGGGGGAGATAGTAAGTAAACAACCAAATATATAATTAGAAATTGTGCTAAAGGCTGTGAGGGAATCTTCAGAGATAATCTAAACAAGTACTTGCATAGTTACATATGGAGGACCATACACAGATTTCTAGAACTCTCCACACACACACACACAATCACACATACTGCATTACTGCATAGTCAAATGTAAAACTATACACATACACAGGTACTCATAGCCTCAAAGTTTCATATAAGTGACCACACGTAGAGACCCAGAGCTGTACGCACACACACACACTCACACACATACACACACAGCCTGGAGATGCACAGCTAGATGCAAAAACCATCCACATCCATAGGTACTTACACAAATGCATTGTTTCACATAGACAACCACATACAAAGACTCACAACCATACACACACACAGAGAAACACATCTGCACAGTCAGCAGGGCAAAAAGCCACACGCAGGTACACATTTGCAAACTTCTGAAACCACTCAGTTGGTAGACTTGCTCTCCACCAGGCAAGGAAAGCCCTCACCGTTACTCTCTCACGCAGGAAATTGCAGATGTGCCTATTGTCACAGGTCACCTACAATCACATGCATTCACACTGCCACAAAGCCAGTTTCATCTCCCTGCACTGAGATTCGTCCCAGCCCTGGTCACATGAAGCTGCTGGATGAGGGGTGTTGGGGGTGTGTGTTGGGGATGAGTTATTAGAACCTCCCATCAGTGGACAGTTTCCCGGTCACAGGACGAAGGACCGCGGGGCTGCCTGTCTGATGGAGAGGCTAAAGAAATACAGGCAAGAGAACCCGAGGGCAGGGAGGAAGGGACGGGAAGGACCTCTCTGGTTGTGGCTCGGCCGTGTGTGTGTGCGCGCGCGCGCACACACACACAGGTTGTTCACTGTGGGACCCTCAATCACAACAGTCCACCTAGAACACCGGAGTGCGAGGCAAAAGCGGCATCCAGGGAAGAGCGCTTGTATCTGTTTTGGTTATTACTATTTGGAGTTTATGAGACAGCCACCGCGCGGGAGGCACTGGACAGACAGGCCGGGGAGGAAGGGGCGCAGACGGACAGATACCCGAGCGGAGGCGGTCCCGGGTCAGACAGGAGGAGCGGGCGACTAGCAGACGGCGGCTGTCTAAAGGAAAACCGGCAATTTGGGGACCCGGTTCTCCCCCGCCCCATTACCGCAGCCCCCCTGCCCCCACCACGGTCCCTGGTCCTGTCTGTCCGCCCGGGCCCGTCCGGCTGCCCCCAGTGCGGCCGCGCAGCCGGGCCCGGGACAAACAGCCCTAGTGTTGCCAGGCGACGGCGTTCCACAGCCGGTCGCGTCACCGCGGCTGCGCGGGAGGGGGAGGGGGGCGCGCGGAGACGGCCGCCGCGGCGTTTGTTGACGTTACCGGGCAACCGCTGCGGTGCTGCCGGGCAACGCCGGCCGATTGTTCTCTCTCTTAAAGGGACAGGAGCCTTTTCAAGGAGTAGACCCCGGCCATGTCTCCGGGAGAGGAGAGGGTCGCTTCTCACCGAGGGAGAGAAAGACTATGGGGTGGAAGCTGTTAGTATTTGAACTAAAACATTTGAGATGTTTGTGTGATATTTATTGCACGTGTGCATAAGAGCACTTGTAGGCACCTACATGGGGGCCTGTGGGGCAGAGAGATACGCTAGAGAGATTGGATTCAGATATCTGTTCTGTGACCTTGACCTGTGATTTCCTTTCTCTGAGCCACTTTCTTTTGTGAAATGGCGAAATGGGGTGATATCACCTACCTCCAGGGTACTATTATATGAAATCCTGTAAAGCACCCAGTACATAGTAAGCGCTCTGTACATAACGGGTATAATCATGTTACTAAATAACTGGCATCTGTCGCTATATCACAGAGTTTTGAAATAAATGAAGTGGTGTTTGTAAAGTGCTTACTGGAGCATTGCACTCAGTACAAGGTGGCTGTTGTATTATTACTGGTGTTTTTATAATTTCCTCCTGTCTGAGTAAAGGAGCTTGTGATAGGCATCAAGTGCTGGCAGGCATTGTCTTTCTTGGTGTCTTAGGGTATGAATGCTATGGAATCAGGCAGATGTGTATTGATCCCTGGTCCTGCAGGATCCTGGCTGTGTGACCCTGGACAAATGACTTGCCTTTTCTTACCCTCAGTTGCTTCCTTGGTGAAATTTGTCATCCCTCACACCAAACAGGGTCACTTGTTGGTAATGATCCCTAGGGGTGGGTTCCGCTCTCTCTGGGTGTGCCAGGTCAGTGCCCCATGTCAGTTGCATGACTCACGGGTCTATGTTATGTAAAGTTCCTAGATTCTGCACAGAGGGCAGGTTATATAAATGTGTTTAATGTGCATCCTACATATCAGGCCCGGGGGGGGGCCTTGGAAAGCCTGCGGTTGCCAAACTGGCATGGACTGCTTCTAGGAAGTAAGAACTATAAAACGTGGATCAGGTGTATTTACACTCTAATTCAAAGGACCATATGCCCCTCTTGGGTCTCTGACTCTTAAGGTGTCTCTCTCTCTCTCTCTCTGCATCTTTCTGATCCTTATCTTTGTCTCTGTCTTACCACCTCTATGTATCTCTGTTACTCTGCCTCTGTTCCTCCAAATTCCTTTCTAAGTCTCTCTCTGCATCCCCTCCCCCATCTCTCTCTCTCCCTATTTCTGTATCCTCAGTCTCTGTCCATTTCTGGGTCTCTGTCTTTGTGACTCTTTTCTTTCATTACTTAATGAAACTTTATCCCCATCACCAAGTTGTTCCCAAAGGAATTCTAAGAAGGCTCTGGGTAGCAGGGAACCCTGTCTTGCAGCTGATTACGGTATGACATTGGGGTGATGGCCCTCTGCTCCCTGGGCCTCTGCTCTTCTATCTGCAAAATTAGGAAGAGTAAATAGTGCAAGCAAGCAGGGGTCCCCATCACCTGGGACGCTTTTGAAAGGTGGGTTTTTCCAGTCTCACCTGCAAAAGCTGTGGGTCAGAATCTCAGAGAGTGGCCTCAGGGATTACAATATATGACATGTTCCTAACTGATTCTGAGCTGCTGGCCTGAGGCCTCCACACCCTAGTCTTGTCTCAGTGCCAGGTTCTGATGCCACATAATAGTGAGGTTCTACAGAGACCTGGCCAGGGGTGAGTGCCATTCCATGGCAGGTACAGGATCCTGAGTGCAGAGGTGTGAGACAGACAGAGTTTGAGGGTGAGGGTGGGGTCAGAGAGAGACAAAGAGAGCAAGGCAGAGCTGGAGTTAGAGACAAAGAGATATGGCAACAGAGAGATACAGAGACTTAAAGAGATGGAGACTTCTTTTCATTCCATCGCGTGCCAGTCTGCATGCCCATGTGTGCTTGTTCAACAGGTTGCTACAGGTAGCTCTGGGGTGTGCCCGGTCCAGTGCTGTGATTGGGTGTGTCTCCCCCACTGGCCATCTTGGGAGGCAGATGCTGGGCTGGGAGGCTCTGGGTGGACCCTCCTTGCATGTGCCTGCCTGCCTTTAAGCATCCGTGATTGCCTGACAGCTGCGCACCAGCCAGGCAGCATTTTCCCTGTCGGGCCACCACTTGCCTCCCCTGCTGGGTGTGACTGATGAGGGTCCCCCTCCTGGGTTCCTGGGACCTATGTGGACAAGCACTAATTGCTGCCATCTGCTGAGCACCGGCTGTGAGTGGGCAAAGCCTGCCAACCCTGAGTTCAAATCACTGTCCCCTCCCATCCAAGTCACTGTCATCTCCCCCTGGACCATGGCAGTCCTCTCCTCACTGGTCTCCCTGTCTCCATTCACCCTTACCCCACCCCCAGCCCCTCAAAGTCTGTTCTCCACATACAGCCAGAGAGATCCTGTTAAAAAAAAATCTCAGTCAGGTCACATCCTTCTTTTGCTCAAAACCCTCCATGGGGCAGTGCGATGGTGGCTCAGTGGCAGAATTCTCATCTGCCATGCCAGAGACCTGGGTTTGATTCCCTGTGCCTGCCCATGCAATAAACAAACAAACAAAAACAAACAAAAAAACCACACACACAAACACAAAACCCTCCATGGTTCCAGACTCGGAGTAAAAGTCTCTCTGACCCCACTGCCACTCCCCACTTTTCTCCAAGGCCTCTGCACTTGCTCTTGCCTCTCTCCGGGTGGGGGTGGGGGATGCTCTTACCCCCGAGATCTGCCTGGCTTCTCCCTCATCAGCTTCCAGTCTGTGCTCAAACAGCACTTTTGCACTTAGGCCTTCCCTGTTTAAAATGGCACCCCCCCCCCCATCCATCTCTGCTGCCCCACCACTTATCACCTGCTGTTGTGCTTGCTTAACTCGTTAATTTATGTTTGTTTATTGCCTGTCATTCTAGACTCCGTCCCCCTCCCCCAATCCCCCAAAGTGTCAGGACTAGGAGGCCAGAGACCTTTGCTTTCTTCTCTGCCCTGCCCTACCGCAGAGCCTGACCCCTCCTACATGCTCCGCAAAGAGCTGGCGGACGTAGGAACGATGGCCGGAATGCCTCGGGAATCTAGCCCTGAGCTCCAGGTCTGCGAATTCACTGAATCGTCCCAACAGCCTGTTTGCTAAGCCCTGCGTATTAATGTGCCCATTTGACAGATACGGAAACTGAGAGTCAGGAAGGGGAAGTCCCTGTGACCGAAGCGCAAAGGCCCTGACACCCTAGACAGCTTGTCCTGCCGTCAGAGGCGTCCCTGCGGGTCGGGGGTTGGTGTGTGTTTCATTTCGCTAGGTCTGTGATTATTTCTGGGGCCCGTCCTTACTCGCCTTATCCGGGTGGGGTGGGAGCGCCCTCCCAGCCTTGGAGGCCAGGCCCGGGAATCCGCGCGCCGGCCCCGCCTCGGCGCGTAGTCGGGACCCTGCAACCCGGCCGCCCGCCCAGCCCGCGCCCCGCCCGGCTGGGCTCGCCCGGGGCCGCCCGGGGGGGCGGGGCCTGTTGCCCGGAGACCAGTGTTTTGCCACCGCAAACTGGGTCTCTGGGCCACCGCGGGGGGGCGGCCTGGGAACCCGCGCCGGGCGTGGGAGCGGGCTGGGCGGCCCGGGGCCGGGGCGGGGAGGGCTGAGCTGCTGTTTTGGGGAGTGGGGGGAGAACTGCTGGGCGGGATTTGGGGGTACGAGGTAGGGATATTGGGGCGGTTTGGGGGAGGTGGGGAGGAATTTGGGGAAGAATGAAAGCTACTGGGGGAAGCTTGGGGGAGCCAAGGGAGAGGATTGGGGGGTAGGATAATGAGGTGTGGTTTGAGGGGGCCGGAAGAGGGGCTCTGGGACGGGTGAGTAAAAGAAAGGGACGGGAAACTGGAAGTTAAGAGAATTCGGGAATTACAATCACGGATAGGAGAGCAGGGAACTTGGACGGGCGGGGGGTGGTTTGGGAAGCCTAAAGGAGGGGGGAGTGTAAAGGACGGTTATTTGCGGGGTCGAGGAAAGAGGCGAATTGTCGGGAGTAAAAGAATGGAGTCAGAGAGTTGGGGGGCACTGAGAGATCAGCGTCCCTGGGGAGAAGGAGGAGGCTGAAATGAGCAGGAAGCAGGGGTGAATCAGAGGAGGGGGCGCCTTGCCCACTTCCAGGCTCCTGGCGGGAGGGGACCTCTCAGCCCATTGTCCCCAGCCGGGCCAGGACATCCGGCCACGTCCCTCGGGATGAGACGTCGGGCTATGTGACACTGGGGGAGGGGCCGGAGTCGGGGCTCCTGGTTCCTCGCCACACCCCATTCCATGGGAGGGGGAGGGGGAGGGGTCCCGAAGCGGTCGGGTGACGTCGGAAGTGGGCGGAGTCCATCAGAACGCGATCCCGTTCCCCCCACCGCCACCAGGGACGCCTTGGTTGAGGCGGTCCCGTGACCAGAGCTGTTAGCCAAGAGGGTAAACTGAGCCCTAGAGGGTGCTGACCCCTTTCATTTGAGCCATTTATTCAGCAGAGATACCTGAAGCACCTACTGGGGGTCCGAGGTTATGGGGACGCGGTAGTGAGCTAAACTGACTCTGGGCCGATCCCTCATTCTGAGGTCAGACTGATTCCATCTCAAACGGACTGGGACTGACCCTGCCCCAGTTTGACGCCTGACCGTGGCCCCACTGGCCCCAGCCGAGTCCTCTGGGGACCCTTCCCTATGAGAGGGGCCAGGGGTGGGGTGGTGGGCATGGGGAGGGAGAAAACAACCCCCCAGTTCCTAAGTCCCCGAGGGCATACAGCCCCCCACCAGGGCCTGCCATTTCCTCTTGGCCTTATCCCCCCCACAGGGGATGACGAAAGATGATGGTCTTAGGCAGATGTCGAATCACCCTGATGACGACACAGCAGCTGACTGCTGTCACCATATCCCCAAGGTGTCATCAGGCAGCCTGAGTCTCTACTCATAAACACCTCTGGGGGCCTGAGGGTCTGAGGATGGGGGCGTTGCATGGTTGCTGGTGGCACCTCAGTATCCAGAGGGGAGTGATTTACTCCCATCCAAGCCCTTCATCAGAAAGTTCTGGAAGGTGCCTTCCTAGCTATACTTATTCCTCCTCCAGGCAGCTTTCCTTGAATTTCTTCCCCTCCCCCAGCCCCCTGGGCTCTGTTCTCTGGCATTCTGACCTGCCCTCTCTGAACTCATCCACTCCCAAGTCTTCAAGTCTGAGCTTCAAAGCCTTTGCCCCACTCTGAGCCTCATTTTCCCCCTCTCTACAATGGGCACATAGTAATGGTGTCTGGCCCACACTTTGGTTGTTGAGCAACTGGAGCAAACTCACTTCTGTGATGGGCTCAGCACAGGCCTGGGACACTTGTGAGAGTGCAGTAAATCTTATTGGCTATTGGCAAAAAGGAGGCAGAGGGACTGTTTTGGTTGTAAAAAGTTTTAACCCTATGCCCTGAGCAGGACAGCACAACCTCCATGTTCCTCTCACCCAGATCCAACGGTTAATATATTTTAATGAGATCAAAAAAGTAAAGTGCAGAGCTGAGACTATAATATGCTTTCATTTGTGTACCAAAAAAACCTATATATATTTATCTCTGCACAGATTATCTCCTAAAAGATACACAGGAAATAATTAACAGTGAGGGTCAGAAGGAGGGAAACTTATGTTTTCCAGGTATACCCTTTTGTATTTACCAAAACACTTTCCAAAAGTAAAAACACTTTTTTTCTTTTTTTTTTTAATATTTAAAAATCACCTCTGTGGACTGACTTTGAAACTGATTTGGACAGCCTGGCCCCACACCTGATACTTCCTCCTCAGGAATGGCCCAACCATCCACCCCGCCACCTGTGTGGGGACCTGGGCCTCATCCTGGCACCCTCCTTCTCCCCACAGCCTCTCGGCCCCCAAGTCTTGTCCTTCCTGCCTCCTGACTGTTTCTCAAATCATCCTCTCCCCCACTTTTCTCTCTCTGGCCTATATCTACAAGGCAGCCAGAGAAGTCTCACTAAAGCACAAACCTGTCCCTGCCCAGAACCTGCCATGGCTCCCCAGTGCCCTTGAGGGAAGAGGCCAGGGTCCTCACCACGACCCCGAGGCCTTTTGTGGTCTGATCCAGCTTCAAAATTCCTTCATCCAGTCACATGGCTCTTCTTGCCTTAAAGGGTCCTCCAGCTCAATCCCCCACCCCTCCCCACCCCCTACCTGGCCGCTGAGTCCCTGAGGCCATCCAGACAGCATCAACAATGATGGGGCGCCTGGTTGGAGCTTGGTGTCCAACAGGGCCAGGGACTTCACCCCCACTCGAGGCTGCCTCCCACCCACAGCTGAGATGTTCTGCCGGAATTTTCACTGATCCCACATCTGCCTACTGTGCCAGTTTCAGCTCTGCTCCCTGGGACCATAAAGAAAGGGCAGTTTCTCCATCTTGAGAAGTTGCAGGGATTAGAAGGTGTAGGCAGTGTGCCTCCGGTGGACTTCCGGAAAGTGCAGTATAAGCTCCTTGAGGCCCAAGGCGGATTCTTGGAGTAGCTTCTCCAAGAGTGGAGTCACAGGAAGGATATCACGATGGGGAGTTGCCATAGAGGATCCAAGTGCAGAGGGGAGACCCGGGCCCCAAAAGAACAGGATTCTGTGTCCATGGTCTGGAGCTGTTTTGTCCAATTGCAGTGAGGAAAGAATCTTAGATAGTGGAGCTGGGACTGGGGAACCAAGCCTTAAGTAACCCTGGTGATGGAGAGACGCTAACCTTGGTGACAGAAACCTACCTTTGTCCCTGCCCTTAGGCCCTCACCCCACCCTAAGTCCCGCCATGGTTCCTATCTGAATCCGGACCTGCTCACAAGGATGAGCCCTGATGCTGGTTCAGCCTAACCTCAGTCCTCAAACGGGCCCAAATCTGTCCCCCTCTCACCCCCAGACCCATGCCTGAACCTCACCGTCCACTGTAGACAGGAACCAAGAGAGCAGAGCCTCCCTCACCCTCCCCAAATACAGAGTGGGCCAGAGGCAGGGGTCTGGGGATGTGGGTGGGAGGGATAAGAAGGGCAGGTCTGCGGGCCGGGCTAGGTTGGGGGATAGATGAGTACAGTGGGAACAAGGTTGGGGTGGGGGAGAAAAGCTTAGACTAAAGGTTAGGCTAAGGAAGGGGGAGGGGGATTCTAGCCAGGGATGAGGGAGGAAGGTGAAGCTGAGGAGAGAGTGGGGGGGGTTAGGGGATGGGGAAGGATATAATGTGAGGGATGGATTTGGGGGGGGGGTGAAGTGGCGCTGGTGATGGGGTGGGGGTCGGCTGCGGTGGGGGTAGGGCTGGGTCGCTGCCCGCTGGGCCAGGCAGAGCCCAGCTCCGCTCTCCCCCGCCCCTCCGCTCCCTCCCCTTTCCGCTCCCCGGAAGCGCTGACTTGTCCTGCCTTATCTGGGGGCCGCTATTTCGGGCTCCGTTCGGAGCGCGGCGACTATTTTTAGCGGAGCTCGGGTAAAAATGGACGCGGCGCCGCGCGGGTTCCCGAGGCCGTGCGCGCCCCCTCGCGAGAATCGGGGGGCCGGGGGCGCGCGCGGGCCTGAGTCACCTCCCTCCCGCCCCCTTGCACGGCGAGGAGCTCGGCTCGCGCGGTCCTCTTCGGTTCCTGCGCTCCCGGGAGCCCGCAGGGTCCAGAACTTTCCAGGAGCCTCCGGACGCGACGCCCGCGGAGCCCCGGCGGCTGAGGGTGGATTTTGGAGCAGAGGCGCTGCGCGCCCCCTGGTGGCCGCCGCGGGAACCGCGGACGGGAGCTTTTCCCCACACCCGTTTCGTAGATGAGGAAACTGAGGCCCAGGGAGTCGCAGGGTAAGAGCCTTGGAGTATGAATCGCAAGATACGGTCGTTCAGTTTCAGCTTGGACACCTCCCTTAATGGGGAGCTCACTACCTCTCAGAAAACTAGGTACTTTATTTTTTGTTTTACCTTATTCTTGTCCGTTTGGATTGTTTTATTAATAGTATTTTATTCAGCCATTCAACGAATATTTATCCAGGGCCTACAGTATGCCAGGCACTGTGTTTAGGTGACGGCAACACAGTTGTGAACAAGACAGACAGATATCTCTGTCCTCAGGGGGCTGACTTCTTAATCTGGGAAACAGTAAACTAATAAAGTGCATTGAAATTGTAGTATATGTTGTAAGGGAAATCAGAGATGTGATATATTAAAATAAAGGACACTTTGGTCAGTGATCAGAGAAGGCCCCTCTCCGAGGAGGTGACACTTTCCAACCAGAGTAACAAGAGAAGGCATTTAAAATGATGATCTGATCTAATTCAACCCCCACCATCTCATTTCATAGATCTGGAGACAGAGGCTGGGAGAGGAACCAGAAGGCGATAGAGCTTGCAGAGGGTAGATTGTGGAATTGTTCAGCTTCGGCTTGATTTCCTCCTGTGCCTGGTAGGTCATTACCTCTTGGAATATAAACACCATTCATCATTAGCAGTAGTAAAATTGATTACTATTTTTAAAGAATAGCTGTCATTTATTTCCAGCACCTGTTCACTGCGGAATAGTCTCCTAGAAGCCTTATTTGCATTTTTTTCACCAAATCCTCCCCTAAATCCTAGAGAGGTGAGGTACCATACCCATCCCTAATTAACAGATGAGAAAACTGGTTTTCCTCATCCCCCCACCTCCCAGCCACGTGAACATCTAGCTTTTTCTTTGAGAACCCATCCCTTTCTAAATTTCAGTTCCCCTGGTTAACTTGGGGCTCACCACATCCTGTTTTTCCAGGGAGGGGCATATGACCCAGACCCAGCCAATCAGAATATTCCAGTTCTATCCTCCCAGAACAGTGATTGGGTTCAGGGGTGTGTAGCCCAATCTGGGTTAGTGAATGCTGGCCCTGGGGTTTTTGCTAGCACTATTGGGTAGGGTGCTCTTTCTTTCCTTTGGTGTTGCTAAAAGGGTGGGATGTGAGCTGCTGGGACCATCTTTTTCATATCAAAGAGAGTCTGCCTGAGGGAAAACACACACACACACACACACATATACCAGTATGGAATCCAGTGATGGCACTTGACTTTAAATCACCATTCAAACTCCTGGATCAAGCTGTGACTGAAGCTGGTTTCCCCCTGGACTTTTTCTTATGCGAGCCAATACATTTCCCCTAAACCATCTTGCACTGTTTCTGTCATTTACATCTGAGAGACTCCACCCCATCTGAGAGACCCCTCCCCAAGCCCCCAGTAACTGGCTATGACACCCCTCACCACTCCTCATCCTTGGGAATGGATGGCTGTGTTCCCAGAGGCCCCCATTCTGCATACACTGTGTTCCCCGAGAAAGCAGAGACTGCTTGGGAGAATTCATGCCTCCTGTATGTATGCAGCTGGGCTCCCCACTTGCAGGCACTCCCAAGGGGGTACTGGATCTGTGTCTCCACTTCCCTTCAGGGAGACTGGGATGAGAACCTGGGCATAGGGGCTGCTCTTCTGAGTAGGGCTGCTTCCCGCAGTCATCCCTGGCTGGTGGTGAGGTGACCCGACCCCTCGCCCTCTCCCACTATCAGGACTTCAACCTCTTCTGAGCTCTGACAACCTCCCAGTCTCAACCCTGTCACATCTCTTTTGCTCTGGACTCATGTATCCAGTAGCCTTTTGCTTGCCTCCCCCCTGGATGTCCCCCTGGATTTCACCCTGACCTCAACAACCTACTTTCACACCTGCACCTCCTCCTCCTGGGTCCCCAGCCCAGGCACGGTCGCACTGCCCTCTTTACCTGAGCCTGGGCCTCATCTGGGATGCTTTCCTGTTATTACCCCCCATCACTCCTCTCTATTCTTTTTTTAAAGAGTTCGCATGTTCTCCCTCCTCCCCCTTCCCGTGAACCTACCCTGAGCCCTATTTGACAGATTCACCCCCTCCAGCCTTCCCCACCCTTTTCCCAGGTCTCCTGCCTCAGTTTCCCCCACTCTCCCATCCATTCTCCATTCAGCAGCAGCCAGAAGGATCTTGCTAAAGAAAAAGGTGCCCCTCTCAGGTCCCTCCCCTGCATAGAACCTGCTATGGTTCCCAACACCCCAGTCACCAGACCTACAAGGCCCGGTGTGGCCTGAACTTTGCTGCCGTCTCTAATCCCCTCTCTTGCTCCACACACACACCTTTCCCCCACACATATTCACTCTACCGTCAAACAATACCCTAACCGGTCAGTCGCCTTTTCCCAAACCTACCATGCGCCGGCATGTCCCCCAGCCCTGAACGTTCAGTTCCCTCTGCTGGAATGCCTTTCCACTCTTGCACATCTAGTAAACATTCCCTTGTACTTCAAGGTCCACCTCAACCATCCCCTCCTGTGAGAATCCTTCCCTGGTTCCCTCCACCCAAGCCTGCTCCCCTTCAAGAAACTCAGGTATTCTCCCCTGTGCCGTGTGGTGAACCCTTTCCCTGCATGTCTCACCCAGGGGTTAGAGACAAACACTCCCTCTTTTGTTGCTGGATGATGAAAGAAACAGAGCCTCAGTGAAGACAAGTGACTCACCCCAGGGATCACAGCCAGGGAAGGGCTGGGGTCAGGATTTGAATTCAGGCCCTCCGTGCAGCCTGGCTTGTCTGACTGTTTATCACTTATCTCAGCTTTTGACATTTTTATTTTATGACATTCTCAGTAGAGTCATGCAGGCACCTAATTTACAAATAAAAAATAAACTCTTTATCATGGTGGGCCCAGAGTCCTGCAGCTGACGCTGTGGGGTGTCTCGGCTCGGCGGCCTCTTCCTCAGGGCAGGGTGGGGCTGGGGGATTGCGTACCACAGCGTCCTTTCCAGTCCCTGCTTGGGACATAAACATTAGTCGCTATGCTCAAACTTGCTTTGGACGTGGATTATTCCTGAACACCAGGAGAAATCCCGGGGGTCAGGGGTCCTGGGGCCAAGCGGGAGTGTTCCCTGACAGCCAATTCTGTTGGGCTGGCACTGTCCATTAGCACCGCGATGCAAGCCACGTGAGTACTTCCAATGTCACAAGGGGAAACAGGTGAAAATAATTTGGGGTATGCATTTTATTTAACCCAATGCATCCAGTATGTTATTATTTCAACGTATACTCCGTATCAGCAAAAATTAATACGATCCCTTACATATATTTTTTTATCGCTCTGCTTTCAGAATTTGGCTCCCGGCACACATCGTTTTGGATTAGGCATATTTCAAGGACTCAGTGGCCACACATGGCCAGTGGCTGCTGTACTGGACCATTTGGTATTGACCAGAGCGTGGCTTCCCCCAACTCTAGGCTCAGCAGAGTCTGGCTCTCCAGGAGGCAAAATGGGAAAGAGCTGAAGCCATGGACTCTGAAGCCAGCAGACTTGCCGGCGTTAAAATATTAGCTCTGGAATTTTCAAACTGCGACCTCGGTTTCTCTGAGCCTCAGTTTACTTGTCTGTGAAAGAGGAACCCCCAACAA
Organism: Tamandua tetradactyla; assembly: GCF_023851605.1. Classification (NCBI taxonomy): domain Eukaryota; kingdom Metazoa; phylum Chordata; class Mammalia; order Pilosa; family Myrmecophagidae; genus Tamandua; species Tamandua tetradactyla. The sequence goes on from NC_135342.1 coordinate 15,567,242, forward strand.
AACAACCTCATGGGAGCTGTGTGATGGTTAAACGAGTTAAGATATATGGAACCCTTTGAACAAGGACCTGACACAATTTAAAAGCAGAAAGAAAGACAAACAAAAGAGGCAACGATAGTTAAATACAATACAGGGTTCTGGGTGGGATCTAGAACTGGAGGGGTCTCTTTTCTCTTAATCACTTATCCGACTTGCAGGTGTGTTGATGAACTCTGGGAGGGGAAAAAGAAGGAAAGAGGCCCAGAAGACTTGTCCCCTTCCCAAGAAGTCCCCATACGATCTAGAATTAGCTATGTGTGCAGCAGAGTCAAATATGTGAGGACATCAAGACTGAGGTGAGGGGCCTACAGCCATGGATAAAACAAAGTCCCTGCTCTCATAAAGCGCCTTGGCTATGGGGATGCCAACTGAAGCCCTCCAGATTGCATTTTTACAGACTCTTGGGGCCGTAAGGAGAGAAAGCATGATGGACTGGGATCCAGAAGGGTCTTTGGTGCTCCATCAGTGTTGTCCTGGAAGAACTCCGCCTCCCCAAATACAGCTGTGCTAGAAGGAAATCGGATGAATGGAGTGAGGTCATTGCCTCCTTCTCTGTTCTCCTGCCTGAGGATCCATGAAAGGTCCTCAGATACCAGGTTGGGGAAACAAACCCAGGGAAGCAGATCTAAGGCTCCATAGAAAGATGGAGGCCTCCTGGCCAAAATCCCCGTACAAGGACCCAGAGGTTCTCAGCAGGTGAATAGAGATGATCTTGTTAAATCAAGGGTGATATTTGAACTCTCTGTATTTAGCCTCCTGGGTCAGCTCTTGGTCATTGTTTCCATTTGCTAAAGCTGCCGGAATGCAATGAACCAGAAATAGGTTGGCTTTTATAATGGGGACTTATTAATTCACAGTTCTTAGACTGTGAAGATGCCCAACACAAGGCATCTGGCAGGACGATACCTGGACTTTGAAGACAGGCTGCTGACATCCGGGGCACCACGGGAAGGCACGTGGCTAGCGGCTGCTGGTCCTTCTCTCCCAGGTTTCGTTGCTTTTAGGTTCTGGCTTCAGTGGATGCCTCTCTCAGCTCCCCTGGGTGTGTCATAGTCTCAGCTTCTCTGCGGCTTCTCCTAGCTCGCTGGGCTTTTCCTGGGGGTCCTTTATCCTCTTATAAAGGACTGCAGTCAGGGGATTAAGACCCACCATGAATGAAACAGGTCATTTCTCAAATGAGGTGGCAATAACCTCATCAAAAGGTCCCACCCACAATAGGTCTGCACCCCAGGAAAAGGCCCAAAAGAACGTGACCCTTTCTCGGGTACATAACAGCTCAAAAACCACCAGTCAATTATTTAGGCAGGCTATTTAGGCTGGCAGCTTCCTAGTATTAAAAAAATAAAAAGGGGTAATCTTCCTTGTTTGCCCTGCAGAGGGAATGGGCCAATCTGAGTGCCTTCCCCAGCACCAAAGGTTTCTTGACTGTTTTTCTAAGATAATCTAACACATATCCCTAAGGAAGGAGTGTTATTTCTTTCAATATCTCCTGTGAGTAGCTGTTCATATGACTGATAAAATCATAGAACTTTGGAACCAAAAGAGATCCTAACAAAACTTCATTTTCCACATTTATAAAATGAGTGCTATATTAGAGTATCTCTAAATATCCTTCCAGCTGTAAAAGTCTATGGTTACGTGTGTATAAGTGTGTGTGTGTGCACATGCACATAAAAGGAAGTGAGGTTATAATGTATCAAGTTGGATTTTTTTTAAACAAACATTCAAAAATGTATCCGTGACCCATTTTTTGAAGTTAGTCTCCGTAGAGTATAAACATGAAAGCAATTTTTTTCTTACCCACCACCCTGCATTAAACTCACTCTATAAACCATTTTTTCCAAGCCCCGGATGAAATCTCAGGCAGGTCCACAACTTTTCCAAGGTCAAGAACTAGCCTGTCATTTTAAAGTTCAGGACAGCCCAATTTCTTTTCTTTTTAACATTTCTTCCCCCTATTATTTATTTTTATTCGGTATGTTTTACTCATCTGTTGACGAGGTAGATAAAAGGAGCATCAGACACAAGGTTTTCACAATCACACAGTTACATTGTGAAAGCTATATCATTATACAATCATCTTCAAGAAACATGGCTACTGGAACACAGCTCTACATATTCAGGCATTTCCCTCCAGCCTCTCCTTTACGTCTTGACTAACAAGGTGATATCTACTTAATGCGTAAGAACAACCTCCAGGATAACCTCTCCACTCTGTTTGGAATCTCTCAGCCATTGACACTTTGTCTCATTTCACTCTTCTCCCTTTTGGTCTAGAAGGTTTTCTCAATTCCTTGATGCTGAGTCTCAGCTCATTCTAGGATTTCTGTCCCACGTTGCCAGGAAGGTCCACACTCCTGGGGGTCATGTCCCATGTAGAGAGGGGGAGGGTGGTGAGTTTGCTTGTTTCGTTGGCTGGAGAGAGATAGCCCAGTTTCTTAAAGAAACAAATTTCGAGGGGGAAACTGTGTGGGGTGGGTGGGGGTGGGGGTGAGTTGTAATATAGGAACTCTATTTTCTGTAAATCAGCAACTACTTAAAAAAATTAAGTCTTTCTAAAAAGACAGGAAAAAGAATGGCGGAGAAAAGTTTCAGAAGGACATGATTGGTAGGGAAAGGAAATGGGAAGTTAAGACTTAAAATATACAGAGTTTCTATTTGGAATGATGAAAATATTTTGGTAATGGGTGATGGTGATGGTAGCATCATATTGTGAATGTAATTAACAGCACTGATATATATATATATATATGTGAATATGATTAAAAGGGGAAATGTTAGATTGTATATATGGTAACAGGATAATTTTTTAAAAATCCAATAAACTGCAGTATGCAAACAGTGAACTCTACGTTAAACCATAGACTTTAATTACTAGTACAGTCATAAAAATGTGCAATCATCAATTGTAACAAATGTTCCACACCAATGTAAGTGTTGATGGTGGGATGGTATCTGCGAGTCTTGTGTTTTATTCATGATTGTTCTGTAAACCCACAACTTCTTTAATTTAAAAAAAAAGTGTTTGAAAAGGGCATGATTGGAACATAAGAAAAATTGGAATTTAGACCGTAAACTTTTTGTCAATGTTAAATTTCTTAAACTTAACTACATGAAACCTTTAATAGGCAGGAGATTTTGTAGGTTTGTCCAGTGTGAGGCCCCGATAACTCCCAGACTGACTTTAACAGTGAATAAAGAAGTATTTGCAAAGTCGCTTTGGGGGAATGGGGAGAAAGGTGGAAAATTCAACTTCCCCATTTGGAGAATTCCTGATATTCTCACAAGCAGTGGGGACAACCAAATCAATAGGCTGAGCCCTCAACCTTGGGGTTTGTTCATATGAAACTTATCCCCGCAAACGATAGGCTAAGATTCTTCTTAAAATTAGGACTAAGACTCACCCCCAAGAGAACCTCTTTTGTTGCTCAGATGTGGCCTCTCTCTCTCAGCCAAAACGACAAGCAATCTCACTTCCCTCCCCTTCCCCATGTGGGACATGACTTCCGTGAGTGTAAACCTCCCTGGCAACTTGAGACAGAAATGAGCTGGGACTCAGCATCAAGGGATCGAGAAAACCTTCATCACCTAAAGGGGGAAGTGGGAAATGAGACAAAATAAAGTGTCAATGGCTGAGAGATTCCAAACAGAGTCGAGAGGTTATCCTGGAGGTTATTATTATGCATTATATAGATATCCTTTTTTAGCTTAAGGTGTAATGGAGAGGCTGGAAGGAACCACCTGAAACTGTAGAGCTGTGTTCCAGTAGCCATGTTTCTTCAAGATGATTGTATAATGATATAGCTTTCACAATGTGACTGTGTGAATGGGAAAACCTTGTGTCTGATGCTCCTTTTATCTACAGTATGGACAGATGAGTAAAACATATGGATTAAAAATAACTAAATAATAGGGGGAACAAATGTTAAAATTAAAAAAAATTTCTTGAACTTGATAACTGCACTTAAGGTGGTTACATATGTGAATATCCTCGTTCGTAGGAAATGTACACGGAAGTCTGTGTTAAAGGAGTGTGTATGCAGCCTACTCTCAAATGTTAAGAAAATCCAAATAGAAATATAGATAGTATATGGGAATCTTGTGTTTTATTCATGATTGTTCTGTAAACCCATGACTTCTTTAATTAAAAAAAAAGTGTTTGAAAAGGACATGATTGGAACATAAGAAAAATTGGAATTTAGACTGCAAACTTTTTGTCAGTGTTAAATTTCTTAAGCAAAGGTGGCAAAATGTTGAAGTTGTTGAATCTGGGTCTCTGGGGTTGGGGGAGTTTGTTGAAATTCACTATAAGGGGTTTGTTTTATTTTTGCAACCATCCTGTAAGTTTGAAATTATTTCAAAAATAAAAGGTCAAAAAAAAAAAGTGCCGTGAGAGTGTTGGCTTCTATTATCTTCTTTTTGAAGCATCTGTCCAAGTCTTTGTCGATTGCATTTGTTTCCGGGGCTGCAGGAACAGATTGCTCCAGACATGGTGATTTAGAACTAATCGCATTTATTTTTTTAAGGTTCTGGAAGCCAGAATTCTGAAATCAGTTACCCAGGGATGAAATCCAGTTCCAAGTATGGTGAAAGAGGATTTCTCACCTCCACGTTCATAGTTGAAGAACGAAAAACTTGTTTAAAGATGTCTCATTCTCCACCCAGAAGATGCCCAGGAGATCATGGGGAGCATGGACTTAAGGACAGACAGCTTGTCGCAGAGACATGTAGTACGGTCGGGTCTCAGGGGCTTGGCTGGGCCGACGGTCTTTCCAGGCACAGGTGTGCTCGGTCTTGACCCTTTTTTGCACAACTCTCAGTCTAAACCCTGCCCAGGCTTCCCCATTCTCACTCGTCGGTTCTGTACCTTCCACCCAGAGCCTGTGAACGTGACCTTCTTCAGAGAAAGGGTCCCCTCACGTGTAATTAATTAAGGATCTCGAGATGAACCCCAGAAGCTGGAGGAGGCCAGGAAGCATTCACCCCTAGAGCCTCCCGAGGTTGCGGGCCCTTCCAGCGTCTTTAGCTGGGGCTTCTGGCCTCCGGGACTGTGAGAGAATAAACTTCTATTGTTTCATGCCACCAAGTCTGTGCTAATTTGTTGGGCAGTCCCAGGAAATGAATTCATTCCTTTGGGTACTGTCCCCTCCACCATGAAAGCGCAGCTGCTGTGGTTCTCAGAGGCCCTCCTGTCTAACCCTCCTTCACAGAGGACAAAACTGAGGTTCAGAACTGGATCTCAGATTTCCAGTTCCTCACCCAAACTCCAGAGGTCACTGTGGAAACCTGCAGGATCCTTTCTTAGGAAAGAGAGAATGCTCATGGGGTTTTCCCTTAAGGAGGTGGTTGAGAGCCCAAGCTTTGGTTGGAGACCTAGTTTGGCTGCTTACATGCTGTGTGACCTTGGGCAAATGACTAACCACTCTGTGCCTCAGTTTTCACTTCTATACAGCGGGGTTAATGAGACGTCATCTCAGAGAGTCATGATGAGGAATAAATGAGGATCTATCACCATCACCATTTGACGGAGTCTTGGGAGTCTTTGCAAATGCTATAAGACAAGAAAAATAAATGGAATGTAAAGGTTTGGAAGGTAAGAGATAAATTTGCCATTTAGAGCACCTTCGAGGAAAAACTTGCAAAAATTGACAAACTATTTTAATGAGAATTTGGCCAAATTGCCTGTTAGAAGATCAACCAACAAAATTGAATAGCATTCACCCAAAACATGAGCAACAAAAGATAAAAAGGATAAATTGGATTCATCCCAACGTAAAACTCTTGTTCGTCAAAGAACACTGTCAGGGAAGTGGAGAAAACTTAGAAAAACAATTGAAAAGGTAGAAAATAATTGATAAGGGTTTAATACCCAGAAAATATTCAGATCTCTTACAACTCAACAACAAAAAGATAAACAACAGATTTAACAAATGAGTCTGACTGCAGAATCACAATATTAACATGTAAGAAACATTCCTTCTAGCCTCCAACATTTTGGAGCAGCTGGAATGAAAAATCTAAGATGGTGGAATAATAACACATGACAAACTCTGGGATCTGTTCTGTAACTACTTGTCAAAGTGGGCTTTGAAAATTATTGCTTTTTCTTTCTTTGCTTTATACGTATATTTTACAATGAAAAACGTCAAAAAAGATAACCTACTTTTTAAAATGGACAAAGGACTTGAATAGATGTTTCTCCAAAGAAGATACACAAATGGTCAATACCGTCCTGAGAAGAGGCTAAGCCTCTAGAGAATGCACATCAAGACGATAATGAAATGCCACTTCACACTCACAAGGGTGGCTGTCACTATTATTATTTTTAAAAAGAAGGAGAACTTCCCCAAGTGGAGAATTCTTGATATTCTCACAAGCAGTGGGGACAACCAATATAATTGGCTGAGCCTCCAATCGTGGGGTTTGTTCTTGTGAAACTTAACCCTGCAAAGGATAGGCTAAGCCTACTTAAAATTAGGCCTAAGTGTCACCCCCAAGAGAACCTCTTTTGTTGCTCAGATGTGGCCTCTCTCTCCAGCCAACACAAGCAAACTCACCACCCTCCCCCTGTCTACATGGGACATGACTCCCTGGCAACGTGGGACAGAAATCCTAGAATGAGCTGGGACTCAGCATCAAGCAATTGAGAAAACCTTCTTGATTAAAAGGTGGAAGAGTGAAATGAGACAAAATAAAGTGTCAAACAGAGTCAAGAGGTTATCCTGGAGGTTATTCTTATGCATTAAATAGATATCACCCTTTTAATTAAGGTGTAATGCAGAGGCTGGAGGGAACTATCTGAAAATGTTGAGCTGTGTTCCATTAGCCATGTTTCTTGAAAATGATTGTATAATGATATAGCTTTCACAATGTGACTGTGTGATTGTGAAAGCCTTGTGTCTGAGGCTCCTTTTATCTACCTTATCGACAGACGAGTAAAACATATGGACTAAAACTAAATAAATAATGGGGGAACAAATGTTAAAACAAATTTAGTAGATTGCAATGCAAGTGATCAATGAAAGGGAGGGGTAAGGGGTATGGTATATATAATTTTTTTTCTGTTTTCTTTTTATTTCTTTTTCTGAATTGATGCAAATGTTCTAAGAAATAATCATGATGATGACTATACAACCATGTGATGTTATTGTGAGTTATTGATTATATAACAAGAATGGAATGATCATATGGTAAGAATGTTTGTGTTTGTATGTTTGTATATTTATTTATGTTTCATAAATAAAAAATAATAAAAAAAGAATGAGAATGTAGAGAAATAGGAGCCCTTGTGCATTGCTGGTGGGGATTCAAAAAACTGTAGCCACTGTGGAAAACAGCTTGGTGGTTCCTCAAAAAGTTAAACATAGAATTACTATATCACCCAGCAATTTCACTGCTAGGTGTATAACTAAAATAATTGACAGCAGGGACTCAGGCACTTGTATGCCAACGTTTGTCACAGCATTATACACAATAGCCAAAAGATGGAAACCATCCAAGTGTCCGTCAACAGATGAGTGGACAAACAAACTGTGGTGTATTCATAAATCAGATATTTTTCAGCTGTAAAAGAATTGAATTCTTGAGGCATTCTGCAGCATAGATGAAACTCAAAAAACACGATGCTCAGTGACACCAACCAGACACAACAAATATGGTACGATTCCTCTTCTATGAAAGATCTAGAACAGGCATATTCATAGAGACAGACAGTAGATTGGAGGTTACCGAAGGAACCTTTTTTGAATCCCCACCAGCAATGCACAAGGGCTCCTATTTCTCTACATTCTCATTCTTTTTTTATTATTTTTTATAAACTATTTAAAATTATTATTTTTTATAGTCCTATTTAAGAACTAAGGAGAAATGAGATGTTAGTTCTTAAGGGGGACAGAATTTCTGTTTGTGGTGAAGAAATTTTGGTAATGGATAGTGATAGTTGTACAATAGTTGAAAATATGATCAATACCAGTGAACTGCATATTTAAAAATGGTTTCACAGGGGGTGGGCCATGGTGGCTCAGTGGCAGAGTTCTCACCTGCCAGGCTGGAGACCTGGGTTCGATTCCCGGTGCCTGCCCATGCCAAAAAAAAAAAAAAATGATTACAGGGGTGCAAGGGTAGCTCAGTAGTTGAATTCTCGTCTGGCATGTGGGAGACCCGGGTCCGATTCCTGGTCCATGCACTACCCCCGCCCCCCAAAAAAAACAAATAAGCAAGCAAAAAAAACCAAAAAAATTCAACAAAATGGGGCTGCAATAACGGGATACTCACACTGAAAGATAATGAAATGTGACCCCACCATACAAAAAATAAATAAATAAAAATAATTAAAAAATGATTACAATGGCAAATGTTATATTATATATGTGTATGTCACTCGAATAACATTTAATTCATAGCTTTTATCAGCTCGCAGTTTTAATAGATAACCAGGAAGAAATAAGTTAGAACCAATACCTGCTCCCCACCCCACTCTGACGACTAGCAGTTCTCTGTCTGCTTGAGCCCCGAGCTCCCTCCTGCCCACCTGCCTCCTTGTCTGAGATGGAAGAAGGTAGCACCTTTGAGGAGGGGCCAGTCACGTCTTGACCTTCTCCCCCAGAATCTTGTGGACAGCTTTCTCCAGGTCACATGCACATGACCTCCATTCAAGCAGCCCTCACGCCTCAGTATCTTTCTTGGCTCCCCATCACCTTTGATCCTCTCCTACCTTCTCCCCCTAGACAAACGCAGTCACTTCCTCGCTGGGCTTCCCACTTCAGTTCTTGCCCCCTCTACAGTCCACTGTCCATTCAGAATAAAGTTCCAAATACCTTACCATAATGCCCTACGCGGTCAGATCCCTTGATTGCTGAGCCTCATTTCTTGCCATTCCTACCCCCTCCCCTCTTTCTCTGCTCCACCTACACAGACAGGCCTTTTTTATGTTTCTCAAACACAGAGAGTAATTCCCTACCTCAGGCCCTTTGCACATGCTGTTTGCATTGACTTGAAAGCTCTCTCTCCCAAATCAGCAGATTCCCAGTCATCCTTTCGGTTTCTTCCATAATGCCTTTTGGAATGGCATCCCACCTTCTTGAGACTTGAGGTGCTTAATCATAAGTCAAAAGCTCTTAGTTCAGCTTTTTCTCGAACTTTTTGGTTGCAGGAGCCCTTACCTTCTTAGAAAGTATTGAGGACCCCAGAAGTTTTATTGCTGTGGGTTTAGCCACCCATATTTACTGCATTAGAAATTAAAACTGAAATGGTCAACATCATTGGTTATCAGGGCAATGCAACTTAAAGTCACAGTGAGATTCCACATCACATCCAGTAGGATGGCTATGATTAAATAATAATAAAAACAAACAAACAAAAAACCAGAAAATAGCAATTTTTGGCAAGGATGCAGAGAAACTAGAATGCTTGTACATTGCTGGTGGCATCGTAACATGGTGTAGCCACTGTAGGAATCAGTTCGGCGGTTCCTCGGAAAGTTGAACATGGAACAGCCATACAATCCAACCATTTCCCTTGTTGGCTTATACCCCCAGAGAACTGAAAGCAGGGACTCAGACAGGTGTGTGTTCACCAATGTTCACAGAAGCATTATGCATAGTAGCCACAAGATGAAAGAAGTTCAAAGAGGCATTATTTACGATTGCCAGGAGATGGAAACAGCCCAAATGTCCACCAACAGATGACTAGATAAACAAAATGCAGTACTACACACAGTAGAATTATGATTCAGGCATAAAAGGAATGAAGTTCTGATATATGTGACAAGGATGAACTTGTTATGTGAAATAAGCCAGACACACAAAGACAATTATTCTATGATCTTGCTTATGAAATAACTTAAAATAAGCAAATTTCACAGAGATAGATAGTAGATTATAAGTTATCAGGGGTGGGGGCTAGGTGGGGAGGTAAGGGGGGACCTACTGCTTTGAGGTGCTGAAAAAAGATGGGGAATAGTTGGTGGTGATGGCAGCACATATTGTGATGATAATTCATACAACTGACTTGTACATATGAAAGCGATTAAAATGGGAAAGAAAAAAAGAAATTAAACATAATAGCTATCCCTTCACTTAAATTTATAAAGCAGCCTGTTTCATGTTGACATAAATAATACATTTTAAATTAAAAATAACAATATTAAAAAAAAATTCTAGTGAGAAGAGAGGCCCAGTTTTGGTTTTTTGCAAAATCTTTTTTACCGTCCAGATCCACAGGAGACAGCTGGATCTCATACTGCTTCTGAGTTCCATCTGTTCTGATATCACTCTTCACTCAGGAGAGAATGAGACTGAAAAAGACAGATGAGTGTCTAATATCAGAATGATAATAATTTTGACCTTGTGGACCTCTTGAAAGGGTGCTGGGACCCCTCATGGTTCCAGGGACCATACTTTGAGAAGCACAGCTTAGCTTTGGGTTGTAAAGGATCCATGCGGCAGTGTTCTGGAAAACTGAACAGCTTTGCAGCCAAGTGACCCAGCTCTGGCAGCACCAACAGGGTGAGCTCAGGCACTTGGAGCCTTTCTGAGCCTCTTCGTCTCTAACCTAGGGGGGATACTGAGAAAAATAATAAAAGTCCCTCCCTCAAACGGCTGTGGCAAGGCGCACAGGAGCTAACTCTCGTAGTCATATCTGGCACGCAGCATACCTTTGCAATCACAATTTGGGGAACGTCATCGTATTTTATTACCAATGTTTTCATTCTTGCAATTAATTTCTCCTGAAGTCAGGCTTGTGCTGGGCGGTTCTGAGGACGTGGTGCTGACCAAGCTGCCACCCCCAGGGGATTCAGGAGGTATTATTTGTGAGGCACTGCCCTGGGCATCAGGTCCCTGAGGAGCACGAGTTTTCAAGGCTGAAAAGGCAGGGAAGGGTATGCCAGGGAGTGGGAACAGCACGCACGGAGTCGTGGCAAGTGCAGGCACTTTGGCCTGATGGCTGCCCAGGGTCACTGTGTCCATCCCCCTGTCTCCAAGACGCCTCAATCCTGTTTTAGGATGAGAAAAAAGTCTTTATATCTGGTTTCTCTCTCCTCCTTTCCTGCCCCTCTTCTTGTATAAATAGTTCTGCGAATTCTGGACTCTGTGGGAAGTCCCACCTCTGATCCAGCTTCAGTCCCTCGCGCTGCAGATCCTCCCTTTTGCGGCAGGCCCTGCCCGCTGGAGACAGGGGACATCCCAGCAGAAGAGGTGCCCGGGAGGACGCGGGGTCGGGGCCGGGCGCCTCCACTGCCCCCATCCGGGGGCCGCCGCTCCGGGCCGGGTGAGTCAGCCCCCGGCGGCTCCCGCGTCATCCCGGCGGTTCTGCTCGCCGCTATTTTGGGTTCCGGGCGCTATAAATAGCGGCTCGCCCAGCCCAGCCGCCCCCCTCCTCTCCGGCCTCCCTGCGTCCCCGGCCCGGCTGCGATCGCCGCGCTGCGCGTCACCGCGGCTAAGTTTAGAGGCTAGTGGGGACGCCGGCCGGGTCACTACGACCCCCAGCCGCGCCCCCGGCTTCCAGAGCCTTCGGCCGCGCCGCCCTCGGTCCGGGTCCCAGCGCCGCTAGTGCGGAATCGGGGGGGTTGGGGGGGGAAGTGGGGGGGGGGCAGGGCGTCCAGATTCCAGGGCGCAGAAGGAACTCGAAGTTGCGGGGTTGGGTAGGGCTGGGGTGGGGAGCAGAGGAGGGTCGCCCAGAGAATTTGGGCTGAGGCTGGAAAGTGAACTTGGCGCTTTTGAAAGAAGGACGCAGGATCGGCCAGTGGGACGCGCGAAAATCCGGACTCAGAACCCTGGGAGCGAGGAAGATGCGCAGGAATTGGGCATAGAAAATAAACTTGGAAGTAACGTAGACCCGAGGGCAGTCTCTTGGGTGTTTTATTATCTTTTAAATTAACGCACTTTTACAGCGGGAAAACGCGCCGGGAGGGGCGAAGGGACCACGCCTCGCCTTCTCGGGGGTCTTGTCCCGCTGTGGGTCCTGGCGGAGCAGCTCCCCGGGAACCCCAGGCCCCAAATCCTCTTGTGGGGCGTCATCGCCCCCTGGCGGACGAGGCAGGAACCGCAAGTTGAAGCCTGGCAATTCCGTTCCTCAGCGGGAGAAACTGAGTCAAGCCTTTCTATCCGGGTGGGCCTCCTCGGATGTAGGAAGGAACAGTTTCATCATCCTTCTCTATGCTGCTGAGACCTCAGTTCCCTTATCTGTCCAGTGAGCCAACGGAGGGTGGTTGTAAAGGGTTAGTCCATAGATAATAGCGGCTTAATCCATTTTTAGCTGATGGTAATAATTATAATTATTTATAGAATATTTATAAGTATTATTATTTATATTATGATTGACAGCCACGTCTTCCTGTGGCTGTGTAACACCCTTTCTCCTGCCACCTGCCTCACAGCACTTTGTTGTTGTTGTTGTTGTTTTTGTGTGTGTGTGTGTTTTTTTTTGCAGTTTAATTTTTTTTATTTAATTTTTTATTAATTAAAAAAATTACAGGAAACACAAACATTCGCAACACATACACTCAGCAGTTGTTGTTGTTTTTAATTTTTTAATTTTATTTTTTTAAATACCAAAAAACACCAAACGCAAACTTTCCTATTTTGATCATTCCATTCTACATATATAATCAGTAATTCACAATATCGTCACATAGTTGCATATTCATCATCATGATCATTTCTTGGAACATTTGCATCTATTCAGAAAAAGAAATAAAACAAAAACAGAAAAAAAAATTATACATACCATACCCCTTAGTCCTCCCTTTCACTGATCACTAACAGCACTTTGGTTTATCTTCTTCATAGGACACGGGACACACTCATTTGTGTGTCCACTTCTTTGTGGTCTGGCTCCACCAGCGAGGACCCGATCTGCTGTGCTCAGAGCTGGTGTCCCTGGAGCCCAGCACCCCGGAATGTCTGACTCAGAGTAGGTACTCAAGACGCAGCTGTTGGAGGAATGAGTAAAGGAGAGACAACTCCAAGACAGCACTCTGGGCTACGGGTTCTCATTGAACCCTTGGGACCTCCACAGTTACAGATGGGAAACTGAGGCACACAGTGGTAAAGTCGCCTGCCCTGGAGCTTGACTTCGGTTCTTTGTTCATTCATACAATACTGGATGTTGGGCACTGTGATCCCGTGGTGGCCACAACAGCTCCAGCCCCTGCCTGCCCAGGACTTAGTCAAGGGCTTTGTATTTACTCATTTGACCCGCCCTAATACAGTTCCTACTGTGTGCCAACTGCAGTTTTAAGCTTTTTACACATACCAACTCATTTGGTATGTGTAAAAAACCACTGTCACCCCCATTTTAGAGATGAGCAAACTGACACAAAGAGAAGTGGAGCTCTGGCCCAAGGCCACACTGCTAGCAACTGACTCGGGTTGGGGGGGGGGGGTTAGGGGGGATTACATCCAGTAATTCCTAAGAAGGAAGGAGAATCAGGTGGGTGGCATACTTCATCAGCGACCCAGGATTTGGGAACACAAAGGAGCACTTTCTTTTAACTTTGGAAGAAAAAATAACTAGGAGCCCAGAATTCTAGATTCCAAGTGTGATGGTGAAATAAAGGCATTTTCAGATAAGACCCAGAAAGTGATTGTCCTTAGATGCTCACTGTAAGGATTAGTAGAAAACATATTCCAGTAGGAAGTAAAGTGAACTGAGGAAGAGGAAGAGGGTTGTAAAAAGTAATTGAGAATGCATTCATGAATCGATTGTATAAATAAAAATTAATTAGGAAAAGTCCTTTATAGTTGGTACCTAATAAATACTAGAGCAAATGGAGAGACACCATGTGCATGGAAATAAAAAAGGGTCAACCCTCTGGAAAATAACCCAGCAGCTCAAAGCAATTCCAAACTTTGTCCCAAGTAGGATTTTTTCTCCCAATAGGATTTTTATGTAACTAGGAAAGCAGCTGCCAAAATCCATTCAGAAGAGAAAATGCACAAAACATTAAAGACCAGCCTGAACAGAGGGGACTTTGCCTTACATGACATCAAAACATATAAAAATAAACTAAACAGTATGGCATGGATGCAAGATACAGAGGTCAATGAACATGATGGCATTGTCAGAAATAGACTTGTGTATATGTGGGAATTTGTTAAGTGATAAACGTGGAATATCCAAACAGTGGGGGAAGGATTGACTTTTAAAATAAATAGTATTGGGACAAAAGGCAATAACCATCATATATTCCTATCAGCGCATTGAAAAAAAAAATCTCAGAGGGATTAAAGACAGAAACACAAAGTAAAAACGGGGAAACTATGAAAAGAAATTATAGAACATATTTATGACCTTAGGGTATGGAACAAGACACCAAAAGCAAAAGTCAGGACAGAACAAATTGTTAAACAGGTGCCTATAAACTTAAGGACGTCTGGGGTGACAAAAATAAAGTTAAAGCACAAGTACAAATGATGAGGAAATATTTGCAACATCGGTAACTGGCTAAAAATTAGAATCCAGAAATCATAAAGTACTTCCACAGATTTAATAGCAATAAAAAGGCACACAATCCCATTTTTTAAATGGGCAAAGGATATGAGCAAGCAATTCACAGAAGATAAAATATGTAAGACCAATAAACTCACAAAAAGATATTCCCTCTCCTTAGTAATCAGAGTTGCAAGTTAGAACCGTATGATACTATTCCTTTCAGGAAATGACTAATACTCATCAAGCAGGTCGCTGCTCCGATGTCCTTTCCTCCAGGAACCCTTCGTGATCCCCGGGCTGGGTCAGGCGCCCCTCCCTGGGACCCACAGCCCTCGCTGTCCTCCCACCCCCGTCCCAACCCTGCGCTCTCTGGCTCGTTTACTGTTTGGGGACGGGTCTGTTTTCCCCACCGGACTGTGAGCTCCGGGAGGGCAGCGCGGGAATGTTAGTCACCGCTGTGTCATTAGCATCGCCTCGCACAGGGCCGAGCACAGAGGAGGCGCTCGGGGAGTATGTGTGGGGAAAAAAATGAATGAATGGGGAAACCGAGGCCAAGCCGATGGCAGAGCTAGGATTCAAACAGCTTTCTCTGTACTGAGAAACAGGACCGAATTTAGTCTTCACTGCCTGGAGCTCGGGCACACAAAAGGCATCCAATAAGGACACTGGGCATGAATTTCTGGCGGCAGAGACTCTCAATCCTTTAGACCGACGCCACCCTCAGCCCCAAACCTGTCGCAGTCCTCCAAGACCATAGAGAGCTACACAAGGACGGCCCTTCTCGATGTTCTACTCCTCTGGGGAGCGATGAGGGCGGGCTCGAGGGCCAGAGAGGCCGGAAGTGCGGTGACGCCAGGGCCGGGCTGGCCGCGCGGGCGGTGAGACGTCTCGATACCCCTCCAGTCTTTGCCTCGGGGCCGGGCGGCGAGGAGGTGAGTCCTGGCGGTGCTGAGACAGCGAGGCTGGGGCTAGTGGGGCGCGAGGAGGAGTCGCCGGGGAAGGTGACTGGCGGCCGCGGAAGCCAATCATAGCACTGCTTGAGGGACGGACAAGGCGGAGCGTGGGGAGGGGGTCCCGGGAGGGAAACGTGGGGGCGGGGCGAGCGGAGTGTGGGGTCCCGGAGAATGGAAGCCGAATAGAATGTGGGGGTTTTGAGGGGCGGGGCGGGTGGAACGTAGGGTCCTTGAGGGCGGGGCGAATAGAACGTGGGGGGCTTTGAGGGGCGGGGCGAACAAGGTGGAAGCTCGAGGGGGGCGGGGCGGAGCTTTATAGAACCTGGGGCGCCGGGTGTTTGGGACTTGACGCTGTGGAACCCTGGGATTTTTTTGGGGGGGGGCTGCTTCTATGAGTGGGGGCTCTTCCTGGCGGATGGGAATGCAGACGCCGATGTCCCACTTGCTCCTGCTTCAGCGTCTTCCTTCTCAGCCCCCAGATGGACCCTGGGAAGGACCGGGAGGGGGTGCCGCAGCCCGCAGAGCCGCCCAAAAGGAAAAAATTCATCATACCGCTGGACGAGGTTGAGGTTCCTCCTGTTGGGGTAGGACCAGAAGATGGGACCGCCGGGAGTGTGGGGGTGGGATGGCTCATTGGGAAGCCAGGGGACAGGAAGAGGCCCGTGAGGTCACAGTGAGGGTTGGGAGATGACGGGCCTGGGTCGCGTTGGGAAAACAGTCCTTTGCCCTCTGCAGGTCTCCTCTGTTTCGCCATTTGGGATATGGCAGAGTGGTTCCAAGAAAGGGCTAGACAAGACAGAGGTGGTGAACTGACTCCCAGGAAGTCTGGGGTTGTGTTCTACGTGGCCGGCTAGGTGGTGGTGGTTTTTTTTTTAAGATGAGGATTCCTTGCTGACATTTAAGAATTGGAAGGTTTTGCAATTCAAGAAAAAAAATTTGTATTTCTGGCATCTTTTGGAAAATATTCAACAGGAGCCGAGGATTGGCATCCATCTAAATGCAATGAAGAAAAACAAAACGGGCTAAGGAGATTGAGTGTGATGGAGCAGAGGGGCTACCTTATATAGGAAGGCCAAGGAAGGGGTTGTCTGAGGAGTGGACATTTGGTAGAGATAGGAAAGAGGTGAGGGAATGAGCCATGCAAACAGCTAGGGGGACAGAGAACAGCCAGTGCAAAGACCCTGAGGTGGGATCATGCTTAAAAAGTTTGAGAACAGCAAGAGGGCCAGTGGGTCTGAAGTGGAAGATGTGGTAGGTGGTAAGATCGCTGAGGCAAGGGGGCAGGGACAGGTTTTCTAGCCCTCTGTGGATCATGGCAAGGGCTTTGGCTTTTGCTGAGGTGGGAGCCATGGAAGGCTCTGAGTAGAGGAGGGATGTAAGCTGACTTAGTTCTAATGGGATCCTTCCTGCTGCATATGGGGAACAGAGGGTGAGCTGACCCAGGATAGGGGTGAGGGAGTCCCTGGGGGCTCATATGCTCCCTTCTGGTCCCCTACTACCCCCATTTCTTCCCACAGGCCAAGCCTTTGTTCAAATCCACACTGAGCCTTCCCACTGAGGAGACCTCTGCCCAGGTGGTCCCTCAAACCTATGCTGAATATGCCATCACGAAGCCTCCAGGAGGGGCTGGAGCTGCATGCCCCATGGGGCTTGAACCCCCGGCAGGAGGGCCCCCCAACCAGGCCCCAAAAGCCGGGGCAAAATCTAACAGCATCATCGTAAGCCCCCGACAGGTGAGGAGGGGGGTGGAGAAGGTGGGTATTCTAGTTTGCTAGCTGCCAGAATGCTATATACCAGAAACAGAATAGCTTTTAAAAGGAGGAATTTTTTTTTTAGCATTTCAAACTAAATTTATTTTAGCATTTGTTCCCCCTATTATTTATTTTTATTCCATATGTTCTACACCTTTGTTAACAAGGTAGATAAAAGGAGCATCAGACATAAGGTTTTCACAATCACACAGTAACACTGTGACAGCTGTATCATTATTCAATCATCCTCAAGAAACATGGCTACTAGAACACAGCTCTACATTTTCAGGCAGTTCCCTCCAGCCTCTCTATTACATCTTGAATAACAAGATGATATCTACTTGATGCATAAAAATAACCTCCAGGATAACCTCTTGACTCTGTTTGGAATCTCTCAGCCATTGACACTTTGTCTCATTTCCCTCTTCCCCCTTTTGGTGGAGAAGGTTTTCTCAATCCTTTGATGCTAAGTCTCAGCTCATTCTAGGGTTTTTCTCAATCCCTTGATGCTGAGTCTCAGTTCATTCCAGGATCTCTGTCCCACGTTGCCAGGAAGGTCCACACCCCTGGGAGTCATGTCCCACGTAGAGAGGGGTAGGGTGGTAAGACTGTTGGCTGGAGAGAGGGCCCACATCTGAGCAACAAAAGAGGCTCTCTTGGGGGTGACTCTTAGGCCTAAATTTTAAGTAGACTTGACCTATCCTTTGTGGGGTTAAGTTTCATATGAACAAACCCCAAGACTGGGGGCTCAGCCTATAGCTTTGGTTGTCCACACTGCTTGTGAGAATATCAAGAATTCAACTTGGGGAAGTTGAATTTCTCTCCGTTCTCACCATTCCCCAAAGGGGGCTTTGCAAATGCTTTTTCACTCACTGATCGAATCACTCTGGTATTCATCGGGGCATCACTCTGGACAAACCAACAAAATCTCATGTCCTACCTGAGATTCCAAGTACTTATGGTGTTCAATCAAACTATCTACATAAGTTATATTAGGAAATGCACTAGTCAAAATATAAATTTTGTAACAAATAAACATTTTTTGCTTTAGTCTCACACAGAAGGTGACATTTTAAAATATTAATTACCATCTATTTTCAGTACCCTGCAATAATGACATTCCTTTGTTCTTCCTCATGCAAAAACATTTTTAAAATTTGTACATTGTACATTTAGTCACTATTATTATACACTCTAGGCATTCCTAGATTATACCATCTCAATCTTTAACATCTATCTTTCTTTCTGATTTCATTTATGTCCCCAGCCCTCCTCTCTCTATAATTCTCAAATGCAGCTTCATTCAGTGTTTTAACATAATTGTATTACAGTTAGGTAGTATTGTGCTGTCTATTTCTGAGTTTTTGTATCCAGTCCTTTTGCACAGTCTGTATCCCTTCAGCTCCAATTACGCAATATCTTACCCTGTTTCTATCTCCTGATGGTCTCCGTTACCAACAAAATATTCCAAGTTTATTCACTAATGTCAGTTCATATCAGTGAGACCATACAGTATTTGTCCTTTAGTTTTTGGCTGGTCTCACTCAGCATAATGTTCTCAAGGTCCATCAGTGTTGTTACATACTTCATAAGTTTATTCTGTCTTAAAGCTGCTTAATATTCCATCGTATGTATATATCAGTTTGTTTAGCCACTCATCTGTTGATGGACATTTTGGCTGTTTCCATCTCTTTGCAATTGTAAATAATGCTGCTATAAACATTGGTGTGCAAATGTCCATTTGTGTCTTTGCCCTTGTGTCCTCTGGGTATTGCTGGGTCATATGGCAATTCTATATTCAGCTTTTTGAGGAACCGCCAAACTGCCTCCCACGGCGGTTGCACCATTTGACGTTCCCACCAACAGTGAATAAGTATGCCTCTTTCTCCACATCCTCTCCAGCACTTGTCATTTTCTGTTTTGTTGATAATGGCCATTCTGGTGGGTGTGAGATGATATCTCATTGTGGTTTTGATTTGCATTTCTCTAATGGCCAGGGACATTGAGCATCTCTTCATGTGCCTTTTGGCCATTTGTATTTCCTCTTCCAAGAGGTGTCTGTTCAAGTCTTTTTCCCATTTTGTAATTGGATTGGCTGTCTTTTTGTTGTTGAGTTGAACAATCTCTTTATAAACTCTGGATACTGGACCTTTATCTGATATGTCATTTCCAAATATTGTCACCCATTGTGTAGGCTGTCTTAAAAAGAGGAATTTAATCAGATACTAGTTTACAGTTCCAAGGCTGAGAAAATGTCCCAATTAAAACAAGTCTATAGAAATGTCCGATCTAAGGCATCCAGGGAAAGATACCTTGGTTCAAGAAGGCCAGTGAAGTTCAGGGTTTTTCTCTCAAGTGGAAGGGCACATGGCGAGCACAGAGTTTCCCTCTCACCTGGAAAGGCACATGGTGAACACGGTCAGGGTTCCTCTCTCATCTGGAAGGGCACATGGCAAACACAGCATCATCTGCTAGCTTCTTCTCCTGGTTTCCTGTTTCATGAAGCTCCCTGGGAGACATTTTCCTTCTTCATCTTCAAAGGTCACTGGCTGGTAGACTCTGCTTCCATGGCTATGTTGTTCTGCTCTGCTCTCTCAGAAACTCTCATTCTCCAAAATGTTTCCTCTTTTATAGGACTTCCAAAACTAATCAGGACCCACCCAAATGGGTGGAGACATGCTTCTACCTAATCCAGTTTAACAACCACTCTTGATTAAATCACATCTCCAGGGAGATGATCTAATTACAGTTTCAAACACACAGTGCTGAATAGGGATTAGAAGAAACGCCTGCCTTTACAAAATGGGATTAGGATTAAAACATGGCTTTTCTAGGGTCCATACATCATTTCAAACCATCACGGGGGGGTGCCTGTCATGCAGCTGTCTGTATTTGGGGCAGCTTCATGAACCCCCAAGGGAGTTCCTAGTTGTAAAGTTTGTGTCTAGTGAACTGCCCAGGGCTGAAGACAACAGAAGGTCATGTGTATTCCCCTGTGGGGCCCCTTCTAGAAACCCACCACTCCATTGGCCCTAATTGGAGGGTGGAGAGAATACTTGTGTCCTGGCTTCCTGGTTAGGGGCATGGGCTCTGTAGACTTGGTCTGGAACTCTGTTTCAGCCATTTTACTCACCTGGGACCAGACTTCACCTGTGGGACCTCAGCTACTCTATCTGTAAAATGGGTATGTAATACTGTTCCTCGGCCCACAGAATAAGGGCCTTGGTGACAAGGGCCCCAGGAATCCAGGCGACCAACCTGATGGGATCACCCCCTCCCCACACACATACTAGTTCAGCTTTAATCTGCCTCCTTCCTCAACCCGTGTCCAGTCAGTCCCCAAGCCCCATCCCCTCTCCTTCTCCTCTTTCCCACATGCATTCTTCCATCTTCCCTTCCCTGTTCCAGAAGCCTCCTCCCTCCTGGCCCTGCCCCAGCCCCAGCCATGGTCTCCTGGCCATCAGTCTTTCCCCTCTAATCTGTCTGTTACAGATGAATCTTTGTCTGCCTTTGTAATGACAGCTTTATTGAGGTATAATTCACATACCATACAATTCACCCTTCTAAAGTGTACAATTCAGTGGTTTTTAGTGTATTCACAAAGTTGTGCAGTCATCACCACTGTCAATTTTGGTACCTTTTCATCACCCCCAAAATGTTGACACCCTTTAGCCATCACCTCTAACCTCCCACCCCCACCCCAGCCCTTGGCAACCAGGAATCTACTTTCTCTATAAATAGATTTAGCTACTCTGGACATCTCAAATAAATGGAATCAATAAATGGCCTTTTGTTCCTGGTTTCTTTCATTTAGCATCCTGTGTTCAGGTTCATCCATGTTATAATATGTAGCAGTACTTCATTCTTTTTAGGCTGAAGAATATTCCCTGGTACGGGTATGCCACATTTTATTTATTCATTCATCAGCTGACAGACATTTGGATTGTTTCCATTTTTTGGTTATTATGAATGTTCACAGACAGGTTTTGTGTAGACGTCTTTTTCATTTCTCGTGGGAATATACATAGGAGGGGAATTGTGGGGCCACGTGGTAAATAGGTTTCACCATTCGAGGAGCTGCCGGGCTGTTTTCCTTGGCATCTGCTCCATTTGACATTCCCACCTGCAGGCTACAAGGGTTCCAATCTCCATATCTCCCCATCTCCCCCACCCCCCAGCACTTGTTATTTTCCATCTTTTTGATTGTCGCCATCCTAGTGGATTAAAACCAGGTCTCTTATTTATTTATTTATTTATTTATTTGGAGTGATGCAAATGTTTGAAAAAATAGTCATGGTGATGCATACACAACCAGGTGATGATATTGTGAGCCACTGATTATACACCACGTATGGAATGTTCGTGTGTGAAGATTTCTCAATAAAAATATTAAAAAAACAAAACAAAACAGGTCCCACCCTTCCCTTGTTCAGAGACCGTCCATGCCGCTGGGTGCCTCAGGTCACCTGGCCCAGGGCTGCATGGTGGGACTTTGGACCCCATAGACCCTTCCTGGCTCAGCTCCTCTGACTACCCCAACCCTCCAAGAGCAGGTGCTACCCCCTCGTTGGTAATTACGCATTCCTTGTTAACATTGTTTGATCTAATGTCTGTGCTCCTGTTGGAGGAAGGGATTTTCCATTTGGTCACTACTGTTTCCCCAGCTCTTACACACCCAGTAGGTGCTCGGTAAATATTCACTGATTAGACGAGAACTTGAGTTGCTCAAAGATTCTCAATGCTGGGCTCCAGGGTTAAAGTTCAGGGTTGAATGTGAGGGGGAGTTGGGAGGGAGGCGCCTGCTGAGCAGGCCCCAGATTCTAGGGGGTCCTTGGACCTTCCTCCTGAGGACACTGGGAGCCATGGCAGGGATTAGAGCAGGGGTAGGGGGCAGGTTTGTGCTTTGGGAAGATTCCTCTGACTGTGAGAAGGGAGATTGGGGGTTGCTTGCGGTGGAGGAGGGCTGCTTAGGAGATAGAAGTACCCCCTGTGGGAGCAGGGGGAGAAGGAGGTGTGCAGGAGACCTGGTCCCCCAGGTCCAGGCAAGGAGTGAGATGGAGAGGGTAGAGGAGCAGGTGTGGGGGACAATTGTGGGGTCATTTTGGATACAGTGAGTATGAGGCACCCAGGGGGACATCTGGGGGGAAATGGACCACAGGACACTCAGACTGGGGAGAGGGGCTGCTGGATGCACACCTGGGGGTGCTTTAGGAAAACCCTGAGGCTGCAGGGGAGGGAGACAGGCAGCCTTAGAAACAGGACATTCCAGGCTGAGGAGGAGGCGGGTAGGGAGAGGAGGCCAGAAGCTCCGGAAGCCTCAGGCCCAGGGTGGAGAGGGGGGAGCGTGACGAAGAGACAGGGGACAGGGACCCTGGTGTCATTGGTGACCTGCCCTCCTGTCCCTTCCCCAGAAGGGAAACCCTGTGCTGAAGTTTGTGCGCAACGTGCCCTGGGAATTTGGTGACGTGCTCCCTGACTACGTGCTGGGCCAGGGCACCTGTGCCCTTTTCCTCAGGTGAGCGCTGGGGGAGTGTGGGGGCTGCCCACCCTCTCGCGAGGGCACCCCACGAGGCCTGGGGGAGTCTGGGAGGACCGTGCTCCATGTTCTGGGCCATTTGCTGGGAGCCCGCCTGGCCCGGACAGCCCTGAGCCTGGCTGCGGGCCCGTGTGGGAGGAGGGGGGCCTTGGCTCAGGGTGCCCATGGCAGCAGGGGCTGGGGGCCTGGACTCCTAGATCTGAGGGAGGGAGGGGGCTGGGGGCCAGGGCAGTGAAGCACCCAGGGCTCCCACCAGAGCTGGGCGGCCCCGGGTTCAGATCCCCGCTGTGCCACTTCCGGGGAGGGTGACCGTGGGCCAGTCACCTGAGCCTCTGACCCTTGGCTCCCAGCAAAGTGGGAGTAGAGAAGGGCCGTTCCGGCCTCCCCTTAGCTCCCTGCCCTGCCCCCCCCAGCCTCCGCTACCACAACCTCCACCCAGACTACATCCATGAGCGGCTGCAGAGCCTGGGAAAGAGCTTCACCCTGCGGGTCCTGCTCGTCCAGGTGGACGTGGTAAGCAGGGGTCGGTCCCCGCCGGCCTCACTGTTCCCATCTGTGAAATGGAAGTGTTGGGCTTGGTGGGAGCAGAGTGGACTGCGTGGCTTTCCATCTAGTTCTCTCCAAGGAGAAATGCGAGTTAGAACCTCAGGGAAAACCATTTTTTTCACATCTCAGGCTGACCTGTGTGGGTGAGGAGATGGGAGGGTAAAATGATCCCTCTCTTCCTTTCCCACACCCCTTTCAAGTAGCCGCATCTCTCCACCCCCTAAATATCCCTTGAATCTGTCTCTTCGTCCTTCCCCACAGCTGCGGTCCCCATCCAGGCCCCCATTCTCTCCTGCCCCAGCCTCCTTCCTGGTCTATAACTTTTAGCCTCTATCATTCCTGTCCCTGCATCTGCCCCGGGGAGCTTCCTAAAGCGTCAAACTGACACCATCCCTCCCTGCTCAAAACTGTTCCATGGCTCCCCAGTGCTCTCAGGAGAAAGCTCCCCTCCCCACCATGGCCCTGTGTGACCTGACCCACCCAACCCTCCAGGCTGGTCTCTTAAACTTCTAAGCTCTCACCTCTCATTTCCTTTCTTCCCCTTTTGCATGAACTGCAATTCCTCAAGCCCCTTTTCCCCTTCCATCCTTTGCACATGCTGTTCCTTATGTCTAGAATTCCCTTTTCTGCTCTCCTTTGCCCCGCTCACTGCTTCTGTCCTCATTCAGGTCCCAGCTCAGATGCCCCCTACTCCAGGAAGCGTTCCCTGACTGCTTCATGCTGGCTTTCCCCGGTCCCCTGATTCCCAGTCCCATCCCTGCCCACTTTGGGTCCTCCCTGTCTGGGGCTGGGTCCATCTACCCCACCTGACTATAAGCCCTAGGGCTGGGGCTGTCTTGATCATTGTTGTGTCTCCAGCATAGCCCCAGTAGGCACTCAGAGAATGGGGGTTGAGTGAGAAGCCCTTACTTCCTTGCCCTCTCCCAGATTTCTAATTCAGATTTTCTTCTTCCCCCAGAAAGATCCTCAGCAGGCTCTCAAGGAGCTGGCCAAGATGTGTATCCTGGCCGACTGCACCCTGGTGTTAGCCTGGAGGTAAGCTAGTGGGGACCTCCCTTCCCATCCCACCCCATCCTATCTCAGGCTCCAGCCGGATTCCATCATCACCATTCCCTTCCATGAACTCCCTGGTTGAGCCTGGTCCAGGTGCTGCCTCCCTCTGTGCCTCAGTTTCCTCATCTGTAAAATGGGGACCTTAATATTTTTCTGGTAGGGCTGTAGGCACCAAAGCAGGGGTTGCAGATCAAAGCCCCAGGACTGTACCAGGGCACTTACGAGTTAGTCATAAAGCTGGCTGAGTATTTAATTCCCTGTCTAGGTTTCTAAAGGCCATTTAGATTGGCTCTCCATTTAGAAAAACAATCTATCCCTCTGTCATGGGACATACAAAAGTAAATCCTTTAAACATAAAAAGGCAAAACTCTAATGAAAGTAGTACAAGAAACGTTATAGGAGCATATTTTTTGTTTAATTTTTATTCCCCCAGGGGCAGGAAAAGGATTCCAAAGCGAGATACAAAATGCTGAAGGAAAAGGGAAACATTTGACTGACTTGAGAAAATTAAAATTTAAAAACTTAGATAGATGTAAGAGATACTGTAAATAAAGGTAAAAGACAAGTGCTGAACTAAAAAAAAAAACAAAACTTCCTATATATATAAGAAAGAGTTAAGATCCCTAATTTATTTTTATCTGCAAGTCAAAAGGAAAAAGACAACTCAATTTTTTTTTTTTTTTTGTCTAAGATTCTTTTTTGTTTGTTTTTTGTATGCTTTGCGATGGAGGTCACATTTCATTCTTTTCCATGTGAATTACCCGTTATCACAGTACCATTTGTTGAATGTTTTTTTTTTGTTTGTTTTTTGTAGTATGTGGACTGGGAATCAAACCCAGGTCTCTGCATGGTAGGTGAGCATTCTACCACTTAACTACCCATGCACCCCTAAGATTCCTTAAAACATTTTTTTTTTAATTAGAGAACTTGTCGATTTACAGAAAAATCATGCAGAAAATAGAGTTCCCATATTAAAAAAAGGTGTTGTTTCTAACAGGCAGGTCACAGAAAATGCAGGTTGCCAAAGACACATGAAAAAAATTACCAAGCATTTAAGTTATCAGGAGAAAAGTAGATTTAAACAACACGAGGTGACATTTTTTACTGTTAATTTGGCAAAAATATCCAGATGGATTATATACAGGGTTGGCTAATGTGTGATGCAGTGGGCAAACGGTGGAACCAAACAGTACCATGTTTTCATTTATATATATAAAATAATGAGATGTGTTTATGAACAGATATCTTATAAAAGATTCAGCAGTTAGTGCATGCTGCTTTTCTTTTTAAAGATGTATTATATTCAAAACCTTTAGAGCAGGCCACGGTGGCTCAGCAGGCAGAGTTCTCACCTGCCATGCCAGAGACCTGGGTTCGTTTCCTGGGCCTGCCCTTGCAAAAAAAACCAAACAAACCTTTAAAAGCTCCATGTTTCTTGATAATGGGAAGTTGACTATGAAGCTTCACCCAGTTATTTTCTTGCTCTTGGAAAAACAGTGTTTTTGGTTTTCCTCCCTCTCGAACTCAGGCTAAATATTCTACCAAATTCTCTTCCAGAATAGCTGACTTAAAAAAAAAATAAAGCTTCTAAGTGCCACATAGGGTCTTGAGCATTTCCCAAAGGTTGACTCATTTAACACCCTGAATGTTATAGCCTTTGCCCCATTTTACACATGAGGAAACTGAGGCCAGAGAGGTAGAATCCCTTGCCCGGGGTTACCCAGATAAACCCAGCAGGCCAGGTTCTCAAGCTCTGACCCTTAGCCAAAAAAGATGTGTACATAAGGGATAGGTTTGGCAGGGGGTACCGCCAGAGGGCTTTCATTTTTCTAGACATAAGAGCTTGGAACTTTCAGAGTGCCGGCTATTATTACTACCATAATAAAAGTAGTTTAAACCATGACACCTCACCCCCATCCTGGCTAACCCAAGTGCCCTCTCCTTCCAGCCCCGAAGAGGCCGGGCGGTACCTGGAGACCTACAAGGCATATGAGCAAAAGCCTGCAGACCTCCTGATGGAGAAGCTGGAACAGGACTTCGTCTCTCGGGTGAGGCTGCTCCACTGCTCTCCCGGGTGTCTCCCGTCCCTGCTTGTGTCTCCCCCAGCTCCTGGGTGGGAGGCTTCAGTTGTTTTTTTTTTTTCATGGGCAGGCACCGGGAATCAAACCCGGGTCTCCAGTATGGCAGGCAAGAACTCTGCCTTCTGAGCCACTGTGGCCTGTCCGGGAGGCTCGTTTTGATCTCAAGTCCTGTCCATTCATCCTCTGGGCGTCTCTAGCCTGGGTTCCTCCCCCACCCCCCGCAGCTTCACCCCCTCCAATCCCATCCCAGCCAGACGTCTCTCTAAGCACAAATCTGACCCTGCCCTTCCATGGCTCCCCAGTGCTCTTGGGTTAAGCCTAGCCTCCCATCTTGTCCTGTCTCACCCTGGCAGCCCCAACACCACTGTCCTTCCAGCCCTCGTTTGCTCCTCTAAGCATTTGCTCTCAGCTCTAGTGCTCCCTCTTTCAGGAAGTCTTCCTTGATTCCCTGGCTGATCAGGTGACCACTCCCACAGCTCTGCCCACTCTGGGTCACCACTGCCAGGGACAGGTCTGTCTCCCAAGCTGGACTGGGAGCCCTGAGAGGGCAGGGCCAGGGCCATCTCGGTCACCACCAGGTCCCCAGCACTCAGTAGGTGCTTGGGGAGTGTTTGCTGAGTGAACCTGACTTCAGTGATTGGGTAATAGTGAGGGACACTGCACTTTGTCTTTCCTGGGGCTTCTGAGACAAGATAGGCTGGAGCCACAAGGGCTTATCTACAGCTCCCGAGTCTGAAGCTCTTACTTTGTGCTAAGCCCATCAGCTCAACAACCAAGGAGACAGCCGCCCCCATGGGGGAGGTTCTCTCACCCTCCTCTCCTGAAGGTGAAGAAGGGTTGTCCACAGTCAGACAGAACCTGGGTATGAGCTGGGCAGTGTTCTTAGCTGCATCTCAGTGGATGGCCACGGCTGCCCTTGAGGTGGGGCCCCATTTCCAGAAAACAGAGGCCCCAGAGGTCATTCCCTTGCCTTGTGTCTCACAGGGAGGGAGCGCTGGGGAAGTCAGGTCCAACTCCAGAGCCTACAGCCTTCCCCTGCTCCAGCTCCCTCACATAAATGCCATTTATTTTCTAGTTGGGGATCACTCTGAGATGACCTTTTAATCAGTAAAAAAAAAAAAGCATTTACTGAGCACCTCGCACCTCCTGCCTGCCTTCCTAGGAGAGCTCTGTCTTGCTCTGCTTTCTTCTCCCAAGTCGCCTCTCTTTACCCCTCCCCTTCCAGGTGACCGAATGTCTGACCACTGTGAAGTCAGTCAACAAAACAGACAGTCAGACGCTTCTGGCCACTTTTGGGGTAAGGAGTGACTCCCCTGCCTCGCAGGCTTTTTTACCCTCTTACCTTTCCTAGGAAGCCCCACAATAACCTTGCTTCTCCCTGCCCAGCTGCCAATCCCCTAGGCTCGCCTGCTCTCCCTCAGGCCTCACCTCCTCCCAGGAATATCTTGGGGTTTTGTGCTCACTTGCCCTGACCCCTCGTTTCCACCTTCCTCAGTCTTTGGAACAGCTCATAGCTGCATCGCGGGAAGATCTGGCCTTATGCCCAGGCCTGGGGCCCCAGAAGGTAAGCGCTCTGGGACGGACTTAAGGAGTCACAGGTAGGAGGGGCCCCAAATTAACAGGACTTCAGGTCCCCAAATTGTAAGGTTTCAGAAGGCCCACAATTCCCCTCCTGCAGATGGGGGAAACTAGGCCCAGAGGGGGTGCGGGCTAGCCGTATCTCACAGCCACTGTGAGACAGATTCTAGATTGGGCTACTTCCTTCCTACCCCCAGAACCTCCTCCAGGCTAGGAGAAAAAAGAACCAAAAGCCCATTATCCAGCTGTACCAAACAAATGGCTCATTTAATGACTGGTTCCTCATTTCTTTCTCCCTTCCGCCCAGGCCCGGAGGCTGTTTGATGTCCTACACGAGCCCTTCTTGAAAGTGCCCCCATAACCCCAACTGCCAAGGAGGCCCAAGTGTAATAATAAAGCATTTTTCCTGGTCCAGGTTTCTGCTGATTGTGTCACTTGGGAGAGGGATCTTCTCTGGCTCTCGCCTTCAGATGCCTCACTGGCTACCTTCAGCTCTTCTTTACAGCTGTCAGTTTCCCAGGCCACTATACAGGATCCTGCTGCAACTTCTTCTTCCGTTTCTTCTTCTGTCCTGCTGTGGCCAGGTCCACCAGCTCCAAATTCAGCAGTGGCTCTGGCATCTCTTCCTGGCTGCTTTCCTGGTCCTGCTTCTTCCTCTTCTTAGTGGATGCTAGAGCTGGCTTGGCCTCAAGCTTACCCTCATCTGGCAGTTCAGGCTCTACCATCTTCTCTTGTGGGTAAATCATCTCAGTCCCTGGCTCTATCACTTTATGGCCTCTTTCTTTCTTCCTCTTTTTCTTGGTGGATGCCGGAGCTGCCTGCGGCTTAATGTCACTTGGCAGTTCAGGCTCTGCCACCTCTTCTTGCGGCCTTACCTCCTCGGTCCCTGGCTCCATCACTGCTTTTGGACACTTTTCTTTCTTCCTGCTCTTCTTGGTGGATGCCAGAGCTGCCTGGGCCTGAGGCTCAACTTCACTTGGCTGTTCAGGCTCCATCACCTCCCTGTGAAGCGCCACAGGTCTCATCTCTGGCTCCATAATCACTTCGTACCCCTTTTCTTTTTTCTTTTTCACAGAGGGCAATGGAATGGCTTCTTCCTGTGGTTCCACCTTTACCTGTAGCTGAGACTCAGCTATCATCAGCTCCATTGGTTCAATCCCTTCTGTGCCCCCCTTTTGCCTCTTCCTCTTCTTGGTGGGGGGTAGGACCATTTCTTCCAGAGGCTCAGTTTTAATGACAAGTCCCAACACTGTCTTTTCTTCTGGCTTCAACATTCCCATTTCTGGCTCAACTGTTTCTGTCCTTTTGGGCTTCTTTCTTTTCTTGTTAGTGGATGGGAACAGCACTCCCAGAGGCTCCAACATCTCAGCTGTGGGCTCTGTCACCTCCGCCTCTTGCAGCTGCTGCTTTTTCTTCTTCTTTTTCCTCACACTCATGTCATGGGGATCCACCTCAAGGACCCCGTGCCCATTCACTGCCTCCTGAGGGACTGAGGTCTCTGGCATCTGTTTCTTCTTTTCCCTCTTCTCAGAGGTCATTGTCTTCAGTGACAAGGGTGACCCAGGCCCTGTGATGGGTGGGCTGCCTCCAAAGGCACAGAACCGAGGCCTCAGGCCCAGGGGGATCTGTGGTGGGGGGCTGGCTGGAATGGGCTGCAAAGTCCCTGGTGGGGTTTCTTGGGGACCCTCAAAGATTCTCAGGCTTCCCCGGGCGGCAGGGGCACAGGTCAGTTCACCTCCAGCTTCAGCTGAGGGGGCCAGCAATGTTGCTTCTTCGGCCTGGGGGCCACTGCTGCTGAGGACACGGTAGCGGTGCCGCTTGCCTGCCAACTTACCCTTCACAATCTGGGAGCCAGACAGAGGCACCAGGCGGCCATTGAGGCTGAGGAGAGAAAGGGGGAGGGCAGAGGCTCAGTCAGATTCTTTAGGTGGGACAGGGAGAAGGGGCTAAGAAGTGTCATTTTGGGGTCCTTCTGGAAGGCACCTCTAAATCTGCCCGATGTTCAGCTTCTAGAGTGGGGAGTATTACAGGAAGATGATGTGGGCACCCTACTCACCAGTTTGGGTCGAAATCTGCAGGAGCCCGGATGAGCCATAACTCTGTATCTGGGCCTGTCAGCGCCTCCAAGGAGATATGTGGGGGTTCTGAGGTGGGGCGTATGGCAGCAAAGTTCGGGGGACAAGAAAACCGAGCAGCACCTGCAGGAGAAGGGGGTCTGTTGGCACTTTTCTGCTGGCTCAGTTCCCCAGGGCTCCTTTCGGTCCACCGGTCCCAAACTTTTTGAGTAACCTCATTACCCTCACCCCGGTCTCCCTTCTCTGCCCACCTGTCGCCGCAGGCGCCCCTATCTCCACCAATCCCACCACAGGGGCACCCTTCTCTCCTCCCGTACTGCCCGCAAGACTCTCTCCGCCCAAATCCCCGCTCCCTCAAGAGATGCTCCCTCTCCGCCAGTCCTGTCCGCAGCGATAGCTTTTCTCCGCCCGAACTCTCCCGGGGCCCCCTTTGTCTTCCCGCCAGTCCACCCTCCGCACCCTGTCGGCCCACTCTGCAGCCGCTCACCGCCGGGCTCGGCTCCCGCCATCCCAGGACCCATGCTTCCCGTGGACCCCGCAGCTAGAGCTGCAGAGGCCTGCCGCCGACCACGTGGAACCGGAGGGGTGGGGCCTCATCCGGGAGTGTCCTTGTGGTGCGGGTACGCGGGGGCCGTGCCTCTCAGCCTGCTGGCCCTGTGAGCAGAGCCGAGGGAAATTTCCACCTGTGGAGAGCGGGAAATCTGGAGAAACAACGTTTTCCGAAAATCCGCTCCCGAAAGGAGCTGGTTCACGGTTCGACAGAAGCCAAGCCTGTAGGGACTCCCCCACCAGTCTCCCAGACATGATTTGCCCCAACGTCGCCTTAAAGGAACAGCCACACAATAAAACTCATCTCTTAAAGAGACAGGAAGATCGATTGGTCTGAGTTCTTAGAGAGGTAAGAGTCCTCGTTAGCGGGTTTGTGCTTGCAGTGTTACAATCCCTTCAGAGGAGACCCAAATGCCTCGGACATTAAAAACTCGAGTGGGAAAGATGGTAAAATGGAGGAATGGGGGTAAGCCCCCCCGAGGTCTTCCGCACTCCAGGGGAGCGGGAAAACCACCGAGAGGAAGGACCAGGGGGAGGGGCCTGGGGTACAGGGGGCGGGACCTGGGATCCGGGAGCTGGAAACGCTTGGGGCGGAGAGGGCTGAGGGGCGGGGCCGTAGATCAAATGAGCACTGTAGATACCCCCGTGCATTTAATCTCCCGCATGGGAACGTTCCCAACGGAGAGGGGTTGTGAACCCTGGCCCGGGCCCGTGTAAACACCTCCACGTGGGCGTGGATTTTCGGGGACGCAACTGCGCCCCTTTACACGGGGACCGCACCGCGTGGGGCGGAGGGCGGAGCCGCGGGACGGCGTCTAGACAGGGTGACCTGACTGCATTCCTGGCCGGTGTGTCAGCTCCGCTCCCCGCCCCCTCTGCCGAGATTTCGGATCCTACTCCCAGTTTTGGGGTACCCTCCTTCCTAGGACGGAATCGGCTTTCCAGAGCGGAGGGAGGGCCTGGGGAAGGGGAAGGGGAAGGGCTTCCTCCCCGGAGCATCTCCACACAGTTCCCACGCGTGGGCGAGACACGGGGGCGCCGCCCCTGCGGGCTGCAGGACTACAATTCCCAGAGGATCCGAGGCGGGGCGCGCCCACGTCGGCCGCGGAAGATACTGGGTATTGTAGTCCCAGCTTTGGACTTTGAGCGCCGAGGCTCTGAGATCCAACCCGCCTTTTTTTTTTTTTTCACCGACGGGGATTTTGAGACTCAGAGACGAAAGAGGACATTGACTTAGCGAGGGCCTCTTCTCGCCTTAGACGCGGGACGTGTGACTCTCCACCAGCCTCCAATCTTCTACGCCGTTGGTGGTGTCCAAATCTTCACTCAGAAAGGAGAAAACTGAGCCTGGAGGGAGGGGATGGGGGCTCTGGAGTCTGTCTCCTGTAGCCAACAGGGAAGTAGGACTCTCGGGTCCGCCCCTGCAACTTCCCTGGTCAGGTGGCTCCCGACTGCTGGGCCTCACCCTTCCTGTCTGTGAAATGGACTTCAGCTGAATCCAAATGGGAACGTCTCATTCTGCGTCCTGTCCCTCCGGGACTACAAGTCCCAAGGTGCTCGTGGAGACCCCGGCTCCCCCTCCTCTCCCGGGCCTGCCTCCCTCCAGCCGAAGTCACGTCGTCTAACCTGTTCCCCGCGCCCGCCCCGCCCCGTCCCGTCCTCCGCTCCCCGCAGCCGGAGCTGGAGCCGGAGCCGGAGTAAGCCCCCCGGTGCCAGGATCTGCCCCGGAACCGTGAGTTCCACCCCCTGGGGTCCAGCGGATCGGGAGGAGCCAGATGTCCGAGTCCCTGGGAGGACTGGGAGGGGACTTGGACTCCGAGTCCCGGGGCGGATTTGGGGGTGCGCAGACGCCTGGTCCCTGGAAGGACAGAACTCAAACGCCTGCCTTACTGGGCGGAAGGAAAGTGGATTCGGATGCCTAAGTTCTTGGAACGGAGATTTCGGAAGGCTTGGACCCGGGGAGATGTTGAAGCTGGGACCCCTGAGTCCCAGGAATGGGGGCTCTCGGAGTCTGAGTTCTTGTGTAGAACTGGGGTCGCTGATCCTTGAGCCTTGGGGTCAGATTCCTGGGGCTCTGGAATGTGCGGCTATCCCTGCCCGCCCTCCAGAAGGTTTCGACTGAGCCTCTAGGTCTTTGAGCAGAATTAAGGGTGGGGTGGAAATAATGGAACCTTGGTTTGAAATGGAGCAGGACTAGGACCCAGGGTCCCTCCAAAGACTCTGTCCTGGCGTCCCCCCACCACCTCCCACTTCCTGGGCTTGGGGTGGGGGCCATGCTGGGGCAGCTCTCCAACCTCCTCTGTGCCGCTGCCTGAAACCCAACATGTCATTAACCGGGGTGTCAGACCTGCCTGACCAGAGGAGGGACCTCCTCCCCAGGGCGCCCTCTGGTGGGGTTGAGGGCCTTCTAGTACCCCATGGGGGTCTGAAATATCTGGGGTTTACAGAGGGTGTTCTAGAATCCAGGGCAGAATTCCAGAATGTGATGGTGGGTTCTGCGGGGCTTCCATGGCTGGACACTTCTCCATTACACAGAGAAGAAAGGGTAAACTGAGGCTGCTAGAGGTAACAGCAGAGTTGGAGTGGTTGGGATTTGGTGTCTCTTCCTCTGCAATTCCCTGGGGGACAGGATGATTAATCTTTTTCGTAGGGCACCTTGTCCTGACCCTGAGGTGAGAAATGTCACCTCCACCCCCATCCTTCTGACCTGAGGTAGTGTGGGAGGAACAGAGGCTAATTCTGGAAGTGTCTATCTGTCCTTGAGGCTGGAGGAGGGCAGAGCCCGGCACCTCCCTCTGTCTGTCTCCCCTCCTCTCCACCTCTATTTGTGCATCATGTGGGGATGGGGGTATTAAACAAGGGGGGTGGGGCAGGGGGTTCTGATGAGACAGGAGGGAGTACTTCCCAAGAGCAGTTGGTGATAGCCTGAGATGAAATTAAAAATAATAACCATGGCTTGCCAAGGCAGGGCTCACAGCGTGCCAGGTCCAGGGCTGGTGCCAGTTTCCACGAGGCAGTCAGCATGGTTCCCATTGTCCACAAATGAAGTCTCAGGAAATGGTCCTAGTCTCACTGCAGATTAGGTTTGCTGACCCCAAGGAATGACTCCTCCCTACCTTCAGTGGGGAAATTCCCCCCCCCCCATTTAATACACCCCTCCCCAAATGATGCACAGATAGGGGTAGAGAGAAGGGGAGACAGACAGAAGGAGGTGTCCTGGAATTCCTTCTGTCTGGAATCTCCCGGGGCTGTCTCTGCCCCTGTTCCTGAGTATTTGGGGTGATCACTGGCTGGAAGTCAGGAAGGTACCAGGAGAGTTTAGGATTTTGAAATCAAAGGGCTCAGAAGGGCCTTATGGGGGAAGGGAATTACTTTGGGTCTTGAGTTCTCTGTCTGAGTCAGCCCCTGTGTTATCTTAATGAGCAGCCCAGGAAGATAGGTCATCAACCATCCTATATGTGTACCTTATGTCATGCTGTGCACTCTTCAAAGCACTGTCCCTAAATGATGCCACATGAGCCTCACAATCCTGAGGGAAGGTGTTAATTCCTTCGTTATGCACCATGAGGAAACTGAGGCACAGAGATGCTAAATAACCAGACCAGGTAGAGGCTTGGAGAGGGGAAGGCCCCTGCCAGTTTCACAGAAATCCATGGATGGGAAACCAGGACCCAGAGAGGGTGGGGCCTCTCCCAGGGCGGTTCTGCTGGGGCAGAGCTGTGGGATGCCAATGGGGTGTTCCCAGCCCAGCCTGATGCATGACCTTGTTCCTGCTGAGGATGACTCCTCCAGGAAGGCCCCAGGATCCTTAACCCTAAAGAAGCTGGCCTAGGTGTAGGGGAGACTGGGGGAGGCAAGCTACAGTTAGAGGGGAGGGTGGAACGGGAGCTGGGTTTGGAGGGGCCCCTGGGGGAGAGAACCTGGAAGAGGAGGACAGGGGCCTGAGAGCAGAGGTCCCCGCAGCCCCCATGGCCCGCCCTCATACCCTGCTTGGCCCCCTCCCCTGCCGCGGGAGGTGTCGCACCTGCCCAGGCCGGCAGCGCATTCCCAGGGCCTGAGCTCAGGCGCCATTGGGTTGGCCTGGCGGGATTGGCTGTGACTCAGGGGAGTCCCCTGGTGGCCTCGACACCCCCTCCTTGCACACCTGCCCCCGGGATCACCCTCTTCCCAGGGTTGGCATTTCCTTAGAGGCAGGGGATATTGGCATGGAATCTGATAATCATAGAAATTTGGGAATCATAGAATCCCCAAAAGAACGGTTAGAATGTTAGCATTGGAGACTGCGTAGAATTGTTCAATTTGATATTTTAACAGATACTTAGAATGTTTCCTGTGTATTCTTCTGAGGTTCTAAAAACTCCAAGTTTTGAGTCCTTCAAGTCTCTACTTTCTGAGGCCTCGGTTCTCAGAGCCCTGAATCCCCCTAGCACCTTCTGGCCAGATGGGTCCTCACAGGAAGCTCCGGAGGTGGATTGTTATTTATCCCCATTTACAGATCAGGCAACCAAAGCACGAGGAGACAGTGGTGTGGCCAGATTTGGACCCTCTGAGTCCGGCTTCATTATTTGAACTCTTACCCACCCCACTCTACCATTTAACCACCTAGACTGTTAGGCCAGTGGAATCCTGGAACCGAACCTGGCTTAGGAAGACTTAGAATGCAGGGATGGCCAAATCAGAGAATTCCAGAATGTTTCCAAGACAGACTCTTGGACTCAGAACTTTCAAGCACGAGAATCTCAAGATGAGTGTTTTAGGCTATAGAGAACTTTAATTAGAGTCTCATAGTTCTTACAAGTTCAGAATATAGACCTCTTAGAGATTGAAGGGGCCTCTGAGAATTACTGGCTTGCCTCCTCTTTCAGTGTTGGGGAAACTGAGGCCTGAGGAGTGGAGGTGACTCTTTGCCCAAGGTTGCATATTCCCAACACACCCAGATGAGCCGCCAGCCCCAACAGTTCTGTTCCCATGGCTTCCCAGACAGAGACAGGTGTCAGCATGCCCCAGCCCGCCCAGCTGCCCACGCCTGCACCGCCTCAGCTAAGCGGTCTGTCGACGACGCAGAGGAGAAGGGGCAGAGCTGGCGGGCGTGGCAGCTGCCATAGGGATGGCACTGGCCTGACTGGTTCCTGGTGGCCTGGCTCCCTCCTACTGGACTGGTGACCACAGCCACCCATCTGCCCCTAGCCGTCTCTGTTTCTTCTAACACTGCATCAGTGGAAGCCAGGGCTGTCCCCTAGACGGGGACTCTGGGGAAAGAAAGCTGAGCAGTCACTGTCCTCTGGGACCACTACCACCCCCGCCCTTGCCACAACCAGTCTGGTTGAGTTGACCCAATATTACAAGTAAGATCCGGGTGTGGAACCCAGTATTGCCAACTTCTTCGTGGATGACCTTGAACAAACCTAGCTGAGCCTCACTTGCTTGCTAGGCTGGTTTTGATCTTGGATTCATGTACTGGGAACTTCATACAATTCCAGGAGGTCCTATATTTTTGTTACATTAGAGCCCAAGCAGCTGGCACAAGAATTGGCACAATCATTGTTTTAAAATATCCTTAGCATTCAGCCCAGCACCTCCTGGTCCCTACTAGGCATTCAGTAATTGATAGTGATTATTCTTACATCCTGGTTGCACTGCAAAGCCTGGCACATAGTTGGGGATCAATTGATAATTGGGGAAGGAATGATTTAAGTCTTATCAGATCTAAGGTGGAGAGATGGACAAGGACCTAAGTTGAAAGAGTGCAGTCTAGAGCCTTCTAATTTGAATATCTAGGTGGTGTAGGAACGGGGCTTTGAAGGAGTTGGCATTTCCCGGCTGGGGAAGTGGTGGGGCATGGTGCTTCCAGTGGAAGGAACTTGGAGCATTAAGGCGCTGGCCCCGCAGTCAGACAGGTCCCGCTCTTCACTGCCTCCAGTCCTCTGCGGGGCGGCGTCTGAAAGGCTTCCCCCCGCCCCCCTCGCCACCCCCGCAGGCGTCCCGCTCGGGCCGGCACCATGGACAGCGAGGCATTCCAGAGAGCGCGGGACCTTCTGGACCTGAATTTCCAGTGTGAGCTGGGGTAGGGGGCGGGGCCTTCAGGGGCGGGGCTCGCGGGGGCGGGGGCTCTGCCCGGAGGCCCTGTCCCGACCGCCACTCCCGCCCGCTTAGCGCTGGCAATGAAGCACATGGACCTGAAGCAGATGGAGTTGGACACAGCGGCGGCCAAGGTGGACGAACTGACCAAGCAGCTGGAGTCGCTGTGGTCAGACTCGCCGGCACCTCCAGGCTTGCAGGCCGGAGCACCCTCCAGGGTGAGCCTGCTCGCCCTGGCCCCCACCCTGGCTCCCAGAGTCAGCTTCTTGCCACACCTTAGAGTCCAGAGGCTTGGATTTCAGACAAGGGTTCCTCAAACGGTCGCACAAGTTGTGGGCTATTCGAAGACACTTGAAAGAGAGGGTCAGTGGACACCCGGAAGGAAAGTAGCCTTCTAAGTGGCACAGAGGCACTGTCTGGGCTATCTTAAGACCTGCTTTCAGGGCCCTCTCCCTAACGATGGCCTTTTTTGACCCTCCACAGACCTCTGTCTCTTTTCACCCCTCAATGGTCCTGCCTCCCTCACAGCTGCCCCGGTACAGCTCCAGCCCGGTCCCTGAGCCCTTGGGCAGTCGTGGGTCCCCCCGGAAATCGGCCGCCGACGGCGCAGACACCGCGTTCGGACGTCCAGAGAGCACCCCGGCCCTGCTCCCTTTCAGCCCGCTGTCCCCCAAGGGCCGGCCGTCATCGCCGCGCACCCCGCTCTACCTGCAGCCAGATACCTACGGCAGCCTGGACCGCGCGCCCTCGCCCCGGTCCCGCGCCTACGAAGGCGCCGGCAGCCCCCTGGGCCGTGCGCCCTCCCCGCGGCCGGGGTCGGGCCAGCTCCGCCAGCAGGGGCCTCCCACGCCCTTCGACTTCCTGGGCCGCGCCGGCTCCCCGCGCGGCAGCCCTCTGGCCGAGGGGCCCCAGGCCTTTTTCCCCGAGCGGGGGCCCTCGCCGCGCCCCTCGGCGGCTGCCTACGACGCGCCGTCGGCCTTTGGGGGCCCCCTGCTGGGCGCCGGCGGCAGCGCCTTCGCACCGCCTCTGCGTGCGCAAGGTGAGTGAGGGGCCGGGGCTTGGGGTGGGAGCAGTGGGGGGTGGGGTGGGGCGGAGGCAGCCTCCCCAGCCTCCCCCCACATCCTTACTCGGAACCTCGCTCCAGACGACTTGACGCTACGCCGGCGGCCTCCTAAAGCCTGGAACGAGTCCGACCTGGACGTGGCCTACGAGAAAAAGTCTTCGCAGACAGCGAGCTATGAGCGTGAGGGATGGGAGGCCGGCGGCGGCGGGAGAGGGGACGAGGAAGCGGGAAGAGAGGTGTCCCCTAAATCTTAACGCTTCCGCCTTGCAGGCCTGGACGTCTTCGCGCGGCCGGTCTCGCCGGGCCTGCAGCTGTTGCCCTGGAGAGAGAGC
The DNA here is from genome assembly GCF_023851605.1 of Tamandua tetradactyla. Taxonomy (NCBI): domain Eukaryota; kingdom Metazoa; phylum Chordata; class Mammalia; order Pilosa; family Myrmecophagidae; genus Tamandua; species Tamandua tetradactyla. The sequence continues at coordinate 15,605,309 of NC_135342.1, forward strand.
AGCCTGGATGGGCTAGGAGCCACTGGCAAGGTGAGGCGAGGAAGAAGCGGGGGCGGGAGGGGAGGGCAATGAACCGGGTCACGGTCAGCCTTCCCCTTCCCCACACGCTTCCTTCTGCATCCTGGATTTCTACCCCTTCCCTGACCCCCTTCCTTTGCCCTCACTCCCGCTGGTTTCCCCTACCTCCTCCTCCCCCTTCTTACCATCTGCCTTCCCCTCCCTCCTCCTTACTTCCCATCTTTCTCCCACCCGACTGCTCTTCCATTCCCTCCTTCCCTCTTTCTCTCCCTCAGGACAATCTCACCAGCGCCACCTTGCCCCGCAACTACAAGGTCTCCCCTCTGGCCAGTGACAGACGTTCGGATGTGGGCAGCTACCGCCGCTCATTGGGCTCGGCGGGGCCGGGAGGCACTTTGCCTCGCAGCTGGCAGCCTGTCAGCCGCATCCCCATGCCCCCTGCCAGCCCCCAGCCCCGCAGTGCCCCCCGCCAGCGCCCCATCCCCCTCAGCATGATATTCAAGCTGCAGAATGCCTTCTGGGAGTATGGGGCCAGCAGGGCCATGCTCCCTGGCTCGCCTGTCTTCACCCGGGCACCCCCCCCTAAGATGCCCCCCCAGCCTCAGCCACCCCCCCAAACTCAGCTTTCCCCTCAGCACCAGCCCCAAGCACAGCCCCAGCCCCAGCCTCTGTCCCAGCCTCAACCACCTGCCCCTGCCCCTGCCCCTGCCCCAGCCCCAGCCCCCCAAGCCCCCCAACAGACATGGCCCCCTGCAAACGAAGGTAAGACAGTAGTGAGGGCCCCAGAGGACTGGGCGATGGGAGGACAAATGGCCAGGGACCAGACCAGAGGGCATGTTATCCAGGTCAAAGTGTTTCATGGAACTGTCCTTGCAGAGAGAGCTAGGTCAGATGAGCTTGGCAGCTTGCTCATTTGCTAGGAATAGCACAGTGATTAAGCATGGTTCCTGGAGTCCGACTGCCTGGTTCCATGCTGTGTGACCTTGGGCAAGTCACCTAACCTCTCTGGACTTCAGTTTATTGAGCATAAAAGGGGGAATAATGATAGAACCTTCCTTATTGGGATATAGAATTAGATTTCTTAATTCATACAAAGACCTTCAAACAGGGCCTGACTCCTGGTAAGCAACTTGAAGAGAATGGGACAGAGAGGGGAGACCATCAAGGGACAGGATTCTAACCCCAGCAGGCATTTTCTATGGGAGACAGAGATGCTAAGAGAGGAAATTCTCAGACTCTTGGAAAGTCAAGACCATCATGGTTGATAGGAGCATAAATTCTGATTCTGGAGACAGACAGGCTCAATCGAGCTCAAATCCCAACTTTGGGCCAACTTGCTCTCTCTGAGACTCAGTTTCCCTTTCCATAATGTGGAGACAATGGTGGTATCTACCTCACAAGATAGTGGTGAGAATTCAATAAGACAGCCTGTAAAGCACCAGGTGCATGCCAGGTACTCAACAAATGGCGAGTATCATTCTTTTATATTATTCACAGCCCAGGGAAAACATAGCCCAGAGAGGGCAAGGAACTGTTATGAAGCCACACAGCAAATCAAGGTGTTGGATGCAGGTCCTGGAAGTTGGGAGGAAGGAGACTTGGGGTGGTCTTCTGGAGTCCTTCTTCTGATGGGCCTTTTGCTCCCACCAGGTGCCCCTAAACCCCCTGCTGAGCTGGAGCAGGAGCCGGAGCTGGAGGGGCTGCTGACACCAGGCCTGGAGGGTGGTGATGGAGATGAAGGTGCTGTAACCCGGCCCCTCAGCCCTACACGGCTGCAGCCAGCACTGCCACCTGAGGCACAGTCAGTGCCCGAGCTGGAGGAGGTGGCCCGGGTGCTGGCAGAGATTCCACGGCCCCTCAAACGCAGGGGCTCCATGGAGCAGAGCCCGGCCGTGGCCCTACCCCCTACCCACAAGAAGCAGTATCAACAGATCATCAGCCGCCTCTTCCATCGTCAGGGTGGGCCAGGGCCGGGGACGCCTGAGCCGGAGCTGTCCTCCATCACTGAGGGCTCTGAGGCTAGGGCAGGGCCCCCCGCCCCGGCCCCACCAGCTCCTATACCACCCCCGGCCCCACCACAGAGCAGCCCACCAGAGCAGCCACAGAACATGGTAAGTAGTACAGGAGGAAACTAGGGTATATTAGTGTATGAGACCCAGCTTTGTTAGCTGTTGTAACAAAGAGGTCCCAGTAGCTATTGTAACTTACATGAGATCAAAGGTTATTTCTATTACAATAGTTCAGGAGTCAGCAGACTCCTTACTCCACTGAGCTAGTTGGCTCAATGGAGTAAGGTCCAGGCTCCGTCTACTGGGTTGGTGGCCACCGAGACTGCCTTCCAACCAGGAAGAAGAGGGAGATGACGGCCCTTCCCTTTTAGGGCAGAACACATCACTTCTGCCCCCATCCCTCTGGCCAGGCACCTAGCTGCAAGGGATGCTAGAAATATAGTCTTTAATCTAGGTGTGCCTGAGTTCAGAACAAGTATATGGAGGGGCATCAAGAAGTCTTGGCCATATGGAGACCTTCTATGCTCCTTTTCTCCAATAATCCCCTCCCCCAACCCTCTAACCCTTGGCATGGTGGGGAACATCCCGTCAGGATTCTCAGAGTCTCCGAACCTGGAAATGACTCAATCTTGGCCTGATGGCGGGTTTATTTGGGACCTGGTAAATCTGCTTGAAGCAAGGCAATTGCTACCTCTTTCTCTCTGGAGCCAGACCTTCTCTTACGACTGCCTCCAGTATGGATCTGTGCTCTCCCCTTAAACCTTAGCAAGCCTATGGCTGAAAACGGCCCGTCCAGCTCTGAATCAGCACCATCTCTCAGTTTAAGCCCAAACTGTCCTCTGACTCCACTCTGGGCTTTTTCCATGCACATGTTCAAATGCGAGTCTGGCCTCTGAGGCTGTGAATGTCGTGGCTAAATGAACTGGCTGCAGAGCTGAGCTGCCTGGGTTTGAATCCCAGCTCCATGCCACTTAGCTGTACAACCTGGTACAAGACATTCAGCCTCTTTAGGCTTTGGTTTCCTTATCTGTAAAATGGGGATGATGACAGCAATAACTTTGAAAATTAAATATATTACATGTATTAATATGCCAATATATTAATATACAACTAATACATTAATTTAGTGCTATGACTAGTGCCTGGTACATAATGGCTCTCATTTGATTGGCAGCTGGTGGGTGGTCTCCTGCTGACTTGGTTTAGTCCCTGCATCTTAGCTGGGGTGGGGGGTGAAGGGGGTCTAGTCACATGGAACAGTCATGAACATCCAGTCCAAGAGTGGGTGAACATAGGGGAACAAATCCCAGTGAAGAAGTGGGGACCACATGGACACCCCCAAATACCTCTTCCTTCTTGGGCCCTGCTAAGGGGAAAGGATCTTGGAATCAAAAATGGACAAATGATGCCATTTGAAATGGTAGAGTTGTCTCATTGTAGAAGTGCAAAGTCCAGGCCACAGAGAAACTTGAAAAATCACTGAATTCAGGAATGAAATCTTGGCATCCCAATCTCAGAATAGTGAAATTTCGGAATCCTCGAGCACTGTAAAGCTTAAATAACAGGATCTTAGAATTATAAGATTAGTTATGTATTCTAGTTATTACTGACTTTCTGAAGTCATCAAACCTGAAAATTACAGAATCTTATCACTTGAAGCATAAATCATAGATTAGTGCACTAATATGGTATAAAACAGAATTATTTTTTAGTTAACATTTTTTACTATAAAGAAATATACACAGACATCATAGAAAACTATGGGGAAATAGATAAAAGTAGCAGGAAGAAGACAAAATCACAGCACTCAGAGAGAACCAGGTTAATAATTTGGGTATTTTCTGCCAATCTTCTGAAATGAAACTCTTCCCATAAAATATTAGAATTATCAATCAGGGTCTCAGGGCCATTAGCCTTGCCACAACTAAGAATTTTCTGGAATCATAACATATTGGGAATTTAAAGTAACTGAGTATGAAGGAGAATCTTAGAATCAATAGCTCTTGGGATCTCCAAATTCCAGAATCTTGAAATTGCCGAAAATCTGGAGACTGTGAAGACCAGAAAAAAAAACTCTACACATTCAATAAATGAATCTTGTAAGAGGACATTTGAAATTTAAAACAAGAAAGCATAAGGAATAATATGATAAATACCCCTCCTCCAAACATCTGGAATTAACATTTGGTAACATTTTGTCACATGGGTTTCATATCATTATTATTTATAAAAGAAATGAGACTGTGTGTGAATTGAATAACTGGCTTTCACAATCTTAGCCTTGAAGTCATAGTATTCCTTTGCCATCAAGTTGATGGTCTCCAGCTTTCTCTTAGGTCCCAGGGCCCAACATTCCAAAATCCCTGGATTACCAGATTGTTGTAGGAACCGGAGGGTGTAGGAGAACCGAGGCACATTCACCCTCTGGACTCTGGCTCTGGACCTCTCCCAGTTCCAGTTCCAGTTCCAGCCCTGTCTCTGACTAGCTGGGTGTCCTGGGGCAGTTGCCACCCAGTTCCTGGGTCTTGGTTTTCCCCTCTGGGGAATGGTATGCTAAGAACTTCCCCTAAGTCACTGGTCACCCCCCCGCCCCCCGCCTTGTCCCCCAGGAGATGCGCTCGGTACTGCGGAAGGTGGGCTCCCCACGCAAGGCCCGTCACGCGCGCCTCAACCCGCTGGTGCTGCTGCTGGACGCCGCGTTGACCGGGGAGCTGGATGTGGTGCAGCAGGCGGTGAAGGAGGTGAGTGGGGTGGGGGACACGAGCATGGGATGGCGTGCACAGGAATGAGCCATACCCACCGCCCCCCCGATGCACACACATCCGGTCTCCCACGTCCCATCTAGATGAACGACCCGAGCCAGCCTAACGAGGAGGGCATCACGGCCCTGCACAACGCCATCTGCGGCGCCAACTACCCCATCGTGGATTTCCTCATCGCCGCCGGCGCCAACGTCAACTCCCCGGACAGCCATGGCTGGTAAGCCCGGACTGCCCTCCCGGGCGGGCGCGGTGCGGACGCGGTGCGGGCGGAGCCTCTCACTGTTCCCTCTCGCGTCCAGGACCCCTTTGCACTGCGCGGCTTCGTGCAACGACACGGCCATCTGCACCGCGCTGGTGCAGCACGGCGCTGCAATCTTCGCCACCACGCTCAGTGACGGCGCCACCGCCATCGAGAAGTGCGACCCCTACCGCGAGGGCTACACCGACTGCGCCACCTACCTGGCAGGTGAGGCCGGGCCACGTCTGGGGGAGGGGGGCGTGGAAACTGGGTGGCCCACCTGGGAGGTGGTGGTGGTGGTGGGGTTGGGATAGGGGTGGCAGACAGCCACCTGCGAGGGTGAAGGGGACTTGAAGACTGGACCCACTACGTGGAAAGTGCGGAGGAGAGGGGAGGGAAACTCCTGTTGACCCACCTGCTGGGAGGAGAGTAGTTGTGGAAATAGTGCCACTCATGTCTTTTGTCACCTGCTTGGGTGGATAGTTGGATGTACCAAATAGGGCTGGGCAGGTGGGCTCTGCAGCCTATAGGAGAGACAAGGCCACCCACCTGTCAGGTGTGCAGACCATGGCTACTGGGGAAGGGATTGTGTCACCTGGGTGTGGGGGGAGCTTTTCCACTTGTAGGGAGGCTGGGAGGCTGTACCATTTATGTCCGGGGGCAGGCTACATCACCTGGTTCCCTGATGGTAGGGCAAGGTAGGCTGTACAAAGGGCTGCAGGTGCACAGGAGGGGCAGGCTGCACCATGGGGCAGGGGATGGGGACTTCATAGAAGATTAGAGTGAGGCAGACTGAAGGATCTGGGAGTGGGACACAGGGTGTTATGTTTGTGAGATGAGCCTAGAGGGACTACGGAACAGCAGACAGTGCCACCTGTGGCAGGAAGTGGGCTGGAGGCATGGGACTCTAATGCCTGCCAAACAGGTGAGCAGGGCAGACAGGGACTGTACCAGCCAGGCCCAAGGTAGACCAGCTGGAAGGGGATGGCAAGGGCTGTAACCTCTGGAGAAGGGATTTTTGCCATTTCACCTTAGTCCCAGGTAGGTGGAGCCTGTGGGATGTGGGAACTGCACTGTTCTTCCTGCCTGGGACCTGGAGAATTCTGTGAGAGTGAAGTAGAGATTAGACAACACACCTGGGATGGGGGTGGCGGTGAAATTAGAAACGCTGGACAGAATCACCTACTGGGGGTATAGCAGGGTGGACTAAATCCTTAATGGAGACAGTGCCATTTAAGTGGTGGGGGCAGGTAGATGGGCTGTCCTATCTGGGGAAGGAAATATAGCTTCTTTAGGAACTTGGGGAGGGGAGCAGGGTAGGCTGCACCATCTGGAAAGGGGGCTGATGGGAAAGTGGGGAAGAGTAGGGCGGGTTGTACCACCAGAATAGGGGGTTGAAGCCTCTATGGGGACTGTACCACTTCAGCCTGGGAAGCAGAGGGAATGGGGGCCTCGGATGCTGCCTGGGGGGCTGGGGGCCCAGTTTGATGCACCCCAGTGTTCTTGCCTGCCAGAGACCGCCTGTCACAGCATCTGATGCCTTCTCTGGCTCCCCTTCCCTGCCAGGGGCACACGCAGCCTTTCTAGTGGCTCTTCCTGCAGATGGGGCGGGCGCTGTGTCCGGCCTCAGCGTGGCTGGCTCCGGGCGCTCGCTGGAAGGGCTGCTGGGCCGGGCTCTCACGGCTGGTGCCTTGGCCTGTTTCAGATGTGGAGCAGAGTATGGGGCTGATGCACAGCGGGACAGTGTATGCCCTCTGGGACTACAGCGCCGAGTTCGGGGACGAGCTGTCCTTCCGCGAGGGCGAGTCGGTCACCGTGCTGCGGAGGGACGGCCCGGAGGAGACCGACTGGTGGTGGGCCACGCTGCATGGCCAGGAGGGCTACGTGCCCCGAAACTACTTCGGGGTGAGCCTGGAGGAGGGTGGTCCCACAGGAAAAAAAAAGGGGACGAGAGGGAAAGTCCTTGAAAGGGATGGGGACATTCAGAAGGGACAGTGACCGCTGGGGTGTGGGAATTGGGGGAGGCTAGGAAAACCTCAGGAGGGGAGGAAGGGAGAGGGGTGTAGGGCTAGGGGAGGAGATAAGGAAGAGCCATTCCAGGCGGCGCTTACTAGCATCCCTGATTTTGGTGAGGGATCCATTTCAACCATGGGGAGGGGAAATGAAGAAGAGTCCTGTTTTGGTGATGGGGAGAAAGTCAAAGAGCTGATTTTTGCAGGTGTGGTCCTGAGGAAGCTTTCCTTATACTGCATTAGGCAAGGAAGAGAAGAAACTCCTATTAAAATTATGGTAGAATTGAGGAAGGTTCCACTAAGCTTGGGGAGAGGAGAGTGGGAAGATTCCACTATATTCCTGGGACAGAAGAACATTCTTCTAATTTGGGGGTGGGTGGAGGTGGGACCCAAATAGACAGTCCCGGTGTTAGGGAGAGGGTGACTTGGAATATTCCATTGCTTCATCTGGGCAGCTGATGGGAAAGGCTGGCAGGGACTTAGGGAGTTCCCAGTGGTTTGTGAGAGGCTGAGTCAGTCCATCAGGAAGGTATGGGAAGAGGAAGTCCATGCATACATCGGGGGTTAGGCATTGGGAGCAGAATTAGGATCTGATTTCGGGCAGTTGAGGGAGGGGGAGCTCCTGGGTCTGTGTGTCTGTCTCAAAATCCTGTCTCCTCAGCTCTTCCCCAGGGTGAAGCCTCAGAGGAGCAAGGTGTAGCAGGAGAGAAGGATGTTTCCAAGGGAGACGGAAGGAAGTGGCTCTGTCTTCTCTCCAGTCTCCTCTCTGCTGCATCTCCCTGTGCCTGCAGCCCAGCAGAGGTGGCGTTCTTGCCACCAGTTCTCAGAGAGAGAACCCCAGCCTCAAGTTTAGGAAACTGCTTTAGCTGCGGGAGGTCGGGGTGGGACTGGGGATCATTCTGGGGCAGGAGACCCCCATTTGCCAAATCAGGTCCTGTCCAAAATGCCTCCCACTCCCTCCCCAAAGCAAGCCAACCTGCACTTCCAGCAGAGCCCGGGATGGGTCACCTCCTCTCTGTTTCCCTGGGAGTCATCTCCGACTCCATCTCTCCCAGCGGCCTTGGGGACCAGGTGAGGTGCATGGGTCTCCCCTAGGATGTCTCACCACTCTCCCCTCTTAAGTGCCTTCACACCATGCTGGTTTTATGTTTCTATCAAAATGGTGACATTTTTCTTTATAAATAAAGGTAGCTTGCACAGATATTGGCTTCCTTCCTTTTTTTTTTTCATTAAAAATATATTTAAATTGTGGTAAAATACACATAACATAAAAAAATCATCTCAATCATTTTAAGTGGACAATTCTTTGACACTAACCACACTGACAGTACTGGATAATGTTCACTAATATCCATCTCCACTTATTCTCGTTGTCTCCAACCAAAACTCATCCTTACTAAGCAATAACTCCCCATTTTCCCCTCGCCTCACCCCCAGGCAACCAGCATCCTGCTTTTGGTCTCCATGAATCTGCTTTTTCAAAGTATTTCGCATAAGAGGAATCATACGTGTCTCCCTGTGTCCAGCCTATCTCACTCAACATGATGCTTTCAATGTTCATCCATGTCGTAGCATGCGCCCAGCACTTCATTTTTTTGGCGGAATAACATCACATTGTATGGCTGCATCACATCTGGTTTATCCATTCATCGTTGATGGACACCTGGGTTGCTTTCACCCCTGGGCCACTGTGAGCAATGGCACCTTGCACCTTGGCAGGCAAACATCTGTCCGAGTCCCTGCTTTCAAGCCTCTTGGGTATAAACTAGGAATGGAATTGCCAGGTCGTATGGCAACTCTATGTTTAACTTTCTGAGGAACCGCCAAACCATTTTCCATGGTGGCTGCACCATTTCACATTCCCACCAGCCACAGGCAAGGATTCCTATATCTCTGCATCTTTGCCAACACTTATTTTCAGTTTTTTAATACCAGCTATCCTAGTGGGTATAAAGTGGCATCTCGTTGTAGTCCTAATTTGTGTTTCCCTAATGGCTAACGATGTTAAGCATCTTCTCATCTCCACACTGGTGGGCAGACCACGGTGGCTCAGTGGCAGAGTTCTCACCTGCTCTGCCGGAGACTTGGGTTCGAGTCCCAGTGCCTGCCCATGCAAAGAAAACAAAAACAAACAAAAACTTTCATATCCACATTGGCCATTTTAATACTTCCTTTGTAGAAGGCTCTATTCAAATCCTTGGACCCTTTTTAAATTGGGTTGTTTGTCTTTTTGCTCTTGCGTTGTAGAAGTTCTTTATACATTCTGAATTTTAAATGCTTCTCAGATAGGTGGTTTACAAATATTTTCTCCCATTCCGTAGGTGGTCTTTTCACTTTCTTGAAAATATCTTTTGCTACACAAAAGTTTTGAACTTTGACAAATATAATTTATATATACATACATATAACATGTTCATACATGTTGCTTTTGATTTTGGTATAAAAATAAAAATATGCATTGCCTACTACAAGATCTTGAAGATATTTCCCTATGTTTTCTTGTAAGAGTACTATAGAATCAACTTCCATATTTAGGTAGTTGAGCCAACTTGAATTGATTTTTTTTATATGCGGAGAGGTATAAAAGCATTCGTTCTTTCGCATGTGGTTTTCCAGTTGTTGCAGAACCATTAGTTGAAGAGATGATTCTTTCCCCATTGAACAGACTTGGCACCTTGTCAAAAATCAATGGGGCACATGTGTGGATTTGCTTTGGACTCTCAATTCTATTCCATTGGCCTTATGCCTATCCTTATGCCAGTACCACACTGTTTTAATTAATGGAGCTTTGGATTAGGTTTTGAAATCAGGAAGCGAGTCCTCCAACTTAGTTCTTTTTTTTTTCAAGATTGTTTTGGCTTCTGGGGGGCGGAGGCCGGTGGGGAGCCTGTAATTCCATATGAGCCCAAGGATCAGCTTTTCCATTTCTGCAAAAAAGGCTGCAGGAATTTTGATAGAGATAGCATTGAATTCATAGATTGCTTTGCTTTAGACAGTATCGATATCTTAACAATATTAAGTCTTCCAATCCATGAACATAGGATGTCTTTCCATTTAGATTAGAGATTTTCTGTAATTTCTTTCAGTAATGTTCTGTAATTTCTTACAGCAATGTTCTGCAGTTTTCATGTGCAATTCTTTCACCTCCTTGATTAAATTGATTCATAGGTATTTTATTCTTCCCGAGGTGACAGTAAATGAAGTTATTTTCTTGATTTCCCCTTCAGATTTTTCATCACTAGTGTATAGAAATTCACTGACTATCCTATGTTCTGGAGCAGCTAGAAGGAAAAATCTGAGAGGATCGTATGGTAGCCCATGACAGACTCTGGGATCTGTCCTATAACTACCTGTTGAGGAGTGCTTTGAAACCTATTACTTTTTTCTTTCTTAGCTTTGTATATATTTTATATTACAGAATAAAAAAAGTTAGAAAAAAAAAAAGACCCACTGATTAGTGTCCTGCAACTTTGCTGAATTTTTTTATTAGTTCCAGCAGGCCTCTTGTGGATTCTTTGGGATTTTCTACATACAGGATTATGTTAGCCACAAACAGAGAGCATTTTATTTCTTCCTTTCCAATTTGGATGTTTTTAATCTCTTTGTATTGCTCCTGATCCTAAGGACAGTTTTCAGGTTTCATCATTTAGTATGATGTTTGCTCTGGATTTTTCATAAATGCCCTTTATAATATTGAGAAAGTTCCCTTCAAATTCCTAGTTTTCTGAGTGTCATTATCATGAAAGATGTTGGATCTTGTCAAATGCCTGGTCTGCATTAACTGAGATGATTGTGTGTTTTTTTTCCCTTCACTCTACTAATGAGGTGTATTACATTGATTGATTTTCTTATGTTGAATCATCCTTTATCCTTGGAATAAATCTCATTTTTGTCTAGCTTTTTTACTATACTGTTGGATTCAGTTTGCCAGCATTTTGTTGAGGATTTTTGCACCTGTATTTGTAAGGGATACTGGTCTGTAATTTTTGCTTCTTGTGCTGTCTTTACTTGGCTTTGATAGCAGGGTAATGCAGGCCTCATAGAATGAGATAAGAAGTAATCCCTCCTCCTCTATTTTTGGAAGATTTTGTAAAGGACTGGCATTAAATCTTTTTAAAAAAATATTTGGTAGAATTCATCCGTGAAACCATCCATTCCTGGACTTTCTTTTGTTGAAAGGCTTTTAATTACATATTTAATCTCTTTACTTGTTTTAGGCCCGTTGAAATTTTCTGTTTCTTCTAGCGTTAGTTTAGGTAATTTATATGTTTCAAGGAGTTTATTCATTTCATCCAAGTTTTTTAATCTGTTGGCACATAATTGTCTATGGTACCCCCTTATAATCGTTTTTATTTCTTTAAGGTCAGTAGTAAGGTCCCCGCTTTCATTCCTTACTTTTGGTGTTTGTGTCCTCTCTCTATGTATTCTTTGTCGGTCTGGCTAATTAATGGTTTATCAATTTTATTGATCTTTTCAAAAAAGCAACTTGTGCTTTTGTTCATTCTCTCTATTGTTTCTCTATTCCCTATTTCACTTATCTCTGCTAATCTTTATTATTTCTTTCCTTCTACTTACTTTGAGTTTAGTTTGCTCTTCTCGTTCTCATCTTCAGGTGTGAAGTTAGGTTATTGATTTGGGATCTTTCTTCTATTTCAATGTAGGCGCAGTTAGAGCTATACATTTACCTCTAAGCATTGTTTTCATTGCATGCCGTAGGTTTTGGTATGTTGTGCTTTTGTTTGTCTTGACGTATTTTCTAATTTCCCTTGTGATTTCCTCTTTGACCCATAGGTAGTTAAATAGAGTGTTGTTTAGTTTCCACATCTTTAATACATTTTCCATTTTTCTTTCTCTTATTGACCTCTAGTTTCATTCCTTTGTGGTCTAAGAAGGTACTCTGTACGATCTTTACATTTTAAAGTTTATTAAGATTTGATTTGTGGTCTAAGATTTGATTAATATTTGATTTAAAATTTTACATTTTAGGGCGGGCAATGGTGGCTCAGTGGCAGAATTCCACCTGCCATGCCAGAGACCCGGGTTCGATTCCTGGTGCCTGCCTTGCCCCGCCCCCCCCCCCCAATTTTACATTTTAAAATTTATTAAGATTGATTTGTGTGACCATTATCCTGGAAAATGTTCCATGTACACTTGAGAAGAATGTGTATTCAGTTGTCGCTGGGTGCAGCGTTCTATATATGTCCATTAGGTCTAACTACTTAGTAGTTGTCACTTTATTGTTCTTTCTTTAGATGTTCTGTCAATTATTGAAAGTAGTGTTTTGAAGTCTCCAACCACTATTGTAGAAGTATCTATTTCTCTCTTTAATCGTTCCAATCCTTCCAAGTTTTACTTCATATATTTGCGGCTCTTTTGGGAGATGAATATTATCATTAAATCTTGCTGGGTTGAAGCGCTTATCAATATATAACATCCTTCTTTGTCTCTTGCAATCTTTTTTAGATTTAACGTCTGTTTTGTCTGACAATATAGCACTCTGGGTCTCTTTTGATTGCTATCTGCATGGAATATCTTTTTCTACCCTGTCTGCCCCAATGAGGGATAACTAATATATGTCTTCTATCCCTGTCACTTCCTTTTTTTATTAATTTATTTATTAATTAAAAAAATTAAGAACAAACAAAAACATTAACATATTATTCCCTTCTACATATATAATCAGTAATTCTCAATATCATCACATAGTTGCATATTCATTATTTCTTAGAACATTTGTCACTTCTTTTTCATTGTATACTTTAGAAATAAAAGTGCTAAACATTTTATAATAAAAAAAGCACTCCCCAGTGCCACTCTCCCAGCTCTCCCTGAGTCCACCTCTTTCAACTTTTAGCAGTTTCTTCTGGTGTTTTCTTCCACGTTTCTAAATAATATATTAACATTGCTATTCCTTGATCTATCCATTTTAGACATTCTCTACTCACCTCCTGATATAGTAAATGAAGATTTTAGTTCTATTGTTCTATTTTGGTGAGAGAGGGGAACCCATTTCCCCTCTCCCCCCAAAATCATGTTATAATTCTTATTTCAATCAATAGTTTTTATTCTGGTTATGTAAATATTTTCCACTGCAGAGCCGATTAGTGTACTAGAATTTTTTCTTTTCTACAAACTTTTATGTTTTCTAGATTTAATAATTGCCTTAATTTTAATTTTTTTTTTTTAAACTTGGGCAGGCACCACAACCGGGAATCGAACCTAGGTCTCCAGCATGGCAATCAAGAATTCTGCTGCTGAGCCACCATCGCACCCTGGCTTAGTTTTAGGTACACTTGTTCTTAATATTTTCCCCAATATTCTGTTAGAGCTGATATTCTCATAACAATATATTCATACTTTTTTTTCTCCTCCTGAAGGAAATCTTTATTAGCTAATCTCTAAACCCACTCTAAGCGATCTTGGAACTTCTCTAATTTGGATCCTCTTAATTTCCTAGATTCCACGCCTTTGCCTTTCTTGGTTGACCCTTCATTTTGTTGGAGCAAATCCTCCAGTAGTTTTCCTAAAAGGAAGGGAGGTAAACATTTTTCAGGTTTTGCTCAACTAAATATATCTTCATTCTAGGTTGAAATTATCATGATCTCTTGTGATTCAAATATATGTTTCCCCAGTTGGGCTGCAGATTGGGATAACAACAGATACCTCTTCCTTTCCCTCAGAAATTTTTCAGTTCTTCCTTTCTTTTGAACTTTTATTTGATCTGTTTTTTTCCTGGAAAGTTTTGGGATCTTCTCTTGCTCTTTGGTCCAAAATTTCATGGTGGTATGCCTTGATATATTTATTATGCTTTCTTTACTTTCAATCCAGAGAGTCATGTCCTAAGTTCTAAAAATTTCATTTTTTCCCCTTATTTTCTGAAATTTCTGTTGTTTGGCAATAGGTTCTTCTTGTTTAATCCCCCAACTTTTCATCCCTTTGCCAATTTTACCTTATTTTCTAGAAAATTTCATTGACTTTGTCTACTAATTCTTCTTTTAAAATTTATATTTCAAGAAAGAAAGATAGATGTTAAAGATTGAGATGGTATAATCTAGGAATGCCTAGAGTGTATAATAATAGTGAAATGTACAAGGTACAATTTAAAAAATGTTTTTGCATGAGGAAGAACAAAGGAATGTCATTATTGCAGGGTACCGAAAATAGATGGTAATTAATATTTTAAAATGTCACCTTCTGTGTGAGACTAAAGCAAAAAATGTTTATTAGTTACAAAATTTATATTTTGACTAGTGCATTTCCTAATATAACTTATGTAGATAGTTTGATTGAACGCCATAAGTACTTGGAATCTCAGGTAGGACATGAGATTTTGCTGGTTTGTCCAGAGTGATGCCCCGATGAATCCCAGAGTGATTTGATCAGTAAGTGGAAAAGTATCTGCAAAGCCCCCTTCGGGAAGTGGTGAGAACGGGGAGAAATTCAACTTCTCCAAGTTGAATTCTTGATATTCTCACAAGCAGTGTGGACAACCAAAGCTATAGGCAGAGCCCCCAGTCTTGGGATTTGTTCATATGAAACTTAACCCCACAAAGGATAGGTCAAGCCTACTTAAAATTAGGCCTAAGAGTCACTCCCAAGAGAGCCTCTTTTGTTGCTCAGATGTGGCCCCTCTCTCTAGCCAACACAACAAGCAGTCTCACCACCCTACCCCTCTCTATGTGGGACATGACTCCCAGGGGTGTGGACCTTCCTGGTAACGTGGGACAGAGATCTTGGAATGAGCTGAGACTCAGCATCAAGGGATTGAGAAAAACCCTAGAATGAGCTGAGATTTAGCATCAAGGGATTGAGAAAACCTTCTCGACCAAAAGGGGGAAGAGGGAAATGAGACAAAGTGTCAATGGCTGAGAGATTCCAAACAGAGTCCAGAGGTTATCCTGCAGGTTATTCTTACCCATTGAGTAGATATCACCTTGTTATTCAAGATGTAAGGGAGAGGCTGGAGGGAACTGCCTGAAAATGTAGAGCTGTGTTCCAGTAGCCATGTTTCTTGAAGATGATTGTATAATGATATAGCTTTCACAATGTGACTGTGTGATTGTGAAAAACTTGTATCTGATGCTCCTTTTATCTACCTTGTCAACAGATGAGTAGAACATATGAAATAAAAATAAATAATAGGGGGAACAAATGCTAAAATAAATTTAGTTTAAATGCTAGTGATCAATGAAAGCAAGGGGTAAGGGGTATGGTAGGTATAATCTTTATTTTTTTTCTTTCCTGTGTTCGTTTTATTTCTTTTTCTATTATCTTTTTATTTCTTTTTCTGAATTAATGCAAATGTTCTAAGAAATGATGAATATGCAACTAAGTGATGATATTGTGAATTACTGATTATGTATGTTGTTTTATTTTGTTTCTTTATTTTTTAATTAATAAATAAATTTTAAAAAATTTATATTTCAGTTATTACTTTTAATTTCCAAGAACTTTTTCTTGTTCTTTCATTACTCATTTTTCGTAGCCCCCGGTTCTGTTTTTTATGGATACAATATCTTCCCTTAGCTTTCTAAGCATTTGAAAAGCATTTAAATTACATTGTTTGGTTTTGTGGCTTTCTTCTGTTTCCTGTATTAAATCTACTCTTCTGGGTGTCTTTCATTTTGCGTGTGTTTGCACTGGTTTGAGCTCTCTCTTACACAGCAGAGGTATATTATTTTCCTTTTGCTGCCGTAACAAATCACAACAAACTTGGTAACTTAATCAGTTAAAAATTTTTTATCTTACAGTTCTTGAAACTAAGAAACAGAGTCAGCAATTGCTTCTCTCCGACCTCTGCATCTATCGTCTCATCTTCTCTGGCTCTCCTGCCTACCTCTTTCCCTTAGAAGGACCCTTGTGATGACATAGGGACCCCTAGATAACCCAGGATGATTTCCCACCCAAGGATCCTTCATTTAATCACATCTGCCCAGGCACAGGTTCCAGGGGTCAGAGCTGTATATCTTTGGGGGCCACTGGCCAGCTGTCCACAGGAGTGTTACAATTTAATCAGGGTTGTGCTGGTTTGAAAGGATGTGTGTCCCCTAGAAAAGCCATGTTTTAATCTAAATCCCATTTAGTAAAGGCCAAATAATCCCTATTCAATATTGTATGTTTCAAACTGTAATCAGATCATCTCCCTGGAGATGTGATTTAATCAAGAGTGGTTGATAAACTGGATTAGGTGACGACATGTCTCCACTCATTTGGGTGGATCTTCGTAAGTTTCTGGAGTCCTATAAAAGAGGAAACATTTTGGAGAATGAAGGAGATTCGGATAGAGCAGAGAATGCTGCAGCACCACGAAGCAGAGACCCCACCAGCCAGCAACCTTTGGAGATGAAGAAGGAAAATGCCTCCCGGAGAGCTTCATGAAACCGGAAGCCAGGAGAAGAAGATAGGAGATGATGCCGTGTTTGCCATGTGCCCTCTCAGCTGAGATAAATACTCTGACTGTGTTCGCCCTGTGCCTTCTTCTCGCTTGAGAGAGAAACTCTGAACTTCATCAGCCTTCTTGAACCAAGGTATCTTTCCCTGGATGGATACCTTTGATTGGACATTTCTATAGACTTGTTTTAATTGGGACATTTTCTCAGCCTTAGAACTGTAAACTAGCAACTTATTAAATTCCCCATTTTTAAAGCCATCCCGTTTCTGGTATACTGCATTCCAGCAGCTAGCAAACTAGACCAAGGGTGGTCAGGGAAGGCCTCTTTGAGGCTCAAAGGAGGTGAGGGAGGAAGCTGTGCAGAGATCCAAGGGATCAACTTTCCGGGCAGAAGGAACAGAAGGAACAGCAACTGCAAAGCCAGAAGTGGGCAGTGATTAGTCATTCTAATGATCCCACCTCTGGCCGACCTGCTGCCAGATGTGGGATGGATGCAGTGACCTACTTCTCTTCTGTCCAATACAATACAGCGGGTGCACAGGCCTAGTGCTAGGGTGCTCACTTCCAAGCAGGGGACCCAGATTCAATTCCCAGACCAGGAAGCCCCCCAAAACAAAAGGAAACCAAACCAAACCAACAAAAGCGGTGGGAAGTCAATTCTGAGATTAGGTTATAAAAGACCATGACTCACTTGCTCACATCTCTGTATCTCTCTGGATTTAAAAAAAGTTTTTAAACCACTTCAAATTTATAACGAAGTTGCAAAAAAAAATACAAAAATAATACAGAAATTACCTATATATATATATATATATATATACATTACCAATATATCCCACACCCAGATAAGATTTACCAATTTTTAACATTTTGCCACATTTGTTATACATTCTGTGCTGGTTTGAAAGGATATATGTACTTTAGAAAAGCCGTGTTTGAATCCTAATCCCATTTTGTAAAGCAGCCGTTTCTACTAATCCCTATTCAGTACTGTATGTTTGAAACTGTAATTAAATCGTCTCCCTGGAGATATAATTTAATCAAGAGTGGCTGTTAAACTGGATTAGGTGGAGATGTCTCCACCCATTCAGGTGGGTCTTGATTAGTTTACTGGAATCCTATAAAAGAGGAAACATTTTGGAGAAAGTGAGAGATTCTGAGAGAGCAGAATGACATAGCCATGAGAAGCAGAGAGTCCACCGGCCAGCGACCTTGGGAGATGAAGAAGGAAAACGCCTCCCGGGGAACTTTGTGAGAGGAAGCCAGGAGAGAAAGCTAGCAGATGATGCCGTGTTTGCCACATGCCTTTCCAGATGAGAGAGAAACCCTGACTCTGTTCGCCATGTGCCTTCTCACCTAAGAGAGAGACCCTGAACTTCATCAGCCTTCTTGAACCAAGGTAACTTTCCCTGGAGGCCTTAGATTGTACATTTCTATAGATTTATTTTAACTGGGACATTTTCTCAGCCTTGGAACTATAAACTATTACATTCCTCTTTTTAAAAGCCATTCCATTTCTGGTATATTGCATTTTGGCAGCTAACAAACTAGAACACATTCTGTCTATTTATGTGACATTTTCTATTTTCTAAACATTGCAAAGTATACTCCTTGAACACTTAATCCTTGCATGTGTATTACCTGAGAACTAGGATATTCACTTATGTAACCACGTTAAGTACAACCAATTATCGAGTTCAAGAAATTTAACACTGATATGAAGCATAAAGTTAATATTCCAATTTAAAAATTGTCCTTTTGGGCATTGCCTCCTTCTCTGGACCTTCCTGCTTGCTTTGATGAAGGAAGCTGCCCCTTCCGAGATGCCTCCAAAGCGAGGACCTGAGTGTGGTCTCCAGCCATAGGCCAGCACGGAATTGAATTCTGCCAAAGACTGCGTGAATGCGCTGAGAAGTGGGCGGTTTCCCAGGTGAGCCTTGAGAGCTGCCTGTGGCTTCCTGACCTACAGAAACTGTGACATAATAAAAGCTGTTGTTATAAATCATTAAAGTTTAAACTTTAAACCATTAAGTGTTGGGGTAGTTTGTTGTGCAGAATTAGCTGATTCATACAAGTCTCGTGACTGGGTGGACGAGCCAGGAGGCCAGTGTGGCGGTGAGGAATGAGTTATGGGGAGAACAATGGAAGATGACGTCAGGGAAGTGACAGGATGCTTAGCGCCTCGCTTGGTACATATAAATATAGTCCTCAATAGAAGTTTGCTATTTGAGTATTTTCTTGATTTTAAGATGTCCTCATCCCTTTACTCCCTGTGCAGGTTTGAAAGGATGTATGGACCCTAGAAAAGCCATGTTTTAATCTCAATCTCATTTTGTAAAGCCGCCGTTTCTTCTAATCCCTATTCAGTATTGCATGTTTGAAACTGTCATTAGATTATCTCCCCGGAGGTGTGATTTAATCAAGAGTGGTTGTTAAACTGGATTAGATGAGGATGTGTCTCCACTCATTCGGGTGGGTCTTGATTACTTTCTGAAGTCCTATAAACGAGGAAACATTTTGGAGGATGAGAGATTTGGAAAGAGCAGAGAATGGTGCAGCACCACGAAGCAGAGAGCCCACTAGCCAGCGACCTTTGGAGATGAAGAAGGAAAACATCTCTCGGGGAGCTTCATGAAACCAGAAGCCAGGAGAGAAAGCGAGCAGATGATGCTGTGCTTGCCGTGTGCCCTTCCAGCTGAGAGAGAAGCCCTGACTGTGTTCACCATGTGCCCTTCCATTTGAGAGAGAAACCCTGAATTCACCGGCATTCTTTTTTTCTTTAATTTTTTATTAATTACAAAAAATTACAAAAAAGAAACACAAACATTCCCAACACATACACTCAGCAATTCACAATATCATCACATTGTTGCATATTCATCATCATGATCATTTCCCAGAACATTTGCATCAATTCAGAAAAAGAAATAAAAAGACAACAGAAAAATAAAACAAAAACAGAAAAAAAAAATTTACATACCATACCCCTTATCCCTCCCTTTCATTGATCACTAGCATTTCAAACTAAATTTATTTTAACATTTGTTCCCCCTATTATTTATTTTTATTCCATATGTTCTACACCTTTGTTAACAAGGTAGATAAAAGGAGCATCAGACACAGGTTTTCACAATCACACGGTCACATTGTGAAAGCTATATCATTATACAATCATCATCAAGAAACATGGCTACTGGAACACAGCTCTACATTTTCAGGCAGTTCCCTCCAGCCTCTTCATTACATCTTGGATAACAAAATGATATCTACTTAATACATAAGAATAGCCTCCAGGATAACCTCTCGACTCTGGAATCTCTCAGCCATTGACACTTTGTCTCATTTCACTCTTCTCCCTTTTGGTCAGGAAGGTTTTCTCAATCCCTTGATGCCGGGTCTTAGCTCATTCTAGAGTTTTTCTCTATCGCTTGATGCTGAGTCTCAGCTCATTCCAGGATCTCTGTCCCACGTTGCCAGGAAGATACACACCCCTGGAAGTCATGTCGCACATAGACAGGGGGAGGGTGGTGAGTTTGCTTGTTGTGTTGGCTGGAGAGAGGGGCCACATCTGAGCAACAAAAGAGGTTCTCTTGGGGGTGACTCTTAGTCCTAATTTTAAGTAGGCTTGACCTATCCTTTGTGGGGTTAAGTTTTATATGAACAAATCCCAAGACTGGGGGCTCAGCCTATAGCTTTGGTTGTCCACACTGCTTGTGAGAATATCAAGAATTCAACTTGGGGAAGTTGAGTTTTCCCCCGTTCTCACCATTCCCCGAAGGGGACTTTGCAAATACTTTTCCACTCACTGATCAAATCACTCTGGGATTCATTGGGGCATCACCTGGACAAACCAACAAAATCTCCATGTCCTACCCAAGGTTCCATGTGCTTATGTTGTTCAACCAACTATCTACATCAGTTATATTAGGAGATGCACTAGTCAAAACATAAATTTTGTATCAAATAAATATTTTTTGCTTTAGTCTCACACATAAGTTGAAATTTTAAAATATTAACTGCCATCTATTTTCAGCACCCTGCAGTAATGACATTCTTTTGTTCTTCCTCATGCAAAAACATTTTTTAAATTTGTACATTTAGTCACTATCATTATACACTCTAGGCATTCCTAGATTATACCATCTCAATCTTTATCAGCTGTCTTTCTTTCTGATTTCATTTATGTCCCCAGCCCTCCTCCCTCTATCATTCTCACATTCAGCTTTACTCAGTGTTTTAACATTATTACAGTTAGGTAGTATTGTGCTGTCCATTTTTGAGTTTTTATATTCAGTCCTGTTGTACAATCTGTATCCCTTCAGCTCCAATTACCCAATATCTTACCCTATTTCTATCTCCTGAAGGTCTCTGTTACCAATAAAATATTCCAAGTTTATTCACTAATGTCAGTTCATATCAGTGAGACCATACAGTATTTGTCCTTTTGTTTTGGCTAATCACACTCAGCATAATGTCCTTAAGGTCCATCCATGTTGTTACATACTTCATAAGTTTATTCTGTCTTACAGCTGCATAATATTCCATCTTATGTATAGGCTACGGTTTGTTTAGCCACCCATCTGTTGATGGACATTTTGACTGTTTCCATCTCTTGGTAATTGTAAATAATGCTGCTATAAACATTGGTGTGCAAATGTCCATTTGTGTGCTTGCCCTCATGTCTTTTGAGTAGAGACAGCATATAGATGGGTCCTGTTTTTTATCCATTCTGCCAGACTATGTCTTTTGATTGGGGAGTTTAGTCCATTAACATTCAGTGTTATTACTGCATGGGTAGTACTTTCTTCTACTATTTTGCTTTCTGGATTTTATATGTTATATCTAATTTTCCTTCTTTTTATCTTTACTCATAGTCTTCCTTTCTGCACTCTTCTCCACACCTCTTTCTTCTGTCTTCGTATCTGTCTCTAGTGCTCCCTTTAGTATTTCTTGCAGAGCTGGTCTCTTGGTCACAAATTCTCTCAGTGATTTTTTGCCTGAAAATGTTTTAATTTCTCCCTCATTTTTGAAGGACAGTTTTGCTGGGTATAGAATTCTTGGTTGACAGTTTTTCTCTTTTAAAAATTTAAATATATCATCCGACTGTCTTCTTGCCTCCATGGTTTCTGCTGAGAGATCTATACATAGTCTTATTGGGCTTCCCTTGTACGTGATGGATTGCTTTTCTCTTGCTGCTTTCAAGATTCGCTCCTTCTCTATGACTTCTGACATTCTGGTCAGTAAATGTCTTGGAGTACGTCTATTTGGATCTATTCTCTTTGGGGTATGCTGCACTTCTTGGATCTGTAATTTTAAGTCTTTCGTAAGGGTTGGGACATTTTCAGTGATAATTTCCTCCATTAGTTTTTCTCCTTCTTTCCCCTTCTCTTCTCCTTCTGGGATACCCACAACACGTATATTCATGTGCTTCATATTGTCTTTCAGTTCCCTGAGTCCCTGCTCATATTTTTC
Source organism: Tamandua tetradactyla (assembly GCF_023851605.1). Lineage (NCBI taxonomy): Eukaryota > Metazoa > Chordata > Mammalia > Pilosa > Myrmecophagidae > Tamandua > Tamandua tetradactyla. The sequence goes on from NC_135342.1 coordinate 15,627,211, forward strand.
CATTTTTCACCATATTTTCTTTTTCTTGCCAGATTTCAGATGTTCTGTCTTCCAGTTCACTAATCCTATGTTCTGTCTCTCAAAATCTACCATTGTAGGTTTCCATCGTTTTTTTCATCTCTTCTTCTGTGCCTTTCATTCCCATAAGTTCTGTGATTTGTTTTTTCAGACTCTCGATTTCTTCTTTTTGTTCATTCCTTGCCTTCTTTATATCCTCCCTCAATTCATTGATTTGGTTTTTGATGAGGTTTTCTATGTCTGTTTGTATATTCTGAATTAATTGTTTCAGCTTCTGTATCTCATTTGAATTGTTGGTTTGTTCCTTTGACTGGGCCATATCTTCACTTTTCCTAGTGTGATTTGTTATTTTTTGCTGGTGTCTAGGCATTTAATTACCTTAATTAGTTTATTCTGGAGATTGCTTTCACTTCTTTACCTAAAGTTTTCTTGCTGGATGAATTTGTTGTCTATCTGTTCTTTGACATTCAGTTCAGCTTTATCTGGACCTCTAGCTTAAGTTTTGTTTAACAGAGGAGAATTTTTAAGCTCTTGTTTTCTTGTTTCTTGCCCTGCTTGTATGGTGCCTCCCCCACACTTAGGAGGGTCTACTTAGGTATTATAGACCCCAGCTGGATTTTCCCAGATCAAACTGGCCTCCTATCAGGAGGAAAGAGTCACCTGCATCAGTTTTCCCTGAGGGTGAGACCCAGCAGGTTGAAAGACTTTCCTGTGAAGTCTCTGGGCTCTGTTTTTCTTATCCTGCCCGGTATGTGGCGCTTGTCTGCCTGCAGGTCCCAACAGCATAAGATGATGTGGTACCTTTAACTTTGGCAGACTCTCCCTGCTGGGGGCATGGTGGGGACACAGGAGAGGTTGTAGGCTGATTTTAATGGCTTCAAATTACCAAGCCCTAGTGTTTGAATTCCTTGAGGGAGGGATTCCACCTGAGTTAGCTTCACCCCTCCCCTGGGGAAGGTACAGGCTCCAGACAAGCTGTCAAACGAGCTTGTTTCTGCTTATGCCTGAGGCAGTTGCAGCCTGATAAGCCCTGCCGCTGTATTCAAAGGCAGTCAAGCCTTTGTAGAAACAAAGCCACAAAAACCTCTGTTTCCTTTTTTCCTCCCTTTTTTTCTTTTTCCATCAGTGCTGCCCCCTTGGCGCCAGGGCAAAAATGAGAGACCTCCGCTTTGACCAGGTTCACCTGAGCTGGGGGCCTATTTTCAGTAGTCAGAATTTGTTAATTAATTCCACAATTGGCGTTTGGTTGGGCTCAGCCCCTGTTTCTGGTCAAGTCCCTTTCCTTTCCCCTCTGGGAAGCAGCCTGTGGGGGAGAGGCACCGGCCGCCATGGCTTGGGGAACTCACGGTTCTGGGGGGGGCTCACAGCCGGCCCAGCTGGTCCAGACTGGGGTACGCTGTGTGTCCGGTCACTGATGTGGCCCCAGGAGCTGTTCTGTACTGTTTCTGGTTATTTAGTAGTTGCTCTGGAGGACGAACTATAACGTGCACATTGTTAAGCCACCATCTTGGCCTGGAAGTCCCACCTTGTCCTTTTAATACATGAAACCACAAGGAACAGCTCTGTGTAGGCAATTGTTCCTATTCAGTGTTCCCCTTGGTTAAAGTTCTCAGTTCTCAGCTTTGGGGTCATGTCACCGATCTTATTAACCGGCTCAAACCCCAGTCCTCTAACTATTATTATGAGTTCTACTGGCTCCTTAGAACCCACTTCGAGAAACTTTACCTTACTTTGAAACTATATTTTCATTCATGTGTTTGTATGATGTTTTGGTTTGCTAAAGCTGCCATTTCTGCAAAATGCCAGAAATGGATTGGCTTTTATAAAGGTGATTTATTAAATTTCGAGTTACAATTCTAAGGCCATGAAAATGTCCAAATTAAGGCACCAACAAGAGGATACCTTCTTGGAGGAGAGGCAGCTGGCATCTGACCTGTCACATAGGAAGGTATATGGCAACATCTGCTGTCCTTCTCTTCGGGCTTCTGGTTTCAAATGGGTCTCTCAGCTTCTGGTGTCTCCTGGGGTGTTTTCCTTCTATTTCTCCAAATATCTGTGTGTTCTCCAAACGTCCCTCTCTTAAAGGACTCCAGTAAGCGGATTAAGACCCACTTTGAATGAGCAGGACCACATCTTCATGGGAACAATCCGATCAAAAGGTCCCACCTAACAATAGATCTGCCCCCACAAGTTTGGATTAGAAGACCGTGTCTTTTCTGGGGTTCATAACGGTTTCAAACCAGGACATATGACATTAACCATTAATGTCATTTGTTAGGGTATCCTTATTCTCACTTTAGAAGTAAACAAACCAAGTTCTTAGAGGAGAACCTGCCCAGTCAGATCAGGTATCACTCCCACCCCATCCCAGTCCTTTGCCCTCAGGATCGTCACTGCCTGGGAATGAGTCTGTCTTCCACACTGGACTGTGAGCCTGGGGCTCTTCGGTCCCTGCTATGTCCTCAGTATCCTCCAGCACGGGGGTAGGGAGGCACAGAGGAGAGGCTCAGGGAGCATGTGTTGATTGAATGAATGAATGAAATGAGGTGATTATTAAGGAAACAGCAACCTTGGTGGGGCCCGCTTTCTCCAGCCTCTGTCTCTCCTGATGAACCTTGTGGTTGTGCCAATGAGACCCCTTTCTCTAATCCTTGCTAAATAGGGAACTGGGGACCTACCCCTCTTCTCTGCCTGAATCAGCTCCAGGAACTCTCATTTCTCCTGTTATAAGCCCTTATGATTTCCTGAATTTTCCTTCATACTTCTTGTCACACTTGTAATCATATATTTATTTGTATGTTTAATATCTGTTCTTTGAGGACAGAAACAGGGGCGTTTTGGGGGTACCTCTGTGTTCTCAGAGTTCAGCACAGGATCTCAGCTCCCATAATGGTTTCTTGAATGGACAAATAAAAGCTAACATTTATTGAATGCTTAGTATGTGCAAAGCCCCATTTTAACGGCTTTATGTGGGTTAATTTAAAGGTCACCTATGTGGTAGATATTCTAATTGTTCCCAGTTTACAATGAGAAAAATAAACCACAGAGAGGTCAAGTAATTTGATCAAGGTCACACAGCTAGCAGATAGCAGAACCAGGATTTGGACCCAGGAGTTCTGGCTCCAGAGACCCACTTTAGCCACAAACTATACTGCTTTTCCATTATTGACTGAATAAAAACACCTAGCTCAGTCTCTGGAGAACAGTAGGCGCTCAATAAATGGGAAGTTATTTATTCCACAGGGGACAAGGACACAGCAGACACTTTATAAATGATACTTATTTCGTGCGGTGAAGCCATTGCGACCTCGCGGGCCCCGGAGGGATTTCCAATTTCACTGTCATTCTCCCGCAGACTCTACTCGCTGTTGGGATAATCAGGGCAGAAGTAGGAAGAACGAAGCCAACTGAATGGGATCGATCCTCTCGGGACTCCTCCTTCCGCGTTTTGTTTTTTGTCTTCGGCGATCCTCAGCGATGCCTGGGAAACCACCTCCCGCCTCAGAGCGGCCCCCCGAAGTGCGCATGCGCATTACCCTCCTGGCGGAGTGGCGTGCGGCATCAGCCAATGCGCTGTGCGGAAGGTGGAGCGGGACCGCTAAGGCGCCCCAGGGACCTTCCCTTCACTGAATATTAATGAAGGAGGCGTGTCGACGACTTTGCAAACCGGAGTCGGCGCCATGAAGTGAGATGGGGGCTGGGGGTCGCGGCGCGTGACGGGCTCCAGGGCTTGAAGTTGGGAGTACCGGTGGGGGTACCGGTGGGCACCCCTGGGCCCCGGTGGAGCGAGGGGGAGGCCGAAGCGGTGGGGTGGGGGTAGCGGCGGGAACCGTCGGGGTGGTGACGGGGATGGCCCGCGAGGAGACGCCGAGGGGCCCCGGAGGCTCCTGTGGAAGTGGACGACGGGGGAGTGTGGGGGCTGGAGGGAGGGCCGGGGGGCCGGGGGCCTGACCCCGCAGCCCTTGCTGTCAGGCTCAACGTGGACGGGCTGCTGGTCTACTTCCCTTACGACTACATATACCCGGAGCAGTTCTCTTACATGCTGGAGCTGAAACGCACGCTGGACGCCAAGGTGTGTGGGCCCGGCCGGCCGATGCCTTTTTGACTGAGATTACGGGACGTCTAGACCAGGAAAACCCCAAAGTTTTCGATATCTGAGGTTCTGGGGAATCAGGACTCTAAAGCCAGCCTCCCAGGCATCTAAACTAATAAGAGCTGGTAATAGCAGCAGCTAACATCAAAGGCTAAACGTCTCCAGCGGTTAGGAATAAATGGACTTTTGAAGTCTGCTGTCTGGATTGGAATCCAGGACTCACAGTCCACCGGCTGTGTGCCCTCAGGCTAGTCACTTAACTTCCCTGTTCCACTGTATCCTCCCCTGTCAGATACCTCATGGGTTGTTGTGATGGTTAAATGAGTTAATAAACAAAAGACAGTGGTTCACAACCAAGGGCAGTTTGCCTCTCTCCTCCTAGGGGACACTTGGTAACGTCTCGTGACATTTCTGGTTGTCACATAGTGGAGGGGCATGTGTGTTACTGGCATCTAGTGGGTAGAGACCAGGGATGTCGCTAAACATCCTAAAATGTGCCTGATAGCAATAGTGACCAAGACTTATCGGGTCCAAAATGTTGACAGTACAAAGGTTGAGAAACTTGGTTGTAAGGAACCATGCCAGACTGTGGAAGCATTTGTAAATTCAGAGAAAAAGGAGGCTCACCCTCTATCAGATATTGTGCTAAAAATTTAACCCATAGATTTTCACGATCTTCTCAGTCATGCTATGAGGAAGGTTTTAGTAGTAGACCCATTTAGAGAAGAGGATATTGATGCCCAGAGAGGTGAAGATACTTGCCTAAAACAATTCAACAAGCAGGTGGCAGAAGTGGGGTTCAAGCCCATTGCCCCTGGGGACCAAACTTTTAACTGCTATGCTGACCTGCAGCTATTCTGGGAGGGTGGTGGCACCCCAAAAGTTGGGTCCCTGAGATTCTGAGAGCCCATGTGTTATTCCTTCCACCCTCAACTTCAGGGTCATGGCGTCCTGGAGATGCCATCAGGCACTGGGAAGACAGTATCCCTGTTAGCCCTGATCATCGCATACCAGCGGGTGAGTGACTCTCTGGGCCCAGGGAAGGGGTGGGGGAGAGGCCATTCGGGGCTGAGGCCACTTGTCATTGGCAGGCATACCCGCTGGAGGTGACCAAACTCATCTACTGCTCGAGGACCGTGCCTGAGATTGAGAAGGTGAGCTGGGGCCTGTCCCAGGGCCCCCTCCTCTACTCCCGGGACTCCCTTGGTCACCAGCCTTGGGGGATTTGGGGGGCTGGGGAAGGAGCTGGGGTCTGGCTATTTAGGCGCTTGTGCTTTCACTGAGGCTGAGTTTTCCTGGCTGAGCAGGTAATCGAAGAGCTGCGTAAACTGCTCAACTTCTATGAGAAGCAGGAGGGCGAGAAGCTGCCATTCTTGGGACTAGCTCTGAGCTCCCGCAAGAACCTGTGTATTCACCCTGAGGTGAGTGTCTGTTCCCCTCTTTTCCCTAAGCCTGGGCTTGGGGCAACTCCTCTTTCCAGCCAGTAGTCCTAGATCCCCAGACCAGATTCCTCAGGTAGGTATGTGGGTCCCCTGCATGGAATCCCTTTGTCACTTGTCAAATGTGAGCTCATTGTTCATGGCCTAGACCAGCAGGGAGCCTTCCCACCTTCTCCCAGTCAGGAGAGGTTAAAAAGGCATCTCCTGGAGGCTGGCAGACCTCATTTCCTAAGCCCTGAAATTTAGTAGTTTTATCCTCTTGTACAAGTGATTTCTACCCTTGGGCCTCAGTTTTCACTTCTGTAAAATGGAAATAATTAAGTACCTGCCTCATTTGATGGTTGATAACACTGGGCAAGATGATACATATAAAGCCCTTAGAATGTACAGAAAGGTAAAAGAATGTTTGAAACTATCATAGTATTTATATCATGGTGATAGCTGACATAAGGTTATTTCGACAACCATTGTGGTCATCATATGCCAGGTCTTGTTCCAAGTCGTTACAAGACATTATTTGTAAGAATATGCAACAAACAATACATATGATGAATGATCATTTAAGAGAAGTAGTCCAGGCATAAGAATGATGAGATGGGAAAGGGAAGGAAGGGGTCAGTGATCTTGGAGTCTTCCCCTTTGATGAATGAAAAGATTTTGTTATTCTGGAAGGAAGCCCGGGGTTGTTAAGGTGCCCCTGACAGAGTCATGGAGAGTTCAGGGCTGTGCAGGGGCAAAGGGGTTCGTAGTCGGGATGCTCAGTCCTTCCCTGCTTCTGCAGACTTGCTAAGGTTCAGGGTTTATAGGTGTTTCAAAGGATAAACAGTTGTAAAGTTCTAAGTTTTTGATGTTCTCCTCAATGTCTACCCCTTAGATTTGTCAAGTCTTTAATGTTTTAAAAATAAGTGTTAAGAGTCTAAAAGCATTACCTGTTAAGAGTAAATAGTTACTTGTTTAGTCTTGACTGTTTAATAGAAAACAGTTTGATGTGTGAGTTTTCCAAAGAACTAGCTAGAGTCTCTGGCTGGTTGGAGGTGGGAGTGGGCCACTCAGCCTGTCCCCCGCACCCTCAGGTGACGCCCCTGCGCTTTGGGAAGGACGTCGATGGAAAGTGCCACAGCCTGACGGCCTCTTACATTCGGGCACAGCATGAACAGAACCCCAGCCTACCCCACTGCCGCTTTTATGAGGTACCCTAGAGGCGAGGGCATGGGGTGGACCCCTTGGGCAGATGGCCACCCTTACCCCAGAGACCCTCTCGCCTCACCTCAGGAATTTGATGCTCATGGACGCCAGGTGCCCCTCTCTGCTGGCATCTACAACCTGGATGACCTGAAGGCCCTGGGGCAGCGCCAAGGATGGTGCCCCTACTTCCTGGCCCGCTACTCGGTGAGGAGCTGGGGGCCAGGGGACCACGTGGTTGAAGGCTGCCTCCCTGTCCCTCCTGCCTCTTGTCTCCATCTCTACCTGCTTGTGTGTGTCTTTCTGTCTTCTGCCTGAGTCTGTCCTTCTCTATACCCATGTCTGTGACCATCTGTCTGTCTGCTATGAGCATCTGTCTGCCTGGGTCAGTTGGTCTGTCTGTGTCTTGTCTGCTTGTGAGTGTGCCTCTCTGTCTATGTTTGTGTCTGTCTGCTTTTCTGCATGCTGCCACCTGGGCCAGTGGGACTCTCCTCTGTACTCCTCTCTGTCTCTGTCCAGCTTGTCTGCCTGTCTTTCCCCAAGGTGTCTGTTCCCTTGCCTGTTTCCATCTGCCTGTGTCTGTCAGCCTCCCCTTCTCTCTGTCTGTTGCCTGTTGCTTCACCCACCCACTTTGTCTCTGTCCTTCTTTCCTGTCTGTCTTTGCCTCACCTCTGTGTGCCTGGGAGGGAGTGATGTGGCAGTGTGGTCAGGTGAGGGGCAGCAGGGCCTGGGGTAACCCTGCCGTCCATGTCCCCCAGATCCTGCATGCCAACGTGGTGGTCTACAGCTACCATTACCTCCTGGACCCCAAGATTGCAGACCTGGTGTCCAAGGAGCTGGCGCGCAAGGCCGTGGTGGTCTTTGATGAGGCCCACAATATTGGTGAGGAGGAAGCTGGGTGGAAGAGCGATGCTGGCCCCCCAGACTGCCATCCCAGCAGCCTGACCGAGCTAGCCCTCTCCCCGCTTCTCCAGACAATGTCTGCATTGACTCCATGAGTGTCAACCTCACCCGCCGGACCCTCGACCGTTGCCAGGGCAACTTGGAGACGCTGCAGAAGACGGTGCTCAGGTGAGGGGCCAAGGACAGCCTATTGACCCTCCCCCAGGGCCCTGCTTTCTACCTGCCCTCTCCCCAGGGGATTCAGCCTGACCTGGGGTCCCTCCAGGTCTCCCCCTGCTCTTCCCACACACCAGCTCCCTACAGGATCAAGGAGACGGATGAGCAGCGTCTGCGGGACGAGTACCGGCGCCTGGTGGAGGGGCTGCGAGAGGCCAGTGCTGCCCGGGAGACTGATGCGCACCTGGCCAACCCCGTGCTGCCTGATGAGGTGCTGCAGGGTGAGCCGCACCCCACTCCCCTCCATATCTGTACCCCCCCCCTCCACCCATCCCTCTGCTGCTGACCTGTCTCTCTCCCTGCAGAGGCTGTGCCTGGCTCCATCCGCACTGCTGAGCACTTCCTGGGTTTCCTGCGGCGGCTGCTGGAGTATGTCAAGTGGCGGTTACGGGTGCAGCACGTGGTGCAAGAGAGCCCCCCCGCCTTCCTGAGCGGCTTGGCCCAACGAGTTTGCATCCAGCGCAAGCCTCTCAGGTACAGCTGCTGGCAGCCCAGGCGCCAGGGCTCTGCTGGTGACTCGGGACTCACCAGGGCTTGTCCTCTGCACCTGTAGCCTCGGGCTCACCAAATTGCCAGTGTGGAGAGTGCATAAGGAGTGGCTGGAGGGTGCATGGGGCACTGTCTGGCCAGCAGGATACCACGAATGGGCAGGGCAGAGCTGACCTGGGTCCCTGTGTTGGGCAGGGATCTGGCAGCCAGCATTTGGCTCGATCAGAATTGAAGTGAAGAGAATTTATTGGAGGGGTCCTTGATGGAGGGGTGGGCAGAGTGAACGAGCCAGGAGGGATGATGTGACCTCAGAGACCTGCAGGAGTGGAGGCTGTTTCCACCCTGGGCTGCAGGGGCAGGGAAGGTGCAGTGTTACTGAAAGTCAGCTGTACTGGCCCCAGGAGAGGGGCTCCTGACAGGAGCTGAGACCAGAGCCCTGAGGCCCAGTGGGGTGGGAGCTGGGGGAGAAGGCCTGGGACCCGTTTCTCCTCCCACCATACCTCACTGACCCTCTCACCCTGAAGCCTAGGTGCCATCTGTGGGGGTGATCTCTAAGGTAGAGCAGGGGAGAATGGATCTGGGGAGCAGGTTGTGCCTGAACTTCTACTCTGCAGTTTTGGATAAGTCAGTGGTTTTCTATGAACCTCAGTCTCTGCCTTTATAAAGGGGCTCAGCCACTTTCCTTCACAGGTTTCTGTGGTGGTTCAATGAAAATCCAGTGATTCAAATGAGGCTGCCCTGCCTCAAGCTCTGACAAGGAGCCATGCCTTGTGCTCAACACTTTATTCCATAGCTCTTTGAATACTCGGTGTGGCCATCCCCATGCTGCAGATGGGAAAACTGAGGCCCAGGGAGAGGAGGTCATTGTCTAGGGTCTCACAGCACTGACTCAAACTCAGGCCTGGAGCCTCTTCAGCCCCTTGCTCTCTGCCCCTCTGGGGGAAGTGGCCTGTGATACACTTTTTCCCATTTCCATACTGAATGGAGACTTGTGAGGGCAGAGGAGCTCAGTCATTGAGCACACGTTTCCGAGTGCCTGCTCTCTGCTGGGGACACAGTGGGGACTGAGACTGCCTGTCCTGGCCCTCATGGTGCTCAGTGTCCAGTGAGGAACACAGACGTGTCCCCAGACAGGGGGCCTACCCAGGGTGGGAAGTGTCCAGTGAGGAACACAGACGTGTCCCCAGACAGGGGGCCTACCCAGGGTGGGAAGGGCAGGGACGAAGGAGCCTAGGGACCGTGGGGAGCCCAAAGAGTCAGGGAGGGCTTCCTGGGGGAGGGATGCAGTGGGTATAGGAGAGTGTTGATCCCACACCCACACACTCGGGCATCAGGGGGAAGAAAGCTGCAGTGGTTACAAGGTGAAGACCAGGATAGGCTTCCTGGTGGGCAGGGGACTCCTGGGCAGAACTCGCCAGAAGACTGAGGCCAGTATTCTTGCTCCCTTTAGTTTGTTCATTGGATGCACATTCCCTGAGCACCCGTTCAGTGTGCTGGGGATACAGCAGTGACTGAGATAGTGGGGGAACAGACACATTACCAGACAAGAGGTAGGGTTGGGATGGGGGACACCTGACCCTGCCTGGGGGAAGAGAAACTAGGCTTGAAGAAATGAGGTTTGGGAGGCAGGTTTTACATTCTCCATGCACCTGGCTCATAGAGCACACACAGATAGGTGTGCTGGTTGGCACAGCAGCTCCGAGGGGGTGTGGGTAGAAGTCACAGAGGGTGACCAAGGGCAACTGTGAGACAGATTGAGGTGTTAGTGGGTGCCCACATGGCTGTGCAGACCGGATGTTGTGCCTGGCATCCTGTGTGGGTCTCTGTGAAGCTTGGTGTGGGTGGGTGATCTTGTCAAGAGCCTGCATGGGAGATGGAGTGACCAAGTGACTCAGGCTGTGTGATTGTTCTTGCCATTGGGGGCTGTGACTGTGTGGGACGTGGCTGCACAGGGTCGCGGAGCACCCAGCAACCTTGGAGATGGTGGAGGAGGGGGGCTGCTGGTTCTCTCCATGGCTTCTATACACCCCCACCGACCTGGTTTGCATCCTGCCAGATTCTGTGCCGAACGCCTGCGATCCCTCCTGCACACCTTGGAGATTGCTGACCTTGCTGACTTCTCCCCACTCACCCTCCTGGCTAACTTTGCCACCCTGGTCAGCACCTATGCCAAGGGTAAGCTCTTCTCTCTTACTGCCTCTACTGGGCCCTGTGGCTGCTGGAATCGGGGTCCCAGCAGAGACTTGGACCTGTGGTACCTTGTAGGACTAGGCTTGGGAGTTTGGGCTCTGTTTGGGGGAGTCATGAGCAGTTTTTGAGTGAGCAAGCCTGCTGCTCAGATTTGTGTTTTCAAAGGCTCCCTCAGGCTGCAGAGTGGAGAAGAATAAGAGAGGGTAGACAGTGGTGTGAGATGAGGCCGGAGAAGCTCTTAGGGATCAGCTCATGCTGTAGGACCCAGTAAGGAATTGGGAAATTCTTCTGGTGGGGAATGGGGACAAAAGACAGGGCAGGAAGCAAGGACCCGAGCAGGAGGGGAAAGTCTGGGCCAGGATGCAACCATGACGACAGAGAGAATGGGACAGTTGACAAGAGATGTGGGTGGTAAAGAGGCCAGAACTTGGTGCCAGGGGTGTTGGGGGAAGAGGGGAGGATGTGTTCAGGTGTTTGGTTTGTAGAGGAAGGGAAAGTGATCGGAGGCTTCATCTGTCAAAGTTCCCTCCCCTTGCTCAGCTTTAAGCTGACCAAAGTCTCAGCCTGATCCCCGGGGATTATACTTTATCCAGGGAACCAGGTCACACTGCCTGACATCCTGCCACTGGGCCTCACCAACCCCAGGGCTGATCAGCAGCGAGTCCTTTTAGAGCTTCCTTCTTTGCCTGTCCTTCCCCACTGTCCATCCCCAAGCACCTCACATTCTCTTACCTGGAACATCCTTCTCAGTTTCCTTACCCCCCGCAACTATATCCCACCTCATCTTCAGCTCTCTGCATAGTAGCAGTATCCCCTCGTCCAGGGAGCCCTTCCTAGCCTCCAAGCTGGGGCAGACCCCTCCTCTGGGCTCCCCTGTCTCATCCCTGCCTACCCTTACTGTCTGGGGGCGGAGCTGACTCATGACTGTCCTGAGCACTGCCCAGCGTGGGACCAGGTAAAAGGGATTTGATTTTTTTAAACTATGTGAAAAAGCATATGCATCATTCATTCATTCAAGAAATAGGCCAGCATGGGTGGACTGTTATTTATTTATTTTTTTTTTATTTTAAAGTCTTTTTAAAAATTTTTTTTTATTAATTAAAAAAAAAAAGAAATTAACACAACATTTAGAAATCATTCCATTCTACATATGCCCTGAGAAAACCGCTTGGGACTACTCACCACTCAATGTGACAGCCGCATCGTACCCACCACAGCTATGTACCCACCAGCCAGGTTAAGACACAGACATTGCTGGTATCTTAGAAACCCCAAGTATGCTCCCCAGTCACACAGCTCCCTCCCAGAAAGAGCCACTAACCTGAATTTATTGATCTTTATCATTTTATCCTATGTTTCAGATCCCAAAGCAACATATTTTTCAGTATTGCATGTTTTTGAACTTTACATAAATGGAATGATAATATACTGTGAGCCCTCTATTTTTTTTAATTAACATCACGTTTGTGAGATTCACCCATGCTGATGTATATAACTGTAGCTAATTCAGGTTCACTGTTTTAAAATATTCCATTTTATTAATATTCCATAATTTATCCATTCTTCTGATGATTGACATTTTTTCCATCTTTCCTATTAGGAACAACTCTATTATGGAAAAACTGATACACATCTCCTCAATCACACATGCAATTGTTTCTCTAGGTTATGCACATGGTCTACTTTACTAGAAAACTACCAAATTATTTTCCAAAGCAGCTACAACTTTTGGATTTTCATCAGGGGTGTAAGAGTTTCTATTCTCCACATCCATGCTCATACTTTTACATACCTCACGTGATTTTTGTCCTCTGGATTTTTTTTTTTTCCATCACCTTGAAACTATTAACAGCCTAATTTTATTCTTTTAGAATAGAAATTTTAGTATCCCATTGAAAAAAAAAAAAGAAATAGGCCAGACCTAGCACTGGGGCTGCAGCAGAAACCAAGAAAGATCTTATCCTGGTTTCTTGGAACTCATATTCTAGAAGGAAAATTAGAGAGCAAAACTGTAAACAAATAAGATTGTTTCATAAAGTGAGTTATCATGAACAACAAATGCGTTGCTTTTGTTGGCTTGTGCCTGCAAATGGGAAAGGGGTGGCAGAGAGGGCTTCTGAGAAGCTGACAGTGGAACTCCGTCCCAAATGATCAAGTGGGGTCATCTTGGGAAGCTTTCTAAGCAGTGGGACCAACAAGTGCAAAGACCCTAAGGTGGGAGTGAGCCTGGTGGTGTCGGAAAGCCAGGCAGAGGGCCACGAAGCAAGGAGGACATGAGGTCTGTTCTGACAGGTGATTCTAGACCCTGGCAGAAGTGTGGGGAACCACAGGAGGGTTCTCAGCAGAGAGTCCCTCTGGTTGCTGTATGGTGAAGAAATGAAGAGGAGCAAGGGTGGCAGCTGGGGGCCCAGTGAGGATGCAGTGGCTGCTGGACCTTGGTTGGGGAGAAACGGTTGGATGGCAGGTGCATTTTGGAGGCAGAGTTGACCAACTGGCTAATAGAAAGGTCACTGAGGAAGGCTGGAGGCTTGGGTTTGAGTGGCTGGGTGGCCCCTCCTGGTGCTGGGGGAGTCTGAGGAATGAACCTTTGGCACTCTCTTTTTGGGTTCCTCTGTGAACGTTCGCGTGGACATTGGCCCAGGGGAGAAGCAGAAAGATTGGGTGTTTTCTAGAGGCAGTGCCGGGATGTGGGGCTCAGGCGACTAGAGATTGGTCCCGTTTACTAATGGAGACTGGAGTTTGGAAGAAGGGAGATGAGGGGGTGTAAAGTCTCATGGGTCCCTGCCCACCTGCCGTAGGTTTTACCATCATCATCGAGCCTTTTGATGACAGGACCCCAACCATCGCCAACCCGATCCTGCACTTCAGGTGAGACCTTGGCCCCAGGGGGCTTGAGAACGGACTTCAGCGGGCCCAGTTGTCCCTGTCTGGCCTCACCACCCTGGTCTCCCCGCAGCTGCATGGACGCCTCACTGGCCATCAAACCGGTGTTTGAGCGCTTCCAGTCTGTCATCATCACATCTGGGGTGAGGACTACTCTCCCTGCCCCTGCCCTGTTCCCAAACCCCGCTGTGGTTCTCCTAGTCCCTTCCCAGCCATGCTGAGCTCCCGACTGCTGTCTCTGCTGCAGACGCTGTCCCCACTGGACATCTACCCCAAGATTCTGGACTTCCACCCCGTCACCATGGCAACCTTCACCATGACACTGGCCAGGGTCTGCCTCTGCCCGATGGTGGGTAGGGGGGCTGGAGATGAGAGGGTGGGAGTGAGGGGCTACTTTTCTTCCTCCCTCTGCTTCCTCCACTGGTGGGGCAGGACAGCTCTGTAGTTAAGGGTGCGGAGTTTGGATTCGCACACACCCAGCCGGATTCTCCTTTTTCCCATGGGTGTGACTCCCCAAGCCTTGGGTTGCTCATCTGTGAAATGGGAATGAATCCCTACTGATCTCCCAAGGCCATTGAGAGAGTGCAGCGACATGATGGATTTAAGATGCTGATGCCGCCTGGGGCTTGGCACAAGGTGTAGGGGCTCGGTCAGTGATTTTCTTAATGTGGCTTTGCCCTGCTTATCTGACTGTGGCTTTAATGAGTGACCTTTCCTCTCTGCCTCAGTCTCCTCTGTAAAGTAGACATCATGATACTGGCCCTCAAGTCCTTGTCTAAAGCCCTTGGATGGGGTATGGTTTGGAATTCAGAACTTTCCAGAGGCACACGTGTGTCATGTGATACCTGCGCAGGGGTCTGGGCAGCTCTCTCTCTCTGAAACTCTTATTTCAGCAGCAAAATATTCTGAGAGTTGCACTAAAGAGGATTAGTAGACGCTTTGTCAGGTCAGATTTTGCTACAAAATTAGTTTGTGCTAAACCAAAAAAAACCTGAAGGGGGGGTGGGCCAGTGACAGCTATCATGGCTATGTGAGGCTTGTCTGAAGTCCTGCTTGGTGGCTGTTGAGCTCCTAGAACCAGCTGCCCTGGAGTCTGTGGCTGGCTGGAGGGTCACTGGCTGGTTTGGAGGCTAGACAGACTTGGGTTTCATGGTGGCTCTGCCGTTTGCTGGGGGACTTGAGGCAAACTCCAGGACCTGGACTCATTTATCTGTGATGCAGATAATGTGGTTCCTTCACCGAGAGCATGTCTCTGAGAAGCTTAGAATGGCATTAGCAGGCGATTGGGCTCGTGCATTGGTGCTGCTGTACTCAGTGTTCCCTCTCTTGCTCGTGGCAGATCATCGGCCGTGGCAATGACCAGGTGGCCATCAGCTCTAAATTTGAGACCCGGGAAGATATTGGTATGCCATCTGGGGATGGGGTGGGGTAGGGTAGTTTATAAGGGTCCTGAGAGGACAGGTATATCAGTCAGTATGGTCTAAGTCATGCTGCAGTAACATATACCTCTAGGTCTCAGTGGCTTAACCACAGAGGTTTATTTCTTGCCCGTGGAATGTGTCCATCATTTATGGGAACCCCAAGCTCCAGGCAGGGTGTCAGACAGAAATACACTAACAGGGAGTAGTGGGTGGAAGACTCGGGCCCAGAGAGAGTCTAATCTCTGACCACTCACAGCGGTGATCCGAAACTATGGAAACCTCTTGCTGGAGATGTCTGCCGTGGTCCCGGATGGCATTGTGGCCTTCTTCACCAGCTACCAGTACATGGAGAGCACTGTGGCTTCCTGGTATGAGCAGGTGTGTTCTCCCACCCCCAGGAGGCCCCTCCCCTCTTCAGCCCCTCTCTGTTCCTTTGCAAGTCAGCTTCATTCCTTTCCTCTTTTAAGTTGTAAAATGTATCATACGTGACAGGACTGTATATAAAACACATCTGATGTTTTAAAGCATAGCTTATACCCCTGGGGATGCCACCCTCCACCCCAGGCAGGTTAAGAACCACAACATTAGCAGCCCCTGTGGTCCCCTCCCTCAAAGATGAACCCCTCAGGAAAGGTCACCTCACTCCCACTTCTGGGGCCCTTGGTTCCCTCTCTTCTCCCTGGGGAGATGGATTGGTGGAGAAACCGGTAGCAGGCGTGACCCGCTGAGGGCTGTGCCATTAGAGGAAGACTTCAGAAGTCAGGCTGGGCAGAGGCTTGTTGGGGCAAGGGCCCCTTCTGGGGAAGTGGGGGTGACGTCACAGGGGCTCCTGAAATGGGTCATCACGCTGGGCATTGGGCGCCAGCCGGCTGCAGGCAGAGGAGGGGCCACTCTAAACTTTGTGTCTGAGCTCACAGCCTCGGCCCCAGCTCTCGGGGGAGGTCGGAGCAAGCACTTCCTTAGGGTGAGGTGAGGGTGGGAACCACATCTGGAAACCCACACACATGGGTCATGGCCATGACACTGGCTCATCCGCGGATGAGCTCTGTCCACACAGCGGAACGATGACTGCTAGTCCCCCAGCCCCACCTCCTGATAGGTCTTTTGTGTCCTATGTAAGAAATTTCTGCTAAGGCCATGAAGAGAGCCTTCTGTATTTGCTTCTAGAAGCTTTGTAGTTTTAGCTTTCACCATCAGGCCTATCAGGTACCTCAGACTCATCTTTGTGAGCTCAGGGTCAAGGTTCATTTTTTTTCCCATGTGGAAATCCAATGGCTTCAACACCACTTATTGCAAAGAATTTTCCTCACTGAAGTACACAGGCAGCCATTTGTGTGTAGGTTTCCAGACCCTCTCTTCTGTCTCACTGGTCTTTGTGTCTATTCTCATGTAAGTGCCAGGCTGGCTCGATGAGCGCAGCTTTGTACTAAGTCCTGCAGTGTTAGATGTGAAACCTCTAGGTCGCCTCCTCTGGCTCTGCCTGGCTTTCTGTCAGCTCCTCTGTCCGTCACTAGCTGGGGGATGGAAGGCCCAAATTGGCCATCTAGGGCCACCTGGCCTCCCAAACACCTGCTTCACTTAAGGGCACAGTGGTTGGTTCCCATCTGGATCCCAAGGTTTCCCCAGATAGGGCAGCGGGGCAGTTCCCCTCCCGTCTCTATGCACGTCTGAGGTGGGCAGGCTGAGGTCCAGATTGAGGAAAGGCCTATCTTGGGGGCTTGGACAGTGCTGGAGGCCTGAGTAGGGCAGTGCTGGGTTTAACTAGGATGGTCAGTCCATTATTCTCCCTTCCTGGTGTCCTTCCCTAGGGCATCCTAGAAAACATCCAGAGAAACAAGCTGCTCTTTATCGAGACCCAAGATGGAGCCGAGACCAGCGTTGCCCTAGAGAAGTACCAAGAGGTGAGTACGGGTGGGTGAGGGCCTGAAAGACTGGGTAGGGGAGGGGCCGATGGGGGCAGCTCTGTGCAGTGCTGTGTCCCCTCCCCAGGCCTGCGAGAACGGCCGTGGGGCCATCTTGCTCTCGGTGGCTCGGGGCAAAGTGTCAGAGGGAATCGACTTTGGTGAGTGGCCCAGGCTCTCTCCTTCCTAGCCGCCTGCTTGGAGCTCTCTGGAGCCCCTGTTCACCCTGCCTTTCCTGCTTCCTTAGGGAATCAGCCACCCCTAGGGTCTCCCCTCTCCTCCGTCCATAGGACCCCAGTGGGGCCCTCTGAACACCCCCATGATCTTCCTGTGTTCCCCTGTGCCCCTCAGTCAGCATGGCTGCCCAGGCACATGACCATGTACCTCCTCTCTGCCCCCACAGTGCACCACTATGGGCGGGCTGTCATCATGTTTGGCGTCCCCTACGTCTACACCCAGAGCCGTATCCTCAAGGTGAGCAGAGCCCCAGGTCACCCAGGCATGTGCTGGATTCTGGTGGTGTGTGGGAGGGGCTGGAATGGGGAGGGGTCTGGGGCAGGAATGGCTTCCCACCTGTCTCCCTGCCGGCAGGCACGGCTGGAATACTTGCGCGACCAATTCCAGATCCGTGAGAACGACTTCCTGACATTTGACGCCATGCGGCACGCAGCCCAGTGTGTGGGTCGAGCCATCAGGGGCAAGACGGACTACGGCCTCATGGTCTTTGCTGACAAGGTGCGTGCCAGGACACCTGCTGGGCACCCCCACCCCAGCCTCTGGGAGCTGGCTGGGACCGCCCCCAGACCAGGTCCTGACACCCTTGCTCTCCTACCCTCTTGCTCAAAGCGGTTTGCCCGGGCAGACAAGCGGGGGAAACTGCCCCGCTGGATCCAGGAGCACCTCACTGATGCCAGCCTCAACCTGACCGTGGATGAGGGTGTCCAGGTGGCCAAGTACTTCCTGAGACAGATGGCACAGCCCTTCCACCGGGTGAGCCTGAGAGGCACCCTGCACTTGTGACCTGGGAGTTCTCCCCCACACCCTCCTGCCTGGCCCTTCACAAATGGAGGCTTATCGTGGGCCTGCATGCTAAGCCCTGGGACCAGGGCGGGGGAGATTCCAAGGGGCCAGACACACATACGCACACACGCACACACACACACACACACACACACACACACACATGGGAAGAGAATGTGGGGTGAGAAGTTTGAATGAGGAAGACGGGGCCTGTGTGTCTTACACACACACACACACACACACACGGGAAGAGAATGTGGGCTGAGAAGTTTGAATGAGGAAGACGGGGCCTGTGTGTCTTACACACACACACACACACACACACACACACGGGAAGAGAATGTGGGGTGAGAAGTTTGAATGAGGAAGACAGGGCCTGTGTGTCACACACACACACACACACACACACACACACACACACACACACGGGAAGAGAATGTGGGGTGAGAAGTTTGAATGAGGAAGACGGGGCCTGTGTGTCTTAGAAAGCTGATCCCTCTCTACAGCTTGGATGCAAATCTCTGGTGCTGCCTCCCTCCCCATGGCCTGTCTTCTGTTTACAGGGACAGTGTACTCGGGATTATGAGGGGCATTTTCACTTTCAAACATCCTGTCCCCTGGTCCTGTGCAGGCTACCTCCTGTTACCTACTGGGCTTTGAGTCTTAGACCTCCAGGGCCTCGCTAGGGGAGGAAGGGGAGGTGCAGCAGCTATCTCAAGCCCCCTCCCCCAAGCCTGACACTCCCTCTTCCTCTTTCCCTTCCAGGAGGATCAACTGGGCCTGTCCCTGCTCAGCCTGGAGCAGCTGGAGTCAGAGGAGACTCTGCGGAGGATAGAGCAGATTGCCCAGCAGCTGTGAACACGGGGTGGGGCCATTAAAGGTATCTGTAGTCCCACCTGCATCTTGCCTCGCCCTGGGCCCCCTTGGGCTCACTTAAAGGTCCTTGCAGGCACCCTCAGACAGACATTCCTCATTGCCAAATTTGCAGCCTTTAATGGTGGAAGAAGGTAGTGGGGGAGTGAGGCAGGGAGATGGGGAAGGCTTCCACCTACCCTCCCCCATCTCTTCCTGAGACGCAGCATCCACTGAGGTTCGCTGGCTTCATCGGGGGCCCAGGTCCTGGGTGCTGGCACTAAGGGTCCGAGGAGCCTCACTCAGGTGCCGGGTGGGGAACTGGGGACCAGCACAAGGAGCGGGTGAGGGATGAGTTAAATCCCTGCCCCAGGTATCCCCATGGTGTGTTGTTGCCTCCACCCATCTCCACGTCCAGCCTAGCTGACTCCATGTCCACCCCTATCTCATGTCTGCTACCCTGCCCTCTCCTGCCCCCAGGTACACCTGTTCCCCCACTTCTACTCCCTGCTCCCACATCCGCCCTCCCTGCCCTTCCACCCCCATGCCCAGCCTACCTTTCCCCATATCCACTCCCATCCCTGATTTCACTCCCTAGTTCCACATCTGCCCCTTGTACCCACATTGAACCCATTTCCTCATTTCCACTCTGGGCCCCATGACCATCCCCCTGCTCCCCTCCCCCATCCAGCCTCTACATCAAGTACAACCCATCCATTTTCCTGTCCTCAGGTCCATTCCTCAACTTCTAGCCTAGTCCCCCCTGGCTCCTGTTGCCAGCCTCCCTCATTTCTGGGCCAACCAACACGTCCACCCCCTCCCCTCACTCCTTCGTTGACCCCAGTGTCCTTGTCACTCCCTCACCTGAGTGCCACCAACCCTCAGACCATCTGTGTTTAGCATGTTGAGTGACACAGCTCTCTTCATCCTATACAGGAGAGGACAGGTGGGAAACGAGTGATTCCCTTCTGGAGAAGACCTCTCCTACATTGGGTGTGAGCTGTCGCAGTGGGAGATGGGAGCCATGGAAGATTCTTGCAGGATAGAGAGGAGCAGGGCTAAAGATTCTGTGACATCAAGGTTCTTTGCTGACCTCATCCAACACTCACCCGGCTGCTCCTGCCACCCCCTCGCCTCGGAGCCGGGAGACCAGCTTCTCACTACCACGCCGGATGGACTCACGGAACTTGGAGAATGAGCTGCTCCGACGTAGGGCCTGGGAGGGGACCAGAGTCACTGATCAGTCCTTGTGCCCTACCTGTCCCCAACTCCCCAGAGCACCAAAGCAAAACCCATTCTCACCTGTTGTTCTACGTTACCAGCTGTGTCTGCATTGGGGGCCCCTGGGGGAACAGATGGGGGACGTCAGGGTAGGGGTGGGGGCTTGAGAAGCCACCGGGTAGGGCGGAAAGGGTAGGGGCTCACCAAGAGGGGCAGGCAGATCCTCCCTGCTGAGGATTTCTTTGTACAGCTCTTCTGCTTGCTGGTACTTGTTCTGCTTGAGATAGGCTGAGGCCTGTGGGGTGGGTAAGACTCAAGTGAGCTCTGCTCACACCTGGAAAGTTCCCAGCTGCCCCCCTGCACTGTGTCAGCATGTCTTCCTGAGGTGCACTCTTGACGGTCCCTCACCAGGTGGAAGCCTTGCTGTGCCTCCCAGTAGTCTCAGGAAGCAGCTCAGGCTCACCCTGCCCTTGAGGCCTTACCCCACAGCACAGTGGGTTCAGTCCCTCACCCCTTTTCCTGGCTGGGTGACTTTGGGCAGATGACTTCCTGTCTCTGAGTCTGTTTCCTGCTCTACCTGGTGCCAGTAACTCAACCTCTCCATGCCTCTGTTTTCTCAGCCCCTACCTCAGAAGGTCTTGTAAGAAATAAGATGATACAGGGAGGGAGCTGAGAAAGGGGTTTAGCAAATGGTAAGCGGTCAATAAATATTTGATGCTATCACCTGGTTCTGGCTGGTCTCTCCAGCTTCCTCCTCCATGGGAACATTGTCTGGCCCCCATGAACCTGCACATTTCCTGATGCCTCCCTTAGATCATTTTATAAGCTTCTCTGTGCTGACTGAGGGCCCAGCTCACAACACATATCTTAGGGGACACCTATCCTAGGGCCCAGCAGAGACGAAGCTTCCTCCTGGCCTCTGGGGTTCCCCTACCCCCAGTCTTGTGCTGTGCTCTGCTGCTGGGTGGTTCCCCTGGGCCCCGTAGGATCTGTTGCACCAGGGGTCCTGGCTGCTCCTGGTGAAGGGGTGGTGGCAGGGGAGGGGTTGAGGGAAGGACGGGCTCTCACCAGGTTGTTCTTGGTCTTGGCCACATTGGGGTCATGTGGTCCCCCCAGGGCCTGGTAGATGCCCAGGGCGCGGGCATAGTGCCTCTCCACCTCCTCGAACTTGCCCTGGTTCTGGCACAGGAGGGCCAGGTTGTTGAGCTGCTTGGCCACATCCGGGTGGTCAGCACCCAGGACCTGGGGGGGTCAAGGCCATGGGGTCACAAGTCATTGGGGTCATGTGGGAGTGGTGGGCCACCTGACGTCAGTAGCCATAATGGGGAGGGATGCACAAGTTAGGGGTTATGGGCTCAAACTACAGAGTTAATGGTTGGGGGTCAGAAGATGACTCCATCAAATTGGGGGATTATAAGGTCAGAGGTCATGGTAGTTCTGAGAATTAGGAACAAGATCAGATTGTGGTCCATCAGGGTTGGGGATTATACTGATGACCACATGGGGTTAGAAAGGTCAGGACTGGGTTGGGGGGGTGCCCATATGAGGTGAGTTATAGGAGGTCACAGAGGTCAAATGTGGTAGATCATGGGATTGGTTGATCTAGGCTCAAACAGGGCAAACAGTATCAGATGTGAAGGGTGCAAAAGGCCAAAGGTCACAGGAACCAAACTGGGGAGACCACAGCTTCAGGAGTAATGGGCTGGGGCGGGGGCACGACCTTCTCCCGGATCTCCAGGGCACGCTGGCACAGGGGCTCTGCCTCCCGGTAGCGCCCACGCTTCCCATAGAGGACGGCCAAGTTGTTGAGGGTGGCAGCCACCTGTGGGGAAGGGAGTCACAGGTCAGAGACCTGAAGGCCCAGCGCCTGGGCTCCCCTGCCAGTTCCCCACTCACCGCGGGGTGCTCAGGGCCCAGCGTCTGCTCCCGGATCTGCAGGGCATCGTGGAGGAGGTCTGTGGCCTCCTTGTACTTGTTCTGGTCCCTGC
The DNA here is from genome assembly GCF_023851605.1 of Tamandua tetradactyla. NCBI lineage: Eukaryota > Metazoa > Chordata > Mammalia > Pilosa > Myrmecophagidae > Tamandua > Tamandua tetradactyla. The sequence goes on from NC_135342.1 coordinate 15,649,027, forward strand.
AGGGTGGTCACGGGGATGGAGGGGGTCACCAGGCTGGGGTCACACGTGAGGGATGGCTGTGGCAGGGCCACGGTCCTGGCCAAACCAAGCAAGGGCAGCACCCCCTCTGGGTCTCTCACACCTCCTGAGTCTATCACTGGGTCCCTGTGCCCCCCAGCTCCCCCATCCTCGCCCCCCACCGCCTCCTCCACCTCTGGCCTCTGTCCCTTCTGCTGAGAGCTCTACTGCTCACTCTTTCTCCTTAACCTGGGTCTCAGCTGCCCCTGGTCACTGACTGCCTCTCTCTTCCCTTTCTCCGTTCCCTCCCCACCAGTGCTGGGTTTCTAGCAGGATCCCGCCCTCCCTCTCCCATTCTACTGCATGCACCCCCCCCAACCCCGCACCGCCTACCTCCCCAGGGGCCCCACGCTGGGGGAGCAGGACACCTGGTTCTTCCTGCCCTGCCCCCGCTGCCTGCCAGGCTCACCGGTACACCAGCGCCAAGATGTTGAGCATGGTGGCCACATCAGGGTGGCAGTGGCCTGAACTCCGCTCCAGGTCCTCTAAGGCCTGGCGGCACAAGGGCACTGCAACCTCATAGCGGCCCTGACCCGCGTACTGGATCACGAGGTTGTGCAGGGTGCGAAGGCGGGCAGGGATCTCGTAACCGCCCTGCTGAGCTGCTGCTGCCCCTGCAGCCTCCGGACCTGGGAAGGGGACGGGGTGCGGGGGGGGGGGGGCACCGAGTCACCGAGTCACACAGGGAACACACTCCACCGAGCCAGGGAAGCGACAGCCGCGTCCCCGCCCTGTGGACCTCTGCCCTGATACCCACCTTTCCTCTCCTCGCTGGGGAACAGGGAGGCCAGGCTGTCTCGGCGAGGGGGGGACTCGGGCTGCTGTGGGGAGGACAAGGAAAGAGGAGAGGTGTGAGGGATGGTGGCTTGTCTCAGAGACAGGGGTCCTGTATCTGAGGGTCTTAGGAGAGTGGAGGTCGGGAGCCTCAGTGGTTGGAGAGCATTTGGGGGCTCTGTGGAACAACTAGGGGGTCTTCCTGGAAAGTTTTGGTGGCTCTGTAGCTGTGAAGCTTTGTAGAGGGTTGGGGGGGCAGTTCTCAGGAGGGCCTGGGGCACTGGTGGTCCTGCAGAGGTTGGGGGCCCTAGGGTTCTAAGGAGGGTCAGGAGGGCTGCACCCCTCAACACATGGCAGTCCCTGTCTCGCCCTGCCCCACAGACCTGGCCCTCCGCGGGCGGGTCGTACTGCCGCAGCTGCCCCAGGAATTCGAGGTGGCTTTTCTCCTCCTCCAGCTGGGCCACGGCTTCCTCGCTGGCCCGCAGCCGCCGCTGCGTCTCCTCCAGCTCCTCCCGCAGCCATGCGTTCTCCTGGGCCAGCCGCCGGGCCTGAGCCCGCAGCCGCTGCTTCTCTGCCTCCAGTGCGCCCACGTGGGCAGACAGCGCCAGCAGCACCTGCAGGGGTGGGGGAGGTGAGTCAGGGTCAGGGCCCCAAATCAACCCCATTCTCTCCAGGATCCCCCAGATTCTTCACGGATTCCTCCAAATATAGTCCCAGAGATACTCAGGACACCCCCCGCCCCCATTTCACCAAGGCACACCCAGTCAGTGACCTTGACTTCACTTCCTATTCCACTCCTCCCTCCCCAGCATCTCTCTAGGACCCTCAGTTCTGTGAAAGGACTGGTTCAAGGGTCCGTGCCACACACAACGACCCCCTAAAGCTGTCTAGGACCCCTTCTCTGGCCTAGAGCCTCCCCCTCCCACGGCTGGTCACCCAAGGCCTCCCCCTACCCCAGACCCACTCCTCTGCAATACTGGAGACCTACACCTGTCCTTGCCTGTCCTCAGCCTGACCCCACCCCTCAGTCTACATTTCTCAGGATATCTGGGCCTCCTCCACCCCTAGGCCTAAGTCACCCCCATACCTGGCCCCTCATACCTGGGCCTCGCCCAGCCCCAGCTCGATGGCCTCCAGTGAGTGGCTCACCACCTGGTGCTTTTCTTCCAGCAGCTCCAAGCCAGCTGCAGGGCCCTGTCCTGCCAGGGCCTCTGCCAGGTGCCCGGCCAGGCCATGGTGCTCAGCCCGCAGCGCCTCCAGCCCCTGTACCACCTGCCGGGTCTGCCGCACCAGCTCCTCAGGGCTCAGGCGCTCGGGGCCCAGCCCCGCACCTCCAGGACTTGCCACCTGCACCGACATCGCTGCTCCTGGGGGGTGGCCAGGGTTGGGGGAGTCGGTGCCAGCCCCCTCTCCCCATGGCCAACCCAGCTGGCAAGACACCCCCAACTCCTCCCCATCTTGCCACCCCCCTGCCTCCACTCCCATTCCAGCCTGCAGGACGCCCCCCAGCCCACTGCAACCTCTCCCTGTGCCACTAGGCCCTCCTCATCCCAGCCAGCCCCCTGCCTCCACACCTGTCCTAGACAGCCCTTATCTGGAAACATTCTGGAAGCTTTGGGGACAGGTCCAAACTCCGCCATGTGTAATTAACCAAGAGAGGCATGCAGCAGGCTCGTGGCCCCCACACCTCCCCTGGCTCACCTGGCCACTCCTCCCCACCCCAAGGACTCTGGATACTCTGACCCAGAACTCCCAGCTGTGGGACCTGGACCGGGCACCCTCCTCTGTGGGGCGTGGAGCCAGGCAGGGAGCATGGAGGCGGCAGCCTCTCCATGAGCTCATTGTTAGAGTGTTTTTGCTGGAAACCAGTCAGACCACTGGCATGGGCGGGGTGGGATGGAGAGGGCTGAGAGGCTGGGGTGCCGGAAGTAGAGGAGCTCTCTAGATTGGGGGACCAGGCGGGGGGGCGATCTGTGCCCCCATGTGGCTCTGATGGGGGAGACTGACAGACCTGGGGGGAGCAGGGCCCCCACCCTCCACCACATACACGCCCAGTGGCCCAGGGCGTGTGGGGACATGCGTGTGGCAGGCGTGGCCCACGGATGTCACACTGGCCCCATGACAGCCGAGGGTCCGAGGCCCTGATTGCAATGGGTAAGGTTCTAATGCGGGTGGTAGTGGTGGCTCAAGGTCACCGATCCCAGCTGTTGGTGCCTGTGTGACCCTCAGAGACACACTCGCATGCACACACGGCCTGCAGGAAACATACCACGACATGCACACGCACACTCCACTCTCTTCTCAGAAATTCAGACAACACATTCTCCTTTCCAAAACACAACCCAACACACACACTCTCTCCTTTCTTTGAAACACCACACAATACACACACATACTCTCTTCCCAGATACAACGTGTACACACACCGAGTGCACACTATCCTAGAAATATAATGCCACACACACACTCATGCACACCATGTTCTCCTTTCACAGATACAACCTAATGTCATACACACACACACACTCTTCTCAGAAAAAACACACCATACTCTCCCCTCCTGGAAATACAACCCAACACTCAGGGTCATTCTCTAAACGTAAAAGCCAACACGTGCAGAAACTCTCTCCTCCCCCTTCCCCTTATCTTGGAAGATCCAAGTAAATCCCCTCTCCCTCATATTCCGAGGGTCTCTGGACCTCCTCACCTGCCCCCATGCCCCATGCCCCCTCCCGCCTGCACAGGGCCGCCAGCAGCCAACGCCCCCTCCGACCCTCTCCCCCAGATTCCTCATGGACAGGTCTCCACCTCCCCCAATTTCTCCAGCCTGCCCCCTCGCCTGGCCAGCCAGGCCTTCATGCCCCTACACACATGTGCACATGCACACCACACGTGCAAGTCACCCCTGAACTTACTTAGCTTATTCCCCCTGCTGGAAGTAGGTTCCGCCAGTATAGATGGCAGCTAACACTCAGAGAAGGCAGTTCCACAGTCACACTCAGCACATGTCACTGAAGCCACAGGGACCCCATAAGAGCCTGGGAGGCCGGCACCTTCTCCACAATCACAACCACACACCCTTGGACACACGCAGGCAGGAGGGCTGCCCTGCAGGCATTCTGTGCCCTGATGGCTGCCGGTCCACCTCTCTCCCTCTTTCAACACGTGTACGTGTGTGTTCGTCTCACACAAACCACACGAACAGTCAAACCCAACCGCACAGGCTCCTCAGCAGTCACCCCGACAACCACAACCGTGCGTCGCCCGGTCCTGTGGACTCAGCCCGTGCGCTGCGAGGTCATATGCAATCTCAGCCATAACTGAGCTGCATGTGCCCGGGGGGTGACTGCAGAGTTCTGTTTCCAGACACACCGTCCCCCTCATCCAGCCCCCACAGCAGGCGGCCACCCGGGTGACAGGATGGCAATCACGCCCTGCATGCAGAGCGCCAATGCGGATACCTGCGTCTGCCCTGTCACACCCATCCCAGCCTCATTCCCATGGGAGCCAGGGGACTGTCTCGCCCACACGTCCCTCAGTCTGTCCATCCCCACCCCCCTGTCTCCCACACTGACACTGCCTCAGGCCGCGGCACAGCACCTCCGTGCAGACACGCTCCTCCCTGCCTTCGCTCCACACACACACAGACACACCCCTCACTCTACCCACCCACAGTTACACGCACACCGTCCCATGCTACAGTCCAGCCTCCATCAGCCACACACAGGGACATGCCACCACCTCTCCCCCAGTTCCCTCACACATACACACACACACACACCATCCTACAGGCACAAACCTACGGTTACACACCTCCTGCTCACATTCGCACACACAGCTGCACACAGGCGTTGCTCAGAGACACACAACCAGACGGTGCCTAGTCTTGTATTATTCATCCTGACCTAGGGCTGCTCCCGTAAACAGCCCAACTCCCGAGACACACACACACACACACACACACACACACACACACACACACAGCCATCAGCAGAAAGCTGACCAGCCCCACTACACAAAGTCCTAGAAACAGCCCAACTTCCCAACACACACACCATCAGTCACAACCAGAAGGTCATCCACATTTTCACCTCATGGATCACACAACCCACATCATCCACGCACGCCCTCCACCCGCAGGCGGTGACCCAGACGCTTCCTCTCCCGTTCACACGCACACCCACAGCCTTATACCATCACACACTCGTACACACCCCAAGGGCCTCGGGCACCATCTCTCAGACACACAGGCGGGCAGGAGGCTCCAGGCCGCCCCGGCAAGTCCGCACCACCTTACTCCCGGCGGGCCGGCCCAGTACCCCGCGCCCCGGCCTCCCCGCCCGTCACAAGGGACTCCCTCTCTCCCCCTGCCCCGCACCCCCTCCCCAGGCCCCGCCCTGCACTCGCGGCTGTTTACCTGCGCGCGGGGGAGTGGGTGCGGCGCGGGCCGGGCCTCCAAACCCCCCTGAGCGACCCCAGGGCGGGGCAGGGGGCGCTCAGGGACCGCGAGGCCCGTCCCCGACGTCAGGGGAGCGTGCCCAGGAGGGCGCCCAGCCCGGCGCCTCTCCCTCCGCCCCCGCAGCCCCTCCCACACCCCCATCTTCGCGGTCCCCCGGGACTCCCGGCCCGCCCAGCCCGCCAACCTGTGCCCACCTGTCCGCGGACGCCTCCGGGATCCGCTTCGCCGCGCTGCGCCCCGCCCCACCCGCGCCGCACCCCGCTCCCCGCTGAGCCCGGCTGAGTCCCGCGTCTCCGACCGCGGCGTCACCTGCGGGGGGCGGGGCGGCCAGGGAGCCCCGCCCCCCGCAGGTGAGGCCGGCCCCGCCCCCCCGGCCCAGAAAAGTGTAGACCCGCTGCGCCTCCCCGCGGGAATTGCAGAACTGTCGGTGCACGTCGGGTCTGAGGATGATCCCAGCGCGCTGGGGGCCTGGAAAAGAGGGGCCTCGGCTAAGCTAGCGTCTCGGAAACTTGGAATCTCGGACGCTTGGGATCCCAGATCCATGGCCGCTGCGCTATGCCGGCCGCGGGGCTTCTGCTTTGGTTGCGCCCGCTGCTTGGAACCGTCTTCCTACAGATCTGCGGACAGATCTCGCTGTGGTCGGGTCTCTTATCAGAGGTTGCCTCCTCCGAGAAGTCTTCAGTGACCACTCCGTCTAAATTATCTTCCCACCAAAATACTACTTCATTTCCCTGCTTGATCTTGTTCACAAAATTGTCTAGGGCCTGAAGTTATTTTATAAACACATCATTTCACATTTATTATGTTATAACATTTATATCATATATCATCTCAGTTATCATATTATATTAGATTATTAGAGAGGGGAGGTAATATGATGGTTAAAAATATGGGCTCTGGATTCAAATCCTGATTCCAGCATTTACGGACTGTGCAGTTCTTGGGTAATACTTTACCTCTCTATACCTCACTTTCCATTCTGTAAAATAGGAATAATCAAAGGGTTATTGTTACATATGGACAGTACGTTTATCAGGGTCGGGCATATGGAGACACTTAGCAAATGTTAGCACTGATTGTATACTATTATAATTATTGGTACATTTTCTTCCATTTCTAGAATTTGTCAGCTCCTGACCTTGTGTATTGTCAGAAGTTTATCTTTAGCACTAGAACAGAGCCTGGAGCTTATTGGGTGCTCGATAAATATTTGTTGAGTGACTGACTAAACGAATCAAACCCTAGAATCATAAAATGGTCCAAGCTTGGTGCACAGGATTTTTACCTCAACTCACGCTTTTCCAAGCATCTGCACTAGGGGCTGCTTCCAGCAGAGGGCGCCTTGGGACCGTGAACCAGGCTCCCGACTTCAGCGCAGGTCAGTTATCTCCCACGGAGCCACAGCCAACCTGTTGCTTCCTCTCCTCCTCCAGGAAGCCCTCTCTGATTTCCCAGGCTGGGTCAGACATCCTTTTGGGGGTCCTGCAGCCTCCTGATCTCCCCCATCCCAATCCTGCCCACTCTGGGTTGTAGCTGTCTAGGAATGGGTCTGTTTACACCACGGGACAGGAGCCCCCTATGGAAAGGAAAGACCAAGTCTGTCTCCCATCACTGCCATGTTCCTAGCACGTCCAAGTACAAGTGAAGGCACTGGGGAGAATGGTGGTGCCTAAATGATGGAATGCACAATCTAACTCTTCCAGAGGGGGCTGGGAGGGATAAAGGGACAGCTGAGCTCCCCTCCTTACACCCACTCCCATGCTTTTGGCCTCAGGACACTGTATGTTGGTTCTGCACACAAGGCAGGGTGGGTGATAGACTGGTGCAAATCCCAGCTCGGCCATTTACTGGCTGTGTGTCCCGGAGCCGGGAGATAACCTCTCTGGGCCTCGGGCTCCCCATCTGTAAAACAGGACTTGTGAGGGTAATCTACTTTATCAGGCTGTTGTGAGGGTTAACGAGTCATCCCGAGAAAAGGCTTAGGAGACGGTGGTGGCACACAGCAGATACTACATGTGTGTGGGGAGGGGTGGGGGGGCCAAGGGACCTGGAGCCAGGTAGATCTGAGTTTGAATTCTGGCCTTGTCGTTTCCTTGTCATGTGACTATGCAAGAAATGACCTCATTCTGAGCCCATGTTTCCTCCTCTGAAAAACAGGGATGATCAGGTTTACCACACAGTATTGTGGAAGGATTCAATGAGGGAAAGGTTGAAAGAAGAAAGTTAACTAAGGCAACCATCTCTTTAGGCTGGCCCTGTGCCAAGCAACTTTCCCTCACACCAATGAGGGCTGGTGTTTCTGAGTTCTTAGCCACACCCAGGTGCTGAGCCAAGCTCTCCTACCAACCCTACGAGGCAGGTGCTAGGATTATCCCCATTCCACAGATGAAGAAGACGAGACACAGAGAGGTTGAGTAGCTTGTCTAAAGTCACACAGCCAAGTAGTAGCAGAGCCATTAAATCCATACAATAGTCACCTGAGGTAGGTACCATTATTAGTCCCACCTAAGATGAAGAAACTGAGGCTCAGAGAGGAGAAATAGGTTACCCAAGTCCATATCCAAGAAGGCAGTCAACAAACACCCCATCCTGTTCCATAAGGCCTCAGTTTGCCAACTCAGGAAAATGGGTGGATGGGTCAAGGATTTTCTTTTTCACCTCTCATCCAGTTTTTTTTTATTTTCTAACATTTTTAATTGTGAAAGATATATACACAGAAAGGAAAGAAAAAGCAACAATTTTCAAAGTGCACTTCAACAGAATAGATTTCAGAGTTTGTCAGGGGCTACCACTCCATTATTTCATATTTCAGATTTTATCTTCTAGCGGATCCAAAACACCGGAGGCTAAAATCAGTGTAGTGATTCAGCAGTCATATTTATTTGTTAAATCCTATTTTCTCTGTCATACCTCTTCCTTCTCCTTTGCTCCTTCTCCCAATCTATAGGGATCTTTAGGTAATGCTGGTTCTGATTTTTTCATGTTGAGAAGGAGTCTCAACACTAAAGGATAGGGGGATGTACTTAAGATAACCTTGGAGAGGCTGGTCCCTCTGGTGTTTCAGGATGTATCTGGCCCGGGAACCCTCTGGAAGTTATAGGTTCCAGGAAGTCAAAATTAGTGTGTGAAACTTTTATAGCGTCTCCGCTCCAGCCCTAGGTGTTCTGAAGAGTCAACAGGAGTGATGCTGGTTGGGGGTTAGCAAACCATGGCAATCAGCACTCTCCAACCGACGCTCAGGTAACAGTAGCCTCCGGAATAGCCTCTTGACTCCATTTGGTCTCTCAGCCACTGATGCCTTATTTTATTACACTTCTTTCCCCCATTTTGATCAGGAAGGCTTTGCCGGTCCCTTAGTTTGGCCAGTTTAAAAAAAGTCTTATTTTTCCCCCCTTAATTGAAAAATTTATGCACCGTCAGAAAAAGAAATTCACAGAATATAAAAGGAGTGAAAAGTAGGTCTTCATCTCTTCTTTATTTATTTATTTATTTTATTAATTAAAAAAATTAACTAACACAACATTTAGAAATCATTCCATTCTACATACGCAATCAGTAATTCTTAATATCATCACATAGATGTATGATCATCATTTCTTAGTACATTTGCATCGATTTAGAAAAAGAAATAGCAAGACAACAGAAAAAGAAATAAAATGATAATATAGAGAAAAAATTAAAAATAAAAAATACAAAAAATATATATAAAAAACAAAACAAACAAACAAAAAACTATAGCTCAGATGCAGTTTCATTCAGTGTTTTAACATAATTACATTACAATTAGGTAGTATTGTGCTGTCCATTTTTGAGTTTTTGTATCTAGTCCTGTTGCACAGTGTGTATCCCTTCAGCTCCAATTACCCATTATCTTACCCTATTTCTAACTCCTGATGGTCTCTGTTACCAATGACATATCTTCATCTCTTCTTGATCCCTAGATACCTTCTCACATACCTTCCAGAGATCTTCCACGGCTTTGGGCTGTGTGCTGATATAGGAGTGTGTGCGCCCATTGAAGTAAAACAAGTGAGGAAACACCTCTCCATGGAGGTGGGCTGAAGATTCGTTGGCCTTGACTTTGGGCTTGGCCACGTGACAACTTTGCCAGTTCTACGCTTAGGCCTTCGGAGACCTTGCATGTTTACTTTCATGCGCTGGCATCATCATCAGAAGTGTTTCTCCTACGTGGCTGCTCCCCCTTTAGCCCACACCCCACGGTGGAGATGTGGGGGACAAATTTCCCACCTGAGCTCAACCCAATCAGCCAACCCTCAGCTAATCCCACATCCATGAGAATAAATGGTTGCTGTTTTAAAGCCACTGAACTTTTTGGGGGGAGATGTGTTTCATAGAGCTTTTGTGGCTGTAGGCATATCGGGTTTTTTTTTTTTTTTTTTTTTTTCACTTAGCATGTATAGATCTGTGTGCTGGCTTGAAAGGATGTTTGTCCCCTAGAAAAGCCATGTTTTAATCAAAACCCACTTCATAAAGGCAGAATAATCCCTATTCAATACTGTATATTTGAATCTGTAATCAGATCATCTCCCTGGAGAGGTGATTTAATCAAGAGTGGTTGTTAAACTGGATTAAGTGGAGGCGTGTCTCCACCCATTTGGGTGGGTCTTGACTGGTTTACTGGACTCCTATAAGAGAGGAAACATTTTGGAGAAAGAGAGATTCAGAGACAGCAGAGAAGAACGACATAGCCACAAGAAGCAGAGAGCCTACAAGCCAGCGACCTTTGGAGATGAAGGAGAACACCTCCTGGGGAGCTTCATGAAACAGGAAGCCAGGAGAGAAAGCTTGCAGATGACGCCTTGCTCGCCATGTGCCCTTCCAGCCGAGAGAGAAACCCTGACCCTGTTCGCCATGTGCCTTCTCACTTAAGAGAGAAACCCTGAACTTCATCGGCCTTCTTGAACCAAGGTATCTCTCCCTGGATGCCTTTGATTGGACATTTCTATAGACTTGTTGTAATTGGGACTTTTTCGGCCTTAGAACTGTAAACTAGCAACTTAGTAAATTCCTCTTTTTAAAAGCCATTCTGTTTCTGGTATACTGCATTCCGGCAGCTAGCAAACTAGAACAATCCACTTTATTCTTTTTAACACCTGCATAGTATTCCAGTCATCTTTTATCCAATAATAAAAAGATTCTTAAAAAATACTCATAGGACAGAGAAGAAATAATAAAAGAAATGAGAAAATCTTTAGAACAGGCCAATCATCAAATAAAATATACATGTGCTTCCAATGGCAAAACCAAATGCCAACAGGCAGGGGGATTAGGAAAGGGGTATGGCTTCTTTGTGGAAGAAAAAGAAATAAAATATACACAAAAATATAACAAAACCTGTTAAAGTACAAGCTATTGCTACATGCAACAGGATGAAGGAATCACCAGAAATAATGTTGAGAAAAAAGCAATCCCAGGCAAGAGAGGACACCCCTGCTGGACCGTGGCTACCTTGGAGGGGAGAGGAGACACTTAACTGGAAAGGGACAGGAGAGAGCTTTCCGGGCTGCTGACAGAGCTGTATCTTGATCCCGGTGGTGGTCACTCCAACGTCCAGATAATGTCAAAGTTCACAGAGTTTAAGATTAGGGCAGTTCACTGAATAGAAGTCATGCCTTCATTTTTAAAAAGTACATTTCAGAAAAGAGAACAAAATGTGAATGCGTGACCATCCAAACACTCCAAATTTACTCAAACGTAGCATTTTCAATGTAAAGAATAAAACTGAACTAATAATGCAGAAAGAATCAAACAAACAAACCCAAACCTGTGGTATGCAATTAAAGCAGCACCTGCAGGAAAATATATAGTGAGTTGATTTGGAGGGACTCAAGCAGGGCAGGAAGGGAACTTCTGAGAAGAACTTGTTCTTACTGGCTCCTCTCCCTGCACCCCTACCCTGCCCATACCGGGCTTGACGTTCAGCAGATTACAGGGCTGCAGCAGCTCTCGGGGGACAAGAAGTAGGGGTAGGCAGACCCTCAAATCCCCGCTTCTGGGTCTGCCTTTGATTTACAGTTTGTCTTTCTTGAATCAGACGACATTATAGACAGTTGGGACTGGGAGAGGGTTTGGGGTTGGGGAGGACCTGGCCAGGGGAGGGACAGGTTCAGGGGACTTGCTAGAACAAAGGGAGAATGTGGGAGCAGGGCTGCTGTGCAATGCCCGGCCTCAGGGGTAGGAGTGGGGAAAGAGTATAGGCTCTGGGATTCCAGACATATGGGCTGTGTGATCCTGATAACTCAACCTCAACCTCCATCCTCTATAAAATGGCACTGCAGAGGTGGGATTGGTAAGGACTTGAGAGTATCACCGCAGGATCTGAGTGCCTGGTCCAGTGTGACTCTGGTACTTACAAGCTGTGTGACTCTGGGTAAATGAAACAACCTCTCTGGCCAATTCATTCTCCCAATTCTTAAAAACATAGTGCCCAATCTCATAGGACAGTTGGAGAATTAAATTGGCTAATGCACATAAAGTCCTTGGAGCCTGAGGTCAGACTCTTGGGCTGATGAGAAGGGCAAGGGGAAGCAGGTACTAATGACCGGGGTCTGATGTCCTGAAAAGGGACCCTGAGCTGACAATATAGTCTATGACTTTGCTGGGAGACTTGGAAGATTCTTTTCACTAAAGTTTGAATACATTATTTGCAGTTCTGTCAGTTTGAATCCTACCTCTGTCTCTTCCCAGCTGTGTGCCCTTGAGCAAGTCACTTAACCTCTCTGAGCCTTATTGTTGTGAAGGTTAAATGAGTTACTCTATATAAAGCACAGAGTACAGCACTTGACACATGGGGACTGCTCTATAAAAGTTAACTGGCAATGACTGGAATGGCTACTCAACAGCCATGCTAAATTTTTTCTAGAGCGTCTTCCATCCATGAAGGGCCTGCAAAGCTAAAAACTAGGTTTTCCAGAGGGAGTGTGGTTCTGAGGCTGAGAGGTGTTCCTGGAGGGCCAGCCTAGAGCTTGCTCTCTCAGCCCTTCCACTGGTAGCAGTGGCTTTCCAGGGTAGAATGGTTTCTGTGGCCTGCAGTTGTGTGATATGACGACTATTATTTTCTTAGTCAACAGATACTCATTTATCTTGGGGGCACTGGGGAGCCATGGCAAATTCTGAACAGGAGGGAGAGACGGGGGGTGGTTGGGGGGAGGAGAGACTGGGTCCAGAGACCAGGGAGGTGTCTGGGCAGGATGAGACACCTGGGAGATGGGGGGCCTTAGCCAGGGTGGGCTGTGGGGAAAGGGAGGAGGCCCAGAAAGGCTGGGAATGAGAAGGGACAAGCAGCAAGATCAAGATATGTATATGTGGGAGGCAACAATGCTCCCCAAAGCCAGCTGTTTCTGGGAGATGCAAACAAGGTAAAGCACGTTAGAGCTCATGCTCGGGGTCCTGGCCCCATCCAGGCCCCATGCCTGGACCCCTTGCTCCAGGGGATTCTGGGAAGCCACGTTTCTGGCATTTTCCGCTTCTCCAAAGGAGGCCGTCAGCAGGTGGGGAGAAGACAGAAATGGCATGTCATGCTGTGCAACCCAAAGAGAATGTCGAAGGCCCCCCTCTCCCCCATGGCCATCCGGGGCCCACGGCGCTTGGCCGTGCCATCCGCAGAGTGTGTGTTGAGGCTGGATCCTGCGTCTCCCCTACTCACAGCTCTCCGTAGCTTCACCCCATCCCTGGTGAAACTGAAACATTCCCCCCCCCCGACACCGTGGTGTCCAGGGCCCCATGCTCTGCTCCCAACCCCCCTCCAACCTCATTTTCTCCCCCACTCCTCCCCTTCCCCTCAGACCACCTGGTCTCCTCAGTGTCCCTCAGACTTTGGCTCTGGCCCCCTCTCGCCTCAGGGCCTTTGCACCTGCTCCCCACCCCCGCCCAGCCTCCAGCCACTCTCCCTCCAGATTCCCACATGGCTGCTTCCTTCCTCGCCCTCGGAGAGGCTGGCCCTGACCTTCCTTTCTGGAAGGTCGATGCTGCACCATCAGACTCATCCCTTGTCCTCTTCTCTTTTCCTTCAAAGCACATATTGGCCCTGACATTACATTATATATTCACTTGTTCACTGTCACGAAAAGGTCACTTCCATAGGGCAGGGCTTTTGTCTGGTTAAGCTGTGTTTGAAGTGCTCAACAACTCATTGTTGAAGTGATAACTGCATGAAGATTTTGGGCCTGGGTTTCCCTGATCATGATCTAGAACCTTCGCCAGCCTGTCCTTGCTGGGAAGGAGCAGATAGGTGGAGAGGTCAGGGCGGGGCCTTTCACCTAAACCAGTCCTCACCTGCCTGGGAAGAAATGGGGAAGACCCCGGGAAATGCCAGAAAAGGTGGAGACCTGGGAAGAAGGGAGGAGGCCGGGAGAGGAGGGACCAACGGCCTGTTCTCCGTGGCAATCCCAGGCGCTCCCTGGAGGAGGCGTCCTGCTCATCTTGCAATCCTGGAGCCCCCCAGGCGAAGGAAGCCGCTTCCTCTAGGCCGACCGGCCGAGTCCTTGAGGTCGCAGGTCACAGTCGAGGGGCCGAGCGCTTCCTGGCGAGGCTGGGGTCCGCACGGATCCCGGGCCCGCGCTGTTAAATGCGTCGCCGCCCGGCCCCGACACAGAGGTGGGGGTGGGGGCGGCCGTCCGGGTCCGTTGCTGCCCTTGTAAGGAGGCGAGGCGCGGGGACACCCGAGCCAGCCGGTTATAATTAGCCCGGACACGTGGTGACCCTGCCCCCCACACCTGCCCCCGAGCCCCCCCATCCCGGGCGCCGCGGGTCTCCGCCTCCGACAGCGGAGTGCGCTCTAAAAATAACTCCTTTCTCGGCCAAGTTCCTCCCTGTCCCCTCCGCCCCGCTTTCGTGGCGGAAATCTCCCAGGGTCATAGCTGCCCTCCACGGTGCAGTCCTGAGTTTGAGTCTCTGTAACCCAGCCTGCCTCAGTTTCCCTTCTGCTCACTTCCAAGGAAGAAGGAGGGAAGGAACATCAGAGCTCAGGCTTCTGGGGTCAGACTGTCCTGGGTTCCAAACACCTCCCCCCTTTGGTCCCCTCCCTAGCTGAATGGCAGCGGGCAAGTCACACAGTCCCTCTGGGCCTCTTTGTTTTATTTTCTGGAAAACGCGGGTGCCGCCCTCCCCGGGTCACTGCGAGGTTTCCTGACTGGTGCTCTTAGCAAGTGGTGAGCGCTCAGTACCTGCCACTTTGCTAGGGTCAAGGGGATCGGGGACTACAGAAGAGGCCAGGGAAGGTTGGGGGGAGCAGAGGAGGGGGCTGGCCAGGCCAGATGAGGGGGCTGGCGGCCCAGCAGGCTCAGGGCCTGCAGGAGGCTAGCAGCCGAGGGCCCGGGGACAGCGGACGAGTGGCTTCTATGTGCCTGGGACGTGCCCGGCTGCTGTCCCGTGCTCTTGGCCACGGGCCAGCTGTCCCCGCCAGCCCGACTCAGCACTTGGTCGGGGAATCAGCTGTGGAGGGGTGGGGGGTGCCCAGGCCCGGCCCCTGCAGTGGCCCATACAAGGCCCTGGGGCTGGGTGCAAGGCACCCCTGGGTTTGAGGTGGGCATGGTGCCCGGGCGGGGAGGTAAGAGGCCCGGCTGTCCTCTGGTCCCCTCCCTGGGAGCAGCCACTCCCAGCCAATAGCACAGCCCAGGTCCCGCTATATAAGGCCTGGACTGCAGGCCCCTCCTTTGGGTCAGTGTCGCTTCAGAGGATACAGACAGCCCCTTCCAGCCCAGCCCAGCCAGGTACTGCCCGAAGTGGGGGTGGGGTGGGGGCCAGAGCAGGGGTTCCATGGGTGGGCGCCAGAGTCTGAGCTGGTGCTGGAAGACCCCACTGCACCCTCCTGTGGATGGGCGGGCCTGTGTGGGGGAAGGATGGCTTCGTGTATCTGAGGGTCCTCTCCACCTGGGAGCTCACCTGACCCCCTGGGGGCACTTGTGTCTCTGTGGTGCAGGTTCCTGGGGAGGAATCTCAGAGAAGAGAGGGGTCTTGACAGCTGCCAAGTGTCTCCCCTCCCTGTGAGGGGCTGTGGGGCTGGGACTGTGTTCTTTAGTGGTTGTTACCCACACTGGTGCCACCAGCGCACAGGCTGTGGGAGGGATCTGTGAACCTCTCACGTGTCAGGGGTGCAAGAACAGGTGTTGCAGGGGCTTTGCGGTTGCGACCCCCGTGTAGGACCCTGCTGTGTCCCCTCCAGGGGTACCTGTGCCCTG
Source organism: Tamandua tetradactyla (assembly GCF_023851605.1). Classification (NCBI taxonomy): domain Eukaryota; kingdom Metazoa; phylum Chordata; class Mammalia; order Pilosa; family Myrmecophagidae; genus Tamandua; species Tamandua tetradactyla. The sequence continues at coordinate 15,664,516 of NC_135342.1, forward strand.
GGCATTTTCCCTGGCAGGTGTGACCCTAATGGCTGTTTATGGGGTGGTTTGGGGTGTCCATCATGGCGTGATGTCCTGTGTGTGTGGATTTGGGGCTATTTCTGCTGGGTCTCCTGGGGTTGCCCGTCTTGCTTCAATACCCTTCCTGGGGTGGCCCTGGCGGGGACAGGGGTGGTCATACCCTCAGGGGGGAGGGCTCTGGGCCGGAAGCCCAGAATGTCCTTGAGCCCCGAGGCCTGGGTGTGTGTCCTCTGGGCTACCCTGGCCCACCTGTCTCTGGCCTGCTGACTTGGTGCAAGCCGAGCCCCTGGAATGTGGGGGTAGGATGGGGTGGGGGGCAGCAGCTGGGGAGGGGGGAGGAGCCTGCCAGAGTCTAAAAATAACACCACCCCACCTGGCAGCAGCTCCAGAGGGCCTTCACGGGTCCCCTTCCCCACCCTGGGGCCCGGCGCCTCGGCCCCCACTCCTGCGTTCCTTCCCGCAATCCTGCCTGCTCCCGTCCCTGAAGTGGGGAGTAGGGACCCCAGCCCTGCCTGTACTGCTGGAGGATCCCGCCCCCTTTCTGGGGCTAATAAAAGTAATAACAAACATAGTGGCCACCTCCTAATTTCTGGCCACATACTCCATGCCGAGACCTGGGCTCAGCCCGTCACACCTCCCTGGGACAGAGGCTCAGAGAGGCAGAGCAACTGGCCTGGGGCCACACTGCGGGAAAAGGGCATCAGTGGGACTTGAACCCAGTCTTGTTGGCCCCGGAGGCTGAGCTTTCCTTCCGATTGAGGCCCATAGGAGGGGCATCGGTAGGCAGAGCTGGGGCCAACCACCAGCCAGTCCTCCCACCCTGGTCCTATGCTTGGATTGAGCATCTAGAAACCTTTGTGCAGAGAATACACCTTCTCTTGCGCTCCCACATTCATTCCCTGCCACGCCCTTCATCCCACCATCTCATCAGCTCCTCACAGACCTTTAAAATAACAACAGTGATATGAAAGCAGCTAGGCAAAAGAATGCTTACTGTGTGCTAAGCACTACTGCAAGTGTTGACATGCTGTCACTCATTCAGCGCTCACAAAATCCCCATGAGGTAGGCACCATTATGACCAACTGATGCCCAGAGAGGTTAAGCATCTTGCCCAAGGACGCACAGCCAGCTGTAAGTGGCAGAACAGCTTCCAGCACCTACATTCATAACCATGGCACATCCAACTCCAGCTCAGGGGTTCCCCCACCCCCCACCCCCCCCCCACTCCCATTTTCCAGCTGAAGAAAAGGAGTCTCTAGCAAATTTATAATCTAGAGTGACCCAGCCAGGAAGTGGCAGAGCTGAGGCCTTAAGCCAAGACCCCTCAATACCAAAGCCGGTTCTTCCAGGAGAAGTGCCCCGTTATGATGTGCTGGGGCTCGTGTGCACAGATGGTTCAGTGGTAGAATGTTCGCGCCTGTCATGCGGGAGACCCGGGTCCAATTGCCCCCCCATGCACTACCCCCCAAAAAAACCAAACATGCTGGGGCTCAGTGAGGGGCCCCCCTTGCTCCAGGTGACCCAGGGCTGGAGTGAGGAACGGCCTCCAGGCCCACTGGCCCCCAAAGCCTTGCTCCGATTTCTTGCTGGTCTCTGCTGGGTGCGGGCTAACCCTCCCCTCTGCCACCGCCAGGCCCCCACACGCCGCCACCATGCCTTTCGGAAACACGCACAACAAGTTCAAGTTGAACTACAAGGTCGAGGAGGAGTACCCTGACCTCACGAAGCACAACAACCACATGGCCAAAGTGCTGACCCTTGACCTCTACAAGAAGCTGCGGGACAAGGAGACGCCGTCTGGCTTCACCCTGGATGATATCATTCAGACGGGGGTAGACAACCCAGGTGGGCCTCCCTGGCCGGGAGCTAGAGGGGGGCTGGGGTGAGCCAGCAAAGGGGTCAATACGTGCGAAGGGCACCCCCAAAAGTTCACCAACATAACGTGAGACGTTGAGGAAGTCATTTAACCTCCCGAGCCTTGGTCTTCTCATCTGAAAAATGGGCACCCACGGGATAGGCTGTCATGGAAACATCAACTCGAGAGCGTGGAATGGGAGTGGGAGCTGTCAGTGTTGTGGACAAAGGGCCCCCGCAGTGGAGACGGGGGCTGGTGGCAGGACCCAAGGTTCTAGGACCGTCTCGGCCTCTGCCTCACTGTGTGGTTGAGGGGAGACTCCCTCTCTCTCCAGGCCTCAGTTTCCCCGTGTGGGAAACAAGAGGGTCTTTCGAGTCTCTTATTACCCCGACCTGCTGTGGGTTTTAAAGATGTTTAGGCTGAGATTCCATGATTGTGGGGTTCTGAGGTGCTAATGTTTTAGCCCCTTGTAACCAGCTGCCAGAGACTCCCCTAGAGCCACCCTGTCCCCTGGATCCTATCCCCCACCCGGCAGCTTGCTGTCCGCATCCGCCTCCTCTCCACCTTCTCAATCCTGGCCTGGGGGTCTGGGGTGAGCCCCCACCCCCTCCCCTGCCCCTGCCCCCTCCCCTCCCCCTCCCCCTCCCTTTCCCGCACACCCAGTCCTCACTGGACCCAGGGGCCCTGCTCGCTGGGGAGCAGCGCCTCTGACCTCATCCCAACCCCCCCAGGTCACCCATACATCATGACCGTGGGCTGCGTGGCCGGGGACGAGGAGTCCTATGAGGTTTTCAAGGACGTCTTCGACCCCATCATCCAGGACAGGCACGGGGGCTACAAACCCACCGACAAGCATAAGACCGACCTCAACCATGAAAACCTCAAGGTCAGGGCCCCTGGCGTGGTGGGGGGCGGAGTCTGGGTGGAGCAGGGTAGGAAGGGCAGGAGAGATGGAGAGGGGCCAGGGTGGCGATACGGGGGGAGGCAGAGATGGGAGGGGGGAGGGGGAGAGGGGAGACAGGGGCGGGAAGAGACTGAGCTGGGGTGGGGGGGCAGGTGGGGTGCAGCGGGCAGAGGCTTGGCCAGGTGGGGGGGAGGGCGGGAGGGGGCAAGGGAAGCAGCAGAAAGCCAGAGCCCGAGAGGACCGAGGAGGACCTGGGGCTCCTGGGGTCGCACAGGTGGGGGCACCTGGGGCTCAGCGGGCGGCGGGGCAGGCTGAGGGGGTACGCCCCGGAGGGTCTGCCCAACCCTGACACCTCCCCCAACTCCGGGCTGCCCTCTAGGGTGGAGACGACCTGGACCCCAACTACGTGCTCAGCAGCCGTGTCCGCACCGGCCGCAGCATCAAGGGCTACACGCTGCCCCCCCACTGCTCCCGCGGCGAGCGCCGGGCCATAGAGAAACTCTCCGTGGAAGGTGAGAGTCCCTGCCCTGGCCACCCAGGGCAGTGACCTGGCCCTGTCTAGGTTTCAAAACCGTGAGAGGAGCTTGGCAAACCCAGGGGTGCTTGGAGAGTGATGGCCTCTGCCGGAGAGGGGAGAATGTCAAGGCCCAGGCTGTGAGCAGCATGCAGCACTCCCTGCCCCGGGGCCCGGCTGAATGTACTTCATTCATTTGGACAAGGTGACTTTTCCTGGAGCCCACAGGATAAGGGATATGATGGAACACAGAGACCAATAAGTGCACAAAATTTCAATGTGCCAGGAAGCCAAGAACCGGGGGGAAGTGGTAAAGAATGAAGGGGGGCAGCTACTTTAGAAGGGAGGCGCTGAGACCTGACTGACAAGAAGGAGCCTGCCTTGGGAAGAACTCCAGGCAGGCGGAAGAGCAGTGCAAAGGCCCTGAGGTGGGCATGTGTTTTAGGGGTAGAGGGGGTGTGAGGTGGGGTGGGGGGGATGAGGGGAAGGGGTAGTGGTGGCCAATCTGTGCAGGGCCTCCTTTAGGCTTTAGCTCTGAGTGAGGCAGAAGCCACGAAAGGTGGAGAGCAGAGGAGGCACAGGTTTAGACTTACCTGGATCCCTCTGGCTGCAAGGTGGAAACAGACCATGGGGAAGTGAGTAAAGAATGGAGCAGGGAGGCCAGTCTGGAGGCAACTGCAGTGGTCCAGGCAAGGGACAGGGGACAGGCACTGGGATGGGGAAAAACAGGGGGATCTTTTGAAGGTAGACCTATCAGGTCCTGCAAGCAATGGTGTGCTGGCAAATGCTTAACAACAGGCTCTCTCTGTCTCTCTCTCTCTGGGGTGGGGGGAAGGTGGAGGGGAGGGGAGATGTGGAAATAGCCCAGATTTGTAGAGTTTGTCTATTTCTGTGGTGTAAATTTTCATACTAAGGCCAATTTTAAGCTGTCAATGTAGCATCATAAAATCAATGAAAATAACTCAAGAACAGAGATTATAGTAGAGGAGTAAAATAACTCGGAAGTGTCAGTTTTGAGTATTTATTACCTTTGTTTTCAATTTAATTGTATGTTTACATAATTTAATTTTACTAATATATAACAGCATATAATATATGAACAATATAAAATGTATATAAATATATAAAATATGTAAGTATAAATAATATATAAAACATTATACATATACATAGGCTACATTAATTATACATATAAATATATATAAGTATTATAGATAGCAGTAATTTTTACTAATGGCTCTGCAAATTCTTAAGATTTTGACCATCTCTCTTGAGAGCCCTTTGGTTGCTGGAGGATTGGATGTGCCCTCAGGGGAAGGGGAGAAGCTTCTTTTTTCTGGCTTAAGCAGCTCATCTTCTGGGGCCCAGGTGGATGGGAGAGGAACCCATTTTGGTGGGAGGTTGTGACTTTGGGTTTGGACATGGTGTTTAGGCATCCTTAGGACAATGAGTGGGCTGAAGCTCAGGCCTGTTTGGGGCAGCTGTGCAGGAGGGCCCCTGGCTTCCGTGCCCTGGTTGGTGGGTGGGGGTGAGGGTGGGCAGGCTGGTGACCACCCCCTCTGTGGCCCCTCAGCCCTCAACAGCCTGACGGGCGAGTTCAAGGGCAAGTACTACCCACTGAAGAGCATGACCGAGAAGGAGCAGCAGCAGCTCATCGATGACCACTTCTTGTTCGACAAGCCCGTGTCTCCGCTGCTGCTGGCCTCAGGCATGGCCCGGGACTGGCCTGATGCCCGTGGCATCTGGTGAGGACCCCCACCCCCCACCCCGCTGCCCCATACACAACCATGGCCTCCCCGCCTCTCCCAGGCTTCCGCCCCCACCATCCCCACAACCCTCCCCACTCCCCAACCAAAGTCAGGACCATACAAATAATGATGCTTCTAAGCACCACACTCATCCGGACACCACCCCGCCACTCCCTGTGTGTCACATTTTGGGAAACTTGGACTAGAGAAGGCACAGTTAAACTTTAGACTTAAATCAGACTCCCTGAGTTCAAATCTCAGCTCTACCACTTACCAGCTGTGTGACCATGTGCAAATATATTTAACTTCTCTCTGTCCCAGTTTCCCTGTCTATAAAATGGGGGTGGTGGTCATTCCTAAAGCTTGGGGTTCTTGTGGAATTAAATGACTTAATAAAATGCAAAGTATTGAAAGCAATGCCTGGCATATAGTAAGCACTCGGTGCCTGTTGGTTATCAGTATTACCACTATTTCTAACTGCTAGTTGCTAGGTAGACTTTCTATGAGTCTTTGACTCTGATTTTGTGAGTCAAATGTTTAAAAAGGTTTAGAGAACCTTTCAGAGGATTAGGGGGGTCTAGAGTTCTAAAACATACAGATTGGATGATGTTAAGATTTCAAGATTTTAAATATCCATAGGTTCTAAGATTTCACTAACTTCTGATTCTGTGATCCCACAATTTCTAACATTTCCAGATCTTAATGTTTTATGGTACTAAGCCTCTGTTTCAGAGATGTCAGGATTCTGAGATGTCACATTTTGATGGGAAATTTGTCCAGTCCTGCTCTGCATTCCTAAAATGTATCAGTTAGGTTTTTCAAAGATTATGTGATTCCAAGAGTCTATAATTTAAAGGCTTAAGACCCAATGTTCGAAGACAGAAGACTTTAAAAGTCCCTGATGTCCAGCTTCGAGGCTTTACAGACTCTATATAACATCAGAGTCTACAGGTAGAAGCTTCTAGCTTGAGGAAGAATTGGACCACCCTGGGCCCTCGTGTTGGGCATGGGGAATGGGGTTTCCGCTGACTCGCTCGCCTTTTGCTGGGCCCCATCCTAGGCACAACGACAACAAGAGCTTCCTGGTGTGGGTGAACGAGGAGGACCACCTCCGGGTCATCTCCATGGAGAAGGGGGGCAACATGAAGGAGGTCTTCCGCCGCTTCTGCGTGGGGCTGCAGAAGGTGGGCGCCGCCCCAGGTTGCTGACTTCTGCCCCTCCCTGAGCCCCGCCTCGACCCACTTCTGGCCTCCCGGCCTCCCAGCCCCCAATTCCGTCTCTGCCCCCGTGTCTTCTTGAGCCTCTATTTTTTGACCTGACCTTTAGCTCGACAAACCACCTCTCCCTCCATCGAGGAATGGGGATTTCTGACCTCTAGGAAAGGACTCTCCGTGCCCCACGGGAACACACACCGCCAGGAAACTAACTGATCCTCAGCTTCTCAGAACCCGCCTCCACCCGCGTCCTCACGCCCCGCCCCCTCGGAACCCGGCCTTGCCCCGCGTCCTCACGCCCCGCCCCCTCGGAACCCGGCTCTGCCCCGCATTCTCACGCCCCGCCCCCTCGGAACCCGGCTCTGCCCCGCATTCTCACGCCCCGCCCCCTCGGAACCCGGCTCTGCCCCGAGGCCTCACGCCCCGCCCCCCAGGGGCCAGGCCTTGTCCCGCGGCCTCACGCCCCGCCCCCTCGGAACCCGGCCCTGCCCCGTGTCCTCACGCCCCGCCCCTCGGAACCCACCTCCACTCGCATTCCAAGGCCCCGTCCCTTAGAACCCCCTCCCACGCTCTCTCAAGCCCAGTCCCCTCAGCATCCTGCCTCCAGCTGTGTAGCAGAGCTCCTCCCCTCAGCATCTCACCTCTCTCCTTTCTCCAGCCCCGCCCCCACGGAACCCCGCCCCCACGCCCTCAAGCCCTGTCCTTCCCCGCCATGCCCGGGTTGCGGCTGTATTTTGGAATGGGATCCGGCGCTAACTTCTGGTTCCCTTCCCCTCAGATCGAGGAGATCTTCAAGAAAGCTGGCCACCCCTTCATGTGGAATGAGCATCTGGGCTACGTGCTCACCTGCCCATCCAACCTGGGCACCGGGCTGCGTGGAGGCGTGCATGTAAAGCTGGCGCACCTCAGCAAGCACCCCAAGTTCGAGGAAATCCTCACCCGTCTGCGTCTGCAGAAGCGGGGCACAGGTCTGCGGCCCCGCACGACGGCATCTGGGGCTGGCTCTTTGCGGGGGAAGAGCGGGACGGGGCAATCCGGAGAGTTCTGAGACGCAGACCCAGTTCAAATCTAGGGTCGGGCTGGAGCTGCCCCACTGTGAGCCTCAGTCTCTTTCTCTATAAGATGGGCGCCTACACGCCTACCGCATAGAAATCGCTATGCTATCATTATGGTTATAGAATATGCATTGTGCGTGTCCCGGGGCCCCCTCGGGGCCTCAGTAAAGTTGCGGATGCTAAGAATTCGTCCCTAGGCTGCCCGGTTCTTACCCACAATGCTATATTTTCTTGTTGGCTGAATAAGGGGTGGGGACACGGGGGCCCATGAATAGACACATCGAGAAGCGCTGCGTACGCAGTAGATGCTGAATCTATGAGACTGTTGTGGTTGCCACGAGGGGCCTCTGTTCCGTTCTCACGCCCCTGCCCTCTGCTCCCGCAGGTGGCGTCGACACCGCCGCAGTGGGCTCAGTGTTCGACGTGTCCAACGCTGACCGGCTGGGCTCGTCCGAGGTAGAACAGGTGCAGCTGGTGGTGGACGGCGTGAAGCTCATGGTGGAGATGGAGAAGAAGCTGGAGAAGGGCCAGTCCATCGACGACATGATCCCTGCCCAGAAGTAGGCGCCCCCACCCGCCGCCGACTGCTGGAGCCCCAGCCAACGGGAGGACCCAGCCCACCGGACGCCCGCCCCTCCATCCTTGCTGCGCTGGGTCTACCTGGAGTTCCGCCTGCAATGGTTCTGTCAACCAGGGGCTCGAGTTCCAACCAATGGGCGCCATCCTCCGGGCTCTGGCCAATGAAAAACCGCCTTCACGTCCTCCTCGGCTTTCCCAGAGCTACGCCCACCACCTGGAGTTCTGGTTAATGGGACCTCCCCAGCACATCTGGAGCTTGGGCTTTTTCTCCATCCAAAGCAACAAATAAAAGCAATGGTGGCCTTAGCTTTGTATGCGGTGGTTATAATTGGAGCGGGCGGGGGTGGGGGGCCGATTTGCACCTGGCTGCCGTGTGCACTCAAAGTGGTTTGCCCTCTTTAGGCTTTAGCCCATCTCTAAAATGAGGCAGTTAGGGCATAGAGTCTAGTTCAAATTTACAAGGCTTTATGGGGGAATTTGGGGCCCAGAGAGGCGTGATTTTGTCCACTGTCAAATAGCCAAACTTGCGCCCTTCCCATTCTCTGTTCCCATTCTGTCCTGCACACATCTCAAACACAGAGACCCTGAGAACTGAGAAGCCTCAGGCTGGTCTGTGGTGAAGTGAAAGCACCAAAACATTTACATTTAAAATTAAAATAGATCAGCAAAACAAAAGGTGGGGGAGGTTTGAATTTGGCCTGTGGGTCTCCAATTTGAGACCTCTCTTGCATCTCCCATTTTCCTCCTTCACACTTTCCCTCCCTTGTCCTAGCTCACGAGCTCAGCCTGAGCTACTGTTCCGGCCCCTCTCCAGTCAGACTTCATTCCTTCACAGCTGCCACCAGTCTTCCAAACTTCCCTTTGTTCAAGAATCTGCCCCGGCTCCCGAGAGCTCCTAGAGCGCACTAATATTTACAGTTCAAGGACACACTGAAATGCATACTGAAGGCTTGCCTTTCCAGTTCTTTCCACATTATTTCTCTGGCTTTATACTCTTCTGTTCCTTATGCCCCACAATTCCCACCGAAAAGCCTTTGCCCAAGCGGTTTCTTCCTCCAAACGGGGGCTTGGGCTCAGACCACCTACACAAAGTCTTTAGGGATCAGCATTTTGGAGAACTTTGTCCCAGAAAGGAGCCAGAAAGGGGTGTGGTCGAACAACTGGGGGATGTGGGGAGTAGGTCATAAAAGCCAAGCTGTCCCAGGGTTTCCCAGGACCCCTGAAATAGGTTACAAGGGACCCCAAAGGTCAGGATACGTAGGAACTGGCAGATGCTGGCCCCTCCTTTACAGTATTATTTCCTAGTGCAGGTGCTATTACCTGTCCCAGCTTCAACCTTAGAAGCCAAACAAACCAACCCCTCCACTCCAGCGGGCACAGTCTGAGCCAGTCTTGCCTGTCCTTCTCCCACAATCTCTGCACCCATCATTAACCATGTCAGCTTGTCTTGCCTTATAAGCCTCTTGAATACAGCCCCAAATTCCCGCGTTTCCCGACCTGTCTCACACCTGCCCAAAGACCACAAACCTCCCGCTGCTCACAACCCCAAGGTGCCTCAGTGTTCTTAAAAATTCCACCCCTCTCCTCATGTCCTTCAAGACCCTGCAACATCTCTAGCTACTTGTCAGTGGCTCCATACTCACTCTGAATCCTATACCATTCACCAAAGGACTTATGCTTGTTCTTGCTTCCCAGCTATTGTACACACAGCTCCATCTGCCTAGAACACATGCCCCTCCCCCTCAGTCTTCCTCCTCTAGGAAGCCCACCCTGGCTGGGACAGAGGCTCCTTCTGGGCTCCCCCATCCCGGCACTCCCCACCTGGACCATCAATGCCTGGAGGTGGGCTTGTCTACCCATACTGGATGGTAAGCCCCATGAGGGCAGGGTTGCGGCTGTCTCACTCACTGCCATGCCTGAGTATAGGACTGGGCACGGAGAAGGCCCTTGAGGAATGCGATTTTGAGAAACAGTTGGTGCTCCAACTATAAGCATCTCATCCCTAAAGCAGTTCCCCATCCTGGCAGCGCTTGCTCTGAAAACAGGAATGCTCATTTGATTTTCCCACTAAGAACACAAAGGTTGAGCCTACTGTGCTCCAGATGGGCAACTGAGGCATGGCTGGGACTCTTCCCTGCATGAAGAACTCCATGGCTCAGAGCCTTCAGGAAAAAGCCCAGCCTGCTCACCAGGACCAAGCCTTCTACCCTTTCAGTCTGTTAAGCTCCCATTTCTTTCTGCTGCTCACACCTTGACTTTCCTTTTGGGGACCTCCTTCAAGTCCAGCCTAGTTCCAGGGCAGAGCAAGTGGTGCAGGTCAGCCATGTGAGTCCCAGTGGCTGGTTCAGGGATGACCACATGACTGACCTCAGCCAATGAGAGTCTGCCCTGGGACTTCTGCCTGAAACTAGCAATGAAAAATTATCTTTCAGCTGCCAAACTAAAGGAATGCAAGCTTCGAACTGCTGGGGTCATCTTTGCCACCAGGAAAGGAGCATCTCCCAGATGAAACTATTGGAATAAAACTACCACTGGAAAAAGCAAAGATGAGGATCCCTGGATTCAACCATACCTGAAGCCAGGCACCGCTGGACTTGTAATATAAGCCAACAAATTTGTTTTTGGTTAAGCAGAGCTTAATATGGCATTTCTCTTGCCAATCCTTTACCCACTGGCAACATAATAGCCACACTGAATTTACCCCCAGTTCTCTGAAGATATACCATGCACCTGCTTCTCCAGGGTTTTGTTCAGGTCATACCCAATACCTGGCCAACTCCTACTTATCCTTCAAAGTCCAACTGTGAAATCTTCCCCAAGCCTCCCACTCCCTCTTCCAGGTTCCCCAGGGAATTTGTTTTTCCAGAGCTTGTGTCAGAATCCGTGCCCCTCCAGACAGGGGCTCCTTGTGTCTGCAGCACTGGGCCTGGCACGGAGTAGGCACCGGTCAATGACTATTTATTGAATAAATGTACTACTGGAGTAAGAAGTGGCTGAGTCCAGTGTAACATGGGCAGACGGGTGGGTGTGTGAATGGGTGAGGAGTGGCCCAATTCTGGAGCTGGGGCCCCGTGGATGAGGCAGAGCTCTACGCTGCCCTCTTCCATGGTCCTCCTTGACTCTCACACCCCCACTGCTCCCGTTCTGCAGATGAGAAAACCGAGGCTCAGAAAGGAGAAATCATTGGCCCAAAGTCACACACCTCCTCCTCATCTCCCTTGCAGGTGAAGGGCAGGGAAGGAAAACCCCAGGTTCAGCATGGGGGGGAGGGGGGAGACTCTTCTAAGTTTATTGGGCAACAGGCTGCAGGGGTGGGGGCTGGACGGGGGGAGGGTGGGGGTGTAATAACTTAAAAACCTCTAGAGACCTCTGCAGAGGGAGGGTGGGGGTATTTACAAGGATTTGTACAAAGTGCCCCGCGCCAGCCTGGGGCAGGAAGGGGGGGTTCGAGTGTGAGGGAGAGGGAGGGAGGATGGGAAAGAAACTGCCTCTCTGAGCCCCACTCACAGCCCCCCAAACTCCCCAGTCTTGAGGCTCAGCAACTCTCCCCACCCCAGCCCAAGGTGTAATGCTTGAGCTGTTGTGAGGAATGGAAGGGTTTCCCTGGTCTCCCCTCCAGCCCCTGCCTGCCCCCAAAGTCTCCTCAGTTGCGCCATGGCGGGATGAGGTGGGGGACAAGACAGGCTGGAGGCTCCAGGAAGGCGCCAGCTCTCCCGGCCCCATCATCCCCTCAGCCCTGGAGAAGAGCAGAGAGAACATTCTCTGCCTCCAAAATCTACTTCCGGGAAGCTGAGGTGATGACAGAGGGAGAACCCCTTCCCTGCTCCTGCCCGTCCTGCAGAAGTGAAGGGGGCAAGAGAGAGGAAGGGAAGGGGACCCTGGCCACAGAGTCTCAGAGCTCAAGGTCGTTGGAGATGCGGGTGACGAGGGTGCGGAAGGCCAGGGCTGTGCCTGCCACGCGACGGAAGAGAACTCCCCGCAGGCCCGGCCGGGGCAGCTGGCAGACCTCCACTTCGAAGTGGGATAGGGGCTCGGGCCCGCCCGCACCCCCGTGCAGGCAGGCCAGCAGGAATGGCTGTGGCTGGCGGCAGCGGCAGCGGGCGGCTGCCGTGGCCTGACGCAGAGCAGCCATCAGGGCCTCGGGAGGGCGCGAACTGGTCAGCTTCACACTCCAGGGGAATCGGAGCAGCCGGGGGGCGGTTTCCGTTTGATCCCAAGGTAGATGGCAACTGAGGTGGGAAGATATTAGAGGTCAAGGGTTGAGAGGAGAGGAAGGTGAGTCAATCCTTCCCTCACACCTTGGGAAGGACTGCCAGCTGTCCCCCTCAAAACCCATTCTCTCGTTTGTTTGCCCCAGGGATGGAGTTTCAGCTAAACTCATAGCTGCCCAGTCACAGACTAACACTTCGCAGCCTCTCCTGAGGCCAGGCATGGCCTTGTCTAAATTCTGGGATGTGAATGGAAGTGAGTAGTGCAATCTGTACGTCCCCTCCGCCATGTGCTTTCCCCACCTCCTGGGAGCTGGAGCTTGGTTGCAGCATAAACCAGCCCCAATAGTGATGCTAACAGGGCTCTAAGGGACAGAGAACAAGGTGGAAGGCCCCTGGGTCCCTGAGCGACTTTATGGCTCACAACCAGTCTGGCCAGCTTATGTGTATGAGAAATTTAGTGCTATTTTGCTTGAGCCACTAGATTTTGGGGCCTCTTTGTCACAGCAGCTGACCTGTTTTCCTGACTCATAATCCCTCAGCCCTGGAAGGACGGGTCCTCCTTACTTCAGTCAGGGGTCTACACCTAGAAGCAGGACTGTCTCTGGAGGGGGGATTTGGAAATTTCTGGGGTTATCTTTGATTGCCACAGTGTCTTGAGATATGAATGCTAATAGCATTTCATAGGCGGGGAGTCAGAGATAGATAAATGTTCTGCATTGTGCAATTGCACTATAAAGGAAATGACCCACCTAAATTGTGCTTCTCTGGAGAGCCCCGCAGTCCCAGCCTCTCTGCTTTAGAGGAGGCTGACTCTGCCTCCCACTGCCAGGGGGCACAAACAGCAGTTACGGCTAATGAGAGTGGTTATTGTGATTGGTTCAAGTATAAGCCTATGGTCCAGTTCTGACCAATCAGAGTACTCCATCCATCTGGTTGCAGGGATTGGTTTAGGGATGGGCACAGGACCAGTCTCCACCAATGAAAGTCAGTCCTGGGACTGCTAGTGCTCAGGGATGGCCCTTTGTTTCCACGGCTGCCTCCAAGCTGGGAGAGCCTCGAAGTAGAATGGGACTTGGAAAATTAAAGGGCTTCCTGCTTTTGTAAATAAAGTTTGGTTGATACACAGCCACGCCCATTCATTTTTCGTACTGTGGGGGCTAGTGCAATGGCAGAGTTGAACAGTTGTGACAGAGACTGGCCAAAGCCTAAATATTTACCATCTGGCCCTGCACAGACGTTTGCCGCTCCCTGGCCCAGGGCTGCTGGCAGCTGTTTTATTATTATTGGATGCCTGGGGAAAGGAGGTGGGGTGTCGACGGAGAGAGGTAGGAAAGTGTTAAAGTTAGGTGATCAAGGAAAGAGGGTTAAGGATGGAGTGGCAATGAAAGAAGTCAATGCAGGGAGTGAGGGGGCCTGGCAGAGGAAGGAGGAGTTGCAGGTGCATCTCAAGAAGTTGGCCTTGGAGGTTGAAGCTCAGGGTCCGGGGGGAGGTGTAAAACAGCAAAAGGGAGAGCTGGGGTGACCGGAAGGGGTAGGGACAGCACTCACCTTGTGACCTCAGGTCCCCCGATTCTCTCAGGTTCGTCTGTGACCCTAGGAGAGGAGAAGAGGGGCACCGTGTCTAACCAGGGCACGGGAACCCCCCGCCCCCAACCCACTGGCTCCAGGGCTCTAGAGAGCCCCTGCCTCAGCCCATGGTCCCTCCTGGCTGGGTGGAGCTGGGCTGGGGAGGGCCTGGAGTCAGGCTTCCATTTCCCTCTCCACCCCTAGAAGGGGACCCACTGGAAATAGTTAGTGCAGGTCGTAGAAAAAAGACTGAAGAATCTGGGAGTTGGAAGAGAGAGGAGGGTGGGCAGAGACACACTTACATATAGGAGACCAATAAAGAGAGAGAAACATACGTGTGTACACACACACACACACACACACACACACACGCGCGCTTCCCCATTCACCTCCTTCAGGGCTTTGCTCAAATGACACTTTAGACAGGTCTGCCCCATTTAAAACTGCAACCCCCTCTAGCCCACCTCCAAACCCATTCCTGAGTGCATTTTTCTCCTTAGGCTTTAGTACCTGATAGTCTACACACTGCTTTTTTTACTTGTTTATTGTTTGGCTGGTGCCCCCAGAGCAGGGATTTTATACATTTTGCTAAGTGCTCTCCTCCAAGCTCTAGACAGGGCAGGCACACAGCAGGTGCTCGATGGCTAACAGCCAGCATTTACAAAGCATTCTCGAGGGCCACATTCTAAGGTCCGTCCCTACAGCATCTCATTTAGTCCTTATAATGTCCCGACCAGGAAAGTATTGTTATTATAATCCCATTTCACAGAGGAGAAAAGCGAGGCCCAGAGAGGTCATTCAAGGGTATGGAGCAGAGCTGGGGCGTGAACCCCGAGTGACTGGCTCCACGGGCTGGGCTTCGGGCCACTCTGCCATCGTGCCTCCTACTGTTTGTTGAGTGAGTAAACAGACAGCCAGCCCCATGTCCAGACCCTGACACACACACCCTCAAACGCACAGACCCACCCCCCCGGGAGCAGAGGGGGGACGGGACTTACTGATCTTGGATCCCTGGGGCAGAGCGGCGCCCGAGACGCAGCGGTTAGAGTTCTGCCGCTTAGAGGGATCGAGGGTAACCCTGCAGCGTGAGGAAGGTGGTGAGGGGGACAGGGGGGAGAGGAAGAGGAGACGTGGGGGCACAGGAGGCAGAGCAGAGTGGAAGACAGGTTAGCGCCCCATCGGTCTCCCACCCGTCCCGCCCCTCTGTCCCCGGGGGCTCACCTTCGGGTCAGTTTGGAGGTCAGCTTGGTGAAGAGGTTGGTGGTGGGGCGGGGCCGCCCGGCGGGCAGGGGTGTGGCCTCATGGGCCAGGGTGGGCGAGGCGGGGGGCCCGTTCTGCACACCCCCGCCTCCCCCGCCCCCTGCCCGCCGGTCTCGGACCTGGCCGCCGTGGAAGGTGCTGCGGATGGTGGAACCGCGGGCCAAGCGGCTCCGCTCCCCCGATGGGGGAGCCAGGCTGTGACTGGAGGGAGAGGCGGGGGGCACCCGCGGGGTACCCGAGCTGTGGGCAGAGAGGGACAGGTCAGGGTGAGCCCCTGAGGCAGGCCAGGGCCCCAGGCCTGGTTCCTGACTGTTGTGAGCCCAGAAACCCCAACTCGGAGCTCAGAGACAGGGAAGCCATGTACAGTTGTGTAGGTTGTGTACTGTACAATCCCAGCATTGGTCTCTTCTCCTTCCGTGCCTTTTTCAAACCCTACCCTCTCCAAACTCCCAACTCTAGCCTTGCTAAGCTCAACAACAGAATACATTCAGATACATCTCTAGGTGAGCACCTTGCTACTTGCCACCCAAACCTCAGGAACCTGGCAAATATTTTGCTATCTGAATTTTCACAATCCAAATTCGGGAAAGGAATAGATTTGAACCTCACGGGGACTTGTATTTATTATGACAATTTTTTGACAGGTGGAAATAAAGAAGGAACCTTCTTTCTAAGTTTCTCAAGAAGCTGTGTGGCAGTGAGGCACCTTTCTCCCAGGACCATCCTCCAAGCCCTCCAGCCCCCCCAGTCCTGACACCAGGGGCCAGACCTCCAATTTCTATCCTTCCAGGGACCCCAGGACCAGCCTTGATCTCAGTCAGGGAACCCCAACTGTGGTAGAGGCTGCTCCCTCTCCCCCACCCTCTAAGAATATGAGGGGATCAGTTGCTGCCCAGGGCCACCAGCCAGAGACCACATTGACCAGGCTCTGGCCAATGGGATATACACAGAGTCCTCTGAGCCATTTGAGTCATGCTCTTGAAAAGACCGCCGCTTGTCTTCCACTCTCTTTCCACCCTTCCCTCTGGTTGGGAAATAGTGGAAACTGTAGTAGTAGCCTCAGACTTGGTGCTGCAGCCTCATGTGGAGAACGGCAGCATAACCCAGGTCCTCAGAGGGCCCCACCTGCCTTCCTCTGGACTTTGACATCACAGAAAAACAAACTTCCAACTTATTTAAGGCACTGTATTTTGCGGTCTCTCTGTTGCATCAGCTGGGTCTATAATCTAACAGATTCACTGTCTCTTGGACAGAAGTGGGAGGCCCTGGATGGTAGTGCTTGAGTTCAGACATTGGAGTCAGCTGGAATCTTTGTTCTTTGCCTTACTAGCTGTGTGGCCTTGGACGAATTACTTAACCTCTCTGTGCCTCATCTCCTCAGTTGTAAAATGGAGATGAGATCAACCTTATAGAGTTGTTATGGGCATTAAAACTGCCAATACACATACAAGCTGGGCACACGTAGTGCTTCCTGATAAATGTAGGCTATTATTATTTGTATTCAATATCCACCAAAGAATGCTCTCATTCATGGAATGCCTGCTATGCGTCAGACCCTGTGTCAGATACAGGGCACACCCTATCCTTCTCATAGGGCCTGGAGGCACAGATCATTGGCCTCATTTCGTGGAGAAGAAAATGGAGGTTCAGAGACCTGCCAAAGGTCTTCCTGCCAGCAGAGCGCAGACGTGAGATCTGAACTCAGAGCCGAGTAGCTGCAGAATCACTACTCCCAACCACTCCATAATGTGCCCTGCCAAAGTAACACCTGTGTGCACTTGTCAGCTGCCCCCCAGAGCTGCCTCCTGCTGGCCATTTGGTGCGGCCTCCAGTACTGAACATAGGAGTGTCAATAACCCCAAAACCTGCCCCACTTTGGGACTCCAACCGGGAGGTGAACCCATCCATTCCCTTCTCGGCTCCAATCAGTCTGAGTCAGTTTCTCTCACCTGCCAGCTGAAATGGATTTCAGGGTCTGAAAACCAGCCAACCAGATAAAGGCAAAGCTATGACATTCTGGGGTTTCTCTTTCTAAAATTCTAAAAATGGATCATTCAAAAAATCCACTCAGGTTCCCAAGGCTCGTAGGTGGAGAGCAGGGCTGACTGCTGTGCTGGAGCCGATGACTAATGAATTAAGTGGGGAGGCTTTTCAGGGGGGGTCTGGAAGAGGGAGGGACTTGGGAGGGTTGTGCCAAGGGCAGGGCGGCCACACACACTCTCTAACCTCTGCCCCCCCCCGCCCCCAACTTCTACTATCATAGAGCAAGGCAGGGGGCCCAGTTCACCATCCCACCCCCCCCCCATCCCTCGCCACCCTCCTCATACCTGTTTTCTTTGCCATTTGGCAACAGGGAAGGGCGTTCAGCCCCCGGGCGCTCTGTGCACACGTAGGTGTTCCTGCGGGCCATCATGCTGGGGGGAAGGCTGTTCTGCGGGAGACAGGGCAGGAGAGGGGTGAGGGGGCGACCCCTGAATTCCGCCCTTTCCCCCCCTTTGCTCTCCCTCTTCAGAAATGAGTCAGGGCTTATGTGGGAACTGAGAGCGAGCAGGAGACGGTCTAACTGGGGCAAAAGGGCAGAGACATGAAAGCAGAATGGGAGACCCCAGCCAACCAGACAGAGCCGAGAGAGGCACTGGGGCTCAGATGAGAGGGGCAAGGGGTCTGAGGGGCTGCTTTGTCCACCTCTCCTCTCCCAGCTCTTCCCTTGGTAGGTCTGGTCTGGTTACACTGAACTTTTTACATACCTCCTCATACTTGTCTCCCCTTTGAGCTTTCGCCTATCAGGACCCCCCCCCCCCCACTCAGCCACACCCTGCCTCCCACTGCCTTCCCCTGTTCCCCCCATCCAGACCTGTTTTCTTTGCCACTTGACAACAGGAACCGGCTGTCCCATCTATCAGGAATGATCCCCCTTCCTTTTCACCCTGACTCATCCCTACTTATCTTTCAGGTGTCAGTTCACAGTATCTGCCCCCACCCCCAGTCGGATCCACTCCTCCACCCCCAGCGTTGATCACTTTGTATTACTGTCTGCTCACAAAGCTGTCCCCACCCCCACACTCTTTGAGAACCTGGAGTGTCAGGATTATGCTGCCTCATAAAATACAATCTCTTCTAGTCTCTGGGAGTTTCAATAGGAATAGTGTTATTTCTTCTGTAAATGTTTGGAAGAATTCCCCCAGTGATATCATCAGGGCTTGGAATTTCCCTTCTGGGAAGGTGTTATATGATGGACTCAATTTCCTGAACAAGAATTTTAAGACTCTGGTTTCTCTATTTCTTCTTGTGTCAATTCTGGTAAATTGTGTTTTTAAAGAAATTTGCCCATTTCATACAAGTTGTCAAATTCATTGGCATTAAACGGTTTTTAATATCTTCTTATTGTCTTTTTATACCTGAAGAATGCCCCCCTTCTCATTCCTAATATTTGAAATGTGTATTTTCGGTCTTTTATTCTTAATTAGCTTGCTAGAGGTCTGTGGACTTTTTAAATGTTTTCAAAGATTTCCTCTCATGACATCTGCTTTCTCCTTTGTTGATCGCTTCTCTTTCCTTTATTATTCCCTTCCTTCCACTTTCTTTGGGGTAAATTTGCTGTTCCTTTCAGCACTCTTTAAGGTTGTGGGTTTAACAGTAATAATAACTCTCATTCATTGAGGGCTTCCTGTGTCAGACATTGGTGTGAAACACTTTACATAAAAGATCTTTTAAGATCTTCACAACAGCCCAGGTTCTTTGATGAGCCCATTTTAGAGTGAAATACTGAAACTCAGAGAGGTCAAGACACTTGCCCTAGGTCACACAGTCCATCAATGTGATTCAAACTCTTGCTGTGACTTCAGAGTCGACCACTTTCCTAACTTGCTTCCATCCTATGTCCCTGTGTGGAAGACAACTGGGCCCTTCAACCTGTACTCTAGCATTCCAGGGAACTACAGAAGCAGGAAAGCCAAATACCACATGCCCTAGACTCTTGTGTGGCTCAGGTACTGAATTGCACTCATGAAGACTCGGAAGGAGGGAACGGGGTGGCAGCTGCCTTCTTGCCCCTTTTGACTTCTGCCACACACAGACAAGGTCATGAGATGAGTGGCTGCACTTCAGCAAGGCCCTGATCCCATTTTCCTGTCCTCTGGGCTCAGAAAAGACTGTTTTGGTGGAGGATGAAGCTTTTGAGTCTTGGCTTATAGCCATGAGTGTGTGTTATGAATTTCATGGTACAAAGTACAGCCTCAGAGGAAGCAGCTTCCTCGGTGCGTCAGTTCTGTTGTGCCATGTCATTCCCATAAGTCTAGCCTATTGCTCGCTTCTCCAGCCCTTTCTAGGATTCTGGAAGCACCCAATTCCCTGTATTAGATTCTTCCTGCTGCAAGTACTTACAGTACCTTCTGTTTCTGAATTGAATGCTAATTTATAGAGTAGCATCAGCACAGGATCAGGCAAACAGAGGGCTCTCCACCAATGTCTGCTGAATGAATGAATGAAGGGATATGATAAGGAATCCTGTGCAGTGGGGGCTGGGGAACAGGACGGCAGGGTTTGAAGCATGGGAACCAGCTGGCACCTCCAGGTTCGACCACGGTGGCCACACACCCTCAGCCCTGCCCACTCACAGGTGCGCTCGTGCTGTCCTTCCGCCGCTCGGGGATCTCAGCCTTGTTGGGGTTGTGGGCGCTGCTGACCATGGGGCTGGAGGGGGGTAGCCCTCGGCTCCCGCTTCCCGCAGTGCTGCAGCTCGCCTTCCGGCCTGGCAGGCGCTCCTCCTTCATCTCCGCCTCCCCCGTGCTGGTGGGGCTGCGCTTGGGGTGTAGGGGTGCGGGTGATGGGCCACCTGGGGGGAGGGAGGGGAAGGGAGTGGTGAGTGGGGTGCTAGCGCTGCCTGGAGAACCCAGCACTTGCTCTGGGGGATCCTGAGACCCTGAGACCTCCCCACAGAGACACAGATATCCACACCCTGAGCCCCAAGCTGTGGATGGGAACTCATCTGAAAATAGGATCTTAGAAGGTCCTATTAGCTAAGAAGACGCCAAAGTGAATCAAAGGGCATCTTAATCCAGTGGGACTACTCTGGACATGGACGGCTGTCTGTGGGGACAGAGGCCGGGTTACGGCTGACCACCTCTGAAATGCTACAGACTTCCAAGAAAGCACAATCCTGAAGACATTCTGACTTTATTCTTAAAGCCTCCCAAACTGTGAGACTTAAATGATTGTTGACAGTAGCTGTCCAATTTATAAATGCACATTGACTGGCCCAGAAACCCCACTTTTTTCTGGGGATTTATTTTACCGTTATAGTTGCACACGTACAAAATGACATGACATGAAATACAGGTGGTTCATTGCAGCCTTTTTCTCTTAAATAAAAAAACTGGACAACAGCCAAAAATGTGCCTTGACAGGGGACTGGCTACATATATCAGGATATTTCCACACAACAGACTACTACATGGCGGTGAAAAAGTGCAAGAAAGCTCTTTATGGACCAATACAAAACGAGCTCTGAGATGGATTGTTATGTGGAAAAGATAAAGCTGGGGCAGGGTCTACACTGTGCTATATGTGTATAAAAAAGGGGGAAGAGTCTCTCTCTATAAATGTATTTCTCTCTACTGGCTTGCATAGGAATAAAATATCTCCAGAAGGCTTTCATTGGTATTAAAGGTGGGGGGGGGTATTACATCTATTACTATATTAATATATCTATGTTGTATCTGTATGCCTTTATTTCCTCCCTCCTTTCTGTATTTATCTTTTTATATGTTCATTTGTATATGAATAAAATACTACCTCCAAAAAAATTCATATAAACGTAGTAACAGTGGCTTCCTCAAAGGCGAGGAACTGGGGTCCGGGGAATATATGTGAACGAGGACTTTTTTCTTGTCTATCCTTTTCAAACTATCAACTTTAAAAGCATATGCATGTATTGACAATTTCAGAGGCAAAACAAAACACAAATCTGGTACCTCAGGACATCTTAGAAATCTATAGTTCTAGAATGAGGGGAAATAAGTGCTCTGAGAATTTCAGGAGAGTTGGAAGTTGTGCCTGCCAAACCCTCAGGGTCCTTCAGTGCTTCAAAAGTCCAGAGTTGGAGTAAGCTGAGACGTCTACCCTGACAAACCCAGGCACCTGCCAACTATCTTTCACCCTGGAACCAGGAAGGGTCCATGTGGGGAATTTGAAAGGTTACTGTTTCTAAACACAGTATGGGATGCTGTTACAAGCTTCTCAGGGACTTTCTGGGCCAACCTTGTTATTTTAGATGGGAAAACAAGAGTGGGGTGGTGGGGTGGGGGGAGATGGCTTGACAGATATAGAGAGTCACATGATGGTGGAACCAGGAGCTGAACCCAGAATTTCCTGCTTACGACTCGCCCTGAGCTTCCCTGACAAACCTGTGCCCCATCCCAGCGCCCCTCCCAGAATAAACAATTTCACCCCTGCAGAGAAGGAGGGCTGCAGAAAGAGTGGAAAGCTGGAAAGCACTCGGGCAGTTCCTCAAACGGTTAAACACAGGATTAATTCCATTCCAGCAATTCCACTCCCAGGTGGCTGCACACAGGCAAGAGGCTTGAAAACATGTGTCTACACAAAAAGTTGCACACAAATGTTCACAGCAGCATTATTCATCATAGCCCCAAAGTGGAAACAATCCAAATGCCTATCAACTGATGAACGGATAAAGAAAATGGGATGCATTTATATAATGGAATAAAATCCAGCCATAAAGAGAACTGACACCTGCTAACAACACGGATGAGTCTCAAAAACCTGAGGCTGCATGAAAGCAGCCAGTTACAAAAGGCTTCAGGTTATATGATTACACTTATATGAAATGTCCGGATTAAGCAAATCCAGAGACAGCAGGTAGATGGGCAGATGCCTAGGATTTGGGAGGAGGGGGAGAGCCTAGGATGGGCTGATGGCTAGGATACAGTTTCTCTTTCTGAAAATGTTCTAAAAATTGATCGTGATGATGGCTGTGTAGTTCTAAAAGCCACTGAATTGTACACATTAATTGGGTGAATTGTATGGCATGGGGGTTATGTTTCTATAAAGCTGCTTAAAAGAGTAGTGGAGAGAATTAACATTTGGTGAGGGCCTGGGTAACAGGCCTTTGGAAGTTTCCATGCCAAATCTGAGGTGGAAGGGACTTCTATTTATTTTCTGCAGGGGATGAGATGTGGGGAACAATAGGGTGTCTGTCCAGCCTCTTTTCACTAGGAAGAGCTTTTCCTCATCTCGGTGTAGAGGGGAGGGCAGGGGCAGGCTCTCAGCAGCCACTTTGTACAACGTGTCCCTCCCATGCCCCAGTCATAGTGGATTAATCCAAGCTGAACCCTGATATCAGAGTGCCACCCTGCATAAATGGATCAGAGATCCCAGCCGCCATTTGGTCTGGTCTCTAAACTGAAATAATGTAAGAAATCTGGGAGCTGGGAGATCAGGAAAAAGATGAGATGAGATAAGTAAGAGACAGAGAGAAAAACAAATCGATGAGCAGAAAGGAAATAAGACAGGGAGCGTGTCCTTTTTCAGTTTCTTGTCCCTTTCTGTGCCTGGCTGGGCATTCCTGTCTCCCAGCCCCATGCAATCCCCTTATATCTTTAAGAGAAACCCCTCCTGTTGCTACAGTAGCTCACACAGGTTTCTGTTGCTTACAAGCCAGAGAGCCCTGGGGGAACCCAGGGATGAGGCCGTGGGGCCAGGGATGGGGTAAGAGAGCAGGGCTGGGACTCACAGAAGTCGCTGTGTCGGCGCTGGCGGTGGTAGGTGGAGGAGGAGCTCCGCTGCCCTTTGCTGTGGCTGGTGCCTTTGCTGGAGCTCGTTCCATTGGGGATGTCACTGGGTGCACGCACCCGTGCCAGGGCCAGCCCCGGGGCGCCACGGTCCCCGCCCTCCTGCAGGAGGATGGGAGGTGAGGAGCCTCAGCCCCCTGCCCCGGCTACCCTCGCCCCCCATGTCCCTTCACCCTGGAGGTCACATGCCCTGAGGGCCCCCAGCACCCTCTGACCTCAGTCTTCCTGCCCAGCAGGAGGTAGGTGGCGGTCACTTCATTGTACTTCTGGCTGGTCAAGGCCTCTTTGATTTCTTCTCGGGTGTAGCCCATGCCCACCATCACCTCTGGGGGAGCGGGATGGAGGGAGAAGAGATTCAGTCTCCCCAGACCCTCCCTCTCACCCATTTTTGGGTCATAAGGCAGCATCTGCTCTTGAGCTTGGCCAGCATCCAATCCCCTATCCAAAATAAATTCTAGGCTCAATGAAAGCAGCACCCTGATTTCCTGTAGAAGAACATTCTGTCTCCCTTTGGATCATCTGGCTGACCCCTGCCTGCTCTAAGCCCTGCCATATGCCCTGGTCTGGCCAAGCAGAACTTTCATTCCCAAAGCCACACAGTTTGGTTCAGTAGCCAGTGGGCACCAGCCTGGGGCTTTTGCTGGAATACCAGGAAAAGGGCTTCTTTTTTTGAAGGGGTGTCCAGGCTGCCAGGACATGCTGTTGCCAGCTTGTCTCTTGCGGCAAGTACTGCCTGGGAAGGAAGCCAACACGGGGAAGAGTCCCATGGATGGTCTCTGAGCATCTGGATCCAGCTGTGCCTAAAGCCTGCCAACCTTCCTGTCTTTTCAGTCACAGGATAATCAATACATTATTCTGACTAGGTTGAACCATATGAAATTGCTGATGCTCTCAATTTCTGACCTATAAAAATGGCAACTTCTTGTGGTTCAACCTATTATTCTCATCTGGTTTAAGCCAGACTGACTTGGGTTTTCTATTATTTGCAATCATCAAAGTGCTGATTAAGGCAGCCAGGCTCTGATGGTGGCCTCAGATTCCTCACCTGTAGAGTGGAGGGTTTTAGGAGGGTTTCTTAGGGGCTCTTCCAGGGCTAACACTTTAGGGATCAAGAGTTCTAGGACTCCAAGCTGAAGGCAGCAGGATCAAAGAGATGGTGGGTGAGGTATGTGTCAAAGTAGGGTTTTTCTCCTAACATTCAGATCGCCGATGACTTCTACCCAAACTCTTCTAGAAGGGTCCTATGATTCTCTTAATATTAAAGTCTAGCACTTATTACATGCCAGACACTAATAAAAGTGTTTTACACAGATTAACTCATTTATGATTCATAACAACCCTATGTTCTATGATTATCCACGTTGTACAGAAGAGGAAATACAGAGAAGGGAAGTCACCTGCCCAGGGTCACACAGCTAGAAAGTGGCAGCACTGAGATCAGAGCCCAGGCTTCTCCCTAGTTTCTCAGACACCCCACTGAAGGGGTAGGTGCTGGGGCGCCCCCTGCCCCATGGCTCCACAGACCATGGGCCTGGGGATCTGGGAATTCTGTGCCCTTGCCCCTCACCGATTCGCTTGGTGTCCCCAAAGTCCTCCTCAGGTTCTGTGTATGGCTTCAGCTCCTCACCCTCGTAGCCAATGTTGATCCATTTGTCTTTCATGATTTGCTGCAGGGATCAGAGCAAAGCGGGGCAGGAGCAGACAGGTCAGGAGGAACGGGGGTGAACACAGCTCCCACCCCTCAGGTGGGCCCGGCCCACACTTCCAAGGTCTAACCCCTCAGAACCGCGGCTCCCCGCGGCTCAAAGCCTCCTCGCCGGTCCCCCCACCATGCCTGGGCCTCCCGATACCGCCCTCCCTCCTCCGCACCATCTGGGTCCCGGCACCCTGTAATCATCCCAGGAGCTCATTAGTTAATTAAGGGCATGGCGGGAAGTGGGGGAGATGGGTGGGGCGGATGGCGTCAGGGCCGGTCTGGGCTGCCTGTGCAACCTCACCCTGTGGCACAGGTCTCAGGCAGGTTGTGGACAAGAAGGGAGAGAAGGTCGTTGGTGGGGGGTGGGGAATAGTCTGGGGCTGTCACAACATGGGAGAGGGACCTGGTGGGTTGGGGGCTTACCTCCAGAGTACAGCGTTTAGCTGGGTTCAGCACCAAAAATCGCCGCAGGATGCTCTCACAGTCCGTCGACATGTAGAAAGGGACCCGGTACTTTCCCCTGAGGACTCGCTCCCGCAGCTCCTGGGGGGAGGGTGTTACTGGCGGGGGGGCGCATCTGCCTCACCTCCCGGCCTCCTATCAAACTCAAGTCCTTCCCCACCCATCTCTCTCTCCCTCTCTCTCTCTCATTAGAAGCTCAGAGCCCCAGCCCTGGTGAGGCAGCCAGAACCCTACCCCCATCTCCTGGCCTCAGTTCCCAATGTGTCAAATGGGAATGCTGTAACTGGATGCAGCAGGTTTTTTAGAAAGCAATCGAGTTCTGTAACTTGTCATGCACAGGAAATCTTGCAGAGAAAGCAAATTCTGTAAGCCTGATGGAAGGGGAAGTGGGCAAGTGAATCCACCCCTGGGGCCGCGGTCTCCTTGTCTATAAAGCGGGATAAGAGCACCTAGCTTGCGGGGTGCCACCAGGCTACACCTGAGGTGTTATCCCTGGGGCACTTAGCACATGCCTGTCCAGAGCAAGCGCTACTCAGGCACTGGTGCTCCCTTCTCTCCTCTGCGCCGAGGGGCCTGGCCCATGTTCCCAAAGAGCCATGATTTCCTGGCAACTCCAAAGGATGAGGGCAGAGTTATATGCTGGCCTTTTATTTTCCTAAGGGACTTTCATGGGGGCGTCCTATCAAGGCTGTGAAAAATGAATTCCAGACTCCATGGCGTGGCAGGCCAGTGGGAGTGCCTTCCACCCTGCATAAGCATCGAGGGAGACACAGAAGGGAGGGGTGCGTGAACAGGGGTCCTTTTCGGGTGGGGTCCTCTCCCAGGGCCTGGGTGGGGAGCTGCCTTCCAGGGCATTCTCCCAGGAGGGCTGGGAGAAGCATCTGCTGGGGAAGCAGTGGGGAGACTCCTGTGTCTGCGGTTCATGAAGCCCAAGGGCTCATGAATATTTAATAATAACGAGCATCACTTTCAGAGCACTTACCCCCACCCTGCAGTGATCTAAGAGCTTCCTGTCGGTTGCCTCCACTTTCACAATGCTATGAAGTGGTCTCATGATACCCATTTTCCAGATGGGGAAACCGAGTCCCAGAAAAGTTAAGTCACTCGCCCAAGGTGGCACAGCCAGAAAGCGGCAAAGTCTGGGTTCACACCCAGGGGGTCTGGTCCCCGAGCCTCCACTGTGCCACTGTGTCTCTGCTGTGTGATGGTGAAGCAGCTGTCAGGCCACCGCCACCCCAACGGTGGCCCACATGCAGCTGGGTCTGGCTGCAAGACCCGCATTCCCCTTCCTGCTCCCGTCCTACAGGTGGAAATTGAGGTTCAGAAAAGACTAATCCAAGGTCACAAAGCAAGGGAACGACATAGTTGGGACCTGCCCCAGGCTGCATGCCTACTTCACCCCCATAAGGCCTGGGAGGGCTGGGGGTGGGGGGAGGGAACCAGGATGACAGGAGGTGACAAGGGCCTGGGGCTGGGGAGACGCTGGCACCCCCCAGGCCCTAAGTATTTCTGAGTGCCAGGAGCTGTGCGATATTAGCACTATGTATTCCCAATCTCAGTGGGGGCTCAACTCGCCTTGGTATAATTATGGTGCATGTGGAACAGGGTGCGGGATAGAGGCCGAGGGGCTCCCCACTGTTCAGCTGCTGTGAAGGAGCCCCCTCCCCATCGCTCCGGCCTCTGCTCTGATGACCTCCCCTCAGCAAGAACACGCTGATCTTCTGACTTACACGGTTCCATGCTCCTCCCGCCCGAAATGCGCCACCCACATCGAATCACAAGGGAACACGGGCAACCCAAAACTGTGGGGCGTTCTGCAAAATAACTGAGCTTCAAAAATGTTACAGTCGTGAAAGACAAAAGCTTGAGGGTCCCAGAGGAAAAGAGACAGAAGGGAGAGGGCCATTGGATGCACCAAGCAAGCATGGAATGGATCCTGGACCAGGAGAAAAAATAGCATGAAAGGACATGATTGGGACAACTGATGAAATCTGAGTAGGGACCACGCGTTGGAGGCTGGGACTGCACCAATGCTTATTTCCTGAACATTAACAGAATGTCCCTGGTCTCAAGAGATATATGCTCTGGGGCTTTAGGGGTAAAGGGACGTGGCATCTGCTGCTAACTCTCAAATGGTTCATCAATCATGATGAGGATGACATAATAAGAATGACATCATGTGACTATACGGAGGGATAAAGCAAAGGTGGCAAGAAGCTAACAGCTGGTGAATCTAGCGACGGATACCATGAGCTCTTTGTTCTAGGCTTGCAACTTTTTTTTAGATTTGAAAAGTTTCAAAATGAAAAGTTCAAAAAAAAAATAAAAACAAAAAACCTCTGACAACACCCCATAACTCCCAACCCCCTTTTACATACCCCCTGCCCCAAGCACTGGCCAGCACTTTTTTTTTTTTTCTTTTCACATGGGCAGGCAGTGGGAATCAAACCTGGGTCTCTGGCATGACAGGCGAGAACTCTGCCACTGAGCCACTGGTGGCCCACCCTTCAGCATCTCTTTTGCTTATTTATTTTGATCACTGTGTGTCTTCCCGGCTGGATTACCAGTCCACGAGGGCAGGGGTTTTACGTGTTCAAGTCAATGATTCTTAGCATATTCACGGAGTTGTGCAGCCATCACCATAATCAATTTGAGAACATTTTCATCACCTGAAAACGAAGCTCCATTCTGTTTGGCGCTCACCTCCAACCCCCTCCAGTGAGGACTAAATGAATCACTTGGACAAAGGACGTGTCCAAGTCTTAACCTGCATTCCTGCCAGGGTGAACCCATCTCTAGGTGGGGCCTCGGCAGATGTTCTTCTCTGTTAGGATGGGCACTCATTCATTTCTGAACAGGCTCTTCAAAAATTCTCTTTAGTTGAGGCCCAACTGAGTCAGGGTGTGCCTTACTCGCCATGCCTGGAGTCCTTAAATTTGGACACAGCCAGCAGAAGCCAGAAGCAGCCAGAAGTTGGTGGGGATCAGAGAAGCAGAGGCAAGGGGAGCAGGAGAACCCTGTGGCGGGGAAATGCGGGACACCTGGGGAGAGAGGAGCCCCGCCGATCCCGAGACGCTGCACTTTGAGCCTCCAAAACTGTGGGGCTGTGAATTCCTGTGGCTAAAGCCCACCCCCACACCCCCAAGCCCCAGGCGACCGCTGATCGGTCTTCTGTCTCTGTGGATTTGCCTGGTCTGCCTTTCCTATAAATAGAATCAATATGTGGCCTCTGCTGCTGGCTTCTTGCCCGGACCGCCATGTTTTCAAAATGCATTCACGTTGCGGCATGTGAGGGCAAGGATTTCTCTCTGTCTTGTTCCCTGCCTTATCTCCAAGGCCGGGAGCAGGGCCTGACACCCAGGGGGCGGGTGGGGGCTGCAGGCTGAGCCCTCAGGCGCTGCGGTGGCAGCCGGTCTGACCCTCTCTAGCTGGGTGGCCTCGGACTGGCCCTGCCCCCTGATGCCCTGCAGCGGAGGTTGGGGTGGGTGTGTGCATGTGTGCAGGTGGAGGGGGGCCTCTCCAGGAGAGTGAGACCCCCGCACCCAGCCCTGCCCGGTACCTTGAGGTTGTGCCCGTCGAAGGGCAGGGAGCCGCTGACGAGGGTGTAGAGGATGACGCCGAGGCTCCAGATGTCCACCTCTGGCCCGTCGTACTTCTTGCCCTGAAAGAGCTCCGGGGCGGCGTACGGGGGGCTCCCACAGAACGTGTCCAGCTTCGAGCCCAGTGTGAACTCGTTGCTGAAGCCAAAGTCGGCGATCTTGATGTTGGCCTCGGCGTCCAGGAGGAGGTTCTCAGCCTGTGCAGGAAGCAGGGGAGGCAGAGGCTGGAACTCATGGCTGCAGCCCCCTAGAATGGCTTGGCCCTGCCTCTTCCTCCCTGTGTGAACTTGGGCAGCGGCTTGACCTCTCTGGGCCTCAATTTCCTCATCCACAGAATGAGGAACATTACATAGTCTCTTCCTCCTAGGGCTGTCTGGGGATTAAATGTGTTAATCTGTGGAAAAGGCCCAGAAAAATACTTCGCGCTCGGTAAGCGTTACGCTGGCGGTTATTCCATGAGGTTTGCCAAGCCAGGGGTTCCCGGACAGTCTCCGGTCCCTCTCTGAGCTTCGTTTATCCAGAAGAAAATGAAAAATTTTTCTAGGCCTGATTGTTCTAGAGCTATAATAAGGAAAACGATAATTGTATTTAGCACTTACTGCCTCCCTACTGTGTGCCAGGCTCTGTGGACTGTCATTTATCAGTGGCTGTATAATGTGGTGCTCAGAGGACAGATCTCAGAAAATTCCCAGCTCCCCCACTCACGCACCGTGTAATTGTGGGTGGGTGGCCCGACCACTCTGTGCCTCAGTTTCCTTACGTGTAATTGAGGATGGTCGCAGTACCCACCTCAGAGGTGGTTGTGGGGTTGAGCATAAAGCACTTGCAACCAATATATGTTGTGTGGTGTCAAGGTTTTGTTATTTAATGCCCTTCTCTCTTTTGGGAGGCACGTATTCTCACAATCATCACTTCACCGACGAGGAAACCGAGGTTCAGACCCACAGCAAGAAAATGGCAGGGCTGGACTTCAAGCCAGGCCCACCACCAACATGGCCCAACAGCACCGGCATCTCGCCTCTTCCGGCATTTTGACTACAAATCGATGCACAAATCCACCTGCCAAAATGACACTCACTTCTGGACCAGGTCACTTGGCTCTGGTGGGTCTCTCTGCATCTAGGCTTATTTCTGTATCGCATGCCAACAAAGGGACAAAATCCACAAAGACAAACTACAGAAGGAGTTCCCTCAAGCCTGAATCTAACAGATTTTCTGTCCTACTCAGGGGCTGAATTTCTCCTCCTGGGATTCGATGCTCCATGTCCAAACCCAACCCATTTCCAGGTTGGTGTCCCTGACCTGACTCCAAAATTCCTCTCAGCCACTTCAAGGACCCTCCAGCAGGGGGCGTGTCACCTCCAGACGAATCTACACTCACAGAGCAAATGTCTACCCTAAAGCGCAGCTCACCTCTGCACAGGTGCACAGAAGGTGTTCAGAAACTTCTACAACACCTGGATAGTGCAATTTTATGCCTTTTGGAGTTAATGACAATAATTTAAAAATTAGGCTTATATTTTCTTTTTTTCCCCATTTCTTCTCCCTGCAGTTCATTTTCATTATATTTTACAAAAGTATCTTTCCTTGGCGGACTGGAAATTAAAAACAATAAAATGAAGCTGGCCCTTCTCTGCAGACAGTTTGTAAAGCTTGTCCTTAAAGCACTTAGCACAGGGGGACTTGGGACACAGTCAAGGCAACAGAGCTGGAACCAGACAGACCCTTTCTCACATGTCTGGTCTAAGAGACGTCTTGGAGGTGTGCTTCTCTCCAAGCGGGAGGTGAGAAGTGGGGTCACCTGGGGCACGGGGAAATTGGAACAGGCAGACTGGGGTCTAGCCCTGCTGAGCCCTCACGCTGCGCCAGTGATAGGGCTTCTCTCTCTCAAAAGGTCCTTCTCAAGTTCTAAGATTCCTATGATTCTAAGGCCCGGGAGAAAGCATGACCCTGGGGCTCTAAATCTAAATTCTCAAGGATTCCAGAATGTTCTAAAGTCCACGAGATGTCAAGGCCCTGAAGGTTCTAAGAGGGAGGGTTCTTTATCACAACCGAGTGTCCTCGTCCCATACCTGGGACACTTTGTTTCTTTCCCCTTTGTTCATACCTCCTGTCCCTGTCCCCCCGCCTGCTCCCACGTCTGCTGGCCTTGCTTTTGCCACAAAAGCCTGGGAAACAATCAGGAACTCTGGGTGCTGAGGAGGAGCATGAGGAGAAAAGGCCTGGAGGAATCTGTTGGAGGGCACAAGGGACCCTGGAGGAGGAATCCTCAAGGTCACAGGGAGGGGGAATCTTACCTTCAGGTCCCTGTGGACGATGTTTTTCTGGTGACAATAGTGCACAGCTGACACGATCTGGGAAGGGAGGGGAGGGGAGGGCCAGTTACTTGTGGTCCCCAACCCCTCGACCTCCTTTGGGGACCCTGTGGCTCCATGCTCAGCCCATTCCCCAGGCCCAGGCCTGCCCAGACCCAGGGCCTCGCAGGTTGGTCTGGTCATGGCAGGAGGTGCTCCTGGGACCATGTCCACCCAAACAGACACTCAGAAGTGAGGACACTCTCACCCCACAGACATCAAAACTGTTACATGGGGATCACCCCCTCCTAGACTTTCACAAGTGGACACACAAGAGATCACTGCATACCTGTGGCCTTAGACATACAGCTCCAGCATGCCAGGGCTCGAGGGCCTCATGCCCAGGTTGGCTGTGCCTGGACAGGGCCAGCCTCATCCAGGCAAACCCACACACCTGAGCCTTCACACCTGCATGCCTTCTTACCCACATGTGCACCTGGATGTCCTCTTAGCCACACACCTGGGTACCCTCACATCTTCTTATCTACACACCTGTATACTCTCACACCTGATATCCTCTTACCTGTACACCCCCCCCACACACCTGGGCAAGCCCACTGCCTCACACCTGGACACCCACACACCTTCTTACCCACCAGGACACCCCCACAACTGCATACTCTTTCTCACACACCTGGGCACCTTCAACCTGTATGATCTCTTACCCATAAACTTACATACCTGCACCTGGGCCCCTCCCACCCATGCACCTGAGCTGCCATGCAGCCTCTGACCCACGCATCTACACACCTAGACACCTGGGTATCCACATATCTATTTCCCATCCATCTTCTAATTCCCACTCCTCAGCACCCTGGCACCTGCATGCCCTCTCATCCACACACCTGCACACCCAGGCACACCCACACATCCACCACCTTACTGTCTTAACATCCTCTCCCCACCCACCTAGGCACCTGCATACCTCCACACCCACGTGTCTGTATATCCTTACACCTGGGCACCTGCTTGTCCTTGGACACCCAACTTGGCACCTTCACCCCCACCCAGACTTAAGCCCCTCCCTCCCTTTATTCGGCAGCACAGACGCACACACCCCATAATCAGAACCTCCCCTGCCAGGATTGAGGTGCATAGCTCCCAGCCCTGCCCTCGGCCCTGACCCCAACCTCACCTGTCGGAACTTGGCTCGCGCTTCCTTCTCCTTCATGCGGCCATGTGACACGAGGTAGTCAAACACTTCTCCTGCAGGCAGAGGTGAGCGGGGGGTCAGGGCGGGGCTGGGGGGTGCGAGGTACAGGGTAGGGAGGGGTGGGGCCTCACCAGCGCTGGCATATTCCATCACCAGGTACAGCGTCTTCTCCGTCTCGATCACTTCAAAGAGCTTCACTGCAACAGCCAGGGTGTTAGGTGAGAGGAGAGCTCCTCATCCTTCACCCACACTCGGTAACTATGTGGATATTCTACCCAGGGCACTCCCTTACTCAAGGACCCTCAATGGCTCCCTACTGATGGCAAGATTTTTCAAACTCCTCGGCCCTACTCTATCATCTCTTCTACTTCTCCTTTCATTACAATGTCAGCTGACATTCTGGCCACAAGGCCAGGGGTTTGTGTCTGTTTTTGTCACCACTATGACCCCAGAGCCTGAGTAAACAGTCAGATGGATGAATAAATGCTGTAGCCACAGCCAGGGCTCAATCTTGTTTCTCTCAGGAGAGACCCCTGGAACCCACTAAGCCCAACGATAAGGGCAACGGTGAAAACACTAAGACCGGCTCTGACAGTTTAGTCCTGTACTAAGCATTTCCGCATACCATTTCATTCAAGCCTCACCATGACCTTGAAGCAGACGCTCTTCCAACCCCCATCTCCAGAGGAGGAAACTGAGGCTCAGGGAGGTGAACAGACTAGCTCAGGGTTATATAGCCAGCAGGCAGTGCCACCGCTATGAGGAGCCAGGGTTATAGTAACCACTGGGCCCGCCTCTCCCGGACTCTTTCCTTTCTACCCAGGGGCGCCTGCCTGTGAGCCCACCCCCCACCCCGCCTCTCCTCACCGATGTTCGGGTGGTTTAGGCCCTTCATGATGCGGACTTCTCGGAACAGCTGGGCACAGCCAGAAAGGAAGACAAAGAAGGGTGAGGGGGGCAGCTTCAGGGACTGCCCTCCCCCCGCCCCTGCCCCAGGCACCAGCAGGAGGGCAGGAAGGACTGGGTGGGTCACCAGGCTCTTCCAGGGACACTGTCCCCCCACCTCCCCACCCTCTTCTCCTGGGCCTCACCTTCTGCAGGCTGCTGGGGTTCAGCTGGGTTTTGTCAATGATCTTGATAGCAACCTGGAGACAGAGAAAAGGAGGGCCAAACTAGGTACTGGAGGCCCCCAGGCTCGGCAAGTTCCCCTGACCGATTCCCTGGGCCTCAGGACTTTTGCACATGCTGTTCCCTCTGCCTGTGGTGCTTCCTCCACTACTGCAGGTAAACAGCCCCTATTCCATGGTGGGGACTGGGCGGGGCTGCTCCAGGGGTCTGAGTATGTGTGGGACTGAGATCTGAAGGGGGCCTCATTGTGAGGGTATCTCAGCTCACTGATCCATCACATATTTGCTTTGAAGGCAGAAACTGTGGGGTAATGAATGTTATTATTTATTTTATATTCCCAAGCTCACACATGCCAGTTCTCAGTTTTTTCACTACAAATGAGAACTCTCAACCACCCTATGGGGCAAGTTCTAGGATTATCCCCATTTAATAAATGGGGAAACCAAGGCACAGAGCTGTTCGGCTACTTGGCCTCAGTTGCCTGGCTAATAACTTGGGGGCCAGGATTTGGACTTACGTGGCCTGATAAGTTCTACGTCTTAAACACCTAAAACTTTTTGTTTTTAAATTTACTTTTGAGGAAATTTTGAGGTCATAGGAGAAAAACCACAATGTTCTCGACTCTCCTTCCACTGACTTTGCATTTAGCCAAGTCTTTCTTTTAAATTACACACTAGGGTGGAACACTAATTTTTTTCAGTAGGGAGGGGCCTTGAAAATTTTAACCCAGTCCTCAGGCCATAAGTTTCCCAAAGGGTCTGGGCGAAATAAACCACAGATTCACTCAAAGAATTCTACCCTCCTGGAAGGAAGCCCTGTGTACTTAGAGCTGGTCCCCAGAAACCCCGAGAATCATGTACAAGATCCACATATGGGGAACACTGTGTTTTCTGTGGGGGAGAGGGTCTCTTAGCTTTCTTCATATTCTTACGGCTGGGTTTTTAATTTTGACAAATGCTTTTTTATGCCAGTATTGAGATAATCATATGGTTTCACTCCTTTAATCTGCGAATGTGACGAAGTACATGAATAAATTGTCAAATGGGAGAGAACTCTGAATTCCTGGGATAAACCAGCTCTGTCATCCCATGGCTTTCTTTAGTTGATGTGCCGGATTCCGTTTCCTAATATTTTGTGTCTAAATTTACAAGGAAAATTGGCCGATAATTTTGCTTCTTGTCATGGTCAAACTAGTACACAAAATCAGCTGGCCAGTGGAACCCTTTTTTCAGTCTTTGGAGGAACTGGCATTACATGTGTATGTTTTGTCAACTTTGTGCATAAAACTATTGGGGCCTGATGTCTTGCATGTTTGACGGAGGCAGTAGGCAAGGAGAGCCCATCCAAAGCAGGAGAAACTGTTCCAGTCACTTTCTCTAAAGCTGAAGGGCATTTGTGTGTGTGCGCACAGAGGAATTACAAAACCCGCACCATCTTTATTTTCATTAAGCTTGAGATAGAGGCATCACCTCTAGGTTACAAGCTTTGCACTAGCCCCTTTGGCAACAAATCTCTTCCATCCTTCTCAGTACATGTGCCCGCATGTGGGGAGAATGTGGGAGAAGGGGTGTGACTAAGAACTCTAGGCCAATAAACATGGGTTGTTCTCAGCATCATGGGAAGATGCAGTAGAACCAAAGCCCACCATTAAAACAGGGAGGTGGCCCGGGTTCAGACACAAAGGCTTGTGAATTCTTAGAAATACAACACATGGCTATGAGGAGATTTCCTAACAATTTCTGGGATGCCTGAAATTGGTACTTTTCTCCCCTTGAGGGTGTTCTAGAAAAATCTGAGATGTTCTGATCCTCCCCAGATAGAGTCAGGGACTTGCCTAAGGTCTCAAAGCAAACTGAGGCCCAAACCCGGCCCCTGTCAACCTCCGGTCCTTCGAGATTCGTCCCCGAGCCCCGTCCCACCCCCACTCACCTCCCGGCCGGTGAGGATATGCCGGGCCAACTTGACTTTGGCAAAGTTGCCCTTCCCGATGGTCCTGAGCAGGCGGTAGTTGCCCACGTGGGGCTGCTCCTCGGGACAGGAGGCAATGGAGTTCCGGCAGCGGGCACCCAGGGAGCGGCTGGACCAGGATGGCCCTTTGTCCGAGGAGCGACCACTGCCCAAGGTGCCGTGCTGGGTGGGGGGAGGGGGGAGGGAACATAAGCTGCCAAGCGGGGACTGCCTAGTCCCACCCTCAGTGGCACCCACTGTGGGGCAGTTAATGCCAGCCCCAGCCACCAGCCCCTCCACGGCCCTTTTTGTACCCAGATCATAGAGGACCATGGCACTGGGGGTCCTCATTTCGCTCTATGAAGAGATGCTTCCAAGAACGTTTACATACACCTGGGCCCCCAGATACTAGAGCATCTAAGATCCCAGGCTGGTGGGCCCCTCCTGCATCCCTCATTGCAGCCAATCCACCCTTAACTTCTTTTTCTGATTCTGGGTACCTCTATTATCTCCAACAGTATTTTATTCTAAATGCTGCAGCCCCAACCCCAATCATTGTTGACACCCACTTGGACTCAATGCTCCCCTGCAAACCATCACCTCCCAATGCTCCCCCAGTTATCACCTACCAATGCCCCCTCCAACCATCACCTCCCAATGTTCCCCTCAACCATCACCTCCCAAAGCTCCCCCAGTCATCACCTCCCAATGCCCCCTCCAACCATCACCTCCCAATGTTCCCCTCAACCATCACCTCCCAATGCTCCCCCGAACCATCGCCTCCCAATGCTCCCCCAAACCATCACCTCCTAATGCTCCCCCCAACCATTACCTCCCAATGGCTCCCCACAACCATCACTGCTCCCAACATTCTATTATATCCATCACTGTCCTCACTGCAGCCCCCAGATTGTACTCTAAATCCAAATTCCCATTTTTATGCCCCTAACATTTTATTCCAACCACTGTTGCCCCCAATTCAAACATTTTCTACTCCAGGCACTGAGGTTCTGCTTCTATGGAAGACTCCACAGCCTCCCGGCATGGCCCCCCCACCATCCAGGGGAAACACTACTGCTGGGTGTGTGCCCCACCCTGCCATCTACCACACCACTGTCCTATCTGTCGCCGACATTCAGGTCCTCCTGTCCTGTTCCTTCCGGGCCTCTCTCTCTCCTCACAGGTCACCTGCCTGCTCCAGGCTCGACATGTCCTGGTGGTGATCCTCTGGGGATGTCTCCCTTTCAGGGTTGAGGCCAGGGTGGGTGGGGCATGTGGGTGCTCTGACCAGCCCTGGCCTACAGGCGAGGAGGCCCAGAGAGGTGAATTCACCTGCCCAAGGCCACATAGATTGTGACTCTGATATTCTTCACCACCGCCCTAGATGGCCTCATACCCCCACAATATCATTTTTCTTAAGCAGCACTAGCTATGGGCTACAGCCCCCCATATTCCAGGAGGGAAGACGGAGGCTTGGAGGGGCGGCCTTATGACAAGTTGATAGACACACAGTACCCCCACCCTTGTCTGGGCAGCAGCAGCCACTGCTGCTGGGGTCCTGACTATGGGCCCCCAAGCCCTCACTCTGGCCTCCAGTAGGGGTCCGAGGACAACCAGATTCTCTAGTTGGGGACCCCAAGGCTCAGCAGGTTATGCACCCTGCCCAAGGTTCCCGGTTCAGCAGGGCTTCGAAGCCAGGCCCACTGGTTCCTGAGCACTGAGCACATTTCCACTCATAACCCCAGGCTTCCTCCCAGGGGAGGGGGGAGGGAAATGGAGATCCCGGCAATAAGGCCTCTGATCCTCACCTCGATAAGGGCTGGGAGAAGAATGTCCATTGGGTGGTGGCGGGGGGGCTGGTACCCCACCACAGGCAGCACGGCCAAGGCACCCCTGCGAGGGGCAGCTGGGGCAGTGAGTGATGATGCCCCCAGGGGCCGGGGGTGGGAGCTAAAATTGGCCGGCACCACCAGCTGGCCTGGCTCCCTCCTGCCCGGCTGGCGCCCCAACACCCTGCCTGTTGCTAGGGAACCTACGGAGTGACTGGGGGTGGGGGGCTCTGGAACCTGGGGTGGGGGCAGCGTGACCCCACGTGGCTGTTGTCATGGTAAACAGGTGGCAGGGGAGGGGGTTGCAATGGGGACCTCGCAGCTGGTGGGAGAGACGTGACCTCCCCTCATGACCTCCCCTTGGACCAACAAAGAGGTTTTACTGACTAGAGATGGGAAGAGGAGAGAAGGGGTTTGGCCACCCTCAACTCCCCACTTTGCACGAAGCTTAACAACAAAAGGAGGAGGCAGTCCTCTTATGAGGCCCACTTCAGAGACAGGTGAGGTCACACAGGTAGGGAGGGACAGAAATGAGATGTGAACCCAGGCTTAACTGAATAATTAAAGTTATTATAATAATAATCACGATAATAGCAGGTAGGGTATTCTGGGCCCCGTGAATCTTACTCACATAAGGCTGCTGGCTCCTTAAAACACCCCTGGCAGGAAGGCTCGACCATCAACCCCATTTAGAGATAAGGGAACCGAGGCCCACAGAGAGGGGACCTGCAGGCTCCCCGGCTCCCTAGCAAGTGTCCTGCTGAGAACCCCCAGCCCTTGGGCTCCTACCCAGGTCACCCGCACAGCTCCCACCTGTGGAGCGCTCCTTATGTGCCAGGCTCACCTGTCTCATCTCTAGGGAGTTAACTGATCATCCCCATTTTTCCAGGGCAGGAAATAGGCTCAGAGAGGGGGAGCCAGTTTCCCGAAGTTACCCAGCTAACCAGCTGGCCGAGGCAGAATTTGGATGCTGGACTGGGCCCTTGCTGCAGTGACCAGAAGGGGTTGGGTGGGCATCTCATCAGAGACCCCAAGTTGGAGGTTGGGCAATAGAGATGGTGTGGGGAGCCTGTGAGGAAGGGTCCTGGGGGATGAAGAAGGGTAGAGATGGATCTCTGGTGGGGACTGGGAGTGAGGGGGTCTGGGAGGCGGGATCCTGGAGGAAGTGCCTAGGGGAAAAGGGACAAAGACCTCGGCTGGGAAGCAGGCTGGGATTGTTGGTGGGAAGGTCTTCAGCAGGGCTGAGAGGGACCAGATACATGGGAAATGGGGTGGAAGTCTCCCGGAGATTGTTCTGGGCTGTGGGAATTTGGGGGACGGGGATTTGATTGGGAATGGCAGGAAGGGACAAAACCATTGGCAGTGGGGATCCCCCTGGACTAGGGATGCCTGGACCAGGGGTCTGGGGCTTGGGGAGGTGCCTAGAAATCGGAGAAGAGGGCTTCTAGGAGTAGTCCTTGGAACCAGCTAAGGGTCCAGGATTCCTAAATGCCCTGGGAAGAGGCTTCCCAGAGGAATCAGGGTTGAGCCTTATGGGGGATCAAGAGAAGATTTCTAGCAAATGGACCCCGAAGAGAAGAGGGCTGAAAGCCAGGCAGGACCTGGCTTCAAGTCCAGGAGTCTTCTGGGAGGAGGGTCTGGGGCCAGGCCTGTAGGCTGGTGCGGGGCTCGGAAGTTGAGGAGGAGGCTTCCCTGGGAGGTCAGGTCTGCTGCCAAGAAGGGGGAAGGCTTGGGGCAGCAGAAGAGGTGCCTGGAAATCTAAGAGATGGTGTTCTGAGAGGGAGGGGTCCTGGCTGGGTGTTGGGGGGAT
Source organism: Tamandua tetradactyla (assembly GCF_023851605.1). Classification (NCBI taxonomy): domain Eukaryota; kingdom Metazoa; phylum Chordata; class Mammalia; order Pilosa; family Myrmecophagidae; genus Tamandua; species Tamandua tetradactyla. The sequence goes on from NC_135342.1 coordinate 15,703,230, forward strand.
GAGAGGTTGAGGATTTGGGGAGGGGGTTGCCCAAAGCTGAGAGGTTGCTTACAGGGAAGTTGAGGCCCAGAATCAGACTAGACCACAGTCTAGAAATAGGAGGCTGGGGCTGGGGGCCTGGAAGTGGGAGGCCAAGGCTTCCTGGGAGAGGAAGAGGCCAGCGAGGGTGTGTCCGGGTGGGATCTGGGGAGGACCCCGGGTGGTGGGAATCCAGAGGCACAGCTGCTTGGAAGGTAGCAGACCCGGCCGGAGAGTGGAGAGACCTTGAACCAGCCAGAAAGGGCCCTGGGCCCAGGAGAGATCGGGGGCCGCTTCCCGGGAGGGGGTGTCCAAAGGGGCCGGGAAGATCCAGTCCAGCTAAGGGCTGGGAATGGGAGGAGGGACGTCCTGGGGAGCCCGGCACCCGGACCCGGATGGGAAGGCCCTAGCAGGAGGTAGGGCAGGATCAGGCCTTTCTGGGAGACGGCCAGGGCTGGGCCTCGGGGGTCAAGGGCCCGACAAATCCGGGAGGGGGCGAGTGGTCAGATGCGGATGGCCTGGCGGGGAACGGGCTTTGAACACGCCGGAGAAGGGAGGGGCTCGTGGAAGGCAGGGGAGGGGGCTTCCTGGAGGGAAGAGACCCGAGCGGAAGCTGACTGCAGAGGGACAAGAGCGGGGTCCCGAGAGAGGGGCGCCCCCAGGGGTCGGGCTGGACTGAGAAGGTGGGGAGGGCCGGGAGGCCTGAAGAGTCCGGGAGAGGGTGAGGGGTAGCGAGCGGAGCCGGGGCCGGGAGATGAGGGTAGGGGTTCGCGGGGCGAGGGCCACAGAGAGGCATGGGGTTCGGCGGCCGGGCCAGGGCTCCCCAAGGGGCCGGGCCCCACTCACCGTGTCCGAGTTCCGATCGTTGCCCGGGGCCAGGGCCGTCCGCGAAGACATCTTCTCCCGGTCCCTGGGGGCGGGAGCGGCCGGGTGGGGGGGGGCGGGGGTCGCGGGGTCCCCTCTCTTCCCCTCCCCCCCCGGCCGGCCTGGGGGCACGAGCTGAAAAGCTGGGCGCCGGGGCCGCCCGGGTTCGCGCCGAGTGAGAGGGGGCAGGGCGGGGGAGGGGAGGGGGCGCCGAGGGTCCTAGTGGCCCCGAACAGTGGGGACCCCGGGCGCCATGGGGGTGACGGGCGGGCGGGCGGGGGCCGGGGAGGGGGCGCGGAGCCGGCCCGGGCGGCGGCGGAGGGAGGCGGCGGAGGGGACCGGGAGGAAGGGACGTCAGGGGGCGGGGCTGGAGGGCGGGGCCCAGAGACCCCGCCCCCTGCCTCCGGCCCTTAAAGGCGCAGGCGAGGTCCGACTGGACGCTCTGGGGGCGGAGGCAGGTTGGGGCGCGCCGGCGAGCGGCGTGTTCCTACAGGAGAGCAAGGACTCACTGGAAAAGAGAAGGGCAGAGAGACGCCGAGGCAGAGCGCCAGAGACGCAGAGACAGATATTGAAGACGACAGAGATAGAGAGGCGAAACGAGAAACAGGGAGACACAGAGGTGGAGAGAGAGAAAAAGAGGATGGAGAGAGAGATAGAGAAGCACAGAGACAAAAAGACAATGAGACAGAAAGAGGGAGAAACATGAGGAGAGAGACACTAAGAGACAGGGCGAGAGATAGAATAGAGACAGAACCACAAAGACTGAGAGACCCACACACCCAGAGAGAGACACACACAGGCGCAGAGATACGTGAAGAGAAATGGAGATAAAGAGAGAATCAGAGACGCAGAGGCAGAGACACACACACACCCCGCCCCGCCCCGAGGCAGGAGCCAGACCGACAGATCTGCCCACATCCTCACTCCTGGCCCAGCCTCCCCCCAGTTAAGGGCCCAGGAAGCTCTGGGGGGGGGGGGCGGGGAAGAGGGGGGAGGGGTGTGGGCGGGGCCACCGCAGACACTGGCCCCTCCGGCTAGCAGCGCATTCTCCCACCCGACAGACCCTGAGGTTCGGGGCTGCAGTCTCCTTTCCTCTCCGCTGCCGCCGTGGTCTGAGGACCCTCTCTATCCAGCTACCTGGCCTGGGACAGGAACTTGCCCTTTCCAGTCGCTATAAAATGAATGAGGGGCAGGATGTACACATCTTATCCTTGGCAGTACAGGAGCAGGTGCAAAGGAACCCCTGTGCAGTCATCCACGGGAGGGGTGCCGCCCCTCTCCGGATGGGCAAACTGAGGCCAGAGGGGATAAGGAATTCTCTGAGGTCCACTAGACCAGGCTGGGATGAAAGAGAGAGAGGAGGGCTGTGTGGAGTCCTGGCCTGGGAATCCTCCTGCCCTTCATCCTACCCTAGCCTCAGTTTCTCCTTCTGGGTGTGATGGTAACAGCAGTGTGCTGGAGCCCGAGCACAAGAGAGCCAACTGTTGAAGCCTCAGGAATTAGGGGAGCTGGTTGTTAAATGCAGCCATTATGAAAAAGTTAAATTATGTAAATTTGCAATTAAATAAATTGTATTGAAAGCAAAGTTAATAAATATCTATCACGTCCTAATTATTTTTACTACATTTTACTATGCTCTAGAGGTTATTTGCATCTATTGTATCTGCATGTGGAATTACTATAGAATGGTGGATTACCCACAAAAGCTTGTAAGGGCATCATTCTGCTAGCTTGAAATTAACCCTGGTGGGAATAGTTGCACCATAGATATTGGCAAGTGCTACAAATCAGGGTCCCACCCGCCCCAGCACCGGTTAAGTCATTTAATTGGCTACTTGGATTCATGGAGGCTTCCTCTGTGTTAGCCCCTGTTATCGACCACATTCACAGATGACAAAATTTACAGAAGAGAAGACACGTGCCCCAGGCCACGCAGCTGGTGATGGTATGCCCTGGATTTGAACCCGTTGTCCCCAAACCCCAAAACTTGGCTCTTAATTATTCTGGTTTCCTGTCCTTGAGTAATAAATCGCGTCAACCTCGGTCCAAATTCAAGGAGAATGTGTAAGCGAAGTGCTTCTCCAAGAGCCAGCTTAGAATTTCATGAGCGGGTGACGTTATTATTATTTTTATTATTACTCAGCAAAGGAGGCCGTCGAGTCTTAGGGATGGAGGGAGGTAAAGAGGGAGGAATCCAGGATGGTGTTCTAGAAGCTTTGTTACCTTACCGGCTCTGCCCTATGAGGAGCAGGGTCTTTGCAGTTCTCTCCTTCACCACACGGGGGCAGACGATCTCCTCCCTACAGGCCTCCAATCCACTTCGGAGCCCTGTCCTCTCCCGACCCCACACCTACCCCCACCCCATTTCCCAGATGCTGGGACGAAATTTCGAGAGGGGAGGCGACAGCACAGATGAACCTAGAAAACATGATGCTAAGTGAAAGAAGCCAGACGCGAAAGGTCACGTAGTGTGTGATTCTGTTCATACGGAACGTCAAATTAGTAGAGACAGAAAGTAGATTCCTGGTTCTCAGGGTCTGGGAGTGGGAGGTCGGGGGTCGGGAAGGAGGGGCAGGGGAGTGACTGCTAACGGGTCGGGGTTTCTTTTTGGGGGTGATGAAATATTCTGGAAGTAGTTAGCAGTGATGGTTGCACAACATTATGCTTGTACTAAAAACTACTGACTTGCACACTTTAAATGGTATATGAGATTTTTAAAAAATAACTTTAGAAAATAAAAGGGGGAGGGGCTGGATGAGGTCCATCGGAGGTCGCGCCTGCAGTGGGCCACTTGGCTCCAGCCCAAGGAGCATGTGATTACCCCACTGCAGAGGCTGCCCCTCACCGCCATCAGCCCCACCCACCCCTACCCCCAGCCCCTTGGTCTGGGAATCCAGTCTTTGAACCAAGACCTTCAAGACCTTTGACTCTTAACCCCTGACCTACTTCTCCCAGCCTTGGTGCCCACAGAGGCAGCTGCTGCTGACCCCCGACCCTGACCCCTAACTTTTGTCTATGCCAGTTATCACTCGCCCAAGCCCAAACACCCGGGCTGAGCCTGAGCTCCCGGACTGACCCCTCCACCCCAAACTTCAAACCCAGCCTTAAACTTAACCCTAAGCTCCCTGTCTAAGCCTACCCAGCACCCAACCCATTCCCAGCCCCAGCCTCAGCTGCAGTGTCCATCACCAACTCCAACCCCAGCAGGAAAGCGTCCTCCAGACCCACCTGCAGTCCTCAGCTCCAGCCCACCCCCAATTGTGCATTCCCTTAACGAATCTTTACTGAGCACCTATTATATGCCGGGCATGAATCTGGGGATACAAAGATGAACAAAATGGACAAAGTTTGCTTTGCTGAATTTATATGCTAGTAAGGAAGTGAGAAAAATCTACAAGGCAGAGAATTTCAGATTATGAAAAGTGCTGTCAAGGATTGACAAATCAAGGTCTGGTTTCTGGGAGAGAGGGGAATGAAGAGCAGATGACCTGGTCTCCTAGGCGGGCTGGGAAAGGCCTCGCTGACGGGGAGTTGCTGGAGCTGAGACCTGGTCAATAATAAGAAGGAGCAGGCTTTGCAAAGGCCCTGGGGTAGGGGTTGTTAGGCAAAGGAGCGTTGCAATTCCTAAACCGTGTTCTGTGTCACCCCATGGAGCCCTGGTCTCAGCCTCTGGGGTCTACAGACCCTTCTTCCATTTCTTCATTCCACAGTAGGGAGCCCCTGAGACAGGGCTGTACTTCTGGGTTCTCATTCCCAGGCCTCTGGGTTTGTGCAGCCTGGAGAGCAGCTCTGGGCCCGTGTCCAGCCTGGGGTATCTCCCTGGGGCACCCAGGATGCTGTTTTCACCTTGGGAAGTGTGAAGAGCGGGCCGCTGTGGGGGGAGCAATTCCGGCCTGGAGACATGAGGGTGGGACAGGCCTGGAGACATGTCCTTCCCGGCTCAACCGCAGCCTGGCCTAAAAGGGCAGACAGATAATGAGTCCTTCCCGGCCCCTGGCCCCAGAGAGGGAGGGGTTTCCTGACAGGAAATTGTCCTCCTCCAAGCACCCCCCCCCCCCCAGATCCAAGCTCTCAGCAGTCTCAGCCAAAGCAGCCTCGGGACAGGACAGCGGCAGGGACAGGGACGGAGGCACTTGTGACAGAGGTGAGCGCCTTGTGGGGAGGGGGGCAAGAGTAACGCTCCCCCCCCCCGCAGGAATCCTCGGTGGGGGGTGGAGGGCAGAGGTACATCCCAGAATTGGGCTGCACCACAGTTGATGAAAACTGTGCCTTGAACTCAGGAGCGTCTGGGGGCAAAAGAGAATCTGCGGCGGCTTGAGTTTTGGGGGGCACCAGGGCAGGAGGGTGGAAAGGAGGCGGGAGCAGGAGGCCAGGGGTGGGGCAGATGTGCTGGGGTCTCTGGGGCCCAGAGAGGCTGCGCTGGAGCCGTGGACATCTTGGAAGCACCAAGGTAGAGGAGAGATGCAATGTCCTTGGGTCTGATGGCCTCTGAGTCCGGCTGGGAAGACTGAGATGGGGAGAAATCAAGAGCTTTGTGCCACCCCCAAGAGACGGGTCTGGGAGATGGGAGATGGGGACAAGGATTGGGATGGAAATGGAGCAGGAGATGCGGATGGGCTGGGGCAGGGCTGATGACGGAATTGGGTTTGGGGGCAAATGAACTGGGTTTGGGGGCAAGGACTGGTGGATATGGTTGTAGTGGGTTGGAGCTGGGCTGGGGACACACGCATGCACACACACACACACACACACACACACACGATTTGTAAGGACAGTTCTCTGATGCGGACACTGAGAACTAGAGCTGATGACTTCTGAAAAGAGAGGCCAGGGCTGCGGCGGAGGGAATGAGGCTTGGGGGAAGAGGTTGGCAGCGAGGAAGAGCAGGAGGGGCCCAGAGAGGGAAGCTCTGGTGGCCAAGACATCCTGGAGCCAGGAGGCTGGGGGCTTGTGGCTGCCTGGGAAGTGAGTCAGGGGATGGGCACCGGGAGGCCTTTGAGGGGGCTGGAGGGGGCAGGATGTCGGATCTAGTTTGCAGAGGGGGATGTTGGGGCCAGGAAGGGGAAAGACGTGGGGCCCATTTTGGAAAGATGTGACAGCCAAGTTCGGGGGAGTTGCAGATACTTTGGGGTGGGTGGGTCCGGTTTTGGGGAGGTGGGGATGTTGGAGCTGTTTGGGGGAATGTCATACCCAGTCTCGCCAATGTTGACTTCATTTGGAGGGAAACTGGAGACTCCGATTTGCAGGTGGGGAGATGGGGCCAGTTTAGGGGGACGGTGGAGCCATTTGGGAGGTGAGACGTGTGGGAATCAGTTTGGAAGGAGAAAGATGTCAGTGTATGGACGGACGGTGTATGTGCAGATGGGGGGGGTATCACTTGCACATACAGCCATGGGGGGCCCCAGGAAGGGGCTGCCATGGTGATGGCCTGCCTGGGGGACAGGGGACCATGGAGCCTGGAGGGGGCTGGGAGAAGTTCTAAGAGCAGGAGGGTAGGGAAACAACATCTGAGTTCTAGAGGCTGAAGTGGGAGAGGCAGAAAGGGGGGGCTTCTCTCCATAGAAAGTAATGCACTTGCCCTCGGCCCAGCCACCTCCAGGGTCCTCTAATCTCAGGGTGTCCTTCCTCTCCCCAGGTCTCCTTCCATTCCCCCACCCCCCCACAAGGCTGCATGGTTCTGCCTGAGCCCACGCCTGCCCTGAACCCTGTCACAGTTCAATGCAATGTACTTGCCCAGTGGTAGGAGAACACGGGAACATCTGACAATTTATGTGCACAATTTTGGCACAGTCATACAACGGAATATTATGCGGCACCTAAAAGAGAAATGAATGACCATTTTGTGGGTAGACACGGACAGAGCTCACAGGGATAACGTGAGCCATCCCCCCTCCCCCAAATAAAGCACACTGCAAGATATAAGAAGTATGATGCCATTTATATAAAGTTTGAAGCCTTCTAAGACAAGATATTATTTCTGGATATAAGGCTATGTAGGCATAGGATAAAAATGTGCTGGGACAGATGGACAGCAAGTTCCAGAGGCTGGTTTCCTCGGGAGAGGTTTAGAAGGAATAGAGATGTTTAGAGGGAATCTGGAGGCAAAAACAACAACAAAAAGCCTGAAGCAAATAGAGCAAATATTAGCATTAGATGTAGCTGGATATAAGGCACAGGTATGTTCATTAAGTTAGTTTTCTGTACTTTTCCAACATTTGGAATGTTTACTAATTTTCAAAGGAACCGTTCCATGGCTCTCCATGCCACTGGGAGAAACCCCTAGTGGCAAGGGGAGTCTACTGATCTCCCCAACTCTGACTTGTCTCTTCACTCCTCCTCCCCTCCCAAGGGATGAAATGTCCTGCCTTCTTCCTTCCTTCCTGTGTTTCCTGTTTAGCGCCTAGTCCCTGAGCGCCCGCCCTGTGCCTGGACTGTGCTGGGTGCTGGGGACACACAGCAGGAACCCTGCCCTTGTGAGGCTTCCAGTCCATCCCCAGACAATGACAGCCCAGGCTGGAGACGGCTGGGATGGGGGAGCCTTAGGATGCCCAGAGTGGGCGTCTGACCCTGCCTGGAGTTCAGGGAGGGCTTCTTGGAGGAGGAGACATTGGGGGTTTTGGAGTGTGAAGCACAGAAAACAGGACTCCAGGTAAAGGGATAAGCAGATGCTGAAAGCCAGAGGAGTTTGGACCACAGAGGAGGAGGAGAAAAGATGGATCTATTGAAGTGGGCAGTTGCCAGGTCATGCAGGCTGGGGCAAGGGGCCTGGGGCGAGGGCACTGGGGAGCCAGGAAGAGTTAGGAGCAGGGAGCAGGGGCAGGTCTAGATCAGGTTTGTGCTTTAACAAGAACCTCAAAGGTGGGCTGGAGGAGGCTGGGAAGTGGTTGGTGACTTGGGCTGGAGTAAGGGCCATGGGGAGGGGTAGGGAGGAGACAAGAGACAGCAGGCCACAGCGACTTAGGAGATGGAATGGGCAGGACTCAGGCAGCTGTGATTCGGTCTGCCCTGGCCACTGCTGTGTCCCTAGTGCCTGCACAAGGCTGGACCCAGGGCAAATGCCCGGTACTTTTTTTTTTTTATTGTGAATACACATAACATTAAATTTACCCTTTAAGCCATTCTAAAGTGTACATTTCAGTGGCTTTTAGTATAAACATAAGGTTGTGCAACCATCACCACTATCTGGTTCCATTTTCATCACCCCACAAGGAAGCCCAGCACCCACTAAGTGGTCATTCCCATTTCCTTACCTCCCCCCAGCTCTTGGCTACCACTCATCTGCTTTCTGTCTCTATGGATTTGCCCAATAGGGATATTTCCCAGAAGTGTTTGCTGAAGGAATGAATGAGATAGAGGTGACGGGGACTAATCAGACAGGGGATATGAGGGAGACAAAGGAGTAGGGACAGGTGCCCAGGTGTCCAGTTTGGAAGTCTGGTAGATGGTGGGGCCTGGGTCCCCACGTAGTCTCTGCCTCTGGCTGGCTGTGCTGCCTTGGAGGAGACACTTGCCCTCTCTGAGCCCATCTCCTCATGGAATAGGAAGGCCAACTAAGATCTGAACCCCCGGGGCACACTGTTCCTTTGTGCTGGGGCAGGAGCCGGGCAGGAGCCGGGCAGGAGCCAGGTGGAGGAAGGGTCTGAACACAAGAGGCTCAGGGGAAAGGATCCGGTGTCTGCAATCAGATAAACTTGGGTATAAATCCCGCCTCCATCCCAGCATCACTGTGAGACCCTGGGTGCATGCCTTTGCCCTTCTGAGCTAGTTTCTTCATCTGCAAAACAGAGTTGACAGTCCTCCCCTCACAGGACTGTGAAGTTCAAGGCGTCCGTAAGTGTCCGGCTGGTGCTGGTGCACACACACACACACATAAGCACAAGAACATAGCAGCATCGATGACACAACCATCAATGGTCATTATTGTCTATCTCCTCCCAGATTCCCGCTGATCAAAATGCCCATCCTGAAGAGCCTGGGGATGGCGGACTCTAAGTTTCCCCGGGCAGGGACGCTGCCCCTCAGGTCCTCTCGGAATCCCTTTGAGGAGGCTCCAGGGCTGGGAGAAGAGGAGACCGGGGAGCTGGGGGCCCTGCCCAATGGAGCATCTTGCCGCCGCCGTGCTACCCTGGAGAAGCTGGCAGGCCTGGCTTCCTTCCGGCTGGGATGGGCCCCGGGCCGGCGGGCCGGCAGCCCTGGGACGGAGCAGCCCCGCTCCTTCCTGGGCCGGGTGCTGGCGCCAGGACTCCGGAGGAGCTCGGCAGATTTTGGTCTCCTGACCCGGCTTCAGGGAATGCGAGCCCAGGGCGATGAAGAGGCTGCTGGGGAGGCTGCCCGGAGACTGGCCTTCCTGAGACTGGGGCGCGGGTCCAAGCCCCAGCACGCATCGCTGGCCGAGAGGGTGGTACCAGCAGGCGAGGCAGCGCCCGAGCCCCCGCCCAAGGTCCCAGAGCCCCCAAAGGTGAAGGAGCCATTGTCAGGTGAGTCGGGGGGAGGAGGAGCCCTGGCCATGGGGGAGCCAGAGCACCGTTTCCATCTCCAGACCTGGGCCATCCTCCGTTTTCATGCTTGACTTCCACCCAGCCTCCTCCTGGGATCCTATCCCCACTGGCACCTCCAATTTCTATCTCTAACCGCCGTACACGGCTCTAACCCATCCCTATCCCAGTCCCAATCCCTCTCTCCACCTGCCAGCTTCAACCTCATCCTCATGACTGAAGCCAGGCTAATCCCATTTGGTCCCATCTCCAATCCACAACCCATCCCCAATCTTATCCTTCTTTCCCTCTTCAACCTCAAACTTAATTTTCATTCCCATCTCCAGCATCCCACTTTCAACATTATTTCCCTCTTTATCTAACCTCCCTACTCTACTAGATTCCTAGCTCCAGCCCCCCAACTGTAGCCCCAAACTTCTACCCAACCCTATCCTCAGTCTCCTCCTTCATCCCAAATCCCTGCACCTTTTCCATTTCCACCCTAGGGAGCCCCAACCCTAATTCCATTCCAATCCTAAAACCCATCTCCCATCTCCACTTTCAGCTTCATCTTCAAACCCAGTCCCATCCTCAGCCTCTACCTTCACCCCCCCAAAGTTATCGCTATTCCATCTACCAACCCCACTCCCACCTAAACCTCCAATGACTTCTTCAATGCCTTTTCTCTCTCCATCCTCAATCCAAGTCCAACCCCACCATCCATCTCCACCATCCACAACCCACCCTCTTCTCCACACCCCATCATTCTTTGTCCGACGACATGACAACCTCAACCCCAGTCCCATCCCATGTCCCATCCCTCTACTCTACTCCCACCCCCAAATCCAACTTCAATTCCTTTCCCCTCTTCAGTCTTGCTCCTAACCAGCTTCCTCAAACCACCACAGCATCTACCTTCACCCCATCCCTCTCTCCAACCTCCTTATGTAGTCCCTTTCCCATCCTAGTCCCTCCCCAGCACCCAGTTTCTGTCCCAATCCCATCCTCAATCTCCGTCTCCATCCTTGATGCTACTCCATTTTCAACTCTATCTTCAACTCCATCCACATTCCCATCCCCAAATCCTCATGTTCATCTTTAAACCCACATGAACCTTCACTATATCCTCAACTTTCCTGTACACTCATCTCCATTCATGTCTCCAGCCCCATCCCTACCCAAATCCTGATATCATTTCCAATGCTCTTCCCATTTCCACCCTTCCACCAGTTCCAGACCCAACCTCATCCTAATTTAAAGTCCCTTAGCCCTAACCATCGGCTTCATCCCTTCCTCACCTATATCCAGTCCCCTCCCCATATCATCACTGAAATCCCATTCCCAAGCCTGTCCACCCCCAACTTTATTTCGATCCCATCCCCAACTCTATCTTTATCTCCATTCCCCCCTTTCCTGCTCCTGGTCCTCCCCCTCAGGGCCCCTGCCCCAGCCTTGGGGCCCTGGGGGGAGCCCTTTCTGTGTCCTCTGATGCCCTCTGCATCCTGGCCGGAGGCTATTTCAGCCCCAGCTCCCTGGGGACTGGGAGGGCACTGCAAGGAGGTGAGGAGGGGGTGACGGGCTCCCGCCTTCTGGAAACGGATGGGCAGAAATAGCGCTGGCCAGGAAATAGTTTCTCTGCCAGGGAGGAAGCGGGGTGGGGGGGGTGGGGGGGTTGGGGGGAGGAGGTGTCAGGGGTAACCCTGGGCCACTGAGACCCTCCCTCTGCCTTCTCTCAGAGGCCTCCCAAGCCATGACTACCTTTCCCTGGGGAGTTTGAACTCTGCCAGATCACCCCTACAGCTATCTCACAGCCCCCTCCCCCCCCCCCCCCCGCAAAGACCCCACTTCTGGTCTTGACAGCCTCACCCCACCTCCAAGCCTCCACACTGCCCACTAGCCTACTGGCTCTTTCCAGCTCTCCCTCCTCCCCTGGCTCACATTGCCCCACCCCCTCCCCCCACTCCTCTAACCCCCTTCATTCCCTAACCTCCTCCCTGACACCCTCCTCCATCTCCTGACCCCTGTCTCATATCCCCTTAACCTTCTCCCTCCTTCCCCAACCCTTTCCCGGGTCCGCTTCCCCGACCTCCCCACTCTCTGACACTCATCTTCCTCTTCCTTATCTGGGGATCCCATCTTGTCTTTGACCTCTTCCCCATATTCAGACTCCCCTTCCCTCCTCACTCAAGCCTCCTCTTCCCTCCCCAAGCCTGTCTGTCCCTTCCGGGTCTCCCCTACCCCTTTCTCATCTTCCTCTCTCTTCTCAATCTTCCAACCCCTCACCCCCCTTGGCCTCTGACTTACTTCCCCACTTCCTGAATCTCTCTCTATCCTTTTCCCCTCCACTCCTCCCCTCATCAACACCTGACCCTCTTCCCTTCCTTCACTTCTTCCCCTCCCCTTCCCTTATTCCCTCCTCCCTCCATTCTGTCCTCTTCCACCTTTGATCCCCACTACCTCCCTCCTGATCTCCCCCCCCCCCCACTTAGACTTCCCCACCTCTCCTCCCTCACCGGTTCTACACAACCATGCCCCATTCCTGACACTCCTTTGTGTTCTCTCCTTCCCCCGACTCTCCCCTTTAGCCCTGACACCTCTATCTGCCCCCGCACCTTTCCCTCTTCCCAACCCTCTTCCCGCATCCCCTCACTCCTGCCCATTATCTCCCGACCCCATGCACACAGCCCGCGGCTCATCTCCTGCCCGCTGACGCCCCGCCTTGCCCCGACAGTGTTGGAGATCCTGAGCTTGATTCAAAAGCGCGAGCTGGCCCGAGCCGACGAACACATCTTGGAGCTGGAGGCCGAAGAGCTGGCGGCGTCGGGGGGCGGCGCTCCCGGCCCACCCAAGGCCGAGGGCGCGGGCGGGGGCCGCCGGGCGCGGGACGTGGCGCTGCTGTATGAGGCCCTGCAGCGCGAGCTGTGGGCGCTGGTGCGCGAGACGCTGGCGGACCCCGGGCCCGGCTCGGGCGCCGGGGTGGGCGCCGTGGCGCAGCTGGGCCAGGTGTTGGTGCAGGAGGAGGCGGCCGACGGGCGCCGGGGCTCCGGGGCGGCCCGCAGGCTGCGCGCCCGTTGGGCCGAGGCCGTGGCACGCGCGGCGCGGGAGCGCCTGGAGGCGGCGGCGCCCGGGGCGCCCGGGGGCCTGGTCGGGCAGCTCGAGGCGTTACGGGCGCGGCTGCTGGAGGACATGGGCGTGGTGCGGGGCCGCCTGGCGCCCGCCTACCCCGCGGGCCTGGGCGCCTTCGGCGTCTACCTGCGCGGCTACCACGGCGCTCTGGCCGAGTGGCTGGGGGCGGCCGCCCGCCGGAGGCTGCCGCTGGCCGACCGCTACGCGCTGCTGCACTGGCACAACCAGGTGTATCCCAGGTGAGCTGGGGCCGGCCCCGGCCCGCCCCGCCTTGGGACTGGCTTCCCTCAGGGGGAGCAAAGCACCAGAACACCCCCCGCCTCCCCCAATCCCCCGCCCCAGACTCTTCGGATCCTAAGGCTCTTGGGACATCTGACCCTCCAAACCTAGAACTGTACGACCAATACAAACCTAGAATTTTAGCACTCTCCAGCCTGCCTTCCTGAAACTTTTGCAGAATTGGTTCTTCCAATTTTAGAACCTCAGAGCAGTTGGCAGTCTGGATTCTAACATCTTAGCACCACCGAATTCCAGGCCTAGGGCCTCAGCACGGGGGACCCTTGGAATCCTAGGATCTCTCATGATCCCTGGGCATCAGCGCTGCTGACTCCCCCAATCTGAGAACTTTCCAGTTGCTGACACTTTAGATCCTAGAACTGAGTACCATGACCCTTCGAAGCTTTAGCCTCCTTCCCTCTCTGGGTCCTAGAGCCTTGGCGTAATTGTCCTTCCCATTTTAGGATGGAGTGCCCTTGGCCCCTTGAATTCTACAGTCTTGGCATCTAGAGCCCCAGCACGGCTGACCCTCCCAGTCCTAGAATCCCATATAACCACTGAGCCTTTGAATCCTAAAACATAACTATTCCTGTTACCTGGCAATGTAATATGGGGTTTAGCCAGGACTGGGCCATATACCTAGCTCCAGGGAAAAGGGAGTTAGCCATCCCCAAACCACATGTTGGAGAGTGGGGGGGACATGGGAGGGGGGCGGGTTCCTCAAACACAACCTTCTTCTGTCCCCAGAAGAAGAGTGCAACCCATATTAGCCACAGAGATCCCACTTGAAAACACGATGATGGGTGCTCTCATGTCACCCAGGGGGGATTGAGGCAGGATAAGGAGACTGGAAAGCTTCCTGGAGTGGTGGAATATGAGTTAAGTCTAACTTGACAGGGAAATGATGTTTCTGGCTGAGAACTGCCACGAACAAAAGCCTGGGGTGTGCGTGGGTTGGGGTGGGGGATGACACCACGCAAGTTGGAGCATGCAGTGGAGTGGAAGGAAGAGAGTCAGGGCTGGATCCAGGAGGTGGCAAGGACTTGGAGTGGAGGTGGAAAGAAGCTTCTGTCTGATGATGCCAGTTGGTGGGTGAGGCCCGGTGGCAGGTAGTCAAGCCTGGACCTGACCCCCCGACGTCTTGCCCGGACGTCATCCATCAGGTAGCTGACTCAGAGAGCTGGAGCCAGGGAGTGACAGTTCCAAAGATTTTCTCTGAGGGATGAGCAAATCCGGCCCGGGGAGAGGAAGGGAGGGGACCCGGGTCACTCACAGTGGTCTGAAGGGCTGGGGATGGGTCCTGCCCCCACCCCGCCCAGACCTCCCGGTCTCTCCCTTCCACCCTCAGAGAGGTCCTAGCACTGGTGGACATGGTCTCCCTGGAGAATGGGGAGCTGGGACCCCTTCTGTCCCCCGGCACCCTGCGGGGGTTGGAGGATGAGTGCGTCACCGATGTCAAGGTAACTGGGGCTTGGCATGGGCCGTTCAGGAAAGGGAGGCGGTCTGGCAGGGGAAGGGGGGTGGGTCACGGTGGATGTGGAGGGGCCCTCTCCCCTCCTCCCCTTCCCTTCTGTGAATTTCCAAGTTCTGTCTCAAAGCCCTGTCCAGGGGACATTGAAGTGTGACACCACCGGGCCTGGCATAGACACTCAGGAAAGGGGTAATGCATGCTGACAATTCAAGTCTTAGAGTGAGAGAAAGTTAGTCACAGAACCGCAGCTCAAAGCCTCAAAGTGTGGCCTCAGAGCATCCCCCAGGCAGGGCTGATGGTGAGAGTGGTCAGTAACCTGCCCGGTTGCACGCACCGTCACGCAGAACCAGCGCCAGGCAGAAACGCCCAGGCTGCCCGTGGCGGTGTTTTCTTCCCAAATGCCGGTCCCTGCCCCACCCCTGGAAATCAACCAGGGTTTGCAATCCAAGAGCCTCTAGGATCTTAGAAGCCAAGATCCTCAGACCCATCTGATGGAAGACAAACCCTTGATCAGAGAATCCCAGACCCTTGGCATTTTTGAGTCATGGTCTGAGGATCTTGAATTGTGTTTGCAGAACCTGAGAGCAGAGTCTTGGAACCATCAAAGAATGAAACCACAGACCTTAAACCTCCTCTGGCTGTTAGATGGGGGAACCTTGAAGTACAATATCATATAGGCTTAGGACAAGAAGGGGGTGTGGAAGTTTTCTGGCCCAGTCTCCCACTCCAGCGTCACCCTGCCTGATCTTGGCTACGAGCTCATTGATAGACTCCTTGGGGGCTGAGACAGAGGGGATAAGGGTGTACAAAGAGAGCGAGAGAGACCCCCAGGCAGCCACCAACTCCTGCCTCTCTCCCCTGATCTCTCCACTCCAGGCTCAGACGCGGGCAGCCCTGCTTCGAGTACTCCAGGAGGATGAGGAGCGCTGGGGGGGCCTTGAGGACCCACCCAGCAGGCTGGCACAGGATGTGTGTGAGGTAGGGGGCGGGCAGGAGGGAGGGGGAGCAACCAGGCAGTGTCGGGGTGAGACAGTGAGACATCGCCTCCCCCCAACTCCTTCTTGTCTCCCCGGACCTCCCAGCTGCTGGAAGAGCACACAGAGCGGGCGCCCCGCATCAGCCAGGACTTCGGAGAGCGGATGGCCCACTGCTGCCTGGGGGGGCTGGCGGAGTTCCTGCAGAGGTATGGCGGGACGGCAGGGGTGTGGGTCCAGGGGGACCTCGGGACCCGGGATCCAGCAGGGGTGGGGGGTTGGGGGGTGGAGGTGGGGGAATGAAACGGGTCAGGGCAGGAGTGTCCCAGGGGAGATCACAGGCTTGGGTGGGCTAAATGTCCAGCAAGGGCCCTTGCCCAGCTGGCTGCCATCTGCGGTGCCCTCTCCCCCCCTCTCACCAGCTTCCAGCAGCGCGTGGAGCGATTTCACGAGAACCCGGGGGTCCGGGAACTGCCTGCCGATGTCTACGTCAGCAGAACCATCGCCCTGGTCAACTGCGGGCCCCCCCTGCGGTGAGAGCCCCTCCCAGTGTGTGTGACCAGGGGGTTCCGATCCCATGGGGGCATAGAATCCAGGAGTCCTAGAAAGAACCCTGGCGGGAGAAGGAGTTACAGAATCATCAGAACAGGAGAGGGGTTGAATTATAGAAGTTTAGAAGCCAGATTCCAAGAGTCTAAGGAGCCCGGATTTTCTCTGTTTTTTTTTTTTTCTTAACCGGATTTTGATTGCATTTAAACTTTGGTAATGTATTCACCTGGTCCAAAATTCAAAACATGCAAAAGGGCCCACAGTGACAACTCTCCCTTCCTCCCAGATATCCCACCTCTGAGAAGGTTTCTATTACCAGTTCCTCCCATATTTTTGCAGGATTGTTTTAGACATTTACAAGGAAATATGTGCAAATAACTGTGTATATATATGTATCATATGCGTATATACACATGTTACATATACACTTATTTATACATATTAAATGCATGAGCATATATAAATATACTTTTACAAATACATGAAAATATATTTAAATATGTGCATATATATCCCTCAATTTCCTTTTTTAAAAGCAGACACATGGTAGAATACAGTACACACTTCTACCCTTTTCCCCTTGCCAGTTTGGGGATCTTTCACTATCAGTGCACGAAGAGTTTCCATGTTCTGTATTTTTTTTTTAAGACATGTTTTTATTATTATTTTTTAATACGTGGGCAGGCACCAGGAATTGAACCCGGGTCTCTGGCATCGCAGGTGAGAGCTCTGCCACTGGGGCACTGTGGCCCGCCCATCCGTGTTCTGTTTTAATGTTTGAACCGTGCTCCCCTGTTTGGATGCAACATCATTTATTTAGCCCATCCCCAGATGGGCATTTGGTTCCATCCTTTTGCAGAGAATAGTCTTGTGCCTGTGATATCTCCCTTAAATGGGGGAATTTGGGTGACACATTCCCAGCAGCAGACTTGTCCCCTGCGGTCAAGGGCCCATTGTTTGCAATTCGGACAGAAACTGCCAAATTGGCCTCCACAAGACTGGAACCAGGTGATGCCCCCTTCAGCATCGGAGAATCATAGATTGCTACAATTACAGAAAATTGGAAGCGTAAAGCTTTACAGTTACAGAAGTATGGGACCCCGGGTTTTTACAATGCCAAAACCACTAATGTTTTGAGTGAGCCTCCGAACTCCCCACTCTCATCCAGAAAAGCACCGAAAGAAACTGAGACCCAACGTACCCTAGAGACTCCCTGATATTCCCCTGCCCCCAGCTATCCCTCAGTCCTCCAGAAATCCCCTGTTCCCTGACATTTCTTTGCTCCCAGTATTTCCCATTCGTCTAGACAGTTCATGACCTCCTTAATGTCTCCCACCCCCTGAGATATTCCCCTGCCCTGCAAGACATCCCCTAAGATATCTCACTGCCCCCTCCCCCCAAACCTTCTCCCAATGTCTCTGGCTTTTCCCAGCTCCTCTATCATGACCTGTCATCCCTGGGTCCCCACGGAATTGGGTCCCCTAAGGGAAGACAGGTCCAGGCAGGTGGGCTGGGATTTCGGGGTTCCTTGACTTTGGGCTCCTCTGACCCTGCAGAGCCCTGGCCGAGCGTCTGGCCCGGGTGGGGACCCTGGAAAGCGAGCCGGCTCGGGAGGCAGCAGCCAGTGCTCTGGACCGTGTGACCCGGCTGTGCCATCGCGTCCTGGCAGACCTGCTGTTCCAGGAGCTGCAGGTGAGTGCAGGAGGGGGCCAGGGCTGCGGCCAGTGCCAGGACAAGAGTGCCCCCCAGTTCCCCTCAGGCTCAGGACTCAATGTTCAGAAAGTGGTGGGGAGGAGGGAGGAGGGACTGCGGTGGTGGTTAGGGCCGTGGTTGGGCTCTTTGGGTGTGTGTGGGGGTGTAGCAGATGGGGGTGCTGGGAGAAACAGGTGGGGGAAAAGGGTCTGAGAGGGCCTAGCAGGAGGAGGGCCTGGGGTTTGGATGGAGCTCCTCCCCTCAGGGTCCCCCAAATCCCTGCCCAGTTTGCCCCAGGCCCTGAAGCCCAAGTCACTCATCTCTGGGCCTCTGGGCATGGCCAAGGGGCTCGGTTCGAGTGGATGAGAGCGTTTGGAGAGGATGGTGGGAGTACAGGGTGGGGGGTGTGTGTGTCCCTGGCTGTGACACATGATCCGACCAAGCTCTCATTCCTCCTCTGCTCTGAAGCCTCCCATGGCTTCCACCCAGCTCAGGGTCAATGCCAAGGGCCTCACCGTGACCCACAAGGCCCTGCATGATCTGTCCCCTCCCCTCTCTGACCTCATCTCCTCCCACTCTCCCCCTCGCTCAGTCTACTCCAGCTACACTAGCCTCTTTGCTGCTCTTTGAACAGGGCAGGCACATTCCAGCCTCAGGGCCTTCTCACTTGCTGTTCCTTCTGCCTGGACACTGTTCCCCAGATATCCACAATCTGCAGAGCACCCTCTCTCACCTCACTTAAATATTTACTCAAATAGCACCTTTTCAGTGAGAACTTCCCTGACCACCCTATTTAAAATAGGAGCCCCCATACTCCCTCTCCTCTCCCTGCTATATTTGTCTCCAAAACACTGCCACCTGCCTCACCATATCTTTCCTTTTTTTTTTTTAAACTTTTAAAAAACTATGTCTCCCATTGGAATGTCAGCTCTTCAAAGGCAGGCGGTGACATCCTATGACTTCTCCCTTGCCCTTTCCCAGACCCCACCTTGCCACCGCCTACCCCCCACCCCCACCCCAGCCTCCTCCCTGCTTTCTGCCACAGTCTTGCCCCCTCCGGTCCTTCTCAGTCAGTCACAGACCTGACCCCGCCTCTCCCCTGCTAAGAAGCCCACCGCGGGTCCTCGGAGGCCGGGGAGCAAGTCCAGGCTCCTCTCTGCAGCCCAGGAGGTCCTGCCCGTCAGACCAGCTTCACCTCTCCACTCCCGCACCCCACGTGGAACCAGCATCGTGGGTCTGTGACCTGTGGGGCTGCTTGGACAGCTCAGAAGGACCCTGCCCTTGGCTTAAAGCCCCACTCTGCCATCTTGACGCTTTTAATACATTTTGAACAAGGGGGTCCCTGTTTGTGTTTTGCACTGGACCCTGTGGATTTTGTAGGGGGATTTGCCAGCCACACCGCCCTGCCTTCTGGTCCTCGTCCGGCCACGCCCATCTGAAATTAGAAACTTCCTTTCCTTTTCCCTTCAGCCTGAGCCACCACCCCTCTCTGCTCCCCTATGCCCTCCTCCAGGCCGGGTGGGGCGTCCCTCTGGGCTCCCCAAACACTCATCTCAGCCTTGACCACGGGGTGTTATCACACTCTAAGGGTGGTGGCAGCTGTCCAGGTCCCCACTGTGTCCTCAGAACCCCCGAGCCCTGTTCAGTGCCGGACAGGCCTTCAGGCTGGATTAACCTGGAGTGGGGTGGGGTGGGGTGGTGGTTAGTGAAGAAAGAGGGTGGAAGAGAGGAGTGCGCTGAGCCCACCTCTGTCCCACCAGCCTCACTTCAACAAGCTAATGCGCCGCAAGTGGCTGAGCAGCCCCGAGGCCCTGGACGGCGTCCTGAGCACGCTGGGCGCCCAGGCCCTGGCCCTGCGCAGGATGCAGGACGAGCCTTACCAGGTGCGCCTGGGGTCGGGGAACCCGAGCCCAGGGCTGCGGGAGAGAGACCGCTGGGGGGAGGGGAGGCGTGCCCACGGGGGAACTGGGGTGCAGGGCGGGAAAGAGGGTGCTGAAAGGGTTGGGGCCGCTGGGAGGCGGGAGGCGGAGCTCCGGGGAATAGAGAGAGGGCTGGAGTGGGGCAACCTTTGGGGTCGGGAAGCCGGGGATCCGCGGGAGGGTGATGGGGCGAGGGAGGGCATCGTCGGGCAAGACGGGGGTCGCCCGCTGAGAGTGGGGGGGTCTGGGGTTGGGGACGAGGAGGGGGTTGGGGGAGGGAGAGGGGTTCCGTTGGGGGGCGGTGGGGCGCGGCTTACCCCTCCCATTCGCCCCCTCCCCCAACCCCACCCCAGGTGCTGGTGGCTGAGCTGCACCGGCGAGCGCTGGTGGAGTACGTGAAGCCCCTGCTCCGCGGACGCCTGCGCTGCCGCTCGACGCGGACCCGCAGCCGCGTGGCCGGGAGGCTCCGGGAAGACGCGGCGCAGCTCCAAAGGCTGTTCAGGCGGCTGGTCAGTGCCGGGCGGGGGCGCCCTCCGCAACTAGGGGAAACTTGGGCTTCCGAGAATCCCGGGACTCGAAAGCCGGCGGCGGGGGCGGGAGCCTAGAATAACACCCTCACCCAACTTTCCAAGAGCCAGCTTCCAAGAAAAACAATAGCAAGCCGTGTCACTTCCAGGCGCGGCTCCTTTGCGCAGATAAACCGCTCGCTCACTGCGTGAGAGCGCTCCGTTGGGTGCCTGCCCTCAGTTTCCTCCGCTGCAGAGTGAAGATAAAAATGCACCCTAGCCATGTTGTGGGGATTAAATAAATTAATTCAGTAAAGTGCTTAGGGCAGTACCTGGCGCCGGAGTTAACACTCCAGAAACGTGAGCTATTAATATTTGCACGAACAGAAGCTGAACGCTACAGAAACTCCTGAATCCTAGGATTTCCGAACCCAAGGATTTCAAATGACCATATCGAATTTGTAGCTAGGGGCGGTCAGCAAGGCTGGGAGGGTTTCACTCACTAGCCCCAGTTTCAGGGGTTTCTACTCTGGAGTTTTTGGAGTACTTTGTTTTTGTTTTTTAATTTATTGAGATAGCTGCAGATTTGCATGTGGTTGTGAGAAACAGTACAAAGAATACACTTTGCCAGTTTCCTCAACCGTATCATTTTGCAAACATGCGTTTTTTTTGAGTGGTGGTGGTGTCACAAGCCCCAAGTTATCTGCAAAACTAAGAGTGGATTATGGAGTTTTCTTAAGATTTCATAAGACTCCACATAACCTCCGGCGAAAGTGTCCCTTGCCCCCGTTTTACAAGTGGGGAAATTTAGGCAAGGAGGGCCAAGGGAATTGCCCGAAGGCTTGGGCTGGGGAGCGGGTGATTTGGTGGTAGTGGTGGCCACAGGGGGGCGTGATGGGGCGGGAGAGTGAGCCGGGTCCCCTCCCCCGCAGGAGTCGCAGGCCTCGTGGCTGGACGCCGTGGTGCCCCATTTGGCCGAAGTCCTGCAGCTGGAAGACACGCCCAGCATCCAGGTGGAGGTGGGGGTGCTGGTGCGGGACTACCCAGACATCAGGTGAGAGCTTGCCCGGGCGGGCCCGGCCCTCCCCGCCCGCCCCGCCGCCTGCCCAAGGTCTCCCGGCGGGGCCTGGCATCCGTCCCTGCGTTTCCTGCCCCCCGGGCGAGGGAGGGAGGCGGCGAGCGTGTCTGACGGCCGTTTCCTGCGGGAACCAGGGCATTATTGATTCGATTTCCCTCCTTCTCCTGCCGCCGCCGCCACCGGGGCTCGCAAACAAACAGGCGGCCACAGGAAGTCCAGGGCAGGGGGGCGCGGGCCGCCCAGAGGCAGCAGGAAGGGCCGGCTCTGCGGGGGAGTCGCGGGGGACACGGGGACACGAACGGGCACGCGGGCGCACACGCACAGGGACCGCGGCAGGCGCAGTTCCAATCCTGATGGAACCATTCCTTTCCCTGTGGTCCTCTCTGAGCCTTAGTTTCTTCCTCTGTTACCCGGGGATAATAGTACTTTCTTTATAGGATTTTGCTTGGATCCCTCATCATTATCATCATCTCCAGCAAGGGTGACAGCAGTAACAATAGCAGCTCTTGTTCACTCAGTCCTTATGTCAGTCCTGACCTTTCTTAATTATTTTTAGAAAATGTAACATAGGCAAGTAATGCCCAGCACTGTGCTAAGTGCTTCACCAATTAATTTATTTAATGTCTCCCGTGTGGAAATGTCTTTCCTGTGGAAACATGCAGAAAGTAAGTAGCTTGTCCTGAATGTCTCAGCTAGCAAGTGGGAAAACTTGGATCTGAACCCAGACAGCAGGCTGGCTCCAAAGCCTGTGTACCTGCCCAGTAAGGCTACACCTTTTGTGAATGCTGGATTAAGGGGTAGGGTGGGGGTGGCAGCAGCAGTAGCACCCCTGAGTCCTGAAATGCTATCCAGGCATAGACATTTTTCATCCAGAGAGACAAAACCACACACAATCAGGGAGTATGACATGAGCCAATTTGAGGTTCTAGAGTTTAGGGTTTGGGGTTGAGGCTGAGGATTCTAGCACTGATTCAGGACTGATAGAAGGTTCTGGTTCTGGGGTGTGGGGCTCATGGCCTTGGGAAGGCACAAGAGTACTGGAGTTTTATGGGGGCAGATGTTCCAGCACTCCTGGTGGGTTGAGGTTTCCTATTTTGAATCTCGGGTTGGGGGCCTGGAGCCATGTTTCAGGACTGAGAGTAGCAGTTCCACAGCTGGGTTTGGGGACCGTGATTTTGGTGCTGGGATGAGGCTGAAGGCTCTTTAGCCACATTTTGGGTGTTTTGGAACTGGGATTGTGGTAGGGATGCCAAATCTGGGATGCTTTGGGAAGGTGAAGACCCTGAGCTGAGTTGAAAGTGGTGGCAAAGGCCCCAGAGCTTTGCTTGAGAAGAACGTTCTGGAAGTGAATATTGAGTTCTAGATCTTGAGTTCAAATATGGTGGTGGTTCTGGAGTTGAGTTTTGGGTCAGTGATCTCGAGCTGAGTGGGGATGAAAGAGAAGGTTCCAGGGTGTTTGCTTTGGGGTTGTAGAGTTGGTTTTGAGATTGGTCTCCAAGGTGAATATTGATTGGGATATTGGAATTTTGGTTGAGGGTGATTCTGGGAATGGGTCGGAGGTGGGGGGTAGAGTGAGTGTTCCCAAGCTAAATGTGGGATTGAAGGTTCTGGAATGGGGTCTAGTTTGAGAGCTCTTGAATTGAGTTTTGATAAGAGTTCTACAACCGCAGTGCTGGAGAGGGCTCCAGACTTGGTCTTGGGGTGAGTTGAGAGTTAGATAGGAATGTGGTGAACTCTTCCAAGCTAGATTTGAGTGGATGAAAGTGAAGATGAAGTTAAGGGTTTGTTGTAGAGTCCAGAGCTCAAATAGGGATGAGCGTGCCAGAATGGAAATTTAGGGGAAGTTTTCTGAGCTAAGCTGGGGGTAAAGACAGAAGGTTATTTGAATCAGGAGTTGAGACTGGGGTGAAGGTGAGATTCCAGCACTGGGTTTGGAGCTGAGGGTCCTGGAATTGATCGTGAGTGTGAGGCTTTGGAAATGGTTGATTGGTGGTGAGGTGTTCGAGGGGAGCTGGTGCAGGGCCCCAGAACCAAGCCTGGTTCTGGAGCTCCTGAGTTGAGTGTGCGCTGAAGGTTCTGGGGGATTGTGTCTGAGGCAGGTTCTTAAATGGGCAGAGGGGGTCCCGTAGAGTCCACAGCTGGGCTGAGCACCTGTCTGGAGCTGAGAACCCCCCATGAACCTGTCCGTTCCTCTGTCCCCAGGCGGAAGCATGTGGCGGCTCTCCTTGACATCCGTGGCCTCCACAATGCAGCTGCCCGCCACGAGATCCTGGCCGTGGCCCGGGACCTGGAACTGTCTGACGGGGGAGCCCTGTCGCCCTGTCGGGACCGTGCCTTCTTTGTGGACATCCCCGTCCCCCGCCCGCCTTTCTGCCTTGGCCTCCCTCACCTCCTGGGCCGCCTCCCTGTCTCCCGGCTGTCCAGGCCTGGCTTGGCCTGCCTGCCTCGGCCTCGACCTCTGTCTCCATCACGACCCCGGGCCCAACTCTGAGACCCTCGCCTACAGCCCCCTTGCCTCAGTGCCCCCACCTTCTTTGCTGCTGAGAGAATGTCCAGCCGTATGCCCCTCTCCTGACTTCCTGCCCGGGAGCCCAGACCCCAGAAGGATCCTTAGAGATCTTGTCTCACCCCACAGAACCCCTGGTGCAGAAGAGAAATGGAGGCTAGAAGTAAAAAAGACTTTCCCAAGGTCACACAGCCCATTCCTAGCACTCCCTCACCACCCCCACCCCCCAAGCCCAGTGTGGTTGGGTGGCGTTTTGGAAGGCGCTACAGAAATATCCCAGCCCCCCCTTCCCCCCTCACCTCAAGGTCTGGCCCAGATCCAATATATTAAGGAATGTACAATACTTAGAATAAAGAGGTTTCTATTTAACACAAAGAAGGGCTGAGTTCTGAGTGTGTGGGGGGGAGGAAGGACGGGGGCAGGGCCCATGGCCAAGGGCTGTTCACAGGCCCAAGGCCGGGCTCGGGGCCAAATCTTGAGGTGGGGGGCGGTAGGGACCCAGCGGCCGGTCCACGCGCCAAGTCCCGCCTTGGGCTGTGTGACTCCGCGGCAGTTCCTTGGCCGCTCTGAGCCGGCTCCCTCGTCTTGGCAATCCCAAAATGCCTGTCCTTTTCTGGGCCTGGCGGGCCCACTACAGCACGTCCTTCCCAGCCGTCCTTAGCCGGGAAGCGGGGTCACGAGAGGAAGGAGGTTGGGGGCAGGGCTGGCGGCATCCAGGGCGCCCTCCTGGGTTGACGCAGGAAAATCGCAGGGTGGGAAAAATCCCAGCTTCTCACCCCCAGCCCCGCCGGATCCCACGGAGACCTTGGGGTCATCTCCCTGCTGACCCCTGCCTCTCCCTCCCGGGCTGGACAGTGCCTGATGGATGCTTCCTGGTGTGTTTGTTTTTGTTTTTTTGTTTTTTTTTGGCCCTGAGAAGTCGGAAGGAAGGAGGCAGCCAGGGGTCAGGGTTGGAGCTGGGGTTGGAACCTCAAGCACTTTTGAACTTGGGAATGTGGGTGAGGGGGACTCCTGGAGCCCCCCAGATCTGTGCGCCCTGGGAAGTTGTTTAACCTCTTCTTGCCCAGGCCATGGAAGGACATGCAGAGAACATTCCCTCATTATATCCCCCTAATGCGACCCCTCTGCTCGTTCAGCCTCACTGACGCCTAAGAGAGGAATCACCAGCGTCGTGCAGTTTGCAGACATGCAAACTTGCATTCGTTTCAGTTTGGTGACGGCGTTCTTTTCAGATTTGGGTGCCTCCGTTTTTTTTTTTTCTTTTTGCAGAAGTTGTAGGTCAACAGAAAAATCGTACAAAAGTACAGCGTTCCTGGACACCCCCGTCACACGTAGACTGTTCCTTATTATTAACACTTGGCGTTGGCGTGGTACTCTTGCTACGATGGATTAAACAATGCCATTATAAGTATATTATTATCTCTAGCCCATACTTAACAGTAGGGTTCATTGCTTGGGCTATACAGCCGTATTTTTTTTCGCTCACATTTTTATTCTGGTAACATACACATAACCTAAAATTTCCCATTTTAACCACGTTCAAATACACAATTCAGTGGTGATAATTATATTCCCAGGGTGGGGTCACCATCTCTGTGGTGCTTCCAGTAAAGAAAACCAGCTTTATTGACATATAATTCACATGCCATACAAGTCACCTGTTTAAAGGGTACGGTTGGCTGGCTTTTAATATTCTCAGGGTTTTGTGCATCCATTAACATAATCAATTTAAGAATGTTTTCATCACTCCCAAAAGAAATCCACATCCATTTGCAGACACCCAGCCCCTGACAACACCTAATCTACTTTCTATCGCTGTGCGTTTTTCTATTCTGGACATTTCATACAGATGGGATCATATAATATGTGGTCTTATGTGATTAGCATGCTTTACTCAACATCATGCTGGTAAGGTTCATCCATATTGTCGCATGCCCTCAGTACTTCATTTCATTTTGCTGTTAAATAATAACCCACTGTATGGATATATCACATTTTATTTATCCATTCATCAATCAATGGGCATTTTGGTTGTTTCCACTTTTAGGCTATTATGAATACAGTGCTGCCATTTTTTTCTATGTTGTCCACATTTCTTGGGCCCCTGAGAAGCTCTGATCTCATGCTGAGCCTCGGTTTCCACTCCTGCAGAATAGGGGGACGGTCCTAACAGCGGCATGCATTGAGCACTTACCGCATGGCAGGCACATGCTCCAGTGGGTTCCCTCAGTGCCCCTACTCAAAAGACTTGCCAGTGGAGGCCCAGACCGGGAAGGGAGGAGATCAAAGTCACACAGCCAGCAAGTACGAGGGGCAGCAGCCTGTAGCCCCCAGGTCCAAAGCCCAGGCTCTTAGCCACAACAGCAACCCCTCCGAGGGTGCAGGGAAGGCTCAGCGAGGAGGTCACATGCATGAAGCGTTTGGTGCAGGTCCTGACCCCTGGGAGGTGCTTGAAAGGTGTTAAGCCATTAACTGTAGGACTCAGGCAGGGCCTGGGATTTAAATCCCAGCGGATGGACTCCCAGAGCTCCCAGCCACCATGTGCTGAGCCTTGCTGTGGGGCAGGCCGCGTGCATGCCTCACTGTGCCACCCGCTCACTGCCCGGTCCTGTGCTAGCCTCCCCAGCCTAGGAAGCAGGTGGGGTCATTGTCCTTGTCTCCAGGTGAGGTGATAACCAAAGCTCTTGACCGGCACTCTTTGTGGTCACACAGCCAGGAAGGCGCTGAGCAGCCCCATCGCCGGGGAGAGAAGAGATGAAGCCAGATGGGAAGAAGGTTCTCCATCGTTTGGGGGTGGGGGAGGGAGAGAAAGGAGGAGGGAACCACAGGCTGGCCTGCCACTCCCTGCATGGAGCCTTCAACTGGGACCACGATGGAGATCAAAACGTGAAGTTCAACTAGGACCAAAATATAACGGAGCAGGAAGCCCCAAGAAGGAGAGGATCAGAGGGCAGAACACGCCCCACCTAGGGGCTCCAGCCTCTTCCCCTCTGTCCCTAGCCCAGAGTGGGGACTTGACCCCATACCTTTCTGATGCACTATTGACCCAGGCAGATAATTTCCCACTGAACCCTCTGCTTAAGGCTGCCCCATCACACCACATGGAGGGTGTGGAAGAAGCATCCAGAGGTGTTTGGCAGAGCCCAGGGGCGGCCAGTGCCTGCCCAGCAATGGTTTTGGGCCTCTTTTCCAGCAGCCTGGATCCAATGTATTTGGTCAAGTTTGATGAGACAAATTCAGGACTCAGCAACTGCAGGGAGGAGGGGGATAAAGGAAAGAACTACTTTCTGAGCTCCCAGCTTCCCTCTGAGCCAAACTCCCCAGGCTTTTTGCAATCCCCACCCCCAAGCACACCCACCCCTTGCTGAGACCCCATTCCTTTCTTTACACTCCAGACCCCTTCTGAGTCCCCATACTCCTCCCTGAGCTGCCACCCACTCTCTGAGTCTCTCTCTCTTCTTGATACCCTGCCTTCCTTTGGGAACCCCGTTCCATTTCTCCTCTTTGAGCCTCTGTGCCTCCCTGTGCCTCTGAGGACCCACCCCCTCTCTGAGCCGCTGGGCCCTCTGAGCCCTGTTCCCCAGCCTGGGTTCCCCTATTTCTATAAATGCATCCATCTGTCCATCCGTCTGTCCATCATCCAGACACAGTCATCATCCGGAGTGGTCAAGGCTGGAGTGGGGAAGCTGGGGGAGCCCTTACAGTGCCTGACCCTGTCTGGGAATCAGGGAGGGCTTCCTGGAGGAGGGCCAACTGCACTGAGAACCAGCCCTCACCTGGACCACAGACATTGCCTTGCAGCTCACAATAGCCTAGAGGCCCCGGGAGGGGGCGCGAACCCATCACTCCCAGCCCTCACCCCACCTCCTGCATTTCAATAAAGTCTCGCCTAATGCACTTCGTTATACACAGAGTAGTTTTCAAAAGAAAATTTAAAGTGCACATATCCTTTAACTCAGAAACTCCACCTGTAACAGTCCCTCTCTCTAAGAGACACACACAGGTGCTTTCTTCTTGACCGAAGGTAGCCATGGCAACATGGTTTGCGGTGGCAAGGTGGAGAAACCATCAATGGCAACTGGTTTTACCAGCTTTGGTGACACCAACACATGGAGCATTGCGTGGCTGGTGGGAGACTGGAGCAGCACTTTATGTTCTGTGGTGGGACATCCTCCTAGATAGAAGTCTCATAAATATATTTACAAGTCTAGATAAAGGCATTACCAAATTTTATCCGTGGTTACCCCTAGGGAGAGGGGGATTTTTACCTTCTAATTAAACATTTTTTTCTCTTTGGGTTAAAAAAAATTCTTTACGGGAATGAAATAAACTAACAGAAAAGCGCACAAATCATTGGTGCAAAACTCAATGAGTGAACATACCCATGTAACCAACACAGGTCAAGACAGAATGCTGAAACTTCCCAGCCACCTCTCAATCCCTATCTCCCCCTCTCTCCCCAGAGACAACCACCATCCTGTTTCCATCGCCGTTTTAGTCTGCTAAAGCTGCCGAAACGCGGTATATGAGAAATGGACGGGCTTTTAACAATGGGGATTTGTTAGCTCGCGAGCTCACAGTTCTTGTGATCTGACCATACCTAGACTCCTGTGTCAAATGGCAAGCCACGGGTCATCTGCTGGTCTCTTCCAGGTCTCATTACTTCTAGCTTCCGGCTTCCGTGGCTGCCTCTCTGTTTTTCTGTGTCCTCTCTCAGCTTCTGCATCTTCCTCTGAATTTCATCCTCTTATAAAACACCCTAGTGAAAGGTTTAAGACCCCCCTGGGGCATGCCTCAATAGAAATAACCTAATCAGAAGGTCCCACCCACAAGAGGTTTACACCCCCAGGAATGGATTAGCTTTAAGGACGTGGTCTGCTGCGGTCCACAAAGCTTCAAACCATTAGAAGACACCATTGATTACTCCTGGCAGTCTTGAACTTTATGTGATTGGACTCATACACTTTGATCGCTGCTGTGTTTGTCTTCTTTCACTCAGCACTTATTTGTGAGGTCCAGGTATGTTGCTGCATCTCCTTCTCCTTCTCTTTACTCCAGCACCTTCCATTGTAGCAACATGTCAGAATTTATTGATTTGTTCTACTGTTAATGGATATTTGAGCTGTGAAATACCAACACTTGATGTTGTCATTCTTTCACATGTTAGTATTCCAGGTGGGTGGGTACTATTATTTCATTGTGTGTGTGTGTGTGTTTTTCACATGGGCAGGCACTGGGAAACGAACCTGAGTCTCCAACATGGTAGGTGAGAACTGCCACTGAGCCACCGTTGCCTGCCCTCATTCTGGGTTTTTTTTTCTTCATTATTCCATTTATATTAAATATCTAGAATAAGCAAATTCAAAGAGACAAAAAGTAAAGTCTACCAGGGCTGGGAATGGGGGTGAGGAAATGGGGAGTTGTTGCTTAATTGGTACAGAGTTTCAGTGTGAAGAGAAGTTTTGTTAATGAACGGTGGTGATGGTAGCACCACGATGTAAATGTAATTGATGCCACCTAAAAGATGGTTAAAAGAGCATTTTTTTTGTCAAATATATGTATCATATATATATATATCGCTGTAATAATTTTTTTGTATTCATCATCATGATCATTTCTTAAAACGTTTGCATCAATTCAGAAAACAGAAAATATTCATACGTACCATACCCCTTACCCCTCCCTTTCATTGATCACTAGCATTTCAATCTACTAAATTTATTTTAACATTTGTTCCCCCTATTATTTATTTCCTCATTGTGGTTTTAATTGGAATTTCCCTAATGTTTTAAAATGCCGCACATACTCTCAACTGTCCAATTGTAGTGTTGAGTTGTTTGCTTTGTAATTCTTGTATTCTGGGAACAACTCCTTTGTCAAATAAAGGTATTACCAATATTTTCTTCAGTTTTTGGCTCAACTTTTCACTTTCATAATGATGTCTTTGGAAGAAAAGAGGTTGTAAATTTTAGTGAAACCCAATTTGTTGATTTTTAATTTTAGGATTAATGCCATTTATGCTTTAAGCAATCTTCACCTCTTCCAAGCCTACTACCTTATCTCCTATATTTTCTTCTAGATGTGGAATAGTTTCTGCTTTTATGTTTAGGTCTGCTACCCATTTTGAGTTGATTTTTGTGTATGGCGGGAGGTAGGGGTGCAAGTTCATTTTTTTCCCATATGAATATCCCATTGAATTATACTGTTACTTTTGTAGAAAAGGTGTTCAGATATGTGTTGGTCTATTTCTGGACTCTCTATCCTGTCCCACCAAGCTATGTTAATCTCTAGAACAACACCACAATACCTTGATTAGGGCAGCTTTAGCATAAACTTTGAAATAAACAAGGATAAGTTCTCCACTTTCTTCTTTATTTTCAAAATTGTTTTGTCAATTCTAAGACCATTATATTTCTGTATACGTTATATTTTAGAATCGGATTATGAATTTCTACGAAAAAATATCTGCTGGGATTTTGATTGGGATTTCATTGCATCTGATACGTTTGAGGAGAGTTGATTTTTTAACAATATTAAGTCTTCCAATCCAAGAACAAGGCATAGCTCTTCATCTAGTTAGATCTTTTAAAATTTCTCTCAGGAATAATCAGTAATTCTTAGTGTACAGGTCTTGCACATTTTTTTTCAACAGCTTTGTAAAGCTATAATTCACATACCATCCCATTCACCCACTAAGATATATAATTTGAAAGTTTTTCGTATTTTTTCATGGTTGTGTATCCATCACTATAAACAATTTTAGGACGTTTTCATCATTCCAAAAAGAAACCCGGTACCCGTCAGCAGTAACTCTACTTTCTATCTCTACGTATTGCCTACTCTGGACATTTTATATAAATGGAATCATATCATTTGTATGACTGGCTTCTTTCACTGACCATAATGTTTTCAAGGCTCATCCATGTTGTTAGCACTCCATTTCTCTTTACTGCTGAGTAATATTCCATTGTAGGGCCATGCCACATTTTATTTACCCATTCATCAGTTGATGGGCAATTGGGCCATTTCCACTGTTTGGTTATTACGAATAATACCGCTACGAACATTCGTGCACAAGGTTCTGTGTGGACGTGTGTTTTCCTGTCTCTCGGGTAGAGTCCTAACAGTGGCAGTGCTGAATTATGTGACAGCTATCCTATAAATAAGCATGCCATTTCTGAAGTGTGCTAGTCTGTGCACAAGCACTTTTGACTTACACGCAAGTGTCTTTGACCCAGCCACTTACTGGCAGTGACGTCTGCACAGTTGTTGGCAAAGTTATTGTTTTAGGCTTGGTTTGCATAAGAGCAGGATAAACTGCTAACGGTTGTTTTTCAATAGTTCTATCCCATTGTTCTGTTCCTTTCCATCGCTGGGACCAGAATCCTAATGGTACTGGCTTCCAATTTTGTTTTTGTCACAGGCTCCACCCGCACACTTCTGGGTGACTGGCAACATTCAGTTCACAAGCTCACCCTGCTATTCATTGATCCCCTTTTTTTTGCATTAATCTGTGTAATGAATGGTCAAAGTAATTGAGCTAGGTGGGGTATAAAGGGTTCTCTAGTAATCTAACATGCCTATAAAGGCTTGCAGTTCCTCTAGAGTGTGGGAAGTTGGACACCTTTGTACTTTTTCTGTGTCTGCTGCTGGATCGAGCTCCGTCTTACCTGACAAGACCACCCGTAGGCATTTTATAGACGGTTTGGGTCCCTGGATCTTGATATCATTGCTGGTCCATCCTCGGCTTATTAAAAGGTGCTGTAATGTCAGGCCATTTCTAGAGACTTATTACTGTCAGAAGTAAGCATAATATCACTAATATGGTGAAACAGCAACATCTGGTGGCTTTTCCCATCTTGCCAGATCAGCTGCCACCATCCCATGACAGAAGGTGGGGCCGTGTAGATACCCTTGTGGCCAAGCCTGGAAAGGCCATGGCCATCCCCCACGCAAATGCAGATTGATCTTGGCTATCTTTGGCCAATGGGATACTGAAAAAGGCTTAGCAAAGTCTAACACCTAATACAAAACTCTCTTAACAGGGCCCACAAGTTCAGAGAAGCATTGCCATCTTAGGCACTGTGGTGTGAATAGGAGAAATCATTATATTTAATTCTTGGGTAATCAGCTGCCATTTTCCAACTACTGTTGGGTTTCTTCATCAGTCATACAAGACTATTATACGGGCTCTGTGCTGGTTGTGGGATCCCTAGTCTGCCCAGTTCTTGTAATGCCTCATTGCCTCATCAAACAATGCCGGGAGGCAATGTTGTTTGGTAGATGTGATCCTCCTGGATGGGGACAGGTGCACTGGGGACCATTGAGCTGCAATTGCTTTTTTTTTTTATTAATTAAAGAAAAAAAAAGAAATTAACACATTTAGAAATCATTCCATTCTACATATGCAATCAGTAATTCTTAACATCATCACATAGATGCATGGTCATCATTTCTTAGTGCAATTGCTTTAACTGTGCAAATGCAAAGGTAAATTTCGTCATCGGTGGTGGTAAGGTCTGGGTCTGTAATACACCCACCCCTAATATATATTTGGAAATGGGAGAAATATATACAATATACATCGGTGGTGGTGGTGATGCAGGGGTGAGGTGCCTGATTTGCAATGTCAGGGTAGTCTGTACTACTCGTAACATATCCATCTATCACCCATTAAATTGCCAGGGAATTCCACAGATGTGTGTGCACTCTGCTCCAGTATCAGTAGGGGCTACAACGTGCAAGCGGTGTGTTGGAGACTAGGGGTGACTAGCTCCACGTGGGGCACCCAGGCATCTGCTGTCATCTATATTTGAGGGTGACTGTGGTCCCACCCCTAATCTTCAGGGGTAGGGGTCTCTACCCCCTTATACCAGACTTATTTCCCTTGGGGGGTGCTGTGGAAGTGAAAACGGGTAGCAGAGCTTTAGACCGTTTTCTTCCTAGGCAACTTTTGCCAGAGACCTACTAATAGAGCTAAATTAGTAGCAAATGAACGAATATGATGTTTATCTTTTTTTTTTCCTATTGGGGTGCTTGCATCAATTAAATCAGCCCACAACTGTTTAGGGTCACACGTGCAGGCCTCCTCTGCCCCTTCCCTTGCGAGGTTTCTTTGATTACTTTCCTTACCCCTTTTGCATTCTTTCCATCTCACCTGAGCCTGCTGTAGCCTGTATGTCATGGTCAGGTTCATGTTTCAACTTGGCCAGGTAGTGGGACCCGTTTGTCTGGTTGGGCAAGTGCTGGCCTGTCGGTTGCGATGAGGACAGTTCATAGAATTAAATCATGATCGTATCAGCTGCATTCACAGCTGATTCCATCTGTAGTCAGCCAAGGGGAGCGTTTTCTGCAATGAGTGAAGTTTAATCTAATCAATTGAAGGCTTTTAAGGAGAATTCAGAAGAGACAGTCTCTTCTTTCTGCTTCGGCCAGCGAGCCTCGCCTGTGGAGTTCATCCAGACCCTCCATCGGAATCGTCAGTTTCACAGCCTGCCCTGTGGATTTTGGACTCTACGTTCCCACGGTTACGTGAGACACTTTTATAAATTTTGTATTTACAGATATTTCCTGTTGATTCTCTTTCTCTAGAGAACCCTAACTAATACACTGTATTCTAATTCACTGTGTACACCGACACAGTGAACGGCCTGGCCAACTAGGGGAATGAGAACAGCTACGAATGTCCCATACCAGGCTGGAGGCGCAGTTCGGAGGATTTTATGCTTCATGCTGGCCCTGAACAGCTCATCATCAGCTCCATAAAACAGTTCAGCATATGCTGCATGCTTCAGCCGCAATTCTCTGACTATATTCTGTAATTCTTCTATCGATGGCCATCTGACTATTGTGGACGGTAGGTCCTCCTCATTAGACAAAACTAGCCAATTTTACAGCTAAAGGGCACCACCCTAGGAAATTTTGAATGCTATTTGGTCTTTGGCATGCCTGGTAAAGCCGCTAGTAAAGAGAGGGGTGTGTAGTTATGCTAGCCGTTTTTAACCTTTTCCACTCCTGAAAGCATAATACCGTCTCTCCCTACATGTCATAATCTTAGTAACCAAGTGCTCTCTCTCAGCCCTTTTGTTTAAACTTGCCTGTGAATCCTATTCTGCAGGTAGATCCCTCATTACTGTCTGCTTCTGAGCAGGGATCTCCTCCCGAGGCTCCTCGAGGTAACTGGTGGCTTTCATTTTGTATTTTTAATGGCCTTGCTTGTTTAGGTTCATTATCAATTTCAACTTTCTCTTCTGCACTCTCCCAGGGGTCCCACACCTTCAGATTCCAGCCTTCCTGGGACCTCCCTCCGCAGCGTCTTTCCCAATTTTACATGCCATTCCTTCTAATTGTCTCTCTTTGGTTTGAACTCTTTTCGCTCATACATCCAGCAGTGCTGGAACGTGTTAACCTAACATCCTTTACTAGCGCTAAAGCCTCTTCTAATCTCCTTACTTCAGCTTCTGCTTTTAATTGGGCTTCGGTAGCGTACCTAACTGCCCATAGCAATGGCCACATGGTGGCAGCAATCCTTGCTTTTTCTTATAATTTCCATCCTCCCCCACAGTTTGGCACAGTATCAGGGGATTCCCTGATGGTAAGGTTTAAAAGTTCCATAGTCTTTCTCCCCTCTCTCAGGGGACTTTGCCAATACTTTTTGATTATCTGCTTAATATACTCTAGGATGTTTCCAGGCATTACAATAATCTTTACAGGATTAAAGGACCTCTTTCTTATTCTGGGCTCCCTGTGTTTCAATTGTTCAAATGAGCTATACAGAAAGGTTAAATTAGATTATGCACTACAGAAAATTTCAGTTCCAGACCAAATAAACCTTTCTTCCATTGGTCTCAAAGAGTATGTGTGGTTCTAAAATATAGACACTGTCTTCTTACCCCTATGTTCTGAATTACTTTAACCCCATCCTGTTCAGCTTCATTCTTATCTCTAAATATCAGGTTACGTGTATAAAACAGCCTCTCAAAATCCAGAAATAATAACCATCACTCCAGGTTTATTGTGTCTGCTCTAAAAGCTTACAATCTAGGCCCCTGTTTTCTTATAAGCATTTTCTAAAGGTGACCATACCATTCTTGTTCTTTTGTTTCTGGCTTATTTTGTCGCACCAAATGTCCCACATGTTCATTCACATCGTTGCATGCCTCACGACTTTGTTCCTTTTTGTAGCAGTACAACCTTCGTTCATAAGTATGCACCATTGTTTGCCAATCTACCCCTTAGTGCATCCTTCAGCCACTTGCATTCATTGGGCATCATGACGAAGGCCCAAAGTCCACAGTTCATCAACATTCTCAATTTCAGATAATTTTTCACTGTTCCCAAGAGAAAGAAAACCAATAAACATACCCTCGCCAAATAGGAAATCTAAACCTTCTCTTAACTCTTGTCCCCCCCCCCCCCCATTATTTACCTCTGCTGTTGCTGTGGTAGTGCTGATGGTTTCCTTTTTTTTTTTTTTCCTATGTTTCATTTTGCACTTTTTAAAAAAATTTTTTTTATTAATTAAAAAAAATTAACTAACACAACATTAGAAATCAATCCATTCTACATATGCAATCAGTAATTCTTAATATCATCACATAGGTGTATGGTCATCATTTCTCAGTACATATGCATCGATTTAGAGAAAGAAATAGCACGACAACAGAAAAAGAAATAAAGTGATAACACAGAGAGAAAACACAAATAAAAATAAAAAATACAAAAATATATAGGAGAAAAAAAAAACAAAAAAAAACTATAGCTCAGATGCAGCTTCATTCAGAGTTCCAACATAATTACATTACAATTAGGCAGTATTGTGCTGACCATTTTTTTTTTTTTTTTTAGAAATCATACCATTCTACATATGCAATCAGTAATTCTTAACATCATCACATAGATGCATGATCATCGTTTCTTAGTACATTTGCATCGGTTTAGAAGAACTAGCAGTATAACCGAAAAAGATATAGAATGTTAATATAGAGAAAAAAAAATAAAAGTAATAATAATAAGAACAAAACAAACAAAACAAAACAAAACAAAAACCTATAGCTCGGATGCAGCTTCATTCAGTATTTTAACATGATTACTTTACAATTAGGTATTATTGTGCTGTCCATTTTTGAGTTTTTGTATCTAGTCCTATTGCACAGTCTGTATTCCATCAGCTCCAATTACCCATTATCTTACCCTGTTTCTAACTCCTGCTGGACTCTGTTACCAATGACATATTCCAAGTTTATTCTCGAGTGTCGATTCACATCATTGGGACCATACAGTATTTGTCTTTTAGTTTTTGGCTAGACTCACTCAGCATAATGTTCTCTAGGTCCATCCATGTTATTACATGCTCCATAAGTTTATCCTGCCTTAAAGCTGCATAATATTCCATCGTATGTATATACCACAGTTTGTTTAGCCACTCGTCTGTTGATGGACATTTTGGCTGTTTCCATCTCTTTGCAATTGTAAATAACGCTGCTATAAACATTGGTGTGCAAATGTCTGTTTGAGTTTTTGCCCTTAATTCCTTTGAGTAGATTCCCAGCAATGGTATTGCTGGGTCGTATGGCAGTTCTATATTCAGCTTTTTGAGGAACCGCCAAACTGCATTCCACAGTGGTTGCACCATTTGACATTCCCACCAACAGTGGATAAGTGTGCCTCTTTCACCGCATCCTCTCCAGCACTTGTCATTTTCTGTTTTGTTGATAATGGCCATTCTGGTGGGTGTGAGATGATATCTCATTGTGGTTTTGATTTGCATTTCTCTAATGGCCAGGGACATTGAGCATCTCTTCATGTGTCTTTTGGCCATTTGTATTTCCTCCTCTGAGAGGTGTCTATTCAAGTCTTTTTCCCATTTTGTAATTGGGTTGGCTATCTTTTTGTTGTTGAGTTGAACAATCTCATTATAAATTCTGGATACTAGACCTTTATCTGATATGTCGTTTCCAAATATTGTTTCCCATTGTGTAGGCTGTCTTTCTACTTTCTTGATGAAGTTCTTTGATGCACAAAAGTGTTTAATTTTGAGGAGTTCCCATTTATTTATTTCCTTCTTCAGTGCTCTTGCTTTAGGTGTAAGGTCCATAAAACCGCCTCCAATTGTAAGATTCATAAGATATCTCCCTACATTTTCCTCTAACTGTTCTATGGTCTTAGACCTAATGTTTAGATCTTTGATCCATTTTGAGTTAACTTTTGTGTAGGGTGTGAGATATGGGTCTTCTTTCATTCTTTTGCATATGGATATCCAGTTCTCTAGGCACCATTTATTGAAGAGACTGTTCTGTCCCAGGTGAGTTGGCTTGACTGCCTTATCAAAGATCAAATGTCCATAGATGAGAGGGTCTATATCTGAGCACTCTATTCGATTCCATTGATCGATATATCTATCTTTATGCCAATACCATGCTGTTTTGACCACTGTGGCTTCATAATATGCCTTAAAGTCAGGCAGTGCAAGACCTCCAGCTTCGTTTTTTTTCCTCAAGATGTTTTTAGCAATTCGGGGCACCCTGCCCTTCCAGATAAATTTGCTTATTGGTTTTTCTATTTCTGAAAAATAAGTTGTTGGGATTTTGATTGGTGTTGCATTGAATCTGTAAATCAATTTAGGTAGGATTGACATCTTAACTATATTTAGTCTTCCAATCCATGAACACGGTATGCCCTTCCATCTGTTTAGGTCTTCTGTGATTTCTTTTAGCAGTTTTTTGTAGTTTTCTTTATATAGGTTTTTTGTCTCTTTAGTTAAATTTATTCCTAGGCATTTCATTCTTTTAGTTGCAATTGTAAATGGGATTCGTTTCTTGATTTCCCCCTCCGCTTGTTCATTGCTAGTGTATAGAAATGCTACAGATTTTTGAATGTTGATCTTGTAACCTGCTACTTTGCTGTACTCATTTATTAGCTCTAGTAATTTTGTTGTGGATTTTTCCGGGTTTTCGACGTATATTATCATATCGTCTGCAAACAGTGATAGTTTTACTTCTTCCTTTCCAATTTTGATGCCTTGTATTTCTTTTTCTTGTCTAATTGCTCTGGCTAGAACCTCCAACACAATGTTGAATAATAGTGGTGATAGTGGACATCCTTGTCTTGTTCCTGATCTTAGGGGGAACGTTTTCAATTTTTCCCCATTAAGGATGATATTAGCTGTGGGTTTTTCATATATTCCCTCTATCATTTTAAGGAAGTTCCCTTGTATTCCTATCCTTTGAAGTGTTTTCAACAGGAAAGGATGTTGAATCTTGTCAAATGCCTTCTCTGCATCAATTGAGATGATCATGTGATTTTTCTGCTTTGATTTGTTGATATGGTATATTACATTAATTGATTTTCTTATGTTGAACCATCCTTGCATACCTGGGATGAATCCTACTTGGTCATGATGAATAATTCTTTTAATGTGTTGTTGGATACGATTTGCTAAAATTTTATTGAGGATTTTTGCATCTATATTCATTAGAGAGATTGGCCTGTAGTTTTCTTTTCTTGTAATATCTTTGCCTGGTTTTGGTATGAGGGTAATGTTGGCTTCATAGAATGAATTAGGTAGTTTTCCCTCCACTTCGATTTTTTTGAAGAGTTTGAGGAGAGTTGGTACTAATTCTTTCTGGAATGTTTGATAGAATTCACATGTGAAGCCGTCTGGTCCTGGACTTTTCTTTTTAGGAAGCTTTTGAATGACTGCTTCAATTTCTTTACTTGTGATTGGTTTGTTGAGGTCATCTATCTCTTCTTGAGTCAAAGTTGGTTGTTCATGTCTTTCCAGGAACCCGTCCATTTCCTCTAAATTGTTGTATTTATTAGCGTAAAGTTGTTCATAGTATCCTGTTATTACCTCCTTTATTTCTATGAGGTCAGTAGTTATGTCTCCTCTTCCATTTCTGATCTTATTTATTTGCATCCTCTCTCTTCTTCTTTTTGTCAGTCTTGCTAAGGGCCCATCAATCTTATTGATTTTCTCATAGAACCAACTTCTGGCCTTATTGATTTTCTCTATTGTTTTCATGTATTCAATTTCATTTATTTGTGCTCTAATCTTTGTTATTTCTTTCCTTTTGCTTGCTTTGGGGTTAGTTTGCTGTTCTTTCTCCAGTTCTTCCAAATGGATAGTTAATTCCTGAATTTTTGCCTTTTCTTCTTTTCTGATATAGGCATTTAGAGCAATAAATTTCCCTCTTAGCACTGCCTTTGCTGAGTCCCATAAGTTTTGATATGTTGTGTTTTCATTTTCATTCGCCTCGAGGTATTTGCTAATTTCTCTAGCAATTTCTTCTTTGACCCACTCGTTGTTTAGGAGTGTGTTGTTGAGCCTCCACGTATTTGTGAATTTTCTGGCACTCTGCCTATTATTGATTTCCAACATCATTCCTTTAGGGTCTGAGAAAGTGTTGTGTAAGATTTCAATCTTTTTAAATTTGTTAATACTTGCTTTGTGACCCAGCATATGGTCTATCTTTGAGAATGATCCATGAGCACTTGAGAAAAAGGTGTATCCTGCTGTTGTGGGATGTAATGTCCTATAAATGTCTATTAAATCTAGTTCATTTATAGTAATATTCAGATTCTCTATTTCTTTGTTGATCCTCTGTCTAGATGTTCTGTCCCTTGATGAGAGTGGTGAGTTGAAGTCTCCAACTATTATGGTATATGAGTCTATTTCCCTTTTCAGTGTTTGCAGTGTATTCCTCACGTATTTTGGGGCATTCTGGTTCGGTGCGTAAATATTTATGATTGTTATGTCTTCTTGTTTAATTGTTCCTTTTATTAGTATATAGTGTCCTTCTTTGTCTCTTTTAACTGTTTTACATTTGAAGTCTAATTTGTTGGATATTAGTATAGCCACTCCTGCTCTTTTCTGGTTGTTATTTGCATGAAATATCTTTTCCCAACCTTTCACTTTCAACCTATGTTTATCTTTGGGTCTAAGATGTGTTTCCTGTAGACAGTATATAGAAGGATCCTGTTTTTTAATCCATTCTGCCAATCTATGTCTTTTGATTGGGGAATTCAGTCCATTGACATTTAGTGTTATTACTGTTTGGATAATATTTTCCTCTAACATTTTGCCTTTTGTATTATATATATCATATCTGAGTTTCCTTCTTTCTACACTCTTTTCCACATCTCTCTCTTCTGTCTTTTTGTATCTGACTCTAGTGCTCCCTTTAGTATTTCTTGCAGAGCTGGTCTCTTGGTCAAAAATTCTTTCAGCGACTTTTTGTCTGAGAATGTTTTAATTTCTCCCTCATTTTTGAAGGATAATTTTGCTGGATATAGAGGTCTTGGTTGGCAGTTTTTCTCTTTTAGTATTTTAAATATATCATCCCACTGTCTTCTAGCTTCCATGGTTTCTGCTGAGAAATCTACACATAGTCTTATTGGGTTTTCCTTGTATGTGATGGATTGTTTTTCTCTTGCTGCTTTCAAGATCCTCTCTTTCTCTTTGACCTCTGACATTCTAACTAGTAAGTGTCTTGGAGAACGCCTATTTGGGTCTAATCTCTTTGGGGTGCGCTGCACTTCTTGGATCTGTAATTTTAGGTCTTTCATAAGAGTTGGGAAATTTTCAGTGATAATTTCTTCCATTAGTTTTTCTCCTCCTTTTCCCTTCTCTTCTCCTTCTGGGACACCCACAACACGTATATTTGTGTGGTTCATATTGTCCTAGTTCCCTGATACCCTGTTCAAATTTTTCCATTCTTTTCCCTATAGTTTCTGTTTCTTTTTGGAATTCAGATGTTCCATCCTCCAAATCACTAATTCTATCTTCTGTCTCTTTAAATCTATCATTGTAGCTATCCATTATTTTTTCTATGTTTGCTACTTTATCCTTCACTTCCATAAGTTCTGCGATTTGTTTTTTCAGTTTTTCTATTTCTTCTTTATGTTCAGCCCATGTCCTCTTCATGTCCTCCCTCAATTTATCGATTTCATTTTTGAAGAGGTTTTCCATTTCTGTTCGTATATTCAGCATTAGTTGTCTCAGCTCTTGTATCTCATTTGAGCTATTGGTTTGTTCCTTTGACTGGGCCATATTCTCAATCTTTTGAGCGTGGACAGTTATCTTCTGCTGCTGGCATCTGGGCATTTATTCAGATTTCTCTGGGTGTCGGGCCCAGCAAGGTTGTAAGATTTTTCTGTGAAATCTCTGGGATCTGTTTTTCTTATCTTGCCCAGTACGTGGCGCACGTGG
Source organism: Tamandua tetradactyla (assembly GCF_023851605.1). Lineage (NCBI taxonomy): Eukaryota > Metazoa > Chordata > Mammalia > Pilosa > Myrmecophagidae > Tamandua > Tamandua tetradactyla. The sequence continues at coordinate 15,743,892 of NC_135342.1, forward strand.
CACACGTTTGTCTCAAGTGTTTGGGTCTCCCCCAGTCACCAATCTCCGCGGCCTGGGGATTTCGGATCCAATTCTCTCCGTTGGTTCAGGGGCCGTGCGTGGTGGGGGCGTCAGCTGCCGCGGCTTGAGGGGACCCTGTGGCTGGTTGTGGGCTGCAGCGGGCCTGGGGGATTCCCCACCGGACCAGGAAGCCTCCCGCGGGGGAGGGGGGGCTACCGCGGCTTGGATAGCCCTCCGATCTGAGACTCGTATCCGCGGACTCGAAGCAGAGACTCGAAGCCACCCGCAAAAGAGGGGTGCAGCCTGCCTCGGCTTGGGAAACTTGCTTCTCCAATACTCTCAGCCGGCCCGGAAAGGAGGGAGGGAGTAGCTCGGACCACCGCAGCTGCCGCTGATCGGGAAATCGCGCGCCGCTTGGGGGTCTCACCGCACCGAGTCTCGCAGTCAGTCTAGCCAGCCCAGACTTTGGATAGCCCTCTGATCCGAGATTCGTAGCCGCGGACTCAAAGCCGAGACTCGAAGCTGCCCGCAAAAGAAGGGCGCTGCCTGCCTCGGCTTGGGAAACTTGCTTCTCCGATACTCTCAGCCGGCCCGGAAAGGAGGGAGGGATTAGCTCGGACCGCCGCAGCTGCCGCTGCTCGGGAAATCGCGCGCCGCTCGGGGGTCTCGCCGCAGCCAAGTCTCGCAGTCAGACTTGCCAGCCCAGACTTTGGATAGCCCTCTGATCCGAGACTCGTAGCCGCGGACTCGAAGCCGAGACTCGAAGCCGCCCGCAAAAGTGTGGCGCCGGCCACCTTGGCTGGGAAGCTTGTCTCTCCGAGTCTCTCAGCCAGCCCGGGAAGGAGGGAGGGATTAGCTCGGACCGCCGCAGCTGCGGCTGCTTGGGAAATCGCGCACCGCTCGGGGATCTCACTCACCGCAGCCGAGTTTCGCAGTCAGACTAGCCAGCCCAGACTGGGTTACGCTGTGTGTCCATTCCCTGCTGTAGCCCTGGGAGCTGTTCTGTACTGTTTCTGTTCACCTATTAGTTGATTTGGAGTCGGAGGAACTAAGATGCATGTACCTTACTAAGCCGCCATCTTGGATCTCCGCTGATGGTTTCCTTTTGAACATAACTCATAGCATGCAATAGCAGTTTCCCTCCTGTATCCTGGACTTAAACACTCTGTACAAGAATCGTATCTTTGAAATAATTCTTACAGGAACGAATTCATATTTCTAGTGTTAATCAGTGGGATACGTAGGTCTGTACAACCCCTTTCAATCTTGTTCATCTTCAATATGGTAATATTACTTCTAGACCCACTAGAGAATCACCTTCACTCCTCTCTATTCTCTTACATTGGAGTTTAACCTCATTAGCTAACAATTCACCCATCTCTAGTTTTCATGTATTTCCAAGCCTCTGATTATATTTTTATGCTGGCCATAAAAGTGAAATCATACAGTATCTATCCTTTTGTGTCTGGCTAATTTCTCTCAGTGTTATGTCCTCAAGGCTCATCCATCTTGTCATATGCTTCAGGACGTCATTTTGTCTTGCTGCTAATATTCTATCATATGTATATACCACATTTTGTTGATGTACTCATCTGTTGATAGGCATTTGGTTTGTTTCTATCTTTTGGCAATTGTGAATAATGCTTCTATGAACATTGGTGTGCAAATGTCTGTTTGTGTCATTGCTTTCAAGTCTTCTGGGTATATACCAAGCAGTGCTATTGCTGGGTCATAGGACAACTCGATATTTAGTTTCCTATGGAACCGTCAAACAGTCTTCCATAGTGGCTGCACCATTATACATTCCCAGCAGTAGTGCATAAGTGTCCCAGGTTCTCCATATCCTCTCCAACATTTATAGTTTCCTGTTTGTTTAATAGCAGCCATTTTTATAGGTGTGAGGTGGTATCTCATTGTAGTCTTGATCTGCATTTCCCTTATAGCCAATGAAAAGGAGCATCTCTTCATGTGCTTTTGAATCATTTGTGTTTGCTCTTCAGAAAAATGCCTATTCATAGCTCTAGCCCATTGGGTTGCTTGTTCTTTTATTGTTGAATTGTATGGTTTCTTTGTGTATACAGGAATCATATACCTTTGTCCAATATGTGATTTCCAAATATTTTCTCCCATTGAATTGGCTGCCTCTTAACCTTTTTGACAAAGTCTTTTGAAGTGCAGGAGCATTTGATTTTGAGGAGTTCCCATTTATCTATTTTTTTATTTTGTTGCTTGTACTTTGGGTGTAAAGTTTAGGAAGCTACCTCCTATTACTAGGTCTTGAAGATGTTTCCCTACACTTTCTTCTAGAAGCTTTATGGTGCTAGTTCTTATTTTAGGTGTTTGATCCACTTTGAGTTAATTTTTGTGTAGGATGTAAGATGGGGGTCCTCTTTCATTCTTTTGGCTATTGATATCCCGTTTTTCCATTCCTAGTTATTGAAAAGACTATTTTGTCCCAGTTCAGAGGATTTGGAGGCCTTGTCAAAAATCAGTTGACCATAGATTTGATGTTCTATTTCTACACTCTCGATTTGATTCCATTGGCCAATGCTTCTATCTTTGGGCTAGTACCATGATGTTTTGACCACTGTGGCTTTATAATAGGTTTTACAGTCAGGGAGTGTTAATCCTCCCATTTTCTTCTTCTTTTTTTTAGGATGCTTTTAGCTATTCGGGGTCTCTTTCCTTTCCAGATGAGTTTGGTAATTAGCTTTTCCAAATTTTCAAAGTAGGTTGTTGGAATTTTGATTGGTACTGTCTTGGATCTGTAGACCATTTTGGGGAGAATTGACATCTTAACTATATTTAGCCTTCCTATCCATGAGCAGGGAATGTCTTTCCACCTATTTAGATCTCCTTTGATTTCTTTTAGCAATGTTATGTAGTTTTCTGCATAGAAGTCCTTTACGTCCCTAGTTAAGTTCATTCCTAAGTACTTGATTCTTTTAGTTGCTATTTTGAATGACTTTTTTTCCTTAACTGACTCTTCAGCTAGGTCATTGCTTGTGTATAGAAATGTTACTGATTTTTGCACACTAATTTTATATCTCGCCACCTTGCTGAATTTGTTGATTAGTTTAAGTAACTTCGTGGTAGATTTCTCAGGATCTTCCAATTATAGTATCATATCATCTGCAAATAATGAGTGTTCTGGTTTGCTAGCTGCCAGAATGCAATGTACCAGAAACAGAATGGCTTTTAAAAAGGGGAATTAATAACTTACTAGTTTACAGATCTAAGGCTGAGAAAATATCCGATTAAAGCAAATCTATGGAAATGTCCAATCAAAGATATCCAGGGAAAGATACCTTGGTTCAAGAAGGCTGATGAAGTTCAGAGTTTCTCTCTCAAGTGAGAAGGCACATGGTGAACACAGTCAGGGTTCCTCTCTCATCTGGAAGGGCACATGGCGAACACAGCATCATCTGCTAGCTTCTTCTCTTGGCTTCCTGTTTCATGAAGCTGCCTGGGAGGCATTTTCCTTCTTCATCTCCAAAGATCACTGGCTGATGGACTCTGCCTCTCATAACTATGTTGTTCTGTTCTGCTCTCTCTGAATCTCCTTCATTCTCCAAAATGTTTCCTCTTTTATAGGACTCCAGTAAACCAATCAAGACCCACCTAAATGGGTGGAGACACGTCTTCCCTAATCCAGTTTAACAACCACTCTAAATTGGGTTACATCTCCAAGGAGATGATCTAATTACATACAGTACTGAATAGGGATTATTCTGCCTTTAAGAAATGGGATTTTGATTAAAACATGGCTTTTCAAGGGTACATCCATCCTTTCAAACCAGCACGATGAGAGCTTTATTTCTTCCTTTATAATTTGGATACCTTTTATTTCTTTGTCTTGTCTGATTGCTCTAGCTAGAACTTCTAGCACAGTATTGAATAATAGTGGTGACAATGGGCATCCTTGTTTTGTTCCTGATGTTAGGGGAAAAGCTTTCATTTTCTCCTCCATTGAATACAATGCTGGCTATCGTGTTTTTTATATTGAGGTAGTTACCTTTGATTCCTATCTTTTGGAGTGTTTTTATCAGAAAAGGATGTTGAATTTTTTTGAATGCTTTTTCAGCATCAATCGAGATGATCATGCGATTTTTCCCTTTTGATTTGTTAATGTGCTGTATTACATTAATTGATTTTCTTGTGTTGAACCATCCTTGCATTCCTGGTATAAACCCCACTTGGTCATGGTGTATAATTCTTTTAATGTGTTGTTGGATTTGATTTGCTAAGGTTTTATTGAGAATTTTTGCATCTATGTTCATTAGGGAGATTGGCCTGTAGTTTTCCTTTCTTATAGCATCTTTACCCAGTTTTGGTGTATAAAAAATTACTCAGTTTTTTTGAAAAGTTTGAACAGGATTAGTGTTAGTTCTTTTTGGAATGTTTGATAAAATTCCCCTGTGAAGTCATATTGCCTTGGGTTTTTCTTTGTAGGAAGATTTTTGATGACTGATTGAATCGCTTTACTTGTGATTGGTTTGTTGAGATCTTCTATTTCTTCCTGAGTCAGTGTAGCTTGCTTGTATGCCTCCAGGAATTTGTCCATTTCATCTAAGTTGTCTGGTTTGTTGACGTATAGTTGTTCATACTATTCTCTTATGATTTCTTTTATTTCTTCAGGGTCTGTGATAATACACTCCTTCTCATTTCTGATTTTATTTATTTGCATCCTCTCTCTTTTTTCTTTGTCAGTCTTGCTAGTGGTCCATCAATTTTATTGATTTTCTCAAAGAATCAACTTTTGGTTTGATTGATTCTTTCTATTGTTCTTTTGTTCTCCCATTCATTTATCTCTGATTTAATCTTTGCTATTTCTCTTCTATTTGCTTTGGGTTCAATTTACTGTTCCTTCTCAAGTTTCTCCAGATATGCTGTTAAGTCCTCAATTTTTGCACTTTCTTATTTTTTAATATAGGCATTTAGGGCAATAAATTTCCCTCTCAGCACAGCCTTTGCCACATCCCATAAGTTCTGATAAATTGTATTCACATTTTCATTAATCTCCAGATAGCTACTGGTTTCTCTAGCGATTTATTCTTTGACCCTCTGGCTGTTTATGAATGTGTTATTTAATCTCCATATATTTGTGAATGTTCTCATTCTTTGGTGGATATTGAGATCCAGCTTCATCCCATTGTGATCAGAGAAAGTGCTTTGAATAATTTCAATGTTTTTAAATTTATAAAGACCTGTTTTGTGCCCCAGAATATTATCTATCCTGGGGAATGTTCCATGTGCACTAGAGAAGAATGTATAACCTTGTGCTTTAGGGTAAAATGGCCTATATATGTCTGTTAGGTCTAATTCATTTATCAAGTTATTTAACTCCTCTATTTCCTTTTTGATCTTCTGTCTGGTTGTTCTATCTATAGAGAAGAGTGGCGTATTGAAGTCTCCTACTATTGTTGTTGAAACATCTATCGCTCCCTTCAGTTTTGCCAGTGTCTCTCTCATGTACTTTGAAGCTCCCTGATTGGGAGCATAAATATTTATGATTGTTATAACTTCTTGGTGAAGTGACCCTTTAATTAGTATATAGTGTCCTTCTTTGTCTCTTATGATGTCTTTACATTTAAAGTGTATTTTGTCTGGTATTAGTATAGCTATTCCTGGTTTCTTTTGGTTACAACTTGCGGGGAAAAATCTTTTTCCATCCTTTTATTTTTAACCTATTTGTTCCTTGTGTCTAAGATGAGTCTCTTGTAAGCAGCATATAGTTGGATTATGTTTCTTAATGCATTATGCCAGTCTGTATAGTTTAATTGGTAAGTTTAGTCCATTAACATTCAAAGTTATTACTGACAAGACGTTTCTTGAATCCACTATCTTATCTTTTTAATTTTATTCATCAGATCTATATATTCTTTCCCCCTTTCTCTTTGTATTCTTTAAATTACCCTTAGTGGTACTCTTCAGTTCTGTCCCTTCCACCAGACTTCCCTCTCCTGTCTTTTTTTTTTCAGCCAACAGAATTCCTTTCAGTATTTCTTGTAGGGCCGGTCTTTTGTTGACAAATTCTTTCAGGACTTCATTGTCTGTGAAAACTTTAATCTCTCCCTCAATTTTGCAGGACAATTTGGCTGGGTACTGAATTCTTGGCTGGAAGTCTTTCTCTTTCAGGATCTTGAATATATCATACCACTGCCTTCTTGCCTCCAGGGTGCTAGTTGAGTAGTCTGAACTCAGTCTTATTTGGTTTCCGTTATATGTAGTAGATTGTTTTTCTCTTGCCACTTTCAGGATTTTCTGCTTCTCTACAACATTTGACAAGACTGATTAGTATGTGCCTAGCTTGGGTAAGGCCTATTTAGATTTATTCTGTTTGAAGTTCTTTGGGCTTCTTTGACTTGTGTATTTATGTCCTTTATGAGGGTTGGGAAGTTTTCCCACATTATTCCTCAGCTGCACTTCCTAGCCCTTTACTCCTCTCTTCTCCTTCTGGAACACCAATGATTCTTATATTTGCATGCTTTGTTTTGTCTAACATTTTCCTGATATCCAAATTCAATTTTTTTCATTTTTTTTCTTTTTTACCATTTGCTATTTTGAGTCTTTGAAGTCAGTTATCCTGTCCTCTATATCACTTATTCTTTTTTCTGTCTCTTCAAATCTGGTGTTCTGTGCCTCTAGTACGTTTTTTATTTGGTCAACAGAGTCTTTAATCTGTGTGATTTCTGCTGTTTTTCTATTTATTCTTTCAAATTCCTCTTTATGCTCTTCTACTATCTTCTTGATCTCCTTTATGTCATCTGCCATCCCACTTATTTTATTAGGTAGAGTTGCATGAAAATCTTTGATTGTTGTTCCAATGTCTGTGCCACCTCTGGTGTTTTGATTTGGTCAATAGGCAGGGGCATATCTGTATGCATTGTGATATTCTTAGTGATCTTCTGCTGTCTTTGTGGCATATAAGCATCTGGATTGATTTACTTTGGGAGTTGATTTATTTCAGTAGTCTAAGGCCTTGTGTTTGTGGGATGATTGGGAGCAGGGCACAGGGTGGGGCACTCAGTGTGGTGATTTGTTTCAGGGCAGGTATGGGCACAGGTTGGGGATGTTACGCTGATGCTTGTGAATGTGGGTGCCTAGCGGTGAGGGAGGATGTAGCTGTGCAGGTGCACCGGTCTGGGGAGCCTAACCTTGGTGTAGGCTGGTCTAAGGCATGGGGCCCTTTCTGTGCATGCGTAGAGCTGTGACAGCAGGTCAGCATTATGCTTTCATGGATTGGGGGCAGATGCAGCCCAATTGCGCAGGTCGGCACTTTCTCAGATCTGGGAAGTGTGGCTGGGGGCTGTGCACATGTGTGATTCTAGGACTGGTGTAAACTGTGGTTCCCAGAGCTGAATGACGTGATTGGGTTCTGTGCCCATGTTTGGGCCTAATAGTAACCGATGTGCAGAGCTCTGGGCGGGGGTGGATTGAGGCTGTGCAACACTATGGGTGGTGGGTGGGAATAGCCTAGGTATGCAGGTTAGTGCCTGCAGCCTTTATGTGCTGGCAACAGCCTGCAAGGAACAGGGAGGAGGGGTGCAGGAGAGGTGGGTTGGGCTGCACTTGGGGTGGCAGTGTGGGGCAGGTATGTGCACTGGGGGCTGGTGGGGTGGGGGGGGTCCTGGAGCATGGGGAATGGGAGCAGGTGATGGGATTCAGGTGCGTGTAGTGTGGGGTGAGTCACCGGTCACAGGGCTGTGCTGGTGAGGGTAGCACGCCCAAGGAATGCAGTCTGGCTTACTTCCTAGTCCCCAGCTCCCATCTGTGCACTCCCGTGGGCTCTGTGGCTCCGTGGCTCTGTGCCAGGCTCCAGCTTTCCACCTCTCAGTTCCTCAGTCTCTGCAACCAGGGCTATTCCATGTGGTGCAGAAGGTTCTCCCTGGTCAGCTGCACTCCCAAATTGCTGCCTCAGTCACCCTCCTGTCCCTTCTCTAACTTTTCTGTGGAACAGGGCTAATCTCGAACTACTCTATTTGGCCATCTTCCCAGAAGTCCTCTGCTTGTTTCTTTTTTGGGTTCCTGATTGGCTCTGAAATTATGTGGCTATGAACCTATAGAAGACGATCTTCCAAAGTTTGATGGGCACTTAAGACAAAACAAAACAAAACAAAACAAAAAAATGAAAAAGGAAGCAGACCACTGCATTTGGCAAAATAGTAACAGTTTATTAGGGACCTTATAGACCAGGAAGCTGGGCCAGGGCGGCTGTAGGATGTTCCCAGTAGCACCAGTGCTACCCAGGGAGTTACAGGGGATTATATAAGCAAGAACAAGAACTGCACAGAGCCGAGGTAGGACTTGCAAGTTTGCAAACATTTCTCCTTGAAGTTACTAATATGCGGCAGGCATGGTTGTCGTATGAATAGTTCTCTTGCTTAGAAATATGCATGTGTACTTTAAGGTGCATTATGGGCAGAGGCCTTATCTAGGAATTTATGTCTTCTCTGTATTATGGCCTCACAAACATCACATCCGACACCTGCAGAATAAACATTCTTTTCAAGTGCATATGGTCCATTTGCAATGGCACATTCTGGGTCATAAATCAGTCTCAACAAATTTCAAGGGATATAAATCACGTAACATCTGTTCTCTAACCACTGTTAAATTAAATGAGAGCACTAGAATAGTAAGAAAACGAAAACATCTCTATATGTTTGGAAATTGAGCAAAATGCTTCTAAATAACCCAAGGGTCAAAGAAGAGATCAAAATGGACATAGAAAGTCATTTTGAACTGAAAAGAGTAAAAATAAAACATAGTAAAACTTATGGATGCTGTAAACATTATGTTTAGCAGGAGATGAATAGCCTTAACGTACATATTAGAAAAAATATTTAAAAATCAAATATCTAGCAGGGAGGAAAAGAAGAGCAAGCTAAAAACAAAGTAAAAAAAGAAATAAGTAAAAGCATATTTCAATATATAGAAAACATACAATATTAAAATCAACAAGCCAAAAGTTATTTATTTAAAAGATTAATATAATCATCAAATTTCCTAACAAGATTAATGAAGGGAAAAAAGGAGAAAAATCACCAATACGAGGAATAAAAAATGAAACATTGCCATAAAACCTACAGGCGTTAAAAGGCCAATAAGACAATATTATGGGACTTCTGGGAAGATGGTGGAATACATGGGCTGAGTTCACACTTGTTCCTGGAACAACTAGAGAAGTGACAGAAAAATGACCAGGACAGCAGTTCCAGGGTGTGAGTGACATGAGAGGGGCTTCTACACTATACAGAGAAGTCCCAGATGAAAAAGCTGGGCATTGGTACATAGAGAATGGGAGTTTGCGGGCCACCAGATTCATTGGGCCTACAAGTGGCGCCTCTGCTGAGGTGCACACTGCCCACCCCCCAGCCCTGGGGTTGGCCACTTTCAGCATGCACCAGGACCAGAGGACCCGGCTAGAATTTCACCAGATCTCCATTAAGCTCAGCCAGCTGCTGCAGTCAGGGAGGGGTGGGCCTGAGGGGATGAGGAGGCCCAAGGCCACCATCTGCTGGGAATAAATGGAAAGTGCAGTATGGCAAACTGCCTGTCTGTCTAGCTTCAAACAGATCCTGAAGTAGAGCTGCTTCCCCTGAATGAGGTCCAGGACTTGGTTTGGGAGGGAATTACTGATGAACCAAGTGCCAAAGGAGGCCTTCAATGCAAACCCAAGCAAATACAAAACCTTAAATGACTGAAGGAAATCAACTTTCAAAATAACCCTATGAAGATCATCAAATGCCTCAAGCCAATAAGAAATCACAAAGCATATGAAGATGCAGGCAGATATGGCCCAGCCAAATGACCAAATTGAAACACCAGAGGAGACACAGACTTATTTATTTATTAAACATCACATACAAACACAAACATTCTTACCATATGATCATTCCATTCTTGATACATAATCAATAATTCACAATATCATCACATAGTTGTATATTCATTATCATGATCATTTCTTAGAACATTTGCATCAATTCAGAAAAAGAAATAAAAAGAAAATAGAAAAAAATTCATACATATCATACCCCTTACCCTTCCCTTTCATTGATCACTAGGATTTCAATCTAAATTTATTTTAACATTTGTTCCCCCTATTATTTATTTATTTTTAATCCATATGTTTTATTCATCTGAGACACAGACTTTGAAACAACTAATTAACGATGCTCATATAACTCTCTTAAATAATTTCAGTGGGTTGGCTAATAACATAGGGAATATCAAGAAGACAATAGAAGAGCATAAAGAAGAATTTGCAAGATTAAGTAGAAAAATAGGAGATATCACAGAGATGAAAGACACTGTAGACCAAGTTAAAATGAACTTGAGTGACACAACAGCAGATTTGAAGAGGCAGAAGAAAGATTAAGTGAACCAAAGGACAGGACAGTGGAATTTAAATGCACAAAAGAACCAATGGCAAAACAGATAGAGAAATTAAATTGGATCTCAGGGAAATGATGGACAACACAAAGCATAAATATAAGAACCCTTGGTGTTCCAGAAGGAGAAGAGAAGAGTAAAGGGCTAGGAAGAGTAGCTGAGGAGATAATGGGGGAAAACTCCTCAACCTTTATAAAAGACATAAATATGCAGATCAAAGAAGCCCAACAAACCCAAATGGAATAACAAAGGCCAAATAGGCCTAGTCCAAGACACATACTAATCAGTTTGTCAAATATTGAAGAAAAGCAGAACGTTCTGAAAGGAGTAAAACAAAAGTGACTCCCACATACATGCGAAACCACGTAAGACTGTGTTCAGAAACACTCAACAGGTACCAAAAGGTGAGAAGGCAGAGGGATAATATATTTAATATACTGAAAGAGAAAGACTTACAGCCAAGAATTCTTTATCCAGCCAAGTTGTCCTTCAAAAGTGAGTGAGTGATTAAAAATTTCACAGACGGACAAAGGCTGAGAGAATTTGGCAACAAGAGACTGGCCCTACAAGAAATAGTAAAGGGAGTTTTGTTGGCTGAAAAAAAAAAAAAGATAGGAGAGGGAGGTCTGGAAGAGGGCACAGAATTGAAGGGTACCAGTAAGGGTAACTTATAGGACAAAAAGAGAAAACAGTGAAATGGATACATAAATCTGACAAATAAAAACTGAAGGATAGACTTCTGTACAGTGGTCTGCTGCCGCTGCTACCAGGACTCGGTCTGCACGCCAGCAAAGACCATTGCTGACAACTCTGCCACCATGGAGGACGTGAACGAATGTAGCAACATAGAGGAATTTGCAAAGGGATCCAACATTAATGAGAGCAAGAATCAGGAGGATGACGGCAAAAGGTTTATTGGAGGCTTGAGCTGGGAAATGAGCAAGAAAGATCTGATTTTATGTCTTGATTTGGAGAGGTTCTAGATTGCACAGTCAAAACAGATCCAGCCACTGGAAGAACAAGAGGTTCTGGATTTGTGCTCTTCAAAGATGCTGCTAGTGTTGATAAAGTTTTGGAACTGAAAGAACACAAACTGGATGACAAACTGATAGACCCCAAGGGCGAAGGCTTTAAAAGGGAAAGAACCCCCCAAAAAGTTTTTTTGTGGGTGGATGACTCCAGATACTTCTGAAGAGCACTTAAAATAATATTTTGCAGCATTTAGAGAGGCTGAAAATATTGAACTTCCCATGGATACAAAAACAAATGAAAGAAGAGGATTTTATTTTATCACATATACAGATGAAGGGCCAGTAAAGAAATTAGTAGAAAGCAGACATCATCAAATTGATCTGGGAAGTGTGAAAACAAAGTCGCACAACCCAAAGAGGTATAGAGGCAGCAACTGCAACAACAGAAAGGTGGAAGAGGAGCTGTAGCTACTGGATGAGGTGGTACTATGCGCTATGGATGAGGTCAGGGCCAAAACTGGAAGCAAGGAATTAATAACTGATATGGTCAAGTATGGGAAATTACAATAGTGCCTACAGTGATGGTCAGAACTACAGTGGCCATGGCGGATATGATTATACTGGGAATAACTATGGGGACTATGGATATGGACAGGGATATGCAGATCACAGTGGCCAACAGAGCACAGATGGCAAGGCATGGCCAGGGGTGGCAATCACCAAACTGATTACCAGCCATACTAAAGGAAGACCTTGGAGAAAACAGGAGGAAATGCTAAAGTAACCCATCTTGCAGAATCATGTTTGTGCTGGCTTGAAAGAATTATAGCACCCTAGAAGCCATGTTTTAATCTTGATCCAATCTTGTGGGAGCAACCATTTCTTTTAATCCTTATTCAGTACTTTAGGTTGGAAACTTGATTATGTTATTCCATGAAGATGTGACTTACCCAATTGTGCGTATTAACCTTTCATTAGAGGGAGATGTGGCTCCCCCCATTCCAGGTGGGTCTTGATTAGCTTACAGGAATCCTTTAAAAGAGGAAGCATTTTGGAGAGAGAGAAACAAGAGAGAGCTGCAAGAGAGCCACGAGAGTCACGACAGAGACCACATAGCCAGAGACCTTTGGAGATGAAGAAGGAAAATGCCCCTGGGGGACCTACATGAAACAAGAAGCCTGGAAAGGAAGCTAGCCGATGTTGCTATGTTTGCCATGTGCCTTTCCAGTTGAGAGAGAAACCCTGAACTTCATTGGCCTTCTTGAACCAGGATATCTTTCCCCGATGCCTTAGATTGGACATTTTTATAGCTTTGCTTTAATTTGGATATTTTGCGGGCTTAGAACTGTAAACTAGTAACTTAATAAATTTCCCCTTTTAAAATGCTGTCCTGTTTCTCATATATTGCATTCCGGCAGCTAGCAAACTAGAACAATGTTGAAGATTGATCTTCTGTTGATCTAAGATGATTATTTTGTAAAAGACTTTCTAGTGTGCAAGATATAACAGTCCAACTGTATATAGCTGCCATTTACATTTCTTTGTTTTTACTTTCTCCTTTGCTATCTGTGTTATGCCTCAGTGTGGATTTGTTTATACAAGTTTTATTTGTATGATTTCATGCTAAACCTCAAATAAATGCTTTCTTACGTGAAAAAAACCAAAGAACAAATGGTGGATTCAAGAAATGCCTTTACAGTAATAACTTTGAATGTTAACAGACTAAACTCACCAATTAAAGATACAGATTGGCAAAATGGGATAAAAAATATGACACAGATTAGTTTCTGTGTGCTGTATAAGAGACTCATCTTAGACACAAGGATACAAATAGATTGAAAGTGAAAGGATGGAAAAAGATGTTCCACGCCAGTTATAACCAAAAGAAAGCAAGAACGGCTATACTAATATCAAAGTAGACTTTAAATATAAACATGTCATAAGAGATAAGGAAGGACACTACATATTAATGAATGGGACAAGTCACCAAGAAGAAATAACAATCATAAATGTTTATGCTCCCAATCAAGGAGCTCCAAAGAACATGAGCAAACTTTGGCAAAGGTGATGGGAGAAATAAATGTTGCATCAATAATCATAGGAGGCTTCAATACACCACTCTCCTATATAGATAGAACAACCAGACAGAGGATCAACAAGGAAATACAGAACTTAATCTAAGTGAATTATACTTAACAGACACCCCAATACACCAGGGTATACGTGGTTCTCTAATGCTTGTGTAACATTCTCCAGGATAGATCATATGCTGGGGCACAAAACAGGTCTTAATAAATTAAAAGAGATTGAAATTATTCAAAGCGCTTTCTCTGATTACAACAGAATGAAGCTGGAAATCAATAACCACCAAAAAATGAGAACTTTCACAAATATATGGAGGTTAAATAACACACTCTTAATCAGTCGGTCAAAGAAGAAATTTCTAGAGAAATTGGTAAGGCAGTGCTGAAAGGGAAGTTTATAGCCCTAAATGCCTATATTAAAAAAGAAGAAAGAACAAAAATCAAGGCCTTAACTGCTCACCTGAAGAAACTAGGAAAAGGAACAGCCAACTAGCCTGAAAGCAAATAGAAGAGAAATAACAAGAATTAAAGCAGAATAATGAATTGGACTACAAAAAGCACTAGAAAGATTCAATAAAACCAAAAGTTGGTTCTTTGAGAAAATCAGTAAAATCAATGGACCTCCCAGTTAGGTTGACAAAGGAAGAAAGAAAGGCTACAAATAAACAAAATCAGAAAGGAGAGGGGGGTTATTACTAAACATCCTGAAGAAATAATAATAAAAAGAACTTAAGTGGATACCATGAACTTCTATATATCAACAGACTAGACAAGTTAGATGAAATGGACAAATTCCGAGACGTGAACGAACAATTACACTGACTTGAGAAGAAATGGAAGATCTCAACAAACCAATCACAAGTAAAAAGATTCAATCAGTCATCAAAACTCTTCCTACAAAGAAAAGCCCTGGGCCAGATGGCTTCACAGGGGAATTTTATCAAACATTCCAAAAAGAACTAACATCAATCCTGCTGAAACTCTTCCAAAAATTGAGAAAAAAAGAACACTACTTAACTCATTTTATGAAGCTAACATGACTCTAATACCAAAACCAGATAAAGATACTACAAGAAAGGAAAACTACAGGCACATATCCCTAATGAATACATGATGCAAAAATTTTCAACAAAATACTAGCAAATCAAAACCAACGACACATTAAAAGAATTATGCACCACAACCAAGCGGGGTTGATACCAACAGTGCAAAGGTGGTTCAACACAAGAATGTCAACGTGCTGGTTTGAAAGTATTTTGTACCCCAGAAAAGCCATGTTTTAATCCCAACCAGGTGTGGGAGCGGCTATTTCTTTTAATTCTGAGTCAACAATTTTTGTTGGAAACTTTTGATTAGGTTATCTCCATGGAGATGTGACACACCCAATTGTGGGTGTGACTGTTTGATTACATGGAGAGGCGTCCCCACCCATTCCAGGTCAGCCTTGATTAAATTATTGGAATCCTTTAAAAGAGGAAGCATTTTGGAGAGAGTCAGAAAAGACAGAAATGACAGAAGCCTCAGAACCGATGGAAACTTCACAGCAGAGCTAACAGTTGCAGACACGTGGAGAGCAGAGATATGGATGTATGGAGATGCTTGGAGCCCAGCAGACATTGCCATGAGATGTTAAGCAAGCCAGAACCTGGAGAGAGCCATGAGATGAGAGCCAGCCCTGGAGAAGCAAAGTGAGGAACTCCCACAGGAACAGAGGCTGAAAGTAATGGAGCCCAGGAGCAAAGGACCAGCAGATGCCAGCCATGTGACTCCCCAGCTGACAGAGGTGTTCCTGACCCATCGGCCTTTCTTAAGTGATGATAACCTTTTGTTGGTACTTTAATTTGAACACTTTCACTTCCTTAGAACTGTAAACTTGTAACTTATTAAATTTCCCTTTATAAAAACCGTTCCATTTTTGGTCTAGTGCATTCCAGCAGCTTTCAAACGAACACACGGCAGATTAACAAATCAAAAGGGAAAAACTACACGATCATCTCCATTGACAGAGAAAAAAGCATTCGACAAAATTCAGCACTCTTTTCTAATAAAAATGCTTCAAAAGGTAGGAATCGAAGGAAGGTTCCTCAATATGATAAAGGGCATGTGCTGGTTTGAAATGATGTATGTACCCTAGAAAAGCCATGTTTTAATCCTAATTCCATTTTGTAAAGGCAGTCATTTCTTATAATCCCTATTCAATACTGTTTGTTTGAGTTAGATCATCTCCCTGGAGATGTGATTTAATCTAGAGTGGTTGTTAAGCTGGATTAGGTAGAGGCGTGTCTCCAACCCATTTGGGTGGGTCTTGATTAGTTTCTGAAGTCCTGTAAAAAAGAGGAAACATTTTGGAGAATGAGCGATTCAGAGAGAGCACAGCAGAACGACATAGCCATGAGAAGCAGAGTCCATCAGCCTGTGACCTTCGGAGATGAAGAAGGAAAATGCCTCCCTGGGAGCTTCATGAAACAGGAAGCCGGGAGAAGAAGCTAGCAGATGATGCTGCGTTCACCATATGCCCTTCCAGATGAGGAGGAACACTGACCATGTTCACCATGTGCCCTTTTACTTGAGAAGGAAACCCTGAACTTCATCGGCCTTCTAGAACCAAGGTGTCGTTCCCTGGATGCCTGTGATTGGACATTTCTATAGACTTGCTTTAATTGGGACATTTTCTCGGCCTTAGAACTGTAACTAGCAATTTATTAAATCCCCCCCTTTAAAAGCCTTTCTGTTTCTGTTATATTGCATTCCGGCAACTGGCAAACTAGAACAGGGCATATATGAAAAACCCAGAGCAAGCATCATTTCCAATGGTGAGAGGCTGAAAGCCTTCCCCCTAAGATCAGGAATGAGACCAGGATGCTCTCTGTCACCACTGCTATTCAACATTGTACTAGAAGTCCTAGTTAGAGCAGTCAGGCAGGAAAAAGAAATAAAAGGCATCTAAATTGGAAAGGAAAAAGTAAAGGTTTCATTATTTGAAGATAACGTGATCCTGTCCTTGGAAAATCCTGAGAAATCTACGACAAAGCTTCTTGAACTAATAAAACAAATTCAGCAAAGTGGTGGGATGCAAGATTAGTGTGCAAACATCAGTAATGTTTTTATACACAAGCAATAATTTGAGGAGACAATTAAGGAAAATATTCCATTCAAAAAGAATCAAATATCTAGGAAAAAACTTAACCAAAGATGTAAAAGACCTGTGGACAGAAAACTATAAAACATTGCTAAAAGAAATCAAAGAAGATCTAAATAGGTTGACATTCCCTGCTCATGGATAGGAAGGTTAAATGTAGTTAAGATGTCAGTTCTACACAAATTAGTCTACAAATTCAATGTAATACCAATCAAAATTCCATCAACCTACTTTGAAGACTTGGAAAAGCTAGTTACCAAATTCATCTGGAAGGGAAATCGGCCCTGAATAGCTAAAAGCACACTAAGAAAAGAAGACTAAAGTGGGAGGACTAATACTTCCTCATTTTAAAGCTTATTACAAAGCCACAGTGGTCAAAACAGCATGGTACTGGCAAAAATAGAAATACTGACCAGTCGCGTCAAATTGAGAGTGTGGAGATAGACCACCAAAGCTACCGTCAATAGATCGCCAACAAGTTTCCCAAATTCATTGAACTGGGACAGAATAATATTTTCAATAAATGGGCATGAGAGAACTGGATATCAATAGCCAAATGAATGAAAAGGACTCTTCCCTTATACCCTATATAGAAATTAACTCAACGTGGATCAAAGACCTAAATATCAGAGCTAGTATCATAAAACTCCTAGAAGAAAATATAGGGAAGCATCTTCAAGACCTGGTAATAGGTGGTAGCTTGTTAAACATTACACCCAAAGCACAAGACACGAAAGAAAAAGAATTAGATAAATTGGAACTCTTCAAAATCACATGCAGCCTCCACTCCCTCACTGAGAAACCCCCAATCTTTTTTTAAAAAAAATGTTGTTGATACAACAACGTACAAGCACATACATTCTTAACATACAATCATCCCATACATGGTGTACAATCAGTGGCTCATGATATCATCCCATAGTTGTATATTCATCACCATGATAATTTTTTTAGAAGACTTGCATCACTCCAGAAAAAGAAATAAAAAGAAAAAAGAAAAAAACTTATACATACCATACCCCTTATCCCTCCCTCTCATTGACCACAAGTATTTCTATCTATGCAATATGTAAGTTTTTAATTTTAACATTTGTTCCCCCTATTATTTATTTATTTTTAATCCATATGTGTATTAGTCAGTGTTCTCTAGAGAAACAGAATCAGCAGGAAATATCTGTAGATATAAAATTAATAAAAGTCTCACATAACCGTGGGAACACAGAGTCCAAAATCTGAAGGGCAGGCTGTGAAGCTGACGATTCTGATGGAGGGTCTGCACGAACTCCACAGGAGAGGCTCACTGGCCAAAGCGGGAAGAGAACCTATCTCTTCTGAATCGTCCTTAAAAGGCTTCCAGTGATCAGATTAATCATCACTTACTGCAGAAGACACTCCCCTTGGCTGATTACAATGCAATCAGCTGTGGATGCAGCTGATGTGATCATGATTTAATTCTACGAAATGTCCTCATAGCAAAAGACAAAACAGCACTTGCCCAACCAGACAAAGGGGTATCACCACCTGGCCAAGTTGATACATGAACCTGATCATGACAATATGTTTTACTCATCTCTCCATACCATAGATAAAAGGAGCATCAGACACAAGGTTTTCATAATCACACAGTCACATTGTGAAAACTGTATCATTATACAATCATCTTTAAGAAATATGGCTACTGGAACACAGCTGCACAGTTTCAGGTACTTCCCTCTCGCCTAATACACTTTAATCTAAAAAAAGGGATATCTATATAATGTGTAAGAATAACCTCTAGGATAACCTCTTGACTCTGTTTGAAATCTCTCATCCACTGACACTTCATTTTGTCTCATTTCTCTCTTCCTCCTTTTAGCCAAGAAGGTTTTCTCAATCCCTTGAAGCTGAGTCCCAGCTCATTCTAGGATTTCTGTTCCATATTGCCAGGGAGGTTTACTGTTCTAGTTTGCTAGCTGCTGGAATGCAATATAGCAGAAATGGAATGGCTTTTAAAAAGGGGAATTTAATAAGTTGCTAGTTTACAGTTCTAAGGCCGAGAAAATGTCCCAATTAAAACAAGTCTATAGAAATGTGCAATCTAAGGCATCCATCCATCCATCCAGGGAAAGACACCTTGGTTCAAGAAGGCCGATGAAGTTCAGGGTTTCGCTCTCAAGTGAGAAGGCATGTGGCAAACACAGTCAGGGCTTCTCCCTCGGCTGGAAGGGCACATGGTGAACGTAGCATCATCTGCTAGCTTTCTCTCCTGGCTTCTGGTTTCATGAAGCTCCCTGGGAGGCATTTTCCTTCTTCATCTCCAAAAGTCGCTGGCTGGTGGATTCTCTGCTTCATGGTGCTGCAGCATTCTCTGCTCTCTCTGAATCTCTCATTGTCCAAAAATGTTTTCTCTTTTATAGGACTCCAGAAATTCATCAAGACCCACCCAAATGGGTGGAGACATGTTGTCACCTAATGAAGTTTAACAACCACTCTTGACTAAATCACATCATCCAGGGAGATGATCTGATTACAGTTTCAAACATGCAGTATTGAATAGGGATTATTCTACTTTTATGAAATGGGATTTTGATTAAAACATGGCTTTTCTAGGGGGCATACATCCTTTTAAACCAGCATATTTACACTCCTGGGAGTCATGTCCCATGTAGAGAGGGGAGGGCGATGAGTTTGCTTGCTGTGTTGGCTGAGAGAGTGATAGGCCACATCTGAGCAATAAAAGAGATTTTCTGGGGGTGACTCTTAGGCTTAATTTTAAGTAGGCTTAGTCTATCCTTTGCGGGGATAAGTTTCTTATGAACAGACCCCAACATTCAGGACCCAGCCTACTGATTTTGTTGTCCCCACTCCTTGAGAGAATATCAGGAGTTCTCCAAATGGGGAAGTTGAATTTTCCCCCTTTCTCACCATTCCCTCAAGGGGACTTTGCAAATACTTTTTTATTCACTGTTCAAATCATTCTGGGATTTATCGGGCATCACTCTGGACAAACTTACAAAATGTCACGCACTATTCAAGGTTCTATGTACTTATGGTGTTCAATTAAACTGTCCATATAATTTATAATAGGAAATGCAGTAGTCAAAATATAAATTTTGTGCCAAATAAACATTTTTTGGAGAAGCCCCCTATTCTTGGTGGCTCTTTTCATCGTATCTCAGGGACTACACCGGCTGGCTTCCACCTCCACACTAGCCCAGTGACTCTCCTTTTGGGGAAGAAGGCAAATGGGGAAGCCTAACAGGAATGGAGATGGTTTTTCTTTGCCCAAGTCTGTTCCTTCATAACTTACTGAGCAGAACAGATGATAGGAGCAGGGAGAGTTCCTCCCTCTACTCACCTGGACCTTCCTTTGGTTCCATCAGTTGCTGAAGCAGTGCTGTCTGATGTATATTCAGCCTCCCAAGAAGAAGAATAAACACAAGCACAAACAGAGCTGAACCCAGGATCCTGTCTCCCAAGAAACCACCTGATTTTGATCACAAAAATACAAAAAAAAGAAAGAAAGAAAAGAAGAGAATCTTTTTAAAAAAATTTATTAATTAAAAAATTAAGAAACAAAAGAAAACATCAACATTCATAATCAGTAATTCGCAATATCATCACTTAGTTGCATATTCATCATTTCTTAGAACATTTGCATTAATTCAGAAAAAGAAATAAAAAGACAATAAGAAAAGAAATAAAATGAACACAGGAAAGAAAAAAAAGATTATACTTATCATACCCCTTACCCCTCGCTTTCATTGATCATTAGCATTTCAAACTAAATTTATTTTAGCATTTGTTCCCCCTATTATTTATTTTTATTCCATATGTTCTACTCTTTTGTTGACGAGGTAGATAAAAGGAGCATCAGACACAAGGTTTTCACAATCACACAGTCACACTGTGACAGCTATATCATTATTCAATCATCCAAGAAGAGGATCTTGAATGGAAAAGAAAGAAGAAAGAGAAGAAGAAAAAGAAGAACCGACACAGTCCAGACCACCCGGGCATGGGCAGCAGCCAGCCAGCAGCAGCCTCCACTAACAGGACCATTGGACTCTGCCAGGATCACTTTCCCTGCTGCATTGCATCAGACAAAAGCTGCCTCCCAAACTCCTGGGGGGACAAAAACTGCCTTTGGAGCATCATCTGTGGCTGGGGCAGAAGCCAGCTCCTGCTGTCCCTCCTTGAGGTTAATACATTAGACAAGAAAAGGATAAAACGTCATTCTATAAATGATTCTTAGACTATTAAATCTCATGGAACTTGCTCTTCAGTCTTTCGGAACTGTTTGGGTCCAGTGACTCCTAATTTCCATTCAATTTCTCCCTATGGATATGGAAACGTTTATCCTATGACTGTCCTTCCTTTGTATACGGGCAGCAGATACCGTGTTCTAAGGCTCACAGGTCCAGAGTCAGAGAATTCTGCCTTAGGACAGACCATGCCTGTAGCTGACTTTGATGAGATTTTGCACTTTCTGACTTTGCATTGCATTTGTATTGTGACTGAAATAGGTTAAGGCTTTTGTGATACTGTTATGGAATGAACGTATTTTGTGTACGGAAAAAATATGTCTTTCTGAGGTCCTTCTAGAAGGTGTGGTGTGCTGGTTTGAAACTATTCTGTACCCCAGAAAAGCCATGTTCTTCTAATCCAATCTTGTAGGGTGGACTTATTGTTGGGTGGGGCCCTTTGATTAGGTTGTTCCCATGGAGACGTGACCCCACCTTTCAAGGTGGGTCTTAATCTCCTTACTGGAGTCCTGTAAGAGGGAGTTATTCTGGAGGAGACACAGATGCCTGGGAACAGAAAATGCCCGGGAGATGCTAAGCTGAGAGATGGAATCCAGAGTTTTCCCCAAAGAAGCTCAGAGAGGATTCACCATTGCTTAAAGGAGGAGAACTCAGGAGAAGCCAGAAGGAGTCACAGGAGCTGAGAAACATTTTGGAAACCAGCCCAGGAGAGAAGGGCCAGCAGATGTCACCACATGCATTCCCATGTGTCAGAGAAAAAATAAAACATCTCTCCAGTTTACTGAGACTTGTATTACAGTGTTTGAGGATGACCATTTAAAATTAGGGCATAGCCTTTCATTTTCTACAAGTAGGATACAATGTAGATATCGCATTGTACTATCACGCATGCCAAATCAACCTGCTTTCTTATACCTTGACCACCCATTCTTTCACCTTTGGCTGCATCCAAAATGAGCTTTAATTTCCAGAGACAAAATTCTGTACTAAGGATCAATGAGTACAAGCCAAGAATTCTCTAAGCTTTAAATGACAAGAAGCTTTGTTGTTTGCAAAAGATTCTTCAGGAGTTCCTGAATTAAATCATCCAAGTAAAAGAAAAAAAAAAAACCAAACCAAAATCAAATGTGTCTGTGTTTCAAAAGACTTTGTCAAAAAGGTGTAGAGTAAGCCAACTCAATAGGGAAAAATATTTGGAAATCATGATCGGATAAAGGTTTAATATCCTGTATACATAAAGAAATCATACAACTCAACAATCAATAAAAGAACAAACAGCACAATTATAAAATGGGCAGAGAATATGAATAGACATTTTTCCAAAGAAAAAATACAGATGGCTAAAAAGGACATGAGGAGATGTTTATTTTCATTAGCTGTAAGGGAAGTGCAGATCAAGAGTACAGAGAGATATCACTTCACACTTATAAGAATGGCTTTTATTAAACAAATAGGAAACTACACATGTTGGAGAGGATGTGGAGAAATTGGACCTCTTATCACAGCTGGTGAGAATGAAGAATGGTATAGCCACTGTGGAAGACAGTTTGATGTATCCTCAGAAAACTAAACATCAAGTTGCCCCATGACCTGTCAAGACCACTATTCGGTATGTGCCCAGAAGAGGTGAAAGCAGTGACACAAACAGACATTGTACAGTGGTGTTCATAGCAGCATTACTCACAACTGCCCAAAAAGGGAACCAATATAAGTGCCCATCAACAAACAAGTTGGTGTGGTATATGCATACGATGGAATATTATGCAACAGGAAGATGAAATGAGATCCTGCAGCACATGACAAGGTGGGTGAAACTTGAGGACACAATGCTGAGTGAAATAAGTCAGACATAAAAGGATAAATACTGTATGATTTTGCTAGTATGACTTTGGTATAGGAACACTCAAAGGTTTATAATGTAGAATATAGGGAACCTAGAGAAACATAGAAGCTAGAGATGGGTGAACGGTTCGCTAATGAGGTTGAACTTAAATGTAAGGGAATGGGTAGAAGTGAAGGCGGTTCATTAATGGGTTTATATAAGCCAAATTGTATATTGAAGGTGAACATGATTGAAAAGGGTTGTATAGAGCCATGTATCCCTCTGATTAACACTATAAATATAAATAAATTCTTACATGAACTACTTCAAAGGCATGCATTTTTTAGAGAGTCAATAATAGAAGGGTATGGGGAAAAAACCACAATTGCATGCTAGGGTCTGTATTTAACTGGAAGACAACAACAGTACCACAGAAATACCAGGAATAAATAACTGAGGGCGTGGGGCAGATGACAAGTGTTAAGGGGAGGTTTAGATTTCCTATTTGATGAGGCTGTGTTTATTGGTTATTTTTCTCTTTGGAGCAATGAAAATTGTCTAAAATTGAGTGCTGGTGATTGTACAACTAAGTGAGAATAATGTGAGACATGGATTGTTGACTTTGGACATAATCCATGGTGCCAAATGGTTGGAGGTGGCTGAAGCCAGAAACAGAAGAACAAATTTACTGTACACTCTCTTTTAGAAAATTCTTATAAGACAATTGGGGCCTAGACTGTAAGCTCTTAGAGCAGTCACATTTAGTCCGGCGCTAAAATTGTTATTCTTAGATTTTGAAATGCTGTGCTATATATGTATAACCTGGTATGCCCCTGGTACTTTGGCTACCGTGTGACACCTAAGAGTCAGAATTGGATTTCTGCTGCTCTGAGAGTCAGTATTTCTACATACAACAAGTGTCAAAGAAACTGAAAAAGAGATAATACTTAATTAGAGATAAGAAAAAATACAGAACTATTAAGCTTCGCCACTGGACAGAACCCTAGTACTGTCTCAAACATTAGGGACTCCCAAGTCAATAGGCCAAGCCCTTGTCACGAGACTTGCTCTTATGAAGCTTATTTCTGTAGTGGAGAAGTCAAGCCTACCTATAGATGTGCCTAAGAGTCACTTCCATAAAACCTCTTTTGTTCCTCAGATGTGGCCTCTCCCTCAGCCTAACTCTGCAAGGAAAATCATTACCCTTCCACCTACAAAAAAGAAAGGTGCATGAAGCTTGGAAAGTGGAAGTGATACATGAGCATCGTTCTCAGATGACTGTCCTGTTTATATGTGGTGAGAGAGATGCAGATGTGCCAGTGGGTCCCAGCTTGCCCTACACTTCCCTGCAGTGTGAGAGAGATGCAAGGTGACCGGCCTTGTTTCCCCCTCCTTTCCTGTTCATCTCTTCTCAACTCTGTGCCCTGCTGACCAGCAGCAACCCCAGGTCCACCACCAGATGCAGAGACAGCAGCCTTCCAGTGACTTCCTCACCAGCTGTCCTCTGTGATCCCACGCCAGCAGCTGGATATGCCTGGCTGCCCCGATTTTCCGGAAAACTCTGACTTGATCACCTGCTTCAGTGCTTCTCTGATCACCCAACTGCCTTATCCGGTCTTTGTTTCCACAGCATTGTCTGTACTTGTGTAAGGTCTTGTGCCTGTAATAAATCCTCTAGTCCATAAAATTCATGGTGTCGCTGCTTTGAAAATGTCACAGAGCAAAAAGAAAAAGTGAGGAGCTACAGCATATTAAAGAAGACTAAAGAAACATGATAACTAAACGCAATATATGATCCTGGATTGGATCCTAGGTAGGGAAAACCATTGCTTCAAAGGACATTTTGGGACAATTATAAAATTTTGAATATGGGCTATTTATTAAAAATAGTATTATGGCAATGACATATTTCCTGGATTTGATTATTACATTGTTGTTATGTAGGAGAATATCCTTGTTCTGAGGAACTGTTTGATAAAGGATTTAGGAGTAAAGGACCATGATATCTTCAACCTATTCTCAAATGGTCCATTCATCATCAATACATACAGAGAGGAGGAGAGACAGAGGGAGAGAGAAGGAGGGAAAATTAAACAAAGCGAATGTGAACGCACAGTGAACCAAGGAGAAGAGTATATGGGGACTAGTCTTGTAATCAACATGACACGTGAGCAATGCTACTTCAGAGTGGTTTTAATTTGCATTGCTCTTATTATGAATGAAGTTGCATATCTTTTCATACACTGAAGGATCGTTTGTATAACGTTCTCTGTGAATTACCTGTTCCTGTCTTTTGCACATAAATTGGGTGTTGACCTTTTCCTTCATGATTTCTAAAAGTTCTTTAGATATTAAGGAGATGAGGATTTTTCATGTGATGGAAGCTGTAAATATTTTCTCTTAAATGGTTACTTTTTTTTTTTTGCTCATTGCCATCATCTTTTGTTAAGAAATTTCTAAATGTGCTCCAGTAGTTTTATTTAGAAACTTATTCTTTGGCTCATGTATTTTACCCCAATATTTTATCATGTTTTTTCAAACATTCAGAAAAGGTGAGAGGATTGTACAGTGAATTCTCATGTACTCACCATCTAGGTTCTACCATTAACATGCTTTCTCAGATTTCTCTTCCCACTCTCCATTTCTGTCTCCATCCATTAGTTCCTCTTACTTTCCACTGCATCTCAAAGTAAGCTGCAGACACCAGTTGATTTCCCTAACCAATGCTGGCAGGCTGCATAGCTTTAGCAGGAGGCCAGTATTTGCTGGAGGTTCTCTTGCTATTGCTTTTATTTTAAAATCATAGTTAGACTCATGGCCAAAATAGAAAGAAATTCACCTATGAATTCTTCCAGTCCTTGTGTTGCCTTATTTACATGGAGAGTTCTGTTTTATTTGGAGTTTATGTTGGTGCATGATGTGAGGACCAGATACAGTTTTTCCCCCCAGATTTTATTGATATATTCATTCATATCATATATGCCATCCAAATTATACAATCGATATCTCATAATATCACCACTTAGTTGTGCAAGCATCCTCATCAGAGTCACTGTTAGACCATTTCCGTTACTCCAAAACTTATCAGATAGACACCAAAAGAAAACCCAGTACATCCCATGTCACTTATCTCCCCCATTACTGACCCCTAGAATTGGCATGGCACAGCAGTTACTGTTGATGAAAGAATTTTAAGGTATTACTGTCAACATAGTCCATAGCTTGTAATAGGTACCCCACCCCCCACCCCATACCACTCTATTATTGACTCTTTGTAACAGGGTCACAGATTTGAACCAGTTCATGCAAGAGCTTATTCAAATGTGTAGCGTTAATCAGTCATATACACGACTCTAAACAAACCCTTCAAACCAAAATCACCTAGAATATACACTATTCCTTATATTCCCACTAACCAACTGCCTCACTCATATATATTTCCAGACATTTTAAGTTCAACCTCATGATACTTGTGAACATATTAGATTGCCACTTGTACTTTTCTAACGACCAGAAACAATTGTATATTTTATGTTTTTTTTTATTGGGGGAGCTCTGTTTTTGTTTTTTTTTTAAATAACCGTGATTGAGATATAATTGGCATACTTTAAAATTCACCTGTTTGAGGTGTATGAGTCAGTGGTTTTTCCCATATTCACAAACTCGTGCAATCATCACTGCACAATTTTATATATTTTTAAATGGTTGCTTTTCCTCAAATGGCTATAGAGTTGTCTCAGCACTACATATCAAAACCCCATCTCCAAAAAAAGAAATAAAAAACCAAAACCCAAAACAAGACCCCATCTTTTCGCCTGAGGTTTGAGGTAACATCCTTGTCACCTAATGTCCAGGTGTTCAGGGTCCATTGGCTTGTCTGTCCATCTATTCCGACATCCGGGATGCAGTTGTCAGCTGTCCCAGCCCCGCATTGGATGGGAGAGGAGGGGAAGGACAAGGGGCTAGGCCTGCCTTTTGTCTGCCTCTCCCTCAGTGGACCATAAAATCAGATCTGTCAACCTGATTGGCAGCTGACTTTGGATAAGATGATTGCCCAAAAAGACACGTAGCAGAAAATTCTGGAAAACAGCAACACCAGGAATCAGGTGCAGCTGTCCTTGGTCTCCCCACCCATCCCAGCACTGGGTAGGGGCCTCCCCTCCTGCGGGCGCTTCTACCCCCCCTGCACCGGGGAAGGCCACCCAGCCTTCCGCCCCGGCTGCACCCAGGGCACCTGCACAGCGTGACTGAGGCACCCGGAGGTGTGGGAGGAGAGGCCCAGGGTGTCCAAGGCCTGCCGAGCGTAGTCTTCGGGGCGGGGCACCAGCAGCCCGGGGCGCATGTTGTAGGTCAAGTTTGTGGAGACGAACAGGGGGCTCACCGTCTGGTGGAGAAGGGGGTAAAGGAAAGAATTCCTCCCCACTGCGCCCCCAGGCCTTCTCCGAACCCCCCTGCTCAGTGCCACTTGCGCTTTCCTTGGGTTTGGGGTCTTCCCAGCCAGGTCTCCCAGCGCCCGCCTGCCTCCCCACCCCCCCCAGGCTCCACCCCTCAAGGAGACCTGTTTCTCCCCAGCACTGCGCAGCTGAAACCCTCCGGTGTCCCTGGTCGTCCCTGGGACCCCACCTACTGACGACCCTGACACCACCCCCAGGAGCCTCCACTGTCCCTAAGCTCCCTACATCCCATGATAGTGGCTCCCCACCCCCCCCCCCCCCGCTTCTGGGTCCACCCCCCCCCCCCAGCCAGTTCCCTTAGGGTCCCGCCCCTGCTGTCAGCGGCTGTCAGCACCTGCACGGTGATCCCCCGAGAGAGGTACTCAGCTCGCACTGCCCCTGAGAAGCTGCGCACAAAGGCCTGTGGAGGAAGGAGAGGGAGAGTCCGGGGACCTTCTCTGTGCAGCGTCCCGCCCCCGCTCCACCGCTCCCTCCCCAGCCTCCATCCAGCCCTCCCTTGCTCCCCACCCCCGTGCCTAGAACACTCCGGGGCTCCAACCGGCTTTGCACCCGAATGCCTGGGTTTGCTGGACCCGCGCCCCTGCTCCCGGGCACCGGGTGTCAGCAAGTTTCAGGCGGTTCTTTTGCCTCCCAGCCAACGTTTCTTTTTTTTTTTAAAAAAATAAATTCTGGTTTCCCCATTGTGCAGGGTGGGAGTGACTTAGGAATGGCCCCAGACCCAGGTGGCACATGGCTCCTTCTTGGGCGTTTCCCGCCATGAGCTGCGATGCCAGAGGAAAGTGCGGATGGCGGGACCTCGGGCACCGCGGCCCAGCCCGGGCCTTGGGTCTGTGGGGTCTGGGTGGGTACCTTGCTGGCTCCGTAGGCGGCAAAGAAGGGTCTGGGGCCGTTTTCAGCCTCGGAGGAGATGTTGATGACGACGCCCCTGCCCCTGCAGGAGGAAGCGCGTGGGTGGGAGGAGAGGGTCCTGGTGTCGCCCCCACCAAATCTGAGATGCTCAGAGGGACAGGGATGAGCTGGAAACCTGGGTGGGGCAGCTGGGGAATGGAAAGGCCTGGAGGTGGACGGGGGTGGGTGCAGGGCCCAGCCAGGAGAGAGGGAGGCTGTGCTCACCTGGTGACCATCTGGGGCAGGATGATGCGGGTCATCTGGAGAGAAGCGTAGTGAGCGGGGGTCGTTCCTTTCCCATCCTCTTACCTGCTCCCAGGGACCCCCACCCCCGGCTTTCCCTCAGGGCACATCCCCGGACACCCCCTCCGTGCCAGGCCCAGTGCAGGGGCTGGGGGTGGGGCCGGGACCACCCACGTACTCGGAGCTCCGCGGGCCCCAGGCGCTGCCCCCCTCCCCCCAGCCCTGCCTCACCTGGACCACCGACAGCACGTTGCAGTTCACAATATCCGACAGGCCCTGGGAAGGGAAAAGCAGCCTGTCACCCCCACCTCCCCATCCTGCTACAACTCCCATGCTCTTTTATTACCTAGATTCCGTTTTTGTAATGGTCAGACAGCTGTAACATAAAAATGGCCATTTCAGTAATTTTTGAGGTTGCTATTGGATGGCATTAAAGAGTGACAATGTGCTGATAGCACCTCTATCCAAGTGGGAACATTTTCATCATCCTGCACAGAAACTCTGTATCCATAAAGCATTAATACCCTATTCTCTCTTCCCCCCAGCTCCTGGTAACCTCTAGCCTACTTTCTGACTCTATGAATTTGCTCATGCCAAGTATTTCATATATGGGAAAGTCATACAATATTCGTCTTTTTGAGTCTGGCTTATTTCCCTCAGCATGTTTCAAGGTTCATCCACCTTGAGGCATGTCTCAGATCTTCCTTTTTAGGGCTGAATAATATTCCATTGCACAGGTAGAGCACATTTTGTTTGTACATTTATCTGTTGATTGGACATTTGGGCTGTCTCCCCGTTCTATTGGGAGTGCTGCTGCCCTGAGCACGGGTGTACAAGTAGCCCCTGCTTTCCATACCTAGGAGGGGACTGGCTGGGTGATATGGTAATTTCTGAGGAACCTTCAAGGTTTTCCACAGCAGCTATACCATTTTACATTCCAGTAGTGATTCACCATTTCTCCATATCCTCACCAATACTTATTAACCTTTGTTTTTCAGTAGCCCTCTAGTGGGTGTGAAGTGGTTCTATATGCATTCCCCCAATAACTGATGATGTTGAGCATCTTTTCATTTGCTTATTGGCCATGTGTTTATCTTCATCAGAAAAATGTCAGTTTGAGTCCTTTGTCCATTTTCAAATTGGATATTTGACTTTTGGTCCCAGTACTTTTTCACATGGAACATATTTTAAGAAGTAGCGCCACACCAGAATTTCAATGCACACACAATTCTACCCAGAAACCTGCTTCTAGGAGCGTGTTCCTCTGTGATAAACACGCATGTGGAAAATGAATATGTCTAGAGGTGTTTATTGCAACACCTAGTCATAGTCACAAGTAAGTGGCAGCACCCTGACTACCAGTCAGTAGGGGGTAGTTGAATGAAGTGTGGCGGGTGCGTGGGTTGCAGTGCAACAAGTAAAAGGAAGGGATCAGCTATTTTTATCTGTGGGGAATGATCCCCAAGATATAGTGCCACTTCTTCCCTTGACATTCAGGGCACTGTCTCTCGAAGGGGGTGCTTAGACAGCTTGTTGAGCCCTGCCAATGGCAAGTGAAGATTGAGGGTGCCCAAGGCCACGTACAGTTCTGCTGACTTCACATCTGACCAACTTAACAGAGCCCCAGGTAAGATGCAGTGGGACAGGTGTGTTCATTCCTTAACACTAGAGCCACTCTGTCCTAAACTGCCACTCTGAGCCTGGCTCCACTGGGACTAATTGCCTAATTATAGGACTTGACCATAAAGCCAAAACTAAAATCTTCACCCCTGTGTAGGCTCAAGGATATTCTAGTGTCCCATCAATTTCTCATTGTCCCTGAATGCCCCACCTCCTTCTAGGGAGATCTTTTTCACTCCCTGGGGGCCACCTTAAGACTAGTCAACCCAACTAGTGGTTTACCCCCTCGCTTGTCCCAAGACTCTTATTTCCTTAAGCAAATAAACCTATCTGTATAAAATAAAGACATCCCAAGGCTAGCCAAAGAATAACCCCTAACAGCATTCAGATTTTCAGTTCTAAATCTTAAAAACACATTTTTGTATCCCTCTTCACCCTAACTCTCAATACCTATTTGCTGCTGAATGGCAAGAGCTTAAGAATAGGGTTCCCACACAGGTTTCAAAATAATCCCTTTATCTTTAAGAATGCCTTAGCAGCAAGACTTGCCGACCTCCAGCTACCTCAAAGAATTCACTTTGTAAACATATTCCTAATATAAAAGTTAAGTTTGTTATAATCATTACTAACTGAATGTATATGGATGTGAAAAGTTGCAGAAAGGTTTAAGAAACTGAATTTTGTAGTCATTACTGACTACAAATTCCAAATGTACTTGGAAAGTTGCTTCAATGCTACTCTCAGTTAAACTCTTTTAATGAAAGGTTATAAAAAGTTTTTCTTAACCATCTGAGTACTTTATCTAAAAAACAGATTAATAGTATCCTTTCTTAATGTTTGGTGTTAACTTTATCATCCTTTATTTCAAAAAACCAGTTTTCTCACTCTTAAAAGAAAACTTAGAAAAGATCTGTTCTCTCACTTTGTAAAAGTAAAGTGCTAAAATAGTTCAACATATTACATTAAAAATGTTTAAGAATAATACAATAATTAAAAGATTTTCTGTCCTTCTGTTAACTAAATTTGTGTGGGTACAATGCTATTCATATATTTTTAAATTATTTTAAAATCGTAAAAAAAAAAGATATATTGCTACTTGAAAGAGGCAAAGTGGGGAATAGTGAGCTGCCATCTGGATGAAAAAAATACATTTATGCCCTTCCATATATATACATATATATATATACTGAGTGCTGATTTGAAAGGATTTATGTACCCTAGAAAAGTCATGTTTTAATCCTAATCAATCTCGTGAGAGCAATGGTTTCTTCTAACCCATATTTAGTACTATAGGTTGGAAAGTAGATTAGGTTATCTCCACAGAGATGTTACGTATCCACTTGTGGATATTAACCTCTCATTGGAGGGAGATGTGACTCCACCCATTCTGAGTGGGTCTTGAATACTTTACTGGAATCCTTTAAAAGAGGAAGCATTTTGGAAAAGGCTGGCGATTCTGAGAGAGCAGAGAACAACATAGCCATGAGAAGTAGAGAGTCCACTAGCCAGTGACCTTTAGAGATGAAGAAGGAAACTGCTTCTCGGGGAGCTTCATGAAGTGAGAGGCCTGGAGAGAAAGCTAGCAGATATCGCTACGTTCGCCACGTGCCTTCCCATTTGAGAGAGAAACGCTGAACTCATCTGCTTTTCTTGACTGAAGGCAGCCTCTTGACGGATGGTGTCTTGGTTTGGACATTTTTATAGAGTTGCTTTAATTGGGATATTTTCTTGGTCTTAGAACTGTAAACCTGCAACTTATTAAATTCGTCTTTTTAAATGCCGTTCAGTTTCTGGTATATTGCATTGGTAGCTAGCAAACTAGTACACTGAGAGATAGAAGACACACCCATCTGAAATTGCAGATCACTCTTGGGGAGCAGGATTAGAGAAAGAGGGGACATTTTCACCTATTTCATAAACTTCTCCTTCTGGATTTTTCTGCTGTATCTGTAAACATTCTCTGAAAGTTTAACCTATACAAACTATCGCAATTTCCTTTAGATGAAAACAACCCTAGTGTCCATCAACAGATGAACGGATAAATAAAATGTGGCACATACATAGGATGGAATATTATTCATCAGTAAGAAGGAATGAAGTCCTGAAGCACATGACAACATGGATGAATCTTGAGGATATTATGTTAAGGGAAATAAGTTAGACATAAAAGGACAAATGTATGATCTCACTGAAATAAAACAATCATAATATGTAAACTCATAGACATAAAATATAGAATATCAGTT
This sequence comes from Tamandua tetradactyla, assembly GCF_023851605.1. Classification (NCBI taxonomy): domain Eukaryota; kingdom Metazoa; phylum Chordata; class Mammalia; order Pilosa; family Myrmecophagidae; genus Tamandua; species Tamandua tetradactyla. The sequence goes on from NC_135342.1 coordinate 15,776,001, forward strand.
ACCAGGCTACAGAATGAGGCTAAAGAATGAGGAGCAGTTGCTTAATATATACAGAATGTTTAACTAGGGTGAAGTTAAACTTTTGGAAATGGACAGAAGTTATGGTGGCACATTATTGTGAATAGTTAACAGTGCTGAATGGAGTGTGAGTGTGGTGGAAAAGGGACGTTTAGAGTCATGTATATCACCAAAAGGAAAGTTCGAGGTTAAAACATGGGAATATATAACAGTGAATCTTGTAGTGGACAATGTCTGTGATTAGCTGTACAAATATAAAAATGTTCTTTCATGAATTAGAGCAAACGTACGATGCTGTTACAAAGAGTTAATAATAAAGGGCTATATGGGGAAAATGTACTTATTGCAAACTATGGACTATAGTTAACAGTAATATCTTAATATTCTTTCATCAACATTAACAAACGTACCACAGCAATACTATGGGTAAATAATAAATGGGGATAAGGGGTATGGAAGGATTTGGGTTTTCTTTTTATTTCTTTTCTGGAGTAATGAAAATGTTCTAAATTTGATTATTGGGATGTATGTGCAACTATGTGATGATACTGTGAGCCAGTGAGTTTATATGTCAGATGATTGTATATCTTCATAAAATTGCATTTAAAGAAAATTATATGATAATACTTTTAAGATGTTGCCCCTATTGCAAGCTGTGGAGAATCACTGATCTGTGAGTGGTTCTCAAGGAATTTTAGGAGAGTAATATTATCAAAATGGCAGGCTTGGAGCTCATGCCTTACAACTGCTCTCAAATGCCTGACATTTAAAAATAAATTGACAAAACACAGAGGATGAAAAAAGGTATAACATACACAAATTCCAAAGAGCGTAAATTTTTAGGGTACAGAGTGAACACAAATGTTGAACCTCCACTCGTATGAGAACTAAAATAGTGACAGTCTCCCAGATCAAATAAATACACTCATCACCCTTTGCCTCCTCCCCAGAGTTCACCACTGTCCTGACTTCTGCCTCCTCTAGAATAGTTTTATCTGGTTTTGAAACTCATACATGTGGAATTATACAACGTGTGCTCTCTCATCTCTGCCTTCTGTTGCCTAATGTGTTTGTGAGATCCACCCATGTTTTGTAGAGCAGAAGTCCATTCATGTTCAATGTTAGAATATCCCATTGTAATATAACTACAGCAGGTGCTTTTATGTTAAAAAAATATATATTTTGGGCTTACATTTTGGAGTTGAAGTAGCACTAAGTACAGAGAAACCCAAGCAGATGAAAAATCAAGACAATTACTAACTACAAGGAGAATAAAACATTGTTCAATAAAGGGAAAGTATCAAATCTCAGCCCACGATATGGCTCAGCTGTGGACAGTGTTTTCATATTCCCGGTAATGTGACTTTGTATCTGCATCTATGAAATACGCTGGGGGATGTGAGCCTGGAGGGTGTGGGCTTGTGGGGGGAGCAGAGGTGTATGTCAAAGAGAAATGGTCGCTAGACAATGGCTAAAACTGAAAAAAATCAAGATGTACCCTACGAACATATTATTTAAAGGCATGAGGTTATATTTGTTTAAAAGTTGACAGTGGTAGTCTCTAGGGCAGTGGTTCTCAAACAGGGGTGACTTTGGCCCCCCAGGGACAATTGTCAATGTCTGGAGACATTTATGGTTGCCACAGCTGTAGAGGGGGGTGCTGTTGGAATCGAGTGGGCAGAGGGCAGGGGCGCTGCCCACCATTCTGCAATGCACAGGATGGCCCCCCCATAAGAAGTTATCCAGCCCAGTTGTCAGTAGTACTGACATTTGAGGATATGCTCAAGGGAATGGAAAATGGGATGGGGACATATGATTTTCTTTAAAAAGCTCTGTAGAACTATTTGACTCTGTATATCCAACTCAGATAAAAATGAAAACTAAAGGAAATAGTGTTGAATTTAACAAAAGAGATTGGCAGCTGAAACTGAAGTATGAGTGGCCACATCCCATCAGAAATGTGAGCATGTGTGTGGAGGTGATTAAGAAAAGAGAAACTGTGGGTTCATGTGGGGGTCCAAAAAGAAACTTACAAATCCAGAGCCTGGGAAGGCAGGCCCTGGTTTTCCCAAGTTAACCCCTGGGAGTGATCAGCAGGGAATACAAAGGGCAGAACCAGACCCAGCCTGGACACTATATGGGCTGGGCACTGCAGAAGAGCGAGAGCCCCACCAAAGGTGCCTCCTTTACCTGAAGGCAGCGCAGACTTATAGCTTTCAAAACAACATCCCACATGATGTCCAGGGCTGTGGGTCTCCCTAGTGACATGGGACATGACTCCCAGGGATAGCCTGGCCCTGGCACCATGTGATCGACAATGCCTTCCTGACCAAAAGTAGCAAAGTAAGGTATCAGTGGCTAAGAGAGTTCAGAAAAGAGTCGAGAAGTTATCCTGCAGGCTACTCTTATGCAAGCTTCAGCTAGATGATGCTAACTGCCATAGTTTGCCCAATCCCAAACCACATCATTCCTATCAACTCTAAGGAACATCCAGGGCTCTACCTGAAATCCTATGAAGGTTCACACGATAAATTTACTTTTCAGAAACCTAAAACCTTCAGATGGTTCTTAGATAGCTAAGTCCTGAAACCCAGAGGGGTTAGTATCACCAAGAACATCAACCATTTCCATCCCCTATTGCTGGCACACCTTTTCACCATGAAGAAAGTTAGAATGGGCAAAAACCCAATATTCCTAAAGACTGGGACAAAGATCCAAAGAGAAGTAGGGGTTATAACAGGGAAGTTGGGATTTAACAAATGAGTATGACTGCTGAATCACTGTACTGGTATTTCCTTTTAGTCGCCTGTGTCCTGGAGCAACTAGAAGGAAAAACCTAAAATTGTGGAACTGCAACCCATCCTAAACTTTGAAATCTGTTCAATAACTACTTGTTAAAATGTACTTTGAAATTCATTCCTTTTTTGAATATATGTTATATTTCACAATAAAAAAAGTAAAAAAATAAACAAACAAACCAATTTTCCAGCAGAAGGTGGAGGAGTACTTCGTTCAAAGGTGGGTGCTATGCTGGATCCCACAGAGCACAGTAGGGTCTGGGGATGCTGCACTGAGCCAGCTCCTACCCGGGCCCCCCACTCACCTTGGCGAGGTTCTCGGTGTCCAGCAGTTTCCTCAGCCCTTTGTTATGGTACTGCATGCCCACGTTGTTCACTGAGCGAGAGGGGACGGATGGTTTTGTCAGTCCAGCAGTCCCAGGGACCCCAGGAGGGACAGGGGGAGGGCAACCAAGGGGGCTTGGGGCAGGGTGAGCAGGGGCCATTGAGCTTACCCAGGACTCCAACCTCCAGGTCTCTCAGGCCTGCCTCGATGGCCTCGTAGATCTCCAAGCCCCCCGTGAAGTCGGCCTGGATGACTCGTGTGGTCCTTCCATGAAGACGCTCTGGGAGGTGGGGTGGGGGGTAAGGAAACCCAGGCTCCCACTGGGGGCCAGTCCCAGCCCTGCCCCAGCCCCTGCCCCGGTTCCTTTCCAGCCCTGGCCAACCCCCAGTCCAGCCTCTGCAGCCACCCCTGATCCCCTGGCCCTCAGACCAACCCTAGTCCCAGCCACTGCCCTTGCCTAGAGACCAGCCCTAACTCATGCTGCATCCCCTGTCCCAGCCCCAGCCTCTGTCCCCACCCTGTGCAGCCCCAGCTCCTGCCCCCACCACTGTGCCCTGGACTCACCTATCTCTTTTGCTTCTTGCTCCAGCTTGCTCAGGTTTCGACTGATGAGGACGACGTTAAGACCTCTCCGGGCGAGCTATAGGGATTCATTCATGCATTCATGGGTTCACTCATTCAACAGATATTTGCCGCACACAGACTGTGTGTTGCACAGTGCCATGGATATGGAAGTGAGCAAAAGAGGTAATGGAATCTGCCCAGGTAGAGCACGTGTTCTGGAGAAAGAGTACACCAGGGAGAGGGAAGGGCCAGTGCAAAGGACCTGCTGGCACCTCAGAGGGCAGTGTGGAGGTCAAGGGCACTGGTGAAATGCAGGAGGTCTCTGAGCTCAGAGGACCTGACCAGAGCACAGGCTGCGGATGCCCCAGGAAAGGCTTCAGCTGTTATTCTCTGTGATGTAAGGACCCATTTGTTCAACACTCATTCCTTCATTCATATATTCATTCAAAATGTGTTTGCCGAGCACCTCCTGCTCTTTGCTGGGTGATGCTGGGGACAGAGGGTGACCATGAAGACCCACTCCAGCCCCTTCCCTCCCCCAGGTCCCTACCCCAGCTTCCTGCCTGCACCCTGGTCCCAGTCTTACCCCTTCTCATCTGTTCTCCACTCAGCAGCCAGAAGGGTCTTTCCAAAGCACAAACCTGCCCCTGCCTCTCTGCTGCTTAGGACCTGCCTTGGCTTCGCAGGACCCTCGGGACAAAGCCACACTCTTCACCCCAGCCCTCAAGGCCCTGCATGGCTAGACCCCCGCCTGGGTCTCCTTCCAATGCTCCTCTAAGCAATTCCAGGCATGGCAGTTTATTGAGCCCCTAGAATCACCCCTGGGATTCCTCTGCCTCTGGGCCTTTGCACATGTCCCCTCTTCTACTTCGAATGCCCTTCCATTGACACAGAGGAGCAATCAAATATTTGTGGAATGAATGACATTAACTGGGGAATGCTCAGCATAGGGGTGGGTGTGTGTCTGTCTTCTCAAACCGCATGTCCGAGGGTGATGTGTTCTGTGAGAATTAGCATCCTTTGACTTTGTGGGGTTGCACCCAAACTTCTCAATGACCCCATGCACCTGAGGAGCTGATGCTCTGTGTGTGTGTGTGATCACTCATGCACTCCCAGGTCATTCCTCCCTTCGATAAACTGTTCCCCGCATCTGCACACGCCTGGCACCGCCACAGCCCCGCCTTCCTGAGGCTCACAGTCCAGTGGATGTGACACACAGTGACAACCCAGAATATCAGCAGCTGGAAGGATATTTCCACACTTGCTCACCAAAGCCATTTGATCCACTTAGTACTTTATTTTTGTTTCCTGCTTACACGGGCCTCCCCTCTAGAACATAAGCTCCCTCTGGGCACGGCCCTTTAAGTTTTTAAAAATCTGTTTTGTCTACTTCTGCATCCCCAGCACCTAAACTTGTGCCTGACACATAGCAGGTGGTCAGGAAATAGGATTTGAATGAATGAATCAGGACTATGATGGGAGAAGGAGAGGAGCTGGTGAGGGGCTCTATAAATACCTGTTCAGGGGTAGGGTAACAGAGGGAAGGCTTCCTGGAGGAGGGGACCAGACAGATGGCATGATTTCCAGTTCAGTGTGGGCAACAGATAGGCGAGCAGATCTGAGAAGCTGCTACCCTCCCCCCACCACCTTCCCCACCCTCTTGGCTCCATGGCCCAGCTCACCTCGTGCGCGTAACCCCTGCCAATGCCGGAAGTGGCTCCTGTCACCACTGGAGAGGAGCAAAGGAGGCACGGGGAGTCAGGGGCACGTCTCCAGCCTGGGGAGCACTAGGCCCCAGCGCACCCTCAGCTGGTTCCAGATCCTTCCCCCCCGCCGATCTCCTCCTCCCCTCCCCCCGGCCCTTCTCTCACCCTCTCTGGGATGAGCTCGCCGGGACCCCCCGTTCGCCATTGTCCTCACCCCTCATCCGCCCGCGCCTCTGACGCCCGCTCGCCTGTGCCGGCACAGGGACTTCCCGGCTCCTTCGCCCCCGCCCCTGTCACCCCGTCCTTGACCTTCTTGCTTCCTGGGGTCCCCCGACCCGCTCGTGCGCGGCCCTCTCACCTGCCCAGGCTCCTTGCGACCGGAGCCACTGGGCGCCCGGGCGCACCTGGGGCAGCAGGAAGACATAGACGGCGCGGCCCAGCCCCCAGAGCCCCCAGAGCAGCAGCCACGCGGCGGTGACGGCCCCCAGCGCGCTCAGCGCGGACCACCCGGATTCCATCGCAGCCGGAGCCAGCCGCACCCAGCGCCCCGACCAGGAGGCACCTCGGGAGCCTGTATTTGCGCGCTCCGCCGGCCCGCAGCCCTGAGCCGGGTGAGATCCGCGGGTTGAGCTGCGGCCCCGCCCCCAGGCGCCCGGCCTTATTCTAACTCGCCAGCCCCGCCCACCTGGGCCACGGGGCAAGGTTCACCTCCGCGCGCTCCCCAGGGCTAGGGCTGGGCAAAGGTCCGCGCAGGTGCCCTTGATTTGGGTCGTTGAACTCGGGCATCTGTTGGTCGCCGCCCGGGTTTGCTTCTTTCCGGCGGGAGGGCGATGTGTCCCCACTGGATAGCCCAGGAACCCCGACCTCTGTGCTCTCAGCGACTAACGTTTAGGGCCCTTTCTGTCTTGATGTTTCATCTGCTTGTTCCCAGTTATTGAGAGAAATGTATTAAAATCTTTCTCTTTATCATCTGTTTCTGCCAACTTTGTGCTTTGTGTATTTTCATAGAGTCCATCCAAAATATACAACCAATGGCTCACAATATCATCACATAGTTGTGTATTCATCACCATGATCATTTTTTAGAACATTTGCATCACTCCAGAAAAAGAAATAAAAATAAAAAGAAAAATTCATACATACCTTTCCCCTTACCCCTCCATCTCATTGACCACTAGTATTTCCAACTACTCAATTTATTTTAATCTTTGACTCTCCTATTATTTGTTTATTTTTATCCATATTTTTTACTTACTTGTCCATACCTTAGAGAGAAAGAGCATCAGACACAAGGTTTTCACAATCACAGAGACGCACTTAAAGCTATATCATTATACAATCATCTTCAAGAAACATGGCTACTGGAACACAGCTCTACAGTTTCAGGTACTTCCCTCTAGATACTCCAATACACCATAAACTAAAAAGAGATATGAATAACCTCCAGGATAACCTCTCGACTCTGTTTGAAATCTCTCAGCCACCAAAACTTTATTTTGTCTCATTTCTCTTTTCCCCCTTTTGGTAAAGAAGATTTTCTCAATCCTGTAATGCTGGGTCTTGGCTCACCCCAAGATTACTGTCCCATGTTGCCAGGGAGATTTATACCCCTGGGAGTCACGTCCCACGCAGTGGGGGGAGGGGCAGTGAGTTTACTTGCCAAATTGGTTTAGAGAGGCCACATCTGAGCAACAAAAGAGGTTCTCTGGGGGTATTCTTAGGCCTAATTTTAAGTAGGCTTACCCTATCCTTTAAGTTTCATAGGGGCAAACCCCGAAACTGAGGGCTCAACCAATTGATTTGGTTGTCCCCACTGCTTGTGAGAATACCAGAATTTCTCCAAATGGGGAATTTGAATATTTCCCCCTTTCTCGCCATTCTCCCAAAGGGGGCTATGCAAATACTTCTTTATTCACTGCTTAAATCACTCTGGGATTTGTCTGGCATCATACTAACCTGGACAAACCAACAAAATTTCATGCTCTATTCAAAATTCCACGTACTTAAGGTGTTGGACTAAACTGACCACACTAACTAAAATATAAATTTTGCACCAAATAAACATTTCCCCTTTTTGTCTCACGCAGAAGTTGAAGTTTTAAAACATGGACAATATCATTGTTTACCCATTATTATGATCTACCTGAGTCCTGTCCAGATCAGCTTCATTCATATCTCTACTCGATGTCTGATCATTTTTAAACTTTTTAAATAGCTCCTGTATGGAGTAATGCTAATTTTCATAGTTTCAGAGCACTAACTGAGTCTCAGGTGTCACATAAATACCCAAAGTGTCTGGAAAAGCCCATGTTATATAAAAACAACTCAGTATCTCAGAATTTAGAATTAACAGTTACACCTTCTGAATACATGTGACTGCTGAAAGAACTTACAATCTAGGACCTTTTACAATAAGTGCCAACCTGATAACCCTTTTCAACTTTAGTTCACCAAATTTTTATATTAGAGATAGCCCATATGATTGAAACATGATAATATTTGTCTTTTTGTTCCTGACATTTCATTACTTATACAGTTCTTAAGGGTCATTCACCTAGTTATATGTTTCACAAGTTCATTTCTTTTTGCAGTTGCTCAGTAGTCCATTGTATGTATACACCATAGCTCCCCCTTCCATTCCTCAGTCATTGTACCCTTAGGCCACCTCCATTCATCGTGGATCTGGAACACTGCCGCCATAAACACCAGTGGGCGAATGTCCATTCATGTCTCCACACTAAGTTCCTCCAGGTATATACTGAGCAACGGGGGTTTCAGGATCATATGGCAAACCCACCTCTAGCCTCCTGTGGAACCACCACACTGCCCTCCAAGAGGCTGCACCTCTAACTTCCCTACTGACAGTGAATAGGTACATCTCTTCCTCCGCATTTTCTCTAGCACTTGTTTCTCTCTGTTCATTTAAAAATAGTTTTATTCACACATCATACAATCCAATCTAAGTGTATAGACATGCCTTTGCCACCATACTCTGTCTGAAGACATTTCCTTTTCTTCTACAAAGAATCCACACTCCTTTTCTAATCCCTGGCCTGCTGACATTTAGTTTTGGCATAACGCCTTTGTTACATTCAGTGAAAGCATATTACAATGTTACTATTGCATATAGAACCTAACTTACATTGATAGTACTTTATTTAAAAATGTCTATGGTTAAGCTAAGTAAGATATCTATTTTTGGTGGTTCTGAGTGTATTGTTTGTTCTCTTAAATTAAAAAAAATTAACAACAGCAGCAACAACTAAAAAGAAGCAAGAGAACACCTGCTGGGAACGAATCAAGATGCAGAACACAGAGGAATAATCATCTGCTTTAAAAAAATAATTAAAAATGCTGTTGAAGAAGATCATTTCTCTCAATTTTTTTCTAGGTGTAAAATTTTAAAATTCAATGCAGAATTCTGTAATCATGGAATCATTCATGGTAAATGTTTGAAAAAAGCTCTTGCATCGTCTGTGATGTATTAATCGCTGTATTAGCTAGCGTTCTCTAGAAAAACAAAATCAGCAAGAGATAGCTGTAGATATAAAATTCATAAAAGTGTTTCATTAACTGTGGGGATGTAGAGTCCAAGGTCTGTAGGGCAGGCCATAAACTGGTATCTCCGATGAAGTTCCTTGATGAACTCTCAGGAGAGGCTGGCTGGACAACCAGGGAATGGAACAGTCCAAAGTCCACAGGGCAGGCTGTGAAGCTAGCACTCTGATGAATGGTCTGGATGAACTCAACTAGGAGAGGCCCACTGGCTGAAGCAGTGCTTCTATGATTTCTTTATGAACAGGATATCAAACGTTTACCTGATTGTGATTTCCAAATATTTTTTCCCCATTGAGTTGGCTGCCTCTTCATCTTTTTGACAAAGTATTTTGAGGTGCAAAAGCATTTGATTTTGAGGGGGTTCCCATTTATCTATATTTTCTTTTGTTGCTTGTGTTTAGGTATAAAGTTTAGGAAGCTACCTCCCATAACTAGGTCTTAAAGATGTTTCCCTACATTTTTTTTTTTTGGAGCTTTATGGTACTGGTTCTTAAATTTACATGTTTGGTCCACTTTGAGTTAATTTTTGTATAAGGTGTAAGGTAAGTGTCCCCATTCATTATTTTGGCTATTGATATCCAGTTCTCTCATGTCCATTTATTGTAAAAACTATTTTGCTCCCATTCAGTGGATTTGGGGGCCTTGTTGAAGATCAGTTGACCTTAGGGTTGGGGTCTATTTTTATGCTCTTGATTAAATTCCATTGGTCCGTACTTATATCTTTGTACCAGTACCATGCTGTTTTAACCACTATCTTTATAATAAATTTTAAAATCAGAAAGTTGTTACTCCCACTTCATTCTTCTAAGTTTCTTCCTAGATAATTGATTCTTTTAGTTGCCATTTTTAATGACATTTTTTTCCTTAATTGTCTCCTCAGTTATATCATTGCTTGTATGTAGAAACATTATTGATTTTTATACATTGATTTTATATTCCACCACCTTACTGAATTTGTTTATTAGCTCAAGTAACTTTGCTGTAGACTTCTCAGGATTTTACAAAAGTATCAGGTCATCTGCAAACAATGAAAGTCCTTTTATTAGCTAGGGTTCTCTAGAGGAACAGAATCAGCAGGAAATATCCATAGATATAAAATTTATAAAAGTATCTTACATGACATGGGAATGTAGAGTCCAAGGTCTGTAGGCAGGCTGCAAGCTGGTAACTCTGATGAAGGTCTGCAATGAACTCCACAGGGGAGGCTCATTGGCTGAAGCAGGAAGAAGAACTGTCTGTTCTGAATCCTCCTTAAAAGCCTTCCAGGGATTAGATTAAGCATCACTCATCACAGAAGATACTACCCTTAGCTGATTATAAATGCAATCAGCTGTGGATGCAGCTGATGTAATAATGATTTAAGTCCTCATAGCAAAAGATAGGCCAACGCTTGCCTGACCAGACAAATGGGCACCACCACCTGGCCAAGTTGACACATGAACCTGACCAGGAGAGTCCACCCCTTGTCAACTCGGCAGCTATACACATCACCTTGAACTATACTTAATCTCCAAATAGAAAACAATGCAAGGCACATTTTTTTCCTCACCAAACAATGCTCAACTGTCCCATGTATAGCCAGAAATGCATTAAATCTCCCCAGAATAAGGTGCAAGTCCTTGGGTAATATTCATTCTTAAACTTGATAACTTACAACTTAAATCCTATACCAAGGACAAAACAGCATTCCAGTAATTGTTTTTGTAACTGATCACATGGTCATAGTTCATACTTATCACTACCTTCTTCCACCACCCATTCCATGTTCCCTTTACCCTCAGCAAGCACTTCAGTTAGCCATGATTCTTTGCCAGGTGGGATGATCCAGACCTCCATTCTTGAAGTTTCAGAGCCATTGGCATTCCTGCCTGGATTGGGTTGTTGCAGTTTTCCATTGATTTTAATCACAGGCATGGTAATACTAAAAGATGCCCTAGAGGATCTCCTATATTCCAGGAAACCCCCCTTTTTTTCCCTCTCACCTCCATTGTGTAGTTGTAGTTCTATTTCTCTCTGATATTCAGGGTCAATCACCCAAGCCAGTAAAGTAATTCCCTCCTTGGCTTGTTAATCCAGGGGCATGAGTAGTCCAAAATGACTAAGTGGCAGTCTTAGATTCCAGTTCCATGGAATCATTGTTGTTTCTCCTGGTGGAAGCACCCCCTCTTCTGGAATTAAATCATGTAGACACAGCAGAGCTCAAGTCACTGGAAGAGGAAGCAACCATTTTCCTAGTGGATCACCAGGAATAATAGTGAGTGGTGCCACTCCCATTTCCACCCCTTGGTTCCTGGACCCATGGATCCTGGCTATGAGAGAAACAGCACCATACAGTGGACACTGATTCAGAGCATACACAACCTCCTGGAGAACATCACCCCAGCCTTGCAAAGTATTGCAGCTAGTTGGCACTGTATTTGAGTTTTCAAAAGGCCATTCCAAAGTTCTGTCAATCCAGCTGCATCTGGATGATGGGGAAAATGATAAGACAAGAGAATTCCATGAGCATGTCCCCATTCCCACACTTTATTTGCTGTGAAGTGTGTTTCTTGATCAGAAGCAATGCTGTGTGGAGTACCATGATGGTGAATAAGGCATTTTGTTAGTCCATGGATGGTAGTTTTGTCAGAAGGGAAAAGCAAACTCATATCCAGAGTATGTGTCTATTCCAGTTAGAACAACTTCCTTGAAGCCAGTGGTCCAATGCAATCAACCTGCCACCATGTAACTGGCTGGTCACCGCAGGGAATGGTGCCATATCAGGGGCTGAATGTGGGTCTCTGCTGCTGGCGGATCGGGCACTAGCAGTGGTTATAGTCTGGTCAGCCTTGGTGAGAGGCTGATGGAATCCACAGACTGGGTCATCTTATCCACTTGATTATTAAAATCTTCCTCAGCTGAAATCATCTTCTTGTGCACATTCACATGGCTCACAAATGTCTTCATGTTTTTAGCCCACTCAGAAAGGTCCATCCACATACTTCTTCCCCAGACCTCTTTTTCACCAATTTTCCAATTATGGTCTTTCTAAGTCCCTGACCATCCAGCCAAACCATTAGCAACAACCCATGAGTCAGTATACAAAATGCACCTCTGGCCAGATCTCCTCCCAAGCAAGATGAATAAGTGGATGCGCTGCACAAAGTTCTGCCCACTGGGAGGATTTCCCCTTACCACTGTCCTTCAGGAACACCCCAGAAACAGATCATAGTGCTGTAGCTGTCCACTTTCGGGTGGTACCTGCATATCATTCAGAACCATCTGTAAACCAGGACCAAATTCTCTCTTCCTCAGTTAATTCACTGTAAGGTACTCCCCAGGGAGCCATAGCTCTGGTCTGGGAAAGAGAAGGGACCTTGGGCATTTGGGCCACTTCACATATAGCTTACTTGAGCCTTCAGGACCTGCTCTGGCCCTCTCTCATATATAACATTTCCATATTATGATGGAGTGCTGGGGCGCATGCCCAACTTTATGGCTTGATGGGTCAGACAACACCCAGCTCATGATAGGCAACTCAGGTCTCATGGTAGCTTGGTGGCCCATGGTTAAGTGTACAGTCTCTGCTAGGCCCAGTAGCAGGCCAAAAGCTGTTTCTCAAAAGGAGAGTAGTTATCTGCAGCAGACGGTAAGGGTTTGCTCCAAAATCTTAAGGGTCCGCATTGTGATTCTCCTATAGGGGCCTGCCAAAGGCTCTGGACAACATCTCTATTTGCCACTGACACATCCAGCACCACTGTATCTGCATTGGATGTACAGCATCCTGGACCTGTTGCAGAGCCTCCTCTTGCTCAAGTCCCCACTCAAAATTTAGCTGCTCTTCTCGTCATTCAATAAATAGGCTGGAGTAACACACCCAAATGAGGAATATCTTGTCACCCAAATTCAAAGAGACCAACTAGGCATTGTGCCTCCTTTTGGGTCATGGTAGGGGCCAGATGCAGGAACTTATCCTTCCCCTTACTAGGGATATTTTGACATGCTCCACACCACTGGACACTTAGAAATTTCACTGAGGTGGAAGGTCCTGGTATTTTTGTTGGATTTATCACCCATCCTCTGACACGCAAATGCCTTACCAATAAGTGTAGAGTAGTTGCTACTACCTTCTCACTAGGTCCAATCAACATGATATCATCAATATAATGGACCAATGTTATTTCTTGTGGGAGGGAGAAATGATCAAGGTCCCTGCATACAAGATTATGACATAGAGCTGGAGAGTTGCTACACCCCTGAGGTAAGACAGTGAAAGAACATTGCTGACATTGCCAGCTGAAAACAAACTGTTTCTGGTGGTTCTTACTAGGAGCTGTTGAGAAAAGAGCATTTGCCAGATCAATAGCTGCATACCAGGTACCAGGGGATGCATTCATTTACTCCAGCAATGATACCACATCCAGAATAGCAGCTGCAATTGGAGTGACCACCTGGTTGAGTTTAGGATAATCCGCTGTCATCCTCTAATCCACTGTCATCTGTTTTCTTCACAGGCCATAGAGGAGAGCTGAATGGGAATGTGGTGGGAATCACCACCCTTGCATCCTTCAAGTCCTTAAGAATGGCAGTAATCTGCACAATCCCTCCAGGAATTAGTATTGCCAGTGATTTAATATTTTGCTAGGTAGGGGCAATTCTAGTGACTTCTACTTAGCCTTTCCTACGATAATAGCCCTCACTCCAAGAGTTAAAGCGCCAATGTGGGGATTCTGTTAGTTGTTCAGTATGTGTATTCAAATTATGTATTCTGGAACTGGGGAAATAACTGAACCCACTGTGAGGTACACCTGAGTGAAAACTCCATAGATTACCTGACCTCCATAAGTCCCGACTCTGAGTGGTGGACCAGAGTGGTCTTTTGGGTCCCCTGGACTTAATGTCACTTCTGAACCAGTGTTTAATAATACTGAAATATCTGATCATTTCCTTTTACCTAATGCCCAGTTACCCTGGTAAACAGCCTTCGGTCTCCTTGGGGAATGCTTGGAGGAATATTAACATATAAATTTGTGGCAGCGTAATTGGGTCCTCCCCCAAAGGGACCTGGCCTTCTCCTCATTAAAGGGACTCTGGATCTGTAAATTGTCTCAAGTCCCGGAAATTGATTAAGAGACCACGACTCTCTGTTTTTGTAATTCAAGTTAGACTTCTGTTCACTTGACCAAAGTAGAAAACCAATTTTTTGTTTATACAGCTGAAAGAAGAATTTAGTAAGCTGCCCACCTATTGTACTTCTAGGTACCCCATGATCTACTAGCCAATGCCACAAGTCTCTGAGAGTCAGACTATTTTGACTACTGCTTTGAGTCTACTGTCTGTTATCATAGCCATGTCCATCTTGTCTTTGGTGATTAATTGCTGTCACCTGGCTTCTGCCAACTCAGGATCTGATCATTCCCATTGTGTTTAAGGATTCCAGCTCAGTGATAGCAGTTCCCACAGTAATATCTGACCTACAGAGAAAGGCAACTACAGGGCTCTTCAAGGATGATGGCATAGTCTCACAAATATATTTCTCAGAGTTCTGGTAAAAGGTGCATCTTGCAGACATTCCTGGGATGTATCATGAGCAAGCTTTCCATGATAAATCCACTCTAACGTTCCAATCTCTCTAAGCCTTCATCTGCATTATACTAGGGCAGTTCTGGCATTTTAACCTCAGGTAACATCAGCCACTTTTTGATCCATGTTTCAGCCAACCATCCAAACTGTTAATGCCTTTTCTAACCTTCAAGCTATAACATTGAATGCAGAATTTCTGCTTAGTGGATCCATATCAACAATGCAGCCTGATCCAGCTTTATAATCCTTCCACCATTATTCCACACCCTTAAAATCCATTGCCACACATATTCCTCTGATTTCTGTCTATTTAATTAGAAAATTCATGCAGTTCTTTTGGAGTATAAAGTACCTCCTCATGGGTGATACTTTGTACATCACCATTTGGGGCTTGTTGGGACTTTAATCTAGGTATAGGTTTGGAAGAAGTGAGGGGTGGTGAGGGTGGGTCTTGAAAAGAATTAGAAGAATTTTAAAAATTTCCAAGCCATTTCCTTCAGGGCATTCATTTGCAGTTTCATCTGATGAAACATGATTAATCACTCTAGGGCTAATTCCTTCAGGTGGAGGTTGGGTGGCTGGAAGTGGGGTGGTTATGTCCTCAGAGCAGACTCTTATAGGGTTATCTAGAGAGCACTCAGCATGACCTAGGGTTTCAACCTCTCCAGTGACATCATCATCAATCCATATGTTGCCATCCCATTTTCAGGGTCCCAGTCCTTTCCAATCAGTGCATTCACTTAAACGGCTGACATCATGCAACATTGAGATTTCAGTTTACTTTGTAAAGTTGATACTCTAACAATAAGATTCTGAGTCTGATTTTCAGAGATCTCAAGTCTACAGAAAATAAGATTTTCCTTCAGGACACTCACAGAAACTTCTACATCTATCAGATGACCCTTAAGCTTCTCGTTTGAAGTCGTAAGCCCATTCCTTTCATTCATTAATGTATCCGGTGTATGTAACAAAAACCAGCCAACATCTCTATACTTCTTATTTCCACAAAACTCCATAAAGGTGTCAAAAACATTATCCCCTGGAGCCTGACTTTGTACAAGCGAATCATTAGAAGAATCGAATAGTAATATTTTGACTATCTCTTTTGCCAACTCACTCTATGGACTGGCAGTGTCATTCTGATTATGGGAATCAGAATCCTTAGTGCCTTTGACTCCAGTCAGAGTAGAAAAATAATGAGAAAAATCCATTTTAAAAAAGATTCTATTTCCTAAGAACCACTCCCGATACCAAGCTGCATTAGCTGTTTCTCTAGAGAAACAGAATCAGCAAGAAATATCTGTGGATACAAAATTTATAAAAGTGTCTCATGTAACCACGGGAATGTAGAGTCCAAGTCCTGTAGGCAGGCCACATGCTGGTTACTCCAATGAAGTTCCACAATGAATTACTCAGGAGAGGCTCACTGGTTGAGGCAGAAGAGTGACTGACTTTTGAGGAATCCTCCTCAGAAGCCTTCCAGTGATTGCATTAAACATCACTCATTGCAGAAGACACTCCCATTAGCTGATTACAAATGCAATCAGCGATGAATGTAACAGATGTAATCGTGAGTTAAGTCCATGAAATGTCCTTATAGCAATAGACAGGCCAGCACTTGCCCAACCAGACAATTGGGCACCGCCACCTGGCCAAGTTGACACATGAACTTGACCATTACAGTTCTACTTCTTTAATTTTGATGCACTTTATTTCTTGTTCCTGCCTGATTGCTCTAACTTCTAGAACAATGGTCTATAATAGTGGCGACAGAGGGCATCCTTGTCTCATTCCCAGCCTTCAGGGGGCAAGGTTTCAGTCTCTCACCATTGAGTATTATGCTGGTTTTGGGTTTCTCATATATGCCCTTTATGTGAGAAGTTACCTTTGAATCTTACTTTTTGACTTTTTTTTTTTTTTACCGGAAAAGATGTTGAATTTTGTTGAATGCTTTTTCAGCATCAGTTGAGTTGATCATGTGCTTTTCCCCTTTCGATTTGTTAATGTGCTGTACTACATTAATTGAATTTCTTGTGTCGAACCAGCCATGGCATTCCTGGTATAAACCCACATGGTCATGATGTATGATTCTTTTAATGTGTTGCTGGTTATGATTTGCTTATATTTTATTGAGAATTTTTGCACTGATGTTCATTAGGGAAATTGACCTGTAATTTTCCTTTCTAATAGCATCTTTACCCAGTTTTGTTCCTAAAATGATAGCTTCATAAAATGAGTTAGGTCGAGTTCCTTTTTCCTCAAATTTTTGGAAAAGTTTGAGCAGAATTGGTGTTAGTTCTTTATGGAATATTTGATAAAATTGCCCTATAAGGCCATCTGGCCCTGGGCTTTCTTTGAGGAAGATTATTGATGACTGATTGAATATTTTTAATTGTGATTGGTTTGTTGAGATCTTTCATTTCTTCCTGAGTCAGTGTATTTTGTTTGTGTGTATCCAGAAATATGTCCATTTCATTTAAATTGTCTAGTTTGTTGGCATATAGTTGTTCATAGTATACTCTTATGATTTCTTTTATTTTGTCTGGGTCTGTGGTAATGCACATCTTCTCATTTCCGATTTTGTTTATTTGCATCCTCTCTCTTTTTTAATTTGTCACTCTTGCTAGTGGCCCATCAATTTTATTGATTTTCTCAAAGAACCATCTTTTGGTTTGATTGATTCTTTCTATTGTTCTCTTGTTCTCCCATTCATTTATCTCTGCTTTAATCTTTGTTATTTCTCTTCTTCTATTTGCTTTGGGGTTAGTTTGCTGTTCTTTCTCAAGTTCCTCCAGGTGTTCTGTTAAGTCCTCGATTTTTGCACCTTCTTGTTTTTTAATATAGGTATTTAGGGCAATAAATTTCCCTCTTAGCACAGCCTTTGCCATATCCCATAACTTCTGATAAGTTGTATTCTCATTTTCATTCATCTCCACATGGCTACTGATTTCTCAACCTATTTCTTTTTTGCCTCACTGGTTTTTTAAGAGTGTGTTACTTAATCTCCATATATTTGTGAATGTTCTTGTTCTTTGGTGGTTACTGTGATCCAGCTTCATCCCAGTGTGATCAGAGAAAATGCTTTGAATAATTTCAATGTTTTTGAATTTATAAAGACATATTTTGTGCCCCAGCATATGATCTATCCTGGAGAATATTTCATGTGCAGTATAGAAGAATGTATATCCTTGTGCTTTGGGGTGCCATGATCTATATATGTCTGTTAGGTCTAATTCATTTATCAAGTTATTTAACTTCTCTATTTCCTTGATGATCCTCTGTCTGGTTTTTCTATCTATAGAGGAGAGCAGTGTATTGAAGTCTCCTATATTATTGTTGAAACATCTATCACTCCCTTCAGTTTTTGCCAGTGTCTGTCTCATGTACTTTGGAGCTCCTTGAATGGGAGCATAAATATTTATGATTGTTATATCTTCTTGGTGAATTGACCCTCTAATTAGTATGTAATGTCCTTCTTTGTCTCTTATGATGTCTTTACATTTGGTGTCTGTTTTGTCCAATATTAATACAGCTATTCCTGCTTTCTTTTGGTTACAACTTGTGTGGAAAATCTTTTTCCATCCTCTCACTTTCAATCTATTTGTATCCTTGTGTCTGACATGAATCTCTTGTAAGCAGCATATAGCTGGATTATATTTCTTAATCCATTTTGCCGATCTATACATTTTAATTGGTAAGTTTAGTTCGTTAACATTCAAAGTTATTACTAAAAAGGCATTTCTTGATTCCACGATCTTATCATTTTAATTTCATTTGTCAGATCTGTATTTTCTTTTCCCTCTTTCTCTTCATATTCCTTAAATTACCCTTAGTGGTACTCTTCAATTCTGTGTCCTCCTCAAGACCTCCCTCTCCTGTCTATTTTTTTTCAGCTGGCAGAACTACTTTTAATATTTCTTCTAGGGCCAGTCTCTTGTTGACAAATTCTTTCAGGACTTCTTTGTCTATGAAAACTTTAATCTCTCCCTCAATTTTGAAGGACAATTTGGCTGGGTACAGAATTCTTGGCTGGAAGACCTTCTCTTTCAGGATCTTAAATATATCATATAGTGACTTCTCACCTCCAGGGTGTTAGTTGAGTAGTGTGAACTCAGTCTTATTTGGTGTCCCTTGTATGTAGTAGATTGTTCTTCTCTTGCCACTTTCAGGAATTTCCACCTCTCTTCAACATCTGACAGACTGATTAGTATGTGCCTTGGGGAAGGCCTATTTGGATTTATTCTGCTTGGAGTTCATTGGGCTTTCTGACTTGTATAATTATGTCCTTTATGAGGGTTGGGAAATTTTCACCAATTATATCCTTAACTACTCTTCCTACCCCTTTACTGCTCTCTTTTTCTGGGACTCCAATGATTCTTATATTTGTGCGCTTTGTTTTGTCTATCATTTCCCTGAGTTCCAAATCAATTTTTTCTGTTTTGAGTCTTTGAAGTCAATTATCCTGTCCTCTATATCACTTATTCTTTCTTCTGTCTCTTCAAATCTGGTGTTGCGTGCCCCTAGTATGCTTTTTATTTGGTCAACAGAGTCTTTATCTCTGTGATATCTGCTATTTTTCTATTTATTCTTTCAAATATCTCTTTATGCTCTTCAACTGTCTTCTTGATCTCCTTTATGTCATTTGCTATCACACGTATCTTATTAAGTAGATTTGTATGAACATCTTTGATTAGTTGTTCCAATGTCTGTGTCTTCTTTGGTGTTTTAATTTCATCATTAGGCAAGGTTATATCTGTTTGCATTGTGACATGCTTAGTGATCTTCTGCAGTTTCGTGGCATGTAAATACCTTGATTAATTTACTTTGGGAGTTGATTTCTTCTCATAGTCTGGGGCCTTGTGTTTGCGGGATGGTTGTACAGCAGAGAGCAGGGCATGGGGTGGGCACTTAGTGTGGTGATTTGTTTCAGGGTAGGTATAAGTGCAGGTTTGAGATATTATGCTGATGCTTGTGAATGTGAGTGCCCAGTGGCCAGGGAGGATGTAATTGTGCGGGTGCACCAGTCTGTGGGGTGTAACACTGGTGTGTGCTGGTCTAAGGCATGGGGCCCTTTGTCCACATGAGTAGAGCTGTGGCAGCAGTTCACTAGTATGCCTTTGTGGAACGGGAATAGATGTGACCTGGCTGCACAGGTCAGCACTTTCTCACAGCTGGGAAGTGTGGCTGAGGACCATGTGCATGCATGGTGCTAGGACTGCTGTAAAGTTTGGTTCCCAGAGCTGAATGATGTGATTGGAAGCCCGTGTACATGCGTGGGCCTGGGAGTGCTGTAAACAGATATGCAGAGCTCAGAGGGGGTTTGGTGGAGTGAGGCTGTGTGACACTATGGATGGGTGGCAGGGGTAGCCTAGATGTGAAGGTTATTGCCTGCAGCCTTTATGTGCTGGCAACAGCCTGCAGGGAACTGGGAATGGGAGGTAGTCCTCAGGAAAGGTACAGGAGTGGTGGCTTGGGCTGCACTTGGGGTGGGGGTGGGGGTCAGGTGTGTGCACTGGGGACTGGGTGGGTGTGGGCACCTGGAGCATGGGGAATGGGAGCAGGTGATGGGGTTTGGGTGCGTGGGGTGTGGGGTGAGTTGGCAGTCATGGCTGTGCTGGGGAGGGTAGAGTTTCCAAGGAACATGGCCTGCCTTATTTCCTAGTCCTGTTCTCCCATCCTTACACTCCTGCAGGCTCCATGGATCCACACCTCTGCACCAGGCTCCAGTTTTCTGCCCCTCAGTTCCTCAGCCTCTGCAACCAGGACTGTCCCATGTGGTACAGAAGGCTCTCCCAGATCAGCTGCACTCCTGAATTGATACCTCAGTCCCCCTTCTACCCCTTCTCTAACTTTTCCGTGGAGCAGGGCTAATGTTGAGCTACTCTATTTGGCTATCTTCCCAGAAGTCCTCTCAGGATATTTTTAGCTATTCAGGGTACCCTGCCCATCCAAATAACTCTGGTTATTGACTTTTCTATTTCTGAAAAGTAAGTTTTTGGGATTTTAATTGGTATTGCATTGAATCTATAAATCAATTTAGGTAGAATTGACATCTTAACTATATTTGGTCTTCCAATCCATGAACATGTTATGCCCTTCCATTTATTTAGGTCTTCTGTGATTTCTTTTAGCAATTTCTCATAGTTTTCTTTGTATAGGTCTTTTCTCTCTTTAGTTAAATTTATTCCTAAATATTTTATTCTTTTGGTTGCATTTGCATGTGGATTGTTTTTCTTGATTTCCCCCTCATTTTGTTTATTACTAGTGCACAGAAACACTACAGATTTTTTTTCCAGTGGGAAATATTTTTAATCAAAGAATTGTACATTTTCTTCCCACAAATTCTGCTTTGTATTAGGAAATGACATTGTGATCCATTTCACTACAAGTAAAATATTACAAAACATTTACAATAAAATATTTAAAATAACTCAAACACAAAAGCCAAGATGGGGTGAAATAAACTGGTTCCTCAGAAATCTCTACTCCAGTGCCAACAACATACAAGAGAGTAAAAACAGATTAAGTAACTGAGATCCCCTAATGGCGTTTCAAAAGAATTAGAGAAGGGAAAGAAATGGGATGGAAATAGTGATATGAAAGGGAATGGATGTTAGCAGCACTGCTTGAATAATCAATACATTCTGAGTGAAATACCCCTTCTTATATGCAGTAAATTTTGACCAAGGCTAAACTTTAGGATATTCTTTGCACTGAAATTAAAATATACCTTGACAGTGGAAGTAGCTCTTTCACCTAATCTTTTTTTTTTTTCCGGAAGGATATTTTTTTATTATTAATTAAAAAAAATTAACTAACACAACATTTAGAAATCATTCCATTCTACATATGCAATCAGTAATTCTTAATATCATCACATATATGTATGATCATCATTTCTTAGTACATTTGCATTGATTTAGAAAAAGAAATAGCAAGACAACAGAAAAAGAAATAAAATGATAATATAGAGAAAAAATAAAAATAAAAATAAAAAATACAAAAATATATAAGAAAAAAAAACAACTATAGCTCAGATGCAGCTTCATTCAGTGTTTTAACATAATTACATTACAATTAGGTAGTATTGTGCTGTCCATTTTTTTTTTTTTTTAGAAATCATACCATTCTACATATGCAATCAGTAATTCTTAACATCATCACATAGATGCATGATCATCGTTTCTTAGTACATTTGCATCGGTTTAGAAGAACTAGCAATATAACCGAAAAAGATATAGAATGTTAATACAGAGAAAAAAAAAGTAATAATAGTAAGAACAAAACAAAACAAAACAAAAACCTATAGCTCGGATGCAGCTTCATTCAGTGTTTTAACATGATTACTTTACAATTAGGTATTATTGTGCTGTCCATTTTTGAGTTTTTGTATCTAGTCCTATTGCACAGTCTGTATCCCATCAGCTCCAATTACCCATTATCTTACCCTGTTTCTAACTCCTGCTGAACTCTGTTACCAATGACATATTCCAAGTTTATTCTCGAGTGTCGATTCACATCATTGGGACCATACAGTATTTGTCTTTTAGTTTTTGGCTAGACTCATTCAGCATAATGTTCTCTAGGTCCATCCATGTTATTACATGCTTCATAAGTTTATCCTGCCTTAAAGCTGCATAATATTCCATCGTATGTATATACCACAGTTTGTTTAGCCACTCGTCTGTTGATGGACATTTTGGCTGTTTCCATCTCTTTGCAATTGTACATAACGCTGCTATAAACATTGGTGTGCAAATGTCCGTTTGAGTTTTTGCCCTTAATTCCTTTGAGTAGATTCCCAGCAATGGTATTGCTGGGTCATATGGCAATTCTATATTCAGCTTTTTGAGGAACTGCCAAACTGCCTTCCACAGTGGTTGCACCATTTGACATTCCCACCAACAGTGGATAAGTGTGCCTCTTTTACTGCATCCTCTCCAGCACTTGTCATTTTCTGTTTTGTTGATAATGGCCATTCTGGTGGGTGTGAGATGATATCTCATTGTGGTTTTGATTTGCATTTCTCTAATGGCCAGGGACATTGAGCATCTCTTCATGTGTCTTTTGGCCATTTGTATTTCCTCCTCTGAGAGGTGTCTATTCAAGTCTTTTTCCCATTTTGTAATTGGGTTGGCTGTCTTTTTGTTGTTGAGTTGAACAATCTCATTATAAATTCTGGATACTAGACCTTTATCTGATATGTCGTTTCCAAATATTGTTTCCCATTGTGTAGGCTGTCTTTCTACTTTCTTGATGAAGTTCTTTGATGCACAAAAGTGTTTAATTTTGAGGAGTTCCCATTTATTTATTTCCTTCTTCAGTGCTCTTGCTTTAGGTTTAAGGTCCATAAAACTGCCTCCAATTGTAAGATTCATAAGATATCTCCCTACATTTTCCTCTAACTGTTTTATGGTCTTAGACCTACTGTTTAGATCTTTGATCCATTTTGAGTTAACTTTTGTGTAGGGTGTGAGATATGGGTCTTCTTTCATTCTTTTGCATATGGATATCCAGTTCTCTAGGCACCATTTGTTGAAGAGACTGTTCTGTCCCAGGTGAGTTGGCTTGACTGCCTTATCAAAGATCAAATGACCATAGATGAGAGGGTCTATATCTGAGCACTCTATTCGATTCCATTGGTCGATATATCTATCTTTATGCCAGTACCATGCTGTTTTGACCACTGTGGCTTCATAATATGCCTTAAAGTCAGGCAGTGCAAGACCTCCAGCTTCGTTTTTTTTCCTCAAGATGTTTTTAGCAATTCGGGGCACTCTGCCCTTCCAGATAAATTTGCTTATTGGTTTTTCTATTTCTGAAAAATAAGTTGTTGGGATTTTGATTGGTATTGCATTGAATCTGTAAATCAATTTAGGTAGGATTGACATCTTAACTATATTTAGTCTTCCAATCCATGAACACGGTATGCCCTTCCATCTATTTAGGTCTTCTGTAATTTCTTTAGCAGTTTTTTGTAGTTTTCTTTATATAGGTTTTTTGTCTCTTTAGATAAATTTATTCCTAGGTATTTTATCTTTCACCTAATCTTAATAAGAGCCTCTTTCTCCATGAACCACTGATGTGAACAGAAACCTGTTATAGAATGAAAAGCTGTCACAGTAACCCTTCCATTTCTTTCATGAAAGCTTCATACACATCATCCTTAGTTTGTACTGAGAGAGGAACAGAAGGACCAGATTTGGGGGCTGCTTTGGCAAGAGGTACAGCAGAATCATCCTCTGACTTTCTTTGGGGAGCAGCAGAAGCCCCTTTATTCTCCCGACGTACCCTCAGTGCAGTGGGCACAGATCTAGTAATCTCCGCCTTGGGATTAGTGATCTGTGGCTTGGCACTGATGGTTGCTGTGGCTTTCTTCTCAATGGTGACTGCACTTGTATCATCCGCCTTGGGTCGCTGAATCAAATTGGGTGGGGCACTTAAAACCCCTGGGTTTGGCAAGGGAGCTGGTGGGAAAAGCCCAGGTGGGGCAGGTCCAAGAGGAGGCACCAAAGGTGGGCACATCATGCCAGGACGAGGTGGAGGGATACCTGGAGGTGCAGGGGGAGGTAGCCTTGGTGGAGGTCCCCAAGGAGGAGGGTCGGGGGGCAAACCTGGAGGTGGACCTGGGGGAGGGCCAGGTGGTCGGCCTGGTGGGGGTCCTGGAGGTAAAAGTCGGGGCAAAGGCCCTCGGAGTCCTGGCATTCCAGGTGGTCTCAGGAATGGAGGCGCTCCTGGAGGTGGCCCAGGAGGAAGGCCTGGAGGTGGTCCAGGTGGCTGTAAAGGTGGTGCTGGTGGTGGTCCAAGAGGAGGTGGTCCTGGCATGGGAGGTGCTTGTATCTGAGAAGGAGGAACAGACTGTGGAGGAGCCTGCTGCTGTGAAGAAGCTGCAGATGTGTCATCTGAAAGAGATTCTTCTTTATGCTGTTTTTGTGACTGCTTTTCTGTTTCAGAATCATCAGAATCATCTTCATCATCATCCTCTGAAAATTCCTCTACTTCTCGTCCCTCCTCTGGGATTTCCTGACCTGCCATTCGAAGCATCATGGCTTGAAGAGGAGTCAGTTACTTCATGTTCTTCTTTTTTTTTTCTTGATTTTCCAGGCACATCTGCAAGTCGTACGCTCAAACCTGACTTTTTTTCTTCAGTGTTGTCTCTCTCACTATCATCACGGTGCACAAATTCATCTACCTCACTTTCTCCATCTGACCTGTCAGTATCACTGTCATCAGTGCTGTCATCATGTTTATCTTGATCCATGTCCTCAGGATAGCCATCATCCTCACTGGTGCTGGAAATATCATCATCATGCCCTCGCTGAGCAAGTTCAGGGCTATATAACATATCTTCGTCTCACCTACGAGGAGGAAGATCTAGGGCAAAGCCTACTTTACAGCCATACATCTGCAAGACTTGAAGAGGAGGTGGACCAGGAGGAGGACCAGGAGGTTTTCTACCAGGGGGCAAACGTGGAACACCATGTCCAAGAAGAGGAAGTATAGAAACTGCCCGAGTTGGAGGTCCATAGGCTGAAGTCTTTTTAAGGATAGAAGGTGGCTGGGCACCAGGAAGTGGAATGTCCTGGATCAAGATGTTGGAAGGAGCATAAGGCATATCTGGCAAAGGAATACTCTCAGCTTTCACGTGCTGAGCATTCTTGACAGCATCAAAATATTGACTAAGTTGAGCCCTCTTTTGTTCATATTCTACTTCTAGCTTTCTCAATTCTTTGTAAATATCTGGATTCTCTTTTTCATAGAGTCATAGAATATGTTCAAAGGTTTCACGCAGCTTTTTACGTTTGTCTTTCAGCACCTTCTCATTTAACTGGGGCTGTTGCACAGGGTAAAATTCCATTTCGTCTAATTTCTCCATGTCTCGGATAATCTGTTTGGGATCCTTCATCTTCAAAACTGCAGCTCGTACCATCATGCGCTGTTTTTTGTTCTTCTTTAATTCTCTCTTCTGAGCTTCCTTTCAGGCCTGGTCTGTGGGGTTCATAAATTTTCCACTCTTGGTGGATGACGTAGATCTCCATCCCATATTTAAAATCTGTATTGTTTACTTGTTCATCAAAAAAAAAAAAAAAAGGCAACACTTCTGCTGAGTTCCCGGGACTGCTAGAATTGGGGTGTGGGCGATTTCTGGCCTCTTTTACTTCGTAGGGGTCTTCACCTCAGCCCCTCATTCAGGTAGTCAGCCACCACCATCTTGAAAGCTCGCGCCCCTCCGCTATCCGTACATCACTTCACTACAGATTTTTGAGTGTTATACCTTGTACCTGCACTTTGTTGTCCTCATTTGTTAGCTCTAGGAGTTTTGCTGTGGATTTTTTTGTTTTTTTGACATATAGTATCATATATGCAAACAATGAGAGTTTTACTTCTTCCTCTCCAATTTTGATGCCTTGCATTTCTTTTTCTTGTATAATTGCTCTGACTAGATATTCTAATACAGTGTTGAATAACAGTGGTCATAGTGGACATCCTTACTTGTTCCCAATCTTAGGGGGAAAGTTTTCAGTTTTTCCCCATGGAGGATGATGTTAGCTGTGGGTTTTTCATCTATTCCCTTTATCATTTTGAGGAAGTTCCCTTCTATTCCTATCCTTTGAAGTGTTTTCAACAGGAAAGGATGTTGAATTTTGTCAAATGCCTTTTCTGCATCAATTGAGGTGTTCATGTGGTTTTTCTGCTTTGATTTGTTGATATGGTGATTACATTAATTGACTTTCTTATGTTGAACCATCCTTGCATACCTGGGGTGAATCCTACTTGGTCATGATGTATATATTTTTTTAATGTGTTGCTGGATTCAATTTGCTAGAATTTCGTTGAGGATTTTTGCATCTATATTCATTAGAGAGATTGGTCTGTAGTTTTCTTTTTTTGTAATATCTTTGTCTGGCTTTGATATGAGGGTGATGTTGGCTTCATAGGATGAGTTAGGTAGCTTTACCTCTTCTTCAATTTTTTTGAAGAGTTTGAGCAGGATTGGTACTAATTCCTTCTGGAATGTTTGGTAGAATTCACATGTAAAGCCATCTGGTCCTGGACTTTTCTTTTTTGGGGGAACTTCTTAATGACTGATTCAATTTCTTTACTTGTGATTGGTTTGTTGAGGTCATCTATTTCTTCTCGAGTCAAAGTTGGTTGTTCATGCCCTTCTAGGAAGATGTCCATTTCATCTACATTGTTGTATTTATTAGCATAAAGTTGTTCATAGTATCCTGTCATTACTTTCTTTATTTCTGTGGGGTCAGTGGTTATCTCTCCTCTTCCATTTCTGATCTTATTTATTTGCATCCTCTCTCTTCTTCTTTTTGTCAATCTTGCTAAGGGCCCATAAATCTTATTGATTTTCTCATAGAACCAACTTCTGGTCTTATTGATTTTCTCTATTGTTTTCAATTTCATTTATTTCTGCTCTAATCTTTGTTATTTCTTTCCTTTTGCTTGCTTTGGGATTAGTTTGCTGTTCTTTCTCCAGTTCTTCCAAGTGGACAGTTAGTTCCTGCATTTTTGCCTTTTCTTCTTTTCTGATAAAGGCATTTAGGGCAATAAATTTCCCTCTTAGCACTGCCTTTGCTGCATCCCATAAGTTTTGATATGTTGTGTTTTCATTTTCATTCGCCTCGAGGTATTTACTAATTTCTCTAGCAATTTCTTCTTTGACCCACTCGTTGTTTAGGAGTGTGTTGTTGAGCCTCCACGTATTTGTGAATTTTCTGGCACTCCGCCTATTATTGATTTCCAACTTCATTCCTTTATGATCTGAGAAAGTGTTGTGTATGATTTCAATCTTTTTAAATTTGTTAAGACTTGCTTTGTGACCCAGCATATGGTCTATCTTTGAGAATGATCCATGAGCACTTGAGAAAAAGGTGTATCCTGCTGTTGTGGGATGTAATGTCCTATAAATGTCTGTTAAGTCTAGCTCATTTATTGTAATATTCAAATTCTCTGTTTCTTTATTGATCCTCTGTCTAGATGTTCTGTCCATTGATGAGAGTGGCGAATTGAAGTCTCCAACTATTATGGTAGATGTGTCTATTTCCCTTTTCAGTGATTGCAGTGTATTCCTCACGTATTTTGGGGCATTCTGATTCGGTGCATAAATATTTATGATTGTTATGTCTTCTTGTTTAATTGTTCCTTTTATTAGTATATAGTGTCCTTCTTTGTCTCTTTTAACTGTTTTACATTTGAGGTCTAATTTGTTGGATATTAGTATAGCTACTCCTTCTCTTTTCTGGTTGTTATTTGCATGAAATATCTTTTCCCAACCTTTCACTTTCAACCTATGTTTATCTTTGGGTCTAAGATGTGTTTCCTGTAGACAGCATATAGAAGGATGCTGTTTTTTAATCCATTCTGCCAGTCTATGTCTTTTGATTGGGGAATTCAGTCCATTAACATTTAGTGTTATTACTGTTTGGATAATATTTTCCTCTACCATTTTGCCTTTTGTATTATATATATCATATCTGACTTTCCTTCTTTCTACACTCTTCTCCATACCTCTCTCTTCTGTCTTTTTGTATCTGACTCTAGTGCTCCCTTTAGTATTTCTTGCAGAGCTGGTCTCTTGGTCACAAATTCTCTCAGTGACTTTTTGTCTGAGAATGTTTTAATTTCTCCCTCATTTTTGAAGGACAATTTTGCTGGATATAGGAGTCTTGGTTGGCAGTTTTTCTCTTTTAGTAATTTAAATATATCATCCCACAGTCTTCTAGCTTCCATGGTTTCTGCTGAGAAATCTACACATAGTCTTATTGGGTTTCCCTTGTATGTGATGGATTTTTTTTCTCTTGCTGCTTTCAAGATCCTCTTTCTCTTTGACCTCTGACATTCTAACTAGTAAGTGTCTTGGAGAACGCCTATTTGGATGTATTCTCTTTGGGGTGTGCTGCACTTCTTGGATCTGTAATTTTAGGTCTTTCATAAGAGTTGGGAAATTTTCAGTGATAATTTCTTCCATTAGTTTTTCTCCTCCTTTTCCCTTCTCTTCTCCTTCTGGGACACCCACAACACGTGTATTCGTGCGTTTCATATTATCATTCAATTCCCTGAGCCCCTGTTCAAATTTTTCCATTCTTTTCCCTATAGTTTCTGTTTCTTCTTGGACTTCAGATGTTCCACACTCCAGTTCACTAATTCTAGCCTCTGTCTCTTTAAATCTACCATTGTAGGTTTCCATTGTGTTTTTCATCTCTTCTACTGTGTCTTCCAATCCCATAAGTTCTGTGATTTGTTTTTTCAGACTTTCCATTTCTTCTTTTTGTTCATCCCATGCCTTCTTCATGTCCTCCCTCAATTTATTGATTTGGTTTTTGAAGGGGTTTTCCTTTTCTGTTCGTATATTCAGAATTAGTTGTCTCAGCTCTGGTATCTCATTTGAGCTATTGGTTTGTTCCTTTGACTGGGCCATATCTTCAATTTTCCTGGTGTGATTTGTTATTTTTTGCTGGTGTCTGGGCATTTAATAAGATTTCCCTGAGTGTGGGACCCAGGAGGTTGAAAGACTTTCCTGTGAAGTCTCTGGGCTCTGTTTTTCTTATCCTGCCCAGTATGTGGTGCTTGTGTGTCTGCGGGTCCCACCAGCAAAAGATGTTGTGGCTCCTTTAACTTTGGAAGACTCTCGCTGCTGGGTGTGTGGTGGAGACAGAGGAAAGGTTGTAGGTTGGTTTTAATGGCTTCAAATTGTGAAGTCCTG
Source organism: Tamandua tetradactyla (assembly GCF_023851605.1). NCBI lineage: Eukaryota > Metazoa > Chordata > Mammalia > Pilosa > Myrmecophagidae > Tamandua > Tamandua tetradactyla. The sequence continues at coordinate 15,805,248 of NC_135342.1, forward strand.
GGATCTGAATTCCTTGAGAGAGGGATTCCATCTGAGTTGCATTTCACCCCTCCTGTGGGGAAGGTTCAGGTGGTAGAGAGCCCTGAAAGCAGCCTGTTTCTGCGTTTGGGGCAGCTGCAACCCATGCAATCCCAGGGCTGAGCCCAGAGGCAACGAAGCCTCCATAGAAACAGCTGCAGAAGGCTCCCCCTCGCCCCCCTTCCTCTTCTTCAGTTAGCCCAATCGGTGACTTCCACCTTGATCAGTTTTGCCTGAGCTGAGGGCCTAGTTCCAGTAGTCAGAAGTCATTCATCAATGCCACTATTGGTGTTAGGTTGAGCTCAGTCTCTACTACTGTTGGAGACTCTTTCCTTTCCCTCCAGGAAGTCGCCTGTGGGGGAGGGTCACCAGCCACTCCAGCTTGGGGAACTGCTATTCCGAGGCTCCCAACCAGCCCGGGAAGCTGCATATGGGGGAGGGGCGCCGGTCACTGCAGCTTGGGGAACCGCCGATCCAAAGCTCCCAGTCGGCCCGGGAAGCCGCGTGTGTGGAAGGGGCTCCGGTTGCTGGCCACTGTGGCTTGGGGAACCGCTGATCCAAAGCTCCCAGCCAGCCCGGGAAGTCGCACGTGTGGGAGGGGCGCCAGCCACTGTGGCTTGGGGAACCGCCGATCCAAACCTCCCAGCCGGCCCAGGAAGGAGGGATGGAGGGGCTCTGGCCGCCAGCTGCCACGGCCCGGGGAAGCGCGTGCCTCTCGCGGACCTCCCCACAGCGGAGTCTCTTAGCCGGTCCAGCCGGTCCAGAATGGGGTACACTGTATGTCTGGTCTCTGTTGTGGCTCCGAGAGCTGTTCTGTACTGTTTCTAGTTCTTTAGTAGTTGTTCTGGAGGAGGAACTAAGACCCGCGTGGTTTACTAAGCCGCCATCTTCTCTGGAAGTCTCATTTCCATAATTTTAGGTGTTTGTTTCTAGCTGCTCTAAAGTAGTGGAGACTAAAAGAAATATCAGTTTAATAATTCAGTATTGATATTCCTTACTTAAATCCCATCTTTACTGTATAACTCCACCATCACCTTTGATCTTTCTCTCCCTCTCTTTAGGGATCTTTGGGCTATGGCCATTCTAAATTTTCAGTATTGGAAGTGTCTGTCACTAATATGGGGTAAGAAGATGGACCTATCTGATGTTTTGGAGAGGTTGAGTCCTCTAGGTTTCAGGACTTATCTGGACCAGGGACACATCTGGAGGTTGTAGGTTTCTGGAAAGTTACTTTAGTGCATGAAATCCCTGTGGAATCTTATATACTGCCCTAGGTGTTCTTTAGGATTGGCTGGAATTATCCTGGGTTGGGGTTTGGCAAGTTATGATAGGTAGCAAAGTTTAACTGAAGCTTGTGTAAGAGCAACATCCAGGGTAGCCTCTCGACTCCATTGGAACTCTCTCTGCCACTGATATTTTATTAGTTATATGTCTTTCCCCCCTTTTAGACAGGTTGGAATTGTTGATCCCATGGTGCCAGGGAGACTTTCACCCCTGGATGTCATGTCCTACATAGGGGGGAAGGCAGCAATTTCACTTGCAGCATTTTGCTTAGAGTGAGTGAGGCCACATCTGAGCAACAAAAGAGGTCCTCCAAAAGTTACTCTTAGACATGTCTATAGGTAGACTAAGATTCTTTGCTACCTACATAAGCTTCACAGAGTAAGCCTCAAGACCAAGGGCATGGCCTATTGATTTTGGTGTCCCTAAAGTTTGATTCAGCATCAGGGGATTGCCTGATGGTAAGGATTAATAGTTCCATATCCTTTCTCCCATCCCTCAATGGACTTTGCCAATTCTTTTTGATTATCTGCTTAATATACTCTAGGATGTATCCAGGCATTACAATAATCTATACAGAATTAGAGGTCCTCTTTCTTATTCTGGGCTCCCTGTGTTTCAATTGGCACAACAGTGAAGTGATTCTTTTCAGAGCAGGTATAGGTGCAGGTTGGGGATGTTACACTGATGCTTGTGAACATGGGCACTCAGTGGCCAGGGAGGATGTAGTTGTGTGGGTGCACAGGTCTGGGAAGCATAATTCTGGTATGCACTGATCTAGGGCATGGGGCCCTCTGTGCACGTGCATAGATCTGTGTCATGCCTTCATTTGTTGGGGGCAAAAGTAACCCGGCTGCACAGGTTGGCACTTTCTCAGAGCTGGGAAGTATGATTGAGGGCCGTGCACATGTGTGGTTCTAGGACTGCCATAAACTGAAGTTACCAGAACTGAAGGATGTGTCAAAGTGATGCACAGAGCTCAGGGGGTCAGGGTGAGGCTGTGTGACACAATGGGTGGGGGTAGCCTGGGTATGGAAATTAGTGCCCATAGCATTTATGCACTGACAACAGCTTGCAGGGAACAGGGAGGGAAATTTAAGCTCTGGAGGGGTGCAGGGGAGGTGGTTTGGGCTGGACAAACCTACAAAAGTCTCATGCCCTAATATAACAACTAACTTATGGTGTTATCTTAAACTGTCCACTATAAGATATACTAGGAAATTTTGTACCAAATAAACATTTCTTGCTTTAGTTTCACACAGAAGTTGGTTTTAAAATGTGAATGACCATGTATTTTCAACACCCTAGTATATTGACATTCCTTTGTTTTTCCTTATGCAAAAATATTTTTAAATTCGTACATTTAGTCACTATCATTGTACACTCTAGGCATTCCTAGATTATACCATCTCAGTCTTTATTGTTTATCTTTCCTTCTGGTTTCATATGTGTCCCCAACCCTCCTCCTCGATCCTTCTCACATTCAACTTCATTCAGTGTACTTACATTATTGTGTTACAATCAGTTAGTATTGTGCTATCCATTTCTGAATTTTTACAATCAGTCCTGTTGCACAATCTGTATCCCTTCAGCTCCAATGACCTCATCTGTGCCCTATTTCTATCTCCTGATAACCTCTGTTCTTAATTGTAATTCTCCAAGTTCACTCATTAATGGTAGTTCATATCAGTGAGACCTACAGTATCTGTCCTTTTGTTTCTGGCTAATCTCACTCAGCATAATGTCCTCAAGGTCCATCTACATTGTTACATGCTTCATGACTTTATTCTGTCTTACAGATGCATAATATTCCAGCACATGTATATACCACAGCTTGTTTAGCAACTTGTCTGTTGATGGACATTTGGGCTGTTTCCATCTTTTGGCAATAGTAAATAATGTTGGTATAAACATTGGTGTGCAAATGCCCATTTGTGTCCTTACCCTCATGCCCTCTGAATAGATACCTAGCCATGGTATTGCCAGATCATATGGCAATTCTATACTTAGCTTCCTGAGGAACTGCAAAACTGCCTTCTACAGTGATTATGCCATTTTATATTTCCACAACAGTGGATAAGTGTGCCTCTTTTTTCCACATCCTTTCCAGCACTTGTCATTTTCATTTTTTTTTAATAATGGCTATTCTGGTGGGTGTGAGATGATATCTCATTGTGGTTTTGATTTGCATTTCCCTAATAGCCAGGGAAGTTTCATCATTTTTAGTCATTTGCATTTCCTCTTCTGAGAAGTGTCTGTTCATGTCTTTTGCCCATTTTGTAATTGGGTTGTTTGTCTTTTTGTTGTTGAGTTGAACAATCTCTTTATATATTCTGAATACTAGAGCCCTATCTGATATGCCATTTCCAAATATTGTCTCCCATGGTGTAGGCTTCCTTTTTACTTTCTTGACAAAGTTCTTTGATGCACAAAAGTATTTAATTTTGAGGAGTTCCCATTTATCTATTTCTTTCTTCAATACTCATGCTTTGGGTGTAAGATCTGGAAAACCACCTCCTATTAAAAGTTTTATAAGATATTTAAAAGTTTTATAAGATATTTCCCTACATTTTCTTCTAGAAGCTTTATGATCTTATCTCTGATGTTTAGGTCTTTGATGCATTTTGAGTTAATTTTTGAATAAGGTGCGAGATATGGATCCTCTTTCTTTCTTTTGCATGTGGATGTCCAGTTTTCCAAACACCATTTTTTCAAGAAACTGTTCTATCTCACCGTGAGCTGGCTTGACTGCCTTATCAAAGATCAATTGTCCATACATGAGAGGGTCTATGTTTGAGCACTCTAAGCAATTCCATTGGCCAGTATATCTATCTTTATGCTAGTACCATACTACTTTGGCCACTGTAGCTTTGTAATGTGCCTGATAGTCAGGTACTGTGAGACCTGTGACTTCAGTTTTCTTTCTCAACATATTTTTACCTATTCAGGGCAATCTGCCCTTCCAAATAAATTTGGTTATTCATTTTTCTATTTCTGCAAAGTAAGTTTTTGGAATTTTAATTGGTATTGCATTGACTCTATAAATCAATTTAGGTAGAATTGGCATCTTAACTATATTTAGTCTTCCAATCCATGAACACGGTATGCCCTTCCATTTATTTAGTTCTTCTGTGACTTCTTTTAGCAACTTCTTGTCATTTTCTTTGTATAAGTCTTTTGCATCCTTAGTTAAATTTATTCCTAAATATCTTATTCTTTTGGTTGCAATTGTAAATGGAATTTTTCCTTGATTTTTCCCCCTCAGATTGTTCATTGCTAGTGTATAGAAACACTACAAATTTTTGAGTGTTGATCTTGTAACCCGCCACTTTGCTGTACTTGTTTATTGGCTCTAGTAGTTTTACTGTGGATTTTTCAGGATTTTCAACATATAGTATCATATCATCTGTAAACATTGAGAGTTTTACTTCTTCCTTTCCAATTTTAATGCCTTGTATTTCTTTTTCTTGTCTAATTGCTCTAACTAGAAATTCTACCAAAATGTTGAATAACAGTGGTATAGTGGACATCCTTATCTTCTTCCTGATCTTAGTGAGAAAACTTTCCTTCTTTTCCCATTGCTGATTATGTTAGTTGTGTGTTTTTCATATATTCACTTTGTCATGTTGAAGAAATTCCCTTCTATTCCTATCTTTGAAGTGTTTTCAATAAGAGATAATGTTGAATTTTGTCAAATGCCTCTTCTGCATCAATTGAGATGATTATGTGGTTTTTCTGCTTTGATTTGTTGATATGGTATGTTACATTAATTGATTTACTTATGTTGAACCATCTTTACATACCTGGGATAAAATCCACTTGGTCTTGGTGCATAATCTTTTTAATGTGCTGCTAGATTCGATTTGTAAGGATTTTGTTGAGTATGTCTGCATCTATATTCGTTAGAGATTGGTCCATAATTTTCTTTTCTTGTAGTATCTTTGTCTCGCTTGGTATGAGGGTGATGTTGGCTTCATAGAATGAGTTAGGTAGCTTTCCCTCCTCTTCCATTTTTTTGAAGAGTTTGAGCAGGATTGGTACTAATTCTTTTCTGAATGCTTGGTAGAATTCACATGTGAAGCCCTCAGGTCCTGGACTTTTGTTTTTTGGGAGCTTCTCAATGACTAATTCAATTTCTTTACTTGAGTTTGGTTTGTTAAGATCGTCTATTTCTTCTCGAGTCAATGTTCATTGTTCATGCACTTCTAGGAAGTTGCCCATTTCATCTATGTTGTCTAGTTTATTAGTATAAAGTTGTTCCTAGTATCCTCTCATTACCTCTTTTATTCCTGTGGGGTCAGTGGTTATGTCTGCTCTGCCATTTCTGATTTTATTTATTTACATGCTCTCTCTTTTTCTTTTTGTCAACCTTGCTAAGAGTCCATCAATTTTGTTGATTTTCTCATAGAACCAACTTCTGGTTTTGTTGATTTCCTTGATTGTTTTCATGTTCTCAATTTCATTTATTTCTGCTCTACCTTCATCATTTCATTTCTTTTGTTTGCTCTGGGGTGAGCTTGTTGTTCTTTCTTTAGTTCTTTCAAGAGAACAGTTCATTCTCAATTTTTGTTTTCTTCTTTTTTGATATAGGCATTTAAGGCAATAAATTTCCTTCTTAGCACCACCTTTGCTGCATCTCATAAATTTTGATAATGTTATATTTTCATTTTAATTTGCCTCAAGATATTTACTGATTTCTCTTGTAGTTTCTTCCTTGACCCACTGGTTGTTTAAGAGTGTGTTGTCAAGCCTCCATATATTTGTGATTTTTCTGTCCTTCTGCCTGTTATTGGTTTCCAACTTCATTCCTTTATGATCTGAGAAAATGTTTCATATGATTTCAATCTTTTTAAACTTATTGAGACTTGCTTTATGACCAAGCATATGGTTTATCCTTGAGAATGATCCATGAATACTTGAGAAAAAAGTATATCCTGATGTCGTGGGGTGTAATGTCCTATAATTGTCTGTAAAGTCTTGTTCATTTATTGCATTATTCATATTCTCTGTTCCTCTATTGATCCTCTGTCTAGATGTCATATCCATTGATAAGAGTGGGGAATTAAGTTTCCAACTATTATGGTAGATGTGTCTATTTTTCTTTTCAGTGTTTGCCTCATGTATTTCAGAGCATTCTTGCTCAGTGCATAAATATTTATGACTGTTAGGTCTTCTTGTTGAATTGTTCTTTTTATTAATACATAGTGTCCTTTTTTGTCTCTTTTTTATTTTTTTATTTTTTATTAACGGAAAGAAAGAAAAAAAGAAAAAAAAGAAATTAACACAACATTTAGAAATCATACCGTTCTATTTTAATTGTTTGCATTTGAGGTCTAATTTGTCAAATTTCACTATAGCTTCTCCTGCACTTTTATGATTGTTGCTTGCATGAAATATCTTTTCTCAACCTTCATTTACAACCAATGTTTGTCCTTGGGTTTTAAAATGCAGCTCCTGTAGACAGCATATAGATGGGTCCCGTTTTTTAATCCATTCTGCCAGTCTATGTCTTTTGATTGGGGAGTTTAGTCAATTAACATTTAGTGTTATTACTGTAAGGGCATTTGTGGGAAACAGAAGTTTTGATCTTCAGGCTAAACCTTGGAATGGTGACCCGGAACACTGGGCCACATAGCTCTTGTGGAACACCGCAGGTGGCTCATTTCCTGCAAAGAAGCTTTGATGGATAAAAGGGCTGGGGGCTGGAATGTGCTTTTTTTTGAAGAGATTTCACAGATAAACAACTTAGCTTAGAAGGTTTTGCATTTTCTTGTATTTTACATATTGGTGTAATTGTAATTAACATTAAAGATTAACTTGATATTACTTCCTCCTGCCTTTTGAAGTAACCATTAACAAATAGCTGGAGCAAAACTAGCAAAGGGCTTTTGGCTCTAGAATTTCAAGCCTCCTGCTTCCATTTTCAGAAATCTGGGTCTGTCTTAATTCTCACATTGCCCTGTCAGCAACAGGCAGTACTTTCTTCTACCATTTTGCCTTTTGGATTTTGTATATCATAATCAAACTTTTCTTCTTTTTACCTTTATTGTTATTTTTCATTTCTACGCTCTTCTCCACACCTCTCTCTGCTGTCTTTTCCTATCTGCCTCTAGTCCTCCCTTTAGTACTTCTTGTAGAGCCAGTCTCTTGATCACAAATTCTCTCAGTGACTTTTTGTCTGAAAATATTTTAATTTCCCCCTCATTTTTGAAGGACAATTTTGCTGGCTATAGAATTCTTGTTTGGTAGTTTTTCTCTTTTATAATATTAAATATATCATATCACTGTCTTCTCACCTCCATGGTTTCTGCTGAGAAATCTAATCATAGTCTTATTGGGCTTCCCTTGTATGTGATGGATTGCTTTTCTCTTGCTGCTTTCAAAATTCTCTCTTTCTCTTTGACATTTGAAATTCTGACTAGCAAGTGTCTTGAAATATGTCTATTTGGATCTATTCTGTTTGGAGTATGCTGCACCTCTTGGATCTGTAATTTTTTTTTCTTTTTTCTTTTTTGGCATGGGCAGGCACTGGGAATCAAACCCTAGATCTGTAATTTTAAGTCTTTCATAGGAGTTGGGAAATTTTTAGGAATAATTTCCTCCATTAGTCTTTTGCCTCCTTTTCCATTCTCTTCTCCTTCTGGGACACCCACAACATGTTTATTCATATGCTTCATGTTGTCATTCAATTCCCTGAGTCCTTGCTCTTATTTTTCTATTCTTTTCCCTATATTTTCTTTTGCTTGACTTCAGATGTCCCATCCTCCATTCACTAATCCTTTTTTCTGCCTCTTGAAATCTAACATTGTAAGCTTCCATTGTTCTTTTTGTTCACCCATTTCCTTCTTTATATTCTCCCTCAACTATTTGATTTGATTTTTGATGAGATTTTCCATGTCTGTTAGAGCATCCTGAATTAGTTGTTTCAAATCCTGTATCTCATTTGAATTGTTGGTTTGTTCCTTTGACTGGGCAATATCTTCTGTTTTCCTAGTATGACTTGTTATCTTTTGCTGGTGTCTAGGCATTTAATTTCCTTAACTAGTTTATTCTGGAGATTGTTTTCCTTCTTTTACTTAGAATTTTCTTTCTGGATGGCTTTGTTCTCTGCCTTTGACATTTGGTTAGCTTATTCTAGACCTCTAGCTTAGGTTTTGCTTAACAGATCAGGATTTTTCAGTTCTTGTTTTCTTTCTTCTTACTCTGCCTAACTATGGAGATGTTTTTTAGGAGGGATTTATGAGATATCCTAGACCTCCATCAGATTTTCCTAGACCAGACTGTCCTCCTCTCAGGAAGAAAGAGTCACCTGCATCAGATTCCCCTGAGGGTGAGACCCAGTAGGTTGACAGACTTTCATATGAGGCTTCTAGACTCTGTGCTTTTCCTGTACTACCCAGTATGTGGTGCTTATCTGCCTGCATTTTCCCATCAGTATAATATAGTATGGTGTCTTTAACTTCAGGAGATGCTCCTGCTGGGGTCATGGTTGAGAAAGAAGAGAGGCTGGCTTTAATTGCTTCAGTTTTTCCAGTCCCTGGAGTCTGAATTCCTTGAGGGAGGGATTCCATTTGAGCTGGGCCTCATCCCTCTCCTGGGGAAGGTACAGCCTCCAGGGAATTAATTCCTTTCACATGACCAGCCTGTTTGTCTCCCAGAGAAGCTTAATTCTGCCCTCGCCTGGCCAGTTGGAGCCTGAGAAGCCTTGCAGTTCTATCTAATAAGCTGTTAAACATTAGAAGCAAAGCAAAAAATAAATCATTTTCAGAGCAGGACCCCTGTTCCTCAGGTTTGTTAATCAAGAGCTTAAGTTGGTACTTAAGCTTGATGTATCTATACTTAAGTATAGACACTTAATATGTATGTATAGATACATCGAGCTTAAGTACCAACTTAAGCTCTTTTTTTTTTTTTTTTTAAAGGAAAGACAGAGAGAAGGAAGGAAGGATAGAAGGAAGGAAGGAAGGAAGAAAGGGAAACATTTTTAAACATTTTCTTGTATTTTGTTTCTTTGTTTTTGTTACATGGGCTGGGGCCGGGAATCGAACCGAGGTCCTCCGGCATAGCAGGCAAGCACTTTGCCCGCTGAGCCACCGCGGCCCGCCCCCAACTTAAGCTCTTGATTAACAAACCCGAGGTGACCCTTTCTTCCTGAGAGGAGGATAGTCTGGTCTAGGAAAATCTGACTGGGGTTTAGGATATCTCATAAGTCCATACTAAAAAAAATCTCCATAGTTGGGCAGGGTAAGAAACAAGAAAACAAGAACTTGTTGGTCTATGTATCTCTAGGTTCTATGTGCGCCCCCCTTTTTAGGGGCCAGTCCTTTTCAAGTACTTTATGTGGTCTGATTCAAAAAGCCTCTGCTTCCCCCCCCATCAGTCCTACCCCTCTGTGCTGGCAGAAAAATTCCTAGTACCTTTAGCTTTTATTCAAGATTAACCTGAGTTGGGGCCCTATGTTTAGTAGTCAGAATTTGTTAATTAATTCCACAACTGGAGCTAGGTTGAGCTCACTCCCTGCTGTCAGTAAAGTCTCTTTCCTTTCCCCTCCGGGAACCAGCCTGTGGGAGAGGGGCACTGGCCTCTGCATCTTGGGGGACTTCCAGCTCTTGGTGGGATCGCCGCTTGTCCAGAGTGGTGTATGCTGTGTGTCCAGTCATTGATGTGGCCTCAGTAGTTGTTCCTGGCTATTAACTAGCTGCTGTGGAAGATGAACTAAATTCCACACACGTCACTAAGCCACCATCTTGGACATCCTCCCCATCATCATATTAGTGCCTTCATTTTCTTACATATATTCAGTGACTAAGCATTTACTCAACCTGTGCATGTAATAATTAGATCACCCCCATATTAGTCAGAGTTCTCTAGAGCAACAGAACCAACAGGAGATATCTGCAAACATGAGATTTATAAAAGTATATCATGCAACCATGGTGACACATGAGTCCAAAACCCATAAGGTAAGTTGTGAGGCTGGCAACTCTGATGAAAGATCTCAATGAACTCCACAGGACAGGCTCTCAGGCTGAAGAAGCAGTGTAATTCTCTCTTCTCCCTCAAAAGTCTTCAACTGATTGGATCTAGTCCAAATGATAGGATTATCTTTTTTTGGTGGGAGATATGCCCTTAGTTGATTATAGATGTAATCAGTAACAGACACAAACAACTGACTGATGATAGAATAAACCACTCTTCTGGTTTATCAACCAGCCATGAAATACCTTACAGTAATGGTTAGTCCAGTGCTTGCTTGACCAGCTGGACACCATCACCTGCCCAAGTTGACAGTGAAACCCAATCATCACGGTATATTACTTGTCAACTTGACCGTTATACCTGTCACCTTAAACCATACTTAATCTCTAACTAGAACACAATAACTGACATATGTTTCACCTAACTATACTCAACTGTTCTGTGTACATTTGGAGACAACTAATTCTCTCCAGAGGAGGGTCCAAGTCCTTAGGTGACAGTCACTTTTCAACTTGATATCCTGTAACTTAAGTACTATAGCATGAGCAATACAGCTTATGCCACATGATAAAAAAGAAACAAGATATTTGCTTTATGCACAAATAAAAACATACTCATAACAAAACAATGAGAAAAAGTTCATACCATCACAGTCCACATTTCTGTAACTGGTCATGTGGTCATAGTTCATATTTATCACTACCTTCTTCCATACCTAGTCCATGTTCCCTTTACTCTCAGCAAGCACCTCTGTTGGCTGTGGTTCTTCATTTGGTGGAGTGACCCAAACCTTCATTCTTGAAGTTTGTGATGCATTGATTGCCCTGCCTGGATTAGGTTGCTGCAGTTTTCTATTGATTTTAATCACAGGGCATGGTAGTACTAAAAGATACCCTAGGGGATGTCTTATATTCCAGAGAAACTCTTCTTTACCTCCATTGTGTAGTTGCAGTCCTATTTCCCCTGACAGTTATGGTCAATAACTCCACCCAGTAATGTAATCCCCTTCTTGGCTTGTTGATCCAGGGGTATGAGTAGCTCAAAGTGATCAGGTGGTAGTCTTAGATTCCAGTTAAATGAAATCATTGTTGTTTCTCCTGGTGTAAGCACTCTCCCTTTTGGAATTAAAACCTGTAGACCTGCAGAGCTCAAGGTTGCAGGGATAGGAAGCAAGAATTTTCCTAGTGGATCACTGGGGTTAATAGTGAGTGGTGCCATTCCCATTTCCACTCTTTGGTTACTGAACCCGTAGATCCTGGCTATGGGAAAACAGCACCATACAGTGGCTGCTGCTTCAGAGCACACACAGCTTCCTGGAGAATATCACCCTAGCCCTGCAAGTTATTGCCAGGTAGTTGGCACCGTAATTCAGTTTTTGAAAGGCCATTTCAGCATTATATCAATCCAGCTGCTTCTGGATGATGGGGAACATAGTAAGACCTGGGAATTCAATGAGCATATGCTCATTCCTGAATTTCATTTGCTATGAAGTGTATTCCTTGATCAGAAGCAATGCTGTGTGGAATACCATGATGATGGATACAAGGTGTTTTGTAAGTCCATGGATGGTAGTTTTGTCAGAAGCATTGCATGCAGGGAAAGCAAACCCATATCCAGAGTGTGTGTCTATTCCCATTAGAACAAATTACTGCCCGTTCCATGAAAGGAGTGGTCCAATGGAATCAACCTGCCACCATGTAGCCAGCTAGTCACGTTGAAGAATGGCACCATATTGGGGGTGGTGTGTGAGTCTCTGCTGCTGGCAGATTGGGCTCTCATCAGTGGTTGTAGCCAGGTCAGCCTTGGTGAATGGAAGTCCATGTTGCACAACCTCCATCCCTACCACCATGACCACTTTGTTCATGAGCCCATAGTGCAATGACAGGAGTTGCAATAGAAAGAGGATAACTTTTATTCACAGAACAGGTCATCTTATACACTTGATTTTTAAAACCTTTCTTTGCTGAAGTCACCCTCTGGTGCACATTCACATGAGACACAAATATTTTCATATCTTTAGTCCACTCAGAAAAGTCTATCCACATATCTATTCACCAGACCTCTTTGTCACCAATTTTCCAATTATGGTCTTTCCATTTCCCTGACCATCCAGCCAAACCATTAGCAACAGCCCATGATTCAGTATGCACACACACCACTGGCCAGTTTTGCTTCTAAGGAAAATGAACAACCAGGTGGACTGCTCAAAGTTCTGCCACTGGGAAGATTTCCCCTCACCACTGTCCTTCAGGTCATCCCAGAAAGGGGTTGTAATGCTGCAGCTGTCCACTTTCGGGTGGTACTAGCATATTGTGCTGAACTGTCTGTAAACCAGGCCCAAGTTCTCTCTTCCTCTGTCAATTCACTGTAAGGAACTGCCCAAGAGACTATGGCTCTTGTCTGTGAAAGAGAAGGTAATGTGGCAGGAGTGGAGACCATGGGCATTTGGGTCACTTCCTCATGTAACTTGCTTATGCCTTAAGGAGCTGTTCTGGCCCTATCTCACATACCATTTCCATTTTATGATGGAGTACTCTTGCACATGCCCAACTTTATAGCTGGGTGGGTCAGACAACACCCACCTCATGATAGGCAACTTAGGTCTTATGTTAATTTGGTAGCCCATGGTTAAGCGTTCAGGCTCTCCTAAGGCCCAGTAGCAGGCCAAAAACTGTTTTTCAAAAGGAGAGTAGTTATCTGCAACAGATGATAAGGCTTTGCTCCAAATCTTAAGGGTCTGCATTGTGATTCTCCTATAGGTGCCCACCAAAGGCTTCAGTAAGCATTTCTACTTGACACTGACATTTCCAGCACCATTGGATCTGCTGGATCATATGGTCCAAGTGGCAGAGCAGCTGTACAGCAGCCTGAGCCTGTTGCAGAGCCTCCTGTTGTTCAGGTCCCCACTCAAAATTAGCAGCTTTTCTGGTAACACAATAAATGGGCTAGAGTAGCACACCCAAATGAGGAATATGTAGTTGCCAAAATCGAAAGAGACCAACTAAACTTTGTGCCTTTTTTTGGCCATAGGAAGGGCCAGATGCAGCAATTTATCCTTCACCTTATAAGGGATATCTCAACATGCCCCACATCACTGGACGCCTAGAAATTTCACTGACGTGGAAGGTCCTGATATTTTCATTGGATTTATTGACCATCCTCTAACATGCAAATGCCTTACCAATAAGTGTAGAATAGTTGCTATTTCTTGCTCACTACATCCAATCAACATGATATCATTGACATAGTGGATCAATGCTATGTCTTGTGGGAGGGAGAAATGATCTAGGTCCTTGCAGACAAGATTGTGACATAGGGCTGGTGAGTTGATATACCCCTGAAATAAGACAGTGAAAGTATATTCCTGACATTGCCAGCTGAAAGCAAACTGTTTCTGGTGGTCCTTACTAACAGCTATTGAGAAAAGAGCATTTGCCAGATCAGTAGATGCATTCCAGGTACCAGGGGATATATTCATTTGCACCAGCAATGATGCCACATCCAGAACAGCAGCTGCACTTGGAGTTGCCACCTGGATAAGTTTATGATAATCCACTTCCATCCTCCAAGACCCATCTATTTTATGCACAGGACAAATAGGAGCGTTGAATGGCGATGTGGTCGGAATCACCATCCCTGCATCCTTCAAGTCCTTATGAGTGACAGTGATCTCTGTACTACCTCCAGGAATCCAGTATTGCTACTGATTTACTATTTTGCTAGGTAGGGGCAGTTCTAGTGGCTTCCACTTGGCCTTTCCCACCATAATAGCCCTCATTGCATGAGTTAGAGAACCAATGTGGGGATTCTGCCAGTTGCTGAGTATGTCTATTACAATTATACATTCTGGAACTGGTGAAATAACTACAGCATGGGTCCAGGGGCCCATGAAACCCTCTATGAGACAGATCTGAGCTAAAACTCCATTGAATTTGGTTTGGCAGTATCATTCTGATTCTAGGGAACAAGCCCTTAGTGCCTTTGAGTCCAGTCAGAGTAGAAAACTAATCATAGAAACTCATTTTTGCATGAGTAGGCATCAGGAATCGAACCTGGATCTCTAGTATGGAAGGCAAGAACTCTGCCTGTTGAGTCACCATGGCCCACCCCATAGAAACCCATTTATTTATTTATTTTTTTATTAACAGAAAGAAAAAAAAAAGAAATTAACACAACATTTAGAAATCATACCATTCTACATATGCACTCAGTAATTCTTAACATCATCACATAGATGCATGATCATTGTTTCTTAGTACATTTGCATCGGTTTAGAGGAACTAGCAACACAACAGAAAAAGATATAAAATGTTAATATAAAGAAAAGAAATAAAAGTAGTAGTAATAGTAAAAAACAACAACAACAAACAAACCAACAAGCAAACAAAAACAAAAAAAACCCTATAGCTCAGATGCAGCTTCATTCAGTATTTTAACATGATTACTTTACAATTAGGTATTATTGTGCTGTCCATTTTTGAGTTTTTGTATCTAGTCCTGTTGCACAGTCTGTATCCCTTCAGCTTCAATTACCCATTGTCTTACCCTGTTTCTAACTCCTGCTGAACTCTGTTACCAATGACATATTTCAAGTTTATTCTCGAATGTCCGTTCACATCAGTGGGACCATACAGTATTTGTCCTTTAGTTTTTGGCTGGATTCACTCAGCATAATATTCTCTAGGTCCATCCATGTTATTACATGGTTCATAAGTTTATCTTGTCTTAAAGCTGCATAATATTCCATCGTATGTATATACCACAGTTTGTTTAGCCACTCTTCTGTTGATGGAGATTTTGGCTGTTTCCATCTCTTTGCAATTGTAAATAACGCTGCTATAAACATTGGTGTGCAAATGTCCGTTTGTGTCTTTGCCCTTAAGTCCTTTGAGTAGATACCTAGCAATGGTATTGCTGGGTCATATGGCAATTCTATATTCAGCTTTTTGAGGAACCGCCAAACTGCCTTCCACAGTGGTTGCACCCTTTGACATTCCCACCAACAGTGGATAAGTGTGCCTCTTTCTCCGCATCCTCTCCAGCACTTGTCATTTTCTGTTTTGTTGATAATGGCCATTCTGGTGGGTGTGAGATGATATCTCATTGTGGTTTTGATTTGCATTTCTCTAATGGCCAGGGACATTGAGCATCTCTTCATGTGCCTCTTGGCCATCCGTATTTCTTCTGGTAGGTGTCTGTTTAAGTCTTTTTCCCATTTTGTAATTGGGTTGGCTGTCTTTTTGTTGTTGAGTTGAATAATCTCTTTATAAATTCTGGATACTAGACCTTTATCTGATATGTCGTTTCCAAATATTGTCTCCCATTGTGTAGGCTGTCTTTCTACTTTCTTGATGAAGTTCTCTGATGCACAAAAGTGTTTAATTTTGAGGAGCTCCCATTTATTTATTTCCTTCTTCAGTGTTCTTGCTTTAGGTTTAAGGTCCATAAAACCACCTCCAGTTGTAAGATCCATAAGATATCTCCCAACATTTTCCTCTAACTCTTTTTTTTTTTTTTTTTTTTTTAAAGGAAAGACAGAGAGAAGGAAGGAAGGATAGAAGGAAGGAAGGAAGGAAGAAAGGGAAACATCTTTAAACATTTTTCTTGTTTTATTGTATTTTGTTTTTTTGTTTTTGTTACATGGGCTGGGGCCGGGAATCGAACCGAGGTCCTCCGGCATAGCAGGCAAGCACTTTGCCCGCTGAGCCACCGCGGCCCGCCCCTCTAACTCTTTTATGGTCTTAGACCTAATGTTTAGATCTTTGATCCATTTTGAGTTAACTTTTGTATAGGGTGTGAGAGATGGGTCTTCTTTCATTCTTTTGCATATGGATACCCAGTTCTCTAGGCACCATTTATTGAAGAGACTGTTCTGTCCCAGGTGAGTTGGCTTGACTGCCTTATCAAAGATCAAATGACCATAGATGAGAGGGTCTATATCTGAGCACTCTATTCGATTCCATTGGTCGATATATCTATCTTTATGCCAATACCATGCTGTTTTGACCACTGTGGCTTCATAATATGCCTTAAAGTCAGGCAGCGCGAGACCTCCAGCTTCGTTTTTTTTCCTCAAGATGTTTTTAGCAATTCGGGGTACCCTGCCCTTCCAGATAAATTTGCTTATTGGTTTTTCTATTTCTGAAAAATAAGTTGTTGGGATTTTGATTGGTATTGCATTGAATCTGTAAATCAATTTAGGTAGGATTGACATCTTAACTATATTTAGTCTTCCAATCCATGAACACGGTATGCCCTTCCATCTATTTAGGTCTTCTGTGATTTCTTTTAACAGTTTTTTGTAGTTTTCTTTATATAGGTTTTTTGTCTCTTTAGTTAAATTTATTCCTAGGTATTTTATTCTTTTAGTTGCAATTGTAAATGGGATTCGTTTCTTGATTTCCCCCTCAGCTTGTTCATTACTAGTGTATAGAAATGCTACAGATTTTTGAATGTTGATCTTGTAACCTGCTACTTTGCTGTACTCATTTATTAGCTCTAGTAGTTTTGTTGTGGATTTTTCCGGGTTTTCGACGTATAGTATCATATCGTCTGCAAACAGTGATAGTTTTACTTCTTCCTTTCCAATTTTGATGCCTTGTATTTCTTTTTCTTGCCTAATTGCTCTGGCTAGAACTTCCAACACAATGTTGAATAATAGTGGTGATAGTGGACATCCTTGTCTTGTTCCTGATCTTAGGGGGAAAGTTTTCAATTTTTCCCCATTGAGGATGATATTAGCTGTGGGTTTTTCATATATTCCCTCTATCATTTTAAGGAAGTTCCCTTGTATTCCTATCTTTTGAAGTGTTTTCAGCAGGAAAGGATGTTGAATCTTGTCAAATGCCTTCTCTGCATCAATTGAGATGATCATGTGATTTTTCTGCTTTGATTTGTTGATATGGTGTATTACATTAATTGATTTTCTTATGTTGAACCATCCTTGCATACCTGGGATGAATCCTACTTGGTCATGATGTATAATTCTTTTAATGTGTTGTTGGATACGATTTGCTAGAATTTTATTGAGGATTTTTGCATCTGTGTTCATTAGAGAGATTGGTCTGTAGGTTTCTTTTTTTGTAATATCTTTGCCTGGTTTTGGTATGAGGGTGATGTTGGCTTCATAGAATGAATTAGGTAGTTTTCCCTCCACTTCGATTATGTTGAAGAGTTTGAGGAGAGTAGGTACTAATTCTTTCTGGAATGTTTGATAGAATTCACATGTAAAGCCGTCTGGTCCTGGATTTTTCTTTTTAGGGAGCTTTTGAATAACTAATTCAATCTCTTTACTTGTGATTGGTTTGTTGAGGTCGTCTATTTCTTCTTGAGTCAAAGTTGGTTGTTCATGTCTTTCCAGGAACCTGTCCACTTCTTCTAAATTGTTGTATTTATTAGCGTAAAGTTGTTCATAGTATCCTGTTATTACCTCCTTTATTTCTGTGAGGTCAGTAGTTATGTCTCCTCTTTCATTTCTAATCTTATTTATTTGCATTCTCTCTCTTCTTCTTTTTGTCAATCTTGCTAAGGGCCCATCAATCTTATTGATTTTCTCATAGAACCAACTTCTGGTCTTATTGATTTTCTCTATTGTTTTCATGTTTTCAATTTCATTTATTTCTGCTCTAATCTTTGTTATTTCTTTCCTTTTGCTTGCTTTGGGATTAGTTTGCTGTTCTTTCTCCAGTTCTTCCAAGTGGACAGTTAATTCCTGCATTTTTGCCTTTTCTTCTTTTCTGATAAAGGCATTTAGGGCAATAAATTTCCCTCTTAGCAGTGCCTTTGCTGCGTCCCATAAGTTTTGATATGTTGTGTCTTCATTTTCATTCGCCTCTAGGTATTTACTAATTTCTCTTGCAATTTCTTCTTTGACCCACTTGTTGTTTAAGAGTGTGTTGTTGAGCCTCCATGTATTTATGAATTTTCTGGCACTCCGCCTATTATTGATTTCCAACTTCATTCCTTTATGATCCGAAAAAGTGTTGTGTATGATTTCAATATTTTTAAATTTGTTAAGACTTGCTTTGTGACCCAGCATATGGTCTATCTTTGAGAATGATCCATGAGCACTTGAAAAAAAGGTGTATCCTGCTGTTGTGGAATGTAATGTCCTATAAATGTCTGTTAAGTCAAGTTCATTTATAGTAATATTCAGGTTCTCTATTTCTTTATTGATCCTCTGTGTAGATGTTCTGTCCATTGATGAGAGTGGTGAATTGAAGTCTCCAACTATTATGGTATATGTGTCTATTTCCCTCTTCAGTGTTTGCAGTGTGTTCCTCACATATTTTGGGGCATTCTGGTTCGGTGCGTAAATATTTATGATCGTTATGTCTTCTTGCTTAATTGTTCCTTTTAATAGTATATAGTGTCCTTCTTTGTCTCTTTTAACTGTTTTACATTTGAAGTCTAATTTGTTGGATATTAGTATAGCCACTCCTGCTCTTTTCTGGTTGTTGTTTGCATGAAATATCTTTTCCCAACCTTTCACTTTCAACCTATATTTATCTTTGGGTCTAAGATGTGTTTCCTGTAGACAGCATATAGAAGGATCCTGTTTTTTAATCCATTCTGCCAGTCTATGTCTTTTGATTGGGGAATTCCGTCCATTGACATTTAGAGTTATTACTGTTTGGATAATATTTTCCTCTACCATTTTGCCTTTTGTATTATATATATCATATCTGACTTTCCTTCTTTCTACACTTTTCTCCATGTCTCTCTCTTCTGTCTTTTTGTATCTGACTCTAGTGCTTCCTTTAGTATTTCTTGCAGAGCTGGTCTCTTGGTCAAAAATTCTCTTAGTGACTTTTTGTCTGAGAATGTTTTAATTTCTCCCTCATTTTTGAAGGACAATTTTGCTGGATATAGGAGTCTTGGCTGGCAGTTTTTCTCTTTTAGTAACTTAAATATATCATCCCACTGTCTTCTAACTTCCATGGTTTCTGCTGAGAAATCTACACATAGTCTTATTGGGTTTCCCTTGTATGTGACGGATTGTTTTTCTCTCGCTGCTTTCAAGATCCTCTCTTTCTCTTTGACCTCTGACATTCTAACTAGTAAGTGTCTTGGGGAACGCCTATTTGTGTCTAATCTCTTTGGGGTGCGCTGCACTTCTTGGATCTGTAATTTTAGGTCTTTCATAAGAGTTGGGAAATTTTCAGTGATAATTTCTTCCATTAGTTTTTCTCGTCCTTTTCCCTTCTCTTCTCCTTCTGGGATACCCACTACACGTATATTTGTACGGTTCACATTGTCCTTGAGTTCCCTGATACCTTGTTCAAATTTTTCCATTCTTTTCCGGATAGTTTCTGTTTCTTTTTGGAATTCAGATGTTTCATCCTCCAAATCACTGATTCTATCTTCTGTTTCTTTAAATCTGTCCTTGTAGGTATCCATTGTTTTTTCCATCTTTTCTACTTTATCTTTCACTTCCATAAGTTCTGTGATTTGTTTTTTCAGTTTTTCTATTTCTTCTTTATGTTCAGCCCATGTCTTCTTCATGTCCTCCCTCAATTTATCGTTTTCGTTTTTGAAGAGGTTTTCCATTTCTGTTCGTATATTCAGCATTAGTTGTTTCAACTCCTGTATCTCATTTGAACTATTGGTTTCTTCGTTTGACTGGGCCATATGTTCAATTTTCTGAGCGTGATCCGTTATCTTCTGCTGGCGTCTGGGCATTTAGTCAGATTTCCCCGGGTGTTCGACCCCACAGGTTGAAAGATTTTTCTGTGCAATCTCTGGATTCTGTTCTTCCTATCCTGCCCAGTAGGTGGCGCTCGTGGCACACGGCTGTCTGTGGGTACACCAGCGAAAGTTGCTGTGGGTCCCTCAACTCTGGAAAACTCTCGCCGTAGGGGAGGTTCGGCAGCCGAAGCGTCTTGGAAGAATGCCAGCCGGCCCGGGGTTCCAAACGCGGGGAGGGTCGCCGGCCATCGCAGCACAGGAGAGCGTCCGGCCAAATTAGCCAGTCGGCCCGGGGCACCAAGCGTGGCGGGAGGGCGCCAGCTGTCGCAGCCCGGGAGAGTGCACTGTTCCCAGCCGACGGGGGAGTCACGTGTTTGGAAGGGATCCCCCGGTCACTGTTCTCTGCAGTCTGGGGATTTCCGACCCAACTATCTCAGTTGTTCCGGGGGGCCTCGTGTGGTGGGGGCACCAGCCGCCGCGGCCTAAGGGGACCGCCTGTCCAATTCTACCAGCTGGCCCGGGAAGGTGGAAGGGAGGGACTCCGGTCGCTTGCCGTCCCACCCAGGAAATCCCGTGCCCCTTGGTGATCTCACCGGAGCTAGTTCTCCCAGATAGTCAGCCGTTCTAGGATGGGGTACGCTGTCCCTTTGATCTCCCTCGTGGCTCCAGGAGCTGCTCTGTATTATCTCCACTCCCCCAGTAGCTGTTCTGGAGGAGGAAAGGTGAGGGTGGCAAGGCTGTCGAGGCTGGTGGCGGAGGAGCACGGTGAAGGCGGGGGAAGAGGGCACCGTGGTGGTTGGAGAGCAGCCGGAGCCGGCGGAGAAAGAGAGGGGAGGAGGAGGGCGGGCGGCTCGGCTGCTGCGGGGCGTGGGCGCCGCGCGGTGGGCCGGCGGAGAAAGAGAGGGGAGGAGGAGGGCGGGCGGCTCGGCTGCTGCGGGGCGTGGGCGCCGCGCGGCGGGCCGGCGGAGAAAGGAAACCCATTTTTAAGATTCTGTTTCTTAAGAACCACTCCTGCTATCAAGCTGTATTAGCTAGGGTTCCCTAGAGAAATAGAATCAGCAGGAAATATCCACAGATATAAAATTTATAAAAGTGTCTCATGTAACCATGGGAATGTATACTCCAAGGTCTGTAGTGGAGGCCACAAGCTGGTAACTCTGATGAAGTTCCTCAAACTCTCAGGAGAGGCTTTCTGGATAATTGATATACTCCTGTGTACTAGTTTGAAAGGATTTATGTACCCTAGAAAAACCATGTTTTAATCCTGATCCAATCTTGTGGGAGCAACCATTTCTTTTAATCCATATTTAATAATGTAGGTTGGAGTGTTTTGATTAGATTGTCTCCATGGAGATGCAACTCTCACAATTGTGGCTTTTAACCTTGATTAGATGGAGATGTGACTGCACCCATTCTAGGGGGGTTAGTTTTCTGGAATCCTTTAAAAGAAGGAGTATTTTCAAGAAAGCTTGATTTTGATGAGATAGCCACAAAAATGATAAGAGCCCATGGTGCTAGAGACCTTTGCAGCTGAAGAAAGAAAATGTCGCTGGGGGGGCTTCATGAAACAAGAAATCTGGAGAGAAAGGCAGCAGATTTCATCATGTTTACCATGTGACTTTCCAGTTCTGAGAGAAACCCTGAACTTCATCGGCCATTCTTGAGTGAAAGTAACCTCTGTCAGTGCCTTAATTTGGACATTTTTATAGGCTTGCTTTAATTGGGACATTTTCTCAGCCTTAGAACTATAAATTAGCAACTTATTAAATTTCCCTTTTAAAAAGCCGTTCTGTTTCTGGTGTACTGCAATCTTGGCAGCTAGCAAACTAGAACAGATTTTGATATTGGAGAAGTGTGGTGCTACTGCAGTTTGCAAATACCAAACATGATGGAACAGCTTTTAGAAATGGATAGGGGGAAGATTTGGAGGATTTGTAAGGAGCTTGATAGAGCCTAAAATACTTTGAAGAGACTGGTAGTAGAAATGTGGACTCTAGGGATGCCTCTGATGAGGCGCTAGGCAGAAATGAAGTGTGTGTTATTGCAAATTGGAGGGAAGGCCGTCCTTGTTTCAAAATGGCAGATAATCTGGTAAAATTGACTAGTGGTTTTGGCTGGAAGGCAGATTTTAAAAGACGTGAACTTGACTATTTTTAACAGAAGAGATTTCCAAATTACTGTGGAAAGTCTGGTTTCTCCTTACATCTTATACTGAAATGTGACAGAAAAGAGAAAAGCTGAAAACTAAATTCTTGGGTACAAAGAAATTGGTGTCCTGGAAAATTCTGGGCTTCTAGGAAGAATGATCCCAGAGAATGGTGCCCCACATGAGGAATTGACCAAATGTGGAAAAAATCAGCCATCTTGGAGAAAGCCAGGATTGGACATGGAATCATCCAGGAAGGATTTGTGGAATCTCCTTATGTCTGATGAGCATGATACGGGCTTATGACAAGAGTGCTGTGGGACCTGTAGAAAATGAACTGCTTCCAGTAACTACCAGGGGACTCAGAAAAGGGACAATGTGAAGGTAAAATAACTTCAGAGGCAGAACTATGGGAAGCTAAAGCCTAAAGTCAAGAAACCTCGGGACAGGACAGTGGACCCACCCAAGTACTTGGAGAGGGTGAGTTTGCCCAAAAGGCAGAGGATGGGCCTTTCACTTCATTGCAGTGGAAGAGTTGTGCCACTTCAGACTTTGGAAAGAGTGGAGCACATTTCTTGGAGATTGGGAAGACTCTGGCTCCCACCACAGGGAGGGGCTGAGCATGTGCCCCAGTGATGGTTGAGAGCCCTTGTGCAGCCCCAATGCTTGGAGAGGGTGGACCCGAGAAAAAGGTGGTGTCATGGTCAGGTTCATGTGTCAACTTGGCCAGGTGGTGATACCTGTTTGTCTGGTTGGGCAAGTGCTGGCCTGTCTGTTGTGATGAGGACATTCCATAGAATTAAATCATGATCACGTAAGCTGCACCCACAGGTGATTGCATTTGTAATCATCCAAAGGGAGTGTCTTTTTTAATGAGTGATGCTTAATCTAATCACTGGAAGCCTTTTAAGGAGAATTCAGAGTAAACAGGTTCTCTTCCTGCTTTGGCCAATGAGCATCTCCTGTGGAGTTCATCCAGTCCCTCCATTGGAATTGTCAGCTTCACAGTCTGCCCTATGGATTGTGGACTCTATGTTCCCACAGTTATGTGAGGCACTTTTATAAATATTACATTTACAAATATTTCCTGTTGATTCTGCTTCTCTGGAGAGCTGTAACTAATACGGCTTGGTACCAGGAGTGGTTCTAAAGAAGCAAAATTTTAATAACGAGTTTTTATGAATAATTTTCTACTCTGACTGGACTCAAAGGCACTAAGGACTCTGATTCCCATAATCAGAATGTTACTGCCAGTCCAAGGGGTGAGCTGGAAAAAGAGTAAAAATATCACCATTCGCTTCTTCCAATGCTTCACTTACACGAAGCCAGGCTCTGGGGGACAATGTTTTTGACACCTTTACAGAGTTTTGTAGAAATAGGAGGTATAGAGATGTTGATTGGTTGTTGCTAGGTACATTGTGTACATTAATGAGTGAAAGGAATGGGCTTAAGTCTTCAAATGAGAAGCTTAAGCACCGTCTGACAGATGTAAACATTTCTGTTAGTGTCCTGAAGGAAAATCTTATTTCCTGTAGCCATAGACTTGAGCTCTCCGATTATCAGACCAAGAATATTATTGTTAGAGTAGCAACTTTCCAACATAAACTGAAATATCAATCTTGCATGGTGTCTGCTGTTAAAGTGAGGGCATTGATTGGAAAGGAGTAGGACCCTGAAAAATGGGATGGCAACATATGGATTGGAAATGATGTCGGTGGTTATATTGAAACCTTAGGTCATGCTGAGTCTTCTCTAGGTAACTCTGTAATAGTCTTTCCTGAGAACATAGTTGCTCAACCTTCAACCTGCCTTGAGAAGTTGACAACCCAACCTCCACTTGAAGGGATTAGCCCTACAGTGATTAATCTTGTTTCACCAGATGAAACTGCAAATGAATGCCTGGAAGCAAATGGCTTGGAAGATACTTCTATTTCTTCTCATGAGCACCCCCACCACCCCTCATCTCTTCCAGACCTATAACTAGACTAAAGTCCCAACAGGTCCCTAAAAGTAAGGTACAAAGTATCCTAAATGAGGAGTATTATATTATTATATATTATCATTATATTGTACTCCAAAAGAATTGTGTGGGTTTTCCAATTTATATAGACAAAATCAGGGGAATAGGTGTGGCAATGAACTTTAAGGCTGTGGGATAATGGTGGGAGGAATATTCAGGCTGAATTTATTGATATGACCGCACTAAGAAGAGATTCTTCATTCAATGCTATAGCTTGAGGGGCTAGAAAAGGCAGTAACAGTTTTTTTGGATGGTTGGCTGAAACATGGATCAAAAGGTGGCTGACATTACCTTAGGTTGAAATGCCAGTACTTCCTTGGTATAATGTAAATGAGGGGATCCAGAGGCTTAGAGAGAGTGGAATGTTAGAGTGGATTTATCATGCAAAGCCTGATCTTACACCCTAGGAATGTCCAGAGGATGCACCTTTTACCAGAACAGTGAGAAATAAATTTGTAAGACCAGCACCATCATCCCTGAAGAGCTTTGTAATTGCCCTTCTCTGTAGGTCAGATACTACTGTGGGAACTGCTGTCACTGAGCTGGAATCCTTAAACGCAATTGGGATGACTGGATCCCGAGTTGACAGAAGCCAGGTGGCAGTATTTAATCACCAAAGACAGGGTGGACATGGCTATTATAATAGACAGAAAACTCAAAGCAGGAGTCAAAATAATCTGACACGCAGAGACTTGAGGCTTTGGCTAGCAAATCATGGGGCACCTAGAAATACAATAGATGGGCAGTCTACTAAATTCTTGTTTGAGCTGTATAAACAAGAATTCTAGGTCAAATGAACAGAAGTCTAACTAGAATTGCAAAAACACAGAGTCACGGCCCCTTAATCAATTTCCAGACTTGAGACAGTTTACAGACACAGAGCCTCTTGAATGAAGGGGAGGCCAAGTCCCTTTGGGGGAGAACCCTGTTACAATGCCACAAATTTATACTGTTAATCTTCTTCCAAGCCTTCCCCAGGGAGACCGATGACCTTTTACCATGGAAACTTGCACTGGGGAAAAGGAAATGATCAGATATTTCAGGGATTATTAGACACTGGTTGAGAAGTGGCATTAATTCCAGGGGACCCATACGTCCCTCTAGTCCACCAGTGAGAGTGGGGGCTTATGGAGGCCAGGTGATCAATGGAGTTTTAGTTCAGGTCCATCTCACAGTGGGTCCAGTGGGCCCCTGGACCCACTCTGTTGTTATTTCCCAAGTTCCAGAATGCATAATTGGAATAGACATGCTCAGTATGTGGGGCAGCTTCCCAACACTGATTCTCTAACTCATGCAGTGAGGGCTCTAATGGTGGGAAAGGCCAAGTGGAAGCCACTAGAACTGCTCCTACCTAGCAAAAGAGTAAACTAGAAGCAATACTGGATTCCTGGAGGTATTGTAGAGATCACTGCCACTCGTGAGGACTTGAAGGATGCAGGGGTGATGATTCCCACCACATCCCCATTCAACTTTCCTATTTGGCCTGTGCAGAAAACAGATGGGTCTTGGAGGATGACAGTGGATTATCATAAACTCAGTCAGGTAGTGACTACAATTGCAGCTGCTGTTCCAGTTGTGGTATCATTGCTTGGGCAATCAATACATCCCCTGGTACCTGGTATTCAGCTATTGATCTGACAAATGCTTTTTTCTCAATAGCTGTTAGTAAGGACCACCAGAAACAGTTTGCTTTCAGCTGGCAAGATCAGCAATATACTTTCACTGTCTTACCTCAGGGGTATATCCACTCTCCAGCCCTATGTCATAATCTTCTCCACAGAGATCTTGATCATTTCTCCCTCCCACAAGACATCACACTGGTCCATTATATTGATGACATCATGTTGATTGAACCTAGTGAGCAAGAAGTAGCAATTACTCAAGACTTACTGGTAAGGTATTTGCATGTTAGAGGATAGGAGATAAATCAAACAAAAATACAGAGGCCTTCCACTTCAGTGAAATTTCTAGTCATCCAGTGTTGTAGGGCATGTCAAGATATCCTTTCTAAGGTGAAGGATAGATGCATGTGGCCCCTCCTATAACCAAAAAAAGAAAAAAAAAAGACACAACACTTAGTTGGTCTCTTTGGATTTTGGCAACAACACATCTCTCATTTGGGTGTGCTACTCCAGCCTATTTTTTAAAAATATTATATCATGTCAATCTTTATTGTCTATCTTTCTTTCTGATTTCATTTGTGCCTCCAGCCCTCCTTCCTCTATCATTCTCACATTCAGCTTCATTCAGTGTTTTAACATAATTGTATTACAGTTAGATAGTATTGTGCTGTCCATTTCTGGGTTTTTACATTCAGTCCTGTTGCATAATCTGTATCCCTTCAGCTGCTGTTACCCAATGTCTTACCCTATTTCTATCTCCTGATGGTCTCTGTTACCAACGAAATTCTCCTAGTTTATTCAGTCATGGCAGTTCATATCCATGAGACCATACAGTATTTGTCCTTTAGTCTTTGGCTAGTCTCACTCAGCATAATGTTCTCTAGGTCCATCCATGTTGTTACATACTTCATAACTTCATTCTGTCTTACAGCTGCATAATATTCCATTGTATGTATATACCAAAGTTTGTTTAGCCACTCGTCTGTTGATGGACGTTTTGGCTGTTAAAATCTTTTTGCAATTGTAAATAATGTTGCTATAAACATTGGTGTGCAAGTGTCCATTTGTGTCCTTGTCCTCATGTCCTCTGAGTAGATACCTAGCAATGGTATTGCCGGGTCATATGGCAATTCTATATTTAGCTTTTTGAGGAACCACCAAACTTCCTTCTATAGCAGTTGCACTATTTGATATTTTCACCAACAGTGAATAAGTGTGCCTCTTTCTCCACATCCTCTCCAGCACTTGTAATTTTCTGTTTTATTGATAATGGTCATTCTGGTGGGTGTGAGATGATATCTCATTGTGGTTTTGATTTGCATTTCTCTAATAGCCAGGGAAGTTGAGCATCTCTTCATGTGCCTTTTGGCCGTTTGTATTTCCTCTTCTGAGAAGTGTCTGTTCAAGTTTTTTGCCCATTTTGTGATTGGGTTGACTGTCTTTTTGTTGTTGAGTTGAACAATCTCTTTATAAATTCTGGATACAAGATCTTTGTCTGATATGTCATTTCTCAATATTGTCTTCCATTGTGTAGGCTGTCTTTTTACTTTCTTGATGAAGTTCTTTGATGCACAAAAGTGTTTAATTTTGAGGAGTTCCCATTTCTTTCTTTCTTTCTTCAATGCTCTTGCTTTGGGTATAAGGTCTAGGAAACTGCCTCCAAGTATAAGATTTATCAAATATTTCCCTACATTTTCTTCTAAAACTTTTATGGTCTTAGATCTAATGTTTAGGTTTTTGATCCATTTTGAGTTAACTTTTGTATAGGGTGTAAGATATGGGTCCTCTTTCATTCTTTTGCATATGGATATCCAGTTCTCTAGGCACCACTTATTGAAGAGACTGTTCTGTCCCAGGTGAGTTGGCTTGACTACTTATCAAAGATCAATTGCCCATAGATGAGAAGGTCTATATCTGAACACTCTATTTGATTCCATTAGTCAATGTATCTATCTTCATGCCAGTGCCATGTTATTTTTACCACTGTAGCTTCATAATACGCCTTAAAGTCATGTAGCATGAGACCTCTGTCTTTATTTTTTTTTTCTCAGGATGCTTTTAGCTATTCAGGGCACTCTGCCCTTCCAGATAAATTTGGTTATTCGTTTTTCTTTTTCTGAAAAGTAAATTTTGGGGATTTTAATTGGTATTGCACTGAATCTGAAAATAAATTTAGGTATAATTGACATCTTAACTATATTTAGTCTTCCAGTCTATGAACATGGTATGCCCTTCCATCTGTGTAGGTCTTCTGTGATTTCTTTTAACAATTGCTTGTAGTTTTCTTTGTATAGGTCTTTTGTCTCTTTAGTTAAATTTATTCCTAAATATTTTATTCCTTTGGTTGCAATTGTAAATGGAATTCTTTTCTTGATTTCCCCCTCAAATTGTTCATTACTAGTGTATAGAAACACTACAGATTTTTGAGTGTTGATCTTGGAACCTACCACTTTGCTGTACTCATTTATTAGCTCTAGTAGTTTTGCTGTGGATTTTTGGGGGTTTTCAACATATAGTATCATATCATCTGCAAACAGTGAGAGTTTTACTTCTTTCTTTCCAATTTTGATGACTTGTATTTCTTTTTCTTGCCTAATTGCTCTGGCTAGATATTCTAATACAATGTTGAATAACAGTGGTGATAGTGCACATCCTTGTCTTGTTCCTGATCTTAGGGGGAAAGTTTTCAGTTTTTCCCCATTGAAGATGATGTTAGCTGTGGTTTTTTCATCTATTCCCTTTATCATTTTGATGAAGTTCCCTTCTATTCCTATCCTTTGAAGTGTTTTCAACAGGAAAGGATGTTGAATTTTGTCAAATGCCTTTTCTGCATCAATCGAGATAATCATGTGATTTTCCTGCTTTGATTTGTGACACGGTGTATTACATTAATTGATTTTCTTATGTTGAACCATCCTTGCATACCTGGGATGACTCCTACTTGGGCATGATGTATAGTTCTTTTAATGTGTTGCTGGATTTGATTTTCTAGAATTTTGTTCAGGATTTTTGCATCTATATTCATTAGAGAGATTGGTCAGTAATTTTCTTTTTTTGTAATATCTTTGTGTGGCTTTGATATGAGGGTGATGTTGGCTTCGTAGAATGTCAGTTAGCCTTCCTTCCTCTTTAATTTTTTTGAAGAGTTTGAGCAGGATTGGTACTAATTCCTTCTGGAACATTTGGTAGAACTCACATGTGAAGCCATCTGGTCCTGAACTTTTCTTTTTGGGGAGCTTCTTAATGACTGATTCAATTTCTTTACTTGTGATTGGTTTGTTGAGGTCGTCTATTTCTTCTCGAGTCAAAGTTGGTTGTTCATGGCTTTCTATACTGTTGTCCATTTCATCTACATTGTCGAATTTATTAGCATAAAGTTGTTCATAGTATCCTCTTATTAATTCCTTTATTTCTGTGGGGCCAGAAGTTATGTCTCCTCTTCCATTTCTGATCTTATTTATTTGCATCTTCCCTCTTCTTCTTTTTGTCAATCTTACTAAGGGTCCATCGATCTTATTGATTTTCTCACAAAGCCAGCTTCTAATGTTTTTTTGATTTTCTCAATTGTTTTCATGTTCTCAATGTCATTTATTTCTGGTCTAATCTTCATTATTTCTTTCCTTTTGCTTGCTTTGGGGTTTGTTTGCTTTTCTTTCTCTACTTCTTCCAAGTGGACAGTTAATTCCTTGATTTTTGCCCTTTCTTCTTTTTTGATATAGGTATTTAGGGCAATAAATTTCCCTCTTAGCATTGCCTTTGTTGCATTCCATATGTTTTGATATGTTGTGTTTTCCTTTTCATTTGCCTTACGATATATACTGATTTCTCTTGTAGTTTCTTCCTGGACCCACTGGTTGTTTAAGAGTGTGTTGTTGAGCCTCCACATATTTGTGAATTTTCTAGCACTCTGCCTATTATTGATTTCCAGCTTCATTCCTTTATGATCTGAGAAAGTGACTTGTAGGATTTCAGTCTTTTTAAATTTATTGAAACTTGCTTTGTGACCCAGCATATAGTGTATCCTTGAGAATGATCCATGAGTACTCGAGAAAAAGGTGTGTCCTGCTGTTTTAGGGTGTAAAGTTCTATAAATGTCTGTTAAGTCTAGCTTATTTATTATATTATTCAAGTTCTCTGTTCCTTTATTGATCCTCTTTTTAGATGTTCTGTCCACTGATGAGAGTGGTGAATTGAAGTCTCCAACTATTATGGTAGATGTGTCTATTTCTGTTTTCAAACATTCAGTGTTTGACGCATGTGTTTTGGAGCATTCTGGCTTGGTCCATAAATATTTATGATTGTTATGTCTTCTAGTTGAATCGTCCCTTTTATTAATACATAGGGTCCTTCTTTGTCTCTTTTAACTGTTTTACATTTGAAGTCTAATTTGTTGAATATTAGTATAGCTACTCTTGCTCTTTTCTGATTATTGTTTGTATGAAATATCTTTTCCTATTTTGTCGCTTGGATTTTATATGTTATATCTTATTTTCCTTCTTTTTACCTTTACTCATAGTTTTCATTTCTACACTCTTCTGTATATCTCTCTCTCTTCGGTCTTTTCATATCTATCTCTAGTGCTCCCTTCAGTATTTCCTACAGAGCTGGTCTCTTGGTCACAAATTCTCTCAGTGATTTTTTGTTTGAAAATGTTTTAATTTCCCCCTTGTTTTTGAAGGACAATTTGGCTTGATATAGAATTCTTGGTTGGTAGTTTTTCTCTTTTAGTAATTTAGATATATTGTCCCACTGTCTTCCTGCCTCCATGATTTCTGCTGAGAAATCTATGCATAGTTTTATTGGGCTTCCCCTGTATGTGATGGATTGCTTTTCTCTTGCTGCTTTTAAGATTCTCTCTTTCTCTTTGACCTCTGACATTCTGATTAGTAAATGTCTTGAAGTACGTCTATTTGGATCTATTCTCTTTGTGGTATGCTGCACTTCTTGGATCTGTAATTTTAAGTCTTTCATAAGAGTTGGGAAATTTTCAGTGATAATTTCCTCCATTACTTTTTCTCCTCCTTTTCCCTTCTCTTCTCTTTTTCGGACACCGACAACACATATGTTCATATGCTTCATATTGTAATTCAATTCCTTGAGTTGCTGCTCATATTTTTCCCTATGTTTTCTTTTGCTTGTCAGATTTCAATGTTCTGTTCTCCAGTTCACTAATCCTATCTTCTGCCTCTCAAAATCTGACATTGTAGGTTTCCATTGTTTTTTTCATCTCCTCTACTGTGTCTTTCATTTCCATAAGTTCTTTGATTTGCTTTTTCAGACTTCCAATTTCTTCTTTTTGTTCATTACTTGCCTTCTTTATATCTTCCCTCAATTCATTGATTTGATTTTTGATGAGTTTTTCCATGTCTGTTCATATATTCTGAATTAATTGTTTCAACTCATGTATCTCATTTGAATAGTTGGTTTGTTCATTTGACTGAGCCATATCTTCAATTTTCTTAGTGTTATTTGTCATTTTTTGCTGATGTCTAGGCATGCAATTACCCTAATTAGTTTATTCTGGAGATTGTTTTCAGTTCTTTTACCTAGGGTTTTCTTGCTGGATGAATTTGTTGTCTGCCTGTTCTTTGACATTCAGTTTAGCTTTTTCTGGACCTCTAGGTTAGGTTTTGTTGAACAGAGGAGAATTTTTCAGTTCTTATTTTCTTGTTTCTTGCCTTGCCTGTATGGTGCCTTTACCTCCTCACCCCTAGGAGGGTCTACTTAGATATTATAGACCCAAGCCAGATTTTCCCAGACCAAACTGGCCTCCTGTCAGGAGGAAAGAGTCACCTGCATCAGTTTTCCATGAGAGTGAGACCAAGCATGTTGGAAGACATTCCTGTGAAGTCGCTGGACTCTGTTTTCCTCATCCTGACCAGTATGTGGTGTTTGCCTGCCTGCAGGTCCCACCAGCATAAGATAATGCAATACTTTTAACTTTGGCAGACTCTCCCTGCTGGGGGCATGGTGGAGACAGAGGAGAGGTTGTAGGCTGGTTTTAATTGCTTCAAATTACCAAGCCCTGGTGTCTTAATTCCTTAAGGGAGGGATTCCACCTGAGTTGGGATTCACAACTCCCCTGGGGAAGGCACAGGATCCAGACAAGTCCTCAAACAAGTTTGTTTCTGTTTATGCCTGGGACAGATGCAGCCTGAGAAGCCCTGCCACTGTATCCAAGGGCAGACAAGCCTTTGTAGAAACACAGCCACAAAAACCTCTGTTTCTTTTTTTTATTTTTTATTTTTCCATCAGCCCTGCCCCCTTGGTGCTGGGGCAAAATCAGCGGCCTCCACTTTGACCAGGTTCACCTGAGCTAGGGGTCTATTTTTAATTGTCAGGATTTGTTAATTAATTCCACAATTGGCATTTGGTTGTGCCCAGCCCCTGCTGTTGGTAAAGTCCTTTTCCTTTCCCCTCTGGGAAGAGGCCATGGGGGAGGGTCACCAGCCACCACGGCTTGGGGGTCTCATGGTTCTGGGGGGGGCTCACAACCGGTTCAGCTGGTCCAGAATGGGATACTCTGTGTGTCTGGTCACTGACATGTCCCCAGGAGCTGTTCTGTACCATTCCTGGTTATTTAGTAGCTGTTTTGGAGGATGAGCTAAGTCGCACACCTTGCTAAGCTACCATCTTGGCACCTACCCCCTTATGATCTACTCCAGCCCATTTATTGTGTGATCAGAATAGCTGCTAATTTTGAGTGGGGACCTGAACAGCAGGAGGCTCTGTGACAGGTCCAGGCTCCTGTAAAAGCTGCTCTGCCACTTGGATCATATGATCCAGCAGATCCAATGGTGCTGCAAGTGTCAGTGGAAAACAGAGATACTGTTTGGAGTCTTTGACAGGCCCCTATAGGAGAATCACAATACAGACACTTAGGATTTTGGAGCACAGTTTACTATCTGCTGCAGATAACTACTCTTATTTTGAGAAACAGCTTTTGGCCTGCTACTGGGCCTTAGTAGAGACTGAATGCTTAACCTTGGGCCACCAAGTTACCATGAGACCTGAGTTGCCTATCATGAGCTGGGTGTTGTCTGACCCACCAAGCCATAAATTTGGGAGTGTGCAGCAGCACTCTATCATAAAATGGAAACGGTATATGAGATAGGGCCAGAGCAGGTCCTGAAAGCACAAGCATGTTATATGAGGAAGTGGCCTAAATGCCCATGGTCTCCACTCCTGTCACTTTACCTTCTCTTTCCCAGACCAGAGTTATGGCCTCTTGGGGAGTTCCTTACAGTGAATTGACTGAGGAAGAGAAAACTCAGGTCTGGTTTACACAATGTTAAGCACCTTTTGTAGGTACCACCCAAAAGAGGAGAGCTACAGCACTACAACCCCTTTCTGGGATATCCTTGAAGGACATTGGTGAGGGGAAATCCTCCCTGTGGGCAGAACTTCGAGCAGTGCACCTGGTTGTTCATTTTTCTTGGAGGTAGAACTGGCCAGAGGAGCATTTATATACTGACCATGGTCTGTTGGTAATAACTTGGTTGTATGGTCATGGATATAGAAAAACCATAATTGGAAAGTTGGTGATAAAGAGGTCTGGGGAAGAGATACGTGGATAGACCTTTTTGAATGGGTTAAAAACATGAAAATATTTGTGTCCCATGTGAATACACACCAGATAGTGACTTTAGAGAAAGAAGTTTTTGGATAAGATAACCTATTCTGTAGATATCAGTCAGCCTCTTTCCCCTGCAACACCTTTCATTGTCCCATGGGCTCATCAACAAAGTGGGCATGGTGGTAGGGATGGAGGTTATATATGGACTCAGTAACATGGACTTCCACTCACCAAGGCTGACTTGGCTATAGCCAGTGCTTAGTGCCCAATCTACCAGCACCAGAGACCCATAGTCAGCCCTTAATGTGGCACCATTCCCAGAGGTAACCAGCCAGCTACCTGGTGGCAGGTTGATTGCATTGGACAACTTCATTCATGGAAAGGGCAGCAATTTTTTCTTACTGGAAAAGACACATACTCTGGATATGAGTTTGCTTTCCCTACATGCAATGCTTCTGCCAAAATTCCCATCTGTGGGCTTACAGAGTGCCTTATCCATCTTCATGGTATTCCACCATGGTATTCCACAGCATTTCTTCTGATCAAGGATCACACTTCACAGTAAATGAAGTGCGGAAATGGACACATGCTCATGGTAGGACATCTCTGGTCCTACCATGTTCCCCATCTTCCAGAAGCAGCTGGATTGATAGAACAGTGGAATGGTCTTTTGAAAACTCAATTACGGTGCCAACTAGGTGGCAATACCTTGAAGGGATGGGGTAATGTTCTCCAGGAAGCTGTGTATGCTCTGAACCAGCCTTCACTGTGTGATGCTGTTTCTCCCATAGCCGGGATCCATGGGTCCAGGAACCAAGGGGTTGAAATGGGAGTGGCACCACTCACTATTAACTCTAATGATGCACTAAAAATTTTTTTGTTTCCTGTCCCTGCCACCTTGAGCTCTGCTGGTCTATAGGTTTTAGTCCAATGGGGGAATGCTTCCACCAGGAGAAACAACAATGATTTCACTGAACTGGAATCTAAGACTGCCACCTGGTCACTTTGGGCTACTCATGCCCCTGCATCAACAAGCTGAGAAAGGGATTACATTATTGTCTGGGGTGATTGACCCTGTCTATCAGGGGGGAGGTAGTACTGCAACTACACAATGGGGTTAAAGAAGAGTTTTTCTGGTATATAGGAGATCCCCTAGGGTGTCTTTTAGTACTACCATGCCCTGTGATTAAAATCAATGGAAACCTGCAACAACCCAAACCAGACAGGACTACTAATGGCTCTGAAACTTCAAGAATGAAAGTTTAGGTCACCCACAAGGCAAACAACCATGGTCAGCTGAAATGTTTGCTGAGGGTAAAGGGAACATGGAATGGATAGTGGAAGAAAGTAGTGATAAATGTGAACTAAAGACCACATGATCAGTTACAGAAACAAGGACTGCAATACTGTTTTGTTCATGTAATACTATTTAAGTTGTAAGCTATCAAGTTTAAGAATGAACATTACCCAAGGACTTGCACCTTATTCTGGGGAGATTTAATGAGTTTCCTGTTATATGCAGGACAGCTGAGTATGGTTAGGTGAGGGAAAGCATGTGTCTTTTATTGTTTTCTATTTAGAAATTAGGTGTGGTTTATGGTGATAGGTATAGCTGCCAAGTTGACAGTCAGGTTCATGTGTCTTCTTGGCCATGTGGTGTTACCTATTTGTCTGGTTGAGCAAGTGCTGGTCTGTCTATTGCTATGAGGACATTTCATAGAATTAAATCATGATCATGTCAGCTGTAACCACAGCTAATTCCATTTGTAATCAGCCAAGGGGAGTGTCTTCTGCAATAAGTGATGCTTAATGTAATAACTGGAAGCCTTTTAAGGAGGATTCAGAAGAGACAGGCTCTCTTCCTGCTTCAGCCAGCAAGCCTCTCCTGTGGAGTTCATCCAGACCCTCCATCAGAATCGTCAACTTCACAGCCTGCTCTACAGATTGTGGAGTCTATGTTCCCATGGTTACATGAGACACTTTTATAAATTTTATATTTATGAATATTTCCTGTTAATTATGTTTCTCTAGAGAACCCTAACTAGTACAGGTGGTCTCCCCAGTGTCCCCCAAAGTTGCATTCAGAGAGAGGTAGGCCACTGCATAGGCCCTTGGAAGGGATGTAACTGCCACTTTCTAAAGCCTTGAGGATAAATGACTCTCAGTCTTTGAAATCTAATGGAGTTTTCCCTGCAAGTTTTTGGGTCTACTGACCCCTGTATTTCTTCCAATTCCTCCTTATGGTAACAGGAATATGTGTCCTATGACTGTTCCTCCTTTGAATATTGGTAGCAAATACCTTTTTCTGAGGTTTACATGTCCAGATCCAGAGGAGAATTTTTCCTTACAACAGACCATGTCTCTCACTGACTTTGATGTGATTTTGTACAGTTTCTGGCTTTGTATTGAACTTGTATTGTTACTAAAATGAGTTAAGGCTTTCTGATACTGTGATGGAATGAACGTATTTTTTATATGGGGAAAACATGCCATTTTTGGGTTCTAGAGGGTATAATGTGATGGTTTGAAGGGATTTGTGTACCCCAGAAAAGTTTTATAAAATATTTCTAGATATGATTTATGTACCCATATTTTAATCCTGATCCAATCTTGTGGGAGCAAACATTTCTTTTAATCCATACTCAATAATGTAGGATGGGGTCTTTTGATTAGATTATTTCCATGTGGTTATTAACCTTGATTAGATGGAAATGTGACTGCACTCATTACAGATGGGTCTTGATTAGTTTACTGGAATCCTTTAAAAGAGGAAACATTTTGGAGACAGCTTGACAACAATGAGGCAGTCACAAGAGTGACAAGAGCCCACACAGCCAGAGACTTTTGGAGGTGAAGAAGGACAATGTCCTTGGGGAAGCTTCATGAAACAAGAAGCCTAGAGAGGAAGGCATCAGACATTGCTATGTTCACCATTTTCCTTCTTATGGAGAAAACTTCATCAGATTTTCTTGAGTGAAGAAAACCTCTTGTTGCTGCCTTAATCTGGACATTTTTATAGTGTTGCTTTAACTGGGACATTTTCTCAGCCTTAGAATGGTGAATTAGCTACTTATTAAATTCCCTTTTTAAAAAAGCCATTCTGTTTCTGATATATTGCATTCTGGCAGCTAACAAACTAGAACACCCTGATGTAAGACAATTAAGGTATACTGCTGGCCTTGTCAGCTGAATGCACACTGTTTCTGGTGGTCCTTATTAACATCTTTGGATAAAAAAGTATTTGCCTGATGTGCCAGATTGAAACTGTTGTGTACCCCAGAAAAGCCATGTTTTTTAATCATGATTTAATATTGTAGAGTGGGATCTGTTTTATTACATTGTTTCAATGGAGAGGTAACCCACTCAATTGTGGGTGGGATTTTTTGATTAAGTGGTTCCCATGGAGATGTGTTTGGAGTCTTTTAAGAGAGAATCATCTTGGAAGGAGCTAGAGAGCTGATATAGATGGAGACCTTTGAAGATGCAGAAGAAAATGCCCCTGGGGAAGCCATTCGGAAGGAGAAGCCAGGAGAGAAAGCTAGCAGGTGTCCCCATGTGCCTTCTCACTGGCAGAGAATACCCAAATGTCATTGGCCCTTTCTTAAGCCAAGGTATCTTTTGCTGAATGCCTTAGTTTGGACATGTTTATCACCTTAGAACTGCAAATTTGTAACTTAATAAATTCCCATTATAAAAGCCAACCCATTTCTGGTATATTGCACTTCTGGCAGTATTGAAAAATCAAAACAGATTTTGGTACCTGAGTGAGGTGCTCCTGTTTGCAAATACCAAACATGTTGGAATGACTTAGTAAATGGATTAGGGGAAGATTCTGGAAGAATTGTGATATACTTGACAGAAAAGGCCTAAATTGCTTTGAAGAGACTATTGTAGAAATATGGACTCTAGATACTTCTAACGAAGTTTTAGAAAGAAACAATGCATGTTTATTGCAAACTGGAAGAAAGGTGACCCATGTGTTAAAGTGGCAGAGAATGTGGCTGTTCTAGTTTACTAAAGCTGCCAGAGGGCAACACACCAGAGATGGATTGGCTTTTGGTAAAGGGGCATTTATTTAGTTAAAAACTTACAGTTCTTCAGAGCTAACTGTCATCTGTAGTTCTCTCTTACGTGGGAAGGCAAAGGGTGATTTCTGCTGGCCTTCTCTCCAGGCTCCTGGGTTCCAACAGCTTTCCCCAGGATGATTCCTTTCTACATCTCCAAAGGCCTGGGCTGAGCTGCAAGTTCTCAGATGAGGTACGCTGAGCTACTTGGACTGTACTGTGTTGAGCTCTCTCCTTTAAGCATCCAGCCAATTAAATCAAACATCATTCACTGCAGCAGGCAGATGTAATCAGTGACAGATGAGCTTCACATGCCATTGGCTCATGTCCACAGCAACAGAACTAGGCACCTTCATCTGGTCATGTTGACACCTGAACCTAACTATCACATTGGCACGTTGAATACTGCTGTTGGATGAAAGTCAGAATTTGATGGTGAAAACCCAGGATATTTAGCTGAGGAAATTTCCAAACTAAATGTGGAAAATTCAGCCTGACTGCTTCTTGCAGCTTATAGTGAAATGCAACAGGAAAGAGATAAGTTGAAAACTAAACTCTTGGGTACAAAGAAAACAGAAATTGTTGGCCTGGAAAATTCTGGGGTTCTAGAAAGTAAAATCCCAGTGAATAGTGCCCCATTTGAGGAATTAATGAAACATGGAAGCAGTCAGCCATTACAAGACAAGTCAGGATTGGAGATAGTGTTATCCAGAAAGGATGTGTAGAAATTCCTATTGTCTGATGTGTATGATCCTGGTTTACTGCATAGAAAAACCAATAAGCTTTGTGGGATCTGTGTAAATAAACCACTGCCTGTCTGGACTAAAAGGGTTGGAAAAGTGTCATATTGAAGGAAGAATAACTTTGAAGGCAGAACCATGGAAGCTAAGGTCTGAAACCAAGGAAACTTGGGCCAGGAGAATAGACCCACCCATATACTTGGAAAAGGTGGATTTGCACTAAAGACAGAGGTCAAGACTTCAGCCTCCATTTTCAGGAGGAGTTTTGGTGCCCTAGGGCTTGGAGAGGGTGGAACACATTCCTTAGTGATTGAGGAGAGCTTTGCTGCCACTTTATTGTTCTGAGGGGGTTGAACGTGTGCCCCAGAGATGGCAGAGAACTAGCATGCTACCCCAATTCTTGTAGAGGGTGGAGTTGAGAAAAAGGTGGTCTCACCAAAGTCACCTCAGTTGCAACCCTCATCCCAGTGTTTGGAGAGAGCAGGGTCAGTGTGTAGGCCCTTGGAAAGGGTAGGACTGCTGCTTTCTAAAGCCCCAAGGATAAATGACTCTCAAACTTTGAAATCTAATGTAGTTTGCCCTCCAGGTTTTTGGAACTGTTTGGTTCCAATGACCCTCCTGTTCCTTCAAATTTTTCCCTATGGAAATGAGAACATTTATTCTGTGACTGTCCCCCTTTTATCTATTGGAAGCAGATAAAGTGTTCTAAATTTTCACAGGTCAACAGCCAGAGAAGAATTTTGCCTTAGGACAGTTCATGTCTGTAACTGACCTTAATGAGATTTTGTACTGGGTTTGACTTTGTATTGTATTTGCATTGTTACTGAAAAGGTTTAAGTCGTTGTGATATTGCAACGGAATGAATGTAATGTTACGGAAAGGACATGTCATTTTGGGGTCCAGAGGGTGGAATGTGCTGGTTTGAAACAGTTGTATACCCCAGAAAACCCATGTTTTTTAATCCTTATTTAATATTGTTGGGTGTGATCTGTTTTATGAAGTTGATCCCATGGAGATGTGACCCACCCAATTGTAGATGGGACCTTTTGATTCAATGTCTCCACCCATTCAAAGTAGGATTGTTTATTGAAGTCTTTTAAGTGGCAACCATTTTGGAAAGAGCTAGAGAGCTAACAGATACAGAGACATTTGGAAATGCAAAAGAATATGCCCCCAAGAAAGCCATTTGAAAGGTGAGCCACAGAAAGAAAGTTAGCAGACATCCCCATGTGTCTTCCCAGCTGACAGAGAAACCCTGAACATCATTGACCCTTTCTTGAGTCAAGGTGTCTTTCTCTAGATACCTTAGGTTAGACATTTTTATAACCTTTGAACTATAAACTCATAACTTAAGAAATTCCCCTTATAAAAACCAACCCACTTCTGGTATATTGCATTTCTGGCAGCATTAAAAAACCAAAACTTCAGATCAATAGCTGCATATCAGGCACCAGATGTGTTGACTTGCTGAAGCAATGATGCCATATGTGGAACAGCAGCTGCAATTGGAGTCACCACCTGGTTAAGTTTATGATAATCCGCTGTCATCCTCCAAGACCCATCTGTTTTCTGCACAGGCCAAATAAGAGAGTTGAATGTGGATGTCATGGGTATCACCACCCCTGCATCTTTCAAGCCCTTAGAGTAGTACCAATCTATGCAATACCTCTGGTAATCTGGTATTGTCTCTGATTTACTATTTTGCTGGGTGGAGGAAGTTCTAGCTTCCACTTGGCCTTTCCTACCATAAGAGCCCTCATTCCATGAGTCAGAGAACTAACATGGGGATTCTGGCAGTTGCTGAGTATCTCAGTTCCAATTACGCATCTTGGAACTGGGGAAATAACTGCAGAATGGTTCCAGGGACTCAATGGACCCACTGTGAGATGGACTAGAGCTAAAACTCCATTGATCACCTGACCTCCATTAGCCCCTACTCTGACTGGTGGACCAAAGTGATGTTCCGTGTCTCCTGGAATTAGTGTCACTTCTGAGCCAGTGTCTTGTAATCCACAAAATAACTGACAATTTCCTTTTCCCCAGTGCACAGTCACCCTGTAAACTGCTATAGATCTCCATGGGGAAGGCTGGGATAAAGGTTAACAGTGAAAATTTTGGGTCATGTAACAAGATCCTCCCCGAAGGATACCATTCGAGGGGCTCTGGGTCTGTAAACTGTCTCAAATCTGTGAATTGATTAAGGGACAGTGGCTCTTTGTTTCTGTAATTCCAGTTCTACTTCTGTTCATTTGCCCTAGACTCTTCCACTTATATAGCTCAAACAAGAATTTAGGAGACTGCCCATCTATTTTACTTCTAGGAACCCTACTAGCCAACACCACAAGTCTTTATAAGTCAAGACTTATAAAGTGCTGCTCTAAGTCTGCTGTCAATTATGGTGGCCGTGCCCTCCTTGTGTATGCTGATTCACTGTTGCCATATGGCTGCTCCCAACTCAGGATCTGATCATCCCCATTGTATTTTAAGGATTTCATCTCAGTGACAGCAGTTGCTTCAGTAATATTTGACTTACAGAAAAGGGCGACTATAGAGCCCTTCTGGGATGATGGAGCTAATCTCATAAACTTATTCCTCAAGGTCCTGGTGAAAGGTGTGTCCTCTGGACATTCTTGTGGGGGGGTGTTTGAATAGGTCTTCCAAGAGAAATCCACTCTATCATTCCAAGTTTTCTAAGCCTCTGGATCCCCATCATCTTCATTATACCAGGGTAGTTCTGGCATTTCAATCTCAGGTAATGTCAGCCACCTTTTGATCACTGTTTCAGCCAATCACCCCAAAATACTGATAATACCCTTTCTAACCCCTCAAGATACCACATTGAATACAGAATCTCTACTAGGTGGGCCTATGTTAATAAATTCAGCTTGATCCAACTTTATATTC
The DNA here is from genome assembly GCF_023851605.1 of Tamandua tetradactyla. NCBI lineage: Eukaryota > Metazoa > Chordata > Mammalia > Pilosa > Myrmecophagidae > Tamandua > Tamandua tetradactyla. The sequence continues at coordinate 15,846,285 of NC_135342.1, forward strand.
CTCCCACCATTATCCCACACTCTTAATACCCATTCCCTAACATATTCCCCTTATTTCTGCCTATATAAATTGGAAACTTATAAAGGCAGTTCTTTGGAGAATAGTTTACCACCTTATGGGTCACACTTTGTATCTAACCTTTCAGGTCCTGTTGGGACTTTAGTCTAGTTATAGGTCTTGAAGAAATGAGGGGTATTGGGTGCAAGTCATGAAAAGAATCATAAGTGCCTTTCAAGCCAATTGCCTCAGCATATTCTGCTGTAGTTTCATCTGGTGAAACAGGATTAGTCACTTCAACTAGAGGAGTGAGGGCTGTTTCCCCAGGGGAGGTAGTTACCCATTCAGCAGGCACTTTAGGGTTAATCCTTTAGGTGGATGTTGGGAAGCTCTTACCTCAGAACAGGCTGGATGTTGGGTAGCTGTCTCCTTGGGGTAGCTGTGTCCTCAGGGCAGGCTGGAGGGGGAAAGCAAGTGTTTCCTGAGGACAGACATTAAAAGTCTTCTTAACTCATCAGAATCCAGGGTTTCTATGTCCCCACTGCCATCATTATCAGGCAATATGTCCCAATTCAAAGTTTTAAGATCTCATTCTTTTCCAATGAAAGTCATCATTTTAACAGCAGGCACCGTGGAAGGTTGAGAATTTAATTTATGTCTTAAGTCTGCACTTACATAATAAGGTTCTGGGGTCTGATTTTCAGGGACCTCAAGTTTGCAACCACATTAAATAAGATTTTCATTCAGAACACACAGAAACTTTTACATCTTTCATATGACATTTAACTCGCAAATTTGAAGCCTTCAACTCAACCCTTTCCCTCATAACAGAGACAGCTAGCCCTAAGATAAACAACCAGCACCATTATACCTATTAACACAACAGAACACTGTTAAGGTGTCACAAACACTCTCACCCATAGCCTTGTCTTGTCTAAACATACAATTAGAAGAATCAAATGGTGATATATTGCATATCTCTATTGCCAATTCACACCATGGACCCTCAGTGCCATCTTGATTATTATATCTAGAGTCATTAGTGCCTTTGAGTCTACTCAGAGTAGTAAGCCAATTGCAAAAACCAATTTTTAAGATTCTGTTTCTCAAGAACCACTCCCTATACCAAGCTTTATTCATCAGGGTTCTTTAGAGAAACAGAACCAACACATGATATATGTAAATATGAGATTTATAAAAATGTATCACACAACCATGGGGATGCTAGAGTCCAAAATCCACAGGGCAGGTTGTGAGGCTGGCAACTCCAATGAAGGGTCCCAATGAACTCCACAGGAGAGACTCACAGGATGAAGAAGCAGTGAAAACTCTCTCTTCTAAAGTCTTCACCTGACTGAATCAAATCCACCTGATTGAATTATAATGTTTGTGGGAGATATACTCTTTGCTGAGTGTAGAGGTAATCAGTCACAGATGCAATCACCTGACTGATGACTTAATAAGCCTTCTGGCTTATCAACCAGCCATGAAATATCCTTGCAGCAATAGTCAGGCCAGTGCTTGCCTGACCAGACAGCTGGGCACCATCACTTAGCCAAGTTGACATCTGAATCTGATCATCACAACCTCGAATTATATAATTTCTGGCTATTGGGTTCATTATCCTAAAACCTATCTTTTGATACTATAAAACTATCAGAGTTACTGTAGTTCAGGGAGACAGATTTTTAGGCCTCTAGGCCATTTTATATCCTGCTTTATATTTAGCAATAAACTCTTTCTGTCTTTGAATCCCTGGTGTCTAGGAGTTCGCTGTTCAAGTGCATCTGGAAGAAAACCCATTGCTTTTGATCAGTGTCAACTGCATGGATCTAAAATTATTTTGTTTGTTGTTTTATTTTCTGTAGACCAAGTTGTTTTTCTGTATAGCCAGACAGTAACTTAGTTTCAAGGTAGTGGTGGTGCTGGGGGAAGTGGGTAGGTCAGGGTACAGCCTGCAGCTCTTTTGGTCACCATAAAAACAAAAAAATTAGAAGACTGTGTCATCACACACCTCAGTAATAGCCATCATGGCAAGATCTACTGGTGGATGCTAAAATTAATGTAAAAAAGTTTGAGGAGAAATGGAATGTCATGTAGTTTCAAAGTATCTTCCTGGGGAAAGTTTTTCAGCACAAAATGTAAAATACTATCTTCACACTGAAACCATCCACCTCCAACCCCTCTTGCACAAACCAGCTTAACAAAATGATCAAAGTTAACACAGTCAATGATAAGACATATCAATACGTTGTATCCCTAACAGGATGTGTTGAGAAGGGTTCACCACCGTTTCTGGTATTCTTGACCAAAATGCATAACATCAATCAAATTACAAAAAATTCAGACAAATGCAAAGTAAGGAACATTCTACAAAATAACTGATCAATATTCATCAAAAGTGTTGAGGTCATAAAAGACAAAGAAAGATGGAGGAACTGTCACAGGTAGAGGGAGACTGAGGAGAGAGAACATTTAAATACAGTGTTGGACTCGGAACAGAAAAAAGATGTTTGTGGAAAAACTAGTGAATTCTAATAAGGTCTGTAGTTTATTTAATGTGGTACCAATGTTAATATCCCATAAGACCATGCCATCCTTACAAGAAGGAGGTAGAGAGAGTTTTGAAGAAGAGAGAGATGACTGATGACCTCAGTAGAAAGAGAGAGCTTTGAAGATGCTATGCTACAGGCTTTGAAGATGGAGGATGGGGTCATGAGCTGCTGTGCAAGCTGCTCTACCACTTGATCCAAATAATCCAACAGATCCAAAGGTGTTGGAGGTGTCAGCAGCAAATAGAGATACTGCCTGGAGTCTTTGGCAGGAGGACCTTTGAGGAGAATCACAGCACAAGATACTTAGGATTTTGGAGCAAAACTCTGCCATCCTTGGCAGATAATTACTCTCCTTTTGAGGAACAGCTTTTCTGTTTCTCTATGATTCCTGCCTCTAGGTCTTAGTAAAGACTGAACACTTGGGCGGGCCGCGGTGGCTCAGCGGGCAAGAGTGCTTGCCTGCCGTGCCGGAGGACCCCGGTTCGATTCCCGGCCCCAGCCCATGTAAAAAACAAACAAACAAACAAAATATAATAAAAACAAGAAAATGTTTAAAAATGTTTCCCTTTCTTCCTCCCTTCCTTCCTTCTCTGTCTTTCCTTCCTTTCCTCCCTCTCTCTTAAAAAAAAAAAAAAAAAAAAAAAAAAAAGACTGAACACTTAACCACGGGTTACTGAGTTACCATGAGACCTGAGTTGCCCATCATGAACTGGGTGTTCATGACTCACCAAGTCGTAAAATTGAATGTGCACAATTGCATTCCATCATCAGGTGGAAGTGGTATGTACTTAGATTGGGTTAGGATCTGAAGGCATAAGTAAGCTATATGAGGAAGTAGCCCAAATGCCATGGCTCCAACTCCTGCCACATTACCTTCTTTTTCCCAGTGCTGAGCTGTGGTCTCTTGGGGGACATTCCTATGATCAGTTGACTGAGGAAGAGAAAACTGAGGCCAGGCTTTCAGACAGTTCTGCATTGATGCAGGAATCAATCAAAAGTGGACACCTGCAGCCCTAAATCCCTTTTCTGCAATGTCCCTGAATGATAGTCATAAAGGAAAATCCTCCCAGTGGGCAGAACTTCAGGTAGCGCACCTGATTGTTTACTGTGCCTTGAAGGTGAAATGCCAGAGGTGTATTTATATGCCAGTTCATGGACTAAAGCCAATAGTTTGGCTGGGGAATTCATCATCACCTTCCTCAAGTTCTGAACTAGCAGCCTGACCTACAGAACTCAGAGTTGCCGTCTTCATGGTCACAAGAGCCAATGCCTACAATCATAATGTCTTCATATGTACATATATGTGTAAATATATATCCTGTTCTGTTTTTCTGGAGCACACTGACTAAAGCGAACATATGTATTGTTTACATGACCACCACGTGGATTTGACACCTTGCAGAATTCAAAGGAATTCTTTATCATTATCTAACACTCAATCACTAATTGAATGTCTCCACTTTTCTCAATGTTGTCTTTCTGGAACTGGCTTGTTTGACTCAGAGTCCAAATAAGATGCACAGTTTGCATTTAGTTGTGTCTCTGAAGTCACCTTTATTCTAGAATAATCTCCCTAATTTTTTTTAAAGGTGACTGATTTATTTTAGATGTCTCTTAAAAACAAGGCATCATTAATTTTGTGGTTTCCATCATGATCTGGCAATCTTCATCGTTATTTGGAACTAAATATACTTTTAATTTAATGTACTTTTTACATTTAATGTGACTTTAAATTACATTTTATGTGATTACCTCTCCGGGCAAACTACAGGGATTCAGTCACGCATTCATGGGTTCACTCATTCAAAAGTTATTTACTGCACACTGACTGTGTGCTGCACAGTGCCATGGATATGGAAGTGAACAAAAGAGGACACAGAACCTGCCCTAGTTCACGTGGTGGAGCACGTGTTCTGGAGAAAAAGTACAGCTGGCAGAGGGAAGGGCCAGCACCAAAGGCCCTGCTGGCACTCAGAGGGCAGCGTGGAGGTCATGGGCACTGGTGAAATGTGGGATTTCTCTGAGCTCAGAGGGATACCTGAGGCCTTAGAACAGGCTGCAAATGCCTCTGGAAAGCCTTCAGCTTTTATTCTCCATGATATAAGGGCCCATTCATTCAAGCACTCATTCCTTCATTGATACATTCATTCAAAAAGTGTTTCCTGAGCACCTCCTGGTCTTTGCTAGGTTATGCTGGGGACACAGGGTGACCGTCACAGATCTATTCCAGCCCCTTCCCTCCCCAGGTCTCCACCCAGCCTTTCTGCCTGGAGCCTGGTCCCAGTCTTGCCCCCTCCCATCCGTTCCCCACTCAGCAGCCGGTAGGGTCTTTCCAAAGCCCAAACCTGCTCCTACCTCTCTCCTGCTTAGGACCTGCCTTGGCTCCCCAGGAGCCTTGGATTAAAGCCACACTCCTCACCCCAGTGCAAAGGCCCTGCAGGGCTGGACCCCTGCCTGGGTCTCCTGCCAATGCCCCTCTAAGCAATTCCAGGCATGGCAGTTTTTTGAGCCCCTAAAATGATTGCTTGGATTCCTCTGCCTCTTCTGCCCTTCCACTGACAATCAATGGAAAGAGCAATCAAATATTTGTGGAACAGATGATGTTAACAGAGGAATGATCAGCATTGGGGCAGGTTCATGTCTGTCCTCTCAACCCGCATGTCCGAGGGTGACTGTTCTGTGGGACCTAGTGTCCATCGGCTTCCAAGGGAGGTTGAGGCCAAACTTCTCAATGGCTCCTGGTATCTGAAAGGATGATGCTGTGTGTGTTTGTGTGTGTGTATGTGTGTGTGTGTACACGCTCTCCCCGGGCATTCCTTCCTTCAGCACACAGTTCCCCAGCATCTGTGCCTGCCTGGCACCGCCACAGCCCCACCCTCCTGATGTTCACAGTCCAGAGCATGTGACAGATGGTCACAAATCAGGCTGTCAGCAGCCGCAAGGGCATTTCCACACGCGCCCACCCACGTCATTTGAATAAACGAATCAGGAACTATGATGGGGGAAGGAGAGGGGCTGGAGAGGGGCTCAGTACACACCTGACCCCGGAGGGCGGGGTGACAGAGGCAAAGCTTCCTCAAGGAGGGGATTGGACAGATGGCACAATCTTAGTTTAGCAGGGGCGACCTACAAGCAGATCTGAGGAACTCCTCCCCTAACACACCGTCTCACACTTTCCCCACCCTGTTGGCTCCAATGCACAGCTCACCTCGCGCGCGGAACCCCTGCCAATGCCGGAAGTGGCTCCTGTCACCACTGGAGAGGAGCAAAGAAGGCGCGGGGAGTCGGGGCGGCGTCTCCCGCCGAGGCCCTGCACGGCTGCGTCTCCAGGCTGGGGAGGACTTGGCCCCAGTGCACCCTCAGCCGGTTCCAGATCCTTCCCCCGCGGACATGGCTTACCTTCCCTCTCTGGTATGGACTCACCGGGAACCCCCTTTCCCATTTTCCTCACCCCTCATCCGCCCGCGCCTCTGACACCCGCTCTCTTGTGCCCACTCAGGGACTTACCAGGTTTTTGTCCCTTCCCCTTTTGCCCCGTCCTTCAAACGGGGCGCCCCGGCGCACCTGGGAAAGCAGGAAGACATAGACGGCGCGGCCCAGCCTCCAGAACCCCCGCAGCATCAGCCACGCGGCGGTGACGGCCCCCAGTGCGCTCAGCGTGGACCACACGGACTCCATCGCAGCCCGAGCCAGTCGTCCCCAGCTCCCCCACCAGGAGGCGCCTCGGGAGCCTGTATTTGCTCCCCTTGCGGGCCCGCAGCTCTGAGCCGGGTGAGAACCGCGGGTGGAGCTGCGGCCCCGCCCCCAGGCGCCCCGCCTTATTCTAACCCGCCAGCCCCGCCCACCTGGATGAGCCCGGCGAGTTTCACCTCCGCGCGCTCCCCAGGGCTGGGCAAAGGCACTCGCAGGTGCCCTTGGTTTAGGTCGCTGAACTCGGGCATCTGTTGGTCGCCGCCCGGGTTTGATTCTGTCCGGCGGGAGGGTGCTGTGTCGCCACGCGAGCGCCCAGGAACCCAGACCTCTGGGCTCCCTGCGACTAACGTTTCCGGCCTTTTCTTTCTATCTTGTTTCATCTGCTTGTTCCCAGTTATTGAGAGAAATGTGTTAAAATGTTTACCTGTGATTATCATCTATTTCTCTCTCACTTCTGTCAACTTTGTGTTTTGTGTATTTTCATAGAGTCCATCCAAATATACAACCAATGACTCACAATATCACCACATTGTTGTGTATTCATCACCATGATTGTTTTTAGAACCTTTGCATCATTCCAGAAAAGAAATAAAAAGAAAAAAAACATACATTCCATAATGGGATGTGCTTTGTTAAAGTTTTCGGAATGCAGTACACCAGAAATGTAAAGACTTATTTTTTAAACAGTATTTTTATTGATAAAATGTAACATAAAAACATTCTTAACATGCAAACATTCCATACATGGTGTACAATTAATGCCATCACATAGTTGTGTATTCATCACCATGATCATTTTTTGAACATTTGCCTCACTCCAGAAAATGAAATAAAAATAAAAAGAAAAAACTCATATGTACCATTCCCTTTGCCCCCCCTTATCATTGACCACTAGTATTTCCATCTACCCAATTTATTTTAACCTTTTCCTCCTTATTATTTGTTTAAATTTATCTGAATTTTTTTACTTATCTGTCCACACCCTAGATAAAAATACCATCAGATAAAAGGTTTTCATAATCACACAGTCATACTGTAAAAGTTATATCATTATACAATCATCTTCAAGAAACATGGATACTGGAACACAGCTCTACATTTTCAGGTACTTCCCTTTAGCCACTTCAGTATACCATCAACTAAGAAGGAATATCTATATATCACATAAAAGTAACCTCCAGGTGAACCTCTCTAATTTATTTGAAATCTCTCAGTCACTGACACTTTAATTTTTTTCATTTGTCTCTTCCCTTTTTGGTCAAGAAGATTTTCTCAATGCCTAGATGCCAGGTCCCGGCTCATCCAGAGATTTCTGTTTCACATTGCCAGGGAGATTTACACACTTGAAAGACATGTTCAATGTAGTGTGGACAGGCAGTGAGTTCTTTTGCTATGTTAGCTTAGAGAGAGAGGCCACATCTGAGCAACAAAAGAGGTATCTTTGCTCATACAGAAGTCATTAATGAGAATTATAAAGATGAAATTCAAATTATAATTTCAGCCCAAGATTCATATCAAATTGGAGAAGGAGACCAAATTGCTCAATTATTAATTTTACCATATTATAAAATGGGACATTCAGGAAAGAAAAGAATAAAAGAATTTAGCAGTACCATAAAACAAGAAGTCTATTGGCAAGAATTATTAACTAGAGAAAGACCCGAATGTATTATACAAATCGAAGATAAATCTTTTAAAGGACTTGTAGATACAGGAGCAGACATTACTATCATTGCTTTAAAATACTGGCCATTAAGCTGACCTCTGCAAACATTAAGCCAGCCTTTACATGGAGTTGACATGGTTAACACTGTTCAACAAAGTATTAATATCCTATCTTGTAAAGGGCCAGATGATCAACAGGCACCATTCAGCATTATGTTCTGGATATAGCAATAAATCTCTGTGGTAGAGACTTGTTAGAGCAATGGGGAGCATATGTTAACATTCTGTTCTTAGCTCCCACAGTAAAAAACATGATAAAAATATGGGTTACAATTCACTTCAAAGCCCCTCACAAAATTTAAATATTCAAGGACAAAGTTCTTGCAAAGGCCTTGGCTATCCAAATTTATAATTGAGTTCACTGCTGACATTACACGCCAACCCATACCTTTAACTTGGAAAACAAATGAGCCTATATAGGTTGAGTGGTAGCCTCTATCTAAAGAAAAATTAGAGGCTCTGACTCAGTTAGTTCAAGAACAATTTAAGGCAGGACATTTAGGAGAATCTTATAGTCCTTGAAATTCTCCAAAATTTGTTATAAAAAAAAAACAAGAAAATGGAAACTGTTAACGGATTTAAGAAAAATTAATGCTGTAATTCAACCTATGGTTGGTGGCTTTTAGGAAGGGAGAGAGAGACTTTCTCTGCTTCTTCAGCCAGTGAGCCTCTCCTGTGGATTTCATTCAGAGCCCTCACTGGAGTTGCTGGCTTCACAGCCTGCCCTACAGATTTTGGACTTTTCATTCCCACGGTTGCATGAGACACCTAATAAATCTCATATTTACAGATCTCTTCTGTTGGTTCTGTGTCTCTAGAGAATCCTGACTAACCAGTTGGGGTTTGGCAAATGATGGTTATTAGCAATATGTAGCTGAAGCTTGCATAAGAGTAGCCTCCAGAATATTCTCTTGACTTTATTTGAACTCTCTTAGTCACTGATAACTTAACATTTCTTTTCCTCCTTTTGGTCAGGAAGCCTTTGTCAATCCCATGGTGCCAGGGCCAGGGTGATCCCTTGGAATCATGTCCCATGTTGTCAAGAAGACTTTCATCTCTGGATGTCATGCCCCATGTAAGTGGAAAGGTAATGATTTGCCTTGCAGTGTTAGGCTTAGGGAGAGGCGACATCTGAGGAACAAAAGAGGTTTTCTGGAAGTGACTCAGGCATGTCTATAAGTAGGCTTAGTTTTAACACTACAGAAATAAGTTTCATAAGAGTTAGCGTCATGAGCAAGGGCTTGACCTATTGACTTGGGAGCCACTAATGTTTGAGACAGAATCAGGGTTTTCCCCAGTGGTAAATCTTAATGAGTCCATATTTTTTTCTGATCTCTAATTAAGCTCTATCTCGTTTTTAGCTTCTTTAAGTTGTTGTGTGTAGCAATGCTGACTCTCATAGCTGCAGAACTCCAATTCTGACTCTTAGGTTTCACACAGGTAGCCAAAATACCAGGAACCTACCGGGTTATACATATGTAGTACAGCGTTTCAGAATCTAGGATTATCAATTTTAGCTCCAGACTAAATGTGACTGCTATAAGAACTTAGAATCTAGGCCCCAGTTTTCTTACAAGATTTTTCTGAAAAAGAGTGTGCAATGTTTGTCTTTTGTTTCTGGCTCAGCCACCTCCAACCATTTGGCATCATGGAATATGTCCAAAGTCAACAATCCATGTCTCACATTATCCTCACTTAGTTATACAATCATCACCACTCAATTTTAGACAATTTTCATTGCTTCAAAGAGAAAAAGAACTGATAAATATACCCTTATCAAATAGGAAATCCAAACCTCCCCTTAACTCTTATCCTTCTTCCCCACCCCCTCAGTTATTTATTCCTGGTATTGCTGTGCCACTGTTGATGTCTTCCAGTTAAATATAGACCATAGCATGCAATTGTAACAGCATGCAATTGTAGTTTTTCCCCATTCACTTCTATTATTGGCTCTCTACAAAATGCAGGACTTTGAAGTAGTTCATATTAGAACTTATTTATATTCGTAGTGTTAATTGGAGGAATACATGGTTTTATTCAACCCCTTTCAATCATGTTCAGCTTCAATATGCAATTTTATTTATAAACCCATTAATGAACTGTCTTCACTTTTTACCCATTCCCTTACATTTAAGTTCAACCTCATTAGCTAACCGTTCACCCATCTCTAGCTTCTATGTTTCTCTAGGTCTCCTGTATTCCACATTATAAGCCTCTGAATGTACCTAAACCAAGGTCATACTAGAAAAACCACACAGTATTTATCTTTTTATGTCTGGCTTATTTCACTCAGTGTTATGTCCTCAAGTTCCACCCACATTGCCACGTGCTTCAGGATCTCATTTCATCTTTCTGATGCATGATATTCCATCATATGCACATACCACATCAACTTGTCTGTGGATGGGCACTTGTATTGTTTCCCTCTTTTGGCAATTGTGAATAATGTTTTATGAACACCACTGTGTAATCTCTGCTTGTGTCACTGCTTTCATCTCCTCTGGGCACATAGCGAATAGTGGTCTTGACAGGTCATGGGACAACTTGATATTTAGTTTTCTGAGGAAATGCCAAACTGTCTTCCACAGTGGCTATACCATTATTCATCTCACTGGCTGTGAATAAGTTCTCCAATTTCTTCACATCCTCTCCAACATGGGTAGTTTCGTATTAGTTTAAACGCGGCCATTCTTATAGGTGTAAAGTGATATCTCTTTGTAGTTTTGATATGCCCTTCCTTAATAGCTAATGAAGATCAACATCTCTTCATGTACATTTTAGCCATCTATATTTGTTCTTTAGAAAATGTCTATTCATGTCCTCTGCCAATTTAATAATTGTGTTGTTTGTTCTTTAGGTGTTGAGTTGTATGATTCCTTTACGGATACAGGATATCAAACAGTTATCCAATTGTGATTTCCAAAAATTCTCTCCCACTGAATTGGCTGACTCTACACTTCTTTGAAAAAGTCTTTTGAAGCACAGAAGCATTTATTTATTTATTTGTTGCTTTTACCTGGATGATTTAATTCAGGAACTCCTGAAGAATCTTTTGCAGACACCAAAGCTTCTTGTCATGTAAAGCTGAGAGAATTTTGACTTGTACTCATAGTTCCTTAACACACAATTTTGTCTCTGGAAAGTAAAGCTCATTTTGCATGTAGTCAAAGGTGAAATTGGCTTGTATTGAAGTCACCCACTATTATTGTTGAAACATCTATTTCTCTCTTCAGTCTTGTCATGTTTGCCTCATGTACTTTGGAGCCTCTTGATTGGGAGCATAAACATTTATGATTGCTATTTCTTTTTGGTGACTAGTCCTGTTTATTAATATACAGTGTCCTTCATTTTCTTTTACGATGTGCTGATATTTAAAGTCTGCTTTGTCTGATACTAGTATAGCTACTCCTGCTTTCTTTTGGTCACAGCTTGCAAGGAACACCTTTTTCCATCCTATCACTTTCAATCTATTTGCATCTTGGAGTCAAAGATGAGTCTCTTGTAAGCAGTATATGATGGATCATATTTCTCTATCCATTCTGCCACTCTGTATCTTTAAATTGATGAGTTTCATCTGTTAACATTCAAAGTTTTACTGTAAAGGCATTTATTGAATCTACCATCTTATCCTTTGTTCTTGTTTTATTCACATAAGGTAGTATTAATTTGAGGGTTAACATGAAATCATACAAATAAAATTTGATAAACAAATCCACACCAAATCATAACACAGATAACGAAGGAAAAAGGAAAACAAAGAAATCTAAATAGCAGCTGTATACAGTTGGACAGTTGTGTCTTGCACACTAGTGTAGGAGCCAAAGGTTTAAAGCAAGACCTACAGAATTTGTTGCAAGCAGCTGGCCTCAGGATGGCAGCAGTAAACTGTGGAGATTGTTATGTAGAGCAGTCTGGGAGGAAGAGAATATTTACCCCAAATGATTATGTTAAATATGAAGAACACTGTAAGATAAGAACTTTGCTCCCTCAGGAAATGCCTGCATATCTATTGACATCCTGTGGTATATAACTAGGATCTGGTTGAGAATAAAGTTGTCTGATGTCTGATGTAGAGTTAAACTTCAGACCCCCTGAACCCATTTGTGTCTGTCTTTCTTTTCTTCCTTTTTCTCTCTCTTCCTCATCATTCCTTAATATCCTTCGAGCTCTGTTTCAACAGAAAGCAACAATATACGGGAAAGTCATACAATTTTTTGTCTTTTTGAGGCTGGTTTATTTTCCTCAGCGTATTATTCAATGTTCATCCACATTATGGCATGCATCAGATCTTCACTTTAAGGCTGAAAAATACTCTGTTGCATAGACAGAGCACATTTTGTTTGTTCATTCATCTATTGATTGGACATTAGGGTTGTTTCCCCTTTTGACTCTTTGGAATGCTGCTGCCCTGAGCATGGGTGTACAAGTAGCTGTTTGAGCCCCTGCTTTCCATACCTAGGAGGGGACTTGCTGGGATATATGGTAATTTCTGAGAAATCCCCAAAGTTTTCCACAGTGACTGCAGCATTCCAGCAGTGACTCACTATTTCTCCACATCCTCATCAACACTTAATTGCCTTATTTTTTAAATAATATCCCTCTAGGGGGGTGTGTAGTGGTTTGATTTGCATTCCCCCAGTGATTAATGATGTCGAACATCTTCTCATGTGCTTATTGACCGTGTGTTTATTTCTTCATAAAAATGTAAATTTTCCCAATATTTTTTCATATGGAACACAATTTTTAAAAAGTAGCACCAGTACTAGAATTGAAAATTCACGCACACTTTGACCCAGAAACCTCACCTCTAGGAATGTCTCTGTGATGCACACGCATGTGGAAAATGAATACATCCAAAGATGTTCATTGCAACACCTAGTGGTAGTCACAAGTAATTGGCACCTGATTACCACTCAGTAGGGGGTGGTTGAATGCAGTGTAGCGGGTGCGGTACAACAAGTAAAAACAAGGGATCAGCTGCTTTTATCTTCAGGAAATGATCCTCAAGATATAGTGCTCTTTGAAGGAGGCAAAGTGCAGAACAGTGTGCTGCCATTTGGATAAAAATGTATATGTATCTACACCCTTCCTTATACGTATAGTGGGAGAATGAAAGGCGACATATTTTAAATTGGGGACAACTTTTGGGGATTAGTATTAGAGAAAGAGGGGACATCTTCACCTATTTCATAAATTTCACCGTCTGGATTTTTCTGCTTTTTCATACTAGAAAAACCATTTTTTTTTTCTATTTACTATTTACTATAGGCCATTCTTATAGGTATAAAGTGATATCTCTTTGTAGTTTTGATATGCCCTTCCTTAATAGCTAATGAAGATCAACATCTCTTCGTGTACATTTTAGCCATCTATATTTGTTCTTTAGAAAATGTCTATTCATGTCCTCTGCCAATTTAATAATTGTGTTGTTTGTTCTTTAGGTGTTGAGTTGTATGATTCCTTTACAGATACAGGATATCAAACAGTTATCCAATTGTGATTTCCAAAAATTCTCTCCCACTGAATTGGCTGACTCTACACTTCTTAGAAAAAGTCTTTTGAAGCACAGAAGCATTTATTTATTTATTTATTGCTTTTACCTGGATGATTTAATTCAGGAACTCCTGAAGAATCTTTTACAGACACCAAAGCTTCTTGTCATGTAAAGCTGAGAGAATTTTGACTTGTACTCATAGTTCCTTAACACACAATTTTGTCTCTGGAAAGTAAAGCTTTCCAGAGAAAATAGTCTATGAACGGATAACATGCACAAACCATCGCAATTTCCTTAAGATGAAAATGAACCAAGTGTCCATCAATAGATGAATGGATTAAAAAAAATGTGGCATATACGTATGATGGAATATTATTCAGCAATAAGAAGGAACAAAATCCTGAAGCAGATGACAACATAGATCAACTCTGAGGATATTATGTTAAGTGAAATAAGTCAAACATAAAAGGACAAGTATTGTACAATCTCACTGAAATGAATTAATTATAATATATAAACTAGTAGACTTAAACTATAGAATTTAGGCTACTAAGATATAGAATGAGGCTAAAGAATGGGGGGCAGTTCCTAAATATGTATAGAATGTTGAACTAGGGCGAACTTAAACTTTTGGAAATGGACAGAGGTAACAGTAGCACGTTACTATGAGAATAATTAACAGTGCTGAATGGTGTGTGAGTGTGGGAGAAAATGGAAGTTTAGAGTCTTGTAGATTATCAAAAGGAAAGTTCAATGTTAAAACAAGGGAATAAAAGTGACTCTTGTAGTGGATAATGTCAGTGATTATCTGTTCAAATATTAACAAGGTTTTTCATGAACTAAAGCAAATGTACATTGCTGTTACATGGAGTCAATAATAGAGGGGCATTTGGGGAAAATGTACCTTTTGCAAACTATGAACTATAGTTAACAGTAATATCTTAATATTTGTTCATCAAGACTAACAAATGTACCACAACAACACTAGAGGTAAATAATAAATGGGGATAAATGATATGGGGGGATTTGGGTTTTCTTTTTATTTCTTTTCTGGAGTAATGAAAATGTTCTAAATTTGATCATGGGGATGTATGTACAACAATGTGCTGATACTGTGAGCTAGTGAATGTATACATCAGATGATTGCATATCTCGATAAAATTGCATTTAAAGAAAATTATATGATAATATTTTAAGATGTTGCCCCTATTGCAAGCTGTGAAGAATCACTGATTTGAGAGTGGTTCTCATGGATTTTTAAGAGAGTACCATTATCAAAATGGCAGGTTTGGAGCTCATGCCTGACAACTGCTCTCAAATGCCTGACATTTGAAATAAATTCCCAAAACACACATAATGAGAAAAAGAATGACACACAAACCAAAGAGCAAAAACCTTTAGGGTACAAAGTGAACACAAATGGTGAACCTCCACTCATATTAGAACTAAATAGGGACAATCTCAGATAAAATAGCGCTCATCACCCTTGGCTCCTCCCTAGAGTTCACCACTGTCCTGACCGCTGCCCCCTCTAGAATAGTTTTGTCTGGTTTTGAACCTCATGCATGTGGAATTATACAACATGTGCTCTCTCATCTCTGCCTTCTTTTGCTTAATGTGTTTGTGAAATCCACCCATGTTTTGTAGAGAAGTTCATTCACCTTCAGTGTTAGAATATTCTATGGTAATATGATGACAGCAGACTTTATTTATCTTACCAACTATTGATCGACATTAGGTTGTGTCCAGCTTGGCGCAATCACAAATAAGTTATCTAAGAACCAGTATGTACCGTTTGGAACATTGGAGCACTTACAATTCACTAGGAGTGAAATATAAGCATATTTCTGATCTTAGGAAACTCTTCAAATGATGTTCCAAAATTGTCCAAATTTACATGCCCACAGGCAGAGCTGGAGGGCTCCAGGTATCCCACATCTTTGCCCACACTTGGCATTGTCAGAATATGCAATATTAGCTATTTCGGTGGAATGGCTGGGATATTCCTGATGTGTCATGGCGTACAATTCTTGGTCTGTATCACTGGGTGCCATTAGCTAATGAATTTGTTTAGGACATTTGCATTTATGTTCCTGAAGAACAGATCACTTTAACCCAGTGATTAAAGTGGGCAAACAAGGGTTTGGGTTGTTTAACCCAAACAAAGTTCAATTCATTCACAAAATGGACTCTGTTCTGAAGAATTCTAGTGTATTTCCATTTTACCCTAATTCTGGATTATGGTTCTAGAGAGTCTCAACCAAAAGGCAGGTGGTGGGGAGGGGCAATGGGTTTCAAGAATTTGAATTACATTAGATGTTGCCCAGAATCATCAAGAGTATGTTGAAAGCTCTGCTTAAATTCTTAAACTCTTTACCTAAAGGTAAACATAGCTCCAAATCTCTTGAATGCTCTCCTGTGTCTAATCTTGGTGCTACAATTCCTCATGACCTTGGCAATTTTATGTTGTCTTCAAACAGTTATTGTATCCAGCTCTTCTGTGGTCTTAGTGGCAAGGTTTCTCTACAATCAGCTCCTTCCTCTGATACCAGACGTGGAATAAACAAGAGGCTTCTCTTTTAATTTTATAAAGTGAACATATATAGTACTTTTGAAATAATAGTTAAGATTTTAAAAATCACCATCATCTTCTGTTTTGTTTATTACTGATATGAAGAGGTGACATTTTTAAAGTTCAAAATGGCAATTTAGATGCATTACTTCATTAATGTGCATCATTCCATTCCACTCTGACAGCAATCCTACAAGGCTGAAAAAACTATTGATTCCCATTTTATGAACAGGAAACTGAGTTTCAGAAACATGGAGTCATTTACCCAATGTCATACCTGATAGAAAAACAGAGCTGAAAATTTTGCTGTCCATGTATCCATTGTCAGGAAGCTACTGGAGGATATGCTGCAGTAAAATGAGGAGTAAACCAGAAAATGCTATGACATATGATTGAGAGAACAGGGGCTTATAGGATAAAGTTGAAAGGAGGTCCCAGGATACCCAGCACTAGAGTTCAGTAAAGAAATGAGCAAGACAGAGGATCTCGGAGAGGTTTCTTCAAAAAGATGAAATTTGTTAGGATATCTGACGTAGTTGTTTTTTTAAAAAATACATATGTATACACATATATTTTTGACCTACATTTTGGAGTTGATGTAGTGCTAAGCACAGAGAAACCCAAGCAGATGAAAAGGCAAGACAACTACTAACTATAAGGAGAAAAAACAGTGCTGAAGACAGGGAAAGTAATCTCAGCCCACGATATGGCTCAGCTGTGGACCATGTTTTCATATTCCCGGTAATGTGACTTTGTAGCTCCAATCTATGAAATACGCTGGGGGATGTGAGCCTGGAGGGCGTGGGTTTGTAGTCAGAGCAGAGGTGTGTGTGAAGGAGAAATAGACGCTAGATAATGGCTAAAACTGAAAAAAATCAAGATGTACCTTTAAACATATTATTTGAAAGCATGAAATTATATTTGTTTCAAAGTTGATGGTGATAGTCTCTAGGGCAGTGGTTCTCTGCCAGGGGTGACTTTTGCCCCCAGGGGACAGTTGTCGATGTCTGGAGACATTTGTGGTTGTCACAACTGTAGAGGAGGGTGCTGTTGGCATCGAGTGGGCAGAGGACAGGGGCGCTGCCCACCATCCTGCAATGCACAGGTCAGCCCCCGACAGGGAGTTATCCAGCCCAGTTGTCAGTAGTGCTGATATTCGAGGATGTGCTCGAGGGAATGGAAAAATGGGATTGGGACATATCATTTTCTTTAACAAGCCCTGTAGAACTATTTGACTCTGTATATCCAACTCAGATAAAACTGAAAACTAAAGGAAATAGTATTGAATTTAAGAAAAGAGATTGAAACTGAAGTATGAGTGGCCACATCCCATCAGCGGTGTGAGCATGTGTGGGGGGGGTGATTAAGAGAAGAGAAGCTGTGGGTTCAAAAGGGTCCCAAGTAGAAATGTACAAATCTACAGCCTGGGAAGGCAGGCCCTGGTTTTCCCAGGTGGTAACTCCTTGGAGTGAGCAGCAGGGAATACAAAGGGCAGAACCAGGCCCAGCCTGGACACTATAAGGGTTGGGCACTGCAGAAGAGCGAGAGCCCCACCGAAGGTGCCTCCTTCATCACTGAAGGCAGCACAGATTTGTAGCTTTTAAAACAGTGTTCCACATGACGTCCAGGGCTGTGGGTGTCCCTAGTGACATGGGACGTGACTCCCAGGGATGAGTCTGACCCTGACACCGTGTGATCGACAATGCCTTCTTGACCAAAAGGGGGAAAATAAATGTAGCAAAATAAGGTATCAGTGGCAAAGAGAGTTCAGATAAGAGTGGAGAAGTTATTCCGGAGGCTACTCTTATGCAAGCTTCAGCTAGATATTGCTTGTTACCATAGTTTGCCAAACCCCAAACACCATCATTCCTGTTAACCCTAAGGAACACCCAGGGCTCTACCTGAGATCCTGTGAAAGTTGTGCAGTAAGTTTTCTTTTCAGAGACCTAAAAGGCTCAGAGGGTCCCTAGCCAGATAAGCCTGATACCTACAGGGGCAAGATTCACCAAGTGCATTAAGTTCCAACCCTTATCTCATATTGTTGGCACATTTTTTTCATCATTAAAAAAGTTAGAATGGGCATAACACAAATATTCCTAAAGATTGAGAGAAGGGTTGAAAGAGAAGGAGGAGTTATAACTGCCAAGTTGGGATTTAACAAATGAGTATGACCGCTGAATCACTATATTGGTATTTTCTTTTAGTCACCTGTGTCCTGGACCAGCTAGAAGGAAAAATCTAAAACAGAGGAACTGTAACCCATTCCAAACTTTGAAATCTGTGCTATAACCACTTTTAAAAAGGTATATTGAAATTTATTGCTTGTTGGTATATATGTTATGTTTCATAATTAAAAAAATAAACAAACCAATTTCCCAGCGGAAGGTGGAGGAGTACTTCATTCAAAGGCGGAGTGTTGTGCTGCATCCCACAGAATAGGGTCTGGGGATGCAGCACCGAGCCGGCTCCTACCTGGGCCTCCCACTCACCCTCGCGAGGTTCTTAGTGTACAGAAGTTTCCTCGGCCCTTTATTGTGGTACTGAATGCCCACGTTGTTCACTGAGTGAGAGGGGATGGATGGTCTTGTCAGTCCAGCAGTCTCGCTCCCCGGGAGGGAGAGAGGGAGGGCAACCAAGAGGGCTTGGGACAGGGTGAGCAGGGGCCGTTGAGCTTACCCAGGACTCAAGCCTCCAGGTCTCTCAGGCCTGCCTCGATGACCTTGTAGATCTGCAAGCCCCCTGTGAAGTCGGCCTGGATGCCTTGTGTGGTCCTTCCGTGAAGCCGCTCTGGGAGGCAGGGTGGGGATGGTGAGCCAGCCTCTCATTAGAGGCCAGTCCCTCCCCTGCCTCAGCCCCTGTCCTGGCCCCTTTCCAGCCCTGGCCAAACCCCAGTCCAGCCCCTGTGGCCACCCCCATCCCCCCGGCCCTCAGACTGACCCTAATCCCAGCCACTGCCCTTGACTAGACACCAGCCCTAACTCGTGCTGCCTCCCCTGTCCCAGCCTCTGTCCCCACCCTGTGCAGCCCCAACTCCTGCCCCCACCGCTGTGCCCTGGACTCACCTATCTCTTTTGCTCCTTGCTCCAGCTTGCTGAGGCTTGACTGATGAAGACGATGTTGAGATCTCTCCGGGCGAGCTATAGGAATTCATTCATGCATTCATGGGTTCACTCATTCAACAGATATTTACCGCACACTGACTGTGTGTTGTACAGTGCCATGGATATGGACGTCAACAAGAGAAGACATCGAACGTGCCCTGGTGAAGCACATGTTCTGGAGCAAAAGATCACCAGGCAGAGGGAAGGGCCAGTGCCAAGGCCCTGCTGGCACCTCAGAGAGCAGCATGGAGGCCAAGGTCACTGGTGAAATGCGGGATGTCTCTGAGCTTGGAGGGATATCCCAGGCCCAAGCACAGGCCACGTATGCCCCAAGAAAGCCTTCAGCTTTTATTCTGAGTGATGTAAGGACCCATTCGTTCAAGTACTCTTTCCTTCATTTATTCAAAATGTGTTTGCCGAGCACCCCCTAGTCCTTGCTGGGGGATGCTGGGTACAAAAGATGACCATGACAGATCCACTCCAGCTCCTTCCCTCCACCCAGCTTCCTGCCTGAACCCCAGTCCCAGTTATGCACACTCTGATCCGTTCTCCACTCAGCAGCCAGAAGAGTCTTTCCAAAGCACAAGCCTGCCCCTGCCTCTCTCCTGCTAAGACCTGCCTTAGCTCCCCAGGGCTTTTCGGACAAAAATACACTCCTCACCCCAGCCCTGTGTGGCTGCATCCCTGTCTGGGTCTACTGCCATCGCCCCTCTAAGCAATTCTAGGTACAGTAGTTTATTGAGCCCCTACAATCACCCCTTGGACTCCTCTGCCTCTGGGCCTTTGCACACACCCACTCTTCTGCCTCAAGTGGCCTTCCATTGACACAGAGGAGCAAGCAAATATTTGTGGAGCAGATGACATTAACTGGGGGAATGATCAGCATTTGGACAGGTGCATGTCTGTCCTCTCAACCCGCATATCCGAGGGTGATGTGTTCTGCGGGACCTAGTGTCCATCGGCTTTGGGAGGAAGTTGAGGCCAAACTTCTCAATGGAGGGCCTGATGCTGTGCATGTGTGTCCTCACAGGGCATTCCTTCCTTCAGCAAACAGTTCCCCAGCATCTGCGCATGCCTGGCCTTACAACTGCTCTGCCATATTGACGCTCACACTCCAGCGGGTGTAACACAGATTCTGGCAACCCAGAATGTCAGCAGCCAAAGGGCATTTCCACACTTGCCCACCAACCCACCAATGCCATTTGTCCCACTTGGTATTTTATTAATCACATATTGCGAAATGCCTCTCCCAACTCCTGAACAGGATTTCACTAACCTCTGAAACAGTGAATGCACAGCCAAAAAAGATAAAGGAAAAGGCACCTTTGATTTTTATAGAGGTTTTTGATGCTTGCTGATCTCAAGTAAATCTTGAAAATACGTCTCTGAATTACAAATTCCCAAATGTCTTATAGCAGTAGAAAGTACGAACTACCTGCGTACACGTGTCTCCCCACTAGAAAATAAGCTCCCTCGGGCATGGCTCTTTAAGTTCTTTAAGATCTATTTTGGTCACTTCTGCATCCCCAATCTCTGCATTTGTGCCTGACACATAGCAGGTGGTCAGGAAATACCATTTGAATGAGTAAATCAGGGCTATGATGGAGGAAGGAGAGGCGCTGCAGAGGGGCTCTGTAAACACCTGTCCTGGGGGATGGGGTGACATAGGGAAGCCTTCCTGGAGGAAGGGACCAGACACATGGCACAATCCTCAGGTCAGTAGCGGTGGCCTACAGACAAGCAGATCTGAGAATCTCCTGCCCTCCCCTCCCCCTACCCCCCCACTGTCTTAGCTCCAAGGCCCAGCTCACCTCCTGTGCCTAAACACTGCCAATGCCAGCAGTGGCTCCTGTCACCACTGGAGAGGAAAAAAGAAGACGCGGGGAGTGGGGGCAGCGTCTTCCACCGAGGCCCTGCAGAGGACTTGGCCCCAGCGCACCCTCAGCGGGTCCAAGACACTTCCCCCGCGAATCCCCCCCCCACCCTTATCTCACCCCCTCTGGGATGAGCTCACCGGCTTCCCCCACTACCCCATTGTCCTCACCCCTCATCCGCCCGCGCCTCGGACACCTGCTGTCCTGTGCCCGCTCAGGGACTTCCTGGCTCCTTCGCCCTGGCCCCTGTCACCCCGTCCTTGAACTTCTTGCTTCCTGGGGTCCCCCGACCCTCTCGTGCGCGGCCCTCTCACCTGCCCAGGCTCCTTGCGACCGGAGCCACGGGGCGCCCGGGCGCACCTGGGGCAACAGGAAGACAGAGATGGCGGGGCCCAGCCCCCAGTGCCCCAGCAGCGGCAGCCACGCGGCGGTGACGGCCCCCAGCGCGCTCAGCGTGGACCACCCGGATTCCATCGCAGCCCGAGCCAGCCGCACCCAGCGCCCAGACCAGGAGGCGCCTCGGGAGCCTGTATTTGCGCCCCACTGCGGGCCCGCAGCTCTGAGCCAGGTGAGAACCGCGGGTGGAGCTGCGGCCCGGCCCCCAGGCGCCCCGCCTTATTCTAACCCGCCAGCCCCGCCCACCTGGATGAGCCCGGCGAGGTTCACCTCCGCGCTCCCCAGGGCTGGGCAAAGGCACTCACAGGTGCCCTTGGTTTGGGTCGCTGAACTCTGACATCTGTTTGTCGCCGCCCGTGTTTGATTCTGCCCGGCGGGAGGGTGCTGTGTCGCCACGCGAGCCCCCAGGAATACCGACCTCTGGGCTCGCTGCCACAAACTCTTCGGGCCCTTTCTTTCTATCTTAATATTTCATCTGCGTGTTCCCCAGTCACCGAGAGAAATGTGTTAAAGTCTTTCCCTGTGATTATCATCTATTTCTCTTCTCGTTTCTGTCATTTGTGCTTTGTATATTTTCACAGTGTCCATCCAGATATACAACCAATGGCTCACAAAATCACCACATAGTTGTGTATTCACCAACGTGATCATTTTTAGAACATTTGCATCATTCCAGATAAAGAAATATAAAGAAAAAAAAAATCATACATCCCACAGCCCTTACCCGTTGAGGTGGTTTGTTAAAGTTTCGGAATGTAGTATACCAGAAATGAAACGTGTTTTTTTTTCTTTTAATAATATTTTTAAGGATAAAAGGTAACATACAAACATTCCATAGATGATGTACAATTAATGGCTCACAATATCATCACATAATTGTATATTTATCACCATGATCAAGTTGTGAACATTTACATCACTCCAGAAAAAGAAATAAAAAAGAAGAAAAAATTCATACATCCTATTCCCCTTACTCCTCCTCCCATTGACCACTAGTATTTTCCTCTACTAAATTTATTTTAACCTTTGTTCCCCATTAAGTGTTTTTTTATCTATATTTTTTACTTATCTGTCCATATCCTAGGTAAAAGGAGCATCAGACACAAGGTTTTCACAATCACATAAGCACATTGTTAAAGCTATATCATTATACAATCATATTTAAGAAACAAGGCACTGAAACACAGCTGTACAGTTTCAGGTACTTCCTTCTAGCTACTCCAATACACCATAAACTAAAAAAGGATACCTATATAATGCATAAGACTACCCTGCAGGATAAACTTTTGACTGTGTGAAGTCGCTCAGCCACTGACTCTTTATTTTTTCTTATTTGTCTCTACCTGCTTTTGGTCAAGAAGGTTTTCTCAATCCCTTGATACTGGGTCCTGGCTCATCCTGGGATTTCTGTTCCAGGTTGCCAGGGTGATTTATAGTTAGAGCCCTGGAAAACATGTCCCACAAGGTGGGGAGGACAGTGAGTTCACTGGCCCTGCCAGCTTAGAGAGAGAAGCCACGTTTGAGCAATAAAGGAGGTTCTATGGGAGTGACCTTGAGGCCTAATTTTAATTAAGCTTAACCTATCCTTTGCAGGAAAAAGTTTCATAGGGGTGAACCCCAAGACCCAGGGCTCAGCCTATTGATTTGATTGTCTCCACTGCTTGCAAGAATATCAGAAATTCTCCAAATAGGGAAATTGAATATTTCCCCTGTTCTCCCCATTTCCCCAAGGGGACTTTGCAAATACTTCTTCTTCTTTTCTTTTCTTTTCTTTTTTTTTTTTTTTTACAGCTTTTCAAATTGTGTAATATAACATATATATAAAGCAAAGGAAGAAAAAAGCAATAGTTTTCAAAACACTCTTCAACAAGTAAAGGACAGATCCCAGAGTCTGTCATGGGCAATGATATGATCCTTTCAGATTTTTCCTCTAGCTGCTCCAGAATATAGGAGGCTCGAAGGCATAAATTTTTTTTATTATTATATTTGACTTTTTTCCCTTCTTTTTTTGTGAAAAATAACATATATACAAAAAGCAATAAATTTCAAAGCATAGCATCTCAATTAATTATAAAACATATTTCAGAATTTGACATGAGCTACAATTCCATAATTTTAGTTTTTTACTTCAAACTTCTCTAAGATACCGGAGACTAAAAGAGATATCAATTTAATGCTTCGGCAATTATATTCATTTGTTGAATCCTATCTTCTCTGTATAACTCCACCATCATCTTTGATCTTTCTATCCCTCTCTTTAAGGGTGTTTGGGCTATGGCCATTGTAGCTTTTTCATGTTGGAAGGGTCTGCAAGTAATATCAGGTAGGGAGATGGAACTATGTGATGTTCTGGAGAGGCTGGGCTCTCTAGGTTTCAGGACTGATCTGGTCCAGGGACCCATCTGGAGGTTGTAGGTTTCTGGAAAGTTACTCTAGAGCATCAAACCTTTGTGGAATCTTATATATTGCCCTAGGTGTTCTTTAGGATTGGCTGGAATGGTCCTCGTTGTGGTTTGACAGGTTATGATAGGTAGCAACATCTACCTGAAGCTTGCATAAGATCAACCTCCACAGTAGCCTCTTGACTCTATTTGAACTCTCTGCCACTGATACTTTATTAATTACACTTCTTTCCCCCCTTTTGGTCAGGATGGAATTGTTAATCCCAAAATGCCAGGGCTGAATTCATCTGTGGTAGTCATCTCCTACACTGCCAGGGACACTTTCACCCCTGAATGTCTGTCCCATATAGTGAGGAGGGCAATGATTTCACTTGCAGGTTTGGGCTTAGAGAGAGTGTGAGGCCACATCTGAGGAACTAAAAAGGTCCTCCAGAAGTAACTCTTAGACATACCCATAGGTAACCTAAGCTTCTCCACTGCCTACATAAGCTTCAGAAGAGCAAACCTCCAGATCAAGATATGGCTTATTGATTTGGGTGTCCCTAAAGTTTGACACAAGATCAGGGGATTCTCTGTTGGTAAAGTTTAATAGTTCCATATTTTTTCTCCCATCCCTCAAGGGACTTTGCCAATACTTTTTGGCTTTCTGCTTAATATACTCCAGGATATATCAGGCATTACACTGAGCTGTACAGGATTGAAGGATCTCTTTCTAATTCTGGGCCCTCTGTTTCAATTGTTCAAGTGAGCTCTACAGATAGGTTGAGTTAAATTATGTGTTACAAAAAAATTTATGTTCCGGACAAGGATGTGAATGAATGTGTGAGACATTTGGTGAGGCAAAATAAGCCAGAAACAAAAGAATATAATGATATCATCTCCTTTAGAAAGTACGAATAGGAAACAGGGGACTAGATTGTAAACATTTAGAGTAGATACATTAAATGGGGAGTGTTAATTATTATTTCTGGATTTTGAATGGATGTTTTATATATATACACACACACATATATATAAATATAACCTGATATTTAGAGATAAAGATGAAGCAAATACTTCTTTAGTCACTGTCCGTTTTACTCTGGGATTATCGGGGCATCACACTAACCTGGACAAACCAACAGAATCTCATGCCCTATTCAAGATCCCATATACTTAAGGTGTTAAACCAAACTGACCATACAAGTTAAATTAGTAAATGCCCTACCCAAAATATAAATTTTGCATCAAATAAACATCTCTCCCTTTAGTCTCACACAGAAGTCGAGTTTTACATATGGATGATATCATCCTTTACCCAGTCTTCTGACAGACTTTATTCCTATGCAGCTCAGCTTCATTCATATCTCTGCTTGATGTCTGATCACCTTTTCACCTTTTTAAACAGTTCTTCTATGAAGTACTGCTGGCTTTCATAGCATCAGAGCTCTGTCTCTGAGTCTCAGGAGTCACATAAATACCAAAAGTTTCTGGGAAAGACCGTGTTATATACAAACAGCTCAGGGTCTCACAATTTAGTATGAACAGTTACACCTCCTGAATATATGTAACTGCTGTAAGAGCTTACAATCTGGGGCCCTTTACAATAAGCCCCAACCTGATAACCCATGAGCTTGATTTTTGTTCACCAAATTTTTATATTGTAGTTAGTCCATATGATTGAAGTATGATAATATTTGTCCTTTCATTCCTGACATTTCATTGAGCACACAGCTCTTAAGTTTCATTCATCTAGTTGCATGCCTCACAGCTTTTCTCCTTCTAGTGGGTGCTCAGGAGTCCATGGTACGTATACACCACAGTTCCCCTTGTATCCCTCAGTGGTTGCACCCTTAGGCCACCTCCATTCATTGGGGATCACGAACACTGCCAGAAGCACCAGTGTGCAAAGGTCCATTCATATCCCCACAGTCAGCTCCTCCTGGTATATACTGAGCAACGGGGTTTCAGGATCATATGGCAACCCCACCCCTAGCCTCCTGTGAACCCCTGCACTGCCCTTCAGGGGCTGCACCTCTCATTTCTCTACCAACAGTGAATAGGTACATCTTTTTCTCTGCATTTTCTCTAGCACTTGTTTCTCTCTGTTATTTTAAACAGTTTTATTCACACATCATGCAATCCAACCTAAGAGTATAGACATGCCTTTGCCATGAAACTCTATCTGAAGACATTTCCTTTCTCTTCCACAAAGAATCCATACCCTGTTCCCAATCTCCCCACCTGTTGACATTTACTTTTGATCTAACCTTTGTTACATTCAGTGGAGGCATATGACAATGTTGCTGCTGACCACAGACCCTAGCTTACTTTGATTGGAATTTTACCCATAGACCATCTATTTTCAACAGCTTGCAATGCTGACATTACTTTGTTCTTCCTCATGCAAAAACATTTCTTTTATTTGTACATTTTATCATGATCATGGTACACTCTAGGCATTCCTAAGCTATACAATCTCTCGTCTTTAACCTCTATCTTTCTTTCTTGTTTTGTTACCAGACATAGGGCATGGATTCTTCTGCACATCGCCCTTAATAACCAATTCCTGAGACACTGGGGTTTCAAAGAGAGAGTTTATTACTACACACGTAGTAGGAGAACAAACAGCCTAAGGGCCCAAAATATGTCTCCTTGAGTTTAGGGGGTTTGAGTTTATTAAGGATTCTAACAAGAGGAGATGAGGTCATTGCAGAGAGGAAATTTAAAGCAGAAAGAAAAGATTGTTAAATATTGTTAACATAAGTTGAAAGGAAGGGGGAGCAGAGCTATCTATCTTTCAGTGGCAAAGCCTAGTGGATGTGGTTTACAAATGTAAGGGACAGAGGCTACATGATGACTGTCCTCCTTAGGATTAAGGCCTACTAAGAAAATGACCAGATAAAGGACATACAGTTCTTACTGTCACAAAGGCACCAG
The DNA here is from genome assembly GCF_023851605.1 of Tamandua tetradactyla. Classification (NCBI taxonomy): domain Eukaryota; kingdom Metazoa; phylum Chordata; class Mammalia; order Pilosa; family Myrmecophagidae; genus Tamandua; species Tamandua tetradactyla. The sequence goes on from NC_135342.1 coordinate 15,873,013, forward strand.
GTATGAGATAAAGGCTTTTATAATCCTTGCAGATACCCAGACAGTTTAATTATAGTTTAGGCCTTTCAGGTATGGCCCTCTGTCTACTCAACTATCCCAAAAAGCAAAAGGAACATTGATGATTCAGCATATAATCAATCATCAGTATATAAAAATATAATGATTCAGTAATCAAAATCATTCCTTAAATCCTGATCTCTTGGTTATGGTTTCATACATGTCCTCAGATCTTGTCCCTCTGTCATCCCCACCTTCATCTTCATTCAGTGTACTTATTTTATTGTGCTACAATCACATAGGATTGTGCTATCCATTTCTGAATTTTTGCAATCGGTCCTGTTGCACAATCTGTATCCCTTCAGCTCCAATTACCCAATGTTTACCTTATTTCTGTCTCCTGATAATCTGTGTTAAATTCTCCAAGTTCACTCATTAATATTAGTTCATACCAGTGAGACATACAGTATTTCTCCTTTTATTTCTGGCTAATTTCACTCACATAATGTCCTGAAGATCCATCTATATTGTTACATGCTTCATGACTTTATTCTGTCTTACAGCTGCATAATATTTCATTGTATGCATACGCTACAGCTTGTTTAGCCACTCATCCATTGATGGACATTTGGGCTGTTTCCATCTCTTGGCAATTGTGAATAATGCTGCTATAAACATTGGTGTGCAATTACCCATTTGTGCCCTTGTCCTTATGTCCTCTGAATAGACACCTAGCAATGGGATTGCTGGATCATACGACAATTCTATACTTAGCTTCCTGAGGAATTGCCAAACTGCCTTCCACAGCAGTTGTACCATTTTACATTTACACCAACAGTGCATAAGTGTGCCTCTTTCTCTGTATCTTCTCCAGCACTTGTCATTTCCTGTGTTTTTTTTTTTTATAATAGTCACTCTAGAGGATGTGAGATGATATCTCATTGTGGTGTTGATTTGCATTTCCCTAATAGCCAGTGAAGTTGAGCATCTTTTCATGTGCCTGTGAGCCATTTGTATTTCCTTTTCTGAGGTGTGTCTGTTCATGTCTTTTGACCATTTTTAAATTGGGTTGTTTGTCTTTTTGTTGTTGATTTGAAGAAACAATTTTTATATGCTGGATACTAAACACTTATCTGATATGTTGTGTTCAAATACTGTCTCCATTGCATGCTGCCTTTTGACTTTCTTGACAAAGTTCTTGGATGAATAAAAGTGTTTAATTTTGAGGAGTTCCCATTTATCTATTTCTTTTTTCAGTTCTTGTGCTTTGGGTGTAAGATCTAGAAAACCACCTCCTATTACAAGTTTTATAAGATATTTCCCTACATTTTCTTCTAAAAGTTCTATGTTCTTAGTGATAATGTTTAGGTCCTTGATCCCTTTTGAATTAATTTTTGTATAAGGTGGGAAATATAGATCCTCTTTGTTCTTTTGCATATGGATATCCATGTCTCCAAACACTATTTATTGAAGAAGCTGCTGTGTCTCAGGTAAGTTGGCTAGACTCCCTCATCAAGACCAATTGCCCACAGATGGATGGTCTATATCTGAACACTGTATTCTATTCCATTGCTCAGTGTAATTGTCTTTATGCCAGTACCATGCTATTTTGACCACTGTAGCTGCATAATATGCTTTCAAATCCGGTAGAGTGAGATCTCCCACTTCATTTTTCTTTCTCAAGATTTTTTTAGATATTCAGGGCAAACATCCCTTCCAAATAAATTTGGTTATTGGTTTTCTTATTTCTCTGAAGTAAGCTTTTGGGATTTTAATTGGAATTACATTGAATCTGTAAATCAATTTGGGTGGAATTGATATCTTCACTATATTTAACCTTCCAATACATGAACACGGTACACCTTTCCATTTATTTAGGTCTTCCATGATTTCTTTTAGCAATTTATTGTTGTTTTCTCTTCATAAGCTTTTTGTATCCTTAGTTAAATTTGTTCCTAAATATTTTATTCTCTTTTGTTGTTATTATAAATGTTTTTTTTTGTGTGTGTGATTTCTGTTCTAGTTTGCTAGCTGCTGGAATGCAATATACCAGGAACAGAATGGCTTTTAACAAGAGGAATTTAATGAGTTACTAGTTTACAGTTCTAAGGTCGAGAAAATGTCCCAATTAAAACAAGTCTATAGACATGTCCAATTTAAGGCATCTGGGGAAAGATACCTTGGTTCAAGAAGGCCAACGATGTTCAACGTTTCTCTCTCAGCTGGTAGGGCACATGGCGAACGTGGTGGTGTCTGCCGGGTTTCATGTGGCTCTACCAAAAGGGACTCTCTCCAAAATGTTTCCTCTTTTAAAGGATTCCAGCAAGCAACTTCACCTTCAGTGGGTGGAGACACACCTCCATGGAAATCATCTAATCAAAAGTTACCACCCACAATTGGGTGGGTCACATCTTCATAGAAACAATCAAAATGCTCCCACCCAGCAATATCGAATGAGGATCAAAAGGCATGGCTTTTCTGGGGTCCGCCACAGATTCAGACCAGCACAATTTCCTTCTCAGATTGCTCATTACTAGTGTATAAAAACAGTACCGATTTGGGGGTGTTGATCTTGTACCCTGCCACTTTGCTGTACTCATTTATTTGCTTTAGTAGGTTTGGGTGGACTTTTCAGGATTTTTGACATATAGTATCATATCATCTGCAAACTGTGAGGTTTTACTTCTTCCTTTCCAATTTGGATGCCTTTTATTTCTTTTTCTTGTCTAATTGCTCTGGTTAGAAATTCTAGCACAATGCTGAATAACAATAGCGACAGTGGACATCCTTGTCTCGTTCTTGATCTAGGGGAAAGCTTTCAGTCTTTCCCCATTGAATACGATGTTAGTTGTGGTTTTAAAATATATTCTATTTATCATGTTGAGGAAGTCCCCTTCTATTCCTATCCTTTGAATTATTTTCATCAAGAAAGGATATTTAATTTTGTTAAATCCTCTTCTGCATCAATTGAGATGATCATGTGGTTTTCTTGCTTTCATTTGTTGATATGGTGTATTAACATATCAACATGAATTGAGCTTCTTATGTTATCTTTGCATACCTAGAATAAATCCCAGTTGGTCGTGATGTATAATTCTTTGAATGTGCTGCTGGATTTGAGTTGCAAGAATTTGCTGAGGACTTTCACATTATATTCATTATACAGATTGCTCTGTAATTTTCTTCTCTTGTAGTATCTTTGTCTGGCTTTTGTATGAGGGTGATGTTGGCTTCATAGAATGACTTAGGTAGCCTTTCCTCCTCTTCAATATTTTTGAAGAGTTTGAGCAGGACTGGTACTGATTCTTTCTTGAATGCCTGGTACAACTCACATGTGAAGCCATCTGGTCCTGGACTTTTCTTTCTTGGGAGCTTCTAATGACTGATTGAATTTCTTCACTTGTGATTGGTTTGGTGAGGTCATCTGTTTCTTCTCGAGTCAATGTTGGTTGTTTATGCTTTTCTAGGAAATCGTCCATTTAATCTACATTTTCTTGTTTATTAGCATATAATTGCTCATAGAGTCTTCTCATTATGTCCTTTATTTCTGTGGGGTCAGTCTTCCATTTCTGATTTTATTTGCATCTTCTCTCTTTTTCTTATTGTCAACCTTGCTAAGGATCCATCAATTTTATTGATTTTCTCAAAAAACGAACTCCTGATTTTGTTGATTTTTTTTATTGTTTTCATGTTCTCAATTTCATTTATTTCTCCTCTAATCTTCGTTATTTCTTTCCTTTTGTTTGCTTTGGGGTTAATGTGCTGTTCTTTCTCTAGTTCTTCCAGGTGATCAGTTAATTCTTTGATATTTGCTCTTTCTTCTTTATTGTTATACACATTTAAGGCAACAAATTTCCCTCTTAAACGTTTTTTTTTTTTCTGGTGTGTCACATTCTGGCGGCTAGCAAAGTGGAACAATGCTGTAAGGTGTACTTATGAGCAAAGCCCATATCTAGGAATTTTTGTCTTTTCTGGTTTATGGCCTCACTAACACCTCATCCAATAGCTGGAGAATACAGAGTCTTTTCAAGTGCCTATGGCCCATTGGCCAAAATAGACCTTAATCTGGGTCATAAATCAGTTTCAGCATATTTCAGGGGGATGTAAACCATATGGTATTTATTCTGTAACCACTGTTGGATTCAATGAGAACACTATAATAGTAAGATAAGTAAAACATCTCTAATGTGTGGAAATTAAGCAAAATACTTCTCAATAACCCATGGGTAAAAGAAGAAATGAAAATGGAAATAAGCAGTCATTTTGAACTGAAGAGTAAAAGTAAAGCATAGTAAAAATTGTGGATGTGGCAAACTTTATGTTTACTAGGAGATGAATAGTCTTAATGTACATATTAGAAAAAATATTTAAAAATCAAATATCTAGAAGGGAAGAAAAGGAGAGCAAACCAAAAACCAAGTTAAAAATAGAAATCATATAAATAACAAAAGATTTCAATAAGTAGAAAACATACAATTTTAAAACCAACAAACTAAAAGTTGTTTACTTAAAAGATTAATTTAATCAAGAAATCCCTAACAAGATTAATGAAGGAGAAAAAAAGAGTGAGAAAAATCAACAATACCAGGAATAAACAATAAGACAACTGTATAAAACCTACAGGCATGAAAAGGGTAATAGGAGGATATTATATGACTTCTAAGAAGTTGGTGTAATAGAATAGACTGAGCTAATATCTGCTCCATGGAACAACTAGAGAAGTGACAGAAAGTTCCAGGGTCTGAGTGACTTGAGAGAGCGTCTACACGATACAGGGAGGTCCCGGATGAAAAAGCTGAGGCATTCCGATGCAGCAATCGGGAGTCAGGGGTCCACCAGACCAGCTGGACCCACAAGTGGCATATCTGCTGAGGGGCACAATGCCACACCCCAGCCCTGGGGTGGCCACCTTCAGCATTCACCAAGGCCAGAGGACCTGTTTGCAATTACACTGGGTGTCCAGCCAGCTCAGTCAGCTGCTGCAGTGAAAGAGAGGTGGGGAAGAAGAGAAGAGGAGGCCCAAGGCCACCATCTGCTGGCAATAAATAGGAAGTGTAGCCTGAAAAACTGCCTATCTGTATAGCTTCAAACAGATCCTAAAGTAGAGTTGCATCCCCTGCAAGAGGTCCAGGCCTTGGTTTGGGAGGCAATTACTGATGGACCAAGTGAAAAGAAGACCTTCACTGCCAGCACAAGCAAATACAAAACCTTAAATGACTGAAGGAAATCAACTTTCAAAATAACACTATGAAGATAATCAAAGGCCTCAAACCAACAGAAACTACAAAGCATATGAAGATGCAGGTAGATATGACCCAGCCAAATGACCAAATTAAAACACCAGAGGAGACACAGATCTTGGAATAACTAACTAAAGACATTCATATAACTTTCTTAAATAATTTCAGTGGGTTGGCTAATGACAAAGGAGATATCAAGAAGACACTAGAAGAACATAAAAAAGAATTTTCAAGAATAAGTAGAAAAATAGCAGATATGACAAAGATGAAAGATACTGCAGACCAAATTAAAAATATACTAGAGAAATACAACAGCTGATTTAAAGAGGCAGAGGAAAGATTAAGTGAACTAATGGACAGGACAATGGAATTTGAATGCACAAAAGAACAAATGGCACAACAGATGGAAAAACTTGAGTTGGATCTCAGGGAAATGTTGGATAACACAAAGCATGCAAACATAAGAATCATCAGTGTCCCAGAAGGATAACTGAAGAGTAAAGGGTTAGGAAGATTAGTTGAGGAGTTAAAAACCTTTCAACCCTTATAAATGACATAAATATGCTGATCAAAGAAGCACAACAAACCCAAATGGAATAAAAAGGGCCAAATAGGGCTAGTCCAAACACACATACTAATCAGTCTGTGAAATGTTGAAGAGAAGCAGAAAGTCCTGAAAGCAATAAAAGAGAAAAGACTCCCACATTGAAAAGAAACCATATAAGATTGACTTACGACTACATCAGGCACCATACAGGTGACAAAGCAGAGAGATAATATATTTAAGATCCTGAAAGAGAAAGTATTCCAGCCAAGAATTCTTTATGCAGCCAAGCTATACTTCAAAAGTGAGTGAGAGATTAAAATTTTCACAGACAAAGGTTGAGAGAATTTGCCAACAAGAGACTGACACTTTAAGAAATATTAAGGGAGTTCTGTTGGCTAAAAATTTTTTAAAAGTCAGGAGAGGGAGGTCTGGAGGAGAGGGTATAGAATTCAAGAGTACCAGTAGGGGTAACTTACAGGGCAAAAAGAGAAACAGGGAAATGAATACATAGATCTGACAAATAATAACCAAAGATAGAGCATCATACAACCCTCTGCTGCTGCTGCTACTGGGACTCGGTCTGCGCGCCAGCACCCCACTGCTGACAACTCTGCCACCTTGGAGGACGTGGATGAATGTAGCAACATAGAAGAATTCGCAGAGGGGTCCAACATTAATGCGAGCAAGAATCAGAGGATGACAGTACCATGTTTATTGGAGGCTTGAGATGGGATACAAGCAGGAAAGATCTGGCTGCATGTCTTGATTTGAAGAGGTTCTGGATTGCACAATTAAAACAGATCCAGTTACTGGAAGATCAAGAGGATCTGGATGTGTGCTCTTCAAAAATGTTTCTAGTGTTGAAAATGTTTTGGAACTTAAAGAACACAAACTGGATGGCAAGTTGATAGACTCCAAAAGGGCAAAAATTTCAAAAGGGAAAGAACCCCTGTGGTAGTTAGAGTCAGTTGTCAACTTGGCCAGGTGAAGGCACTTAGTTTTCTTGCTGCTGACATGAGCCAATGGTATGTGAACCTCATCTGTTGCTAATTACATCTGCAGTTGGCTAGGAGGCATGCCTACTGCAATGAATGATGTTTGACTTCATTTCATGGTGCTTAAATGAGAGAGCACAACATAGCACAGGCCAAGCAGCTCAGCATACCTTATCTCAGCGCTCACAGCTCTGCCCAGGCCTTTAGAGATTCAGAAAGAAATCTCCCCGGGGAAAGTTGTTGGAACCCAGAGGCCTGGAACGAAGGCCAGCAGAGACCATCCTGTGCCCTCCCACGTAAGAAAGAACCTCAGTTGAAAGTTAGCTGCCTTTCCTCTGAAGAACTAACAAAATAAATCCCCTTTTATTAAAAGCCAATCCATCTCTGCTGTGTCACATACCAGCAGCTAGCAAACTAGAACAACCCCCCAGAAAAATGTTTGCCTGTGGATTGAGTGCAGATACTTCTGAAGAGTACATAAAAGAATATTTTTGCAGCATTTGGAGAGATTAGAAAATATTGAACTTCCCATGGATACAAAAACAAATGAAGGAAGAGGGTATTATCTTATTACATAGACAAATGAAGAATCAGTAAAGAAATCATTAGAAATCCAATATCGTCATATTGTTCTGGGATGTGTGAAAACAGAAATTTTCACAACCCCAAAAGGTATATAGAGGCAGCAAGAGCAACAACAGAAAGGTGGAAGAGTTGCTGCAGCTACTGGATGGGGTGGTACTAGCGCTGGTGGATGAGGCCAGGGCCAAAACTGGAACCAAGGATTTAATAACTATTGTGATCAAATATAGGAAATTACAATAATGCCTATGGTGGTGGCCATGGGAGATATGATTATACTGGGAATAACTATGGGGACTATGGATATGGACAGGGATATGCAGATCACAGTGGCCAACAGAGCACAGATGGCAAGGCATGGCCAGGGGTGGCAATCACCAAACTGATTAGCAGCCATACTAACGGAAAACCTTGGAGAAAACAGGAGGAAATGCTAACATAAACCATCTTGTAGGCCGATGTTGAAGATTGTCCTTTTGTTGATGTAAGATGATTATTTGTAAAACACTTTCTAGTGTGCAAGACACAACTGTCCAACTGTATACAGTTGCTATTTAGATTTCTTTGTTTTACTTTGTCCTTTGCTATCTGTGTTATGATTTGGTGTGGATTTGTTTATACAAATTTTATTTGTATGATTTCATGTAAACCCTCAAATTAATACTACCTTATGTGAAAAAACAAAAACAAAGGATAAGATGGTAGATTCAATAAATGCCTTTACAATAAAACTTTGAATGTTAACAGATGAAACTCATAGGTGTAAAGAGATATCACTTTACACCTATAAGAATGGCTGTCTTTAAACTAATATGAAACTGCCCATGTTGGAAAGGATATGAAGAAATTGGAGAACTTATTCACAGCCAGTGAGATGAATAATAGTATGATGGAAGACACTTTGGCATTTCCTCAGAAAACTAAATATCAAGTTGCCCCATGACCTGTCAAGACCACTATTCGCTATGTGCCCAGAGGAGATGAAAGCAGTGACACAAGCAGAGATTGCACAGTGGTGTTCATAAAACATTATTCACAATTGCCAAAAGAGGGAAAAAACACAAGTGCCCATCCACAGACATATTGATGTGGTATGTGCATATGATGGATTATCATGCATCAGGAAGATGAAATGAGATCCTGAAACACATGATAATGGGGTGAAACTTGAGGACACAACACTGAGGGAAATAAGCCAGACATAAAAGGATAAATACTGTATGGTTTTTCTAGTATGACCTTGGTTTAGCTATACTCAGAGGCTTATAATGTGGAATACAGGAGAACTAGAGAAACAAAGACGCTAGAGATGGGTGAATGGTTAGCTAATGAGGTTGAACTCAAATGTAAGGGAATGGGTAAAAAGTGAAGACAGTTCATTAATGGGTTTATAAATAAAGTTGCATACTGAAGGTGAACATGATTGAAAGGGGATGAATAGAAACATGTATTCCTCCCATTAACACTACAAATATAAATAAATTCTAATATGAACTACTTCAAAGTCCTGCATTTTGTAGAGAGCCAATAATAGAAGTGAATGGGGAAAAACTACAATTGCATGCTGTTACAATTGCATGCTATGGTCTATATGTAACTGGAAGACATCAACAGTAGCACAGCAATACCAGCAATAAATAACTGAGGGGGTGGGGAAGAAGGATAAGAGTTAAGGGGAGGTTTGGATTTCCTATTTGATAAGGGTGGATTTATCAGTTATTTTTCTCTTTGAAGCAATGAAAATTGTCTAAAATTAAGTGGTGATGATTGTATAACTAAGTGAGGATAATGTGAGACATGGATTGTTGACTTTGGACCTATTCCATGATGCCAAATGGTTGGAGGTGGCTGGAGCCAGAAACAAAAGACAAATAATTGCACACTCTCTTTTAGAAAAAACTTATAAGAAAATTGTGGCCTAAATTCTAAGCTCTTATAGCAGTCACATTTAGTCTGGAGCTAAAATTGATATTCTTAGATTCTGAAATGCTGTACTACATATGTACAACCTGATAGGTTACCTGTGTGACACCTAACAGTAAGAATTGGAGTTCTGCAGCTATGAGAGTCAGCATTGCTACACACAACAACTTAAAGAAACTAAAAATGAGATAGTGCTTAATTAGAGATAAAAAAAATGGAATTATTAAGATTTACCACTGGGGAAAACCCTGATTCTGTCTCAAACATTAGTGGCTCCCAAGTCAATAGGTCAAGCCCTTGCTCATGACACTTACTCTTATGAAACTTATTTCTGTAGTGTTAAAACTAAGCCTACTTATAGATATGCCTGAATCACTTCCATAAAACCTCTTTTGTTCCTCAGATGTGGCCTCTCCCTAAGCCTAACACTGCAAGGCAAATCATTAGCTTTCCACTTACATGGGACATGACATCCAGGGATGAGAGTCTCTCTGACAACATGGGACATAACTTTATAAAGAATAAAAAGGTCTGGTGGCAAGAATAAAAAAAAATTCTGGCTTCCCCCTGCACAGTCGGCGTGACTTAGGAATGGCCCCAGACCCAGGTGGCACATGGCTCCTCCTTGGGCCTTTCCCGCCATAACCTGTGATGCCAGAGGAAAGTGCGGATGGCCAGACTTCGGGAGCCGCGGCCCAGCCCAGGACTTGGGTCTGTGGGGTCTGGGTGGGTACCTTGGTGGCTCCGTAGGCGGCGAAGAAGGGTCTGGGGCCGTTTTCAGCCTCGGAGGAGATGTTGATGACGACGCCCCTGCCCCTGCAGGAGGAAGCGCGTGGGTGGGAGGACACGGTCCTGGTGACGCCCCCACCAAATCTGAGATGCTCAGAGGGACAGGGATGAGCTGGAAACCTGGGTGGGGCAGCTGGGGAATGGAAAGGCCTGGAGGTGGACGGGGGTGGGTGGAGGGCCCAGCCAGGAGAGAGGGAGGCTGTGCTCACCTGGTGACCATCTGGGGCAGGATGATGCGGGTCATCTGGAGAGAAGCGTAGTGAGCGGGTTCGTTCCTTTCCCATCCTCTTACCTGCTCCCAGGGACCCCCACCCCCGGCTTTCCCTCAGGGCACATCCCCGGACACCCCCTCCGTGCCAGGCCCAGTGCAGGGGCTGGGGGTGGGGCCGGGACCACCCCCGTGCTGGGAGCTCCGCGGACCCCAGGCGCTGCACTCCGAGCACGGCCTCACCTGGACCACCGACAGCACATTGCAGTTCACAGTATCCAGATTTTGGGGAGGGAAACGCAGCCTGTCACCCCCACCCTCTCCATCCTGCCACAACTCCCATGCTCTTTTTCTTTTTTAATTTTTTATTGTGTAGTATAACATATGTACAAAGCAAAGAATAAAAGAGCAATAGTTCTCAAAGCACTCTTCAACAAGTAGTTAGAGGATATATTTAAAATTCTGAAAGAGAAAAAATTCCAGCCAAGAACTCTGTACCCAGCCAAATTGTCCTTCAAAGCTGAGGGAGAGATTAAAATTTTCAGACAAACAAACCCTGAAGGAATTTGTCAACAAGAGACTGGTCCTACAAGAAATACTAAATGGAGTTCTGCCAGTTGAAAAAAAAAGGCAGGAGAGGGAGGTCTGGAGAAGGGCACAGAATTGAAAAGTACCAGTGAGAGTAACTTAAAGGATAAAAAGAGAGAGGGAAAACAATACATAGATCTGACACATAAAATAAAAAAGATAAGATGGTGGATTCAAGAAATGCCTTTTCAGTAATCATTTTGAACTCCCACACTCTTTTATTACTTAGATTCCTTTTTGTTATGATCAGATATCTGTTGCATAAAATGACCATTTCGGTTATTTTTAAGATTGCAATTGGGGGGCATTAAGGGTATTCACAATGCACTGAAGTCACCTATGTCCACGTGGGAACATTTTCATCATCCCAGAGACTCTGTATCCATTAAGCATGAACTCCCTGTTCTCTCTTCCTTCCAGCTCCTGGTAACCTCTAGCCTACTTTCTGTCTTTATGAAATTACTTATGCCAAGTATTTCATATACTGGGAATTCATACAGTGTTTGTCTTTTTGTGTCTGGATCATTTCCCTCAGCATACATTTTCAATATTCCACTGCATGGTAGGTCACATTTTGTTTGTTCATTCATCTGTTGATTGGACATTTGGGTTGTCTCCCCCTTCTGTTGAGAATGCTGCTACCATGAACATGGGTGTACAAGTAGCTGTTTGAGTCCCTGCTTTCCATACCTAGGAGGGGACTTGCTGGGTGATATGGTAATTTCCGAGGAACCCCCAATGTTTTCCACAGTGGCTGCATCATTTTAATATTTCAGCAGCAATTCACTGTTTCTCCACATCGTCACCAACACTTATTTGCCTTGTTTTTTTTTAATAGTAGCTCTCTAATGGGTATGAAGTTGTTTGATATGCATTCCCCCAATAACTGATGATGTTGAGCATCTTTTTATGTGCTTATTGGCCATGTGTTTATCTTCTTTGGAAAAATGTTAACTTGAGACTTTTGTCTATTTTTAAATAGGGTCATTTGACTTCCAGTGCTTTTTCATACGGAACACATTTTTGAGAAATAGCACCGACACTAGAATTTAAAATGCACACACACTTTGACCCAGAAACCCTGCTTCTAGGAACGTCTTCCTCTCTGCAATTCACACGCAGGCGGCAAATGAAAATGTCCAAAGATGTTCATTGCGACACCTAGTGGTGGTCACAAGTAACAGGCGGCACCTGATTACCACTCAGTAGAGGGTGGCTGAATGCAGTGTGGTGGGTGCGTGGGTCATGGTGCAACAAGTAAAAAAAAGAGATCAGCTGTTTTTATCTTCAGGGAATGATACAAGATAGAGTGCTCTTTGAAGGAGGCAAAGTGCAGAACAGTGTGCCGCCATTTGGATAAAAAAAATACACTCATGATTTTCCATGTATATATATGTATACTGTGGGAAAAAAGACACATACATTTTAAATTGGAGATCATTTTTGGGGAGTAGGATTGGAGAAAGAGGGGACATTTTCACCTATTTCATAAATTGCTCCCTCTGGATTTTTCTGCAGTATCTGTAAACATCCTCTGAAAATAAAGCACACACAGACCATCGCGGTTTCCTTAAGATGCAGACATCCCAGATGTCCATCAACAGATGAATGGATAAACAAAAAGGGGCATATACATACGATGGGATATTATTCAGCAGTAAGAAGGAGTGAGTCCTGAAGCACAGGACAACATAGATGATCATTGAAGATATCATGTTAAGTGAAATAAGACAGCCATAAAAGGACAAATGTTGTATGATCTCACTGAAATGAACTAATTGTAATATGCAAGCTTGTAGCCATAAAATATAGAATATAAGTTAACAGAATATAGAATGAGGTTAAAGAATGGGGAGCAGTTCCTTAATATGTGTAGAATATCTAATTAGGGTGAACTTAAACTTTTGGAAATGGACAAAGGTTGTTGTATTATTGTGAGAATAGTTAACGGTGCTGAATGGCATGTGAATGTGGTGGAAAAGGGACATTTAGAGTCATGTAGATCACCAAAAGGAAGGTTCAAGGTTAAAACATGGGAACGGATAACAGTGAATCTTGTAGTGGACAATGTCTGTGATTAATTGTATGCATATAAAAATGTTCTTTCATGAACTAAAGGAAATGTATGATGCTGTTACAAGGAGTAAATAATAAAGGGTTCTACGGGGAAAATGTACCTATTGCAAACTATGGACTCTAGTTAATAGTAATATCTAACTATTCTTTCACCAAGAGTAACAAATATACCACAGCAATACTATGGGTAAATAGCAAATAGAGATAAGAGGTATGGGTGGATTTGGGTTTTCTTTTAATTTCTTTTCTGGAATAATGAAAATGTTCTAAATTAGATCATGGGGATGTATGCACAACTCTGTGATGATACTGTGAGCCAGTGAATAAATACATCAGAGGATTGTATCGCTCAATAAAATTCAGTTAAAGAAAATTATATGATAATATTTTAAGATGTTTCCCCTATTGCAAGCTGTGGAGAATCATAGATTTGTGAGTGGTTTGAATGGACTTTTAAAAGAATATCATTATCAAAATGGTAGGCTTGGAGCTGACAACTGCTATCAAATGCCTGACATTTGAAAATAAATTCACAACACACAGAGGTTCAAAAAAAAGTATAACATACACAAACCGAAGAGTACAAATCTTTAGGGTACAAAGTGAACACATATGTTGAACCTCTCCTGTATTAGAACTAAAATAGTGACAGTCTCCCAGATAAAATAATGCTCATCACCCTTGTCTCCTCCCCAGAGTTCACCACTGTCCTGACCACTGCCCCCTCTAGAATAGTTTATCTGGTTTTGAACCCCATGCATGTGGAATTATTCAACATGTTCTCTCTCATCTCTGCCTTCTTTTGCCTAATGTGCTCATGAGATCCACCCACATTTTGTAGAGCAGAAGCTCATTCACATTCACTGTTAGAATACTCCATTGTAACATGACTACAGCAGGCTTTATTTATCCTACCAAGTATTGATCGACATTTACGTTGTGTCCAGTTTGGGGCTATTACAAATAAGTTATGTAGGAACTAGCATGTGACTTTTGGAACACGTGTGTACTCACATATAATCAGGAGTGAAATGGATGCATATTTCCGATCTCAGAAGATACTCCAAATGATGTTCCAAAATTGTCTAGATTTATCTGCCCACACCTTTGCCGACACTTGGCATTGTCAGAACGTGTTTGTTAGCCATGTTAGTGGAATGGCTGGAATAAGGCTGTGGTGTTGTGAGGTACAATTTTTGGTCTATATCATGGGGCTCGGGTAGCGAATGATTTTGTTCAGGGTGTTTGCATTTATGTTCCTGAAGAACAGATCACTTTAACCCACACAAGAGTTGGGGTCATTCAAAAATGGACTCAGTTCTGAAGAATTCTAGTTTATTTCCATTTTACCTTAACTCTCGGATCACGGTTCAGGGTCTCAATCAAAAGCCTGGGGTGGGGAGGGGTGATGGGTTTCAAGACTTTGAACTACATTATTTCAAGACTATGAAATACATTATGTGTTGTCCAGAATCAAGCGTATGTTGAAAGCGCCGCTTAAATTCTTAAACTCTTCACTACCTTAATGGTAAACACAGCTCCAAATGTCTTGGATGCTCTCCTCTCTCAAGTCTTTATGCTACAATTCCTCACTGCCGTGGTAATTTTATGATGCTTTCAAATAGTAATTTATCCCGCTTTGCTGGGGGTTCTCAGAGGCAAGGTTAGTCTAAACCAGCAACTTCCTCTAATACTAGAAGTGGAATGAACAATTGGCCTCTGTTTGAATTTTATACAGTGAGCATATGCAGTACTTTAAAAATCATCGTCATTTTCTGTTTTGTTTATATCTAATAATGACAGCTGACATTTATCAAGCACAGCACGCAGGTTTAGTGGTATTATTTCATTTCTCTAAATCATTCCATTCTACTCTCACAACAACCCTATGATGCCAGTAAAACTATTCATTCCCATTTTATGGATAGGAAACTGAGTTCCAGAGACATGAAGTATTTACCCTAAGTCATTCATACTTGATAGAAAAGCAGAGCTGAAAATTTTCCTTTCCCTGTATCCTTTATCAGGAAGCTACTGGAGGAAATGCTCCGATAAAATGAAGGAGTAAACCAGAAATTGTTGTGACATATGATAGAGGAAACAGGGGCTTTCTAGGGTGATGGTGAAAGGAGGTCCCAAGATGCCCAGCACTAGAGTTCAGTAAAGAAATAAACAAGACAGAAGGCTCTTGGAGAGATGTCTTAAAAAAAATAATATTTGTTTGGATATTTGATTTGAATGTGTTTTTTTCTTTTAAATATACATATATATATATTTGGGTTACATTTTTGAGTTGAAGTAGCACTAAGTACAGAGAAACCTAAGCAGATGAAAAGTCAAGACAATTATTAACTACAAGGAGAGTAGACATTGTTCAAGACAGGGAAAGTAATCTCAGCCCACGACATGGCTCAGCTGTGGACAGTGTTTTCATATTCCTGGTAATGTGACTTTGTAGCTCTATCTATGAAATACGCTGTGGGATGTGAGGCTTGGAGGGTGTGGGCTTGTGGGGGCAGCAGAGGTCTATGTCAAACTGAAATAGTCACTAGACAATGGCTAAAACTGAAAAAATCAAGATGTACCCTAAGAATATTTTACTTAAAGGCATGATGTTGTATTTGTTTACAAGTTGATAGTGGTAGCCTCTAGGGCAGTGATTCTTAACCTAGTGGACAGTTGCCAATGTCTGGAGACATTCACGGTTGTCACAACTGTAGAGGGGGATGCTGTTGGCATCAAGTGGGCAGAGGACAGGGGTGCTGCCCACCATCCTGCAATGCACAGAACAGCCTCCCACAAGGAGTTATCTAGCCCAGTTGTCAGTACTGCTGACGTTTGAGTAAACATTTGAGGGAGTGGAAAATGGGATTGGGACATATCATTTTCTTTAACAAGCCCTGTAGAACTATTTGATTCTGCATACCTAACTAGGATAAAAGTGAAAAGTAAAGGAAATAGTATTGAATATAAGGAGAGAGATTGGCAGCTGAAACTGATGTGTGAGTGTCACATCCCATCAGAAGTGTGAGCATGTGTGTGGAGGTGATTAAGGGAAGAGAAGCTGTGGGTTCAAGAGGGTCCCAAATAGAAACTTACAAATTCACAGCCTGGGAGGCAGGCCCTGGTTTTCCCAGGTGGTAACTCCTTGGAGTGAGCATTAGGGAATACAAAGGGCAGAACCAGAGCCAGCCTGGACAGTATGTGGGTTGGTCACTGCAGAAGAGCGAGAGCTCCACTGAAGGTGCCTCATTCACCTGGAAGGCAGCACAGGTTTGTAGCTTTTAAACCAATGTCCCACATGACATGCAGGGTGTGGGTCTCCCTGGTGATGTGGGACATGACTCTCAGGGATGAGCCTGACCCTGGCACCGTGTGATCCACAATGCCTTCCTGACCAAAATGAGGAAAAGAAATGTAGCAAAATAAGGTAACAGTGACTAAGAGTGTTCAGGTCCAGCCAAGAAGTTATTCTGCAAGCTACTCTTATGCAAGCAGCTAGATACTGCTAATTACCATAGTTTGCCAAACTCCAAATAACACCAATCCTGTTAACCCTAAGGAACACCCAAGGTTCTATCAGAGATCCTATGAAAGTTGCACACTAAGTTTAGTTTTCAGAAACCTAAAACCTTCAGATGGTTCCTAGCCAGATAAGTCTTGAAACACAAAGGGGCCAGTATCACCAGGAATATCAACCAGTTCTATCCCCTATTGTTGGCCCACCTTTTCTACATGAGGACTGTTAGAATGGGCATAACCCAAATATCCCTAAGCTTGAGAGCAGGATCCAAGGAGAAGGAGGAGTTACAACAGAGAAGTTGGGATTTAACAAATGAGTATGATTGCTAAATCACTATATTGATAGTTCCTTTTAGTCGCCTGGGTCCTAGAGCAGCTAGAAGGAAAAACTTAAAACAGTGGACTGTAACCCGTTCCCAACTTTGAAATCTGTGCTATAACTACTTGTTAAAATGTACTTTGAAATTTATTGCTTTTTTGAATATATGTTATATTTCACAGTAAAAAAACAGGTAAACAAATAAGCAAATTCCCCAGCAGAAGACGGAGTACTTCATTCAAAGGCAGTGTGTTATGCTGGATCGCACAGAATACAGTAGGGTTGGTGGACGCAAAGCCGAGCCAGCTACAGGGATTCATTCATGCATTCACAGGTTCACTAATTCAACATATATTTACTGCACTCTGACTGTGTGCTGCACAGTGCCGTGGATATGCAGGTGAACAAAAGAGGACACGGAACCCGCCCTGGTGGAGCATGTGTTCTGGAGAAAAAGTACGCCAGGCAGAGGGAAGGGCAAAGACCCTGCTGGCTCCTCAGAGGGCAGCACGGAGGTCAAGGGCACTGGTGAAATGCAGGATGTCTGTAAGCTCAGAGGGATACCCTGGACTAGAGAAGGCTGCGGATGCCTCAGGAAAGCCTTCAGCTTTTATTTTCTGTGATGTAAGGATCCATTTGTTCAAGGATTCATTCGTTCATTCAGACATTCATTCAAAATGTGCTGAGCACCCACTGGTCTTTGCTGGGTGATGCTGGGGACACAGGGTGACCGTGAGACTCCCTCCCCTTCCCTCTCCCAGGTCCCCATTCTGGCTTCCTGCCTGCACCCTGGTCCCAGTCTTGCCCCCTCTCATCCTTCCTCCACTCAGCAGCCAGAAGGGTCTTTCCAAAGCACAAACCTGCCCTGCCTCTCTGTTACTTAGGACCTGCCTTGGCTCCCCAGGGCCCTTGGGACAAAGCCACACTCCACACCTCAGCCCACATGGCCCTACATGGCTGACCCCTGCCTGGGTCTCCTGTCAACGTCCCTCTAAGCAATTTCAGGCACGGCAGTTTTTTGAGCCTCTACAAACACCTTTTGGATTCCTCTGCCTCTGGGCCTCTGCATACGTCCCCTCTTCTGCCTCAAATGCCCTTCCATTGACACAGAGGAGCAAGTAAATATTTGTGGAATGGATGACATTAACTGGGGAACGATCAGTATTGGGGTGGGTGCGTGTCTGTCCTCTCAACTTGCATGTCCGAAGGTTTCGTGTTCTGTGGGACCTAGTGTTCATTGGCTTTAGAGGGAGGTTGAGGCCAAACTTCTCAACGGCCCCATGCATCTGAGAGGCTGATGCTGATGCTGTATGTGTGTGTGTGTGTGTGTGTGTGTGTGTGTGCGCGCGCGTGCTCCCAGGACATACCTTCCTTCAGCAAACAGGTCCCAGCATCTGATCTGAATAGGACTAAGGTGTATCAGAACACTGGCTAAAGGATTATATTGTCCATATTTTAAACTTCAACTTCTGTGTGAGACTAAGTGGAGAGATGTTTACTTGGTGCAAAATTTATATTTTGGGTAGTGCATTTTCTTGTCACCCCTTTCCCAACTTCCCTGCCTGTTGATTTTTAGTTTTTGTATAATGCTTTCAGTGGAAGTATATTACAATATTACTGTTGATTATAAACCCTAGCTTACATTGATTGGACTTTTTCCCATATAGCATCTATCTTCAACACCCTGTAATACTGACATTCCTTTGTTCTTCTTCATGCAGAACCATTTTTTAATTTGTACATTTAATTGTGATCATTGTAAGCTCTAGGCAGTCCTAAATTATACCATCTCAGTCTTTACCTTCTACCTTTCCTTCTGGTTTCATATGTGCCCCCAGCACTTCTTACTCTATAATACTCATATTTTGCTTCACTACAATCAGGTAGTATTGTGCTATGCAGTTATGAATTTTTACAATAAGGCCTGTTGCACAATCTGTATTCCTTCAGCACCAATTACCCAGTCTCTACACTGATTCTATCTCCTAATAACCTGTGTTCTTAACTTAAATTCTCCAAGTTCACTCATTAATGTTAGTTGATATCAGTGAGATTATACAATACTTGTCCTTTTCCTTCTGTCTCATTTCAGTCAGCATAATATCCTCAAGATCCATCATGTTGTTACATGCTTCATGACTTTATTCTGTCTTATAGCTGTGTAATATTCCATTATATGTATATGATACAGATTGTGTAGCCACTCCTACATTGATGGACATTTGGGCTGTTTCTATCTCTTGATAATTGTGAATAATACTGCTATAAATATTGGTGTGCAAATCTCAGTTTGTGTCCTTGACCTCATGTCCTCTGAATAGATTTCTAGCAATGATATTGCTGGATCATATTGTAATTCTATACTTAGTTTCCTGAGGAACTGCTGAAGTGCCTTCTACAGTGGTTGTATCATTTTACATTTCCACCAACATTGGATAAGCTTCCGTCTTCACATCTTCTCTAGGACTTGTTTCCTGTTCTTTTGATAATGGCCATTCTAGTGGGCATGGGATGATATCTCATTGTGGTTTTGATGTGCATTTCCCTAATAGACAGTGAAGTTGAGCCTCTTTTCATCTGCCTTTTAGCCATTTTATTTCCTCTTTTGAGAGGTGTCTGTTCATGTCTTTCACCCACTTTTTAATTTGGTTGCTTGTCTTTTTGTTGCTGAGTTGAAGAATATCTTTATATATTCTGGATACTAAACCCTTATGTGATATGTTTCCAAATATGGTCTCCCATTGCATAGGCTACCTTTTAACTTTCTTGACAAAGTTCTTGGATGCATAAAAGTCTTTAATTTTGAGGAGTTCCCATTTATCTATTTCTTTCCTTAGTACTTTTGCTTTGGGTGTAAGATCTAGGAAACTGCCTTCTATTACAAGTTTTATAAGCTATTTCCCTACATTTTCTACTAAACTTACTGTGGTCTTAGTTCTAAAGTTTAGGTCTTTGATCCATTTTGAGTTCATTTTTGTATAAGATGTGAGATATGGCTCCTCTCTCATTCTTTTGCATATAGATATCCAGTTCTCCAAACACTATGTATTGGAGATGCTGCTCTGTCCCAAGTGAGTTGGTTTGACTGCCTTATCAAAGATCAGTTGTCCATAAATGGAGGGTCTATATCTGAACACTCTATTTGATTCCATTGCTCTGTATATCTATGTTTATGCCAGTACCATGCTGTTTTGACCACTGTAACATCATAATGTGCTTTCAAATCAGGTAGTGTGAGACCTCCCACTTCATTTTTCTTTCTCAAAATATTTTTAGCTATTTGAGCCACACTTCCCTTCCAAATAAATTTGGTTATTGGTTTTTCTATTTCTGCAAAGTGAGTTTTGGGGATTTTAGTTGATATTGCATTGAATGTACAAATCAATTTGGGTAGAATTGACATCTTAATGATATTTAGCCCTCCAATCCATGTACCCAGTATGTCCTTCCATTTATTTAGGTCCTCCATGATTTCCTTTAGCATTTTATTGTAGTTTTCTGTGTATAGGTCTTTTGTATCCTTAGATAAATTTATTCCTATATCTTTTATTCTCATGGTTGCAAGTGTAAATGGAATTTTTTCTTGATTTCTGTCTCATATCACTCATTGCTAGTATACAGAAACACTACTGATTTTGGTTTGCTGATCTTGTACCCTGCCATTTTGCTGTACTCGCTTATTAGCTCTAGTAGTTTAGTGTCAATTTTGGGGGGACTTTTTTTTACATGGACAGGCACTGGGAGTGGAACTCAGGTCTCCAGCATGGTGGGGAAGAACCCTGTCACTGAGCTACCATCGCCCACCCAATTTTGGGGGGATTTTCAAAATAGAGTATCATATCATCTGCAAAGAGTAAGAGTTTTACTTCTGCTTTTCCAATTTTTGGATGCCTTTCCTTTCTTTTTCTTGTCTAATTGCTCTGGCTAGAACTTCCAGCACAATGCTAAATAACAATGGTGACAGTGCACACCCTTGTCTTGTTCCTGATCTTAGGGGGAAAGTCTTTCTCCATTGAGTATGATGCTAGCTATAGGTTTTTCATATATCCCATTTATCATGTTGAGGAAGTTCCCTTCTGTTTCTATCCTTTGAAGTGTTTTTATCAAGAAAGGATGTTGAATTTTGTCAAATGCCTTTTTGTCATCAATTGAGATGATAATGTGGCTTTTCTACTTTAATTTTGTGTATTACATTAATAGAATTTCTTATTTTGAAACTTCCTTGCATACCTGGAATAAATGCTACCTTGTCATGGTATGTAATTCATTGAATGTGCTGCTAGATTTGAGTTGCAATTATTTTTCATTATATTCATTAGACCAATTGGTCTGTAATTTTATTTTCTTGTAGTATCTTTGTCTGGCTTTGGTATTCGGGTGATGTTGTCTTCATGGAATGAGTTAGGTAGCCTTCCCTTTTCTTCAATACTTTTAAGAGTTTGAGCAGGATTGGTATTATTCTTTCTTGAATATTTGGTAGAACTCACATGTGAAGCCATCTGGTCTTGGATTTTCTTTTGGGGTGATTCTTGAGGACTCATTATTTGTGATTGGTTTGTTAAGTTCCTCTATTTCTTCCCTACTCGATGTTGGTTGTTCATGCCTCTCTAAGAAGTCATTCATTTCATTTATGTTGTCTAGTTTATTAGCAAATAGTTGCTTATAGAATCCTGTCATTACCTCCTTTATTTCTATGGGGTGAGTGGTTATGTCTTCTCTTCCACTTCTGATTTTATTTGCATCCTCTCTCTTCTTATGGTCAACTTTGCTAAGGGTCCATCACTGTTATTGATTTTCTCAAAGAAATTCTGGTTTTGCTGATTTTCTCCAGTGTTTTCATGTTCTCAATTTCATTTATTTCTTCTTTAATCTTCATTATGTCTTTCCTTTTGTTTGCTTTGGTGTTAGTTTGCTGTTTTTTTCCTAGTTCTCCCATGTGAACAGTTAATTCCTTGAGTTTTGCTCTTTCTTCTTTTTTGATATAGGCATTTAAGGTAATAAATTTCCCGCTTAGCCTTTCTAGTTCTGGTGTATCACATTCTAGAAGCTATCAAAGTAGAACAATGCTTTAAGTGCACTTATGAGCAGAGACTTTATCTAGAAATTCATTTCTTTTCTGGTTTGTGGCCTCACAAACATCACATGCAGAATACACATTCTTTTCAAATGCACCTGGCCCATTGGCCAAAATAGACCATACTCTGGGTCATAAATCAGTCTCAACAAATTTCAAGAGGATATAAACCATATGGTATATTTTCCGTAACCACTGTTAAATTCAATGAGAGCACAATTATAGTAAGATAAGTAAAGCATCTCTATGTGGTTGGAAATTAAGCAAAATACTTCTAAATAATGCATGGGTCAAAGAAGAGATTGAAATGGACATAAGAAGTCATTTAAAACTGAAAAGAGTAAAAGTAAAACAGTAAAAATTGTGGATGCTGTAAACATTATGTTTAGTAGGAAATGAGTAATTTTAATGAATATATTAAAACAAAATATAAAAAAATAAAGTATCTAGAAGGGAGGAAAAGAAGAGTAAACAAAAATCAAAGTAAAAAAAGGACAATTTAAATAACAAGATTTCAATAAATAGAGAACATACAAGATTAAAACCAATAAGTCAAAAGTTGTTTATTTGAAATATTAATATAATTAACAAATCCCTAACAAGACTAATGAAGGACAAAAAAGAGTGAGAACAATCACCAATACCATGAATAGAAAAAGAGGCATCATTATAAAATCTACTGGCACAAAAACCTAATAGGAGGATATTATGGGACTCTTGGGAATATGACAGACTAAACTAGGCTGAGTTCATACCTACTCCATGGAACAACTAGAGGAGTGACAGAAAAATGACCAGGACAGCAGTTCCAGGGTGTCAGTGACATGAGAGGGGCTTCTCCACTACACAGGGAGGTCTTGGATGAAAAAGCTGAGGCATTGAGATGCAGAGAATGGGGAACATGGGTACCACCAGACCTCTTGGCCCCACAAGTGGCACCTCTCCTGAGGTGCACACTGCCCACCCCTCAGTCCTGGGGTTGGCACCTTCAACATGAACCAGCTGTGGTACTCTGGGAGATGTGGGTCTTGAGAGGAAGAGGAATCCTCAAACCACAATCTGCTAGGAATAAATGGAAAGTGTTGCCTGGCAAACTGCTTATCTGATTAGCTTTAAACAGATCATAAAGTAGAGGTGCATCCCCTGCTTGAGGTCCAGGCATTGGTTTGGGAGGGAATTACCAATGAACAAGTGCAAAGGAGAATTTGAATGCAGACCCAAGCACACACAAAACCTTTACTGACTGAAGAAAACCAACTTTCAAAATAACACTATGAAGATAATCAAATGCCTTGCAGCGAACAGAAAATCAAAAAGCATATGAAGATGCAGACAGATAGGACCCAGCCAAATGACCAAACAAAAACACCAGAGGAGGCAGAGATTTTGGAATATCTAGTTAAAGGCATTCCTATAACTTTCTAAAAAAATTTCAATGAGTTGCTAATGACAAAGAAGATATCAAGAAGAGACTAGAAGAGCATAAAGAAGAATACTGTAAACAAAATTTAAAATATACTAAAGAGATACAACAGCTGATTTGAAGAGGCAGAAGAAAGAATAAGTGAACTAAAGGACAGGATGATGGAATTTGAATGCACAAAGAACAAATGGCAAAACAGATGGAAAAATTTGAATTGGATCTCAGGAGAATGATGCACAACACACAGCACGCAAATCTAAGAATCATCAATGTCCTAGAAGGAGAGGGGAAGGTTAAGGGTTAGGAAAATTATTTGTGGAGACAATTGAGAAAACTTCTTAACTTTATAAAAGGCACAAATATGCAGATCAAAGAAACCCAACAAACCCAAATGGAATAAAAAAGTCTAAATAGCCTACTCCACACACACATACTAATCAGTCTGTCAAATGTCGAAGAGAAGCAGAAACTCCTGAAACCAGTAAGAGAAAAGTGACTTCCACATAGGAGGGAAACCACATAAGACTGAGTTTTGATGACTCAACAGGCACCATGAGATGAGGAGGCAAGGGATGATACATTTAAGATCCTGAAAGAGAAAGGCTCTAGCCAAGAATTCTTTGTGCAGCCAAACTGACCTTCAAAAGTGAGTCAGAGATTAAAATTTTCAGACAGAGGCTAAGAGAATTTGTCAACAGAGCAGCCCTATGAGAAATACTAAAGGGTTTACTGCCTGCTGAAAAAAAAGAAGACAGGAGAGGGAGGTCTGGAAGAGGGTATAGAATTGAAGAGTACCAGTAAGCATAACTTATAGGACAAAAAAAGGAACAGGGAAATGAATATATAGATCTGACAAATAAAAACCAAAGACTAGAGCGTCATAGAATGCTCTGCTGCCACTGCTACCTGGACTCGGTCTGTACACCAGCACCCCACTGCTGACAACTCTGCCACCATGGAGGACATGAGTGAATGTAGCAACATAGAGGAATTCGCAGAGGGGTCCAAGATTAATGCAAGCAAGAATCAGCAGGATGACGGTAAAATGTTTATTGGAGGCTTGAGCTGGTATACAAGCAAGAAAGATCTGGCTGGATGTCTCGATTTGGAGAGGTTCTAGATTGCACAATTAAAACAGATCTTATCACTGGAAGATCAAGAGCTTCTGAATTTGTGCTCTTAAAAGATGCTGCTAGTGCTGATAAGGTTTTGGAACTGAAAGAACACAAACTGGATGTCAAACTGATACACCCCAAAAGGGTGAAGGTTTTAAAGGGGAAAGAACCCCTCCAAAAAAGTTTGTGTGGGGGGATTGAGTGCAGATACTTCTGAAGAGCACATAAAAGAGTATTTTGCAGCATCTGGAGAGATTGAAAATATTGAACGTCCCATGGATAAAAAAACAACAAATGAAAGAAGAGGATTTTATTTGATCACATATACTGAAGAAGAGCCAGTAAAGGAATTGTTACAAACAGATAACACCAATTGTTCTGAGAATTGTGAAAACAAATGTTCACAGCCCCAAAAGGGATAGAGGCAGCAACAGCAGCAGAAGAAAAGTATAAGAATTGCTACAGCTACTGGATGATGTGGTCCTAGTGGTTGTGGATGAGGTCAGGGCTAAAACAGGACCCAAGGATTTAATAACTGTTATTATCAAGTATACAGAAATTGCAATAGTGCCTATGGTGGTGGTCAGAACTACAGTGGCCATCGTGAATATGATTAAACTGGGAATAACTATGGGGACTACGGATATGGACAGGGATATGCAGACCTCAGTGGCCAACAGAGCACAGATGGCAAGGCATGGCTAGGGGGTGGCAATCACCAAACCAATTACCAGGATACTAAAGGAGGTCTTTGGAGAAAACAGGAAGACATGCTAAAGTAACCCACCTTTCAGGGTGATGTTGGAGATTGATCTTCTGTTGCCCTTAGATAATTATTTTGTAAAAGACTTTCTAATGTGGCTCTGCGGGAGACCCAGGTTCGATTCCTGTAATCCACCCATGAAAAAAAAAAGAAACTTACTAGTGTGCAAGTCAAAATTGTTCAATTGTATACAGCTGACATTTAATTTTCTTTGTTTTACTTTGTCCTTTGCTATCTGTGTTATGCCTTGGTGGACTTGTTTATAAAAAATATAGTTGTATGATTTCATGTTAAATCTCAAATAAATGCTTCCTTATGTGAAAAAAAAGAGTAAGATGAGAGATTCAATAAATACCTTTACATTAATAACTCAATGTTAACAGACTAAACTCACCAATTAAAAGATACAGATTGGCAGCATGGATTAAGAAATATGATCCATCTATATGCTGCTTACAAGACACTCATCTTAGACTCAAGAATACAAATAGACTGAAAGTTATAGGATGGAAAAGCATGTTACATGCAAGCTGTAGCAAAAGAAAGCAGGAGGAGCTCTACTAACATCAGACAAAGTAGACTTTAAATATCAACATATCATAAGGGATAAGGAAGGGTGCTACATATTAATAAATGGGGCAAGTTACCAAGAAGAAATAACAATCATAAATGTTTATGCTTCCAATCAAGGAGTTCCAGTGAACATCAGGCAACCGTTGGCAAAACTGAAGGGAGAAATAGATGTTTTGACAATAATAGTGGGACACTTCAATACACCACTCTCCTCAATAGTTAGAACAGCCAGATGGAGGATCAACAAGGAAATAGAGAACTTTAATAAAGTAATAAATGCATTAGACCTCACAGTTATAAATATATATATATGCATACAGCAAAATATTTCAGAAAATACATTCTTCTCTGGTGCTTATGTAATGTTCTCTAGGATAGAACATGTGCTGGGGATACAAACAGGTCTTTATAAATTAAAAGAGACTGAAATTATTCAAAGCAATTTCTCTAATCACAACAGAATAAAGTAGGAAATCAATAACCATGAAACAATGAGAACTTTCAGTTATATGGAGATTAAATGACACACTCTTAATCAGTCAGTCAAGGAAGAAATTGCTAGAGAAACTGGTAAATATCTCAAAATGAATGAAAATGAGAATACAATATATCAGAACTTAAGGGATGCAGCAAAGGAAATTTTTATCCCTAAATGCCTATATTAACAAAAAAGAAAGAAGAAAAATCAAGGACTTAACTGCTCACCTGGAGGAACTAGAGAAAGAACAGCAAACTAAACCCAAAGCAAATAGTAGAAGAGAAGTAACAAGGATTAAAGCAGAAAAAAAAAAAAAAAACGAATTGGAGTACAAAACAGCAATAGAAAGATTTAATAGAACCAAAATATGGTTCTTTGTGAAATATCCATAAAAATCAGTGAATCCCCAGCCAGGTTATCAAAGAAAAATAAGAAAGGATGCAAAGAAACAAAATCAGAAATGAGGGGTGTATTACTTAGGGTTCTCTAGAGAAACAGAATCAACAGGGAACACTTGCAAATATAAAATTTATAAAAGTGTCTCACGTGACCGTAGGAATGCAGAGTCCAAAATCCACAGGGCAGGCTGCAAAGCCGATGACTCCAATGGATGGCCTGGATGAACTCCACAGGAGAGGCTCACCAGCCAAGGCAGGAATGGAACCTGTCTCCTCTGAGTCCTCCTTAAAAGGCTTCCCATGATTACATTTAGCATCACTAATTGCAGAAGACACTCCCCTTTGGCTGATTACAAATGGAATCAGCTGTGGATGTAGCTGACGTGATCATGACCTAATCCTATGAAATGTCCTCATTGCAACAGACAGGCCAGCGCTTGCCCAATCAGATAAACAGGTACCACAACTTGGCCAAGTTGACACCTGTCCCTAACCATGACAAGGGAGGTGGTCCTTACTATGGAACCCAAAGATATAAAAAAAATTTTAAGAGGATACTATGCACACCTATATACCAGCAAACTAAACAACATAGATGAAATTGACAAATTTCTAGAAGCATAGAACCAACTACACTGACTCGAGAAGAAATGGAAGATCTAAGTAAAGAAATCAAAAGTAAAGAGATTTAATCAGTCACCAAAAATCTTCCTACAAAGAAAAGCCCAGGGTCAGATGGCTTCATAGGGGAATTTGTTCAAACATCCCAAAAAGAACTAACACCATCCTGCTCAAACTCTTTAAAAACTGAGGGAAAAGGAGCACTACCTAACTCATTTTAGGAAGCTAGCATGACTCTAATACCAAAACCAGATAAAGATGCTACAAGAAAGGAAACTTACAGGCCTATGTCTCTAATGAATATATGATGCAAATGTTCTCAGCAAAATAACAAATCTAACAACACGTTAAAAGAATTATACACCACAAGTGAGTGGAGTTTATACCAGGAATTCAATGGTGGTTCAAAGCTAAAATGTCAATGTAATACAGCATGTGCTGGTTTGAAAGTGTTATGTACCCCAGAAAAGCCATGATTTAATACTGACCAAGTCTTGTGGGAGCAGCCATTTATTTTAATCCTGATTCAAGAATGCAATTGGAAACTTTTGATTAGATTATCTTCATGGAGATGTGGCACATCTATTTGTGAGGGTGATGATTTGATTGATGCCACCCCACCCACTCCAGGTGGGTCTTGATTATTTTAATGGAATCCTTTAAAAGAGGAAACATTTTGGAAAGAGTCAGAAGAGACAGGAATAACAGTCTCAGAGCGGACAGAAACTTCACAGCAGAGTTAACACAATTGCAGACACATGGAGAATAGAGACACAGATGCATGGAGAAGCTTGGAGCCCAGTAGATATTGACATGAGAGGTTAAGCAAGCCAGAACTTGGAGAGAGCTGTAGCAGATAGGATTAACATAAGACCTGCAGAACTACTTGGGAGTAGATGGCATTAGGGTGGTAGCAGCAGTAAGCTGCTTTATGTTATCTGATTTATGTAAGACACTCTAGGAGGAAGAGAATGTTTGTTTACCCCAAATGGTTATTTTAAGTACGAAGGAAGAACACTGAAACATGAGAATTTTGCTCCCTCAGGATATGCATGCATGCTTATTGTCATCCTGCAGTATATAGCCAGGATCTGGTTAAGAATAAAATTGTCTGAAGTCTGATGTCTGATGTCAACTCAATCTTTAGACCCCCTGAGCCTGTCTGTGTCTTTCTTTCTTTCTCATCATTCCTTAATATCCTGGGCTATCTTGCTTAAAGAATGTAGCAAAACTAGTCTCAAGGCACACTCTGGGTGAGAGTGTTCTTGACACCTTAAATAGTAATATACATTAATATTTATAGAAGTATTTATACAAGAAAATAAAGAACAGTTAGGGCAAGAAATTTCTCCAGTAGTCTGATTCCAATCAATTTTTCCTTTAAGTATCAGATATGGTATTTTAACACATGCCTGTACATAAAGCGTAAGATTTCTTGTAAATTTTAATGTGCAATTTCCAGATGCATTTGTCATGCTACCAGTCCAAGAGCCCATAGTTGCTAATGCAGCCCCCAATTTCCAAATATGTGGCTGACAGGGAAACCCCACATAAATGGATTAGGACTAGAAAGCCCTCCACTATACCATACTATGGATCCATTAACAGTGGTAGAAATAGAGTTATTTTCCTTATGCCATCTTAAATCATTTCCTGATTCTTTTGAGCGGGCGGAACCATGAGAGCTCCAATCACTGACGCTTCCATAGGAAGTATTAACAAGAACCGGCTGAAATTCCCCTCTACCTCTCACCCAATGAGCCCATTCTGACATCTGGGAGAAGGTAGAAATATGGCATGGGGGCAAATCTGGTGGACCAGTTCTTTGATTTGTGAGATTCCCATGAAAACCCTTGGCTGATTAAATAAAAATTTGCCTGACTGAATTATGTTTCATAGAATTTCTCTGAATAGCTAGCCACACTTGGTATTTGGGTTTTAAACAATGCACACCAGATCCTATACATATGGGAGGTCCAGTAACCCCTGTAGTGCATTCTGTTACATTCATCCCTTCTTCACTTGACTTTAAAGGCCCTTGAGTGTCATAAAGGCCTGGCATCCAGCCAGTCTCATTTGTATAAACTACTACAGTAATGTCAAACCAGGAAATTCCTCTCATCAAGGGAGGGTTAGCAGTATAAGACCAATAAGTGTAATTTTCAGCATAGCAGAGATTTACCTGTACAGAAACCATAGCAAGCATAGCTAGAACTAAAGATAAAGCCATCAACGGAACTACCTGACATTTAATCATCTGTTCTCCTTCTTGGGTAAGCTTTTTCAGCTGCCCCCAAGTAGGTGGAAAAGCTCTAGTTGTTTGAGGCAGTGGAAATTGAAATATCGTGCCTCTTTCAGTCACTGTCAGCTTCGCCATTCCGTGCTGAAGATCCACCATTGGTTCCTCTTGCTCTCTCTTTTGAGCCATGTGTTAGCTTCACTCATTTATCTGGGACCCACAACATTTTTGTTCCTGTGGAAATACAAGCATAGCCTCGCCCCCAGCAAATGACAGCAGCTGGAGTCCAAGTATTGGTTAGCACATCAAAATATAAGATTGGTTGTTGTAAATTTTTAGGTTTTTCTCTTACCCAGTGTCTTTGTGCAGGTGTTAAGGTATCAGTATTTTTTGTGAGAAAATTTAACGTAAAAAGGGCGTTCAGCAATCTTTTCCTAGGAAAGTCTAACATATCTCCCCCTTTTTGTTTAAACAACATTTCTTTTAGAGTACAATTTTGTCTTTCAATTATGGCTTGGCCAGTACTATTACAAGGAATTCCGGTAACATGAGTGACATTATAGGTATTTTAAAAAGCTTGGAACTTCCAAGATAAATATGCAGGGCCATTGTCAGTTTTGACAGTATGAGGTTTACCTAGTACTGCAAAGCCTTCTAAAAGATGGGTAATAGCAGCATCGGCCTTTTCTGAAGTCAATGCTGTAGCCCAGGAATACTGAGAATATGTATCAACAGAATGATGTACATATTTTTGTTTTCCAAATTCAGGAACAATGGTAACATCCATTTGCCAAATATCATTGGGCTGATCCTCACGAGGATTAACTACAGCAGGGAGAGAAGGCAGTACAATTTTCTGGCAAGTGACACATGAACGAACAATGTGTCTGGCTTGTGCCCAAGTAAGATTGTGAGAAGCTCATAGCACTGGTGTGATATCAAGTGTGTTCTTCAGAAGCCGATTGCACAGATCCTACAAGAGTGTCAATATGAGAGTTACCTGCCATCAGCTGTTCAGGGAGGTTGGTATGGGCCCTAATATGAGTAATAAAGACAGAATGAGTCTGGTTTTGAATTAAACATTGTAGCTGAGCAAAGAGAATAGTTAATTCTTTTGTAGAAAATGGCAACATCACTATCAGGATCATTTGAACAGTATCTGTAACAATCTGTAACAATGTTGATGGGACAAGAATTGATATCAATTAATAAGAGGATAACAGCAAATAATTCTGCTTTTTGAATTGAATCATAAGAGCTTTGTACCACACGAGAATGCACAAAATTAGAAAAACCAGCCATCCCTGTTTTATTGGCATCTGTAAAATAAGTATCAGCATCAGGAATTGGTTGGGGAGAAATAGTTTTTGGTAATATCCATTGAGTTAACTTTAAGAATTGTAATAATTTATTTTTTGGATATATGTTATGAATTTTTCCAATATAATCACTGAGACAATTTTGCCATTGTTCATTAAGTGTCCAGTGTTGAGTGATTTCTTTTGTGGAAAATGGCACAACTATGGTTTCAGGATTTTGGCCACATAATTGTTGTAAATGTACACACCCTTTGACAATGATTAGAGTTATTTGATTTAAATAAGTTTCCAATTATTTTACTTGTTTGTTAGGTAAAAATAACCACTCAATAATATTCTCATTCTGCAATAGCAATCCAGTAGGAGAATGGGGCGTGTGAAAGACAACAAGAGTTAAATTAGTGCAATCATTTATACAATCCAGCCGTGCATCACGTATATGTTTTTCAATCCATTGTAATTCAACCTCTGCTTCAGGGACAATTCCCTAGGGCTATCCAACGATTATCACCCTCTAAGGTATGAAGCAAATGTCTTAAAGCATAAGTGGGGATTCCTAATGTGGGTCGTAACCAACTGATATCTCCTAAAAGTTTCTGGTAATCATTCAGGGTATTCAGTGAGTCTTTCTGAATATGCACCTTTTGTGGAATTATATGTTGATGCATAAGTTTATGTTCTAAATATTTCCAAGGCTCATTCCATTGGACTTTCTCTGGAGCAATTTCCAAACCATAATCTGCACATACCTGAACTGCATATGTAAACATATGTTGTAAATCAGACTGATGTTCTGCAGCCAGTAATATGTCATCCATATAATGGTAACACAATGCTTGAGGAAATTGTTGTCTTAATATATCTAAAGGCTGCTGAACAAAATGTTGACACATTGTAGGACTATTTAACATTCCATGCAGTAACACTTTCCATGGTACCATTTAGCAGGTTGCTGATTATTTAATGTTGGTACTGTGATGGCAAACTTTTCACAATCTTGAGGTTGTAGGGAATAGTAAAAAAAACAATCTGTCAAATCAGTTATAACAATATGCCAGTTCTTGGGAATTAAAGTTGGATTAGAAATCCCAAGTTGTAATGGGCCCATGGGTTGGATAGCTTCACTGATTTTCCATAAATCTGTCAACATCCTCCATTTTCCTGATTTCTTTTTAATAACAAATACAGGTGAATTCCATGGGTTTGAACTATATTCAATATGACCTAAGTCTAGTTGTTCTTGAACTAATTGATTAAGCACTTCTAATTTTTCTTTAGGTAGGAGCCACTGTTCTACCCACACAGGCTTCATTGTTTTCCATGTCAATGAGAGGGTGAAGTGCTTAACAGTGACCCCCTGGCAAAATCATGGTGTAAAGCAAATCCTAAGCCCTTCTGGGAGGTTGGAGGCTGTGTATAAGGAGTCTTTTGTGGTAATTTAGAAGTTAATGGGCTGTATCCCATGTTAAACATGATCTGCTTTGCGGCAGGGGAAATAGTTGGAATAGAAAGAGAAGCACCCCATTGTTGTAATAAGTCTCTTCCCCATAAGGTCAAAGCTATTGGAGCCATATAAGGTTGGAGAATGGCCTTTTGCCCATCAGGTCCATAGCAATTTAAAGGGACTGGACTTTGCCCTATTTCAGTAAGACTTCCTAGTCCTATGAAGGTGGCCTTGATGTTGTGCTTAGGCCATTGGCATGGCCAATGATCAGAAGCAATAATAGATACATCCACACCTGTATCTTCCAGCCCTATAATGCAGTTATTGTCTTCAAACCTCAATGTTAGTTGAGGCCTCTCATCATTAATTAAAGCATGTCAAAAAACTTGTTTATCAGTGCTTCCAAAACCTCCAGATCATTTTATTGGAGTGGCCTTTCCAGAAATATAAGGGAGGAGTAATAATTGAGCAATATGTTGATTTTTAGCAAATGACATTGGTTGTGTAGTACACATCAAAACATAAATTTGCTCACAGTAATCTGCATTGATTACACCTAAATGGACAGAGACACCCTTAGAAGTGAGACTACTTCATCCAATGATTAAACCCACAGTTTGTGGAGGTAAAGGCCCGTAAATTCCAGTAGGGATTTTCTTAACTCCTTCCATTGGATATATGGAAAAGGCCATTGGAGTAGGTATATCTAAGGCAGCACTTGAACTAGTGGCATGAAATAAGTCCGTTACATGCAGTTTCCTGTCAAATTCATCTCCTGAGGTAGTGCCCTTGAACCGACTGGGTACTGCTGTATTGGAGAGCTTGTGTTGTTTTTTCTGGGGCCCTGAGCTTGGCCCGCTGTCCAGTTTCCCAACTGAGAAGATGACACTGGTGGCAAAATATTCCCTTGCTTATCCTTATTAGATCTACACTCATTTGTCCAATGCTTCCCTTTTCCGCAGCGTCTACACAGCCCCAGAGGGAGTGCAGGAGCAACAGGAGCTGTGGAGCCCCTCCCTTTTCTACAATCTCTTTTGAAATGTATCATTTTACCACATTTATAGCACTTTGTGGTAGTGACAGACTGCCCTCTTATGGCAGCAGCTAATAAACTAGCATTAAAAGTGCCAGACCCCACATCTCTACAGACTCTAATATAATCCTCAATAGTCCCTCCCTTTTGTTTCAATGGTAATAAGGCTTTTTGGCAGTCTGCATTAGCATTCTCGAAGCCTAAGGTAAGTAACAAAATATTCTGGGCTTCAGTGCTCTCTATAATTTTGCAAATGGCATCATGCAATCATGCAAGAAAATCAGTATAAGGCTCATTGGGACCCTGTAAAATTTTTGTAAAGGATTTTTCAACCTGACCAGAGGCCTGCAACTTCTGCCATGCATGCAGACAGATGTTGCGAATTTGGGCTAGAGCATCATCACCTAACTGACATTGATTCCGCAAAGACGCTGCTTCTCCAGTACCGGTCAATTGCTCAAAAGTAGCACCGGGGGATTGCAAGTTGCATTCGTCCGGTCTACTCGCTCAGCTTCATCTCACCACCATGACTTAAATTGCAAATATTGTCCTGGATCTAAAACAGTCTTAGCCAATGTTTCCCAATCTTGAGAAATTAAAAGATTATCCTTAGCATATGCCCCAAGCAAACCATGGACATAGGGAGAATTAGGACCATAGTTAGTCACAGAAGTTTTTAACAATTTCAGACATTGAAAATCAACGTTCCGATGTGCAACTTGAACAAAGCTTTGAGGAAACTGAGTATTAGGGGGTTGGTGCACCCATTGAATTGGAAAAACAGATAATGGTGAAAAGACAGGGTCAGGCTCCACTAAAAGGTCAGAGGAGCTATCTGCATCTAAAAGAATCCTTTGTAAATCCGAAGACAAAGGAAAATGAAACTTATGTCCCGTGGAGTTTGTTTGAAAAGGAGAAATACAATGAGCATCAGGATGTGGCGCAGATGGCTCAAGCTGAGCAGGGAAAGCAACAGAAGGACGTAAAAGTAGAGACTGCAATTGTGAAAGCAACGTAGAAAGCTGCGACATATCAGAACCAGCAGGCTCCTTACACTGTTTAAGGGGCTCTAAGTCAGGATAAAGTTTAGGAAAATGTGGTTCAACTGGCTCGGGTGGTGCAGGCCATTCCTTCTCAGGTTCATTCAGAGCTTCCTCCTCTGAGCTATGACTAGTACGATCCTCGGCTTCAGCTAAAGGCGGATTGAGAAGAGTACTTTCATTTTTGCGAGGAGGATGGTGCTGTACATCAGTCACAGACTGTGTCTCAGACTGAGAGTCCGAGTCAGACTGAAAAGGCTGCAAAGCTAATGCCACCAAATTCTACGCAGCCCAAACCTCTGCACTGATAGGATCACCTGCCTGATGGGCTCTGCACAATGCCTTACCAACCTGTCTCCAAACTTTCAGATTCAATTGATTATGTTTAGCCAGCACAAACCAATAACAATGTTTGGTAACTTGAGCCAGTAAGTCCCTAAGAACATGTTCTTTCATTTTCACTCCCCTACGCAGCAAAGATTTCAAGACAGCAACATAATCATCAACCAAAGAAGGGGAATTTCCCATGACTCTGACTCCAAAGTTTCCTGAAAGATTTGCGTACGACTGCACAATCCAATTTCCCTTTCGGTCCAGCTCATTTCCAGTACTCACCTTGAGCCCCACGTTGGGTGCCAGTTGTTGTGCTTTGATGTTCATTGCAGAGCAAGGATGAGACCAATGAGATGGATGCATAAAAGGAGTACAGAGGGCTACTGCTCACTCAGGCAAATAGCAGCCTCACTGTTAACTCCATGACCTTTTATTTTAGTTTCTTACACAAACCACAGCTGTGAGTATGTGCACAAAAACAAGCGCGCCTTGAGACTAGTTTTGCTACATTCTTTAAGCAAGATAGCCAGCCTGTGATAGCCAGTTTTATTACAGCCAAGTATGCAGAACTCCCTATTCTGAAGCAGTTCAAGGAACTGTTTGCAGTTCCTTCGCCTGAAGCAACCCACTTGCAGGTCATCCTCAGGTCAAGTTTGTCCTTCTCTTAATTCCTTAACCCTTCATCGGTGTATGATATGAGGACAGATACATTTTTTCAGAATTTATTGATATATTCATTTATATCATATATTCCATCCAAATTATACCATCAATATCTCACAGTATCATCACTTAGTTGTGCAATCATCCTCATCAGACCCACTGTTAAACCATTTTCATTACTCCAAAAACAAAATTATCAGACAGACACCAAAAAAGAAAGCCCAATACCTCCCATATCACTTATCTGCCCATTACTGACCGCTAGTATTGGTGTGGTATAGCAGTTACTGTTGAGGAATGAATTTTAAGGTATTGCTGTTAACATAGTCCATAGTTTGTAGTAGGTATTTTTCCCCCACCACCAATGTATTATTAACTGTGTTTGTGCCATGTTGTACATTTGAGCCAGTTCATGCAAGGGCTTATTTAAATTTGTAGTGTTAACGACACACATGACTCTAAACAACCCCTTTCAACCAAAATCACCTAAAATAATATTCCTTATTTTCCCACTAACAAGCTACCCTCACCCCATATCTATTTCTGAACATTTTAAGTTCAACTTTGTGATACATTTTGAACATGTTAGATTACCACTTCCCCTTCTCTATCGACTGGAAAGAATCACATATTTCATTTTTTCTTAATTGGACAGGATATCTATTTTTTTAATTACCTTGATTGAGATATAATTGGCATCTATAACATTCACCTGTTCGAGATGTATGATTCAGTGCTTTTCCCATATTCACAAAATCCTGTAATCATCACTGCCACAATTATATACATATATATATATATTTTTTCTTTTGCGTGGGCAGGCACCAAGAATTGAACCCGGGTCTCCCACATGGTAACAGAACTCTGCCTGCTGAGCCACCGTGGCCCGCCCCACAATTTTGTATATTTTTAATGGTCGCTTTTCCCCAATTGGCTATAGAGTTGTCTCAGCACCACATATCAAAATCCCCATCTTGCCGCCTGAGGTTTGAGGTACCATACTTGTTACTCAATGTCCAGGTGTTCAGGGTCCATTGGCCTGTCTGTTCATCTATTCCGATGTGTGGGACGCGCTTGTCAGCTGTCCCAGCCCGCGTTGGATGGGAGAGGAGGGGACGGACAAGCTACCTCAGGTCCTTTTGACTGCCTCTGCCTCAGAAACTGCATAATCAGAGATGTCAACCTGATTGCCAGCTGACTTTGGATAAAACGATTGCACAAAAAGACATGCAGCAGGAAACTCTGGAAAGGAGCAACACCAGGAATCAGGGCGCAGCTGCCCTTGGTCTTCCCCTCCCCCACCCCCCAGCGCTTGGTAGGGGCCTCCCCTCCTCCGGGCGTCTCTATCCCCTGCACCGGGGAAGCCCACCCAACCCTCTGCCCCCGCCTGCTCCGGACACCTGCACAGCGTGGCTGAGGCACCCGGAGGTGTGGGAGGAGAGGCCCAGGGTGTCCAAGGCCTGCCGAGCAAAGTCTTCGGCGCCCAGCAACAGCAGCCCGGGGCTCAGGTTGTGGGTCATGTTTGTGGAGACGCCAAGGGGGCTCAACGTCTGGGGGCAAGGGGGTAAAGGAAAGAACTCCTCCCCACTGCACCCCCAGACCTGCTCCGAAACCCCCTCCCCACCACCACTCCCCGCATTCCTTGGGTTTGGGGCCTTCCCAGCCAGGTCTCCCAGCGCCCGCGCCCGCCGAGGAGACCTGGATCTCCCGAGCTCTGCGCAGCTGAAACCCTCAGAGTCCCTGTCCTCCCTGGGACACCGATCACAGGCGACCCCTGCCCCCAGGCCCCGCCCCCGGGAGCCTCCACAGTCCTAAGCTCCCTACCCCCATGAAAGCCGCCCCCCTCCGATCTTGGACTCTCCCCATAGCTGCCTTAGGGTCCTGCCCCCGCTGTCAGCACCTGCACGGTGACCCCCCGAGAGAGGTACTCGGCTCCCACCGCCCCCGAGAAGCTTCGCACAAAGGCCTGTGGAGGAAGGAAAGGGAGAGTCCCAAACTGAGAACCTTCTCTGCGCAGGGTCCCGCCCCCGCAGGCCCTGCGCCACCCCTCCCCCTCCCCAGCCTCCATCCAGCCCTCCCTTGCCCCCCATCCCCGTGCCTAGAACACTCCAGGGCTCCAGCCGGCCTCGCACCCGGGCACCGGCTGTTAGCAAGTTTCAGTCGGTTCTTTTGACTCCCAGCCAACGTTTCTCTTTTAAAAAAATTAAATTCTGGATTCCCCACTGCTCAGCGTGGACCCCCGATGTCGGTGTGACTTAGGAAAGGCCCCAGACCCAGGTGGCACATGGCTCCTCCTTGGGCCTTTCCCGCCATGAGCTGCGATGCCAGAGGAAAGTGCGGATGGCCGGACCTCGGGCGCCGCGGCCCAGCCCAGGACTTGGGTCTGTGGGATCTGGGTGGGTACCTTGGTGGCTCCGTAGGCGGCTAGGAAGGGTCTGGGGCCGTTTTCAGCCTCGGAGGAGATGTTGATGATGACGCCCCTGCCCCTGCAGGAGGAAGCGCGTGGGTGGGAGGAGAGGGTCCTGGTGTCGCCCCCACCAAATCTGAGATGCTCAGAGGGACAGGGATGAGCTGGAAACCTGGGTGGGGCAGCTGGGGAATGGAAAGGCCTGGAGGTGGACGGGGGTGGGTGGAGGGCCCAGCCAGGAGAGAGGGAGGCTGTGCTCACCTGGTGACCATCTGGGGCAGGATGATGCGGGTCATCTGGAGAGAAGCGTAGTGAGCGGGGGTCGTTCCTTTCCCATCCTCTTACCTGCTCCCAGAGACCCCCACCCCAGCTTTCCCTCAGGGCACATTCCGGAAACACCCCCTCCGTTCCTGGTCCAGCGCCCTGGCTGGGGGTGGGGCCGGGACCACCCGAGTGCTCGGAGCTCCGCGGGCCCCAGGCGCTGCCCCCCCAAGCCCCGCCTCACCTGGACCACCGACAGCACATTGCAGTTCACAATATCTGACAGGTTCTGGGGAGGGAAAAATAGTCCGTCACCCCTGCTTCCCCATCCTGCCACAACTTCTGCAGTCTTTTATTACCTAGATTCCTTTTTGTTACAGTCAAATACAAAATGGACATTTCAGCCATTTTTGAGGTTGTGATTGGGTGGCATTAAGGACAGTCACAATGTACTGACTTCATTGCTATCCAAGTTGGAACATTTTCATCATCCCCAACAGAAATTCTGTATCCATTCTTCATTAACTTTCCATTCTCTCTCTTCCCTCCAACTCCAGGTAACCACTAGTCTACTTTTTGTCTCTATGTATTTGCTCATGCCAAGTATTTCATATACGAGGAAATCACATAATATTTCTATTTTTGTGTCTGGCTTATTTCCCTCAGCATATCATTTCAAGATTCATCATGTCACAGAACCTCCTTTTCAGGGCTGAATAATATTTCACTGCATGGTTAGAGCACATTTTATTTGCTCAACCATCTGTTAATGGGTTGTCTTCCCCGTCTGTTGGGAATGCTGCTGCCATGAGCATGGGTGTACAAGTATCCTGCTTTTCATACCTAGGAGGAGACTTGTTGGGTGAATGGTAATTTCTGAGGACCCCATAATGTTTTCCACAGCAGCTGCCTTATTTTACATTCCAGCAGCGACTCACTGTTTCTCCACATCTTCACCAACACTTATTTGGCTTTTTCTTTAATAGTAGCCTTCTAGTGGGTGTGAAGTTGTTTTTTTTTTGTTTTTTTTGTTTTTTTTTTTTTTAAAGAGAGAGGGAGGAAGGGAAGGAAAGACAGAGAAGGAAGGAAGGATAGAAGGAAGGAAGGGAGGAAGAAAGGGAAACATCTTTAAACATTTTCTTGTTTTTTATTATATTTTGTTTGTTTGTTTGTTTTTTACATGGGCTGGGGCCGGGAATCGAACCGGGGTCCTCCGGCATAGCAGGCAAGCACTCTTGCCCGCTGAGCCACCGCGGCCCGCCCTGAAGTTGTTTTGATATACATTCTCCCAATAACTGATGGTGTTGAGCAACTTCTCATGTGCTTATTTGCTGTGCGTTTATCTTCTTTGGAAAGACATCAGTTTGAGACTTTGTCCAGTTTTTAATTGGGTCATTTGACTTTAGGCTCTAGTACTTTTTCATATGGAACACATTTTAAAGAAATAGTACTAATGCTAGAATTTAAAATGAATACGCATTTTGACCCACAAACCCTGCTTCTAGGAACGTGTTCAGCTCTGCGATATACACACATGTGGAAAATGAGTATGTCCAAAGATGTTTATTGCAACACGTAATCCTAGTCACAAGTAACTGGCAGCACCCTGACTACCACTCAGTAGGGGGTGGTTGAATGCAGTGTGGCAGGTGCATGGGTTGCGGTGCAACAAGTAAAAGGAAGGGATCAGCTGTTTTTATCTGCAGAGAATGATCCCCAAAATATATAGCTACGTGAAAGAGGCAAAGTACAGAAAAGTGTGCTGCCATCTGGATAAAAGAAATACATTTATGCATATACATATATGTGCATATATATATATACTGAGAGAAAAAAGACCCACACATTTTAAATTGGTGATCACTTTTGGGAAGCGGGATTGGAGAAAGAGGGGACAATCTCACCTATTTCATAAACTTCTCCTTCTGGATTTTTCTGTAGTATCTGTAACATTCTATGAAAGTATAGAAACCATAACAATTTCCTTAAAATGAAAACAACTCAAGTGTCCATCAACAGATAAATGGATAAACAAAATGTGGCATATACATTTTAAATAAATTTATACATTTAATAAATAAATGGAATATTATTCAGCAGTAAGAAGGATTGAAGTCTTGAAGCACATGACAACATGGATGAACCTTGAGGATATTACAGTAAGTGAAATAACTCAGACATAAAAGGACAAATATTATATGATCTCACTGAAATGAACTAATTATAATATGTAAACTAGTAGACATAAAATATAGAATATAGGTTACCAGGATATAGAATGAGGACAAGAATGGGGAGTGGTTCCTTAATATATGCAGAATGTTTAACTAGGATGAACTAAAACTTCTGGAAGTGGACAGAGGTTATGGTAGCACATTAATGTGAATAGTTAACAATGCTGAATGGTGTGAGTGTGGTGGGAAAGGGAAGTTTAGAGTCATGTATGTCACCAGAAGGAAAGTTTAAGGTTAAAACATGGGAATGTATAACAGTGAATCTTGTAGTGGACAATGTCTGTGATTAACTGTACAAATATAAAAAAGTTCTTTCATGAACTAAAGCAAATGCATGACACTGTTACAAGGAGTCAATAATAGAGGAGTATATGGGGAAAATGTACTTAGTGCAAAATATGGACTATAATTAACAGTAGTATCTTAATATTCTTTCATCAACACTAACAAATGCACCACAGCAATACTATGGGTAAATAGTAAATGGGAATAAGGGGTATGGGAGTATTTGGGTTTTCTTTTTATTTCTTTTCTGGAGTAATAAAAATGCTCTAAATTTGATCATGGAGATGTATGCACAACCAAGTGATATTATTGTGAGCCAGTAAAAGTATACTTCAGATGATTATATATCTGAATAAAATTACATTGAAAGAAAATTATATGATAACATTTTAAGATGTTACCCTTAATGCTGGCAGTGGAGAATCACTGATTTGTGAGTGGTTCTCATGGATTTTCAAGAGACTGTCTTTATCAAAATGGTAGGCTTGGAGATCATGCCTGACAACTGCTCTCAGATGCCTGACATTTGAAAATAAATTCCCAAAACACAAAGGATGAAAAAAAGCATAACATATACTAACCATGGAGCACAAATCTTCAGGGTACAGAGTGAATACAAATGTTGAACCTCCACTCATATGAGAACTAAAATAGTGACAGTCTCCCAGATAAAATAGCACTCATCACCCTCATCTCCTCCCCAGAGTTCACCACTGTCCTGACCGCTGCCCCCTCTAGAAGAGTGGAATTATTCAACACGTGCTCTCTCATCTCTGCCTTCTTTTGCCTACCATGTTTGTGAGATACACCCACATTTTATAGAGCAGAAGCTCATTCACATTCACTGTTAGAATATTCCATTATGATATGACTATGGCAGGCTTTATTTATTCAACCAACCATTAATTGACCTTTAGGTTGTGTCCAATTTGGGGGATCACAAATAAGTTATCTAGGAACAAGTATGTGATTTTTGGAACACGTGTGCACTCATATATAATCAGGAGTGAAATGGATGCATATTTAGTATCTTAGGAGACATCCAAATGATTTTCCTACATTGTCCATATTTACATGCCCACAGGCAGATCACGAGGGCTCCAGTCATTCCACACCTTTGTCAATACTTGCCTTGTCAGTACATGCAATGTTAGCCATGTTAGTGGAATGACTGGAGTAAGTCTGAGTTATAGGCTACAATTCTTGGTCTATATCATGGGGCTTGGTTAGCTAATGAATTTGTTTAGAACAGATCCTGAAGAACAGATCACTTTAATCCAAACAAGGTTGGAGATCCTTCAGAAAATGGACTCAGTTCTGAAGAAGTCTACTTTATTTAGACTTTACCCTAACTCCTGGATTAGGGTGCAGGAGGGTCTCAATAAAAAGCCTGGGTGGGGAGGGGCAATGGGTTTCAAGACTTTGAACTACATTATGTGTTGTTCATAATCAATAGTATATTGAAAGCTCTGCTTAAATTCTTAAACCCCTCACCACCCTAAAGGTAAACATAGCTCCAAATGTCTTGGATGCTCTCCTCTCTGAAATCTTGATGCCACAATTCCTCACCGCCTTGTGTAATTTTATAATGCTTTCAAATAGTTATTTTATCCAGCAGTGTGAAGTGTTCTCCGTGGCAAGGTTAGTCAAAACACACAACTTCCTCTAATACTAGAAGTGGAATAAACAACTGGCCTCTCTTTTAATTTTATAAGGTGAGCAAACTTTTGAAATAATAGTTAAGATTTTTGAAATTCATCATCATCTTCTGATTTGTTTATATATGACAATAAGAGCGGACATTTATTAAGCACAGAATAGAGGTTTAGGTGCATTGTTTCAGTTATTTGCATCATTCCATTCCACTCTCACAACAACCCTATGAAGCCAGAAAAATGATTCATTCCCATTTCACAGGTAGGAAACTAAGTTTCAGAGATATGAAGTCATTTACCCAAAACCACACCTGATAGAAAAACAGAGCTGAAGATTTTTCTATCCATGTATCCATCATCAGGAAGCTACTGCAGGATATGCTGCAGTAAAATGAGGGAGTAAACCAGAAAATGCTGTGACATATGATAGAGAAAACAGGAGCTTCCTAGGGTGAAGATGAAAGAAGGTCCCAGGATGCCCAGCACTAGAGTTCAGTAAAGAAATGAGCAAGACAGAAGGCTCTTGGAGAGATTTCTTCAAAAACGTAAAATTTGTTAGGATATGTTGTGGTTGAGTGGTTTTTAAAATATATATATATATTTTCTTTAACTTACATATTGGAGTTAAGTGGCACTAAGTACAGAGAAACCCAAGCAAATGAAAATTCAAGATAATTACTAACTATGAGGTGAATAAAACAATGTTCAATAAAGGGAAAGTAACCTCAGCCCATGATATGGCTCAGCTGTGGACGGTGTTTTCATACTCCCGATAATGTGACATTATAGGTCCATCTATGAAATACATTGGGGGATGGGAGGCCTGGAGGGTGTGAGTTTGTGGTGGGAGCAGATATATATGTGAAAGAGAGATAGTTGCTAGACAATGGCTAAAACTGAAAAAATCAAGATGTATCCTATGCACATTGTATTTAAAGGCGTGAGGTTATCTATTTTTAACAGTTGGTAGTGGTAGCCTCCAGGGCAGTGGTTCTCCACCAGGGGTGACTTTTGCCCCCAGGGGACAGTTGTCAATGTCTGGAAACATTTGTGGTTGTCATAACTGTAGAGGAGGGTGCTGTTGGCATTGAGTGGGCAGAGGGCAGGGGCACTGCCCATCATCCTGCAATGCACAGGCCGGCCTCCCACAAGGAGCTATCCAGCCCCATTGTCAGTAATGCTGATGTTCAAGGATATGCTCGAGGGAATGGAAAATGAGATTGGCACATATAATTTTCTTTAATAAGCCCTGTAGAGCTATTTGACTCTGTGTATCTAACTAGTATAAAAATGAAAACTAAAGGAAATAGTATTGAAATTAGCAAAAGAGATTGGCAGCTGAAACTGAAGTATGAGTGTCACATCCTATCAGAAGTGTGAGCATGTGTGTGGAGGTGATTAAGAGAAGAGAAGCTGT
Organism: Tamandua tetradactyla; assembly: GCF_023851605.1. Lineage (NCBI taxonomy): Eukaryota > Metazoa > Chordata > Mammalia > Pilosa > Myrmecophagidae > Tamandua > Tamandua tetradactyla. Next base: position 15,916,574 of record NC_135342.1, read on the forward strand.
GGGTTCAAGAGGGTCCCAAATAGAAACTTACAAATCCATAGCCTGGGAAGGCAGGCCCTGGTTTTCCCAGGTGGTAACTCCTTGGAGTGAGCAGCAGGGAATACAAAAGGCAGAACCAGGCCCAACCTGGACAGTATCTGTGTGTGGGGCACTGCAGAAAAGGGAGAGCCCCACTGAAGGTGCCTCATTCACCTGGAAGGCAGCACAGATTTGCTGCTTTTAAAACAATGTTCCACATGACATCCATGGCTGTGAGTCTTCCTGGTGACATGGGACATGAGTCCCAGGGATGAGCATGGCTCTTGAACTGTGGAATCAACAATGCCTTCCAGACCAAAAGGGGAAAAGAATCATAGCAAAATAAGGTACCAGTGACTAAGAGTTCAGAAGAGAGTTGAGAAGTTTTTCTGGAGGCTATTATTTATGCAAGCTTCAACTAGATATTGCTGATTACCATAGTTTGCCAAACCCCAAATGTAGGAGCCAAAGGGTTAAAACAAGACCTGAAGAATTTGTTGGGAGCAGCTGGCATCCCTGGGCGGGCAAGAAACTGAGGAGATTGTTACTTGCTTTGTTTGGAACAGTCTGGGAGGAACAGAATGTTCCTTTACCCCCAAATGGTTATGTTAAGTATGAAGAAAGTTAAGTACTTTGTTTCCTCAGGAAAAGTAGGTATGCCTTTTGTTACCATGCAGTATATAAGCAGGATCTGGTTCAGAATAAGGTTGTCTGTTGTTTGCTAAAGTTAAGCTTCAGATCCCCTGATCCTGTCTGGCTCTTTCTTTCTTTCAGTCTCTCTCTCTCTTTCTCATCATTCCTTAATATCCTTCAAGCTCCATTTCATAGGAAGCAACATCTGGCACCCAATGTGGGGCTCGAAGAAGAAGACGCCAAAACAATATTAAGGAACCAAAGAAAAGTCTCCATTAGAGGGACATGTGTCCAGCTGATAGAAGAGGACTCGAGTCGTATTGGTAAGTAAGCATTTTCCTTGGAGCATCAGGGTAATGGGTAATCACAATAAGCAGCTGGAGGAGTATGTATGTTTGTATGTTTGTGTGTTGAAAGCATTGTTAGGGTGCCAATACAAAAATAAGGCTTTGATGAAGTTTAAGAGTTATTTGTACTTTGAAGAAAAAGACTGTGTTGATGAAACAAAGAGCCTAAAGCAGACTGCCCATAGTGAGATGGGAGACATTGAGGGAAAAGGAGTGGAGAACGTTCTGAGCTGAAAACATTTTTCCCTAACAATACAGTGAGGCCACATGGGGCAATAACAGATGGGAGTTTAGGAAAAATAAAGAAACTAGGTTCTTGTTGTTAGGAAGAAAATAGTAAAGGGAAATAGTTAATAGCATAAGGATGACACAGACAGGAAATATAGCCAGAGACAAGGTAAACTCTAGTTGGGAAAAAGAGACTAAAAAAGCTTCTTCAAAAAAGGAGCTATTTCTAAAGAAATAAGATAGAAAAATTGAGAGAATATTTGGAGTAATTAAAGGAAGCAAAGAGTCTGTGTTTTATCAAAATAACTTATGTTAACTTTTATCATGTCATTATCTGTATAAAAAATACTTATTTTCTCCTGGGTATCATTATACTGGCAAAAAACTTTCTTTTCTTGCCCCAAACCAGGTGGCTTAATCTATTAATCTAAGGAATATTGCTGTAAATGAATCTATTATTGGCTAAATAATATTCAAATCATATAAATACCTAAATTCCTTTAACCCAAAATATCTTAATGCTTTGTCCAGTGTTTATATAAACTATATATGTATAAACTAAGTTTATCCCAAAATAACCATGGCTTATATTGGGAGCAGATCAGATTTGAGGGCTGAATGCAAGGAAAAAATCTACCTGTGGAGTCTGTTTTGTTCACCTGATGTTGCCATTACATGCAACTGATGTTGCTATCGCATGACCTTGGTAAGAAACAGTTAAAATGTGCACTCTAGCTGGGAGGAATGGCTATCCTCCCAGAAGGAGGTGTACTTTAATAAAGATATCTAGGTCCCAGGAAGCTCCTCTTGGTCCTTAGCCAGTTCCCAGAGGACCCAACTGGGCCTGGTCATGTAAGCAAATTGGAATTTGGCCACTATTGTGGGAAGATATCATAAAAACTGCATGCAATAAATTTAAAATCACCAAAAATGCACAGTCAATTATAAAAAATCCGCATTCCTGCATCCCTTTTCAATCATTTAAAAAAAAAAATTCATTAAAAAAAAATCTGGTCATTTGCTATGGGTACCCAAATGGTACTCTATCGAAAAGGTTGGGAAACTGCCTTGCAGGCTTAGCTCAGGGCCCCAGGACAAACAACATGAGCCAAGCTCCATAGACACAGTATCCTGTCAACAATGGCAAAAACCATGCATTCCAATCTTAGAGTTAAAATCTGCAACTTGCGGTAGTGCTGCAATAGATCTACTTGCACCTGAGTATATTTTACTTCCACCTGAAATCGGTATTTAATTAATTAGCACTGGAGTTTCTGGCCCTCTGCCCAACCATACTGTTGGCTTAATAATTGGAAGAAGTAGTTTAAGCAGGGTCTATTGATACTAGTTGGTTTAATTGACAGTGACTATAAAGAGGAATTGAAAATTATGGCTCAATCTTTACCACTTTTTCAAATTAAAACTGGGCAATTCATTGCTCATTTACTACTCTTACCTTATCATGTTCCTCTTTCTCTGCCTTTTAACCATCAAGGAGGTTTTGGGTCAACTGGAAATGAAATTTATTGGCAGACATTTATTGGGGATGATTGCCCAGAAATTACTATTACTATAAAGATAAATTTTCCTGGGATTGATTGATACTGGAGCTGATGTAACTATCATAGCTAAAAGATATTGGCCCCAGAATTGGACATTAAAAAAGGTACCCACTGTTTTTACCAGCATAGGTACCATGACTGATATTTATCAAGGTACTGAACCATTTGAAGTAATCAGCCCAGAAGGAAAAAAATCAACATTACAAATTTTCCTGGCAGATGTAGGTTTGAATCTCTGGGGCAGAGACTTGCTTTCGCAGTGGGGAGCATATTTACATATCCCTCACTTATCAGATAAGGCAGAACAACTATACTTGAAGATGCAGTTTCAAAACACTAGGCAAGCAAGGGATTATTGAGGTTTAGGGTATTCTAAGGAGCAAACAAATTTATATGGGGCCATTGAAACAAAGGGCATAATTACCCCAATAACATGGCTTATTACAAAACCAATATGGGTGGATCAATGGCCCCTTCCTCAAGAAAAATTGAATGCCCTTCATAATCTTGTTCAAGAGCAATTACAATGACAACATATTGAACCTTTCCAAAGTCCATGGAATTCTCCAATTTTTGTTATTAAAAAAAACCTGGGAAATGGAGAATGCTGACTGATTTAAGGGCAGTAAATAAAGCCAGGAGCCCTATGGGTGCACTTCAACCAGGGGTTCCTCAACCCTCTAGGATTCCTCAATCTTGGAAAGTGGTTATTACTGATTTAAAAGATTGCTTTTTTACTATCCCTTTGCATCCAGTGGATAAAGAAAAGTTTGCTTTTTCTGTTCTGGCACTGAATAATCAGGCTCTGATGCAAAGATATCAATGGTGTGTCTTATCCCAAGGGATGATGAACAGTCCCACCATGTGTCAACTATTTGTGCATCAACCCTTATAAGAAATAAGAAATAAATTTCCAGAGGCCCTTGTTATTCATTATATGGATGATATTTTAATTGCATGTGACAATGATGACTCTTTGGAAAAGGTTTTTGGTGTTATTATAAAAATTTTACCTCAATATGGGCTGCAAATAGGTCCAGAAAAGATTCAAAAGACTGAGCCTTACCTATACTTATGAATGCAAATAGCTGCTAATAAAATAATTCCTCAAAAATACAATTAAGATGGGATAATTTATAAACTTTAAATGATTTTCAAAAACTGTTAGGAGATATTAACTGGATTAGACCCACTTTAGGGATTCCTAATTATATGTTACAAAACTTATTTGATATTTTACAAGGAGATTCTGATTTATTAAGCAAAAGGCAGTTAACAGCTGTGGCTGAACAAGAGTTACAATTAATTGAACAACGCATCCAGAAAGGACAGCTTGTTCAAATAGATCTAGAAAAGCCTGTTGATTTTATTATTTTCTTTACCTTGCAATCTCCCACGGGCCTATTTTGGTAAGATGGTGTTTTAGAATGGATTTTTTTTTACCAAACAATAGACAAAAATGCTTAAATACATATCTGCAAAAAAATCATTTCTTTAATAGCCAAAGGTCGCCAAAGATATTATCAATTAAGAGGTCACGATCCTAATCGCATAGTGTGTGATCTCACAAAGGAAGAGGTTCAAAGTCTATATATTTTCAATACCTCTTGGCAAATAGCATTAAGTGACTTTAAAGGACAAATTGATAATCATTTGCCTATGTCAAAATTTTTACAACTAGCAATTAACAAGCTGAGGGGGAAATCAAGAAACGAAATCCATTTATAATTGCAACTAAAAGAATAAAATACTTGGGAATAAATTTAACTAAAGAGACAAAAGACCTATACAAAGAAAACTACAAGAAACTGTTAAAAGAAATCACAGAAGACCTAAATAGATGGAAGGGCATACCGTGTTCATGGATTGGAAGACTAAATATAGTTAAGATGTCAATTCTACCTAAATTGATTTACAGATTCAATGCAATACCAATCAAAATCCCAACAACTTATTTTTCAGAAATAGAAAAACCAATAAGCAAATTTATCTGGAAGGGCAGGGTGCTCCGAATTGCTAAAAGTATCTTGAGGAAAAAAAACGAAGCTGGAGGTCTCACGCTGCCGGACTTTAAGGCATATTATGAAGCCACAGTGGTCAAAACAGCATGGTACTGGCATAAAGATAGATATATTGACCAATGGAATCGAATAGAGTGCTCAGATATAGACTATCTCATCTATGGACATTTGATCTTTGATAAGGCAGTCAAGCCAACTCACCTGGGACAGAACAGTCTCTTCAATAAATGGTGCCTAGAGAACTGGATATCCATATGCAAAAGAATGAAAGAAGACTCATATCTCACACCCTACACAAAAGTTAACTCAAAATGGATCAAAGATCTAAACATTAGGTCTAAGACCATAAAACAGTTAGAGGAAAATGTAGGGAGATATCTTATGAATCTTACAATTGGAGGCGGTTTTATGGACCTTAAACCTAAAGCAAGAGCACTGAAGAAAGAAATAAATAAATGGGAGCTCCTCAAAATTAAACACTTTTGTGCATCAAAGAACTTCATCAAGAAAGTAGAAAGACAGCCTACACAATGGGAGACCATATTTGGAAATGACATATCAGATAAAGGTCTAGTATCCAGAATTTATAAAGAGATTGTTCAACTCAACAACAAAAAGACAGCCAATCCAATTACAAAATGGGAAAAAGACTTCAACAGACACCTCTCAGAAGAGGAAATACAAATGGCCAAAAGGCACATGAAGAGATGCTCAATGTCCCTGGCCATTAGAGAAGTGCAAATCAAAACCACAATGAGATATCATCTCACACCCACCAGAATGGCCATTATCAACAAAACAGAAAATGACAAGTGCTGGAGAGGATGTGGAGAAAGAGGCACACTTATCCACTGTTGGTGGGAATGTCAAATGGTGCAACCACTGTGGAAGGCAGTTTGGCAGTTCCTCAAAAAGCTGAATATAGAATTGCCATATGACCCAGCAATACCATTGCTAGGTATGTACTTTGAGGACTCAACGGCAAAGACACAAACGGACATTTGCACACCAATGTTTATAGCAGCATTGTTTACAATTGCAAAGAGATGAAAACAGCCAAAATGTCCATCAACAGATGAGTGGCTAAACAAACTGTGGTATATACATACGATGGAATATTATGCAGCTTTAAGGCAGGATAAACTTATGAAGCATGTAATAACATGGATGGACCTAGAGAACATTATGCTGAGTGAGACTAAACAAAAACTAAAGGACAAATACTGTATGGTCCCACTGATGTGAACCGACATTAGAGAATAAACTTGGAATATGTCATTGGTAACAGAGACCATCAGGAGTTAGAAACAGGGTAAGATAATGGGTAATTGGAGCTGAAGGGATACAGACTGTGCAACAGGACTGGATACAAAAACTCAAAAATGGACAGCACAATACTACCTAATTGTGATGTAATTATGTTAAAACACTGAATGAAGCTGCATCTGAGCTATAGTTTTTTGTTTTTTTATTTTTTTGTATTTTGTATTTTTATTTTTCTCTATATTATCATTTTATTTTTTTCAGTTGTCTTGCTATTTCTTTTTCTAAATCGATGCAAATGTACTAAGAAATGATGATCATACATCTATGTGATGATATTAAGAATTACTGATTGCATATGTAGAATGGAATGATTTCTAAATGTTGTGTTAGTTAATTTTTTTTAATTAATAAAAAAAAACTTTTACAATTTCTAAAAAGAACACAATGGATTTTGCCTAAAATAGTTTGAGCTTTCCCACTAGAGGGAGCCATTACCATCTTTACTGATGGTAGTAGTAATGGACAGGCTGCATATGTCACCCCAGGGGAAAACAAAAGTTGGAAAATGCCCAGCTGTAATTCAAGTATTGCAAAATTTTCCACAATCTCTTAATACTGTTTCTGATTCTGAATATGTTTGCCAAACAGTTACTCACATTGAGACAGCTTGTTTGTTTGAAAGAGATGGATTGTCCCGAATGTTTTTACATTTACAAACATTAGTCAGAAATCAAATTAATCCTTTTTTTTTATCATGCATATAAGAGCTCATACTAATCTTCCAGGTCCTTTGTCATTACAAAATCAGCAGGCAGATACTCTCATGGGGGTAATTCAGGATCCCACAACATTTCACAAATTGATTCATATTAATAGCAAAGGGCTACGAGAGAAATTTCCATCTTTATCTAAACAGCAAGCTCAGGACATTATTAGGACTTGTCCAACCTGTGGAACTTTAAATGCACTCCCATTTGCATCAGGGGTTAATTCTTGAGGTCAAAAAGCAAATAAATTATGGCAAATGGATGTTACTCATATTTCACATTTTGGTAAAATGCAGTATGTACATGTTATTATAGACACTTGTTCTCATTTCATCTGGGCTACTGCACAATCTGCAGAACGTTTCTGCCATGTTCGATCACATTTACTTAATGCTTTTGCTGTTATGGGGTGCCCTCAATCTATTAAAATGGACAATGGTCCTGCTTATACAGGAAAACAATTTCAAAAATTTTGTACTACTTTTCATATTACTCATATCACAGGAATTTCACATAATCCCCCTGCGCAAGGAATTATTGAATGAGCAAATTGGACACTAAAGTCTATGCTAATAAAACAAAAAGGGGGAGATGAAGATCAGAAGGATGATGTTATGAAAATAAGTACACCTAAAGATCAATTAGCAAAAGCACTGTTTACTTTAAATTTTTTAAACATTTATGATAATTCATCACAGACTCCTGCAGAACAACATTTTAGTAATTTGGAAAAGAAAAATGATACAACCCAAACAGAACTGCAGCTGCAGCTGATCTATTGGAAAGATGTTAAAGATGAGTTGTGGAAAACAGGACTGGTAAAGGTATGGGGTAGGGGATATGCTCTCATAATTGCAGATGACGGAACCTTGGTTTGGATTCCCTTGAAGAGAATAAAACCCAGACATGCTGACCTGGATGAAAATAACTAAATGGGTAACATGTATTATAGGACATACAACTTTAATTGCTGAAAGACAGGGGCATAATTATACTTATTGAACTTATATTTCTAACCCACTTTTGCTGCAGGCCCTAACATGGGCAGATCCAACTTTACCAAAATATCTGAATACATGTTGAGGATTTCCAGGTCCACTAGATTCAAAACTTCTAAAACTACTTAAAGAAGAAGAAAAAATGGTATCAAATTTAACTCTTCCATTTTTAGAAAGACCCATATGCCTAACTCGCTGGAATCAAATGATTCTTGCCTGTTAGATGGGAAGGAAAGTTGGAATGGATGGCAATTACATCATATGGACTGAGCAGTTATCATAATTAATGATTCCTATGGAATTGTAAGAGATGTGGCCCCTGTGGGGTCTCCCATCTCTAACTTGAACTGAGATTATATGAACAGGCAAGCTAAATCAAAGTTTATTACATAGAGGATGATTTGTGCCAAATTTTTGGGATGATAAATACATTATTCAGAGAAATTTATGGAAAATTTTCCTAGGACTCGGACCAATTTATATAGCAACTTCTAGTAACTATAACTTCCCTTTAAATAGCAACCATAAACACTATATGCATATAATAAATCAAACTTTTAAACTGTGAGAATTATTTTATATTCACTTGTCTCCAAGCATTTATGTTGCAGGAAAATGAGATGATTATAGCAGCAAGAAAAAGAAGAGGTATTTGGCTGCCAGTGCAGATGTCAAGATCCTAGAAATCCTCTCCAGAAACACAAGTCCTGATTTATTTGGCAAAAGAATATCTGAAAAGGACTAAGAGACTAATTGGACTCATTATTACAGCTGTCATTGGAATCATTGGAATTATCACAGTGGCTGCAGTCGCTGGAACTGCATTATTAAGTCTGGGGCTGTTTATACTTTTTATCTTCCTCTTCAGCTGTGTTAAACAACAAATAATCAAAGTCAGAGAGCTTGACTGGTAGCCAATGACAGGTAAGCCCCTTCCTTCAGGGCTTAAGGGCAACCTAAGACAGGCACAGTCACCTCGGCTAATAAAATAAAAAGAGGGAAATGTAGGAGCCAAAGGGTTAAAACAAGACCTGCAGAATTTGTTGGGAGTAGCTGGCATCCCTGGATGGGCAAGAAACTGAGGAGATTGTTACTTGCTTTGTTTAGAACAGTCTGGGAGGAACAGAATGTTCATTTACCCCCAAATGGTTATGTTAAATATGAAGAAAGTTAAGTACTTTGTTTCCTCAGGAAAAGCAGGCATGCCTTTTGTTACCCTGCAGTATATAAGCAGGATCTGATTCAGAATAAAGTTGTCTGTTGCTTGCTAAAGTTAAGCTTCAGACCCCCTGATCCTGTCTGTTTGTCTCTTTCTTTCTTTCAGTCTCTCTCTCTCTTTCTCATCATTCCTTAATATCCTTTGAGCTTCCTTTCATAGGAAGCAACACCCAAACAACATGATTCCTGTTAACCCTAAGGAATACCCAGGGCTTTACCTGAGATCCTATGAAAGTTGTGCAGTAAGTTTACTTTTCAGAGAACAAAACCTTTCAGAGGGTTCTTAGCCAGAGAAGCCTGAAACCTAGAGGGGCAAGACTCGTAAGTTCCATTCCCCATCCCATATTGTTGGCACACTTTTTCAACATGAAAAAAGTTAAAATGGGCATTAGTCAAATATCCCCAAAGACTGGGAGAAGGATCTAAGAAGAAGAAAGAGTTATAATCAGGAAGTTGGGATTTAATAAATGAGTATGACTGCTGAATCACTATATTGATATTTCCTTTTAGTTGCCTGTGTCCTGGAGCAGCTAGAAGTGAAAATGTAAAATTATGGAACTGTAATCACTCCAAACATTGAAATCTGTGCTATAACTATACATTATAGCAATCTGAAATTTATTACTTATGTATATATATGTCATGTTTCACAATAAAAAAAAAAAAGGAAAAAAAACACAGCAATTTCCAAGCAGAAGATGGAGGAGTAACTCCAAGTTCAAAGGTGGGGTGTTATGCTGGATGCCACAGAGCACACTAGGGTCTGGGGATGTAGCTCCGAGCCAGCTCCTACCCAGGCCTCAACTCACCTTGGCAAGGTTTTCAGTGTCCAGCAGTTTCGCCAGCCATTTGTTATGGTACTGCATGCCCACGTTGTTCACTGAGCGAGAGGGGATGGGTGGTTTTGTCACTAGTCCAGCAGTACCAGGGAGACCGGGAGGGACAAAGGGAGGGCAACCAAGAGGGCTTGGGGCAGGGTGAGCAGGAGCAGTTGAGCTTACCCAGGACTCCAACCTCCAGGTCTCTCAGGCCTGCCTCGATGGCCTCATAGATCTCCAACCCCCCCGTGAAGTCAGCCTGGATGACTCGTGTGGTCTTTCCATGAAGCCGCTCTGGGTGGTGGTGGCAGGGGTGGGGAGTCAGCCTCTCACTGGGGGCCAGTCCCAGCCCTACTCCAGCCCCTGTCCTTGTCAATGTACAGCCTTGGCCAAGCCCTAGTCCTAGTCCCAGCCACTGCCCTTGACTAGAAACCAGTCCTAACTTGTGCTGCATCCCCTGTCCCAGACCCAGCCTCTGTCCCCACCCTGTGCAGCCCCAGCTGCTGCCCCACCACTATTCCCTGGACTCACCTATCTCTTTTGCTTCTTGCTCCAGCTTGCTGAGGTTTCGACTGATAAGAACGATGTTGAGGCCTCTCCGAGCAAGCTATAAGGATTCATTCACACATTCATGGGTTCACTCATTCAATAGATATTTACTGCATGCTGACTGTGTGTTACACAGTGCCATATGGAAGTGAACAAAAGAGGACACAGAACCTGCCCTGGTGGAGCACGTGTTCTGGAGCAAAAGAATGCCAGGCAGAGGGAAGGGCCAGTGCAAAGGCCCTGCTGGCTCCTCAGAGGGCAGCGTAGAGGTCAAGGGCACTGGTGAAATGCGGGATATTTCTGAGCTTGATAGGATGCCCCAGCCCTGAGCACAGGCCACAGATGCCCCAGGAAAACCTTTAGCTTTCATTCTCTGTGATGTAAGGACCCATTCGTTCAGGTATTCATTTCTTCATTCATACATTCATTCAAAATGTATTTGCCGAGCACTCTCTGGTCTTTCCTGGGTGATGTTGGGGACACAGGAGGACCATGACACTCCAGCCCCTTCCCTCCCCCAGGTTCCCACCCCAGCTTCCTGCCTGGACCCTAGTCCCAGTCTTACCCCCTCTCATCTGTTCTCCACTCAGCAGCCAGAAAGGTATTTCCAAAGCACAAACCTGCCCCTGCCTCTCTCCTGCTTAGGACCTGCCTTGGCTCCCCAGGGACCTCAGGTCAAAGCCACACTCCTCACCGTGGCCCATGAGGCCCTGTGTGGCTGGACCCCTGCCTAGGTCTCCTGTCAACACCCCTCTAGGCAATTCCAGGCCCAGCAGTTTATTGAGCCCCTAGAATCACCCCTTGGATTCCTCTGCCTCTGGGCCTTTGCACATGCCCCCTCTTCTGCCTCAAATGCCCTTCCCTTGACACAGAGGAGCAAGTAAATATTTGTGGAACAGGCGACATTAACTGGGAAACAATCAGCATTAGGACAGGTGCATGTCTGTCCTCTCAACCTGCATGTCCAAGGGTCACATGTTCTGTGGGACCTAGTGTCTATAGGCTTTGGAGGGAGGTTGAGGCCAAACTTTTCTACTACCCCATGCACCTGAGAGCCTGATGCTGTGTGTGTGTATGTGTGTGTATGTGTGTGCGCGCGTGCACACTCCCAGGTCATTCCTTTCTTCAGCAAATAGTCCCCAGCATCAGTGGATACCTGCATTGCAACAGCCCCACCGTTGTGACACTCAGCCCAGAGGGTGTGACAGATGGTGACAACCCAGAACGTCAGCAGCCGAAGGGCATTTCCACACTTGCTCACCAAGAGGGTTTGACCCATTTGGTATTTATATTTGTATCCTGCTTACACCTGTCTCCCCACTAGAACAGAAGCTCCCTCTGGGCATGGCCCTTTAATTTTTTTTTACATTTATTTTGTTCACTTCTGCAACCCCAGCCTCTGCACTTTTGCCTGACACATAGCAGGTGGTCAGGAAATACGATTTGAATGAAAAAATCAGGTCTATGATATGGAAGGAGAGGGGCTAGAGAGGGGCTGTGTAAACACCTGACCCTGGGGGACAGGGAGACAGAGGGAAGGCTTCCTGGAGGAGGGGACCAGACAGATGGCATGATTCTCAGTTTAGTGGGAGTGAAGGAAAAGCAGATCTGACAAGCTCCTGCCCTATCCCCCCACCCTCTTTCCCCACCCTCTTCTCCAAGGACCAGCTCACCTCATGTGCATAACCCCTGCCAATGCCGGATGTGGCTCCTGTCACCACTGGAGAGGAGAAAAGGAGGTGCCGGGAGTGGGGGCGCGTCTCCCACAGAGGACCTGTAAAGCTGCGTCTCCAACCTGGGGAGGACTTGGCCCCAGCGCACCCTCAGCCGGTTCAAGACACTTTCTCCGCGGACCCCCATCCCTCCCCCGGGCCCTTCTCTCACGCTATCTGGGATAGGCTCACCGGAACCCCCCTGTATTGTCCGCACCCCTCATCCGTCCGAGCCTCTGACACCCGCTCCCCTGTGTCCGCTCAGGGAATTCCCGGCTCCTTCGCCCCCGCCCCTGTCACCCCGTCCTTGACCTTCTTGCTTCCTGGGGTCCCCCGACCCACTCTTGCGCGGCCCCCTCACCTGCCCAGGCTCCTTGCGACCGGAGCCACGGGGCGCCCCGGCGCACCTGGGGCAGCAGGAAGACATAGGCGGCGCGGCCCAGCCCCCAGAGCCCCCAGAGCAGCAGCCACGCGGCGGAGACGGCCCCCAGCGCGCTCAGCGCGGACCACCCGGATTCCATCGCAGCCCGAACCAGCCGCCCCCAGCGCCCCGACCAGGAGGCGCCTCGGGAGCCTGTATTTGTGCCCACCCCCCACCGTCCCGCAGTCCTGAGCCAGGTGAGAACCGTTGGTGGCGCTGCGCCCCGGCTTCATTCTAATCCGCCAGCCCCGCCCACCTGGATGAGCCAGCGGCGAGGTTCACCTACGCGCTCCCCAGGGCTGGGCAAAGGCACTCACAGGTGCCCTTGGTTTGGGTCGCTGAACTCGGGCATCTGTTGGTCGCCGCCCGGGTTTGATTCAGCCCGGCGGGAGGGCGATGTGTCCCTACGCGAGCGCCCAGGAACCCCGACCTCTGGGCTCCCTGCCACTAAAGTTTCGGGCCCTTTCTTTCTATCTTGATGTTTCATCTGCTTGTTCCCAGTTATTGAGAGAAATGCATTCAAGTCTTTCCCTGTGATTGTCATTTATTTCTCTTCTCATTTCTGTCAACTTTGTGTATTTTCGTTATTCCATCCAAAGTTTACAACCAATGGTTCACAACATGATCACATAGTTGAGTATTTTTCACCATGATAATTTTTAGAACATACGCATCACTCCAGGAAAAAAAATAACAAAGAAAAAGAAAAACCTCTTGTATACTGTTCCTCTTACCCCTCCCTCTCATTGACCACTAGTACTTTCATCTACCCAATTTATTTCGTCCCCATTCTTTGTTAATTTTTATCCATATTTTTAACTCATCTGTCCATACCCTAGATAAAAGCAGCATCAGACACAATGTTTTTGCAATGATACAGTCACATTGTAAAACTATCATTATACAATCATCTTCAAAAAACAAGGCTACTGAAACACAGCTCTCCAGATTCAAGAACTTCTCTCCAGCTGCTCCAATATACCAGAAACTAAAAAGGAATATCTATATAATGCATAAGAATAACCTCCAGGATAACCTCTCCACTCTGTCTGAAATTTCTCAGCCCCTGACACTTTATTTTTTCTTCTTTGTCTTTTCCTTCATTTGGTCAAGAAGGTGCCCTCAATCCCTTGATGCCATGTCCTGGTTCATCCTAGGATTTCTGTTGCACATTGCCAGGGTGATTTATACCCCTAGCAGATGTGTCCCATCTAGGCATGGAAGGCAGTGAGTTCACTTGCCATTTCAGCTTAGAGAGAGAGAGGCCACATCTGAGCAACAAAAGAGTGTCTCTGGAGTGACTCTTAGGCCTAATTTTAAGGAAGCTTAGCCTGTCCTTTGTAGGAAGAAATTTCATAGGGCGAGCCCCAGTCCGAAGGCTCAGTCTATTTATTTGGTTGTCCTCACTGCTTGCAAGAATATCAGAAAATATCAGAAATTCTCCAAATGGGGAAGTTGAATATTTCCCCCATTCTCTCCATTCCCCCATGGGGACTTTTCAAATACTTCTTTTTTTTAAAGAACTTTTTTATTGTATAATTTAACATAAACAAAACAAAGAAATGAAGAAAAAAAAGCAATAGTTTTCAAAGCACTTTTCAACAAGTAGTCCCAGAGACTGTCATGGGCTACTATACGATCCTCTCAGATTTTTCCTTCTAGCTGCATCAGAATATAGGAAACTAGAGGGCATAATTTTTATCATCAAGTTGACTTTTTTTCTTTTTCTAAAAAATAGCATATGTACCAAAAAGCAATAAATTTCCAAGCCCAGCACCACAACTATTTGTAGAACATATTTCAGAGTTTGAAATGGCTTAAAATTCCACAATTTTAGCTTTTTTGCTTCTAGCTGCTCTAAGATACTGGAGACTAAAAGAGATATCAATTGAATGATTCAGCATTCATATTCATTTGTTAATTTCTATCCTCTCTGTATAATTCTGCCATCACCTTTGATCTTTCTATCCCACTTTTTAGGGGTGTTTGGGCTATGGCCATTCTAACTTTTTCATGTTGAAAGGGTCTGTCAAATAATTTGTGGTAGGGAGATGGAACTATCTGATTTTCTGGAAAGGCTGGGCCCTCTAGGTTTTAGGACTTAGCTGATCCAGGGACCCATTTGGAGGTTGTAGGTTTCTGGACAGTTACACAAGTGGATGGAACCTTTGTGGAATCTTACATATTGCCCTACATGTTCTTCAGGATTGGCTGAAATGGTCCTGGTTGGGGGTTGGCAGGTTATGATAGGTAGCAAGGTCTAACTGAAGCTCGCATAAGAGCAACTTCCAGAGTAGCTTCTTGACTCTATTTGAACTCTTTCTGCCACTGATACTTTATTAGTTCTACTTATTTTCCCTCTTTTTGTCAGGATGGAATTGTTGATCCCATGGAGCCAGGGCCAGATTCATCCCTGGGAGCCATCTCCCAAGTTGCCAGGGAGACTCTCACCCCTGGATGTCATGTCCCACACGGGGGAGGGGGGGGCAATGTTTTCATTTGCAGATTTGGGCTTACAATGAGGCCACATCTGAGCAACCAAACAGGTTTCTCCAGAACTAACCCTTAGGCATACCTACTGGTAATCTAAGCTTCTCTACTACTGTTCTAGTTTGCTGCCTGCTGGAATGCAATATATCAGAAACAGAATGGCTTTTAAAAAGGGGAATTTAATAAGTTGCAGTTGTGCTGGTTTGAAAGGAAGCATGCCCCCTAAGAAAAGCCATGTTTTAATACAAATCCCATTTCATAAAGGTAGAATAATCTCTATTCAATACTGTATGTTTGAAACTGTAATGAGATCATCTCCCTGGATGATGTGATTTAGTCAAGAATGGTTGTTAAACTGGATTAGGGGATGACATGTCTCCACCCATTTGGGTGGGTCTTGATTGGTTTATTGGAGTCCTATAAAAGAGGAAATATTTTGGAGAATGAGAGATTCAGAGAGAGCAACACTACAAAGCAGAGAGTCCACCAGCCAGTGACCTTTGGAGATGAAGAAGGAAAATGCCTCCCGGGGAGCTTCATGAAACAGGAAGCCAGGAGAAGAAGCTAGCAGATGATGCTGTGCTCTCCATGTGCCCTTCCAGATGAGAGAGAGAAGCCCTGACTATGCTTGCCATGTGTCATTCCACTTGAGAGAGAAACCCTGAACTTCATCGGCCTTCTTAAACCAAGGTTTAATCTTGGATGCCTTAGATTGGACATTTCTATAGGCTTTTTTAAATTGGGACATTTTCTCGACCTTAGAACTGTAAACCAGCAAATCATTAAATTCCCCCTTTTAAAAGCCATTCCGTTTCTGGTATATTGCATTCCAGCAGCTAGCAAACTAGACCACTAGTTTACAGTTCTAACACTGAGAAAATGTCCCAATTAAAACAAATCTATAGAAATGTACAATTTAAGGCATCTGGAGAAAGATACCTTGGTTCAAGAAGGCCGATGATATTCAATGTTTCTCTCTCAGCTAGAAGGGCACTTAGTGAACATGCCAGTGTCTGCTGGCTTTCTCCTGACTCTAGGAAAAGGGACTCTTTCCAAAATGTTTCCTCCTTTAAAGGATTTCAGTAAACAATTCCACCTTCAATGGGTGGAGTCACGCTTCCATGGAAATCATCTAATCAGAAGTTACCACCCACAATTGGGTGGGTCACATCTCCATGGAAACAATCAAAATGCACCCACCCAGCAATATTGAATGAAGATTAAAGGACATGGCTTTTCTGGGGCCCACCACAGGTTCAAACTGGTACAACTACCTACATAAGCTTCACAAGAGTAAGCCTCAAGATCAAGGGCAAGGCCTATTGATTTCAGTGAGTCTAAAGTTTGACACAGTTTATCAAGGGATACCCTGATGGTAAAGTTTAATAGTTCCACATTTTTTTCTCCCATTCCTCAAGGGATGTTGCCAATACTTTTTGATTATCTGCTTAATATACTCAAGGATGTATCCAGGCATTACATTATGCTAAACAATATTAAGGGACTTCCTTCTTATTCTGGGCTCCCTGTGTTTCACTTGTTCAAATGAGGTATACAGATAGGTTGAATAAGATTATGTGTTAGAGAAAACTTAGGTTCCAGACAATATGTGAATGAACTTGTGGGACATTTGGTGAGGCAAAATAAGCCAAAAACAATAGAACAACAATGGCATGGACTCCTTAGAAAAAGTTTATAAGAGAACAGGGGCTTAGATTATAAGCTTTTACAGTAGACACATTAAGTCCAGAGTGGTAATTATTATTTCTGGATTTTGGGAGGTTGTTTTATATATATACATATATAATTATAACCTGATATTTACACATAAGAATGAAGCAAATGCTTCTTTAGTCACTGTACAAATCACTCTGGTATTTATCAGGGCATCACACTAACATGGACAAACCAACAAATCTCATCTCCCCATTTAAGATTCTGTGCACTTATGGTGTTCAACTAAGCTGACCACAGAAGTTCATTTTGGAAATGCACTACCCAAAGTATACATTTTGCACCCAATAGACATCTCTTCCTTTAGTCTTACACAGAAGCTGATGTTTTAAAATATGGATGATATCATCCAGTCTTTTGATAGACCTTAGTTCTGCCCAGATCAGCTTCATTCATATCTCTACTTGATGTCTGATCACCTTTTCAAATTTTTGAGCAATTCCCATATGGAGTACTGCTGACTTTCATAGCTCCAGAGCTCTGTTTCTGAGTCTCAGGAGTCACATAAGTATCCAAAATTTCTGGGAAAGACCATGTTATATACAAATAGCTCAGTGTCTCATGATTTAGAATGAACAGTTATACCTCCTGAATATATGTGACTGCTGTAAGAACTTACGGTCTGGGGCCTTTTACAATAAGCTCCAACCTGATAACCCATGCTTTCAACTTTAGTTCACTGAATTTTTATATAATAGTCCATACGATTGAGGTATGATGATATTTGTCTTTTTCTTCCTGACATTTCATTCAACACACAGCTCTTAAGTTTCATTCATCTAGTTGCATGCCTCACAGCTTTTCTCCTTCTAGTGGGTGCTCAGGAGTCCATGGTACGTATACACCACAGTTCCCCTTGTATCCCTCAGTGGTTGCACCCTTAGGCCACCTCCATTCATTGGGGATCACGAACACTGCCAGAAACACCAGTGTGCAAAGGTCCCTTCATGTCCCCACACTCAGCTCCTCCAGGTATATACTGAGCAATGGGGTTTCAGGATCATATGGCAACACCGCCCCTAGCCTCATGTGAACACCCACATTGCCCTCCAGGGACTGCAGCTCTCATTTCCTTACTGACGGTGTATAGGTACATCTCTTTCTCCACATAGTCTCTAGCATTTGTTTCTCTCTGTTCATTTTTACACAGCTTTATTCACACATCATACAATCCAGCCTAAGTGTACAGACATGACCACCATGAAACTCTATCTGAAGACATTTCCTTTTCTTCCATAAAGAATTCATACCTCATTCCCAATCCCCTGAAATTCTGACATTTAGTTTTGGCATAATGCCTTTGTTATAGTCAGTGAAAGCATTTTACAATGTTACTGCTGATCATAGGCCCTGGCTTACATCGATTGGAATTTTTCCCATACACTATCCATTTTCAACAGCCTGCACTACTAACATTCCTTTGTTCTTCCTCATGCAAAAACATGTTTTAATTCATGCATTTAATTACCATCATGGTACAATTTTGGCATTCCTAAATTATACCATCTCAGTCTTTATCCTCTATCTTTCTTACTGGTTTTGTTATTAGACACAGGCCATGGATTCTTCTCCATATGCCTTCAATAACCAATACCTGAGACCCCGGGTTTCAAACTGAGAAAGGGTTTATTACTCTGCATGTAGAAGGAGAGCAGACAGCCTAATCACCCAAAATCTGTCTCCCAGAGATCAGGGGGTTTGAGGATTTTAAGGATTCTAAAAAGGGAAGATGAGGTCATTTCAGATAGTAAATTAAAAGCAAAGAAAACATTGTTAACATAAGTTGAAAGGAAGTGGGGTGGGGGGCAGAACTATCTATCTTTAAATAGCAGAGTCTAGCAGATTTGATTTACAAATGTAAGAGACTGAGGTTAGTTGATGACTGTCTTCCTTAGCATTAAGGCCCACTAAGAAAATGACCTGATAAAATATGTAAAAGCTCTTGCGGTCACAAAGGCACCCAGGTGAGAGATAAGGGCTTTTATGTTCCTTTCAGATATCCCGATAGCTTAATCATAGTTTAGTTTTCAGGCATTCCCGTCTGTCTACTTGAATATCCCCCAAAGCAAAAGAAACTATATAATGAACCAGTAATCAAAACCATCCCATTAAATCTTGATTTCTCTGTTACAGTTTAATATGTACCCCCTTCTCCCTCTGTCATATTCACATTCAGCTTCATTCAGTGTACTTATTTTTTACTTTTATTTTATTTTTTTTACATGGGCAGGCCCAGGGCAGTGTACTTATTTTATTGTGCTACCATCAGGTAGTATCATGTTACCCATTTCTGAATTTTTACAATCAGTCCTGTGGCACAATCCATATTCCTTCAGCACCAATTACTCAATGTCTACCCTCTTTCTATCCCCTGGTAGTCTGTGTTAAATTCTCCATGTTCACTCATTAATGTTAGTTCATATCAGGGAGCCCATACAGTATTTGTCCTTTTGTTTCTAACTAATCTCACTCAGCATAATGTCCTCAAGATCCACCCATGTTGTTACATGCTTCATGATTTTATTCTGTCTTAAAGCTGTGTAATATTCTATAGTATGTATATATGACAGTTTGTTTAGCCACTCATCTGTTGATAGACGTTTGCGCTTTTTCTATCTCTTGGCAACTGTGAATAATGCTGCTATAAACATTCTTATGCAGATACCCATTTGTGTCCTTGCCCTCATGTCCTTTGAATAGGTACCTAGCAATGGGATTGCTGGATCACATGGCAGTTCTATACTTAGCTTCCTGAGGAACCGCCAAAATGTCTTCCACAGTGGTTGGGCCAATTGACATTCCCACCAGCAGTGCGTAAGTGTGCCTCTTTCCCTACATCTTCTCCAGCACTTGTCATTTCCTGTTTTTTGATAATGACCATTCTAGTGGGTGTGAGATATTTCATTGTGGTGTTTTTATTTCTATTTTTTTATTTTTAACTTTTTTATTGTATAGTACAGCACATATACAAAATAAAGAAATAAAAAAGCAATAGTTTTCAAAGCACTCTTCAACAAGCAGTTACAGGACAGATCCCAGAGTTTGTCATGGGCTACCATACAATCCTCTCAGAATTTTCCTTCTAACTGCTCCAGAATATAGGAGGCAAGAGGGCTTGAATATTTTTTTTTATCATCACAATTGACTTTTGTTCCTTTTCTTGTGTGTGTGAAAAATAATGTATATTTTAAAAAGCTATAAATTTCAAAGTGCAACACCACAATTAGTTGTAGAACATATTTCACATTTTGACATAGGTTACAACTTCATAATTTTAGGCTTTTACTTCTAGCTTCTCTAACATACTGGAGACTAAAAGAGATATCAATTTACTGATTCAACTTTCATATTCATTTGTTCAATCCTGTCTTCTCCATATAACTCCACCGTCAACTTTGTTCTTCCATCCACTCTTTAGTGGTGACTGAGTTATGGCCACTCTAAATTTTTGATATTGAAAGGGTCTGTTACTACTGTGCGGTAGGTAGATGGAACTATGACATTCTGGAGAAGCGGGGGCCTAGGTTTCAGGACTTATCTGAACCAGGGACCCATCTGGAGGTTGTAGGTTCTGGAAAGTTACTCTAGTGCCTGGAACCCTTGTGGAGTCTTATATATTGCCCTACATGTTCTTCAGGATTGGCTGGAATGGTTCTGGTTGGTGGATGAAGCTTATGATAGGTAGCAAGGACTACCTGAAACCTGCATAAGAGCAACCTCCAGAGTAACCTCTTGACTCTATTCGAATTGTCTCTGCCACTGATAGTTCATTAATTACACTTCTTTTCCCTCTTTTGATCAGGATGGAATTGTTGATCCCACAGTGCCAGGTCTGGATTCATCCATGGGAGTCATCTCCCACATCACCAGGGAGATTTTCACCCCTGGATGTCATGTCCCACATAGCAGGGAGGGCAGAGTTGGGTTTAGAGAGAGTGAGTCCACATCTGAGCAACAACAGAGTTCCTCCAGAAGTAAGACTTAGGCATGCCTGCAGGTAGTCTAAGCTTCTATGCTACCTACATAAGTTTCACAAGGGTAAGCCTCAAAATTGAGGGCATGGCCTATTGAGTTGAGTGTCCCTAAAGTTGGATGCAGTATCAGGGGTTTCCCTGATGGTAAAGTTTAATAGTTCCATTTTCTTTCTCCCATCCCTCAGAGAACTTTGCCAATTCTTTTTGAATGTCTGCTTAATATACTCCAGGATTTATCCAGGCATTGCAGTAATCTATACAGCATTAAAGGACTTCTTTTTTATTCTGGGCTCCCTGTGTTTCAATTGTTCAAAAGAGCTATATAGATAGGTTGAATTAAATTATGCACTATGGAAAATTTCACTTCTAAACCACATAAACCTTTCTTCTATTGGTCTCAAAGAGTATGTGTGTTTCTAAAATATAGACACTGTCTTCCTTACCCCTATGTTCTGAATTACTTTAACTTCAACCTGTTTGGCTTTGTTCTTATCTCTAAATATCAGGTTAAATATATATAAAACAGCCTTGCAAAATCCAGAAATAATAATCACCTTTCTGGACTTAATATGTCTGCCCTAAAAGCTCGCAATCTTGGCCCCTGTTTTCTTACAAGCATTTTCTAAAGTTGACTATACTCTTCTTGTTATTTTGTCTCTGGATCATTTTGTCTCACCAAATGTCCCATATGTTCATTCACAGTGTTGTATGCCTCATGACTTTGTTTCTTTTTGTAGCAGTACAGCCTTCATTCATAAGTTTACTCTATAGTTCACCAATCAACTTCTCCATCAGTGCATCCTTCAGCACCTGCATTCATTGGACATTATGTAGAGGGCCCAAAATCCAGAGTCCATCAACACTTTCAATTTTCAATAATTTCATTGTTCCCAAGAGAAAGAAAATCAATAAACACACCCTCTCCAAATAGGAAATCTAAACCTCCTCTTAACTCTTGTCCCTCTCCCCAATATTTACTTGAGTGATTGCTGTAGCACTGCTGATGGTTTCCTTTTGAACATAGCTCATAGTGTGCAATAGCAGTTTTCCCCCTTTACCCTGGACTTAAACCCTCTTTGTACAAGAATCATATCTTTGAAGTAATTCTTGCAAGAACTAAATTATATTTCTAGTGTTAATCAGTGGGACACATGGGTCTATACAACCACTTTCAATCTTGTTCATCTTCAGTATGATAATTCTACTTGCAGACCCACTAGAGAACCACATTCACTTCTATCTATTTCCTTATGTTAGAGTTCAACCTCATTAGCTAATGGTTCACCCATCTCTAGGTTCTATGTATTGCTAAATCCCCTATATTCTGTATTATAAGCCTCTGATTGTACCTTTATGCTGGTCATAAAATGGAACAATTCAGCATCTATCCTTTTGTGTCTGGCTAAATTCACTCAGCAGTATGGCCTCAAGGCTCATCCATCTTGTCATGTGCTTCAGGACATCATTTTGTCTTCCTGCTGTGTAATAGTTCATCATATGTATATACCACATTTTGTTGATTCACTCGTCTGTTGACGGGAATTTGGTTTGTTTCCATCTTTTGGCAATTGTGAATAATGCTGCTATACACACTGGTGTGCAAATGGCTGTTTGTGTCACTGCTTTCAGCTCTTCTGGGTATATAACAAGTAGTGCTATTGCTGGGTCATAGGGCAACTCAATACTTAGTTTCCTAAGGAACCACCAAACAGTCTTACATTGTGGCTGCACCGTTCTACATTCCCACCAGCAGTGCATAAGTGTTGCAGTTTCTCCATGTCCTATCCAACATTTATAGTTTCCTCTGTGTTTAATAGCAGCCATTCTTATAGGTGTGAGGTGGTATGCCATTGCAGTTTTGATCTGCATTTCTCTTATAGCCAATGAATATGAGCATCTCTTCATGTGCTTTTGTGCCATCTGTATTTGCTCTTCAGAAAAAATGTCTATTCATAACTTTAGCCCATTTTATAATTTGGTTGTGTGTTCTTTTGTTATTGAACTGTATGATTTCTTCATATATAAAGGAAATCAAATCTTTGTCCAATATGTTCTCCAAATATTTTCTCCCATTGAATTGGCTTCCTCTTCACATTTTTTACATCTTTTGATGTGCAGAAGCACTTGATTTTGAGCAGTCCCCATTTATTTATTTTTCTTTTGTTGCTTTGGGTGTAAAGTTTAGGAAGCTACATCCTATTACTAGGTCTTGAAGGTGTTTCCCTGTATTTTCTTCTAGAAGCTTTATGGTGCTAGTTCTTATATTTAGGTGTTTGATCTACTTTGAGTTAACTTTGTGTAGGGTGTAAAATAGGGATCCTCTCTCATTCTTCTGGCTATTGACATCCAGTTCTTCCACGCTGAAATATTGAAAAGATTATTTTGTTCCAGTTCAGAGGATTTGGGGGCTTTGTCAAAAATCAGTTGACCATAGATTTGGTGGTCTATTTTTGCACTTTTGATTCTATTCCATCAGTCAATACTTCTATCTTTGTGCTGTTACCATGGTGTTTTGACTACTGTGGTTTTATAATAGGTTTTAAAGCAGGGAGTGTTAATCCTCTCACTTTGTTCTTCTTTTTTAGGGTGGTTTTAGCTATTTGAGGTCTTTTTCACTTCCAGATGAATTTGGTAATTAGCTTTTCCAAATCATCAAAGTAGGTTGTTGGAATTTTGATTGGTACTGTGTTGGAGCTGTAGATCAATTTGGAGAAAATTGACGTCTTAATTATACTTAGCCTCCCTATCCATCAGCAGGGAATGTCTTTCCAGCTATTTATATCTACACTGGTTTCTTTTTAGCAATGTTATATAGTTTTCTGTGTACTAGTCCTTTATATCCCTAGTTAAGGTCATTCCTAAGTACTTGAATCTTTTAGTATCTATTTTGAATGAAATTTTTTCCTTAACTGACTCCTCAGCTAGGTCATTGTTTGTGTATAGAAATGTTCCTGATTTTTGCACATTAATTTATATCATACCACCTTGCTGAATTTGTTTATTAGCTCAAGTACCTTTGCTGTAGATTTCTCAGGATCTTCCTAGTATAGTATCATATCATCTGCAAATAATGAGAGTTTTACTTCTTCTTTTCTAATTTGGATGCTTTTTATTTCTTTGTCCTGCCCGATTGCTCTAGCTAGAACTTCTAACACAATGTTGAATAATAGTGGTGACAAGTGGGAATCCTTGTCTTATTCCTGATCTTAGGAGGAAAGCTTTCAATCTCTCTCCATTGAGTATGATGCTGGCTATTGGTTTTTCATATATTCCCTTGATCATATTGAGGTAGTTACCTTTGATTCCTGTCTTTTGGAATGTTTTTATCAGAAAAGGATGCTGAATTTTGTTGAATATTTTTTCAGCATCAGTCAAGATGATTATGTGATTTTTCCCTTTTGCTTCGTTAATGTGCTGTATTACATTAATTGATTTTCTTGTGTTGAACAATCCTTACATTTCTGGTATAAGGCCCACTTGGTCATGGTGTATTATTCTTTTAATGTGTTGTTGGATTTGATTTGCTAATATCTTGTTGAGAATTTTTGCATCTATGTTCATTAGGGATGTTGGCCTGTAGTTTTCCTTTCTTTTACCCAGTTTTGGTATTAAAATGATACTAGCTATGCAAAATGAGTTAGTAGAGTTCCCTTTTCCTCAATTTTTTTGAAAATTTTAGCAGGATTTGAGTTAGTTCTTTTTGGAATGTTTCATAAAATTCCCTTGTGAAACCATCTGGACCTGGCTTTTCTTTGTAGGGAGATTTTTGATGACGGGTTGACTCTCTTTACTTGTGATTCATTTGTTAAGCTCTTCTATTTCTTCCTAGTCAGAGTAGCTTGTTTGTGTGTTTCTAGGAATTTGTCCATTTCATCTAAGTTGTCTAGTTTGTTGGCATATAGTTGTTCATCATATCCTCTTATGATTTCTTTTATTTCTTCAGGGCCTGTGGTAATGCACCCCTTCTCATTTCTGATTTTATTTATTTACATCCCCCTCCTTTTTCCTTTGTCAGTCTTGCTAGTGGCCCATTAATTTTTTTTATTAATTAACGGAAAAAAAGAAATTAACCCAACATTTAGAAATCATACCATTTTACATATGCAATCAGTAATTCTTAACATCATCACATAGATGCATGATCATCGTTTCTTAGTACATTTGCATTGGTTTAGAAGAACTAGCAACACAACTGAAAAAGATATAGAATGTTAATATAGAGAAAAAATAAAAGTAATAGTTGTAAAAACAAAACAAAACAAAACAAAGCAAAACAAAACACAAACCTATAGCTTGGATGCAGCTTCATTCAGTGTTTTAACATGATTACTTTACAATTAGGTATTATTGTGCTGTCCATTTTTGAGTTTTTGTATCTAGTCCTGTTGCACAGTCTGTATCCCTTCAGCTCCAATTACCCATTATCTTACCCTGTTTCTAACTCCTGCTGAACTCTGTTACCAATGACATATTCCAAATCTATTCTCAAATGTCGATTCACATCATTGGGACCATACAGTATTTGTCTTTTAGTTTTTGGCTAGACTCACTCAGCATAATGTTCTCTAGGTCCATCCATGTTATTACATGGTTCATAAGTTTATCCTGTCTTAAAGCTGCACAATATTCCATCATATGTATATACCACAGTTTGTTTAGCCACTCGTCTGTTGATGGACATTTTGGCTGTTTCCATCTCTTTGCAATTGTAAATAACGCTGCTATAAACATTGGTGTGGAAATGTCCGTTTGAGTTTTTGCCCTTAATTCCTTTGAGTAGATTCCCAGCAATGGTATTGCTGGGTCATATGGCAATTCTATATTCAGCTTTTTGAGGAACCGCCAAACTGCCTTCCACAGTGGTTGCACCATTTGACATTCCCACCAACAGTGGATAAGTGTGCCTCTTTCACCGCATCCTCTCCAGCACTTGTCATTTTCTGTTTTGTTGATAATGGCCATTCTGGTGGGTGTGAGATGATATCTCATTGTGGTTTTGATTTGCATTGTGCCCCATTAATTTTGTTGATTTTCTCAAAGAACCAACTTTTAGTTTTATTGATTCTTTCTATTGTTCTTTTGTTCTCCCATTCATTTATCTCTGCTTTAATCTTTGTTATTTCTTTTCTTCTATTTGCTTTGGGATTAGTTTGCTGTTCTTTCTCATGTTCTTCCAGGTGTGCTGTTAAGTCTTCGATTTTTGCCCTTTCTTTCTTTCTTTCTTTTCTTTTTTTTTTTTTTGCATGGGCAGGCACCGGAAATCGATCCCGGGTCTCCAGCATGGCAAGCAACAATTCTGCCTGCTGAGCCACTGTTCCACTGTCCTATTTCTTGTTTTTTAATATAAGTATTTACAGCAATAAATTTCCCTCTCAGCACAGCCTTTGCCACATCCCATAATTTCTGATAAGTTGTATTCTCATTTTCATTCATCCCCAGATAGCTACTGATTTCTCTAGCAATTTCTTCTTTGATCCACTGCTTGTTTAAGAGTGTGCCATTTAGTCACCATATACTTGTGAATGTTCACATTCTTTGGTGGTTATTGAGATCCAGCTTCATCCCACTGTGATCAGAAAAATGCTTCGAATAATTTCAATGTTTTAAAATTTATACAGGCCTGTTTTGTGCCCCAGCATATGATCTATCCTGAAGAATATTCCATGAGCACTAGAGAAGAATGTATATCCTTGTGCTTTGGGGTGTAATGACCTATATATTTCTGTTAGGTCTAATTCATTTATCAAGTTATTTAACTTCTCTATTTCCTTGTTGATCTTCTATCAGGTTGTCCTATCTATACAGGAGAGTGGTGTATTGACATCTCCTTTTATTGTTGAAACATCTATTACTCCCTTCAGTTTTGCCAATGTCTGTCTCATGTTCTTTGGATTTCCTTGATTGGGAGCATAAATATTTATGAGTGTCATATCTTCTTGGTGAATTGACCCTTTAATTAGTATTTAGTGTCCTTCTTTGTCTCTTATGATGTTTTTACATTTAAAGCTATTTTGTCAATGTTAGTATAACTATTCTTGCTTTCTTTCAGTTACAACTTGCATAGAAAATCCTTTTCCATCCTTTCACTTTCAATCTATTTGTATCCTTGTGTCTAAGATGAGTCTCTTGTAAGCAGCATATAGCTAGATTATGTTTCTTAATCCATTCTGCCAATCTGTATCTTTTAATTGGTACATTTGATCTGTTAACATTCAAAGTTCTTACTGAAAAGATGTTTCTTGAATCCACCATCTTATCTTTTTTATTTTATTTGTGAGATCTATATATTCTTTTCCCACTCTCCCTTTGTATTCTTTAAATTACTCTTAGTGGTACTCTTTGATTCTGTGCCACCCTCCAGAACTCCTTCTACTGTCTTTTTTTTTTCAGTCAGCAGAACACCTTTTAGTATTTCTTGTAGGACCGGTCTCTTATTGATAAATTCTTTCAGGACTTTTTTGTCTGTGAAAACTTCAATCTCTACCTTAGTTTTGAAGGACAATTTGACTGGGTACAGAATTCTTTCCTGGAAGTCTTCCTCTTTCAGGATCTTGAATATATCATACCACTGCCTTCTTGCCTCCAGGGTGCTAGTTGAGTAATCTAAACTCAGTCTTATTTTGTTTCTCTTGTATGTAGTAGATTGTTTTTCACTTGCCACTTTCAGGATTTTCTACTTCTCTTCAACATTTGACAGATTGATTAGTATGTGCCTTGGGGAAGGCCTATTGGGATTTTTTCTGTTTGGAGTTTATTGGGCTTCTTTGACTTGTGTATTTCTGTCCTTTATGAGGGTTAGGAAGTTTTTCCCCCTTGTATCTTCAACTACTCTTTCTAGCCCTTTGCTACTCTCTTCTTCTCTGTGGTACCAATTATTCTTATATTTGTGTGCTTTGTTTTGACTATCATTTCCCTGAGATCCAATTCCATTTTTTCCATCTTTTTTTGGCATTTGCTGTTTTTAGGCTTTTCAGTCAGTTATCCTGTCCTCTATATCACTTATTCTTTCTTCTGTCTCTTCAAATATGATGTTGTGTGCCTCTAGTATGTTTTTTCTTTGGTCAGCAGAGTCTTTAATCTCTGTTATAACCACTATTTTTCTATTTATTCTTTCAAATTCCTCTTTATGCTCTTCTACTGTCTTTTTGATCTTCTTTATGTCATTTGTCATCCCACTTATTTTATTAAGTACAGTTGTGTGAACATCTTTGATTGGTTGTTCCAATGTCTGTTTCTCCTGTGGTGTTTTAATTTGGTCATTATGCAAGGCTGTATCTGTTTACATTGTGATATCCTTAGTGAACTTCTGCTATCTTTGTGGCATGTAAATATCTTGAGTGATTTACTTTGGGAGTTGATTTCTTCCAGTAGTCTAAGGCCTTGTGTTTGTGGGATGGTTGTATAGCAGGGAGCAAGGCACAGAGTGGTGCACTCAATGCAGTGATTTGCTTCAGGGCAGGTGTAGGTGAACGTTGGGGATGTTACACTGATGCTTGTGAAAATGGGCACCCGGCAGCCAGGGAGGATGTAGCTGTGCAGGTGCACAGTCTAGAGGACATAACCCTGGTGTGCACTGGTCTAAGGTATGGGGCCCTGTGAGCACATGCATATGGCTGTGGCAGCGGGCCAGTGTTAAGCCTTCATGAACTGGGGGCAGATGTGACCAGGCTGCACAGGTCAGCACTTTCTCAGAGCTGGGACACGATGCTGAGGGTTGTGCGCATGCGTGGTTCTAGGGCTGCTGTAAAGTGCAGTTTCCCGAGCTGAATGAGCTGATTCAGGACCCATGTGCATGCATAGACTTGGGAGTGCCATAAAGTGATGTACAGAGTTCAGGGGAGGGGGGCAGAGTGAGGCTGTGTGACACTATAGGCAGGGGGGAGGGGTACCCTAGGTATGGAAGTTAGTGCTGGCAGCCTTTATCCCCTGGCAACAGCCTGCAGGGAACAGGGAGGGGGATGTAATGCTTGGGAGGGGTGCAGGAAAGGTGGGTTGGGCTGGATTAGGGGTGGAGTTTGGGGCAGGTACATGCAGTGGAGTTGGTGTGGTGGGGGCCCCTGGAGCATACAGAATGGGAGCGGGTGATGGGGTTCAGGTGCTTAGGGTGTGGGATGAGTCGCCGGTCATGGGGCTGAATTGGTGAGGGTAGCGCACCCAAAGAACATAGCCTGGTTATTTCCTAGTCCTCAGCTCCTGTGACTTCTGCAGGCCCTGTAGCTCCATGCCTCTATGCTAGGCTCCACTTTCTGCCTCTCAGTTCCTCAGCCTCTGCAACCAGGGCTGCCCCATGTGGTGCAGAAGGATCTCCCAGGTCATCTGCACTACTGAATCACTGCCTCAGTCACCCTCCTGTCCCTTCTCTAACTTTTCCGAGGAGCAGGGCTAATCTGGAGCTACTCTAGTTAGCCATCTTCCTGGAAGTCCTTCAATCTCTTTTAATTTGTAAAGACCCATTTGTACCACAGCATATGATCTCTCCTGGAGAATGTTACATGTGCTCTAAAGAAGAATGCATATACTAGTGTATTGTGATATATATATATATATATATATATATATGAGAGAGAGAGAGAGAGAGAGAGAGAGAGAGAGAGAGAGAGAGAGAGAGAGAGACGCACACACACACACACACACACACACACATATATATGTCTATTAGGTCTAACTCATTTATCACATTGTTTAAGTTCTCTATTTCCTTGTTGAGTGTCTGTCTGGCTGTTCTATCTATAGAGGAGAGTGGTATATTGAAGTCTCCGACTATTATTGTTGAAACGTCTGTTTATCCCTTCAGTGTTAGCAAAGTTTGCCTCATGTTCTTTGGAGGCCCTTGATCAAGAGTATGAGCATTTATGATTGTCATTTCTTCTTGATGACTTAGTCTATTTATAGTCTATTTATTAATATATCATCCTTCCTTATCTCATGATGTGTTGATATCAGACAAAGTCTACCTTGTCTGATATTAATATAACTACACCTGCTTTCTTTCGGTTACAGCTTGCAAGGATCATGCTTTTCCATCCTATCACTTTGAATCTATTGTATCCTTGAATCTAATGTGAATCTCTTGTAAGCAGGTATAGATGGATCATATTTCATAATCCATTCTGCCAATATTTATCTTTAAATTGGTGAGTTTAGTCTGTTAAAATTCAAAGTCATTCCTGTAAAGACATTTATTGAATCTGCCATTTTATCTTTTGTTATTTTTTCACATAAGGAAGCATTTATTTGAAGTTTAACATGAAATCAAATGAATAAAGTTTGTATAAACAAATCACAGCAAAGTGTAACACAGACAGCAAAGGCAGCTGTATACAATTGGACAATTGCATCTTGCACACTAGAAAGTCTTTTACAAAATAATCATCTTACATCAACTGAAGACCAATCTTCAATGTCATCTTGCATGATGAGTTTCTATTTCACATTTCCTCCTGTTTTCTCCAAAGGCCTTCTTCAGTATCCTGGTAATTGGTTTGGCGATTGCACCCCCTAGCCATGCCTTGCTATCTGTACTTTGTTGGCCACTGTGGTCTGCATATCCCTGTCCATATCCGTAGTTCCATAGTTATTCCCAGTTTAATCATACCTAACATGGCCACTGTAGTTCTGACCACCACCATTGACACTATTGTAATTTCTGTATACTTGATCATAACAGTTATTAGATGATTTGTTCCAGTTTTAGCCCTGACCTCATCCACAACCACTAGGACCACTTTATCCAGTAGGTGCCGCAACTCTTCCACCTTTACCTTGTTGCTGTTGCTGCCTTTAAACCTTTTGGCATTGTGAAAATTTGTTTTCATGCTTCCAAGAACAATTTGATGATGTGCTTTCTAATAATTTCTTTACTGGCTCTCCATTGTATATGTGAAAAAATAAAATACTCTTCCTACAATTGTTTTTATATCTATGGGAAGTTCAATATTTCCTATCTCTCCCAAATGCTGCTAAATATTCTTTTATTTGCTCTTCAGAAGTATCTGGACTCAATCCACCCACAAAACTTTTTTGGGGAGTTCTTTCCCTTTTCAAGCCTTCACATTTTGGGGGTCTATCAGTTTGTCATCCAGTTTGTGTTCTTTCAGTTCCAAAACCTTATCAACACTAGCAGCATCTTTGAGGAGCACAAATCCAGATCCTCTTGATCTTCCAGTAACTGGGTCTGTTTTAATTGTGCAATCCAGAATCTCTCCCAATCGAGACATATAGCCAGATCTTTCTTCCTTGTATCCCAGCTCAAGTCCCCAATAACACTTCCACTGTCATCCTGCTGATTCTTACTTGTATCATTCATGGATCCTTCTGCCAATTCATCTGTGTTGCTATATTTATTCATTGTCTTCCATGGTGGCAGAGTTGTTGGCAGTGGGGTGCTGCACACAGACTGCATCCTGGTATCAGCAGTAACAAAGGGTTGTATGGAGCTCTATCCTTTGGTTTTCATTTTTCAGATCTATATACTCATTTCCCTGTTTCTTTTTTTTCCCTATAAGATACCCTTACTGGTACTCTTCAATTCTATGCCCTCCAGACCTCTCTCTCCAGGCTTTTTTTTTTTCAGCTGACAGAATTCCCTTTAGTATTTCTTGTAGGGTCAGTCTGTTGTTGACAAATTCTCTCAGCCTCTGTCAGTGAAAATTTCAATCTCTCATTTACTTTTGAAGGACAGCTTGGCTGCATAAAGAATTCTTGGCTGGAATCCTTTCTCTTTCAGGCTTTTTAATATATCATCCCTCTGCCTGGTCACCTCCATGGTGTCTAATGAGCAGTCAAAAGTCAATCTTATGGGTTTCCTTTGTATGTGGGAATCTTTCTTCTCTCACTAGTTTCAGGACTTTCTGCTTCTCCTCAACATTTCACAAACTGATTAATATGTGTGTTTTGAGTTGACCTATTTGGCCTTTTTATTCCATTTGGGTTTGTTGAGGTTTCTTTGATTTGCATATTTATGTCTTTTACCAGTGTTGGAAGTTTTCTCCCATTATCTCCTCAACTAATCTTCCTAGCCCTTTAATTTTCAATTAGCCTTCTGGGACACTGAGGATTCTTATATTTGTGTGCTTTGTGTTGTCCAACATTTCCCTGAGATCCAAATTAAATTTTTCCATCTGTTGTGCCATTTGTTCTTTTGTGCATTCAAATTCCATCGTCCTGTCCTTTAGTTCACTTAAACTTTCTTCTGCCTCTTCAAATCAGCTATTGTATCTCTCTAGTATATTTTTAATTTGGTCTACAGTATCTTTCATCTCTGTGATATTTGCTATTTTTCTGCTTATTCTTGAAAATTCCTTTTTATGTTAGTTAAGTGTCTTCTTGACATCCCCTATGTCATTAGCCAACCCATTGAAATTATTTAAAAGAGTTATAGGAATAATAATTTAGTTAGTTATTCCAAAATCTGTGTCTCCTCTGGTGTTTTAATTTGGTCATTTCGCTGGGTCATATCTGTCTGCATCTTCATATACTTTGTGATTTTCTGTTGGCTTTGAGGCATTTGATTATCTTCATAGTGTTATTCTGAAAGTTGATTCCCTTCAATCATTTAGCTTTGTATTTGCTTGTGTTGGCATTGAAGGTCTCCTTTGGTGCTTGGTTCATCAGCAATTCCATGCCAAACCAAAGTCTGGACCTCATGCAGGTGATGCATCTCTACTTTAGGATCTTTTTGAAGTTAAAGGGATAGGCAGTTTGCCAGGCTACACTTTCCATTGATTCCCTGCAGATGGTGCCCTTGGGCCACCTCATCCCCTCAGACCCACCTCTCCCTCACTGCAGCAGCTGACTGAGCTGAACCCAATGCAATTGCAGCCAGGTCTTCTGGTCCTGGTGCACGCTGGAAGTGACTAACTCCAGGGCTGAGGAGTGGGCGGTGTGCACCTCAGCAGAGATGCCACTTGTGGGCCCAACCAGTCTGATGGAAACCTGGCTCCCAATATCTGCATTCCAATGCCTCAGCTTTTTTGTACAAGACCTCCCTAGATAGTGTAGAAGCCCCTGTCAAGTCACTCATATCCTGAAACTGCTGTCTTGGTCATTTTTCTGTCACTCCTCTAGTTGTTCCATGGAGCAGATAGGAGCTCAGGCTATTCTATTCTACCATCTTCCCAGAAGTTCCATAAAATCCTCCCATCAGCCTTTTCATGCCTGTAGGCTTTATAATGATGTCTCATATTTTATTCCTGGTATTGTGTTTTTTCTCACTCTTGTTTTCCCTTCATTTGCCTTGTTAGAGACTTGTTGATTATATTAATCTTTCAAATGAACAACTTTTGGCTTGTTGGCTTTAATATTGTATGTTTTCTACTTCTTGATATTGGCTGTTATTTATATGATTTTTTTTTACTTTGTTTTGGTTTGCATTTCCTTTCTTCCCTTCTAGATATTTGATTTTTTAATATTTTTTCTAATATATACATTAAGACTATTCATTTCCTACTAAAATAATGTTTACAGCATCCACAATTTTTATTATGCTTTATTTTTATTCTTTTCAGATCAAAATAACTGCTTATTTCCATTTCAATCTCTTCTTTGACCCAAAGGTTATTAAAATTTTTTTGCTTAATTTGCAAACATATAGAAATGTTTTACTTATCTTAGTATTTTAATGCTCTCATTGAATTTAACAGTGGTTACAGAACATATACTATATGGTTTTACATACCCTTGAAGTTTGCTGAGACTGACTTATGACCCAGAGTATTGTCTATTTTGGCAAATGGACCATGTGCTCTTGATAAGACTATGTATTCTTCAGTTATTGGATGTGATGTTTCTTTTTTTTTAAACTTTTTTATTAATTAAAAAAATTAACAAATAAAACATTAAGATATTCCATTCTACATATACAATCAGTAATTCTTATCATCACATAGTTGCATATTCATCATTTCTTAGAACATTTGCATCAATTTAGAAAAAGAAATAAAAAGACAACAGAAAAAGAAATAAAATAATAGAGAAAAAAAAGATTATACATACCATACCCCTTACCCCTCGCTTTCATTTACCACTAGCATTTCAAACTAAATTTATTTTATCACTTTTCCCCCCTATTATTTATTTTTACTCCATATGTTCTACTTTTCTGTTGACATAGTAGCTAAAAGGAGCATCAGACACAAGGTTTTCACATTCACAGAGTCTCATTGTGAAAGCTATATCATTGTTCAATCATCATCAAGAAACATGGCTACTGGAACACAGCTCTACATTTTCAGGCAGTTCCCTCCAGCCTCTCCACTACATCTTGAACAACAAGGTGATATCTACTTAATGCATAAGAATAACCTCCAGGATAACCTCTCGACTCTGTTTGGAATCTCTCAGCCATTGACACTTAGTCTCATTTCACTCTTCCCCCTTTGGTCATGAAGGTTCTCTCAATCCCTTGATGTTAATTCTCAGCTCATTCTAGGGTTTTTCTCAGTCCCTTGATGCTGAGTCTCAGCTCATTCCAGGATTTCTGTCCCACATTGCCAGGAAGGTCCACACCCCTGGGAGTCATATCCCACTCAGAGAGGGGGAGGGTGGTGAGACTGCTCATCATGTTGGCTGGAGAGAGGGGCCACATCTGAGCAACAAAAAAGGCTCTCTTGGGGGTGACTCTTAGGCCTAAATTTTAAGTAGACTTGACCTATCCTTTGTGGGGTAAACCCCAAGACTGGAGGCTCAGCCTATAGCTTTGGTTGTCCACACTGCTTGTGAGAATATCAAGAATTCAACTTGGGGAAGTTGAATTTCTCCCCGCTCCCACCATTCACTGAATGGGGCTTGCAAATACTTTTCCAGTCACTGATCAAATCACTCTGGGATTCATCAGGGCATCACTCTGGACAAACCAACAAAATCTCATGTCCTACCTGAGATTCCAAGTACTTATGACATTCAATCAAACTATCTACATGAGTTATATTAGGAAATGCTTTAGTCAAAATATAAATTTTGTAAAATATAGACTTTTTTTGCTTTAGTCTCACAATAAGGTGACATTTTAAAGTATTAATTATCATCTATTTTCAGCACCCTGCAATAATGACATTCCTTTGTTCTTCCTCATGCAAAAACATTGTTAAAATTTGTACATTGTACATTTCACTATTATTATTATACACTCTAGGCATTCCTGGATTATACCGTCTCCATCTTTAACATCTATCTTTCTTTCTGATTTCATTTATGTCCCCAGCCCTCCTCCCTCTATCCTTCTCCCATGCAGCTTCATTCAGTGTTTTAACATAATTACATTACAGTTAGGTAGTATTGTGTTGTCCATTTCTGAGTTTTTGTATCCAGTCCTGTTGCAGTCTGTCTGTACAGAGTCTTCAGCTCTAATTACCCAGTATCTTACCCTATTTCTATCTCTTGATGGTCTCTGCTACCAATGACATATTCCAAGTTTATTTACTAATGTCAGTTCATGTCAGTGAGACCATACAGTATTTGTCCTTTAGTTTTTGGCTAGTCTCACTCGGCATAATGTTCTCAAGGTCCATCCATGTTGTTACATACTTCAAAAGTTTATTCTGTCTTAAAGCTGCATAATATTCCATCGTATTTATATACCACAGTTTGTTTAGCCACTCGTCTGTTGATGGACATTTTGGCCGTTTCCATCTCTTTGCAATTGTAAATAATGCTGCTATAAATATTGGTGTGCAAGTGTCTGTTTGTGTCTTTGCCCTTGAGTCCTCAAAGTAGATACCTAGCAATGGTATTGTTGGATCATATGGCAATTCTATATTCAGGTTTTTGAGGAACCGCCAAACTGCCTTCCACAGTGATTGCACCATTTGACATTCCCACCAACAGTGAATAAGTGTGCCTCTTTCTCCACATCCTCTCCAGCACTTGTCATTATCTGTTTTGTTGATAATGGCCATTCTGATGGGTGTGAGATGATATCTCATTGTGGTTTTGATTTGCAGTTCTCTAATGGCCAGGGACGTTGAGCATCTCTTCATGTGCCTTTTGGCCATTTGTATTTCCTCTTCTGAGAAGTGTCTGTTCAAGTCTTTTTCCCATTTTGTAACTGGGTTGGCTGTCTTTTTGTTGTTGCGTTGAACAATCTCTTTATAAATTCTGGATACAAGACCTTTATCTGATATGTCATTTCCAAATATGGTCTTCCATTGTGTAGGCTGTCTTTTTACTTTCTTGATGAAGTTCTTTGATGCACAAAAGTGTTTAATTTTGAGGCGCTCCCATTTATTTCTTTCTTTCTTCAGTGCTCTTGCTTTAGGTTTAAGGTCCATAAACCCACCTCCAATTATAAGATTTATAAGATATCTCTCTACATTTTCCTCTAACTGTTTTATGGTCTTAGACCTGATGTTTAGATCTTTGATCCATTTTGAGTTAATTTTTGTATAGGGTGTGAAATACGGGTCCTCTTTCATTCTTTTGCATATGGATATCCAGTTCTCTAGGCACCATTTATTGAAGAGACTGTTCTGTCCCAGGTGAGTTGGCTTGACTGCCTTATCAAAGATCAAATGTCCATAGATGAGAGGGTCTATATCTGAGCACTGTATTTGATTCCATTGGTCAATATATCTATCTTTATGCCAGTACCATGCTGTTTTGACCACTGTGGCTTCATATTATGCCTTAAAGTCAGGCAGTGCAAGACCTCCAGCTTCGTTTTTTTTCCTCAAGATACTTTTAGCAATTCGGAGCACCCTGCCCTTCCAGATAAATTTGCTTATTGGTTTTTCTATTTCTGAAAAGTAAGTTGTTGGGATTTTGATTGGTATTGTGTTGAATCTGTAAATCAATTTAGGTAGAATTGACATCTTAACTATATTTAGTCTTCCAATCCATGAACATGGTATGCCCTTCCATCTATTTAGGTCTTCTGTGATTTTTTTTTAACAGTTTTTTGTAGGTTTCTTTGTATAGGTCTTTTGTCTCTTTAGTTAAATTTATTCCTAAGTATTTTATTCTTTTAGTTGCAATTGTAAATGGAATTCGTTTCTTGATTTCCCCCTTAGCTTGTTCTTTGTTAGTGTATAGAAACACTACAGATTTTTGAATGTTGATCTTGTAACCTGCTACTTTGCTATACTCGTTTATTAGCTCTAGTAGTTTTGCTGTGGATTTTTCAGGGTTTTCGACGTATAGTATCATATCATCTGCAAAAGTGAGAGTTTTACTTCTTCCTTTCCAATTTTGATGCCTTGTATTTCTTTTTCTTGCCTAATTGCTCTGGCGAGAACTTCCAACACAGTGTTGAATAACAGTGGTGATAGTGGACATCCTTGTCTTGTTCCTGATCTTAGGGGGAAAGTTTTCAATTTTTCCCCATTGAGGATGATATTAGCTGTGGGTTTTTCATATAGTCCCTTTATCATTTTAAGGAAGTTCCCTTGTATTCCCATCCTTTGAAGTGTTTTCAACAGGAAAGGATGTTGAATCTTGTCAAATGCCTTCTCTGCATCAATTGAGATGATCATGTGATTTTTCTTCTTTGATTTGTTGATATGGTGTATTACATTAATTGATTTTCTTATGTTGAACCATCCTTGCATACCTGGGATGAATCCTACTTGGTCATGATGTATAATTCTTTTAATGTGTTGCTGGATTCAATTTGCTAGAATTTTATTGAGGATTTTTGCATCTATATTCATTAGAAAGATTGGTCTGTAGTTTTCTTTTTTTTGTAATATCTTTGCCTGGTTTTGGTATGAGGGTGATGTTGGCTTCATAGAATGGATTAGGTAACTTTCCCTCCACTAAAATTTTTTTGAAGAGTTTGAGGAGAGTTGGTACTAATTCTTTCTGGAATGTTTGATAGAATTCACATGTGAAGTCGTCTAGTCCTGGACTTTTCTTTTTTGGGAAGCTTTTTAATGACTGATTCAATTTATTTACTTGTGATTGGTTTGTTGAGGTCATCTATTTCATCTTGAGTCAAAGTTGGTTGTTCTTGCCTTTCTAGGAAGTTGTCCATTTCATCTACATTGTTGTATTTATTAGCATAAAGTTGTTCATAGTATCCTGCTATTACCTCCTTTATTTCTGTGAGGTCAGTGGTTATGTCTCCTCTTCCATTTCTGATCTTATTTATTTGCATCCTCTCTCTTCTTCTTTTTGTCAATCTTGCTAAGGGCCCATCAATCTTATTGATTTTCTCATAGAACCAACTTCTGGTTTTATTGATTTTCTCAATTGTTTTCATGTTCTCGATTTCATTTATTTCTGCTCTAATCTTTGTTATTTCTTTTCTTTTGTTTGATAGGGGTTAGTTTGCTGTTCTTTCTCCAGTTCTTCGAAGTGGACAGTTAATTCCCGAAATTTTGCCCTTTCTTCTTTTTTGATATAGGCATTTAGGGCAATAAATTTCCCTCTTAGCACTGCCTTTGCTGCAACCTGTAAGTTTTGATATATTGTGTTTTCATTTTCATTTGCCTTGAGATATTTATTGATTTCTCTTGTAATTTTTTCCTTGACCCACTGGTTGTTTAAGAGTGTGTTGTTGAGCCTCCACATATTTGTGAATTTTCTGGCACTCTGCCTATTATTGATTTCCAACTTCATTCCTTTATGATCTGAGAAAGTGTTGTGCATGATTTCAATCTTTTTAAATTTGTTGAGACTTGCTTTGTGTCCTAGCATATGGTCTATCTTTGAGAATGATCCATGAGCACTTGAGAAAAAGGTGTATCCTGTTGTTGTGGGGTGTAATGTTCTATAAATGTCTGTTAAGTCTAGCTCATTTATTGTAATATTCAACTTCTCTGTTTCTTTATTGATCCTCTGTCTAGATGTTCTGTCCATTGATGAGAGTGGGGAATTGAAGTCTCCAACTATTATGGTAGATGTGTCTATTTCCCTTTTCAGTGTTTGCAGTGTTTGCCTCACATATTTTGGGGCATTCTGGTTTGGTGCATAAATATTTATGATTGTTATGTCTTCTTGTTTAATTGTTCATTTTATTAGTACATAGTATCCTTCTTTGTCTCTTTTAACTGTTTTACATTTGAAGTCTAATTTGTTGGATATGAGTATAGCTACTCCTGCTCTTTTCTGGTTGTTATTTGCATGAAATATCTTTTCCCAGCCTTTCACTTGCAACCTATGTTTATCTTTGGGTCTAAGATGTGTTTCCTGTAGACAGCGTATAGGAGGATCCTGTTTTTTAATCCATTCTGCCAGTCTATGTCTTTTGATTGGGGAGTTCATTCCATTAACATTTAGTGTTATTACTGTGTGGGTAGTACTTTCCTCTACCATTTTGCCTTTTGTATTTTATATGTCATATCTAATTTTCCTTCTTTCTACACTCTTCTCCACACCTCTCTCTTCTGTGTTTTCATATCAGTCTCTAGTGCTCCCTTTAGTATTTCTTGCAGGGCTGATCTCTTGGTCACAAATTCTCTCAGTGACTTTTTGTCTGAGAATGTTTTAATTTCTCCCTCATTTTTGAAGGACAACTTTGCTGGATATAGGAGTCTTGGTTGGCAATTTTTCTCTTTTAGTAACTTAAATATATTATCCCTCTGTCTTCTTGCCTCCATGGTTTCTGCTGAAAAATCTACACATAGTCTTATTGGGTTTCCCATGTATGTGATGGATTGTTTTTCTCTTGCTGCTTTCAAGATCCTCTCTTTCTCTTTGACCTCTGACATTCTGACTAGTAAGTGTCCTGGAGAACTTCTATTTGGATCTATTCTCTTTGTGGTGTGCTGCACTTCTTGGATCTGTAATTGTAGGTCTTTCATAAGAGTTGGGAAATTTTCAGTGATAATTTCTTCCATTAGTTTTTCTCCTCCTTTTCCCTTCTCTTCTCCTTCCAGAACACTCACAACATGTATATTTGTGTGCTTCATATTATCATTCAATTCCCTGAGTCCCTGTTCATATTTTTCCATTCTTTTCCTATAGTTTCTGTTTCTTTTTGGATTTCAGATGTTCCATCCCCTGGTTCTCTAATCCTAACCTCTGTCTCTTGAAATCTACCATTGTAGGTTTCCATTGTTTTTTTCATCTCTTCTACTGTATCTTTCATTCCCATAAGTTCTGTGTTTTGTTTTTTCAGACTTTCCATTTCTTCTTTTTGTTCATTCCTTGCCTTCTTCATGTCCTCCCTCAATTCATTGATTTGGTTTTTGATGAGGTTTTCCATTTCTGTTCTTATATTCTGAATTAATTGTTTCATCTCCTGTATCTCATTTGAACTATTGGTTTGTTCCTTTGACTGGGCCATATCTTCAATTTTCCTGGTGTGATTTGTTATTTTTTGCTGGCATCTAGACATTTAATTACCTTAATTAGTTTATTCTGGAGATTGCTTTCACTTATCTTACCTAGGGTTTTCTTGCTAGATGAGTTTGTTGTCTATCTGTTTTTTGACCTTCAGTTCAGCTTTTTCTGGGCCTCTAGCTTAAGTTTTTTTAACAGAGGGTAATTTTTCAGTTCTTGTTTTCTTGTTTCTTGTCCTGCTTGTAAGGTGCCTTTTCCCTCCCCACCCTTAGGAGGGTCTACATAGGTATTACAGACTCCAGCCGAGTTTTTCCAGACCAAACTGGCCTCCTATCAGGGGGAAGGAGTTACCTGTGTCAGTTTTTCCTGAGGGTGAGACACAGCAGGTTAAAAGACTTTCCTGTGATGTCTCTGGGCTCTGTTTCTCTTAACCTGCCCAGTATGTGGTGCTTGTCTGCCTGCGGGTCCCACCAACAAGAGATGTTGTGGCTCCTCTAAGTTTGGAGGCTCTCCCTGTTGGGGGCATGGTGGAGACAGAGGAGAGTTTGTAGGCTGGCTTTAAGTGCTTCAAATTGCCTAGCCCTGGGGTCTGAATTCCTTGAGAGAGGGATTCCACCTAAATTGGGCTTCATCTTTCACCTGGGGAACAGGCAGGAGACAGCCCTGGAAGCAGTCTGTTTCTGCCTATGCCTGGGGCAGTTGCAACCTGAGTAGTCCTGCCACTGAATCCAGAGGCAGTCAAGCCTACATAGAAACAGCCACAAAATCTTCTGTTTCATCCCCTTTTCTCTTTTTCAGTTAGCCCAATAAGCAACCTCCGCCTTGACCAGGTTCACCTGAGCTGGGGGCCTATTTTTAGTAGTCAGAATTTGTTTATTAATGCCACAATTGGTGTTTGGTTGGACTCAGTGCCTGCTACTGTTAGAGTCTCTTTCCTTTCCCTCTGGGAAGCTGCCTATGGGGGAGGGGCACCAGGCGCCGGCCACTGCAACTTTGGAAACTCTCGGTTCTGGAGACTCATAGCCTGTCCAGCTGGTCCAGAATGGGGTATGCTGTGTGTCTGGTCACTATCGTGGCTCTGGGAGCTGTTCTGTACTGTTTCTGGTTATTTAGTAGTTGTTCTGGAGGATGAACTAAAACGTGCACATTGCTAAGCTGCCATCTTGGCCCCTCCTTGGATGTGATGTATCTAAAGCCATAAACTAGAAAAGGCAAAAATTCCTAGATAAGGTCTCTGGTCATAAGTGTACCTTAATACGTTGTTCTACTTCAGTAGTTGTCAGAATGTGATTCACTACAAATAGAATGTTTAATAGGAAAATTTACTGTTTTAAATGCCTATATCAACAAAGAATAAAGAGCACAAATTGAAGAATCAAGTGTTCACTTGGAAGAACTAGAGAAAGAGCAACAAACTATGCCAAAAGGAAAGAAATAATGAAGACTAGAGCAGAAATAAATGAAATTGAGAACATGAAAACAATTGAAAAAAGAATAAAAGCAGAAGTTGGTTCTTTGAGAAAATAAAAAAGTTGATGGACTGTTAGGAAGATTGACAATAATAAGAAGAGAGAGGATGCAAATAAAATCAGAAATGGAACAGGAGACATAACAATTGTCCTCACAAAAATGAAGGAGGTAATGACAGGATTCCATGAGTAACTATATGGTAATAGACTAGACAACAAAGATGAAATGGATGACTTTCTTCTAGAATGGAATGAATGACCAACATTGACTAAAGATGAAACAGATGACCTCAACAAACCAATCACAAATAAAGAGATTGAATCAGCCATCAGAAGCTCTCCCAAAAGAAAAGTCCATGACCAGATTGCTCACATGTGAGTTCTGCCAAGCATTTAAGAAATAATTACTGGGTGGTGCAACATGGCTTAGTGGCAGAATTCTTGCCTACCACACCAGAGATCTGGGTTTGATTCCTGGTGCCTGCCCATACAAAAAAAAAAAAAAAGAAAAAGAAAGAATTAGTATGAATCCTGCTCAAACTCTTCAAAATTATTGAAGATGAAAGAAGGCTACCTAACTCATTCTCTGAAGCCAACACCACCCTCGTACCAAAGCCAGACAAAGATACTGCAAAAGAAGAACATTACAGACCAATCTGTCTAATGGTATAATGTGAAACTCCACAACAAAATTCTTGCAACTCAAATCCAACAACACATTCAAAGAATTATACACCATGATAAAGTGGGATTTATCCCAGGTATTCAAGAATGGTTCAACATAAGAAGCTCAAATAATCCGATACAACATATCAACAAATCAAAGCAGAAAAACCACATGATCGTCTTGATTGATGCAGAAAATTCATTGGAAAATCAACATTCTGTCTTGATGAAAACACTTCAAAAGATAGGAATAGAATGGAACTTCCTCAACATGATAAGGAATACATATGAAAAACCCATAGCATACTCATACTCAAAGCTTCCCCCTAAGATCAGAACAAGACAAGGATGTCCACAGCCACCATTGTGTGCTGGAAGTTTAACCAGAGAAATTAGACAAGGAAAAGAAATAAACAGCATCCAAATTGGAAAAGAAGAAGTAAACTCCTTCTGTTTGCAGATGATATGATCCTATATGTGGAAAATCCCAAAAAATCCACACAAACCTACTAAAGTTATTAAATGAGTACAGCAAAGTGGCAAGGTACAAGATTGACACTCCCACATAAGTAGTGTTCTATATACTAGAAATGAGCAATCTGAGGAGGAAATGAAGAAAAAAATTACATTTATAATAGCAACCAGAAGAATAAAAT
Source organism: Tamandua tetradactyla (assembly GCF_023851605.1). NCBI lineage: Eukaryota > Metazoa > Chordata > Mammalia > Pilosa > Myrmecophagidae > Tamandua > Tamandua tetradactyla. Next base: position 15,959,339 of record NC_135342.1, read on the forward strand.
ATTCGAAAAGAAATTTAACTAAGGATACAAAAGACCTATACTCAGAAGACTACAAGAAATGGCTAAAAGAAATCACAGAAGACCTAAGTAGGTGGAAGGGCATACTGTGTTCATGGATTGGAAAGCTAAATATAGTTAAATAGTCAATTCTGCACAAATCGATTTGTATCGATTTGTAGATTCAATGTAATACCAATAAAAATCACAAAAGTAAGCTTACTTTGGAGAAATAGAAAAACCAATAACCAAATTTATTGGAAGGGAAGGTTTTGCCCCAAATAACTAAAAATATCTTGAGAAAGAAAATGAAGCGAGAGGTCCCACACTATCTTATTTGAAAGCATATTATGAAGCTACAGTGGTCAAAACAGCATGGTTTTGGCATAAAGAGAGATATTCTGAGAAAAGGAATCGAACAGAGTGTTCAGTTATAGACCCTCCATCAATGGAAAATTGTTCTTTGATAAGGAGGTCAACTCAACTCACCCAGGACAGAGCAAACTCTTCAATAAATTGTGTTTGGAGAAATGAATACAAAAGAATGAAAGAAGATCTATATTTCCTGCCTTATACAAAAATTAACTCAAAATGGATCAGGGACCTAAACATTATTGCTAAGACCATAGCAACTAGGGCCACCTCAGTCACCCTCCTTTCCCTTCTCTAACACAGAAGGGACAGGAGGGTGACTGAGGTGGCTATTCAGGAATGTGGCAGGCCTGGGAGAGCCTTCTGCACCATGCAGGGTAGCCCTAGTTGCAGAGGGTGAGGAACTGAGTAACAGAAAGCTGGAGCCTGGTGCAGAGATGAGGAGCCTGTGGGAGTGCATAGACAGGAGCCTGGGACTATGAATTAAGTTAGGCCATTGGGCATGCTACCCTCCCAGTGCAGCCCTGTGAGCAGTGACTCACCCTACACCTCACACACCTGAACCCATCACCCACTCCCATTTCCCATGCTACAGGGGCACCTAACCCCACCAGCTCTCACTGCACGTACATGCCCCACACCCCCACCTCAAGAGCAGCCCAGCCCACTCTCTTGCACCCCTCCTGAGCACTACCTACCCCTCCCTGTTCCTTGCAGGCTGTTGCCAGTGAATAAAAGGTGTGGGCAGTAACCTTCATACCTAAGCTACACCTGCCCCCTGCCCATAGTGTTGCACAGCCTTACCCCATCTCCCCTGAGCTCTGTGCATCAGTTTATGACATTTCTAGACTAATGCATGCTCACAGGCCCCCAACCATGTCTTTGGGCTCTGGGAACCTCAGTTTATAGCAGTCCTAGAACCATGCATGCACATGGCTTTCAGCTAAACTTCCCAGCTCTGAGAAGGTGCTGACCTGAGCAGCTGGGTCACATCTGCCCCCAATCCATGAAGACATAATGCTGACCTGTTGCCACAGCCCTATGCATGCACACAAAGGGCCCCATGCCTTAGACTAATGCATACCAGGGTTACGAGTTCAGAGCAGTGCATCTGCACATCCACATCCTCCTGGCCACTGGGCACCCTCATTCACAAGCATCAGTGTAACATCCCCAATCTGCATCTATACCTGCCTTGAAACAAATCACTGCACTGAGTGCCCTACCTCAGATCCTGCTCCCTGCTGTACACCAATCCCATAAACACAAGGCTTCAGATTACTGAAAGAAATCAGCTCCTACACTAAATCAATCAACACATTTACATGCCACAAAGACAGCAGAAGATCACTAAGCATATCACAATTAAGACAATATAGCCCTGTCTAATGACCAAATTAAAACACCAGCGGAGACACAGCATTGGAACAGCCAATCAAAGATGTTCATACAACTCTACTTAATAAAATAAGTGGGATGGCAAATGACATAAAGGAGGTCAAGAAGACAGTAGAAGAGCATAAAGAGGAATTTGAAAGAATGAATAAAAAAATAGTGGATATCATGGAGATTAAAGACTCTGTTGACCAAACAAAAAAACATACTAGAGGCACACAAAACCAGATTTGAAGAGACAGAAAAAAGAATAAGTGAGTAATATAGAGGACAGGATAAGTGACTTATGAGATTCAAAATGGCAAATGGCAAAAAGATGGAAAAAATTGCACTGGATCTCAGGGAAATGATAGTCAAACCAAAGTGCACAAAAATAGGAATCATTGAAGTCCCACAAGGAGAAGAGATTAGTAAAGGACCAGGAAGAGTACTTGAGGATTTAACGGGGAAAAACTTTCCAAACTGCATTAAGAACATAAATATACAAGTCAAAGAAACCCAGTGAACTCCAAACAGAATAAATCCAAACAGACCTTTCCCAAGGCACATACTAATCAATCTGTCAAATGTTGAAAAGAAGCAGAAAATCCTGAAATCAGCAAGAGAAAAACAATCTACTACATACAAGGGAAACAAAATAAAACTGAGTTTAGATTATGCAACTAGCACCATGGAGGCAAGAAAGCAGTGGTATGATATATTCAAGATCCTGAAAGAGAAAGACTCCAGCCATGAATTCTGTATCCAGTCAAATTGTACTTCAAAATTGAGGGAGAAATTAAAGTTTTCACAGACAAACAAGTCCTAAAAGAATTTATTGATAAGAGAATGGCCCTACAAGAAATACTAAAAGGTGTTCTGCTGGCTAAAAAAAAAAAAAAAAAAAAAAGGCAGGAAGAGGAGGTCTGGAGGATGGCACAGAATTGAAGAGTACCACTAAGGATAATTTAAAGAATACAAAGAGAAAGTGGGAAAAGAATATATAGATCTGACATATAGAAAAAAAAAGATAAGATGGTGGATTCAAGAAATGCCTTTTCAGTAATAACTTTGAATGTTTATGGACTAAATTCACCAATTAAAAGATACAGATTGGCAGAATGGATTAAGAAACATAATCCAGCTATATGCTGCTTATGTCTTAGACACAAGGATACAAACAGATTAAAAGTGAAAGGATGGAAAATAATTTTCTATGCAAGTTGTAACTGAAAGAATGCAGGGGTAGCTACACTAATATCAGACACAATAGACTTTAAATGTAAAGACATCATAAGAGACAAAGAAGGACACTATATACTAAAAAAAGCTCAATTCATCCAAGAAGTTACAACAATCATAAATGTTTATGCTCCCAAACAAGGAGCTCCAAAGTACATGAAACAGACACTGACAAAACAGAAAGGAGTGATAGATGATTCAACAGTAATAGCAGGAGACATCAATACACCACTCTACTCTATAGATAGAACAACCTGACAGAAGATCAACAAGGAAATAGAGAAGTTAAATAACTTGATAAATGAATTAGACCTAACAGACATATACAGGTTATCGCACCCCAAAGCACAAGGATATACATTCTTCTCTAGTGCTCATGGAACATTCTCCATGATAGATCATATGCTGGGGCCAGACTAGGACTGTATAAGTTTAAAAATATTGAAATTATTCAAAGCATTTTCCCTGATCACAATGGGATGAAGTTGGATCTCAGTAACCACCAAAGAAAGCAAACATTCACAAATAAATGGTGATTAAATAACACACTCTTAAACAACCAGTGGGTCAAAGAAGAAATTGCTAGAGAAATCAGTAGCTATATGGAGATGAATGAAAATAAGAATACAAGTTATCAGAAGTTATGGGATGTGGCAAAGGCTGTGCTGAGAGGGAAGTTTATTGCCCTAAATCCCTATATAAAAGAACAAGAAATAGGGCAGTGTGACAGTGGCCCAGGATGCAGAATTGTCGCTTTCATGGCAGAGACTTGGAATCGATTCCTGGTGCCTGCCCATGCAAAAGGAAAAAAAAAAAAGAGAAAGAGCAAAAATCGAGGATTTAACAGCACACCTGGAAGAACTTGAAAGAGAGCAAACTAACCCCCCCAAAAAAGAACAGAAATAACAAAGGTTAAATTAGAGATATGTGAATGGGAGAACAAAAGAACAATAGAAAGAATCAATAGAATCAAAAGTTGGTTCTTTGAGAAAATCAATAAAATTGATGGGCCACTAGCAAGACTGACAAAGAAAAAAAGAGAGAGGATGCAAATAAACAAAATCAGAAATGAGAAAGGGTGCATTACACAGACCCTGAAGAAATAAAAGAAATCATAAGAGGACACTATGAACAACTATATGCCAACAAACTAGACAACTTAGATGAAATAGGCAAACTCCTGGAAACACAGATGAGCTACATGATTGAAGAAGAAATAAAAGATCTCAACAAATGAATCACAAGTAAAGAGATTCAATCCGACATCAAAAGTCTTCCTACAAAGAAAAGCCAGGTCCAGATAGTTCACAGGGGAATTTTATCAAACATTCCAAAAAGAACTAACTCCAATCCTGTTCAAATTTCTCCAAAAAAATTGAGGAAAAAGGAACTCTACTTAATTCATTTTATGAAGCTAATATCATTTTAATATCAAAACTGGGTAAAGATGCTACAAGAAAGGAAAACCACAGGCCAATCTCCCTAATGAACATAGATGCAAAAATTCTCAATAAGATATTAGCAAATTGATTCCAACAATACATTAAAAGAATTGTACACCATGACTGTATAGTTAGGATTCTCTAGAGAAACAGAATCAACAGGGAACACTTGTAAATATAAAGTTTATAAAAGCGTGACCATGGGAACACAGACTCAAAAATCCGCAGGGCAGGCTATGAAGTCGACAATTCCGATGGAGGGTCTGGATGAACTCCAAAGGAGAGAGGCTAACCAGCCAAAGCAATAAGAGACTGACTCTTCTGAACCCTCCTTAAAAGGTTTTCAGGGATTAGATTAAGCATGATTCATTGCAGAAGACACTCCCGTTTGGCTGATTACAAATGGAATCAGCTGTGGATGCAGCTGACATGATTGTGATTTAATTCTATGATGTCCTCATCACAACAGACAGATCAGCACTTGCCCAAACAGACAAACAGTCACCACAATTTGGCCAAGCTGACACATGAAGCTTACCGTGACTGTCCACCCCTTGTCAATTTGGCAGCTGTACATACTACCTTAAACCATACCTAATTTCTAAATAAAAAACAATAAAACACACATTTGTTCTTTCACCTAACAATACTCAACTGTCCTGCATATAACTGGAAACACACTAAATCTCTCCAGAATAGGGTGCAAATCTTGGGTAATATTCATTCTTAAACTTGATATCTTACAACTTAAATAGTATAACATGAATAAAACAGCATTACAGTCCTCGTAGCTGTAACCGATCACGTGGTCGAAGTTCACATTTATCACTATCTTCTTCCACTACCCATTCCATGTTCCCTTTATCCTCTGTAAGCGCTTCAGCTGGCAGTGGTTCCTTGCCTGGTGGGGTGACCCAAACCTTCATTCCTGAAGTTTCAGAGCCATTGGTAGTCCTGCCTGGATTGTGTTGTTGTCGTTTTCCTTCATTTTAATCACAGGGCATGGTAGTACTAAAAGATGCCCTACAGAATCTCCTATATTCCGAGAAAACTTCTTTAATTCCATCATGTAGTTGCAGTCCTACTTCCACCAGATAATCAAGGTCAATCACCCCAGACAATAATGTAATCCCCTTCTTGACTTGTTGATCCAGTAGCACAAGTAGCCCAAAGCGATCAGGTGGCAGTCTTAGATCTAGTTCAATGGAATCATTGTTGTTTCTCCTGGTCAAAGCACCCCCCATTTTGGAACTAAAACCTGTAGACCAGCAGAGCTCACAGTTTCAGGAACATGAAGCAAAAATTTTCCTAGTGGATCACTAGGGGTAATAGTGAGTGACACCACACACATTTCCACCCTTTGGTTCCTGGACTCATGAATTCTGGCTATGGGAAAACAGCACCATAAAGCAGACACTGATTCAGAGGATATACAGCTTCCTGGAGAACATTATCCTAGCCTTTCAAGGTATTGTCACCTAGTTGGCACCATAATTGAGTTTTCAAAAGGCCATTCCACCATTCTATCAATCCAGCTGCTTCTGGATGATGGGGGACATGGTAAAGCCAGAGAATTCCGGCACTTCATTTGCTGTGAAGTGTGTTTCCAGATCAGAAGCAGTGCTGTGTGGAATACCATGATGATGGAGAAGGCATTCTGTAAGTCCATGGATGGTAGTTTTGGCAGAAGTATTGCATGCATGGAAAGCAAACCATATCGAGAGGATGTGTCTGCTCCAGTTAGAACAAATCACTGCCCCTTCCATGAAGGGAGTGGTCCAATGTAATCAACCCACCACCATGTAGCTGGCTGGTCTCCTCGGGGAATGGTGCCTTATTGGAGGCTGAGTGTAGGTCTCTGCTGCTGGCAGATTGGGCACTCAGCAATGGCTGTAGCCAAGGCAGTCTTGGTGAGTGGAAGTCCATGTTGCTGAGACCATGCATAACCTCCATCCCTGCCATCATGATCACTTTGTTCATAAGCCCATTGGGCAATGACAGGAGTTGCTGGGGAAAAAGACTGAATGGTATCCACAGAACGGGTTATCTTATCCACTTGATTATTAAAACCTTCCTATGCTGAAGCCACCCTCTGGCATGCATTCACATGAGACACAAATATGTTCATGTTTTTAGCCCACTCAGAAAGGTCTATCCACATACTTCTTCCCCAGACCTCTTTGTCACCAGTTTTCCAATTATGGTCTTTCCAAGTCCCTGACCATCCAGCCAAATCATTAACAATGGCCCATGAGTCAGTATGCAAATGCACTTCTGGCTATTTTTCTTTCCAAGCAAAATGAACAACCTGGTGCACTGCTTGAAGTTTTGCCCACTGGGAGGATTTCTCCTCACCATTGTCTTTCAAGGACACCCCCAAAAATGGGTAGTAGTGCTGCAGCTGTCCATTTTCAGGTGGTACCTGTATATCACGCTGAGCCATCTGTAAACCAGGCCTAAGTTTTCTCTTCCTTGGTTAATTCACTGTATGGAACTCTCCAAGAGGCCATAGCTCTGTTCTGGTAAAGGGAAGGTAATGTGGCAGGAGTGCAGACCTTGGGCATTTGGGCCACTTCTTCATGTAACTTGCTTGTACATTCAAAACCTGTTCTGGCCCTATCTCATATATACCATTTCCATTTTACAATAGAGTGCTGCTGTGCACTCCCAACTTTATGGCTTGGTTGGTCAGACAACACCCAGCTCATGATAGGCAATTCAGGTATCATGGTAACTTCGTGGCCCATGGATAAGTGTTCTGTCTCTGCTAAGGCCCAGTAGCAGGCCAAAAGCTGTTTCTCAAAAGGAGAGTAGTTATCTGCAGCAGATGGTAAGCTTTGCGCCAAAATCCTAAGGGTCTGCATTGTGTTTTTCCTATAGGGGCCTGCAAAGTCTCCAAACAGCATCTCTATTTGCCACTGACACTTCCAGCACCATTGGGTATGCTGGGATATACAGCCCAAGTGGCAGAGCAGCTTGTACAGCAGCCTGGACCTATCGCAGAGCCTCCTCTTGTTCAGGTCCCCACTCAAAATTAGCAGCTTTTCTGGTCACTTGATAAATGGGCAGGAGTAGCACATCCAAATGAGGAATATGTTGTCACCAAAATCCAAAGAGACCAACTAGGCGCTTTGCCTCTTTTTGGTCATAGGAGAGGCCAGATGCGACAACTTATACTTCACCTAGAAGGGATATCTCGACATGCCCCACACCACTGAACACCTAGAAATTTCACTGAAGTGGAAGTCCCCTGTAATTTTGTTGCATTTATCTCCCATTCTCTGACATGCAAATGCCTTACCAGTAAGTCTAGAGTAGTTGCTACTTCTTGCCCACCAGGTCCAATCAAAATGATACATTCGGCGGGCCGCGGTGGCTCAGCGGGCAAGAGTGCTTGCCTGCCGTGCCGGAGGACCCCGGTTCGATTCCCGGCCCCAGCCCATGTAAAAAACAAACAAACAAACAAAATATAATAAAACAAGAAAAGGTTTAAAAATGTTTCCCTTTCTTCCTCCCTTCCTTCCTTCCATCCTTCCTTCCTTCTCTGTCTTTCCTTCCTTTCCTCCCTCTCTCTTAAAAAAAAAAAAAATGATACATTCAATATAATGGACCAGTGTGATGTCTTGTGGGAGGGAGAAATGATCAAGGTCCCTGTGGACAAGATTATGACATAGGGCTGAAGAGTTGGTATACCCCTGAGGAAGGACAGTGAAAGCATATTGCTGACTTTGGCAGATGAAAGCAAACTGTTTCTGGTGGTCCTTACTAATAGTTATTGTGAAAAAAGCATTTGCCAGATCAATCACTGCATACCAGGTACCACGGGGTGTGCTGATTTGTTCAAGCAATGACACCACATTTGGAAGAGCAGCTGAAATTGGAGTTATCATCTGATTGAGCTTATGATAATTCACTGTCATCTTCCAAGACCCATCTGTTTTCTGTACAGACCAATTAGGACAGCTGAATGGGGATGTGGTGGGAATCACCACCCCTGCATACTTCAAGTCCTTATGAGTGGCAGTAATCTCTGGAATCCCTCCAGGAATCTGGTATTGCTTTGGAGTTACTATTTTGCTAGGTAGAGGCAATTCTAGTGGCTTCCACTTAGCCTTTCCCACCATAATAGCCCTCATTCCATGAGTTAAGCCAATGTGGGGTTTCTGCCAGTTGCTCAGTATGTCTATACCAATTATACATTCTGGAACTGGGGAAATAACTACAGAATGGGTCTGGGGACCCACTTGACTCACTGTGAGATAGACCTGAGCTAAAACTCCATTGATCACCTGGCCTCCATAAGCCTCCACTCTGACTGGTGGACCAGAATGACATTTTGCATCCCCTGGAATTAATGTCACTTCTTAACCAGTGTCTAATAATACCCAAAAATATCTGATCATTTCCTTTTCTCCAGTGTACAGTTACCCTGGTAAAAGGCCATCAGTCTCCTTGGGGAAGGCTTGGAGGAAGATTAACAGTATAAATTTTGTGGCAGTGTAATAGGGTTCTGGCCTTCCCTTTATTCAAGAGGCTCTGGGTCTGTAAACTGTCTTAAGTCTGGAAATTGATTAAGGGGCCATGGCTCTGTGTTTTTGTAATTCAGGTTAGACTTCTGTTCACTTGACCTAGAACTCTTTTGTTTATACAGCTTGAACAAGAATTAAGTAGACTGCCCTTCTATTATATTTCTAGGTACCCCATGATTTACTAAACAATGCCACAAATCTTTGCGAGTCATATAATTTTGACGCCTGCTTTAAGTTTGCTGTCTGTTATAATGGCCACATCTATCCTGTCTTTGGTGATTATGTGCTGCCACTTGGCTTCTACCAACTCGGGATCCCATCATCCTCATTGTGTTTAAGGATTCCAGCTCAGTGACAGCAGTTCCTACAGTAATATCTGACTTACAGAGAAGTGCAACTACAGAGCTCTTCAGGGATGATGGCACTAGTCTCAGAAATTTATTTCTCAGTGTTCTAGTAAAAGGTGCATCCTCTGGACATTCCTGGGGTTTTAGAGCAGGCTTTGCATGATAATTCCACTCTAACATTCCACTCTCTCTAAACCTCTGGATCCCCTCATCTACATTATACCAGGGCAGTTCTGACATTTCCATCTCAGGTAATGTTGGCCACCTTTTGATCCCTGTTTCAACCAACCATCCAAACAAGCTGCTAATACCTTTTCTAACCCTTTTAGCTATAACATTGAATGCAGAATCTCTGCTTAGTGGGGCCATATCAATAAATTCAGCCTGATCCAGCCTTATATTCCTCCCACCATTATCCCACACCCTTAAAATCCATTGTCACACATATTCCCCTGATTTATGTCTATATAAATTGGAAAACTCACACAGCTCTTTTGGAGTATAATGTACCTCCTCATGTGTGGTACTTTGTACCTCACCTTTAGGGGCCTGTAGGGACTTTAGACTAGTTATAGGTTTGTAGGAAATGAGGGGGGGTGGGGGTGGGTCATGAAAAGAATTATAAATATCTTCCAAGCCATTTGCTTGGGGCATTCATTTGCAGTTTCATCTGGTGAAACAGGATGTGTGATACTTTGTACTTCACCTTTAGGAGTCTGTTGGGACCTTATTCTAGTTATAGGTCTGAAAGTAATGAAGGGTAGTGGGGATAAGTCATGTAAATAATTAGAAATATCTTCCAAGCCATTTGCTTCAGGGCCTTCGTTTGCAGTTTCATCTGGTGAAACAGGATTAATCACTCTAGGACTAATCCCTGCAGGAGGAGGTTGGTGGCCAACTACTCAAGGTAGACTAGAGGTAGGGTGGTTATGTCCTCAGGGAAAACTATTACAGGGTTATCTAGAGAAGACTCAGCATGACTTAGGGTTTCAACTTCACCCACGACATCATTATTAATCCATATGTCACATCCCATTTTCAGGGTCCCACTCCTTTCCAATTAATGCCCTTATTTTAATGGCCAGCACCATGCAACATTGAGATTTCAGTTTATTTTTTGAAATGCTACTCTAACAATAAGATTCTGAGTCTGATTTTCAGAGATCTCAAGTCTATGGCTACAGGAAATAGGATTTTCCTTCAGAATACTCATAGAAATATCTACATCTGTCAGATGGTGCTTATGCTTTTTGTCTGAATCCTTAAGCCCATCCCTTTCACCCCTTAATGTAGCCAGTGTATTGAACAACAACCAGCCAACATCTCTATACCTCTTATTTCCATAAAACTCTTTAGAGGTTCAAAACATTACCCCCCAGAGCCTGGCTTCATATAAGTAAAGCATCAGGGGAATTGAATGGTGATATTTTGACTATCTCCTTAGCCAACTCACTCCATAGATTGGGAGTGTCATTCTGATTATGGGAATGTCCTTAGTGCCTTTGAGTCCAGTCAGAGTAGAAAACCATTGATAAAAAACAATTTTTAAGATTCTGTTTCTTAAGAACCACTCCTGGTACCAAGATGTATTAGTTAGGGTTCTCTAGAGAAACAGAATCAACAGGGAACACTCACAAATATAAAATTTTAATTTTAAAAACTTCACAGCAGGCTGTGAAGTTATGATTCCAATGGAGGGTCTGGGTGAACTCCACAGGAGGGGCTTGCCAGCCAAAGCAGGAAGAGCCTGTCTCTTCTGAATCCACCTTAAAAGGCTTCCAGGGATTAGATTAAGCATCATTCATTGCAGAAGACACTCCCCTTTGGCTGATTACAAATGGAATCATCTGTGGATGTGGCTGACATGATCATGATTTAATTCAATGAACTATCCTCATCGCAATAGATAGGCCCCCACTTGCCCAATCAGACAAACAGGTACCATGTCTTTGCCAAGTTGACACATGAACCTGACCATGGCAATGACCAAGTGGGGTTTATACCATAAATGCAAGGATTGTTCAACACAAGAAAATCAATTAATGCAAAAAAACACATTTACAAATCAAAAGGGAAAAGTCACATGATCATCTTGGTTGATGCTGAAATAACATTTGACAAAATTCAGCGTCCTTTTCTGATAGAAAACATTTCAAAAGATAAGAATCAAAGTTAACTGTCTCAATATAATAAAGGGAATATATGAAAAACTAATAGTCAGCTAATCATGCTCAATGGAGAGAGATTGAAATATTTTCCCCTAAGATCAGGAACAAGGCAAAGATGCCCACTGTCACCACTATTATTCAACACTGTGCTGGAAGTTCTAGTTAGAGCAATCAGGCAGGGCAAAGAAATAAAAGGCATCCAAATTGGAAAGGAAGAAGTAAAGCTCTTATTATTTGCAGATGATATGATACTGTACTTGGAAGATTCTGAGAAATCTACAGCAAAGTTGGTTGGGACAAATTCAGCAAGGTGGCAAGATATAAAATTAATGTGCAAAAATCATTAATATTTATATACAAGCAATGACCTAGCTGAGGAGTCAGTGAAGGAAAAAAAATACATTCAAAATAGCAACTAAAAGAATCAAGTACTTAGGCATGAACTTAACTAAGGATGTAAAGGACTTACACACAGAAAACTACATAATATTGCTAAAAGAAATCAAAGGGGATCCAAATAAGTGGAAAGACATTCCCTGCTCATGGATAGGAAGGCTAAGTATAGTTAAGATGTCAATTCTCTCCGAATTGATCTACAGATTCAACACAATCAAAATTCCAAATACCTACTTTGAAGATTTGGAAAAGTTAATTGCCAAATTCATCTGGAAGGGAATGAGACCCCAAATAGTTAAAGCATCCTAAAACAGAAGAATGAAGTGGGAAGATTAACAGTCACTGACTTCAAAACCAATTATAAAGCCACAGTGGAAAAAAAAGCATGGTACTCGCCGATGACAGAAGCATTGACCAATGGAAAACAATCGAGAGTGCACAAATTGACCATCAAAACTATGGTCAACTGATTTTTGTCAAGGCTCCTAAATCCTGTGAACTGGAACAAAATAGTCTTTTCAAGAACTGGGTATGGAAGTACCAGATATCAATAGCCAAGAGAATGGAAGAGGACCCCTATATTACATGCTGTGCAAAAACTAACCCAGTGTGGATCAAACACCTAATAAATAAACTAGCACCATAAAGCTTGTAGAAGAAAATGTAGGGAAACATCATCAAGAGCTAGTAATAGGAGGTAGCTTCCTAAACTTTACACCCAAGTACAAGCAACAAAAGAAAAAATAGATAAATAGATAAATAAGAATGTCTCAACATCAAATGCTTCTGCACTTCAAAAGAGTTTGTAAAAATGTGAAGAGGCAGCCAACTCAATGGGAGAAAATACTTGGAAATCACATATCAGAAAACAATTTGATTTCCTATATATACAAAGAAATCATACAACTCAACAATAAAAGAACAAACAACACAATTATAAAATGGGTTAAAGATATGAGCAGGTATTTTTTTTGAAGAGCATTACAGATGGCTCAAAAGCACATGAAGAGATGCTCATTTTCACTGGCTATAAGGGAAATGCACATCAAGACTACAATGAGATACCACTTCACACCTACAAGAACGGCTGCTGTTAAATATTGGAGAGGATGTGGAGAAACTGAACACTTACGCACTGCTGGTGGGAATATATAAAGGTACAGCCACTATGGAAGACTGTTTGGTGGTTCCTTAGTAAACTAAATATTGAGCTGCCCTATGATGCAACAACAGCACTACTTGCCATATACCCATAAGAGTTGAAAGCAACAACAGAAACAGATATTTGCATACTGATGTTCATAACAGCGTTATTCACAATCGCCAAGTGATGGAAACAAACCAAATGCCCATCAACAGAGGAGTGAATCAACAAAACGTGGTCTATACATACGATGGAATATAAATGCAGCAGGAAGAAAAAATGACATCTTGAACCACACGACAAGATGGATGATCCTGGAGGACATATTGCTGAGTGAAATAAGCCAAACATAAAAGGATAAATACTATATAATTCCACTTTTATGATCAGCATAAAGGTATAATCAGAGGCTTATAATACAGAACATAGGGGATTTAGAGATACATAGAAGCTAGAGATGGGCGAACTGTTAGCTAGTGAGGTTGAACCCTAATGTAAGGGAATAGATAGGAGTGAATGTGGCTCTCTAGTGGGTCTGTAAGTGGTATTGTCATATTGAAGATGAACAAGATTGAAAGGAGTTGTATAGACCTACATGTCCCACTGATTAACGCTAGAAATATGACTTAGTTCTTGCAAGAATTACTTCAAAGATATGATTCTTGTACAAAGAGGGTTTAAGTCCAGGGTAGAGGGGAAAAACTGCTATTGCATGCTATGAGCTATGTTCAAAAGTAAAACATCAACAGTACCATAGCAATGCCTGAAGTAAATAATGGGGAAAGGACAAGTGTTAAGAAGACGTTTGGATTTCCTATTGAGAGAGAATGTGTTTATTGGTTTTCATTCTCTTGGGAACAATGAGGTTATCTAAAATTGAGAATGTTGATGGACTGTGGACTTTGGGTCCTCTACACGATGCTCAGTGAATGCAGGTGGCTGAAGGATGCACTGATGGAGAAGTAGATTGGCAAATCGTGGTCTATACTTATGAATGAAGGTTGTGCTACTACAAAAAGGAACAGAGCCATGAGGCATGCAACGATGTGAATGAACATGAGGTGAGACAAAATAAGCCAGAAACAAAAGATCAAGAGTGGTACGGTCACCCTTAGAAAATGCTTACAAGAAAACAGAGGCCTAGATTGTAAGCTTTAGAACAGACACATTAAGTACAAAGTTGTGATTATTATTTCTGGATTTTGAGAGGCTGTTATATATATATATATATATATATATATATATATATATATATATATATATATAATCTGATATTTAGAGAAAAAAATGAAGCCAAACAGGTTGGGGTTAAACTAATTCAGAACATAAGGGTAGGGAAGACAGTGTCTATATTTTAGAACCACACATACACTTTGAGACCAATGGAAGAAAGGTTTATTTGATCTAGAACTGAAAATTTCTGTTGTGCATAATCTTATTGAACCTATCTGTATAGCTCATTTGAACAACTGAAACACAAGGAGCCCAGAATAAGAAAGAGGTCCTATAATGCTGTAGAAATTATTGTAATGACTGGATATATCCTAGAGTATATCAAGCAGATAATAAAAAAATATTAGCAAAATCCCCTGAGGTATGGGAGAAAAATATGAAACTATTAAACCTTACCATCAGGGACTCCTATGATACTGTGTCAAACATTAGGGACACACACATTAATAGGCCATGCCTTTGATTGGGAGCCTTACTCCTATGAAGTTTATGTAGGTAGTTGAGAAGCTTAGACTACCTACAGGCATGCCTAAGAGTTAATTCTGGAGGACGTCTATTGTTGGCTCAGATATGGCCTCAGTCTCCCTAAACCCAACTCTGCAAGTGAAATCATTGCTCTACTCCTTACATGGGACATCACATTCAGGGGTGAAAGTCTCTCTGGCAATGCGGGAGATGACTCCCAGGGATGAATCCAGACATGGCACCATGGGATCAACCATTCCATCCTGACCAAAAGAGGGAAAAGAAGTGTAATTAATGAAGTATCAGTGGCAGAGTGAGTTCAAATAGAGTCAAGAGGCTATTCTGGAGGTTGCTCTTATGCCAGCTTCAGTTAGACTTTGCAACCTATCATAACCTGCAAACCCCCAACCAGGACCATTCCAGCCAATCCTAAAGAACACCTATGACAATATATAAGATTCTTCAAGTGGTCCATGCACTAGAGTAACTTTACAGAAACCTACAACCTCCAGATTGGTCCCTAGTCCAGATAAGTCCTGAAACCTAGCCCAGCCTCTCCAGAACATCAGATAGTTCCATCTCCCTACCCCATATTAGTGACAGACTATTCCAATATCAAAAATTTAGAATCATCATAACCCAAATACCCCTAAAGGGAGGGATGGAAAGATCAAAGATGTTGTTGGATTTATACAGAGAACATAGGATTTAACAAATGAATATGAATGCTGAATCATTAAATTGATATCTCTTTTAGTCTTCAGTATTTTAGAGCAGCTAGAAGTAAAAACCTAAAATTGTGAAATTGCAACCCATGTCAAATTCTGCAATATGTTATACAACTAATTGTGGTGCTGTGCTTTGAAATTTATTGCTTTTTTTGTATATATGTAACTTTTCACATAAAAAGAAGGAAAAAGGGTGATTTTGATGACAAAAAAATTTAAGCCCTCTAACCTCCTAAACTCTAAAGCAGCTGAAGAGATCATATGCAACAATGACAAACTCTGGAACCTGTCTTGTAGCTACTTGTTGAAGAGTGCTTTGAAAACTATTGCTTTTTTAAATTTCTTTGTTTTGTATATATGTTATACTTCAGAATGAAAGAAGTTGAATAAGATGAAATAAAAAAGAGATTGAAATTACTCAAAGAACCTTCTCTGATCTCAGCAGAATGAAGCTGGAAATCAATAACCACCAAAAAGTGAGAACCTTCGTAGTTATAAGGAGATGGAATAACACACTCTTAGTGAGTTGGTCAAAGAAGAAACTGCTAGAGAAATTGGCAAATATCTAGAGAAGACTGAAAATGAGAATACAACATATTGAAAACTTCTGGGATGCAGCAAAGGCAGTGCTGAGAGAGAAGTTTATAAACCTAAATGCCTATATTATATAAGAAGAAAGAACAAAAATTGAGGACTTATCTGCTCACCTGGAGGAACTAGAAAAAGAAAAGTCAACTAACTCAAAGCAAATACAAAAAGAGAAATAAGAAGGATTAAAGCAGAAATAAATGATGTGGAGTACAAAAAAGCAATAGAAAGATTCAACAGAACCAAAAGATGGTTCTTTGAGAAAATCAATAAAATTGATTGCAGTTCACAATATCTGACAGGCCCTGGGGAGGGAAAAGCAGCCTGTCACCCCCCCCCCCCACCGTCACTATCCTGTCACAATTCCCATGCTCTTTTATTACCTAGATTCCTTTTTGTTATGGTCAGATATCTGTAGCATAAAAATGACCATTTTCATCATTTTTGAAGTTGCAATTGGGTGGTAGTAAGGACAGTCACAATGTACTGATATCACTGCTATCCACATGGGAATATTTTCATCATCCCCAACAGGAGCTCTGTATCCATTCAACATTAACTCCCCATTCTCTCTTCTCTCCAGCTCCTGGTAATTTCTGTCTCTATGAATTTGCTTGATTTGTTTGTGCCAAGTATTTCATATATGGGAAAGTCATACAATTTTTGTCGTTTTGTGTCTGGCTTATTTCCCTCAGCATACCATTTTAAGTTTCATCCACATTGTGGCATGTGTCAAAATTTCCTTTTTAAGGCTGAATAATATTCCGTTGCATGGGTAGAGCTCTTTTTCTTTAACCATTCATCTGTTGATTGGGCATTTGTGTTGTTTCCCCTTCTGACTTTTGGTAATGCTGTTGCCATGAACATGGGTGTACAAATAACTGTTGGAGCCCTGCTTTCTATACCTAGGAGGAGACTGGCTGGGTGATTTGATAATTTCTGAACAATCCCCAAAGTTTCCCACAATGGCTGCACCATTTTACATTCCACCAGGGATTCACTATTTCTCCACATTCTCATCAACACTTATTTGCCTTGTTTATTTTTTTAATAGTAGCCCTCTACTGGGTATAGAGTGGTTTGATTTGCATTCCTCCAATGACTAATGATGTTGAGCATCTTCTCATGTACTTGTTGACCATGTGAATATCTTCTCTGGAAAAATGTCAATTTGAGACTTCTGCACATTTTTAAACTGGGTCATTTGAATTTTGGTTCCTGTACTTATTCCCATGGAACACATTTGTAAGAAATAGCATTGGTACTAGAATTTACAATGCATGCACATTTGACCCAGAAACCCTTCTAATAGGAATGTGTTTCTCTCTATGATACACACACATGCAGAAAATGAATATGCCCAAAGATGTTCATTGCAATGCATACTTGTGGTCACAAGTAAGTGGCAGCACAGTGATAACTACTCAGCAGAAGGTGGTTGAATGCAGTGTGGTGGGTGCGTGGGTCACAGTGCAACAAGTGAAAGGAAGGGATCAGCTGTTGCTTTCTGTAGGAATGATCCCCAAAATACATTGTTACTTGAAGGAAGCAAAGTACTAACCGATGTGCTGCCATCTGAATTAAAAAATATATATATGTGGGAGAAAGAAGACCCACATATTTTGAACTGGGGATCACTTTTGCGAAGCAGGGTTAGAGAAAGAGGGGGCAGTTTTATGTTTCATAAACTTTTCCATCTGGATTTTTCTGCAATATCTGTTAACATTCTTTAAAAGTGTAGCATACTCAAACCATCATCTTAAGTTAAAAACAACTCTAGTTAGTGTCCATCAACAGAGGAATAGATAAACAAGACATGGCATATATATACATTGGGATAACTCAGTAGTAAGAAGGAGTGAGTCCTAAAGCACATGACAAAATGGATGAACCTTGAGGATATTATGTTAAGTGAAATGAGTCACACATAAAGGGACAAATATTGTTTGATCTCACTAAAATGAATGAATTGTAATAGGTAAAGTCATAGGCATAAAATATAGAATATTGGTTACCAGGATATAGAATGAGGCTAAAGAATGGGGAGCAGTTCCTTAATATATGTAGAACATTTAACTAGGGTGAACTTAAACATTTGGAAATGGACAGAGGTTACAGTAGCACATTATTGTGAGTAGTTAAAAGTGCTGAGTGGTGTGTGGGTATGGTGGAAAAAGGAAGTTTAGAGTCATGTATATCACCAAAAGGAAGATTCAAAGTTAAAACATGGGAAAGTGTAACAGTGAATCTTGTAGTGGATAATGTCTATGATTTACTGTACAAATATTTTAAAAGTTCTTTCATGATAAAGCAAATGTATGATGTAGTTAAAAGGAGTCAATAATAGAGGAGTAGATGGGGAAAATACTCCTATGGCAAATTATGAATATAGTTAACAGTAATATCTTATTATTCTTTCATCAGCACTAACAAATGTACCACAGCAATAGTACGGCTAAAGAAGAAATGAGGATAAGTTGTATGGGAGGGTTTGGTTTTTCTTTTTATTTATTTTCTGTAGTAAGGTAAATGTTCTAAATTTGATCATGGGGATGTATGCACACTATGTGACGATACTGTGAGCCAGTGAATATACATATCAGATGATTGTATATCTTGATAAAATTCATTTAAAGAAAATTAAGTTATAAAATTTTAATATGTTTCCCCTCTTGCAAACTGTGGGGAATCACTGATTTGTGAGTGGTTTGCATGGATTTTTAAGAGACTGTCTTTATTAAAATGGTAGGCTTGGAGCTAACAGCTGCTATCAAATATTGACATTCAAAAATTAATTCGCAACACACAGAGGATGAAAAAATGTATAACATACACAAACCAAAGAGCTTAAATCTTTAGGGTTCAAAGTGAACACAAATGTTGAACCTTGACCTGTATTAGAACTAAGATAGTGACAATCTCCCAGATAAAATAGCACTCATCACCTTTGCCTCCTTCTCAGAGTTCACCACTGTTCTGACTGCTGCCCCCTCTAGAACAGCTTTATCTGGTTTTGAACCTCATACACATGGAATTATACAACACATGCTCTCGCATTTCTGCTTTCTTTTGCCTAATGTGTTTGTGAGATCCACCCACATTTTGTAGAGCAGAAGTCCATACATGTTAAATGTTAGAATATTTCATTCCAATATGACTTCAGCAAGCCTTATTTATCCTACTAACTATTGATTAACATTTAGGCTGTGTCCAGGTTGGGACTATCACAAAAAAGTTATCTAGGAACTAACATGTAACTTTTGGAACATGTGTGCGCACATGTATAACCAGGAGTGAAATGGATGCATATTTCTGATCTTAGGAGACACTCCAAATGATATTCC
The DNA here is from genome assembly GCF_023851605.1 of Tamandua tetradactyla. Lineage (NCBI taxonomy): Eukaryota > Metazoa > Chordata > Mammalia > Pilosa > Myrmecophagidae > Tamandua > Tamandua tetradactyla. Next base: position 15,978,708 of record NC_135342.1, read on the forward strand.
AAAATTGCCCAGATTTACATGCTCATGGTCAGAGCATGAGGCTCCAGTCATCCCACACCTTTGCCAACACTTGGCATCATCAGTACTTGTAATATTAGCCATTTTAGTGGAATGGCTGGAATAAGGTTGATGTGTCATATGGTACAATTCTTGGCCTATATAACGGGGCTCAGTTAACTAATGATTTTGTTTAGGACAGTTGCATTTATGCTACTAAAGAACAGATCATTTTATCCCAAAAAGGGTTGAGATCATTCAAAAATGGACTCATTTCTGAAGAATTCTAGTTTATTTCCATTTTATCATAGCTCCTGGATTATAGTTCTGGAGGGTCTCAACCAAAAGCCTGGGGGTGGGGATGTGCAATGGTTTAAAGACTTTTGTAGCTCAAAGTCTTGATATATTGCCCAGAATCAACAGTCGTTGAAAGCTCTGCTTAAATTCTTAAACTCTTAACCACCTTAAGGGTAAACATAGCCCAAAATGTCTTTGATGCTCTCCTCTCCCAAATCTTGATGCTCCAATTTCTCACTGCCTCAGTAAATTTATGATGCCTTCAAATAGTTGTTACCTTATTCAGCTTTGGAAAGTGTTCTCAGTGGCAAGGTTAGTCTAAAACAGCAACTTCCTCTAATACTAGAAGTGGAATAAACAACTGGTCTCTCTTTTAATTTTATAGAGTGAGCATATATGGTACTGGTGAAGTAATAGTTAAAAATTTGAGAACCATGATCATCTGTTTTGTTTATATCTAATAACAGCTGACATTTATTAAGCACAGAATGCATTTTTTGTGGTATTATTTCATTTATCTGCATCATTCCATTCCACTCTCACAACAGCTCTATGATGCCTTCAAAATTATTCATTCTTATTTTATGGATAGGAAACTGAGTTTCAGAGACATGAAGCTATTTTCCTAAAGTCACACCTGATAGGAAAACAGAGCTGAAAATTTTGGTGTTCGTGTATCCTTTGTCATGAAGCTACTGGAGGATATGCTCCGGTAAAATGAGGGAGTAAACCAGAAAATGCTGTTACATATGATAGAGAAAATAAGAACTTTCTAGGGTGAAAGTGAAAGAAGGTCCCAGGCTACCCAGCACTAGAGCTCAGTAAAGAAATAAGCAAGACAGAAAGCTCTTGGAAAGATTTCTTCAATAAGAGGAAATTTATTAGACTATCTGATGTGTTTTTGGTTTTTTTTTAATTTGGCTCAAATTTTGGAGATGAAGTAGCACTAAGTACAGAGAGCCTAAGCAGATGAAAAGTCAAGACAATTACTAATTACAGGGAGAATAAACATTGTTCAAGAAAGTGACAGTAATCTCAGCCCATGACATGACTCAGCTGTGGACAGAGTTTTCATATTTCCAGTAATGTGACTTTGTAGCTCCATCTATGAAATATGCTGTGGGATGTGAGGCATGGAGGGTGTGGGCTTGTGGTGGGAATAGAAGTGTATGTGAAAGAGAAATAGTTGCTAGATAATTGGTAAAACTGAAAAAATCAAGATGTACCTTACAAACATATTATTTAAAGGCATGAGGTTACGTTTGTTTAAAAGTTAATAATGGTAGCCTCTAGGGCAGTTGTTCTCAACCAGGGGTGACCTTGGACCCCAGGGGACAGTTGTCAATGTCTGGAAACATCTGTGGTTGTCACAGCTGTAGAGGGGGGTGCTATTGGCATCAAGTGGGCAGAGGACAGGGGTGCTGCCCACCATCCTGCAATGCACAGGATGGCCCCCCACAATGAGTTATCCAGCCTAATTGTCAGTAGTACTGACATTCAAGGATATGCTTGAGGGAATGTAAAATGGGATTGGGACATATCACTTTCTTTAACAAGTCCTGTAGAACTATTTGACTCTGCATATCTAACTCAGAATAAAATGAAACCTAAAGGGAATAGTGTTGATTCAACAAAAGAGATTGGCAGCTGAAACAGAAGTATGAGGGTCACATCACCTCAGAAGTGTGAGCATGTATGTGGAGGTGATTAAGAGAAGAGTAGCTGTGAGTTCAAAAGGGTCCCAAAAAGAAATTTATAAATCCACAGCCTGGGAAGGCAGGCCCTGTTTTTCCCAAGTGGTAACTCCTTGGAGTGAGCAGCAGGGAATACAAAGGACAGAATTGGGCCCAACCTGGACAGCATTTGGGTTGGGAACTGCAGAAGAGTGAGAGCCCCACCAAAGGTGCCTCATTCACCTGGAAAGCAGCACAGATTTGTAGTTTTTAGAACAGTGTCCCACATGATACCCAGTGCTGTCAGTGTCCCTGATGATGTGGGACATGACTCCCAGGGATGAGCCTGACCCTGACACCATATGATCCACAATGGCTTCCTGACAGAAGGGGGGAAAATAAATGTAGCAAAATGAGATATTTGTGGCTAAAAGAGTTCAGATAAGAGCACAGAGTTATTTTGCAGGTGACTTTTATGCAAGCTTCAGCTACAAATTGCTAATTACCATAGGTTGTCAAACTTTAAACAACACCATTCCTGTTAACTCCAAGGACACCCAAGGCTATACCTGAGATCCTACAAAAGTGGCACACACTGAGTTTATTTTTCAGAAACCTAAAACCTTCAGATAGGTCCTAGCTGGATATATCCTGAAACACAAAGAGGCCAGTGTCACCAAGAACATCAACCAGTTCCTACCCCCTTATTGTTGGTGCACCTTTTCTACATGAAGAATGTTAGAATGGGCATAACCCAAATATCCCTAAAGATTGAGAGAAGGATCCAAGGAGAAGGAGGAGTTATAACAGCGAAGTTGGGATTTAACAAATGAATATGACTGCTGAATCACTATATTGATATTTCCTTTCAGTCACCTGTGTCCTGGAGCAGAGAGAAGAAAAAACCTAAAATTGTAGAACTGTATCCCATTCCAAACTTTGAAATATGTGCTATAACTACTTGTAAAATGTACTTTGAAATTTATTGTTTGTTGGTATATATGTTTCATTAGAAAAAAAGTTAAAAAAGAAACAAAGAAATCAATTTTCCATCAGAAGATGGAGGAGTGCTTCATTCAAAGGTGGGGTGTTATGCTGGATTCCATAGAGCACAGTAGGGTCTGGGGATACAGCACCAAGATGGCTCCTATTCAGGCCCCCCACTCACCTTGGTGAGGTTCTCAGTGTCCAGCAATTTTTACAATCCTCTGTTATGGTACAGCATATCCACGTGGTTCACTGAGTGAGAGGGGATGGATGGTTCCTTTCATTACAGCAGTCCCAGGGAGGTGAGGTGGGACAGAGGTAGGGTAACCAAGAGGGCTTGCAGTAGGGTGAATGGGGGCCATTAAGCTGTATAAACAAAGTGTTCTAGGTCAAGTGAACAGAAGTCTAACTTGAATTACAAAAACAGAGTCATGGTTCCTTAATCAATTTTCAGACTTGAGACAGTTTATAGACCCAGAACCCCCTGAATGAGAGTGAGGCCAGGGCTCTTTGGGGAAGGGCCATGTTACACCACCACAGATTTATATTGTTATTCTTCCTCCAAGCCTTCCCCAAGGAGACTGATGGCCTTTTACCAGGGTAACTGTGCACAGGGGAAAAGGAAATGATCAGATATTTCAGGGCTTATTAGATACCAGTTCAGAAGTGACATTAATTCCAGGGAACCCAAAACATCACTCTGGTCCACCAGTCAGAGTGGGAGCTTATGAAGATCAGGCGATCAATGGAGTTTTAGCTCAGGTCTGTCTCATAGAGGGTCTAGTGGGCCCCCAAACCCATTCTAAAGTTATTTCTCCAGTTCCAGAATGCATAATTGGAATAGACATACTGAACAACTGGCAGAATCCCCACATTGGCTCTTTAACTCATGGAGTGAGGGCTATAATGGTGGGAAAGGCCAAGTGAAGGCCACTAGAACTGCTCCTACCTAGCAAAATAGTAAATCAGAAGCAATGCCGGGTTCCTGGAGGGATTGCAGAAATTACTGCCACTCTTAAGGACTTGAAAGATGCAGGGTGGTGATTCCCGTCACATCCCCATCCAACTCTCCTATTTGGCCTGTGCAGAAAACAGATGAGTCTTGGAGGATGACAGTGGGTTATCCTAAGTTCAACCAGGTGGTAACTCCAATTTCAGATGCTGCTCCAGATGTGATGTTATTGCTTGAGCAAATCAATACATCCCCTGGTACCTCTTATGCAGCTATTGATCAAGCAAATGCTGTTTTCTCAAAAGCTGTTAACAAGAACCAGCAGAAACAGTTTGCTTTCATCTGACAAGATCATCAATATACTTTTACTGTCCTACCTCAGGGATATATCACCTCTCCAGCCCTATGTCCTAATCGTGTCTGTAGGGATCATGATCATTTCTCCCTCCCTCCCACAAGACATCACACTATTTTCATGATATAGTGTTGATTGGATCTTGTGAGCAAGAAGTAGCAATTACTTTAGACTTATTGGTAAGGCATTTGTGTGTCAGAGAATGGGAGATAAATCCAACAAAAATACAGGGGCCTACAACCTCAGTGAAATTTCTACATGTCCAGTGGTGTGTGGGGCATGTCAAAATATCCTTTCTAAGGTGAATGATAAATTGCTGCATCTGACCCCTCCTATAACCAAAAAGGAGGCACAATGCCTAGCTGATCTCTTTGGATTTTGGTGACAACATATTCCTCATTTGGGTGTGCTACTCTGGCCCATTTTTTGAGTGACCAGAAAAGCTGTTAATTTTGAGTGGGGATGTGAATAAGAGGAGGCTCTGCAACAGGTCCAGGTTGTTGTACAAGCTGCTCTGATAGTTGGATCATTTGATCCAGCACATTGAATGGTACTGGAAGTGTCGCAGGCAAACAGAGATTCTGTTTGGAGCCTTTGGCAGGCCCTTATAAGACAATCAGAACACAGACCCTTAGGATTTTGGAGGAATGCCTTATTATCTGCTGCAGATAACTACTCTCCTTTTGAGAAACAGCTTTTGGCCTATTACTAGGCCTTAGTAGAGACTAAACACTTAACCATGGGCCACCAAGTTACCATGAGATCTTTTGAATTGCCTTTCATGAGCTGGGTGTTGTCTGACCCACCATGCCATAAAGTTGGGCATGCACTATACTACTCCATCATAAGATGGAAATGATATATATGAGAAAGGGCCAGAGCAGGTCCTGAAGGCACAAGTAAATTACATGAGGAAGTAGTCAAAATGCCCATTGCCCCCTCTCCTGCCACATTACCTTCTCTTTCCCAGAACAGACTATGGCCTCTTAAGGAATTCTTTACAGTGAATGACTGAGGAAGTGAAAATTCAGGTCTGGTTTACAGTTGGTTGTGCACGATATGCAGGTACCACCCAAAAGTGGACAGCTGCTGCACTAAAACCCCTTTATTGGCATGTCCCTGAAGGACAGTGGTGAGGAGAAGTCTTCCCAGTGGGCAGAACTTTGAGCAGTGCACCTGATTGTTCATTTTGCTTTGAAGGAGAGCTGGCCAGAGGTTCATTTGCATATGGATTCATGGGTTGTTGCTAATGGCTTGGCTGGATGATCAGGGACTGGCAAAGAGTTTGAAAATTGGTGACAAAAAAGTTTGGGGAAGAGGTATGTGGATAGACTTTTCTGAGTGGGCAAAAAACATGAAGATATCCATGTCCCATGTGAATGTGCACCATAGGGTAACTTCAGCAGAGGAAAGTTTTTATAATCAAGTGGATAAAATGACCCGTTCTGTTCATACCAGTCAGCTTCTTTCTTGAGCAACCCCTGTCCTTGTCCAGTGGGCTCATGAACAAAGTGGACATGTTGGTAGGGATGAAGGTTATGCATGGGCTCAGCAACATGGACTTCCACTCACTAAGGCTGACCTAGCTACAGCCACAGTTGAGTGGCCAGTCTGTCAGCAGCAGAGATCCACACTGAGCTCCTGATATGGCACCATTTCCCAAGGTGACAAGATGGCTACATTGTGGCAGGTTTATTACATTGGACCACTCCCTTCATGGAAGGGGCAGTGATTTGTTCTAACTGGAAAAGACATATATTCTGGATATGGGTTTGCTTTTCCTGCACACAATGTTCTGCCAAAACTACCACTCACAGACTTATGAATTCCTTACCCATCACCATAGTATTCTACACAGCATTGCTTCTCATCAAGGAACACACTTCACAGCAAATGAAGTGCCAGAATGGACGAGTGCTCATTGAATTCTCTGGTCTTACCATGTTCCCCATCATTCAGAGGCAGCTGGATTGATGGAATAGTGGAATGGCCTTTTGAAAACTCAATTACAGTACCAATTAGGTGACAATACCTTGCAACGCTGGGCTGATGTTCTCCTGGAGGCTGTGTATGCTCTGAATCAGTGTCCACAGTATGGTGCCCTTTCTCCTATAGCCAGGATCCATAGGTCCAAGAACCAAGGGGAGGAAATGGGAGTGGCACCCCTCACTATCACCCCTAGCAATCCACTAGGAAAATTTGTGCTTCCTATCCCTGTGACTTTGAGGTCTGCTGGCCTACATGCTTTAGTTATAGAAGGGGAAGTGTTTCCACCAGGAGAAACAATGATTCCATTAAACTGGAATTTAAGGCTGCTATCTGGTCATTTTGGGCTACTCATGCCTTTGGATCCATAAGCCAAGAAGGGGATTACTTTACTGGCTGGGTGATTGACCCTGACTATCAGGGGGAAATAGGACTGCAACTACACAATGGATGTAAAGAAGAGTTTTCCTAGAATATAGGAGATCTCCTATGGTGTTTTTTAGTACTATGCCCTGTGATTAAAATTATTGGAAAACTGCAACAACCCTATCCTGGCAGGACCACCAATGACTCTGAAAGTTCAGGAATGAAGGTTTGGATCACCCCACGATGCAAAGAACTATGGCCAGCTGAAGTGCTTGCTGAGGGCAAAGGGACTATGGAATGGGTAATGGAAGAAGGTAGTGATAAATATGAAGTACAACCACGTGATCAGTTACAGAAACAAGGACTGCAATGCTCTTTTGTTCATGTTGTAATATTTGAGTTGTAAGCTTTTATTGCTTTTCTATATAGAGATTAAATATGGTTCAAGATGATGTGTATAGCTGCCAACTTGACAAGGGTTCGACTGTAATGGTCAGGCTCATGTGTCAACTTGGTCAAGTGGGGGTGCTCATTTGGTCGGGTAAGTGCTGACCTGTCTGTTGCTATGATATTTCATATAGTTAAATCATGATCACATCAGCTGCATCCACAGCTGATTGAATTTGTAATCAGTCAAAAGGAGTGTCTTCTGCAATGAGTTATGCTTAATCTAATCACTGGAAGGCTTTTAAGGAGGATTCAGAAGAGACATTTTCTCTTCCTGCTTTATCTGGCAAGCCTCTCCTGTGGAGTTCATCAAGACCCTTCATCAGAGTTTTCAGCTTCATAGCCTGGGCTACAGATTTTGGACTCTATGTTCTCATGGTTACTTGAGATAGTTTTAAAAATTCTGTCTCTATGGATATTTCCTGCTGATTCTGTTTGTGTAGAGAATTCTAGGTAATACACATGCCTCACAACTTTATTCCTTCTTGTAGGTGCTCAGTAGTTCATTATACATATATGCCGTAGTTCTCCCTTCTATTCTTCAGTTGTACCCCTAGGCCATCTCCATTCATTGTGGATCATGGACACTGCCAGAAACACTGGCAAAGGTCCATTCATGTCCTCATACTCAGCTCCTCCAGGTATATACTGAGCAAGAGGGTTCCAGGATCATATGGCAAACCCATGCTAACCTACTGTGGAACCACCACACCGCCCTCCAAGGGACTGCACCTCTCATTTCCATACTGACTATGAATAGATACTTCTCTTTCTCCACATTTTCTCTAGCATTTGTTTCTCTCTGTTCATTTTTAAAGTTTTATTCACGGTGGTAGTTAGATTCAGGTGTCAACTTGGCCAGTTGAAGGTGCCTAGTTCTATTGCTGTGGACATGAGCCAATGACATATGAACCTCATCTGTTGCTCATTACATCTGCAGTCACTAGGAGGCTTGCCTGCTGCACTGAATGATGTTTGATTTAGTTGGCTAGTGCTTAAATAAGAGTTCAGTGTAGCACAGCCCAAGCAGCTCAGCATACCTCATCTCAGCACTTGCATCTCAGCCCAGGCCTTTGGAGATTCAGAAAGGAATCACCCTGGGGAAAGTTGTTGGAACCCAGAGGCCTGGAGAGAAGGCCAGCAGAGATTGCCCTGTGCCTTCCCATGTAAGAAAGAACCTCAGTTTCAAGTTAGCTGCCTTTCCTCTGAAGAACTATATGTTAACTAAATAAATCCCCTTATATTGAAAGTCAATCCGTCTCTGCTGTGTTGCATTCCAGCAGTTAGCAAAGTACAACATTCATACATCATACAATCCAGCCTAAGTGTATAAGCGTGTCTTCACCACCAAGTGCTATCTGAAGACATTTACTTTTCTTCACAAAGAATCCATACTCCTTTCCCAATTCCCCTGCCTGTTGACATTTACTTATGGCATAATGCTTTTCTTACATTCAGTGGCAGCATATTACAATGTTATTGTTGACTATAGACCCTAATTTACATTGATTGGAGTTTTTCCCATATATTCCCATAAACAGTTTTTCCCATCTACTTTCAACAGCCTGCAACACTGACATTCTTTTGTTCTCCCTCAGGCAAAAGCATTTTTTTAATTTGTTCATTTTATCACTATTATGTTACACAGTAGGTATTCCTAAATTATACCATCTCAATATTTATCCTTTATATTTCCTTCTGGTTTTGTTACTGGAAACAAACAGAAGAAAAGAAATACCAAGGATTAAAGCAGAAATAAATGATTTGGAGTACAAAAAAGCAATAGAAAGATTCAACAGAATCTAAAGATGCTTCTTTGAGAAAATCAATAAAATCATTGGATATCCTGCTAGGCTATCAAAGAAAAATAAAGAATACAAATAAACAAAATCAGAAATAAGGGGGGCAATACTATGGATCCTGAAGAAATAAAAAAAAAATTTCAAGAAGACACTATGAAGAACTATATACCAACAAGCTAGACAATGTAGATGAAATGGACAAATTGCTAGAAGCAAATGAACAACTACACAGACTCAAGAAGAAATGGAATTTCTCAATAAACTGATCAAAAGTAAAGAGATTTAATTTGTCATCAACAATCTTCCTACAAACAAAAGTCCAGGGCCAGATGGCTTCACAGGGGGGTTTGATCAAACATTCCAAAAAAGAACTAACATCATCCTTCTCAAACTATTCTGAAAACTGAGGAAAAAGGAACACTACCTAAGTCCTTTTAGGAAGCTAACATAACTTTAATACCAAAACCGACAAAGATGCTACAAGTAAGGAAACTTAGAGACCCATCTCTCTAATGGATATATGAGGCAAATATTCTCAATAAAATACTAGCAAATCGAATCCAACAACCCAGTAAAAGAATTGCACACTACAAAAAATAAGTGGGGTTTATACCAAGAATGAAAATGTTGTTCAACATAAGAATGTCAATATAGCACAATATGTGACAGTTTGAAAGTATTATGTACCTCAGAAAAGCCGTGTTTTTATCCTGACCAAGTCTTGTGGGAGCATCCATTTCTTTTAATCGTGATTCAATAATGCATGTTGGAAACTTCTGTTTAAATTATCTCCGTGGAGATGTGACACATCCTTTTGTGGGTTTGAGTATCTGATTGCATGGAGATGCCACTTCACCCACTCTAGGTGGGTATTGATTAGTTTATTGGAATCCTTTAAGAGAGGAAACATTTTGGAGAGTCAGAAAAGACAGAAATAGCAGAAGCCTCAAAGCTGACAGAAACTTCACAGCAGAAATAATGCAGCTGCAGACACATGGAGAAGAGAGACATGAATTTATGGAGATGATTGGAACCCAGCAGACATTACCATGAGATGTTAAGCAAAACAGAACCTGGAGAGAGCCAAAGAAAGCCAAGAGATGAAAGCCAGCCCTAGATAAGCAAAGGGAGGAACTCCCACAGGAACAGAGGATGAAAGCAAGAGAACCAAGGAGCAAAGGACCAGCAGATGCCAACCACGTGACTACCCAGCAGATGGAGGTGCCCCTGACACATTAGCTTTTCTTGAGTGAAGGTAACTTATGTTGGTGCCTTAATTTGGACACTTTCATTTCCTGAGAACTGTAAACTTACAACTTATTCAATTCCCCTTTAAAAATGCCCTTCCATTTCTGGTATAGTGCATTCTGGGAGCTTTCAAACTAACATGGGGCACATTAGTAAATCAAAAGTGAAAAACTAGGAGTCATGATGGTGGCTTAATGGGGTGTGGGATTTATTTCATCTTACAAAAAAGCTAGTAAATAGGAAGAGTAGAGAACAACTTCTGGGGCCACATCAGTGACTGGACAAACAGCATACACCAGGCTGGACAAGCCAGACCAGCTGAAATTCCACCCATAATCACTTTTCAGTCTCCAACTGCCCCAGGAAAAGGTGGAATTAAGCTTTTCTGAGAGCATGTCTGAAGGCTGTGCTTTCCCCAAGAGAGGGGTGGGGCCCAGCTCAGGTTGAATCACCCCCTCAAGGAATTCAGACCCCAAGGTCTGGAAAACTGAAATGATTAAAGCCAGCCTACAACTTCTTTTCTGTCCTGCCACATATCAGGCAGGGCGAGTCTGCAGAAGTTAAAGGTGCCACATCACCTTATGCTGGTGGGACCTGCAGTCAGACAAGCACCACATACTGGGCAGGCAGAAAAATCACAGATGCTAGAGGCTTCATAGGAAAGTCTTTTAATCTCCTGGGTATCATCCTCAAGGAAAACTGACATAGGTGACCCTTTCCTACTAAGAGTACACCAGTTTGGTCTGGGAAAATCTGACTGGGGTCCATAATACCTAAGCAGACACTCCTAAGGGGAAAAATGCATCATACACACAGGACAAGAAACACGAAAACAAGAACTGAAAAATTATGATCTGTTAAACAAAATCTAAGCTTGATGTCTAGAATAAGTTGAACTGAATGTTAAAGAACAGATAGATGATGAAGTCATCCAGCTGGAAAATCCTAGGTTAAAAAACTGAAAACAATCTTCAGAATAAACTAATTAAGGAAATTAAATGCTTAAATGCCAGAAAAAAATTATGAATCTTACTAGGAAAATTGAAGATATGGCTCAGTCAAAGGAACAAACCAACAATCCAAATGAGGTACAGGATTTGAAACAATTAATTCAGAATGTTCAAATAAACATGGAAAGCCTAATAAAAAATCAAATCAATGAATTGAGGGAGGATATAAAGAAGGCAAGGGATGAACAAAAAAATCGAATGTCTGAAAAAACAAATCACAGAACTTATGAAAATGAAAGCCACAGTAAAATAGAGGAAAAAAAATGGAAACCTACAATGTTAGATTTCAAGAGGCAGAAGATAAGGTTAGTGAACTGGAGGATGAGACATCTGAAATCTAGCAAGCAAAAGAAAAAAGTGGGAAAAGAATGAAAAAATATGAGCAGGAACGCAGGAAATTGAATGACAACATGAAGCACATGAATATACATGTTGTAGATTCTCCAAAAGGAGAAGAGAAGGGAAAAGGAGGACAAAAACTAATGGAGGAAATTATCACTGAAAATTTCCCAACTCTTATGAAAAATTAAAAATTACAGATCCTAGGGCGGGCCGCGGTGGCTCAGCGGGCAAGAGTGCTTGCCTGCCATGCCGGAGGACCCCGGTTCGATTCCCGGCCCCAGCCCATGTAAAAAACAAACAAACAAACAAAATATAATAAAACAAGAAAATGTTTAAAGATGTTTCCCTTTCTTCCTCCCTTCCTTCCTTCCATCCTTCCTTCCTTCTCTCTGTCTTTCCTTCCCTTCCTCCCTCTCTCTTTAAAAAAAAAAAAAAAAATTACAGATCCCAGAAGTGTAGCATACCCCAAACAGAATAGATCTAAATAGATGTACTCCAAGAAACTTGTCAATCAGAATGTCACATGTCAAACAGGTAGAGAGAATTGTGAAAGTAGCAAGAGAAAAGCAATCCATCACATACAAGGGAAGCCCAATAAGACTATGCATAGATTTCTCAGCAGAAACCACGGAGTTGAAAAGACAGTGGTATGATATATTTAAGATACTAAAAGAGAAAAACTGCCAATCAGGAATTCTATATCCAGCAAAATTATCCTTCAAAAATCATGGAGAAATTGGAATATTTTCAGACAAAAACATCACTAAGAGAATTTGTGACGAGGAGACCAACTCTGCAAGCAATAAGAGTGAGCACTAGAGGAAGAAAGGAAAAGACAAAAGAGAGAGATGTGAAGAAGAGTGTAGAAATGAAGACGATCAGTAAAGATAAAAAGAGAAAAAAATTAGATATGACATATAAAATTCAAAAGGCAAAATGGGAGAAGAAAGTATTGCACTTACAATAATAACAGTAAATGTTAATGGATTAAACTCCCCAATCAAAAGACATATACTGGAAGAATGGATTAAAAAACAAGACTCACATATATGCTGTCTACAGGAGACAAATTTTAGACCCACAGATAAACATAGGTTGAAAGTGAAGGGTTGGGAAAACATATTTCATGCAAACAACAATCAGAAAAGAGCAGGAGTAGCTACACTAATATTCAACAAAGTAGACTTCAAATGTAAAACAGTGAAAAGAGACAAAGAAGGACACACTGTATTAATAAAAGGAACAATTCAACAAGAAGACATAACAATCATAAATATTTATGCACCAAGTCAGAGGGCTCCAAAATACATGAGGCAAACACTGAAAAGAGAAATAGACACATTTACCATAATAGTTGCAGGTTTCAATTCCCCACTCTCATCAATGGACAGAACATCTAGACAGAAGATCAATAAAGAAACAGAGAGTTTGAATAATATAGTAAATGAACTAGACTTAACAGACATTTATAAAGCATTACACCTCCAAACAGCAGGATACACACACCTTTTTTCCAAGCGCTCATGGATCATTCTCAAGGATAGACCATATGCTGGATCACAAGCAAGTCTCAGTAAATTTTAAAAGATTGAAATCATGCACAACAATTTCTCAGATCATAAAGGAATGAAGTTGGAAATCAATAATAGGTAGAGGGCCAGAAAATTCACAAATATATGGAGGCTCAACAACACACTCATAAACAACCAGTGGATTAAGGAAGAAGTTATGAAAGAAATCAGTAAATATCTCAAGGCAAACAAAAATGAAACACATCATATAAAAACTTATAGGATGCAGCAAAGGCAGTACTAAGAGGAAAACTTATTGCCCTAAATGCCTAATCAACAAAGAAGAACAAGCAAAAATTGAGATATTAACTTCATTTGGAAGAGCTAAGAGAAAGAACAGCAAACTAACACAAGGCAAGTAAAGTGAAAGAAATAATGAAGATTAGAGCAAAAATAAATGAAATTGAGAGCATGAAAACAATTGAGAAAATCAACAAAACCAAAAGTTGGTTCTCTGAGAAAATAAAAAAGATTAATGGGCACTTAGCAAGTTTGAAAAAAGAATAAGAGAGAGGATGCAAATAAAAAAATCAGAAATGGAAGAGGAGACATAATGAATGACCCCACAGAAATAAAGGAGGTAATGACAGGATACTATGAACAACTTTATGCTAATAAATGCAACAATGTAGATGAAACAGACAACTTCCTAGAAAGGCATGACCAACTTTGACTCAAGAAGAAATAGACGACCTCAACAAACCAATCACAAGTAAAGAAATTGAATTAGTCATTAAGAAGCTCCCAAAAAAGGAAAGTCCAGGACCAGATGGCTTCACATGTGAATTCTACCAAACATTCAAGAAAGAATTAGTACCAATCCTGCTCAAACGCTTAAAAATTGAACAGGTGATAAGACTACCTAACTCATTCTATGAAGCCCAAATCACCCTCATACCAAAGCCAGACAAAGATACTACAAGAAAAGAAAATTACAGACCAACCTCTCTAATGAATATAGATGCAAAAATCCCATTTCATAAAGGCAGAATAATCCCTATTCAATACTGTATTCTTGAAACTGCAATCAGATCATCTCCCTGGAGATGTGATTTAATCAAGAGTGGTTGTTAAACTGGATTAGGTGACAACATGTCTCACCCATTTGGGTGGGTCTTGATTGGTTTATTGGAGTTCTATAAAAGGAAAAAAGTTTTGGAGAAAGAGATTCAGAGAGAGCAGAGAATGCTGTAGCACTACGAAGCAGAGATTCCATGAGCCAGCAACCTTTGGAGATGAAGAAGGAAAACACCTCCTGGGGAGCTTCATGAAACCAGAAGCCAGGAGAGAAAGCAAGCAAATGATGCCATTTTTGCCATGTGCCCTTCCAGCCAAGAGAGAAGCCCTGACTGTGTTTGCCATGTGCTCTTCCACTTGAGAGAGAAACCTTGAACTTCATCGGCCTTCTTGAACCAAGGTATCTTTCCCTGGATGCCTTTGATTGGACATTTGTATAGACTTGTTTTAATTGGAACATTTTATTGGCCTTAGAGCTGTAAACTAGGAACCCATTAAATTCCCCTTTTTAAAAGCTATTCTGTTTCTGATATATTGCATTCTGGCAGCTAGCAAACTAGAACACATGGGGAAGAACAAAGAATGGCAATACTGCAGAGTGTTGAAAACAGATTGTAATTAATATTTTAAAACTTGAACATATGTGTGAGACTGAAGCAAAAAAATGTTTATTTGGTACAAAATTTATATTTTGACTAGTGCATCTCCTAATATAACTTATATGGGCAGTTTAATTGAATGCCATAAGTACATAGAACCCTGAATAGGGCATGAGATTTTGTAGATTTGTCCAGAATGATGCCTTGATAAATCCCAGAGTGATTTGAACAGTGAATAAAATAATATTTGCAAAGTCCCTTTGGGGGAATGATAAGAAAAAGGGAAAACTCAGCTTCCCCATATGGAGAAGGCCTGATATTCTCACAAGCAGTGAGGACAATAAAATCAATAGGCCAAACCCTCAATCTTGGGGTTTGTTCATATGAAACATATTCCTGCAAAGGATAGACTAAGCCTACTTAAAATTAGGCCTAGGAGCACCCTCAGAGAACCTCTTTTGTTTCTCAGATGTGGCCTGTCTCTCAGCCAACATGGCAAGAAAACTCACTGCCCTCCCCCTCTCTATGTGGGACATGACTCCCAGGGGTGTAAACCTCCCTGGCAGCATGGGACAGAATTCCTAGAATGAGATGGGACTCAGCATCAAGGGATTGAGAAAACCTTGACAGAAAGGGATAGAGGGAATTGAGACAAAATAAAGTGTCAGTGGCTGAGAGTTTCAATTAGATTTGAGAGGTTATCCTGGAAGTTATTCTTATGCATTATATAGATAACCCCTTTTTAGTTTAAGATGTATTCGAGAGAGCTTTCGCAAATTGACTGTGTGATTGTGAAAAATTCTTTCTGATGCTACAGTATGGACAGATGAGTAAAATTTATGGATTAAAAATGAATAATAGGGGGAACCAATGTCAAAATAAATTGGGTAGAGGAAAACACAAGTGGTCAATGAGAGGGAAGGGTAAGGAATGAGTTTTTTTTTCTTTTTATTTCTTTTTCTGGAGTGATGTGAATGTTCTGAGAAATGATCATGGTGATAAATATACAACTATGTGATGATATTGTGAGCTACTGATTGCACACAAAGTATGGAATGTTCATATGTTAAGAATGTTCGTGTTGTATGTTGATTGATTTTATTAATAAATTTTTTTAAAAATGAAAAAAGTTACCTGAATTTTCAGTCATTGACTTAAAGATTTTAAATTTCCTTTCCCAACAGTAACATAGTGTCACTGAACATAAATAAACTTTTTACACGATAAGAAAAAAAGAAAAACTACACGATCATCTTTATTGATACTGAAAAAGTATTTGGCAAAATTCAGCACTCTTTCTAATAAGAACACTTCAAAAGGGAGGGATTGAAGGAAAAGCTCCTCAATATGATAAAGGGAATACATGAAAGACCCAGAGTGAGCATCATCCCCAATGGTAAGAGACTGAGAGGCTTCCCCCTAAGATCATGAATGAAACCAGGACACCCTCTGTCACCACTGCCATTCAACACTGTAGTGGAAGTTCTAGCTAGAGCAACCAGGCAGGAAAAAGAAATAAAAGGTATCCAAATTGGAAAGGAAAAAGTAAAGCTTTCATTATTTGCAGATGACATGATACTGTTCTTGAAAAATCCTGAGAAAACTATGACAAAGCTTCTAGAGCTAATAAACAAATTCACCAAAGTGACAGGATGGAAGACTAATGTGCAAACATCAGTAAGAGTTCTATACACAAGCAATGACCTGAGGGGACTGTTGCTTCCACATTGGAATGGAGTGGAGTGATAAGGATATTTAGGAATGATGAGCGAGAGACAGACAGGATCAGGGGATTTGAAGCTTAGTGACAACAGACAACTTTATTCTTAACTAGCACCTGCTTATATACTGCAGGGTTCATGTGACAAAGAGCAGGCATGCACCTGGCGAGAATACAGACTGCTTACTTAAGATAACCATAAAGAACCTGGGGCTATGATGAAACAAACATTCTCTCTCTCCCAGACTGTTCTCCATTAAGCAAATAACAATCTCCACAGATTACTACTGCCACCACTCTGATACCAGCTGTTCTCAACAAATTCTGCAGGTTTTGTTTTAACCCTTGATCCTACATTTCCCCTTTTATTTTATTAGCCAAGGTGACTCTGCCTGTCTTAGGTTGCTCTTAAGCTCTGAAGGAAGGGTCTTACCCATCATTGGCTACCAGTCAAGCTCTCTGACTTTGATTAGGGAGGGAGCCAAGGGCTTTTACCAGGATCATGCTGTTAGTATGGCTTTACTTAGTGGTGTGGCTTGCTACTTTGAACATTTGTCACTTAACACAGCTGAGGAGGAAGAGAAAGAGTATAAACAGCCCCAAACCTAAGCCTATAGTAGTCAAAAAGTGATGTAAATTATACATTTGATCTTCAATATAAACCAATGCTGTTTCTATATTATTTAGTCCATTATTAATTTGCTCATCAATGTGAGATTGACTATACCACAGCTCACTGGCATTTTTATACCATTCTTTAACATAATTCTGCATTTGTGTAGTTTTATGTAGTGCAGTTCCAACAACTGCAGCTGCAATGATAATACCAACGATTCCAATGACAGCTGCAACAATGAGTCCAGTTAGTCTCTTAGTCCTTTTTAGATAATCTTTTGCCAAATGGAATAGGATTCATGTTTCTGAAGAGGATCGCCAAGGTCTTGACATCTGTACCAGCAGCCAAATTACCTCTTCTCCTCCTTGCTGCTATAATCATCTTATTTCCTGTAAGATAAATGCTTAGAGACAAGTGAATAGAAATTAATTCTTGCAATTCCCAGGAAAACTTTCCATAAATTTCTCTGACTAATTTTGTATTTATCATCCCATGGATTTGGCACAAATCATCCTCTATGTATCAAACTCTGATTTAACTTGCCTGTCCATATAGTCTCAGTTATCTCTGAGTTAGAGATGGGTGGCTCCACAGGGGCTGCATCTCTTACAATTCTGTAGGAATCATTAATTATGATAACTGCTCAATACAATGACATCATGCCACCTATTCCATCTATCCCAACTTTCTTTCCCATCTAATAGGCATGTATCATTTGATTCCATAGAGTTTAAAAAGGGGTATACATATAATTACAAGAATCACTCTTGAACTTAAACCATGTAGTTCGGATTACTTATTGTTATACATGGTAATTCATTATCTATGCATATGAGTCTTTTGAAAAATGGAAGACATAAATTTGACACCATTTTTCTTTCTTCCTTAAGTAGTTTTGGAAGTCTTGAATCTACTGGACCTGGGAATCCTAAACTAGTATTCAGATATATTGGTAAGGTTGGGTCTGCCCATACGAAATGAGAAAGATGTCCATGACAACATGTCATATTGCATTCTACCAAAATGTGAAATATGAGTTACATCCATTTGCCAGAATTCATTTGCCTTTTGACCTCAAGGATTAAGACCTGAAGCAAATGGGAGTGTGCAGCCCTTTGCTATTAATATGAGTTAGTTTGTGAAATGTCATGGGATCTTGAATTATCCTCACAAGACAAGTGACCAAAGGAAGCACAACTGATTTAATGATTTTTGAATCTTTTCTGGAGCTCTTTGCATCCCATATTGAGGTAAAATTTTTGTAATTATGTATCCCAAATTAAGTTATTTATTTACTGTCCTTTTCGCTTGCCTCAGGTTCACACTTCTGTATTTCTATTTTGAAGATTTTCTTCAGATCTTCTCGCATAGTCTCCATATCCTCATTTTGTTTGTCCTTTCTCTCCTTTAATTACTCCAAATATTCTCTCAATCTTTCTATCTTATCTTTTGAGGAACAGCTTCTTTTTTGAAGAAGCTTTTTTAGCCTCTTTTTCCCAACTAGAGTTACCTTTTCCCTGGCTGTATTTCCTGGCTGTGTCATCCTTATGCTATTAACTATCTCCCTTTACTATTTTCTTCCTAAAAACAAGCACCTAGTTTCTTTATTTTACCTAAACCCCCCTCTGTTATTGCCCCATGTGGCCTCACTGTATTGTTATGGAAAAATGTTTTCAGCTCAGAACTTTCTTCACTCTTTCCCCCTCAATGTCTCCCATCTCATTATAGGGAGTCTGCTTTAGGCTCTTCTCTGCTTTATCCATGTGCTTCTAATCCAGTCTTGTAGGGCAGACCTATGATCAGGTGGAGCCCTTTGAAAAGCTTGTTCCCATGGAAATATGTCCACATCCATTCAAGGTGGGTGTTTGCTTACTGGAGTCCTGTTAGAAGGAGTTATTTTGGAGAAGACACAGATGCCTGGAGACAGAAAATGCCCAGAAGATTCTAAGCTAAGAGATGACATCTGGGATTTTCCCAGGAGAAGCTCAGAGAGAACTCACCATGGCTTAAAGGAGGAAAACTGAGGAGAGGCCAGAAAGAGCCACAGGAGCTGAGAACAATTTTAGAAACCAACCCAAGAGAGAAGGGCAGGCAGATGTCACCATGTCCTTCCCATGGGTCAGAGAAACCCTGCATGACATTGACCTCTCTTGAGTGGGAGAATTTTTTTGTTGATGCCTTAATTTGGACATATTCATTGCCTTAGTACTGTAAATTTATAACCTAATAAATCCCCTTTGTAAAAGCCAAAAAAAGTATAGAAGACTCAATAATAGAAAAATAATACAAAAATAGAAGACCGGAAACAATGATATATTTTATATGATTTTTGGTATGGGGATCAATGTTTTTTTTTATTACCTTGATTCAGATATAATTGGCCTACTATAAAATTCACCTGTTTGAGGTGTATGATTCAGTGTTTTTTTACCCATATTCACAAACTTGTGCAATGATAACTGCCACAATTTTGTATATTTTAAAATATTTGCTTTTCTCCAAATGACTATAAAGTTCTCTCAGCACCACACATCAAAAGCCCCATCTTTCCATCTGAGGTTTGAGGTAGCATCCTTGTCACTCAATACCCAGGTGTTCGGGGTCCACGGACCTGTCTGTCTACTCTGACATGTGGGACGCGCTTGTCAGCTGTCCCAGCCCAGTGTTGGAGGAGTGAGGAGGGGATAAACAAGCAGCCACGCCTGCCACACCTTCCCCAAGCCCTTTTGTTTGCCTCTGCCTCAGATTGACCCCAAAATGAGAGATGCTGACCTAACTGCCATCTGACTTTGGGTAAAACGATTGGCCAAAGAGAAACACAGTAGGAAACTCTGGAAAGGAACAACACCAGGAATCAGGGCACGGCTGCCCTTGGCTTCCCCCTTCCCTCCAGCGCTGGGTAGGGTCCTCCCCTCCTCCGTGTTGCAATCTTTCAGCAACCCTGCAGAATGAAACACACAGACACACGAGATGTATGAGACAGAGAAGATGACTGCAGCCCCGAAGAGCTTCAGCTGCTTTATTTTATATCCTTTCTCCCAGCTCTTTCGCTGACCAAGCCTACTTTATTTGTATCATTCTCATTGCATTCTTGTTATCTAGCAATCCTCCCTCCCGGATATCTAGGAAGCAAAAAGGGAACATTCCATACTTCATGTACGCATCCTATACCCCCAGATAAGGCTCATAACCAGGAACTCGCTGTTTGCAGCAGACCTCCTCAAAGCCACTCTGAAGCCAGTCACTCCCAATAAATTCTGCAGGTTTTCTATTAACCCTTGGCTCCTACACCTCTGGGCATTTCTGCCCCCTTGCACTGGGGAGGCGCACCCAGCCCTCTACCCCAGGCTGCCACCTGGGCACCTGTACAGCATGGCTGAGGCACCCGGAGGTGTGGGAGGAGAGGATCAGGGTGTCCAAGGCCTGCCGAGCAAAGTCTTTGGTGCCTGGCACCAGCAGCCCGGGGCTCATGTTGGAGGTCATATTTGTGGAGACGAACAGGGGGCTCACCGTCTGGGGGGCAAGGGGGTAAAGGAAAAACTCCTCCCCGCCATGCCCCCAGGCCTTCTCTGAACCCTCCTCTGGGCCACCACTCTTGCTTCCCTTGGGTTCCAGCTTTTCCAGCCAGGTCTCCCAGCGCCCGCCCCCTCCGTGGCCCCACACCTCAAGGAGACATGGCTCTCCCCAGCGCTGCCCAGTTAAATCCCGCAGGAGACCCTGTCCTCCCTGGGACTCTGCCAACCGCACTCCCTGCCCCCTCAAACCCTTCCCCCAGGAGCCTCCACTGTCTCTAATCTCCCTACACCCCATGATAGATAGGGGCCCTCCTTGTTTCTGGGCTGCCACTCCCCAAGCTTACTTAGGGTCCCGCCCCCACTGTCAGCACATTCACGGTGACCCCCAGAAGAGGTACTCGGCTCCCACTGCCCCCGAGAAGCATCTCACAAAGTTCTGTGGATGAAGGAGAGGGAGAGTCTGGGGATCAAGAAATTTCCCCCTCGGGACCTGAGCCCCACTGCCGCCTCCCCAGCTTCCCTTCCAGCCCAGGCCTTGGGTCTGTAGGGTCTGGATGGGTACCTTGGTGGCTCTGTAGGCAGCTAGGAAAGGTCTGGGTCATTTTCAGCCTCAAAGGAGATGTTGATGATGATGCCTCTGCCCCTGCAGGAGGAAGTGCTTGGGTGGGAGGAGAGGGTCCTGGTGACGCCCCCACCAGATCTGAGATGCTCAGAGAGACAGGGAAGAGCTGGAAACGTGGGTGGGGAAGCTGAGGAATGGAAAGGCATGGAGGTGGACGGGGGTGGGAGGGTAGGCCCAGCCCAGGAGAGAGGGAGTTTGTGCTCACCTGGTAACCATATGAGACAAGATGATTCGGGTCATCTGGACAGTAGCATAGTGAGCGGGGGTCATTCCTTTCCCATCCTCTTACCTGCTCCCAGGGCCTCCCACCTCCAGCTTTCCTTCAGGGCACATCCCAGGACACCCTTTTTGTGCCAGGCCCAGTGCGGGAGCTGGGGGTGGGGCCAGGACCACCCAAGTGTTTGGAGCTCCACGGGCCCAAGGCGCAGCCCCCCGAGCCTGGTCTCTCCTGAACCACAGACAGCACATTGCAGTTCGCAATATCCAACAGGCCCTGGGAAGGGAAAAGCAGCCCTGTTACCCCCACCCTCTCCATCCTGCCACAACTCTTGTCCTCTTTTATTGCCTAGATTCATTTCTGTTATGGTCAGACAGCTGCAATATAAAAATGGCCATTTTGGTCATTTTTGAGGTTGTAATTGGGTGGCATTAAGGACAATCATAATTTACTGATGTCGCTGCTACCCAAGTGGGAACATGTTCATCATCCCAAACAGAAACTCTGTGTCCATTAAGCATTAACACACCATTCTCTCTTCCCTCCAGCTCCTGGTAACCTCTAGCCTACTTTCTGTCTCTGAATTTGCTCATGCCAAGCATTTCATACACAAGAAATTCAATCATATTTGTCTCAGTATTTAGTTCAAGGTTCATTCACATTGTGCCATGTGTCAGATCTTCATTTTAGGGCTGAATAATGCTCTGTTGCATAGGCAGAGCACATTTTGTTTTTTCGTTCATCTATTGATTGGACATTAGGGTTGTTACCCCCTTTTATTGAGAGTGCTGCTGCCCTGAGCATGGGTGTACAAGTAGCTGTTGGAGTCCCTGCTTTCTATACCTAGGACTGGACTTGCTAGGAGATATGGCAATTTCTGAGGAACCCCTAAAGTTTTTGACAGTGGCTGCACCATTTTACATTCCAGCAGTGATTTCACTGTTTCTCCACATCCTCACCAACACTTAATTGCCTTATTTTTTTAATAGTATCCCTCTAGGGGAGTGTGCAGTGGTTTGATTTGCATTCCCCCAGTGATTAATAGTGTTAAACTTCTTGTCATGTGCTTATTGACTGTGTGTTTATTTCTTTGAAAAAATGTAACTTTTCCCAATATTTTTTCATATGGGATACATTTTTTAAAAGTAGCACTGGTACTAGAATTTAAAATTCACACATACTTTGACCCAGGATCCTTGCCTCTAGGAATGCCTCTGCCATGCACATGCATGCAGCAAATGAATATGTCCAAAGACATTCTTTGTAACACCAAGTGGTAGTCACAAGTGATTGGCAGCACCTGATTACCACTCAGTACCAGTGGTTTAATGCAGTGTGGCAGGTGCGTGGGTCATGGTGCAACAAGTAAAAAGAAGGGAGTAGCTATTTTAATATGCAGGGAATGATCCTCAAGATATATTGCTACTTGAAGGAGGCAAAGTGTGGAACAGTGTGCTGCCATTTGGATAAAAAGAAAAATCTACACACTTGCATATGTATACAGTGAGGGAAAGAAAAGCAACATATTTTAAATTAGGAACAACTTTTGAGGAGCAAGATTAGAGAAAGAGGGGACATTTTCACCTATTTCATAAACTTTTCCATCTGGATTTTTCTGTGTATCTGGTAAACATTCTATGTGTACAACATACACAAACCATCACAATTTCTTTAAGATGAAAATGAATCAAGTGCCCATCAACAGATGAATGGATTAAAAAAATGTGGCATATACATATGATGAACTATTATTCAACAGTAAGAAGGAATAAAATCCTGAAGCAGATGACAACAGAGATGAACTTTAAGGATATTATGTTAAGTGAAATAAGTCAGACATAAAAGGACAAATATTGTATGATCTCACTGAAATGAATTAATTAAAATATGTAAATTTGTAGATTTAAATTATAGAATATAGACTACCAAGATAGAGAATGAAGCTAAAGAATGAGGAGCAGTTTCTTAATATGTGTAAAATGTTTAACTAGGGTGAACTCAACTTTTGGAAATGGGCAGAGGTTATGGTAACACATTACTGTGAGACTAGTTAACAATGCTGAATGTTGTATGAGTGTGGTGGAAAAGGGAAGTTTAAAGTCTGTTAGATTACCAAAAGGAAAGTTCAAGGTTAAAACATGAGAATGTATAAAAGTGAATCTTGTAGTGGACAATGTTAGTGATTAACCTCACAAATATTAAAAAGTTCTTTCATGAACTAAAGTAAATGTATGTCACCATTACATGGAGTCAATAATAGAGGGGTATATGGGGAAAATGTACCTATTGCAAACTATGAACTATGCCAAAGAGTTACTTCCAGAGGACCTCTTTTGTTGCTCAGCTGTGGCTTCTCTCTCTCGAAACCCAGGTCTGCAAGTGAAATCATTGCCCTCCCTTCTACATGGGCTATGACATCCAGGGATCACAGTCTCCCTGGCAGTGTGGGAGACAACTCACAGTGATGAGCCTGGCTCTGGTACCATGGGTTCAACAATGCCATCCTGACCAAAAGGTGGAAAGAAGTGTAACAAATAAGATATCAGTGGCTGTGCCAGTTTGAAAGAATGTATGTACCCTAGAAAAGCCATGTTTTAATCCTAATCCCATTTTATAAATGCAGCCATTTCTTCTAATCCCTATTCAGTACTTCATGTTGGAAACTTTAGTTAATTTATCTCCATGAAGATGTGATTCAATCAGTGTGGGTATTAAACCTGATTAGGTGGAGATGTGTCTCCACCCATTCTAGGTGGGTCTTGATTGATTTTTACTAGAATCCTTTTAAAAGAAGAAGCACTTTGGAAAAAGCTAGAGAAGGACAAGAAAGAAAGCCATGATATTCTGAGAGAGCAGAACACCATAGAACCATGAAGCAGGGAGTTCACCAGCCAGCTACTTTTGGAGATGAAGAAGGAAAACACCTCCTGGGGAGTTGGAGAGGAAGCTAGCAGATGATGCCATATTTGTCATGTGCCTTTCCACTTGAGAGAGAAACCCTGAACTTCATCAGCCTTCTTGAATCAAGATATCTTTTCCTGAATGCCTTAGATTGGACATTTCTATAGACTTGCTTTAATTGGGACATTTTCATGGTCTCAGAACTGTAAACCAGCAACTTATTAAGTTCCCCTTTTTAAAAGCCATTTCATTTATCATATACTGCATTCCAGTAGCTAGCAAACTAAAGCCGTGACTGAGAGACTTCAAATAGAGTTGGCAGTCTATTCTGGAGCTCACTCTTACACAAGTTTCAGTTAGACATTGCTACCAATCATAGCTTGCCAAACCCCAACCAAAATCATTCCTGTCAATCCTAAAGAACACCTCGGGTGTTATATAAGATTCTAGAAATTTTCCATGCACCAGGGTAACTTTCAAGAAACCTGCAACCTCCAGATGTGTACCTGGACCAGATAAGTCCTGAAATCTAGAGGGCCCAGTCTCTCCAGAACATCCACTAGTTCCATCCCCTCTCCCATGGTATTGATAGCCCCTTCCAACATGAAAAAGTTAAAATTATCATAGTTCAAATACCCTATAGAAAGCAGGAAAAAGATCAAAGATGATGGTGGAGTAATACAGATAAAGTAGGTTATAACAAATGAGTATGATTGCTGAGTCATTATATTGATATTTCCTTTAGTCTTCAGTATTTTAGAGTAGCTAGAAGTCGGAATGTAAAACTGTAGAATTGTAACCCATACCAAACTCTGAAATCTGTTCTATGATTAATTATTGTGATGTGCTCTGAAAATTATTGCTTTATATATATATATTATTTTTCATAAAAAAGAAAAAAGTTAAGTGTGATTATAAATGCATAGCTAAATGACGATATTGTGACCCATCAATTGTAGATTTTGAATGATAATGGCATGTGAATATATATATATATATCAATTTAAAATTTTTGATGAATATTAATCAGCTAGTTTATAGAATGTTTCTTACTTTGGGTTTGTCTAAATTTTTCATAATAATTAGATTGAGGTTATGCATTTTGGTCAAGAATACCCAGGAAGTGGTGGTGAACCCTTCTCAAGACATCTGGTTAGAGGTACAAGACACTGATAAGTCTTATAATGAATTGTGTTAACCTTACTCATTTATAATGGTAGTATTTGCCAGGACAATGGGATGATGGTTTCAGTGTGAAGTTACTATCTTTCACTTTGTGCTGAAAGGATTTCCCTGGGAAGATACTTTGAAACTGCACAACATTCCATTTCTCCTCAAATTTTTGGGGCTAATTTTAACATCCACCAGCAAATATTGCCTTTGATGGGTATTACTGAAGTGTGTGATGACACAGTCTTTCAAAATTTTTTTCTTTATGGTGACCAACAAAGCTGCAGTCTGTACCTCTGAACTCACTTCCCCCACCACTATCACTACCTTGAAGCTAACTTATTGTCTGACTATACAGAAAAACAACTTGGTCTGCAGAAAAAAACAACAAAACAAAATAATTTCAGGTCCCTGTCATTGATACTGATCAAAAGCAATGGGTTTTCTTCTTGATGCACTTGAATGACCAATTCCGGAGACACCAGGGATTCAAGGACAGGAAGAGTTTATTGCTAAGCACAAAGTGGGAGGTCAAATGGCCTAGAGGCCTAAAAATCTGTCTCCCTGAAGTACAGTAACTCTGATAGTATTATAGTATCAAAAGGTGGGTTTTAGGATAATGAACACAATAGCCAGAGATTATATAATTAGAGGTTGTGATGATTAGGTTCAGGTGTCAAGTTGGCCAAGTGATGGTGCCCAGTTGTTTGGTCAGGTAAGCACTGGGTTGATTGTGCCTGCAAGGATATTTCATGGCTGGTTGATAACCCAGGAGGCTGGCTTATTAAATCATCAGGCAGTTGATTGCATCTGTGACTGATCATATCTACAGCCAACTAAGGGCTTGTCTCCCACAAACAATATAATCCAATCAGTGATTTGATCCAGTCAGTTTAAGACTTTCATGGAAGAAGAAATATTTTCACTGCTGCTTCAGCCTGTGAGACTCTCCTGTGGAGTTTGTCAAGACCCATCATTCAAGTTGTCAGAGACCCTTCATCTGAGCTGCCAGCCTCACAGCCTGACCTATGGATTTTGGACTCTAGCATTCCCACAGTTGTGTGACACATTTTTATAAATCTCATATTTACAGATATCACCTGTTAGTTCTGTTTCTCTAGAGAACCCTGACTAATACAGCTTGGTATTAGTCAAGAGAGTGGTTCTTAAGAAACAGAATCTTAAAAAATTGTTTTTTTGCAATTGGCTTTGTACACTGAGAAAACTCAAAGGCACTAATGACTATAGATCCAATAATCAAGATGGCATTGACGGTCTGTGGTGTGAATTGGTAATAGAGATACACAATATGTCACCATATGATTATGCTAATTGTATGTTTAGATGAGGTAAGGTCTGGATGAGAGTGCTTTTGGCACCTTAACAGAGTTCTGTTGAGTTAAGAGATATAATGGTGTTGGTTATGTTTCTTAGGGCTGTTTGTCCTTCAGTTATGAGGGAAATGTATGAGATGAAGTCTTCAGATTTGTAACTAGAACATCATATAAAAGTTGTTAAAGTTTCTGTGTACTCTGAAAGAAAATATTACTTCCTGTGGTCACTGACTTGAGAGTTCTGAAAACCAGCCCCAGAGTCTTATAATACAAGTAGCAGACTTACAAAATAAAATAAATTCTCAACCTTGCAGAGTGTCTGCCATTAAAGTGAAGGCTTTGTTACAAAAAAAAGAGATCTTGAAACTTTGAATGGGGACATAGGAGTTGTGGGGACGTGGAATCCCTGGATTCTACTAAGATAGACCTGTAATGTCTGTCCTGAGGAAACAGCTGCCCACTCCTGTCCAGCCTGCCCTGAGGACAAAGCCACCCCCAAAAGACAGCTGCCTGACATCCAGCCTGCCCTGAGGAAAGAGCTTTCCAACCTCCAGGCAACCTTGAGGATTCTGCCATCCAACCTCCACCTAAAGCGATTAACATTTCAGTGCCTCTTAAATGGGTAACTACCTCCCCTGGGGAACAGCCTTCACTCCTCTGTCTGGAGCAGTTAATCTCGTTTCACCAGATGAAATTGCAACAGAAGGCCCTAAAGTAATTGGTTTGAAATGCACTTACAATTCTTTTCATGACCTACCCCATCATCCCTCATTTCTTCAAGACCTATAACTAGACTAAAGTCCTAACAGACCCTGGAAGGTGAGATATAAAGTGTGACCCATGAGGAGGTACACTATACCCCAAAAGAATGCTTTTTTAAGTTTTTCAACTTATATAGATAGAAATCATGGGACTATGTGTGGGAATGGATATTAAAAGTGGATGTTGTATAAAGTTGGATCAAGCTGAATTTATTGATATGGTTGAAATGAATCAAAAGGTGGCCGACATTACCTCAGGTCAAAATTCCAGAATTGCCTTGGTATAATGTACATGAGGGGATCCAAAGGCTTAGAATTATTGAAATGTTAGAGCATATTTCTAATGGAAGACCTACTCACATACACCAGGAATGTCCAGAGGACACATCTTTTACCAGGACCTTGAGGAATAAATTTATGAGACTAGCTCCATCATCCCTGAAGGGTTATGTAGTCATCCTTCTCTGCAAGTCAGATATTACTGTGGGGACTGCTGTCACAGAGCTGAAATCCTTAAAACACATTTTATGGGGACGTACAGTTCCCAAGTTGGCAGAAGCTATATGGCAACAGTTAATCACCATAGACAAGGTGGGTGTGGTCACCACAATGGAAAACAGACTCAAAGCAGCAGTCAATCTGACTCACAGAGACTTGTGGCACTGGCTAGTAGATCATGGAATTCCTAGAAGTAAAATAGATTGGCAGTCTACTAAATTCTTGTTTGAGCTGTATAAGCAGAAGAGTCTAGGGCAAATGAAAAGAAGTAAGTCTTGAATTACAAAACAGAGAGTCATGGTCCCTTAATCAATTCACAGATCTGAGAAAGTTTACAAACCAGAGCCCCTCGAATGAAGAAGGAGACAGGCATCCTTGGGGATGGACCCTGTTACACAGCCAAAAATTTACACTGTAAACCTTTATCCCAGCTTTCCTCAAGGAGACCTACATCCTTTTATTAGAGTGACTGTGTGCTGGGGAAAAGGAAATAGTCAGATATTTTATGGGCTACTAGGCCCTGGCTCAGAAGTGACACTAATTCCAGGAAACACAACACATTACTCTGGTCCACCAGCCAGAGTAGGGACTTATGGAGGTCAGGTGACTTGAGGAGTTTTAGCCCAGGTCCATCTCACAGTGTGTCCAGTGGATCCCTGGACCCATTCTGTGGTTACTTCCAATGCATAATTGGAATTTACATACTCAGCAACTGTCAGAATCCCCAGGTTAGTTCTCTGACTCATGGAATAAGGGCTCTTATGATAGGAAATACCAAGTGGAAGCCTCTAGAACATCCTCTACCAAGAAAATAGTAAGTCAGAAGCAACACTGGATTCCTGGTGGGATTGCAGAGATTCATGCCACTCTTGAGAGCTTGAAGGATGCAGGGGTGGTGACATTCCATTCAACTCTCTTATTTGGCCTGTGTAGAAAACAGATGTGTCTTGGACCAAACTTAAGCAGGTGGTGACTCCAATTGCTGCTGCTGTTCAAGATGTAGTATCATTGCTTGAGCAAGTCAACACAACCTCTGGTGGCTGGCATGCAGGTATTGATCTGGTGTTTTGGTTTTTTAATGCTGCCAGAAATGCAATATACCAGAAATGGGTTGGTTTTATAAGGGGAATTTCTTAAGATACAAGCTTCCAGTTCTAAGGCCATAAAAATGTCCAAACTAAGGTGTTCTTGTTTGCTAGCTGCTGGAATGCAACACACCAGAGATGGATTGACTTTTAATAAAGGGGATTTATTTCATTAGTTCTTCAAAGGAAAGGCAGCCAATTTTCAACTGAGGTTCTTTCTTACGTGGGAAGTCACAGGGTGATCTCTGCTGGACTTCTGTCCAGGTCTCTGGGTTCCAAAGATTTCTTTCTGCATCTCTAAAGGCCTGGGCTGAGCTGTGAGTGCTAAGATGAGGTACGCTGAACTGCTTGGGCTGTGCTACATTGAGATCTTTCATTTAAGCACAAGACAATTAAGCCAAACATCATTCATTACAGCAGGCATGCCTCTTAGCCCACTGCAGATGTAATGAGCAACAGATGAGGTTCACGTCCTATTGGCTCATGTCCACAGCAACAGAACTAGGTACCTTCACCTGGCCAAGCTAACAACTGAATCTAACTACCACATAAGGCATTCAGCAAAAGATACCTTGGCTCAAGAAATTGCTGATGATGTTTGAGGTTCCTCTGTCAGTGGGAAGGCAAATGGGGATATCTGCTAGCTTTCTCTCCTGGATTCTCCTTCCAAATGGCTTCCCCAGGGGTGTTTTTTTCTGCATCTCCAAAGGTCTCTGTGTTATCATCTCTCTAGTTCTTTCCAAAATGCTTCCCTCTTAAAAGATTCCAGAAGTAACCCATTCCCCAAGGTGATCCACCTGCTTACTGGTGGCAGGAATGATATATATGATTATATTGGACTACTTCCATCATGGAAGAGTCAGCAATTTGTTTTAACTGGAATAGACACACACTCTGGACATGGGTTTGCCTTCTCTGTATGCAAAGCCTCTGCCAAAACTACCATCCATGGACTTACAGAATGTCTTATTCACTGTCACGGTATTCCACACAGCACTTCTTCTGATCAAGGAACCCACTTCACAGCAAATGAACTGTGGGAATGGGCACATGCTCATGGAATTCTCTGGTCTTACCATGTTCCCCATCATCCAGTGGCAGCTGAGTTATAGGACAGTTGAATGGCCTTTTAAGGTGGCAATGCCTTGCAGGGTGGGGGCAATGTTCTCCAGGAGGCTGTGTATACTCAGAATCAGTGTCCACTATATGGTGCTGTTTCTCACATAATCAGGATTTGCGAGTCCAGGAATCAAGGGGTGGATATGGGAGGGGTACACTCACTATAACCCCTAGTGATCCATTGGAAAAATGTTTGCCCCCTATCCCTGCAATCTTAAGCTCTTCTGGTCTACAGGTCTTAGTTCTAAAGGGAGGAGTGCTCCTACCAGGAGGTACAATAATGATTTCATTGAACTGGAAGTTAAGACTGCCACCTGGCCATTTTGGGCTTCTCATTTCACTGAATTGACAGGCAAGGAAGGGGATTACTGTACTTGTTAGGGTGATTGATCCTGACTGTGAAATGAAAGTAGGGCTGCAACTACACAATGGATGTAAAGAGATTTCCTGAAATGCAGGAAATCCAGGGCATCTCTTAGTACTACCAAGCCCTATGATTAAAGTCAATGGAAAACTGCAATAACCCATCCAGGCAAGACTACCAATGACCCACAACCTTCAAGAATGAACTTTCTTGTCACTCCACCAGGCAGAGAACCATGGCCAACATAAGTTCTTGCCGTGGGTAAAGAGAACATGGAATAGGTAAGGAAGAAAGCAGTGATAAATCTGAACTATTTACCACATGACCAGTTACAGAAGTGTGGACAATGATATGAATGTTTTTTCATTGTTTTGTTATGAGTATATTTGTATTTGTATATAAAACAAATACCTTGTTTCCTTCTCATCATATGACATAAATTGTTTTGTTTATGCTATAGTATTTAAGTTATAGGATATCGAACGTTAGAGTAATTGTCACCTAAGGACTTGGACCCTATTCTGGAGAGATTTTGCGTTTCCAGTTGTATACAGAATGGTTGAGTATTGTTAGTTGAAACATATGTTTGTTATTGTGTTCTATTTAGAGGTTAAGTATGGTTTGAGGTGATGTGTATAGATGCCAAGTTGACAAGGGGTAGACAGTGATGGTCAGGTTCAGCTATCAAATTCACCAGGTGATGGTGTCCAGCCAGTAAAGCAAGCAGTGGTCCAATCATTACTGCAAGGTATCTCATGGCTGGTTGATAAAACAGAAGACTGGTTTATTAAACTAGTCAGTTGATTACATCTGTGACTGATTATAACTACAATCAAATACGGGTAAGTCTCCCACAAATAAAATAGTCATATCAGTTGGATTTGATCCAGTCAGTTTAACACTTTTAAGGGAGAAGAGAGAATTTCACTGCTTTTTTCAGCTTACAAGCCTCTCCAGTGGAGTTCATTGAGACCGTTCATTGGAGATGCCAGCCTCTCAGTCTGTCCTATGGGTTGAACTATTGCATCACTATGGTTACTTGATACACTTTTATAAACCTTTTTCTTTTTTCTGCAGATATCTTCTGTTGCTACTGTTTCTCTAGAGAACTGTAACTAATACAGAGGTGATCTAATCATTGAATATGCACAGACTGATTACATGCTTAGTCACAAAATATATGTAAGAAAATGTCAGCATTAATATGATGATGGACATGCATTTTAGTATTATAATAGGTATAGGTGGATTATAGGTTAAAGTCTCAGCTGTTGTGCTTCTTTTGTGAGCCAATTTTGGCTAGATACACCTGCAGCTAGCAAGCAAGTTTAAGAAATGGGGTTGGCTAGTTCTAGACTGACTCAAGGTCCTTCACTTATAGACATTAGGGGCTGTGTTTTGTGATCATAAGATTTTAAAGTTGGAAAACAGGATAAGGGGGTGCAAGTGGGGGGTTAGTCACAAAGTTTTTATAATCACAAGATAAAGGCTATATTGTTATACAATCATTTTTAGAGATCAAGACAGCTGGGCGAGAGTTCAGCAACCTCGGGGCATTTGCCTTTGGTCATTTTACAATATACGAGAAAGGGATAAAATCCCCTGGGTAATTGATACTGTGGTATTTTGGAGATGTAATACACCCCAGAAAAACCATGTTCTTTAAATCCATTCTTGTGGGTCCATACCTATTGTGGCTGGGACGTTTTGGTTAGGTTGTTTCAATTGAGATGTGACTGACCCAATATAAGGTGGGTTTTATCCCTTTATTGGAGCCCTTTATGAAAGGGAAAAAGCAGAAACACTGTCAGACAGCCTAGAGAGAAATGTCCTGGAGCATCTAAGAGAGGACACACAGATTGTTTGAGAGAAAACTACCTGAATCAGAAACTGAACACAATAGAGCCCAGGAATGAAGGATGAGTAGATGCCAGCCATGTGCCTTCCAATGCAACAGAAGAAACCCAGATGCCAGCAGCATTTCCTCAACAGGTAGCTTCTTCTTGATGCCTCAATTTGGACATTTTCATGACCTGAGAATTGTAAATCTGTAAACTAATAAATCTCCATTGTAAAAACTAACCCATTTCTGTTATATTGCATTCAGGCAGCTTTAGCAAATCAAAACATATACGAAACAAAATCCATGGCCTCAGGGTTTAAAAGAGAGAAAGAGTTTAATACTGCACATGAAGCATGAGATCAGATGGTCAAACAGCTCAAAAACCTGTCTCCTTGAGTCTAAGGTGTTCAGGATTTTTATGTAGTCAATCAAGGGGTGGGATGGAGTCATTACCACTGCAGTAGTTGCTGTAAGCAGGGCTGAGACTAGGCTATAACAACCTTTGTAATAGTGAGTTTACACAAGGGTGAGACTGGTTGAGTTTCAGTAATTTCAGGTATTATCTTCTGCCTTTTCTAAAGTATAGAAAGAATCCTCTCTCTTCTGTGATAGTGGCCCCTTAATAAAGTTGTCCTTTCCTGTTTTACATTGTCTGGTGAAATTTTTTCTTGGACAGGAACATAAACCCTGTGTGTGTTTGGGTCTCTGGATGCAACTCCACCCCACTATCAAACCACCCTTTTCTTCCCTCTCCTGTGGCAGATGTATCCCTGTACCACCAGGACTCTCAGTACCCCAGATATTCCAGGCTTGGGAAATGGTGCAGATGTGGAAAAACTGAGATTGCATTGCTATCAAGGACACCAGGCTGAAAAAGAAAAAAAAAAAAGACAGAGAAAGTTGTCTTCAAAATGGCATACTCTTCCATGATCTTCCAGAGGTTTAACAAGCAGTTCTGATGTCTCTACCTGGCTGACAAGCCTGAAGTCTGTTTAACCAGTTCCAACAGCTACGTAAGATCATATCTCTGGAGAAAATTCATTAAATTGTTAGATAAAATAAAATGACCACGTGAGTTAGGCATTGCCAGGAGGAACTCCCTTCTGAGAAGCCAAAAGCAATTGACCTCCTTGGGCTTTCTGAGAAAATGGAACACCAACTATGGGGTTGCAGGTAAGCAATACCTGGTGATAAACCACTTTTTGTCCCATAGAGAGAGCTTGCCAGAATGGAGAGGCATGCCATTCTAACCAGTGTGCACATGCTCCCCACTTTGTAAGAGGCACCCCCTTTGTGAAATGGATATTCAATACCAGCCAATCAGAACATTTGTTCACTTGCCTCTGCCTCTGCCCTCAATATGCTCCTTCTTTCCACTCCCTGGGTGGGGCTCCTTTGTGTTGTCTGAATGGAAGGGTTGCTGCCTGATTCATAAATCAATCAGTGAAGTTGTGACACCCTAACTTGCATGGAAAATTTTTCTTTTAGCAATACCTGTATATCTATATATGTAATATGGACATCAGAAACAGAATTATATGTGTCTATTTATGTGTTTATGAGTGTGTGTGGTTTCTCTGGTTGGACTGAGGCTGATACCCACATGCATATAACATTTTGATAAAAAGATTAAAAATTCACAATGTTAGTTGTTAATGTTTTTCTAAGATTTTTCTATTTCACCTATATCGTGTAGCTTATTAGCATATAGTTGCTCATGGTATCCTCTCATTACCTCCTTATTTCTTCATGGCCAGTCATTATGTCTCCTCTTCCATTTCTGATTTATTTGCATCCTCTATGTTTTTTTTTTTCATCAGCCTCACTAAGGGGCCATTGATTTTATGGGTTTTCTTAAAGAGCCAACTTCTGGTTTTGTTTTCTCTATTGCTTTCATATTCTCAATTTCATTTATTTCTGCTCTTATCTTCTTTACTTTGTTGCTTCTGTTTGCTTTGGGGTTGCTTTGCTGTTCTTTCTCTAGTTCTTCCACGTGAGCAGTTAATTCCTTGATTTTTCATCTTTCTTCTTTTTGAATATAGGCATCTAAGGCAATAAATTTCCCTCTTGGCAGTGCCTTTGCCCTGTTAGTTTGGATATGTTGTGTTTTCATTTTCATATGCTTCAAGATATTTGCTGATTTCTCTTGTAATTTCTTCCTTGACCCACTGGTTGTTTAATAGTGTGTTGTTTAACGTCCTGGAACAGATAGCTTCACATGTGAATTCCATCAAGCATTCAAGAAAGAATGAGTACTAATCCTTCTCAAACTCTTAAAAAAATTGAAGGGCAGGGAAATCTATCTCACTCATTCTATGAAGCCAACATCATCCTAATACCAAAGCCAGATAAAGATACTATAAGAAAAGAAAACTACAGACAAATCTCTCTAATGAATATAGATGTAAAAATCATCAACAAAATACTTGCAAACTGAATCCAGCAAGCCCTTAAAAGAATTATACACCATTATCAAGTGGGATTTATTCTAGGTATGCAAGGATAGTTCAGCACAAGAAAATCAATTAACATAATACACCACATCAATAAATTAAAGTGGAAAAATCACATAATTATCCTCATTGATACAGAAAAGGCACTTGAGAAAACTCAACATTCTTTCTAGATAGCAATAGAAGGGAACTGTTCTAGTTTGCTATCTGCCAGAATGTAACACACCAAAGATGGATTGGCTTTCAATAAAAGGGGATTTATTTATTTAATGTATAGTTCTTCAGAGGAAAGGCAGCTAACTTTCAACTGAGTTTCTTTCTTATGTGGGAAGGCACAGGGCGATCTCTGCTGGCCTTCTCTCCAGGCCTCTGGGTTCCAACAATTTTCCCTGGAGTGATTTCTTTCTGCATCTCCAAAGGCATTGGCTGAGCTGTGAATGCTGAGATGAGGTATGCTGAGCTGCTTGGGCTGTGCTACATTAAGCTCTCTCATTTAAGCACTAGTCAATTAAGACAAACATCATTCATTGCAGCAGGCAAGTCTCCTAGCTGACTGCAGATGTAATCAGCAACAGATGAGGTCCACATGCCATTGGCTCATGTTCACAGCAATAGAACCTGGCCAGGTTGAATCTAACTACCACAGGAACTTCCTCAACATGCTAAAGGGAATATATGAAAAACCCACAGCTAACATCATGCTCAATGAGTTAAGACTGAAAGCTTAACTAATCTTAGCTTAACTAAGATTAGAAACAAGACAAGGATGCCCACCATTAGCACTGTTACTCAACATTGTGCTGGAAGTTTTAGTCAGAAGAATTAAAATAAAATAAATAAAAGGTATCCAAATTAGAAATGAATAAGTAAAACTCTCACTGTTTGCAGATGTCATGATACTATATGTTGAAAAATCCCAAAAAATCTACCACAAATACACTAGAACTAATAAATAAGCACAGCAAAGTGGAAGGGGCCAAGATCAACACTCAAAAATCAGTAGTGTTTCTATACACCAATAATGGGAAATCTGATGATTAAATCAATAAAGTATTTACAATAGCAGCCTAAACAATCAAAGATTTAGGAATAAATTTAACTAAGGACACAAAAGACCTATACAAAGAAAACTATAAGAAATTGTTAAAGGAAATCATGGGAGACCTAAATAAATGAAAGGGCATACCATGTTCATGGATTGGAAAACTAAATACAGTTAAGATATCAATTCTATCCAAATTGACTTATGGATTCAATGCAATACCAGATAAAATCACAACAGCTTATTTTGCAGAAATAGAAAAACCAATAACCAAATGTACTTGGAAAGGCAAGGTGCCTCAAATAACTAAAAATTTCTTGAGAAAGAAAAATGAAGTGGAAGGTCTCACACTATTATACACTATCTGACTTTGAAGCATATTACAAAATGACAGTGGTCAAAACCTCATGGTATTGGCATGAAAATTGATATGGTGACCCATGGAATCAAATTGACTTTTCAGAAATAGACCTTCTTATTTATGGACAATTGATCTTTGATAAGGCAGGTAAGTCCACTCAGCTGGGACAGAGCAGAGCAGTCTCTTCAATAAATAATGTTTGGAGAACTGGATACTCATATTCAAATGAAGGAAAAAGGACCCATATCTCACACCCTATACAAAAATTAACTTAAAATGGACCAGAGACCTAAATATTAGAGTTAAGGCCATAAAACTTTCAGAAGAAACGTTGGGAAATTTGCTATAAATCTTGTGATAGGAGGTGATTTCCTGGACCTTACACCCAAAGTGCAAGCAATGAAAAAAGAAAAAGATAAATGATATCACCTCAAAATCAAACATTTTTGTGCATCAAAGAACTTTGTCTGAAAAGTAAAAAGGCAGCCCATGTGAGATCATCCTTAATGCAACATCTGGTGACCACAGGTCCTGGGGATCACCTTCAGACCTGAGGTCCGGCCTAGGGGAAGGCCTCGGAAAGATGTTCCTCCAGGCAAGAACTAGGAATTGGAACAGTTCTACAGGACCCTCCAAAATTATGCAAAATCTGGTGGAGTCATCTGTTTCTGGAAACCTCACTAGTGAGTACAGGTCTATTATTGGATCCAGTGAGGACCTCTTGAAGGCTCAATGCAGCATTATTTCCAAGGTCAAGTCCCGGAGCAAGATGTTGCCCAGGGCTTCTGTTTAGGAATCAATTAAGGATAAAGATTTTGTGTGTCTTGGTTTAGTTTGTCCCTTCTCTCATCTGTTGGTCTCACCACATTCTGTGTCATTCTTGTCATAATTGCCATGGGTCAGTCAAGCTTATCTGTTTGCACTCCCCTTCAATGTTTTAATGTTTTTTCTAAAAAAATTTCCAGGTATTTCAGTGAAAGGCCAGAGACTACAGAGCTCCTGTCAATGCCTTCAACTTGAAAAATTCTGTTCATGGGAGTGGCCAACTTTTGGTTCTGGGTGGCTTCCTGAGGGAACCACAGACCTATCTGTGGCTTATAAAGTCCAAAGGACAATTTTTGGTAATCCAGGCCACCCTGACCAAATCCCTTATATACTAATTTGGATAGAAATTTTAACAGAAAAACCCAAGTGGTTACAGTGTTGCCTGGAGTCCCAAAAAGAAAGACCCCCCCAGAGCCAAAATGCTGTCTTAATAAAAGCTTCTCAAAAAGGAAGGATTAATGAGATCCCAGTATTGACAGGACCATTGGAGGATCCACTCTTGATGGACCCTCCCTTATACCCAACAACCCCTCCTTCCCCTCTGAGACCAGAGGGGAGAAATGGCCAAGAGACGGCAACCAGCCCCTCTAATAGCTGGGAGGTGATCTTCAGTCCTCCCATACCAGAAGTGGCTCTGCTTACAACCCTTCTTCTGGTGCACAATCACTGGATTCTTCCAGAGCTCTAATTTTACCCTTGAGGCAGGTTGGCCCTGCCCCGGGGGATGACCACCCACCATTCATGGTCTATGACCCCTTTTCCTCTAGCCATCTGTATAATTGGAAAAACCAGAATCCCTCTTTCTCTGAAAAACTCCAAGGGCTCATCTCCCTCTTGAAGACTGTCTTTTTTACCCAGCAGCCCACCTGGGATGACTGCCAACAACTCTTCCAGGCCTTCTTCACCTCCAAGGAACAAGACGGAGTCAGGAAAGAGGTGAGAAAGTTAATTCTTGGACCTGATGGACAACCTCTCCTGAATCAACCCAATTAGAGGCTGTGTTCCTCTCCACCCATCCCAGATGGGACCCCAACACTGATAGAGGTAAGGAGGCTCTCCATTGGTATTGCCATACTCTGCTGTGGGAAATATGAGTGGCGGCCAGGAAGCCGACCAACTTTTCTCAGGTAAGTGAAACTGTACAAAAGCAGGATGAATCTCTGGCCGCTTTCCTTGAGCACCTCCTGGAGGCATACTGCTTGTACACTGCTATAGATCCAGAGGCACCCGAAAATAGGCAAGCTGTAAATATAGCATTTGCACCCAGTCAGCCCCAGATATAAGAAAAAAAGTTACAGAAATTAGAAAGATTTGAGGGTAAAGTGCTGTACAAACTGATAGAGACTGCCCAAAAGACTTTTAATAACAGAGATAACCCCGGGACCATGCAGTCCAAAAAATAGCCAAAATTTTAGTATTCCCAATGGCTGAACAGGAAAAACAAAAAGGTAGGCGGGAAACCATTGAAAAAAGAAAGGAAATCCAAGGAAAAAGGTTCAGCCTAAGTGCAAACCAATGCACCTACTGCAAAGAGAACAACCATAGGAAAAATGAATGACCTAAAAGAGGACTTAAAGGCCTGAAACTGGCCCCTGTTCTAGTTGAAAAGGTGAATTGACAGGACTGGGGCTCCATTCCGTTGAGTCCCTGGGAGCTCAAGGTCACCTTAGAAATCTGGGACAAGCCTATAAAATTTCTTGTGGATACTGGGGCAACCTTCTCCATCCTCCAGCAAGCAGAAGGGCCCAGGTCTAAGGAAAAAATCCCCATACAGGGAACAACAGGAAAGACAAAGTCTTACCCATGGACTAAGACTAGGATCACTAACTTTGGGGAAGGAACTGTCACCCACTCACTTCTTATAATGCCAGAGTGTCCATACCCCCTTTTGGAGAGAGACCTTCTCCAGAAATTACAAAACACCATCTCTTTCAAAAACAATTCAGCCAAGCTCTCCTTCAATGCAAATCCCTCAGCAATCCTCCTTATTTGCCCTTTATCAGAAGAGTATTTACTTACTGCAGAAGTGACACTGCTAGGCCCAAGCCCATATTTGTGGGAATTTAAAGAAAAAATACAAGGCAGAAAGTAACCTACTAGGATCAGCCTCCCATTGGCCCCCCATTGTTGCCCAGCTGACTAGCACCACCACCCCAAAGTCCGACAATACCCAATAAGCTTAAAAGATAAAAAAGGCATTGCAGTCCATATCAAAAGACTCCCGGAGGCAGGTATTCTAGATACTACCTAATTGTAATGTAATTATGTTAAAACACTGAATGAAGCTGCATCTGAGCTATAGTTTTTTTTCCTGTTTGTGTGTTTTTTATATATACTTTTTGTATTTTGTATTTTTATTTTTTCTCTATATTATCATTTATTTCTTTTTCTGTTGTCTTACTATTTCTTTTTCTAAATCGATGCAAATGTACTAAGAAATGATGATCATACATCTATGTGATAATATTAAGAATTACTGATTGCATATGTAGAATGGAATGATTTCTAAATGTTGTGTTAGTTAATCTTTTTTTAATTAATAAAAAAAGTGAAAAAAATGGATATAGCATGTTTCACCTCATAGGATTGTTGTGAGGATGCAATGAAATAGTCTATGTTCATTTCACAAACCCAAGTAGACACATGTCATATGTTTACATGCTCAAAATAACATGTCCACCCCTTAAAAAAAAAAAGGCCTTGCAGTCTATATCAAAAGACTCCTGGAGGCAGGTATTCTAGTTCCCTGCCATTCAGCCTGAAACACCCACTTCTTCCAGTCCAAAAACCCGGGACCAATGATTTCCAGCCAGTGCAAGATCTCTGAGAAATAAACAAAAGAATTGAAACCATTCACCCCACTTGCCTAACCCATATACTCTATTGAGCCTGTTACCTCCCAGCCAGCAGGTCTGCACTGTTCTGGACTCAAAGGATGCCTTCTTTTTGCTTCCCCTGGCCATGATAAGTCAACCCATCTTTGCTTTTGAATGGACTGACCCAGAGGGGTTTCTCTGGACAACTAACCTGGACTCAGTTGCCTCAGGGTTTCAAAAATTCTCCCACCCTGTTTGATGAGGCCTTAAGCCAGGATCTGGCTCATTTTAGACAAGAGCATCCAGAGATAACCCTCCCTCAACATGTGGATGACCTCTTACAGGCAGCTAATAATCTGTCAAACTGCAAAAAGGCAACTGAAAACTTGTTATAGGAACTAGCCCGGTTGGGCTATTGGGTCTCAGCCAAAAAGGTCCAACTCTGCACCAGTTCAGCAACATACTTAGGGTATGGATTAGAAGGGGGACAAAGAGTTCTGTCACCTAATAGGATTGAAGATATCCTAAAAATACCCCAACCAAAATGAAAAGGCAGGTACGGGAATTCTTAGGAGCAGTTGGATACTGCCGGTTCTGGATTCCCAGGGTTTGCAGAGATAGCAACCCCCCTGCACACTAGCACAGGGGGAAAGAAGGAAGCGCTAACCTGGACCAAGGCTAAGCAAAAATCTTTTAAAATGCTGAATCAGGTGCTTGTGAGTGCCCCTGCCTTAACCTTGCCTGTCCTGTCCTAACTTTTTCAATTACACGTCTCTGAAACCTGAGGAATAGCAAAAGGAGTCCTCACCCAAATGCTAGGACCTTGGAAAAGGCCAGGTGCCTACTTGTCTAAAAGACTAGATTATGCAGCAGCTGGGTGGCCAAGCTGCCTCTGAGCCATTACCACCACTGCCATTTTAGTAAAAGAAGCATCCAAATAAACTCTGGGACAGGACTTACACATAGTGGCCCCACATTCAGTAGAAACAATACTAAGGAGCCCACCCAAGAGATGGCTCTCAAATGCCTGGATAACCCAGGATCAGGTATTGCTACTGGATCCCCAAAGAATCTGCTTCCTAAAAACAGTGGGTATTAACCCCGCCACCTTGCTTTCAAATGATGACCCGTCTGAGCCCATCCATGACTGTTGCAAGATCTTGGAATCTCTCATGAACCTCAGGGCTGATCTCACCGACAACCCCTGGCCAAATCCAGATGAAAAATTATATACATATGGGAGCAGTTATGTCTCGGAGATAATCAGGTATGCAGGGGCAGTGGTGGTAACTGTGGACCAGGTCATCTGGGCTCAGGGCCTAAGACATGGTACTTCGGCCCAGAAGGCCAAACTAATAGCTCTGACCCAGGCTCTAATATGGGGAAAAGGGAAGATTGTCAACATCTACATGGATTGCAGTTATGCCTTCACAACTGCGCACATCCATGGGGCACTATATCAAGAGCAGGGACTTTTTACATCTGGAGGAAAAGAAATAAAAAACATACCAGAAATACTCGCCTTGCTAGAGGCTATCTGGTTGCCAAAAAGGGCAGCCATTATACATTGCAAAGGACATCAGACTGCCAAAACTCAAATTGCCTGAGGACATGCCCTGGCTGGTAAAATGACAAAACAGGTTGCCCCAAAGCCAGTGGGGAATGCTACAGATACTTTCTGTTTAACTGGGCAAGTGCTGCCAAGCCCTCCAAAATATACCAGGGAAGAAATTAAACTGGGCAAAACTCTGGGCACTAAAACAGATCTGGATGGTTGGAAGATTCTCCCAGACAGGAGAATTCTATTGCCAGAGCACCTGGGGAAAATTTGGTTACCCAGGTTCACCAAAGTACACACCCAGGCAGTACAAAGCTAACTGAACTCTTACAGAGAGATTATTACATTCCCCAATTGCAACAACAAGCCCAGCAGGTATTATCCAGATGTCACATCTGTGCCCAAGTAAATTCCGGCCAAAGAAAAGAAATGCCCCAAGGAACCAGGCTGAGGGCACAAGCCCCAGGAGAACAGTGGGAAATAGATTTCATGGAAATATTACCTGATCCATATGGATACAAATACCTGTTAGTGTTCATTGACACCTTCTCCGATGGACTGAGGCATTTCCTACCAGAACAAATATAGCACAAATAATAGTAAAAAAACTGATTTCTGAAATTGTCCCCCAATTTGGCTTCCCAACTGCAATGGGGTCTGACAATGGGCTGGTGTTCATCGCCCAAATTACACAATTATTAGCAAAAATATTAAACATTGCATTTATAGGCCACAGAGTTCAGGGCAAGTTGAAAGAATGAATAAAACAATAAAGGAAACTTTAAATAAACTAAAGCTCGAGACTGGCGAAAACTGGGTGAGTCTCCTTCCATTTGCCCTCTTAAAAACTAAATGTACTCCCTATGTTAAGGGAATTACCCCATATGAAATCATGTTCGGGTAACTACCTCCCACTAATCCCTAAATTGGGAGAAAAAAATTAGCTAAATTAAATAACCATTCTCTTCTAAAATCATTACAGGCCCTGCAATCTGCCACTCAGCAAACTCAGGAACTGGTGAAGGTGGCCCATCCAGGACCAACAAATCCTGCCCCTAAAAAAAAAAAAAGATCTATTTCAGGCGCAGCCCAGAGACCTAGTCTGAATAAAGAAGCTTCAGCCAGCCACCTTGGAGGCCTGGTGGACGGGAACCCTGTCAATGATATGAAAACTTATTTTCCTGGTCCCCATGGCTGATCACACTCTTGTCCACCATAGCAGGACCACTAGTTCCCATATTATTAAGCTCAATATTTGGACCCTGTATAATCAACTGTTTAACCACATACATGTAAAGAAATATACAAACTGTTAAATTTTTAGCCCTTGGAACCCAATATCAGCAAATTTATAATCAAAATAAAGAAACAATAATTTGATTCTCTCATAAAACCAGTAGGGAATGTGGAGGGCCAGGAGCAATCAATCAGGCCCAAGCAGGGAAAATTCCCACAACATTGGGGTGTAATGTCCCCATGAGTTAAACAATAACCAATGTTAGGAAACTGAGAGAATGGGATGTGCTTTGGCAACAGCTAATGGCATTTTTCTGCTTCTATGATACACTTGCTTGCTAGCAACTGCAAAACCACAACATAATTTTAGCCTTTATAAACACACCTTGAAAACCTCTTGGGGCTGCTCTCTGAATCTTCCTTCTTGGGAGTTTCTGAGGCAGTCACTGCCAGCTAATAAAGACTCCCAATTGGCTTGCAGTTTTGAATTATGTGGTCTCTCTTTTGGTGTGCCCCACAACAGTGTCTCCACCCATTCAAGGTGGGGTTGCTTACTGGAGCCCTTTAAGAGGGAACCATTTTGAAAAAGGCTTCAATGTTGACAGAACCCACACAGCCAGAGATCATTGGTGATTAAGTAATAAAATGTCCCTGGGGAAACTGTTGAAGAAACCTTGAGAGAAAACCAGGAGACATCATCATAGGCCTTTCCTGCTCAGAGAGAAATTGTGAGCATCACCGACCTTCTTGAACCAAGGTATCTTTCCCAGGATGCCTTAATTTGGACATTTTCATGGCCTTAGCACTGTAAAATTGCAACATAATAAGTTTCCCTTTTTAAAAGCCATACCATTTCTGGTATATCACATTCCAGGAACTTACAAACTAAAACATGACACCTGAGACTGAGAGTTAGATCTCTGAAAGTATGAAAGTCAACATTACCCCATAAAGCAACTGTTTACAAAGATGGAAAAGTGACCAGATTTTGCTAGAGATATGAATGAAGCTGATCTGTATAGGACTAACGTAAATCAGAATACAGAGTAAAAGATAATATGGTCTGTATTTTAAAACTTCACTTCTGTGTGAGACCAAAGGGAGAGATGTTTATTGAGTGCAGAAATCATATTTGCAAAATTTAACTTGTATGGTCCATTTAATCAAACACCATAATTACATGGAATCTTGAATAGTAAATGAGATCTTGTTGATTTGTACAGGTTAGCATGATGCCCCAATACATCCTAGATTAATATGAGCAGAGAATAAACAAGTATTTGCAAAATCCCCTTTTGGGACTGGGGAGAATGGAGGAAATGTTAAACTTCCCCCATCTGGGAAATTCATGATATTCTCTCAAGCAGTGGAAACAACACATTCAATAAGCTGAGCCCTTAAAATTTGGGGTTTGCTCCTTTGAAGCTTATTCCTTCAAAAGAGAAGCTAGGCCTGCTTATAATTGTGCATGAAGTCACCCCAATGGAACCTTTTTTGTTGCTGAGATGTGACCTCTCTCTAAGCCAACTCTGCCAATGAACTCTCTCTACATGGGACATGACTCCCAGAGGTGTAAAACTCCCTGGCAACCTGAGACAGAACTCCTGGGGGGAGAGCCAGGATGTGGCATCATGGAGGTGAGACAGTCTTCTTGACCAAAAGGAGGAAGAGGGAATTTAGAGAAAATAAAGTTTCTGTGGCTGAGAGATTTCAGAGTAGAAAGATTATCCTGGAGGTTATTCTTATGCATTTTATAGATATCCCTTTTCAGTTTGTGGTGTATTGAGCAGCTACAGAGAAGTACCTGAAACTGTTGAACTGTATTCCAGTAGCCTTGACTCTTGAAGATGATTGGATAACTATACAGCCTTTACATGTGATCATGTGACTGTGAAATTTTTGTGGTTTATGCTTCCTTTATCCAGGGTATAAGCAAATTAGTTAAAAAAAATAAGAGCAAAAATGCATAAATAATATGGAGGTGATAAGGGG
The DNA here is from genome assembly GCF_023851605.1 of Tamandua tetradactyla. Classification (NCBI taxonomy): domain Eukaryota; kingdom Metazoa; phylum Chordata; class Mammalia; order Pilosa; family Myrmecophagidae; genus Tamandua; species Tamandua tetradactyla. Next base: position 16,023,405 of record NC_135342.1, read on the forward strand.
GTAAAGAAAAGTTGGACAGGTTGCAATACTAGTGGTCAATGAAAAGGAGGGTGTGCCAGTTTGAAACTGTTGTGTACACCCAGAAAAGTAATGTTCTTTAATCCTCATTCAATATTCATGTGAAATCTTTTTGATTTTTTCTATGGAGATGCGACCTCCAATTGTTTGTGGGAGCTTTTAACTAGGTGTTTTCTATGGAGATGTGTCTCCATCCATTAAAGAGGGAATCATTTTGAAAAACGTTTCTGAGCCAATACCAGACCCAGATGTTTGGAGATTAAGAAAGAAAATGCCCCTCAGGAAGCTGTTTGAAATAATGTGAGCCACATGCCTTCCCAGTTCACAGAAGTGTTCTGGATTCATTGGCCTTTTTTTGAGCCAAGGTATCTTTCCATGGATGTCTTAGTTTGGACATTTTAATGGCCTTAAAACTGTAAACTTGCAACTTAATAAATTCCCTTTAAAAAATCCATTCCACATTAGAGAGGAAGAGGCTAGGGGCAAGATGGTGGCTTAGTGAGGTATGGAATTTACTTCAACCTCCAGAGAAACTAGGAAATAGCCAGGAACAGTACAGAACCACTGCTGGTGCCACACTGTGTGATGAGACACACAGTATACACCCATGTGGACATGCTACACTGGCTGAAACTCCACACAGAACTGTAAGCCCCCCAAGCTGCACAGGCTGGTGCTTCTGCCCCACAGGCACAGCAGATGGATTCTCTGAGGGGAAAGGAAACAGACTTTACTAGAAGACGGGCTTAGCTCAATCAAGCTCCAATTGCAGACTACTGAAAATATGCCTCCAGTTCAGATAAACCTGAAATAAGAGCTACAGGCACTAGGAGTTTTTGCCCTGGCAGAGAGAAGTCAGGGCTAATGAAAACAAAAGCAGAGGCTTTTTTAATCAGACAGCACAAAGTGCTTAAAAAGGACTGGACTCTAAAAAGGGGGAGCAAATAGAGCCTGGAGATACATGGAGCAATGTACCAACTTAAGCTTCTGATTGACAACTCTTAGGAGCAGGGGGCCTGCTCTGAAAAAGATTATTTTTGCTTTGTTTCTACTACTTAACAACTCATTAGATAGAACTGGAAGCCTTCTCAGGCTCCAGCAGTGCCCCCAGGCAATTGCAGAATTAAGCTTGTCTGAGAGACAAAGTAACTAGTCCAGTGAATGAAGTTAATTCCCTAAAGGCTGTATCTTCTTCAAAAGAAAGGTGGGACCAAGTTCAAGTGGAACCCCTCCTGCAAAGAATTTGGGTCCCAGGAACTGGAAAACTGAAGCAATTAATACCAACCTCCAACCTCATCGCTGTCTCAAACACACTCCAGCAGGAAGAATTTGCTGAAGTTAAAGCACCACATCACTTTACACTGGTGTGAAGCCATGGGTGACAAGTACCACATTCTGGGCAAGTTAGGAAAAACACAGAGTCAAGAGGCTTCTTAGGAAAATCTGTCAACCTGCTGGGTCTCACTCTGAGGGAAAACTGATGCTGGCTGCTCTCTCCTCCTGAGAGGAGGGCCATTTGGTCTGGGACAATCTTATTGAGGTTTATGATATCTAAGCAGTCCCTCCTAAAAAAATGCTCCATATAGGCAGGGCAAGAAACAGAAATAGAAGAAAGGAAAAATTCTGATCAGTTAAACCAAATCTTTGCTAGAGACCTAGAACAAGTTGAAGTGTCAAAGATTAGATCAAGAACAAATCCATCCAGCAAGAAACCCTAGGGAAAAGAGTGAAATCAGCCTCCAGAATAAACTAATTAAGGAAAACAAATGCCTAGAGATCAGCAAAAAATAATGAGTCATATTTGGAAAAATTGAAGATATGACTGTGGGATCCCCATAACTGCTCATTATAAACAGTCTGCTAAGAAGGCCACCATAAGTGCTTCTGGGTCTGAAGTTCCAGGGGAATATGATACCATATAGCTTATGTAACCATGATTCAACACATGATTCACAGGTGCTGAATCATGATATAGCACACATGTATCCAATCATACAACCCAGGGATGATGTCACCTGTGGACAAAGTGCCACTTTTGTGTGATTTAGTATATAAGGGACTACTTCTCTGAAAACATCAGAGTGTAGGGAACCAATAGAGGGTGCCCATTTTACCAGTGGCTCCCTGTGTCTCCCTTCAATTTGCTGCCATACCAGAGTGACCTCTCCTTGAGCTGGGACCTGACATTTAGCATAGTCAGCAGGATTCTATGAGTGGCCCCTCTGCCCCAGAGGATGCTGGACTGGAAGGGATGTTGCCCTCCACAAACTTGTGGTATCCTGTAGCAGCTGTTTTGCTGCAATGGGCCACTCCAGAGGCTTGGGATCATGTGGATCCCACTTCATAGGCAATTGCTAAGGCTTTGAAAGATATTGAAGCCAACATTCTAGTTCTTCAGTGAGGTATGGTGGGGGAGGTGTCTTGGTTTTCTTGACTATGTTGTGTGAACAACATATTTAGCAGCATAAGTGGATGTCCAACCACTGCAGCAATTGCAAGAATTGGAAACCCATGCCCAAGCCCTGGAAGAGAAAGTGGCAGTGCCAGGGCTGCCTGAAATGGAGGGAGTTAGGAGTGAGTTGGGGCTGTCCCAGGCAAGTACTCCTCCATTATTTCATACCCACCCCATAGTAAAACAACAGGTAGGGCATGACCAGCCCTTGGCTCCAGGGGAAGAATCAGTGGTTCCCCCACAGGTCCACCGAAAGATGACATGCATAGCATATACTCCAGAGGGACTCTGAGGTCTCACAAAACCTGATGAAACACTCCTAGCATGGCTGTTATGCATGTGGGATAATGGGGCTGGCAGACTGGAACTCTCAGAAAGCAAAATGGCACAATTGGAGGATGTGATAATATGCAAATGGGAGAAGGGAGTACATCCAGTAAAGCAAGGGGTCGAAATGCCATCCAAATGGAAGCCACCCTGTGACTGGAAAAGGATTAGTAAAACTGGCAGTCCACCAAGGTATCTCAGTTGCAAATGCATGTTGATTTAATAGCCACAGAGGTGGATCCAGAGAAAATTGATCAACAGTGTGGGAGGAGTTGCCCCAGGAACAAAGATTCATTAAATTAAAGGGGAAAAAGCAAGCTGAGCCCTGTCCCTTGTGCTTACTTGATGTTTTATGCAAAAGCAGCTGGGATGACTTGGACTTGCTTGACTGACATGCTGGTCAGGGAGCCCAGGTGGTGGAGGAATCAGGGGACTGAAAACCACATGTAGAACTTTCAATATACTGGTTGCCCCACAAGACAATACAAAATGTCTTGGCCCTAGTGGACACGGGTGCAGAATGCACATTGCTGTATGGAAACCCAGACTGGCTTGATGGCCTTCTGATTCACATTGATGGATATGGAAGGTGCATGGTCTGTGTGAGGCAAGCCATGGCAGCACCTGGCATTGGTCGCTTACCTCCTGAGCCTACACAGTATGTATCTCTACTATTCATGAATATATATTAGATGTGGATATTTTGCAAGGACTGACTTCAAGAACCACCTAAGGAGAATTTCAGTTATGGGTACAGGTAGTAAAGCCTGTGCTTAGAAATCATCCTCACCATTTCCCAGGACATCTGCCTGAGCCCCGAAGAATTGTCAAGGTGTGGCAATATCAATTGCATAGAGGACATGAGGAGATAAGGCAAATGATCCTGCAGCTGGACAAGTCAGGAATCATAAGGATGCCCATAGCCCTTACAACTCTCTGGCATGTCCCATCTGAAAGCTGGATGGCACGTGGAGAATGATGTTGGTTGCCATGGGTTGGTGGCTCAGGACTTGGCTACATAAGTCTACAGTTTATATAGATGATGTTATGCTAACCTCTGATTTTCTTACAGATCTGAGGAAGTCACAGATGGCCTGCATGATGCACTATGTACTTGGGGATGGGCAATCAATGACTGGCAAAGATCCAAGGGCCTGGATTGTCTTTCAAGTTCCTAGGAGTTGTCTGGTAGTTTAAGACAAAAAGTCATCCCAGAAGCTGTGATAGGTGAGGTCCAGGCATATTCTAGACCGACAACAGTAAAGCAGCTACAAGCTTTTTAGGCCTTTTAGGGTTCTGGAAAGTGTTTGTCCACCATTTGACCCAAATTTTATGCCCTCTATACACCCTGGTTTAAAAGGAACCTGCAGTGATGGGGAAATGACCAGGAATACACATTCACAGCAGGAAAAGGGGCAGTAGTGCAGGCACAAACACTACAGGTGTTGGATAAGGCAGTCCCTTTCCACCTGTATGTGCTCCTGGTCAACAAAGGCACCCACTAGGACTGGGGTTGATGACCACAAACACAATTTTGTGGTAGCAAAAACAGGCAGCGGCACAGGTACAGGTGCTACAGATGGTGGATAAAGCAGTTCCTTTCCACCTGAACGTGACAGCCTATGAAGTAGCCTTTGGTTGGGGACTTTGGCAGCATTAGGGTAAATGGAAGGTCTCCATATGATTTTGGTCCCAGTTATAAAAGGGAGCAGATATGGGATACTCCCCCATTGAGTGGCAAGTAGCTGCTGTTTATGTTGCCCTGCAACCAAGTTAGTTCCATTACAGGCCTGTTTGGAAGACCAGCAGAAATTGCAAGTGATAGAGGCACCCCCCTCCCCCCCCCCCGTTGCATAGCAGTTGGTTTATTGTCCAGGATTGGGCCAAAGGTCTGGATATACAGTGAACACTGCATGTCCCATATAGACTGCAAGCTGCGGGAAGGATTGAAAAATGCAATGGCTTAGCAAAAGAGAAACTTTGGGTTTTAGCTCCAAGAGAGCCAACATTGAAGGGGTGGACCACCCAACTGGCTACTGCTATTTTCTTGCTGAACGAACAGTCTAGACAAACTGGATATTCTCCTTTTGGACTTGGTGATTAAAGGATGTGCAGTGCCTTTGCACATTCAAATCAAATGCAGTGATGTATTAGACAAACCCCGTGTGTGGAAAAGGGTTATTATTACCTTACCCTTGTGTTTCATAACCAGGAACCTTGGATGAATGGACATGGCCCTGGAAAATATTGACTGAAACCTCTTCCTGGGCAGTATGTCTTTTGCCCTTAGGCAACGATGTTATCCGAGGTTTGCAGGTACAAACGAGTTCTATGGTGGCCAACTCCAGTACATGTGTCCTTACCCGATGATGGGAAAAGCTCTCTGCTGCAAGGAGAGTATGTCCTACATTTTTGGCCTGTATCCCTTATGCCTGTGGAACTTCATCCTGATCGCACCTGTATAGTGCGAGGGGACCTAGTTTGCTACTCTCACCTAGGGCAGAAATCCCTGGCTGCCACTATTCTCTCCAGTATGAACAAGTGGCTTGCATCTTCCCCGAGGGAAGGCATTTGCCTCTAATGGTTTCTAAAATTTTATTATCTATCTGACCAGGCTGCTTGCAGCTAACAGCCTGACAGCATGGGTACACACCTGTTCTAAGGTCCACATGTCTCTCATTGCTGGGTGTGTACTAAGCTTCCAGCAGATGCAGAGGAAATGCTCCCATGGCAGATAACATCAGCCACTGAACAAAACTGGACATGGCTAGAATAAGATAATCGCAGTTCTCCAACTTGGAAATAAGTACAGCAAACAGTTGACACTTTGCTCACCTGGGACATGGGCAATACCTCCCCCTCCCTCTTTTTGAGTATGCCACCCAAAATGGTTGGGGATGACTTATGGCTGAACATGTGGATTTAAGAGAAAAAGTACCATGGTGCATTTAGCAACATCAGGGCGATCCCCAGAGGGTAGCAGGGTGGATTCCCAAGTCTTTTTTGTCATAGGACCATAATATCTACAGTTCCCAAAAGGGCTGGCCATCCAAATATAAGGACCAAGCCAACTGATTGGCTCCCTAAAGGGTGTATATGGATTTGTGGATGATATGGGTGGTCCTACTTACCTGTTAATTGGACAGGGTGGTACATATGGGGATGACCCTATATAAAAGGGCAGATTCTCACCTCCCTCCCAGAAACACCCCATAACTGGGATATGGTATATCATTGTTGGCACTTTAAAAAAATAAGCTGCCTGGTGGTTTTATCCTCTAGCCATATTTCTTCCAGGAGATGGAACCATTAAAGTAGAATTAGAAATTGAAGCTTTAGCTGAGCACAGTGCCTGTGCTTTTAGTCAAATAAAACAGGCTTTAAATTTAATGATGGATGAAACTACCCAGGTGAGAAGAGTTGTTTTACAAAACAGAAAGGCTTTAGATCTCTTGACAGATGCTCAATGGGGGTACTTGTGCAATGTTACATGTAGAATGCTGTATATATGTTCTTGACAATCAAGATTGTATTCAAGGTGACTTGCATGAAAAGGATGAGGAAGTACAACCATTCACTCCCTCTCACAGGATCCTTTATAGTCCTGGTGGAGCTCTATGACAGGGACCTTAGTGTTGGGTAATAGTAATTTTAACATGTCTGTCCAAATTTTTCAGTAATATTTTGTTGCTTGCTTTATTGCTGTTATGACTTATGGGACCAAGGGGCAGCCCTGTGAAGGTTCTAAGGTGCCTTAGAAGGTGTCCCTTAGAATGCAGGCCATTTAAGAGGTGGAATGTGGGCCCCGAAAAATTGCTCATTATACACAGCTTGCTAAGATGGCTGCCATAAGTGCTTCTGGCTCTGAAGCTCTGGGGGACATTGATACAGCATAGCTTATCAAGTGTGTGTTGCATCATTGGTTATATAACAGGCATGATTCAGCATCTGTCATTCAACCAATGATGTAGCACACATGTATCCAATCATATATCGCATGAATGATGTCACCTGTGAGCAAAATACCACCTTTGGATGATTTAGTATATAAGGAAATACTGCTCTGTTAGCATCAGAGTGGAGGATATCAATAAATAATGACCACTCTACCACTGGCTCCCCATGCTTTCCTTCAATTTGCTACTGGACCAGAGCAACCCCTACTTGAACTGGGATTTGACAATGGCCAGTCAAAGAAAAAAATCAACAATTCAAATGAGATACAGGAGTTGAAACAACTAAATCAGGATGTCTGAACAGACATAGAAAATCTCATCCAAAATTAAATCACCAAGTTGAGGGAGGATATAAAGAAGGAATTGGGTGCACAAAAAAGACAAATCAAAAGTTTGAAAAAACAAATCACAGAACTTCTGGGAATGAAAGGCACATTTGAAGAGAGGAAAAAAAAACAATGGAAAACTACAGTAATTAAATTTGATGAGGCAGAAGAGAGGATTAGTGAACTAGAGGACTGGACGTCTGAAATATGACACACAAGTTAAATATTGGGAAAATATGAGCAGGGTCTCAGGGAATTGAATGACAACATGAAGCACACAAATATACTCATTATGGGTGTCCCAGGATGAGAAGAGTGGGGAAATGGAGGAGCAAGACTAATGGAGGAAATTATCACTGAAATTTTCCCATCTCTTATGAAAGAAATAAAGTTAGAGATCCAAGAAATGCAGCATACCCCAAAGGGGATGTATCTAAATAGACATATGCCAAGACAATCACTAATCAGACTGTCAGATGTCAATGAGAAAGAGAATTCTGAAAGCAGCAAGAGAAAGGCAATCCATCACATACAAGGGAAGCACATTAAGACTGCACTGATTTCTCAGCAGAAACCATGGAGGCAAGAAGGCAGTGGTATGATATAGTTAAGATTTTAAAAGAGAAGAAATGCCAACCAAGAATTCTATATCAAGGAAAATTGCCCTTCAAAAATGAGGGGGAGCTTAAAATATTTTCAGACAAACAATCACCGAGAGAATTTTTGACCAAGAGACTAGTTCCACAAGAAATACTAAAGGGAGCACTATAGGCAGATAGGAAAAGGCAGGAGAGAGAGGTGTGGAAATGAAGACTATCAGTAAAGGTAAAAACAGGAAACAATTAGATACGACATACAAAATCCAAAAGGTAAAATGAGAGAAGAAAGTGCTGTCTTTATAGTAATAACATTAAATGTTATTACTCCCCAAATCAAAAGATATAGACTGACAGAATGGATTAAAAAACAGGACCCATCTGTATACTGTCTACAGGAGAATCATTTTAGACCCAAGGACAAAAATAGATTGAAAGTGCAAGGTTAGGGGAAGATGTTTCATGCAAACAACAGTAAGAAAAGGGCAGGAGTAGCTATACTAATATCCCACAAATTAGACTTCAAATGCAAAACAATTAAAAGAGACAAAAAGGACACTATGTACTAATAATGTACTAATAAAAGGAATAATTAAGCAAGGAGATAAAACAATCATAAATACTTATTCACCAAGCCAGAGTCCTCCAAAACACATAAGGCAAATACTGACAACTCTGAAGGGAGAAATAGACACCTCTACCATATAGTTAGAGACTTCAATTCCAAGCTCTCATCAATGGATAGAACATCTAGACAGAGGATCAATAATAAAAAGAGAATTTGAATAAAACAATAAATGAACTAGACTTAACAGACATTTACAGAACATTACACCCCACAACAGCAGGATACACCATATTCTCAAGTGCTCATGGATCATTTTCAAGGATAGACAATATGTTGTGTCACAAAACAAGTCTCAATAAATTTTAAAAGATTGAAATCATTCAAAACACTTTCTCGGATCATAAAGTAATGAAGTTGGAAATCAATTAACAGGCAAAGGGCCAGAAAATTCACAAATATATGAAGGTTAAATGACACACCCTTAAACAACCAGAGGGTGAAGAAAGAATTTACAAGAGAAGTCAGTAAGTATCTCGAGGCAAATGAAAATGAAAACACAACATATCGAAATATATGGGATGCAGCAAAGGCAATGTTAAGAGGGAAATTTATTGCCTTGAATGCCTATATCAAAAAAGAAGAAGGAACAAAAATTGAGGAATTAACTGTTCTCTTGGAAAAACTAGAGAAAGAACAGCAAACTAACACCAAAGCAAACAAAAGGAAAGAGATAATGACGATTATAGAAGAAATAAATGAAATTGAGAACATGAAAAAATTGAGAAAATCAACAAAATCAGGAGTTGGGTCTTTGAGAAAGTTCATAAAATTGATGGACCCTTTGCAAGGTTGACAATAAGAAGAGATAGGGGGCAAATAAAATCAGAAATGGAACAGAAGACATAAAAACTGACTCAGCAGAAATAAAGGAGGCAATGAGAGGATTCTATGAACAGCTATATGCTAATAAACTAGACAACGTAGAGGAAATGAATGACTAGCTGGAAAGGCATGAACAACAAACATTGACTCGAGAAGAAATAGAGGACCTCAATAAACCAATCACAAGTAAAGAGATTGAATCAGTCATCAAAAAGCTCCCAAAAAGAAAAGTCCAGGACCAGATGGCTTCACATGTGAGTTCTATCAAGCATTCAAGAAAAAATTAGTACCAATCCTGCTCAAAGTTTTCAAAAATATTGAAGAGAAGGGAAGGGTACCTAACTCATTCTATGATGCCAACATTACCTTATTACCAAAGCTGGGCAATGATACTACAAGAAAATAAAATTACAGACCTATCTGTCTAATGAATATAATGCAAAAATCCTCACCAAATTCTTGCAGCTCAAATCCAGTAACACATTCAAAGAATTATACACCATGACAAGTGGGATTTATTCCAGGTATCCAAGGATGGTTCAACATAAGAAGCTCAATTAGTGCAATACACCATATCAACAAATCCAAACAGAAAAAAAAATACACGATATCTCAATTGATGCAGAAAAGGCATTTGACAAAACTCAACATCTTTTCTTGATGAAAACACTTCAAAAGGATAGGAATAGGAGGGAACTTCCTCAACATGATAAAGAGAATAAATGAAAAACCCACAGCTAACATCATATTCAATGGGGAAAGACTGAAAGCTTTCCCCCTAAGATCAGGAAGTAGACAAGGGTGTTCACTGTCACCATTTTTATTCAGCGTTGTGCTGGAAGTTCTAGCCAGAAAAATTAGACAAGAAAAAGAAATTAAAGGCATCTAAATTGGAAAAGAAGAACTGAAACCCTCACTGTTTGCAGATGAGTTGATTCTATGTGTTGAAAATCCCAAAAAGTCCACACAAACCTGCTATAGCTAATAAATGAGTACAGCAAAGTGGCAGGGTACAAGGTCAACATCCCCAAATCAGTGGTGTTTCTATCCACTAGTAATGAGCACTCTGAGGGGGAAATCAAGAAAAAATTCCACTTAAAATAGCAACCAAAAGAATAAAATATTTAGGAATAAAGTTATCTAAGGATGCAAAAAACCTATACACAGAAAACTACAATAAATTGCTAAAAGAAATCATGGAAGACCTAAATGAGTGGGAGGGCATGCCATGTTCATAGATTGGAAGCTAAATATAGTTAAGATGTCAATTCTACACAAATTAATTTATATATTCAATGTAATACCAATTAAAAATCTTAAAACTTACTTTACAGAAATAAAAAATGAATAACCAAATTTGTTTGGAAGGGCAGGGTGCCCTGAATAGCTAAAAATATCTTGAGAAATAAAAAATAAAGTGGGAGGTTTCACACTACCTGATTTTAAAGTATATTATGAAGCTACAGTGGTCAAAACAGTATGGCACTAGCATAAAGACAGATATACTGAACAACGGGATTGAGTAGAATGTTCAGATATAGACCCATCTATGGACAATTGGTCTCTGATGAGGCAGTCAAGTCAACTCACCCAGAACAAAGCAAACTCTTCAATAAATAGCATTTGAAGAACTGTAAATCCATATACAAAAGAATGAAAAAGCATCCATATTTCACACCTTATACAAAAATTAACTCAAAATGAATCAAAGTTCTAAAGATTAGAGCTAAGGCCACCGAAATTTCACAAGAAAATGTAAGGAAATATCTTATAAAGTTTGTAATAGGAGGTGATTTCCTAGATCTTACACCCAAAGCACAAGAACTGAAGAAAGAAATGTATAAATGGGAACTCCTCAAAATTACACACTTTTATGTATCCAAGAACTTTGTCAAGAAAGTAAAAGGGTAGCCTATGCAATGGGAGACATTATTAGGAAATCACATATCAGATAAGTGTTTAGTATCCAGAATATATAAAGTGATTCTTCAACTCAGCATCAACAACAACAAAAGTCCAATTAAAACAATGGGCAAAAGACATAAACAGACACTTCTCAGAAGAGGAAATGCAAATGGCTAAAAGGCACATGAAAAGATGCTCAACTTCACTGGCTATTAGTGAAATGCACATCAAAACTACAGTGAGATATCATCTCACACCCACTAGAATGGCAATTATTAAAAAAAACAGGAAACGACAAGTGCTGGAGAGGATGTGCAGAAAGAGGCACACATTCACTGTTGGTGGGAATGTAAAATGGTACAACTGCTGTGGAAGGCAGTTTGGCTGTTCCTCAGGAAGTTAAGTATAGAATTGCCATATGATCTATCAATTCCATTGCTAGGTATCTATTCAAGGATATGAGGGCAAGGACACAAACAGACATTTGCACACTAATATTTATAGCAGCATTATTCACAATTGCCAAGAAATGGAAATGACCCAGATGACCATCAACAGATGGGTGACTAAACAAGCTGTGGTATATACACAGGATGGAATATTATGCAGCTGTCAGACAGAATAAAGTCATAAAGCATGTAACGACTTAGATGGATCATGAGGACACTATACTGGGAAAAGTTAGCCAGAAACAAAAGGACAAATACTGTATGGCTTCACTGATATGAACTAATATTGATGAATGAACTTGGAGAATTTCAGTTAAGAACACAGGTTATCAGGAGAGAGAAATAATGTAGAGATTGGGTAATCGGTGCTGAAGGAATACAAATTATGCAACAGGACTGATTGTAAAAATTTATAAATGGATAGCACAATATTCCTGATTGTAGCACAATAAATAAGTATACTGACAGAAGCTAAATGTGAGTATGCTAGAGGGAGAAGGGCTGGGGGCATATATGAAACTGTAACTGAGAAAACAGGATTTAAGGGATGATTTTGATTACTGAATCATTATACAGATTTTCCTTTTGCTTTTTGGGATATTGGAGTAGACAGAGGGGAATACCTGAAAGCCCTAAACTATAATTAAACTGTCTGGATATCTGAAAGGATTACAACAGCCCTGATCTCTTGTCTGGTGCCTTTGTAACTGAAAGACCTGTTATTCCCTTTATATGGTCATTTTCTTAGTAGGCCTTAATGCTAAGGAAACAGTCATCAACTAGCCTCAGTCCCTTACATTTGTGAACTGCATCCACTAGACTCTGCTATTGAAAGATAGATAGCTCTGCCCACCTTCCTTTCAGCTGATGTTAACAATGTTTAACAGTGTTTTCTTTACTGCTTTAAATTTGCTATCTGAAATGACACCATCTCCCCTTGCTAGAATCCTTAAAAACCTCAAAGCCCTCAAAGCTCTTCCCTGAGGAGACAGATTTTGGGCTGTTAAGCTGTCTGTTCTCCTATTACATGTGTAGTAATAAACTCTTTGAAACCTCTATATCTCAGGAATTGGTTATTAAGGGTGTTGGGCAGAAGAATCCATGGCCTTTCTCCAGTAACAATTGGTGGCCACGAAGGGATGAATGCCTGAATCTCTGGAGCTCCAGTGGAGCAGGTGAGGCAGCTAATTGAGCCTTTTGCAGCCACTGGATTGAATTTAGTTTAGAGGCTTGACAGCTAGGATTTCTCTCTCCTGCTGGCACTCCAGCAACTTTTGGTGCTTTGAAAAGCTTCAAAGAGAGAAACTGTTTCCAGTTCCAGGTCCAGATATCTGACTGGTTGAGTGGGTCATCAAGGTAGAATTGGATTGGAAATTAAATAAGCAGTTTGAGTTCCCTTTGACCTGGGTCATGCTTCCAGAATGATTCCTTTGCTCTGACTTCTATACCTTCTGATTTTGGGACAAAATTTGGAGCCCTGTCCTAATCCAACAATTAACTGGTGTTATTGAAATTAACTCAGCTTGTTTAATTTTTAGCCAGCATATTACCTAGGTATTGGCTAATTGTAAATTGGTGTGATAAATGTTTTATGTCTATTTAATTGTTAAGTGATGTAATCCATGTATGTTCTGTACAGGGTTTGAAGCCATGATCTAAATTTGTTTGTTGACTCTACTCCTAAAAATGAGTAATCCAACAATTAATTGGTATTTAATGAAGTTAAGTAGCCTGTTTAAATTAGCGTTACTAGCCAGTGTGTTACATGGATATAGTAAAAGTTAATGTTTGTTTAATTGTTAATCAGTGTGTTAAGTGTTTAATGCCTGTTTGTTAGCTGGTGTGTTCAGTCCAGTTATTAATTGGTGTGTACCTGCATTTATATTGGTCAAATGTTCATCACTGCTTATGGATTATAGAAGTTCTTTTAAAAAGAAAACCTTTGGGCTATATTGAAAATTGAAGAGATTTTGTCGGTGAGTCTACAAAAAAGTTTTATTTCTGTAGTATAATCTGACCTCGGTATGATTTAAAATGAAAATACTATCATTATAGTCAAACTTAAAGATGTTACAGTTAGAATTGTTCTGCAAAAAAGTATAAATTGATGAGATAATATAGTCAATCCTTTATTTGTTTCTCTCAAAAGTATTTCTGTACTTCTGGGATTTCAATTTTTTGTTTGTTTGTTTGTTTTTGAGTAACTAGTAAGAAAATTCTTAAAAGAGCTTTATTTGAACTGTTTAGAAATAATTAGGTGTTTGGTATAAATATATAATTTGGTACTTCTGAAGTAAAAGAGAAAAAAGAGAAAAAACTCTTTTGAATGGCAACATTCAAAAGCTTTGAAATTTACTGTAAACAAACCAGGACATTAGAAAGAAGCCATCTCTGGAATTTCCTTAAGGCAGCCAAAAATTGCCAAAGGACTACCTGTGAAAAAAATGACCTTTTCCAATGGTCCTGGTCACACATTTTAGTAAAATAAATGTAATATCTGGAAACACTTAAAAGAAGGGCATAGGAATTCTCAAAATTCTATATTCCTCACCTAAAACTTTCAAATCCAAACTCAGAAAGCCTACTATCTTTCTGCCTGTGCAACCTGTCCTGCCCTATGGCCCAATCACATAAATCAGTTATGGATAAGTATTAGGCACAGAGAGATATGGAGAGGTATTGTCTGTAATTCTTTTTTTTACTGGGTCTGGAGATTAGAAATAGTAAGCATAAAAATGCTATAGCATAAGCTATATTTGCTAATATTATTTTTTGCAATGGTAACTAGTAATCAGATTATTGTTAAAATATAAATACCCTTGGGGTAGGAGTAGCTGAATAAAATTTAATAATCAAATTTCAGTAAGTAAAATGAGAGATCTTTGGGAGATATGGAAAAGTTTTTCCTGAATTTAGACTTGGGACAAATTAAACAATTGCAGTTTATTTTACAGAACTTGATAAGTGTGCTGGTTTGAAAGGATGTATGTCCCCTAGAAAAGTCATGTTTTAATCTAAATCCCATTTCATGAAGGCAGAATAATCCCTATTCAACACTGTATGTTTTAAACTGTAGCCAGATCATCTCCCTGGAGATATGATTTAATCAAGAATGGTTGTTAAACTGGATTAGGTGACAACATGTCTCCACCCATTTGGGTGGGTCTTGATAAGTTTCTGGAGCCCTATAAAAGAGGAAATATTTTGGAGAATGAAAGAGATTCAGAGAGAGAGTCAGAGATAAATAACATAGCCATGAGAAGCAGAGAGCCCAATAGCCAGCGACCTTTGGGGATGGAGAAGAAAAATGTCTCCCGGGGAGCTTCATGAAACAGGAAGCCAGGAGAAAAAGCTAGCAAATGATGCCATGTCCACTGTGTGCCCTTCCAGATGAGAGAGAAAGTCTGAATTACATTGGCCTTCTTGAACCAAGGTATCTTTCCCTGGATACCTTTGATTGGACATTTCTATAGACTTGTTTTAAGTGGACATTTTCTCAGCCTTAGAACTATAAACTAGAACTTATTAAATTCCCCTTTTTAAAAGCCATTCTGATTCTGGTATATAGCATTCTGGCAGCTAGCAAACTGAACAATAGTCAATGTACTTTTAAAATTGTTTGCATTTTAAGATATTATTAAAACAAAGAGATTTTTTTCAACCTCAGATAAAAGGAATTTCATGATAAATTTTGAAATAAACAAATGCAATTTTATTATACTTTGATGTGTTCTCCTTAAATCTATATAAGCTTATTAAAAAATAAGCTAGTATTATAAATACATTCTCAAAATTCTTCTTAAAGTATCCTAACTAGATAGGTTAGGTTACATGTACTGAGCAATGAATGTGGTACTAAAACAAATAAAATATAATTAAGAATATACTGATGCTTCCAATATATTCTATTTAAGGAATCAGTTAAGTTTAGTGAGAAAAATAAATGGATTTTTTAATAACCTTGACTACCTGGATTCCAAAGAATCTGGCTTTTTGTTACTTGGCCATTTGTTACCTCAGTACATGTAAGAATTTGAATTTGTAGTGGCTTTGTTAAGGTCAATCAGTAAATTGTTGTTAATAAATACTGTCATGAATAGAAAAGATATAAGTCTTAGCTTCAAAGAGTTTATATTCTAGCTAGAATATACTTGTACCCAGTATAGTGCTTGACAGTGGTAACAAAAGAATAAAAACACTGGAAGAATTTAAAAAGCAGATAGATAAAGAATGACCTAAGAAGTCCTTGTAGAAGAGATGAGGCATGTAAAACCTTTAAGTAAAAAGCAGCATTTAAACAAATAGAACTCTGAAGTAGTTTTTAGAAGCCATAATTTAATTTTGTCAACTAACACATTCCTAGCATTATTTAGAATTGGAAATAATGTTGAGAATTTTTTTCTTGTTATAAACCCCTTAAATATAAAAAGTTGATTATATTTCAAACTTGGGGCTTTCCTGACCTCTGAAGGTAGTGCTGAATTGGACTGAGGGATTTTAGGTATATTATAAGGTAATCATCTGTGTGTTCTGAGCATAAAGTATATAGATGGCTGGCTGTGTTTCAAAGCCAAGCATACATTTCTTCCTTCTTCCATTATTTTGTAGTATCTCTGTCTCTTTCCCCCTTCATGAATACTGCTATTGGAAAAAAGTATGCAGGTTCAAAAGCTTTGTGTATCATATAAAAAGAAAAGAGTTTTATGTTACGCTGAGTATTCATATAAAACTAAAGTTTAGTTTTCCCCCTGTTAAAATAATGTGGACATCAGGTCCTTGCTAATGTTTATGTTGGAATTATCCTTTATCTCAGAAGACAAGTCTTCTCATTGTTAAGGGAAAACTGTTATAAATAATTTGTTCTTTCACCTTGTATAAATAAAGTACTAAAATAGTTGAACCTCTTGCATAGGACATATTTGGGAAATATTACAGTGGTTGAAAGGGATTTTCTATTCTATTTCTGGTTAAATTTGTATAGAAAAAGTATTATTCATATATTTAGAGTTTGTACAAGTTCCTAAAACTTTGATAATGTTCTACTGTCCCTGTTATGTCCTGAAACTAATCTGTATGATGTTAAGCAATGGTATGGTGTTGTTAGTCATGGTTTTAGTTATTTTAAAAGGCTATAGATAATAAAAACAGCCAAATTGCTGCTGCACTGCTTTGCTCTACTGCTTATCTAAAAGTATAAGTGTTCAACTTTATTTTTTCAATTAAGGATATTTGTTGGAATAGTACAAAGGTGTTACAAGGATGCATTAGATGTGGTCATATAAAGCTGGGTATTCATAAGTGCGTGTTATATGGCTGCTGGGATGAGGTAAGACTTTGCTTAATCAACCACACACACACCTGCCCTATCAAGGAAGATGTGCTGAGGTTCATACTGGTTGGATCTCAGCTAGGCTGTGCTCAACTTTAAAAGAAAAGTTGAACAAATATATATGTTATATTTTATCTATTAAATATCATAACTCTGGTGAATGTGTAAAAATGAAACAGAACAAAACATCTGCTATGGTTTCTTAATATAAAACAGCTGTCTAATGTTTTTATTTCTGAAAGAAGTTTCATTTAAAATGCTTACAAAGATTAAAGTCAGATTGCAAGCATTAACAGTTATTATTAAATTCTGATGTGCTTTACCCTTTGAATAGCCCAGTAGTTTCCTGGAACTTTAAGAATTTGTGTGACACCTGAAACTCAGATTTGGTTCTCCAGCTCTGAAAATTAGCATGAACGCAGACAACAATGGCTAAAAAAAAAAAAAAAAAACCCAAAAAACTGAAAAAGATCAAATAGCAATTAAAAATGTGACAAAAGTGATCTGGTTAAAACTAAGGTAAATCAATATACAAGGTAAAGAATGATGTTGTGTGTATTTTAGAGCTTTTACTTTTGTGTAAGAAAAAAGAAAAATGCTTATTTTGTCTAAAATTTGTACTATCTAACCTGTCTAGTCAGCTAAACAACATAATTCAACTTTATTTGATCTAGTACTTGAAATAAAGGTTCTGTACAAGTTAATGTCAAGTAATGATGCATTTCAGAGTATTTTGAGCAGAAAGTGAAGAGACTAGAAAAGATAAAACTATTAAGCTTCCCCACCTGGAGAGTTCCTGACATTTTTCTTAAACAAGAGGGGCTCCAAATTAATAAGCCAAGCATTCAATTTTTAAGCTTACCCTTATAAACTTATTTCTGTAAAAGTAAACTGAACCTACTTAAAATTAGTGCCTAAGAGCCATCTCCAGAAAATCTCTGCTGTTGCTCAAGTGTGGTCTCTCTCTAAGCAAAACTCTAGCTTAACCCCAATGTGGGACACAATTTCCAGGGGTGTAAGCCTGTCACTGGCATTATGAAACATAACTAGCCCTGGCATCACAAGACATAACCAGCCCTGGCATCATAGGACATAACTGGTCCTGGCAGTGTGAAATGTAACTTTCAAAGATGACCCTGGCCCTTACATCATAAAAGTTGACCAAAACGGGAAATAGACATGGAGTTGCATTGCTAAAATATTTCAAATCAAAGTGAGAGGTCATTCTAAAAATTACTCTTATGCATGTTTCAGCCACATATTGCAAACTGTCACAATATGGTAACCTCCAAACAACAGTGTTCCTGGAAACCCTGAAAAAGCAGCCTGTGCTCTATAAAAATTTACTTATTAAGTTTGTTTTTCAGAGACTTGAAACCTCCAGATTGTTCCAATGCTAGAGAAGCTCTGAAACCCAGAGATACTGGACTCTCCAAAAATAACAACAGGTTTCATCAGTTCATCCCTTTTTGCCTTAATAACAATGCCCCTTTACAGCCCTGAAGCAATTAGAACAGTCACCATCCAGATATCCTTCAAGATTGAGTGATAATTATCAAATGAGAAGGAGGAATTGTACCTGAGAAATCAGGATTTAAGGGGTAATTTTGATTACTGAATCATTATACAGTGTTGGAATTTTCCTAGGAAACAGGGGAGAAGAAGGGGCACCATGCAGAATTAAGAAATGACAGACATAAGAAGTTAGTTAAGTGGGGTCAGGGGACTCAAGCTCATCAGGAGCAAGAGTCCCAAATAAACTGACATCTGCATATTTATTGTGCTGTTACATGGGGACTGCTTTAGGGAGTATATCAAAGCAAAATTATTTTTAGTATCTGTCATGCCTGCAAAGCTACAAAGTTTGGTTCACAGTTCCTGTCCCAGAAACTCTGAAAAACAAACTTAATAAGTAAAGTTTTATAGAGCACAGGCTGTTTCTTCAGGGTTTCAAGAACACCGGAGTTTACCATATTGTGACAGTTTGCAATATGTGGCTGAAACATGCATAAGAGTAATTTCCAGAATGACCTCTCACTTTGATTTGAAATCTTTTAGTTCCTGTCCCAGGGACTGTTTATACTTATCATAATGTTTTCTATACTGTTCTCTTTGGTCTCTAGAATCAGCATCCTTGAGAGCAGAGTGAACATTGACTAATCTGCCTGAAACTGCAGAGGCAGAACATTCTCACAGTAAGGTCAGATTAGATAAGATGCATACAGGCTGGACTTCATTTCACAGGAGACCAAGGGGCCGTGCCTCCAAGGTTTATCTGACACGGCTCTGCCAACAATCGGAGGCATGCTGCTGGGCCCCAACATCTTCCCCTTTTTTATTTTTTATGAAGAGTCCAAGTTTTCTCCTGATGGCCCCTGGCAACTGTGCCTGTCTTAGGTTGTTCCTCCCCTGAGGAATCTTACCTGTCATTGGCTAATCAGCCATCTTCCAGGGCCAAGCAGAGTGATGTAAGGTGAGGGAGGGGCAACACCCCCCAAGAGGGTCTAATTTGCCTCCTTGACAGCTTATGCTTCCTGGCCTTTAAGTTAAACCACTGCAGATTTCAATGCATTTAGTTTATCAACAAATTTAATATCTAAATCCCTTTTTATTTTTGTAGCACTAGCATGACAGAGGTTAAGGAAGCTGTCTTTAATTTGGATTCATGTTGCTTTCTTTGAATGCATGTTCAGACTATGCATAAAAGACAAAAGAGAAGAATTAATATCACTATTAAGCTAATAGTAAATCCTTCTGATGTTTTTAGCCACATTAATGGATTTAGAGGTTGCAGCCCTTGAGCAATCCCATTCACAACATCAGTGCTTTATAATAATTTTGGAATGTTCTTTTGCATATCTACTACTCTTGCTTGAAGTTCATTAATATTTATAGTTAAATTATCTTGATGCCCTAATAAATGTGTTATTTTTTCCCATTTATGTTCACTTTCTTTACATAAATATGGAGAAATACAGAGATGTGATATTCCAATCGCACAAGTGCTGTTGTATTTTAAATGATTGAGTTTCATCTCCTAGCATAATTACAATTTGTTCTAAGTTATCTACTCACAGATTAATTTTTTTATCTATATGAACCTGTTGAGTCCATACTTTACTTGTATTTTCATGCCATTTTTGCACATGATGCGCAGTTTGAATTTCTTCTGTTAAAGCCATTCCAGCTACTGCAGGTGTAGTAGTGAGGGCTATGATTCCCAAGATTACCATAATTAAAGTACCAATAAATCTTTTGGTATGTTTAAGCACATATTGTAAAGTTTTGAGTAAAATGCATCTATCAGGTGAAGATTCCCAAGGTTGAGTTTGGTTCACAGGAAGCCATACTCCAAGGTGCCTTCTTAAAAGAAGAAAAGTCTGATTTTTTGGAAATAGAAGAATTAAGACAGGTAAATAATTGACAATCAGAACATTGTATCTCTGATGAGGATGAATTAAAAGCAATTGTTCTGGGTTAAAGTAATGTAAGGATTAATCACAAAAGCTTGAATATAACCAGTTTGATCAATTTTAAATTTAAGACAACAGATTGAATTTTTTAAAGAGTAATTTCTTTTCCAAATATGAATAGGAACTAAACTCATGGCCAGTTTCCAAGTTGCTGTTTTTCAAGGACCTGAGTTAACAAAAGGAGATGGGGCTACCATTCCCTCCCATGCCACAAGATTTTATTTGTAGCATTGGTATAAATCTCAGTAGAATAATTATTCAGAGTAAACCAAGGTAACATAACCAAACAGTTTGAGTCAGAACTACAATTCCAAATTGCATATCCCTTAGGAGACCAATCCATTACAATTCCATAGGAACCATTAATGAGAACTGACTTTTGTCCAGCATGGCATTGTTCCAATTGAATATCCTCTGACTCAGGTGTCCATGTATATGAATTTTTACATAAAGGCAGTTCATTAGGAACAGGCTCAGAAATTGATTTTTCATTATATGCAAAACTTAGTCCAGAAAGCAAATGTAATTTAACTAGAGAATTATTTTTCTTAGGGGTATAACCTAGCCATCTCTGACATTCCAATTTTAAACAAAGCATTTTATCATGGTTTGAGAGACATAAAGGAAAGCCTTGACATGCCATTACAGAAATATTAAATTTTTCTCCTTCCTCTTTTTGAAAGTAAGGAAGATGAGAATCAACTGGTCCAGGAAGATAAATTGAATCATTAATATGAACAGCTACAGGATTGTCCTGCCAGGTACCAGGTCTTAGTAATGGAGGATTAGGTACTTATGCCCAATAACTATAATTTTCAGCTTTAGTTGTAAGTATATTTATATAGTTGCAAAGATAACAAGCAACATCAATTTATTTGAGTGCTTATTAAAGTGTAAGACAAAGTGACTTATGGAGAGTTCAACTACAATCATCAAAGTAAGGATCAAATTAAGTGTATTTCTTTCCTTGCTGACTCCTTAAGAGTATCCTTAACTTTCTGTGCTAACTTTTTTATTTGCCCCCATGAAGGTGGCTTAATTTGTTGGGTGCGGAGCATTACCACACATTGCTTCTTCTATGGTTTCCTTCTCATAGCTTGGCTTGATTCTTCTAGAAGGAATCCAGAACAATGGCTGTCCATCACCTGCAGAAACACAAGCATATCTTTTTCCCCACATTTTTACCCATCCAGATTTCCATTCATTTGTATCTAAATCTTTCTACCAAATAGGTTGTTCTAAAAATTGTTTATGTGATACCTTTGACCAGTGTTTTTCTGTGGCTGTTTCAGAGCCTTCTCCTCTAATAATGAAAAAATTAACATTATCATAGCTTGGCTACATTGATTTCTAGGAGTAAGAGAGAATATCTCCCCATTTTCCCCTTTTTTTGTTTTTGAAATTGCATTTTGAGCATTTGATGAGCTTTTTTTTATAATAGTTTGACCTTGTGGGTTATATGGAATTCCTGTCACATGCTTTATGTTTCATAATTGAAAAAAATGATTGGACCTTTATATATATATAAGCTGATCCATTATCTGTTTTTATTTGTGAAGGAGTTCCCATATGTCCAAAACATTCCAGAAAATGAGCAATAACATGTCGAGTTGTTTCTCCACTTAAAGGAGAAGCTACAAAATAGCCAGAATAAGTATCAATAGAAGCATGAACATAAGCTAATTTTCCAAATGAGAGTACATGCGTAACATCAGTTTGCCAGATTTCATTTGCTTGTAAACCCCATGGATTTGCTTCATCTGTAAATGATGTAGAATGTAAAGGATTACAATTGGACAATGATGAATATTTTTTTGTGCCTGAGCATGAGCCAAATGAAATTTTTGTTGTAAACCTTTAGAATTGCAATGTGTAAGATTATGACATTTAGAAGTTTCCACAGTTCCAATGAATAATTTATCCATTTTATCATTACCTTCTACCAAAGCACCTGGTAATTGTGTATGAGATCGAATATGAACAATGTAAATTTTATGAGTACATTGTCAGACAACATTTTGTAGTTGTTTAAATAACTGACCTAATTCAGAGCTGCCAGTGTTTAAATTAGCTGTTTTAATATAATGAGTGACAGTAACAGAATATTGTGAATCTGTTATAATATTAAGTGAATTTGGTTTATCTTTTATTAATTGAATAATTGCTGCTAATCTGCTTTTTGTACCGAAGTACACTTGGTGTCCCATACTTTTGTGTCTGCTCCATAATATCCATCTTTCCCTGATTTATTCCTATCTGTAAAATAAGTATCAGCATCAGTTAAGAGTGTGTCACTGATTATTTTAGGCAAAATCCAGATAGTAAGCTTTAAAAATTGAAATAATTTTGTTTCAGGAGAATGGTTATCAATTTCATTTATATAATCTGCAAGGCCTATTTGCCAATTTAAATTAGTTTGATAGGCACTTTTAGTTTGTTGTTTGGCAAGTGAAACAATATTTTTTTCTGGATCTAATCCACACAATTGTCTTAGCCGTAATCTGCCACTGAATATTAATAGACCCATTTTATCTAGGTAAGTTGTTAATTTTTTGTGTGTGGAATGAGACAAAAATATCCATTCTAGTATAGCTTCATGTTGTGTTAAAATTCATGCGGAAGAATGTTCTGAGGGAAAAATTAAAAAACCATACAGGTACTCCAATTCAAATTCTATGTAATTGAGCTGAATGAATATGTTCTTGAAGCCATTCTAATTCCTTTTCAGCCTGAATGGTTAATTTTCTGGGACTATCTAATTAGAGGATCTCCTTTTAAAGTATCAAATAAATGATGTAAAGCTTAAGTAGGAATTCCAAGCATGGGTCATAACCAATTAATAGCTCCTATTAATTTTTGAAAATTATTTAGTGTTTGCAAATGATATTTTTTATCTGAACTTTCTGAGGAGTCAGTAGTTTTATTTCCTATATTGCCCAAATATTTATATAGAACTGTTTTTTGAATTTTTTCTGCTGCTATTTTAATCCTGCTTTATTTAGTCTTTGTTCTAAGCTTTGAAAAAGAATTTGTAACTGTTCTTCTTGTTTCATGGCTATTAAAATATAACCCATATAATTAATGATACATGCTTCAGGGTATTTGTCTTGAATAGGTTGTAAAACCAGTCCAACATGTCTTTGGCATATTGTAGGACTATTTCACATACCTTGAGGAAGAACTTTCCACTGATATCTATGAACTGGCTTTTGATGATTGTTTGTGTGCACAGTGAAGGCAAATTTTTCCTTATCTTGTTCTGCTAAATGTATGGTAAAGAAACAATCTTTTAAATCTACCACAATAATAAACCAGTTTTTAGGAATCATAACTGGTATGGGCAAGCCAGTTTGTAATGACCCCATAGGTTAAATTACAGCATTAGTTTTTCTTAAATCAGTTAACAGTTTCCATTTTCTTGATTTCATTTTTACATCAAATTCTGGAGAATTTCAAGTACTATGAGATTCTCCTATATGTCCTGCATTAAATTGTTCTTGAACTAACTAAGTCAGAGCCTCTAATTTTTCTTTAGATAGGGGCCACTGCTCAACCTATATAGGCTCATTTGTTTTCCAAGTTAAAGGTATGGGTTAGAGTGTAATGTCAGCAGTGGACCCAATTATAAATTTGGCTAGCCAAGGCCTTTGCAAGAACTTTGTCCTTGAATATTTAAATTTTGTGAGGGGCTTTGAAGTGAATTGTAACCCATATTTTTCATCCTGTTTTTTACTGTGGGAGCTAAGAACAGAATGTTAACATATGCTCCCCATTGCTCTAACAAGTCTCTACCACAGAGATTTATTGTTATATCCAGAACATAAGGCTGAATGGTGCCTTTTTGATCATCTGGCCCTTTACAAGATAAGATATTAACACTTTGTTGAACTGTGTTAACCATGCCAATTCCATGTAAAGGCTGGCTTAATGTTTGCAGAGGTCAGCTTAATGGCCAGTATTTTAAAGCAATGATAGTAATGTCTGCTCCTGTATCTACAAGTCCTTTAAAAAATTTATCTTCAATTTGTATAATACATTCAGGTCTTTCTCTATAATAATTCTTGCCAATAGACTTCTTATTTTATGGTGCTGCTAAATTCTTTTATTCTTTTCTTTCCTGAATGTCCCATTTTATAATACAGAAAAATTAATAATTGAGCAATTTGGTCTTCTTCTACAATTTGAAATGGCTCTTGTACTGAAATTATAATTTGAATTTCATCTTTATAATTCTCATTAATGACTTCTGTACGAACAAAGATACCTCTTTTGTTGCTCAGAAGTGGCCTCTCTCTCTAAGCTAACATAGCAAAAGAACTCACTGCCTGTCCACACTACATTGGACATGTCTTCCAAGTGTGTAAATCACCCTGGCAATGTGAAACAGAAGTCCCTGGATGAGCCAGGACCTGCCATCGAGGCATTGAGAAAACCTTCTTGACCAAAAAGGGGAAGAGACAAATGAGAAAAAAATTAAAGTGTCGGTGGCGGAGAGATTTCAAATAAATTAGAGAGGTTCACCTGGAGGTTATTTTTATGCAATATATAGATATTCCTTCTTAGTTTATGGTATATTGAAGTGGCTAGAGGGAAGTACATAAAACTGTAGACCCGTGTTCCATAGCCACATTTCTTGAAGATGATTGTATAATGATATAACTTTTACAGTATGACCATGTGATTATGAAAACCTTTTATCTGACGGTATTCTTATCTAGGGTATGGACAGAAGAGTAAAAAATATGGATAAAATTAAACAAATAATAAGGGGGCAAAGGTTAAAATAAATTGGGTAGATGGAAATACTAGTGGTCAATGATAAGGGGGGCAAGGGGAATAGTACATATGAGTTTTTTCTTTTTCTTTTTCTTTTGTTTTCTGGAGTGAGGCAAATGTTCAAAAAATGATCCTGGTGATGAATACACAACTGCGTGATGGCATTAATTGTACACCATGTACGAAATGTTTACATATTAAGAACGTTACATTTTATCAATAAAAATATTATTTAAAAAGTCTTTACATTTCTGATATATTGCATTCCAAAAGCTTTAACAAAGCAGAACAAGTGATAAGGGCTATGGGATGTATTCTTTTTTCTTTTTATTTTTTTTCTGGAATGATGCAAAGGTTCTAAAAATAATCATGGTGATGAATACACAACAATGTGGTGATACTGTGAGCCATTGGTTGTATATTTGGATGGACTCTATGAAAACACACAAAGCACAAAGTTGACAGAAGCGAGAGAGAAATAGATGATAATCACAGGTAAACACTTTAACACATTTCTCTCAATAACTGATAACAAGCAAATGAAAGATCAAAATAGAAAGAAAAGGCCCGAAACGTTAGTCGCAGGGAGCCCAGAGGTCGGGGTTCCTGGGCGCTTGCGTGGGGACACAGCGCCCTCCATCCGCACAAAATCAAACCCGGGCAGCGACCACCAGATGCCCGAGTTCAGCGACCCAAACCAAGGGCACCTGCGAGTGCTTTTGTCCAGCCCTGGGGAGCGCGGGGAAGTGAAGCTCGCCCAGGTGGTCCAGGTGGGCGGGGCTGCGGGTTAGAATAAGGCGGGGGAGGCTGGGGGCGCAAATACAGGCTCCCGAGTCGCCTCCTGGTCAGGGCGCGGTGAGTGACTGGCTCCGGCTGCGATGGAATCGGGGTGGTCCACGCTGAGCGCGCTGGGGGCCGTCACCGCCGCGTGGCTCCTGCTGCGGGGGCTCTGGGGGCTGGGCCGCGCCGTCGATGTCTTCCTGTTGCCCGAGGTGCGCCGGAGCGCCCCGTTTGAAGGACGGAACAACAGGGGAGGGGACAAAAGACCCGGGAAGTCCCTGAGCGGTCACAAGAGAGCGGGTGTCAGAGGCGCGGGTCAATGAGGGGTGAGGACAATGGGGAAGGGGGTTCCCGGTGAGCCCATGCCAGAGAGGGTGAGGGAAGGGCCGCGGGGAGGGATTGGGGTCCGCGGGGGAAGGATCTGGAACCGGCTGAGGGTGCGCTGGGGCTAAGTCCTCCCCAGCCTGGAGACGCAGCCGTGCAGGGCCTCGGTGGGAGACACCGCCCCCACTCCCCGCGCCTCATTTGATCCTCTTCAGTGGTGACAGGAGCCACTTCCGGCATTGGCAGGGGTTCCGGTGCACGAGGTGAGCCGTGCCTTGGAGCCAAAAGGGTGAGGAAAGTGTGAGACGGTGTGTTAGGGCAGGAGTTCCTCAGATCTGCTTGTGGGTCGCCCCTGCTAAACTGAGATTGTGCCATCTGTCCAATCCCCTCCTTGAGGAAGCTTTGCCTCTGTCACCCCACCCTCCCGTGTCAGGTGTGTACTGAGCCCCTCTCCAGCCCCTCTCCTTCCCCCATCATAGTCCCTGATTCATCTATTCAAATGACGTGGGTGGGCGCGTGTGGATATGCCCTTGCCGCTGCTGACAGTCTGGTTTGTGACCATCTGTCACATGCTCTAGACTGTGAACATCAGGAGGGTGGGGCTGTGGCAGTGCCAGGCAGGCACAGATGCTGGGGAACTGTGTGCTGAAGGAAGGAATGCCCGGGGAGAGCGCGTAAACACACACACACACACACACACATACAGCATCATCCTTTCAGATACCAGGAGCCATTGAGGAGTTTGGCCTCAACCTCCCTTGGAAGCCGATGGACACTAGGTCACACAGAACAGTCACCCTCGGACATGCAGGTTGAGAGGACAGACATGAACCTGCCCCAATGCTGATCATTCCTATGTTAACATCATCTGTTCCACAAATATTTGATTGCTCCTTCCATTGATTGTCAATGGAAGGGCAGAAGAGGCAGAGGAATCCAAGCAATCATTTTAGGGGCTCAGAAAACTGCCATGCCTGGAATTGCTTAGAGGGGCATTGGCAGGAGACCCAGGCAGGGGTCCAGCCCTGCAGGGCCTTTGGGCTGGGGTGAGGAGTGTGGCTTTAATCCAAGGCTTCTGGGGAGCCAAGGCAGGTCCTAAGCAGGAGAGAGGTAGGAGCAGGTTTGGGCTTTGGAAAGACCCTACCGGCTGCTGAGTGGAGAATGGATGGGAGGGGGCAAGACTGGGACCAGGGTCCAGGCAGGAAGCCTGGATGGAGACCTGGGGAGGGAACAGGCTGGAGTAGGTCTGTGACAGTCGCCATGTGTTCCCAGAATAACCCAGCAAAGACCAGGAAGTGCTCAGGAAACACTTTTTGAATGAATCTATGAATGAAGGAATGAGTGCTTGAATGAATGGGTCCTTATATCATGGAGAATAAAAGCTGAAGGTTTTCCAGGGGCATCTGCAACCTGTGCTAAGGCCTCAGGTATCCGTCTGAGCTCAGAGAAATCCTGCACTGCACCAGTGCCCATGATCTCCACGCTGCCCTCTGAGGTGCCAGCAGGGCCTCTGGTGCTGGCCCTTCCCTCTGCCTGGTGTACTTTTCTCCAGAACACGTGCTCCACCTCGTGAACCAGGGCAGGTTCAGTGTCCTCTTTTGTGCACTTCCATATCCACGGCACTGTGCAGCACACAGTCAGTGTGCAGTAAATACCTTTTGAATGAGTGAACCCATGAATGCGTGACTGAATCCCTGTAGTTTGCCTGGAGAGGTAATCACATAAAATGTAATTTAAAATCACACTAAATATAAATCACATTACATGTGAAATGTACATTAAATTTAAAAAGTATATTTAATTACAAATAAAGACGAAGATTGCCAGATCATGATGGAAACCACAAAATTAATGATGCCTTGTTTTTAAGAGACATTTAAAATAAATCAGCCACATTTAAAAAAAATTAGGGGGATTATTCTAGAATAAAGGTGACTTCAGAGACATAACTAAATACAAACTGTGAATCTTATTTGGATTCTGAGTCAAGCAAACCAATTCCAGAGAGACAACATTGAGAAAAGTGGAGACATTTCAATTATTGATTATTAGATAATGATAAAGAATTCCTTTGAATTGTGCAAGGTGAAAAATCAGCATGGCGGTCATGTAAGCAATATATATGTTCGCATTCATCAGTGTTCTCCAGAAAAACAGAACAAGATACATATTTACATATATATGTACATATGTAGACATTATTATTATAGGCATTGGCTCTTGTGACCATGAAGATGGCAACTCTGAGTTCTGTAGGTCAGGCTGCTAGTTCAGAACTTGAGGAAGGTGATGATGAATTCCCCAGGAGAAGCTGGCTGCAATAGAGTAAAGATTCTTTTTTCTGGCTGCTGAAATCCTCCATTTTGCCTTGAAAGCTTCCAAGTGATTGGATGACGAGACTCTCCTTATTGGTGAAGGCTGTTCCCTTTGATGACAGTAGACTTAATCAACCATAGGTGCAATCAACTGACTAGCTATTTAGATCCATCAGCAACAACCAGGCCAGTGCTCCTGTAAACAAACAATTGGACACTGTAATCCAGCCAAGTGACACATGAAATTAACCACCACAGACCACCCCTTGTCAGCTGGACACTCATACCTGTCTTCTTAAACCATGCTCAGTCTCTAAATGAATACAGTATCATAGTCGTAGTTCAGCTAACATAATTCAGTGTCCTCCATACAACAGGAAACCCACCAACCCTTTCCCCAGAAGAGCAAGCAAGTTCTTGGCTGATATTCATTCTTTTTTTCTATTTGTATGTTATGTGGTGGGGTCACATTTCATTCTTTCTCTGTGTGAATATCCTGTTATCATAACACCATTTTGTTGAAAACAAACTTTTTCTTTATGGAGTACGTGAGTAGGGAATTATCTCCCACATGGCAGGTGAGAATTGTATCACTGAACTACACGTGTAGAACCACGCCACCATACCATGTTCACTCTTATTCATAATATCCTGTATGGATAAGGGGATAAGATAGAGAAGAAACCAAAGATATTTCCTTTATGTATATATACAAACATATTCATAACAAAACAAGGAAGAAATTCTCATAACCATTAAGCCCTCATTTCTGCATGTGGTCATAGCTCGTATTTGTCACTACCTTCTTCCACTACCCACTCCATAGTCCCTTCACCCTCAGTAAGCACCCAGCTTTTTGTCTGGTGGAGTGAGACAAACCTTCATTCTTAAAGGTTCTGGGCCCTTAGCAGTCCTGCCTGAATTGGGTTGTTGCAATTTTCCATTGACTTGAATCACAGGTCATGCTAGCACTAAGAGATGCCTAAGGGGATCCCCTGCACTCCAGGCAAATGCTTCTTTACCTCCATTTTGTGGTAGCAGTCCTATTTCCCCTTGATAATCAGGATCAGTCATTCCACCCAATAAAGTAATCCCCTTCTTACCTGTGGACTCCAAGGCCTGAGGAACCCAAAGTGGCCAGGTGGGGATCTTAACTTCCAGTTCAATGGAATCATTGTTATGTCTCCTGGTGGAATCACTCCTCTTTTTGGAGTTAAGACCTCTAGATGAGCAAAACATAGGGTCAGACGGATAGGAAACAAAAATTCCCCTAGTCGATCGTTAGGAGAATTATTGAGTGGTGATACTCCCATTTCCACCTTTTGATTTCTGGACCCATGAATCCTGATTAAGGGAGCAACAGGACAGTACAGGGACATTGATTCAGAGTATACACAGCCTCCTGGAGAACATTGCTGCAGCCTCGCAAGTTACTGCCACCCAATTTATACTGTAAACCAGGCTTCAAATGGCCACTCTATCATTATATCAGTCCAACTGCTTCAGGGTGGTGGGTTTGGAACATGGTAAGAACAGTGAACTCCATGAGCATGTGCCCATTCCCACACTTCATTTGTTGTCTAAAGATTTCCTTGGCTAGAAGCAATGCTGTGTGAAATACCATGCTGGTGGATAAGGCATTCTGTAAGTCTATGGACAGTAGTTTTGGCAGAAGCATTGCATGCAGGAAAGGCAAATTCATATCCAAAATATGTGCTGTTCCAGTTAGAACAAAATACTGACCTTTCCATGTTGTAGGTGGTCCAATGTGTAAACCTGCCACCAGGTATCAGGCTAGTCACCTTGGGGAAAAAACAGTAATTAGTGATGTTCTCTGCACCAGCAGATTGGACACACTCAATAGTTAATGACTATAGCCAGGTCAGCCTTGGCGAGTGGAAGTCCATGTTGCTGAGCCCATGCAAAACCTCCACCCCTAACACCATGACCACTTGTTCCTGAGTCCAGTGGACATGACAGGAGTAGCTGGGGAAAGAGGCTGGCTGGTAACCAGAGAATGGGTCATCCTAACCACTTGATTCTGAAAATTCTCCTCTGCTGAAGCCACCTCCTGGGACACAAATATGTTCATGTTTTTAGGCCATTCACAAAGGTCTATCTATATACCTCTCTCCCTGACATTTTTGACACCGATTATCCAATCATGTTCCTTCCAAGTTCCTGGCCATCCAGCCAAACTATTGGCTTTAGTCCATGAACTGGCATATAAAGACATCTCTGGCATTTTGCCTTCTATGCACAATAACCAATCAGGTGCACTGCCTGAAGTTCTGTCCTCTGGGAGGATTTTCCTTTATGACTATCATTCAGGGACATTGCAGAAAAGGGATTTAGGGCTGCAGGTGTCCACTTTTGGTTGATTCCTGCATCAATGCAGAACTGTCTGAAAGCCTGGCCTCAGTTTTCTCTTCCTCAGTCAACTGATCATAGGAACGTCCCCCAAGAGGCCACAGCTCTGCTCTTGGAAAGAGAAAGTAATGTGGCAGGAGTTGGGGCCATGGCATTTGGGCTACTTCCTCATATAATTTACTTGTGCCTTCAGATCCTAACCCAATCTAGGTACATACAACTTTCACCTGATGATGGAATGCAATTGTGCACATTCACATTTATGACTTGGTGGGTCATGAACAGCCAGTTCATGATGGGCAACTCAGGTCTCATGGTAACTCAGTGACCCGTGGTTAAGGGTTCAGTCTTTGCTAAGACCTAGAGGTGGGAATCATAGAGAAACAGGGAAGCTGTTCCTCAAAAGAAGGATAGTTATCTGCTGAGGATGGCAGAGTTTTGCTCTAAAATCCCAAGTATCTTGTGCTGTGATTCTCCTCAAAGGGCCTCCTGCCAAAGACTCCAGGCAGTATCTCTATTTGCTGCTGATACCTCCAGCACCTTTGGATCTGTTGGATTATTTGGATCAAGTGGTAGAGCAGCTTGCATAGCAGCTCATGACCCCATCCTCCATCTTCAAAGCCTGCAGCATAGCATCTTCAAAGCTCTCTCTTTCTACTAGGGTCATCAGTTATCTGTCTCATCTTCAGAACTCTTTCTCCCTCCTTCTTGTAAGAATGGCATGGTCTCATGGGATATTACCATTGGTACCACATTAAGTAAACTACAGACCTTATTAAGATTCACTAGTTTTTCCACAAACATCTTTTTTCTGTTCCAAGTCCAACACTGTATTTAAATGTTCTCTCTCCTCAGTCTCTCTCTACCTGTGACAATTCCTCCGCCTTTCTTTGTTTTTTATGACCTCAACACTTTTGATGAATATTGATCAGTTATTTTGTAGAATGTTCCTTACTTTGCATTTGTCTGAATTTTTTGTAATTTGATTTATGTTATGCATTTTGGTCAAGAATACCCAGAAACGGTGGTGAACCCTTCTCAACACATCCTGTTAGGGATACAACGTATTGATATGTCTTATCATTGACTGTGTTAACTTTGATCATTTTGTTAAGTTGGTTTGTGCAAGAGGGGTTGGAGGTGGATGGTTTCAGTGTGAAGATAGTATTTTACATTTTGTGCTGAAAAACTTTCCCCAGAAAGATACTTTGAAACACATGACACTCCATTTCTCCTCAAACTTTTTAACATTAATTTTAGCATCCACCAGTAGATCTTGCCATGATGGCTATTACTGAAGTGTGTGATGACACAGTCTTCTAATTTTTTTGTTTTTATGGTGACCAAAAGAGCTGCAGGCTGTACCCTGACCTACCCACTTCCCCCAGCACCACCACTACCTTGAAACTAAGTTACTGTCTGGCTATACAGAAAAACAACTTGGTCTACAGAAAATAAAACAACAAACAAAATAATTTTAGATCCATGCAGTTGACACTGATCAAAAGCAATGGGTTTTCATCCAGATGCACTTGAATGACCAACTGCTGAGACACCAGGGATTCAAAGACAGAAAGAGTTTATTGCTAAACATAAAGCAGGAAATCAAATGGCCTACAGGCCTAAAAATCTGTCTCCCTGAACTACAGTAACTCTGATAGTTTTATAGTATCAAAAGATGGGTTTTAGGATAATGAACCCAATAGCCAGAAATAATATAATTCAAGGTTGTGATGATCAGATTAAGATGTCAACTTGGCTAAGTGATGGTGCCCAGCTGTCTGGTCAGGCAAGCACTGGCCTGACTATTGCTGCAAGGATATTTCATGGCTGGTTGATAAACCAGAAGGCTTATTAAGTCATCAGTCAGGTGATTGCATCTGTGACTGATTACATCTACACTCAGCAAAGAGTATATCTCCCACGAATAATGTAATTCAATCAGGTGGATTTGATTCAGTCAGGTGAAGACTTTAGAAGAGAGAGTTTTCACTGCTTCTTGATCCTGTGAGCCTCTCCTGTGGAGTTCATTAAGACCCTTCATTGGAGTTGCCAGCCTCAGAGCCTGCCCTGCGGATTTTGGACTCTAATATCCCCACAGTTGTGTGATACATTTTTATAAATCTCATATTTACAAATATCACCTGTTGGTTCTGTTTCTCTAAAGAACCCTAATGAATAAGGCTTGGTATAGGGAGTGGGTCTTGAGAAACAGAATCTTAAAAATTGGTTTTTGCAATTGGCTTACTACTCTGAGTAGACTCAGAGGCACTATGGACTCTAGACCTGGTAATCAAGATGGCACTGACAGCCCATGGTGTGAATTGGAAATAGAGATATGCAATGTATCACCATTTGATTCTGCTAATTATATGTTTAGACAAGACAAAGCTCTGGGTGAGAGTGTTTGTGACACCTTAACAGAGTTCTGCTGTGTTAAGAGGTATAATGGTGCTGGTTGTTTGTCTTAGGGCTGTTTGTCTCTGTTATGAGGGAAAGGGTTGAGCTGAAGTCTTCAAGTTTGCAACTTAAATGTCATATGAAACATGTAAAAGTTTCTCTGTGTTCTGAAAGAGAATCTTATTTTCTGTGGTTGCAGACTTGAGGTCCCTGAAAACCAGACTCCAGAGTCTTATTATGTAAGTGCAGACTTAAGACATAAATTAAATTCTCAACCTTCCATGGTGTCTGCTGTTAAAATGATGACTTTCATTGGAAAATAATGAGATCTTAAAACTTTGAATGGGGACATACTGCCTGATATGATGGCACTGGGGACATAGAAACTGAGTTAGATAGACTTTTAATGTCTGTCCTCAGGAAACACCTGTTTTCCCTACCATCCTGCCCTGAGGACACATCTACCCCAAGGAGACATCTACCCAACATCCAGCCTGTTCTGAGGTAAGAGCTTCCCAACCTCCACATAAAGGATTAACCCTTCAGCGCCTGCTGAATAGCTAACTACCTCCCCTGGGGAAAGAGCTCTCACTCCTCTATCTGGAGTGACTAATCCTGTTTCACCAGAAGAAACTGAAGCAGAATACCCTGTGGCAATTGGCTTGAAAGGTACTTATGATTCTTTTCAAGACTTACACCCAATACCCCTCATTTCTTCAGGACCTATAACTATACTAAACTCCCAAGGGGACCTGAAAGGTTAGATACAAAGTGTAACCCATAAGGTGGTAAACTATTCTCCAAAGAACTGCCTTTATAAGTTTTCCAATTTATATAAATAGAAATCAGGGGAATATATGAGGGAATGGATATTAAGAGTGTGGGATAATGGTGGGAGGAATATAAAGTTGGATCAAGCTGAATTTATTAACATAGGCCCACCAAGTAGACATTCTGTATTCAATGTTGTATCTTGAGGGGCTAGAAAGGGTATTAACAGTATTTTGGGGTGATTGGCTGAAACATGGATCAAAAGGTGGCTGACATTACCTGAGATTGAAATGCCAGAACTACCCTGGTATAATGTAGATGATGGAGATCCAGGGGCTTAGAAAAATTGGAATGATAGAGTGGATTTCTCTTGGAAGACCTATTCATACCCCCAAGAATGTCCAGAGGACACATCTTTCACCAGGACCTTGAGGAATAAGTTTGTGAGATTAGCTCCATCATCCCTGAAGGGTTCTATAGATGCTGTTTTCTGTAAGTCAAATATTACTGAAGTAACTGCTGTCACTGAGATGAAATCTTTAAAATACAATGGGGATGATCAGATCTTGAGTTGGGAGAAACCATATGGCAACAGCAAATCAGCATAGACAAGGAGGGCATGGCCACCATAATTGACAGCAGACTTAGAGCAGCAGTCAGTCTGACTTATAGAGACTTATGGTGTTGGCTAGTAGGGTTCCTAGAAGTAAAATAGATGGGCAGTCTCCTAAATTCTTGTTTGAGCTGTATAAGCAGAAGAGTCTAGGGCAAATGAATAGAAGTAGAACTGGAATTACAGAAACAAAGAGTCACTGTCCCTTAATCAGTTCACAGATTTGAGACGGTTTAGAGACCCAGAGCCCCTCGAATGAGGGGAAGGCCAGGTATCCTTGGGGAAGGATCCTGTTACATGGCCCAGAATTTACACTGTCAACCTTCAGACCAGCTTTCCCCAAGGAGACCTACAGCCATTTACAGTGTGACTGCTCTGGGGAAAAGGAAATTGTGAGTTATTTTGTGGATTAGAAGACACTGACTCAGAAGTGACACTAATTCCAGGAAACAGAAAACATCACTCTGGTCCACCAGTCAGAGTAGGGGCTAACAGAGGTTAGGTGATCAATGGAGTTTCAGCTCTAGTACATCTCACAGTGGGTCCAGCGTGTTCCTGGAACCATTCTGCAGTTATTTCCCCAGTTCCAGAATGCATAATTGGAATTGAGATACTCAGCAACTGCCAGAATCCCCGTGTTAGTTCTCTGACTCATGGAATGAGGGCTTTTATGATAGGAAAGGCCAAATGGAAGCTAGAACTTCCTCCACCCAGCAAAATAGTAAATCAGAAACAATACCAGATTACCAGCGGGATTGCAGAGATTAGTGGTACTGTTAAGGGCTTGAAGGATGCAGGGGTAGTGATTCCGGTGATATCCACATTAACTTTATTATTTGGCCTGTGCAGAAAACAGATGGGGCTTGGAGGATGAAAGTGGATTATCATAAACATAACCAGATGGTGACTCCAATTTCAGCTGCTGTTCTACATGTGGTATCATTGCTTGAGCAAGTCAACACATCTTCTGGTGCCTGGTATGCAGCTATTGATCTTGTGTTTTGGTTTTTAATGCTTCCAGAAATGCAATATACCAGTAATGGGTTGGTTTTTATAAGGGGAATTTCTTAAGTTATGAGTTTACATTTGGAACGTTAAAAAAATGATCAACCTAAGGCATCCAGAGAAAGACACCTGGACTCAAGAAAGGGCCAATGATGTTCAGGGTTTCTCTGTCAGCTGGGAAGACATATGGGGATGTCTGCTAGCTTTCTCTCTGGGGTTCACCTTTCAAATGGCTTCCTTGGGGGCATATTCTTTTGCATCTCCAAATGTCTTTGTCTGCGTTAGCTCTCTAGCTCTTTCCAAAATGATTCCCTCTTAAAAGACTTCAGTAAACAATACTACTTTGAATGAGTGGAGACACTGAATCAAAAGGTCCCACCCACAATATTTGTTCCATGGCAACAACTTCATAAAACAGATCACACTCAACAATATTTAATATGGCTTAAAAACATGGGTTTTCGGGGGTACACAACTGTTTCAAACCAGCACATTCCACCCTCTGGACCCCTAAAAGACATGTTCTTTCCATTACAAATTGCATTCATTCAGTTGCAATATCACAAAGACTTAAACCATTTCAGTAACAATGCAAATACAATACAAAGTCAAAACCAGTACAAAATCTCATTAAGGTCAGTTACAGGCATGAACTGTCCTAAAGCAAAATTCTCCTCTGGCTGTTGACCTGTGAAAACTTAGAGAAGATTATCTGCTTCCAATATGTAAAAGAGGGACAGTCATAGAATAAATGTTCTCATTTCCATAGGGATAAAATTTGAAGGAACACAAGAGTCATTGGACCCAAACAGTTCCAAAAACCTGGAGGGCAAACTACATTAGATTTCAAAGTCTGAGAGTTATTTATCCTTGGGGCTTTAGAAAGCAGCAGTCCTACCCTTTCCAAGGGCCTACACACTGACCCTGCTCTCTACAAACACTGGGATGAGGGTTGCAATGGAGTTGACATTGGTGAAGCCACCTTTTTCTCAGCTCCACCCTCTCCAAGAATTGGAGCAGCATACTAGTTCTCTGCCATCTCTGGGGCACATGTTCAACACCCTCAGAACAGTAAAGTGGCAGCAAAGCTCTCCTCAATCACTAAGGAAGATGTTCCACCCTCTCCAAGGCCTGGGGCACCAAACTGTTCCTGAACATGGAGGTTGAAGTCTTGCCCTCTATCTTTGGGGCAAACCCACCCTCTCCAAGTATATGGGTGGTTCTATTCTCCTGGTCCAGCTTTCCTTGGTTTCAGACCTTAGCTTCCATGGTTCTGCCTTCAAAGTTGTTTTTCCTTCAATTTGTCACTTTTCCAACCCTTTTAGTCCAGACAGGCAGTGGTTCATTTACACAGATCCCACAACACTTAGTGGTTTTCTATGCAGTAAACCGGGATAATACACATCAGACAATAGGATTTTCTACCCATCCTTTCTGGATAGCACTATCTCCAATCCTGACTTGTCTGGTAATGGCTACGTGTTTGGTTAAATCCTCACATGGGGTGATATTCAGTGGGCTTTTACTTTCTAGAAGCCCAGAATTTTCCAGACCATCAATTTCTGTTTTCTTTGTACTCAAGAGTTTAGTTTTCAACTTATCTCTTTCTTGTTGCATTTTACTATAAGTTGCAAGGAGCAGCCAGGCTGAATTTTCCACATTTAGTTTGGAAATTTCTTCAGCTAAATACCCTGGGTTTTCACCATCAAATTCTAACTTCCATCCAACAGCAGTATTCAATTTGGCCAGCGTGGTCATTAGGTTCAGCTGTCAACATGGGCAGATGACGGTGCCTAGTTCTGTTGCTATGGGCATGAGCCAATGGCATGTGAAGCTCGATTGTCATTAATTACATCTGCAATCACCTAGGAGGTGTGTCTGCTGCAGTGAATTATGTTTGATTTAATTGGCTGGATGCTTAAAGGAGAGAGCTCAACACAGTACAGTCCAAGTAGCTCAGTGTACCACACCTGAGAACTTGCAGCTCAGCCCAGGCCTTTGGAGATGCAGAAAGGAATCATCCTGGGGAAAGCTGTTGGAACCCAGAAGACTGGAGAGAAGGCCAGCAGAGACACCCTGGGCCTTCCCATGTAAGAATGAACTACAGATGACAGTTAGCTCTGAAGAACTATAAGTTTTTAACTAAATAAATGCCCCTTTATCAAAAGCCAATCCAGCTCTGGCATGTTGCCTTTTGGCAGCTTTAGTAAACTAGAATAGCCACGTTCTCTGCCACTTTAAAACATGGGTCACCTTTCTTCCAGTTTGCAATAAACACGCATTATTTCTGTCTAAGTCTTCATTGGAAGTATCTTTAGAGTCCATATTTCTACTAATAGTCTCTTCAAAGCAATTTAGGCCTTTTCTGTCAAGTATATCACAATTTTTCCAGAACTTTCCCCTATCTATTTACTAAGTCATCCCAACATGTTTGGTATTTGCAAACAGAAGCACCTCACTGAGGTAACAAAATCTGCTTTGGTTTGTCAATATTGCCAGAAGTGCAATATCCCAGAAATGGGTTGGCTTTTATAAGGGGAATTTATTAAGTTACAAATTTGCAGTTCTAAGGCCATAAACATGTCCAAAATAAGGCATCCAGCAAAAGATACCTTGGCTTAAGAAAGGGCCAATGACATTTGGGGATTCTCTGCCAGTGAGAACACACATGGGGATATCTGCTAGCTTTCTCTCCTGGCTTCTCCTCCAAATGGCTTCCCTGGGGGCATTTTCTTCTGTATCTTCAAAGGTCTCCATCTGTATCAGCTCTCTAGCTCCTTCCAAAATGATTCTCTCTTAAAGGACTCCAAACACATCTCCATGGGAACCACTTAATAAAAAAAATCCCACCCACAATTGAGTGGGTCACATCTCCATTGAAACAACTTAATATAACAGATCTGACTCTACAATATTAAATAATGATTAAAAAACATGGCTTTTATTGGGTACACAACAGTTTTGACCTGGCACATCAAGCAAATGCTTTTTATCCAAAAGGTGTTAATAAGGACCACCAGAAACAGTGTGCATTCAGCTGACAAGGCCACCAGTATACCTTAATTGTCTTATATCAGGGTGTTCTACTTTGCTAGCTGTCAGAATCAGAAATAGAATGGCTTTTTTAAAAGGGGAATTTACTAAGTAGCTAATTCACAGTTCTAAGGCTGAGAAAATGTCCCAGTTAAAGCAAGACTATAAAAATGTCCTAATTAAGGCACCAACAAGAGGTTTTCCTCACTCAAGAAAGGCTGATGAAGCTCAGGGTTTCTCTCTCAACAGGAAAGGCACAGGGTGAACATGTTGATGTCTGCTGCCTTCCTCTCTAGGCTTTTTGTTTCATGAAGGTCCCCCAAGGACATTGTTCTTCTTCACCTCCAAAAGTCTCTAGCTGCATGGGCTTTTGTCACTCTTGTGGCTATCTCATTGTTGTCAAGCTTTCTCCAAAATGCTTCCTCTTTTAAAGGATTCCAGTAAAGTAATCAAGACCCACCTGGAATGAGTGCAGTCACATCTCCATCTAATCAAGGTCAATAACCACATTTGGGTGAGTTGCATCTCCATGGAGACAATCTAATCAAAATACTCCATCCTACATTATTGAATATGGATTAAAATAAGAAGTTGCTCCCACAAGATTGGATCAGGATTAAAACATGGGTACATAAGTCATATCTAAAAATGTTTTATAAAATTTTTGTAGGGTACATAAATCCTTTCAAACCATCATATTATACCCTCTAGAACCAAAAAATGACATGTTTTTTCCCATATACAAAATACATTCATTCCGTCACAATATCAGAAAGCTTTAAATCATTTTAGTAGCAATACAAAGCCAGAAACTGTACAAAATCACATCAAAGTCAGCAAAAGCCATGGTCTGTTTTGAGGAAAAATTCTTCTCTGCATCTGGACATGTAAAACTCAGAAAAAGATATTTGTTACCAATATTCAAAGAAGGAACAATCATATGATACATATTTCTTTTACCATAGGGAGGAATGGGAAGAAATACAAGGATCACTGGACCCAAAACCTTGCAGGGAAATCGCCATTATATTTCAAAACCTGAGAGTCATTTATCCTCAAGTGTTTAGAAAGTGTCAGTTGCATCCTTTCCAAGGACCTATGCAGTGGCCTACCTCTCTCTGAATGCTGGGAACACTGGGGAGGCCACCTTTATTTGTTCGGGCTCTCTAGAGAAACATAGTCAACAGGAAATATTCATATAGATAAAATTAATAAAAGTGTCTCATGTAACCTTGGGAACATAGACTCCACAATCCATAGAGCAGGCTGTGAAATTGATGATGCCAATGTAGGGTCTGGATGAACTCCACAGGAGAGACTCACTGGCTGAAGCAGGAAGAGAGACTGTCTCTTCTGAATCCTCCTTAAAAGGCTTCCAGTGTTTGCATTAAGCATCACTCATTGCAGAAGACACTCCCCTTGGCTGATTACAAATGGAATCAGCTATGGATTCAGCTGGCAGGATCATGATTTAATTCTATGAAATGTCCTCATAGCAACAGAAAGACCAGCACTTGCCCAACCAGACAAATAGGTACCACTACATAGCCAAGTAGACCCATGAAGCTGACTGTTAACTTGACAGCTATACCCATCACCTTAAACCACACCTAATTTGTAAATAGAAAACAATAAAAGACACATTCTTTCCCTCACCTAACCATACTCAGCTGTCCTGCATATAACCGGAAATGCACTAAATCTCCCCAGAATAAGGTGCAAGTCCTTGGGTAATATTCATTCTTAAACTTGAAAGCTTACAATTTAAATAGTATAACATGAGCAAAATAGTGTTACAGTCCTTGTTTCTGTAACTGATCACGTGGTCTTAGTTTATATTTATCACTATTTTCTTCCCCTATCTAGTCCATGTTCCATTTACTATCAGCAAGCATGTCAGTTGGCCATGGTTTTTTGCCTGGTGGCTGGCCTAAACTTTCATTCTTGAAGTTTCAGAGCCATTGGTACTCTTGTCTGGATTGGGTTGTTGCAGTTTTCCATTGATTTCAATCACAGGGCATGGTAGTACTAAAACACACCCTAGGGGGATCTTCTATATCCCAGAAAAACTCTTCTTT
The DNA here is from genome assembly GCF_023851605.1 of Tamandua tetradactyla. Classification (NCBI taxonomy): domain Eukaryota; kingdom Metazoa; phylum Chordata; class Mammalia; order Pilosa; family Myrmecophagidae; genus Tamandua; species Tamandua tetradactyla. The sequence continues at coordinate 16,064,151 of NC_135342.1, forward strand.
AACGCCATGGTGTAGTTGCAGTACTGTTTCCTCCTGATAGACAGAGTCAATCACCCCAGCCAGTAAAGTAATTCCCTTCTCAGCTTGTTGATGCAGGGGCGTGAGTAGCCCAAAGTGACCATGTGGCAGTCTTAGATTGCAGTTCAATGAAATCACTGTTGTTTTCCAGGTGAAAGCACTGCCCCTTTTGGAACTAAAACCTGTAGACCAGCAGAGCTCAAGGTCACAGGGACAGGAAGCAAAAATTTTCCTAGTGGACCACTAGCGTTAACAGTGACTAGTGCCACTCCCATTTTGGCCCTTTGGTTCCTGGACCCATGGATCCTGGCTATCAGAGAAACAGCACCATACAGTGGATGCTGGTTCAGAGCCCACACAGCTTCCTGGAGAATATTACCCCAGCTCTTCAAGTTATTGCCATGTAATTGGTACCATAATTGAGTTTTTGAAAGGCCATTCCACCATTCTATCAACCCAGCTGCTTCTGGATGATGGGGAACATGGTAAAACCAGAGAATTCCGTGAGCATGTACCCATTCCCACACTTCATTTGCTGTGAAGTATGGTTCTTGATCAGAAGAAATTCTCAGTGGAACACCATGAAGATGGATAAAGCCTTCTGTAAGCCCACAGATGGTAATTTTGGGAAAAGCATTGCATGTAGGGAAAGAAAACTCATATCCAGAGAATGTGTCTATTCCAGTTAGAACAAATCACTGCCCTTTCCATGAATGGAGTGGTCCAATGCAATCAACCTGACACCAGGTAGCTGGCTGATTACCTCAGGGAATGGTGCCATATCAGAGGCTGAGTGTGGGTCTCTGCTGGTGGTAGATTGGGCACTAAGCACTGGCTGTAGCCAATTCAGCCTTAGTGAGTGGAAGTCCATGTTGCTGAGCCCATGTATAACATCCATCCCTAGCACCATGGCCCCCACTTTGTTCATGAGCCCATGGGACAATGAAAGGTGTTGCTGGGGGAAAGAGGCTGGCTGGTATCCACAGAATGGGTCATCTTATCCAAAAACCTTCTTCTTCTGAAGTCACCCTCTGGTGTGCATTCACATAGGACACAAATATTTTCATGTTTTTAGCCCTCTCAAAAAGGTCTATCTACATATCTCTTCCCCAGACTTCTTTGTCAACAATTTTCCAATTATGGTATTTCCATGTCTCTGACCATCCAACCCAAGTATTAGCAACAGACCATGGTCAGTATACAAACGCCCCTCTGGCCAGTTCTACCTGCAAGTAAAACAAACAACCAGGTGCACTGTTCGAAATTCTTCCCACTGGGAGGAGTTCCCCTTGCCATTGTCCTTAAAGGACACCCCTGAAAGGGGTTGTAGTGCTGTAGCTGTCCACTTTCAGGTGGTACCTACAATGGTGCTTAACCATGTGTAAACCAGACCTGAGTTTTCTCTTCCTCAGTCAATTCACTGTAAGGAACTCCCCAAGAGGCCATAGCTCTGGTCTGTGAAAGAGAAGGTAACGTGGCAGGAGTGGAGTCCATGGGCATTTAGGCCACTTCCTCATACAACTTGTTTGTGCCTTCAGGACCTGCTCCAGCCCTATCTCATAAACCATTTCCATTTTATGATAGAGTGCTGCTTCGCACTCCCAAATTTATGGCTTGGTGGGTCAGATAACACCCAGCTCATGATAGGCAACTCAGGTCTCATGGTAACTTGGAGGACCAACGTTAAGCTTTCAGTCTCTAATAAGGCCCAGTAGAAGGCCAAAAGCTGTTTCTCAAAAGAAGAGTAGTTATCTGCAGCAGATGGTAAGCTGTGCTCCAAAATCATAAGTGTCTGCATTGTGATTCTCCTATAGGGGCCTGCCAAAGACTCCAAACAGCATCTCTGCTTGCCACTGACACTTCCTGCACCATTGGATCTGCTAGATCATATGGTCCAAGTGGCATAGCAGCTTGTACATCAGACTGGACCTGTCACAGAGCCTCCTGTTGTTCAGGTCTCCACTCAAAATTAGCAGCTATTCTGGTCACTCAATAAATGGGTTGCAGTAGATCATAAGGGGGGAGGTGCAAAGATGGTGGCTTAGCAAGGTGTGCAATTTAGTTCATCCTCCAAAATAGCTACTAAATAACCAGGAACAGAACAGAACAGAACAGCTCCTGGGCCATGTCATTGACCAGATACATCGGTGGGTCAACATAAGAAAATCAATTAATGTAATACACCATATCAACAAATCAATGCAGAAAAACCACATGATCATCTCCATTGATGCAGAAAGGGCATTTGACAAAATTTGACATCCTTTCTTGTTTAAAACACTTCAAAGGATAGGAATAGAAGGGAAATCCCTCAAAATGATGAAGGCAATATATGAAAAACCCACAGCTAACATCATCCTCAATGGGAAAAAGCTGAAAACTTTCTCACAAAGATCAGAAACAAGACAAGGATGTCCACTATCACCACTGTTATTCAACATTGTATTAGAAGATGTAGCTAGAGCAATTAGACAAGAAAAACAAATACAAAGCATCAGAATTGGAAAGGAAGAAATAAAACTCTCACTGTTTGCAGATGATATGATACCATCTGTCGAAAACCCCGAAGAGTCCACAGCAAAACTAATAAAACAAATAAATGAGTACAGCAAAGTGGCAGGTTACAAGATGAACACTCAAAAATAGTGTTTCCATACACTAGTAATGTATAGAATGTTTCTATACACTAGTAATGAACATTAGTAATGAACAATCTGAGGGGTAAATCAAGAAATGAGTTCCATTTACAATTGCAACCCAAAGAATAAAATATTAGGAATAAATTTAACTAAAGAGACAAAGATCTATACAAAAAACTACAAGGAATTGTTAAAAGAAATCACAGAAGAACTAAATAGATGGAAGGGCATACTGTGTTCATGGATTGGAAGACTAAATATAGTTGAGATGTCAATTCTACCTAAATTGATTTACAGATTCAATGTGGTACCAATTAAAATCCCAACAACTTGCCTTTCAGAAATAGAAAAACCAATAACCAAATTTATCTGGATGGGCAGAGTGCCCCGAATAGTTAAAAGTATCCTGAGAAAGGAAAATAAAGTTGGAGATCTTCCACTAGCTGCTTTAAGGCAAAACTACAGTGGTCAAAATGACATGGTACTGGCATAAAGATAGATATGTTGACCAATGGAATCAAATGGAGTGTTCAGATATAGACCCTAACAATCTATGGACAATTGATCTTTGATAAGGCAATCAAGCCAACTCAACTGGGACAGAACAGTCTCTTCATTAAATGGTGCCTAGAGAACTGGATATCCATATGCAAAAGAATGAAAGAGAACCCATATCTCACATCCTGTACAAATGTTAACTCAAAATGGACCAAAGACCTAAACATTAGATGTAAGACCATAAAACTGTTAGAAGAAAATGTAGGGAAATATCTTATAAATCTTATACTTGGAGGCGATTTTCTAGCCCTTACACCCAAAGCAAGAGCATTGAAGAAAGAAATAAATTAATGGGAACTCCTCAAAATTAAACACTTTTGTGCATCAAAGAACTTCATCAAGGAAGTAAAAAGACAGACTACACAATGGGAGACAACATTGGGAAATGACATATCAGATAAAGGTCTAGTATCCAAATGATATATCAGATAAAAGTCTAGTATCCAGAATTTATAAAGAGATTGTTCAACTCAACAACAAAAAGACAGCCAACCCATTTACAAAATGGGCAAAAGACTTGAGCAGACACTTCTCAGAAGAGGAAATACAAGTGGCCAAAAGGCACATGAAGAGATGTTCAACTTCCCTGACCATTACAGAAAGGCAAATCAAAACCACAATGAGATATCATCTCACACCCACCAGAATGACCATTATCAATAAAACAGAAAATGACAAGTGCTGGAGAGCATGCAGAGAAAGAGTCAAACTTATCCATTGTTGGTGGGAATATCAAATGTTACAACCGCTGTAGAAGGAAGTTGGGCAGTTCCTCAAAAAGCTAAATACAGAATTGCCATATGACCCGGCAATATCATTGCTGAGTATCTACTCAGAGGACATGGGGACAAGGACACAAATGGACATTTGCACATCCAAGGTTTATGGTAACATTATTTACAATTGCGAAGAGATGGAAACAGCCAAAATGTCCATCAACAGACGAGTGGCTAAACAAAATCTGGTATATGCATACAATGGAATATTATGCAGCCATAAGATAGAATGAAGTTATGAAATATGTAACAACATGGATGGAACTTAAGGACACTATGCTGAATGAGATAAGCCAAAAACGAAAGGAAAAATACTATATGGTCTCACGGATATGAACTGTCATTAGTGAATAAACTTGGAGAATTTCGTTGGTAACAGAAATCATCAGGAGATAGAAATAGGGTAAGATACTGGGTAATTGGAGCTGAAGGGATACAGATTGTGCAACGGACTGAATGTACAAACTCAGAAATGGACAACACAATCCTACCTAACTGTAATACAATTATGTTAAAATAATGAATGAAGCTGAATGTGAGAATGATAGAGGGAGGAGGGCAGAGGGCATAAATGAAATCAGAAAGATAGACAATAAAGATTGAGATGGTATAATCTAAAAAAAAGTGCTGGAGTAGCACACCCAAATGAGGAATATGTTGTTGCCAAAATCCAAAGAGACCAACCTGGTGTTGTGCCTTTTTTTCGGTGGTAGGAGGGGCCACATGCAGCTATCCTTCACCTTAGAAAAGATATCCTGACATGCCCTACACCACTGGATGTGTAGAAATTTCACTGAGGTGGAAGTCCCCTGTATTTTTGCTTGATTTATCTCCCATCCTCTAACATGCAAATGCCTTACCAGTAAGTCTTGAGTAATTGCTACTTCTTGCTCACTAGGTCCAATCAACATGATGTCATCAATATAATGGACCAGTGTGATGTCTTGTGGGAGGGAGAAAGGATCAAGCTCTCTGTGGATAAGATCATGACATAGGGCTGAAGAACTGATATACCCCTGAGGTAGGACAGTGAAAGTATGTTGTTGATCTTGTCAGCTGAAAACAAACTGTTTCTGGTGTTCCTTACTAACAGCTATTGAGAAAAAAACATTTGCCAGATAAATAGCTGCATTCCAGGTACCAGGGGATGTATTGGTTGCCCAAGAAATAATACCACAACTGGAACAGCAGCTGCAATTGTAGTCACCACCTGGTTGAGTTTATGATAATCCACTGCCATCCTCCAAGACCCATCTGTTTTCTGCACAGGCCAAATAGGAAAGTTGAATGGGGGATGTGGTGAGAATCATCACACCTGCATCCTTCAAGACCTTACGAGTGGCATGGATCTCTGCAATACCTCCAGAAATCCAGTATTGCTTCTGATTTGCTATTTTTCTAGGTAGGAGTAGTTCTAGTGGCTTCCACTCGGCCTTTCCCACCATAATAGCCCCGACTGCACGAGTTAGAGAACCAATGTGGGGATTCTGCCCCACATACTGAGCATGTCTATTCCAATTATGCATTCTGGAACTGTGGAAATAACAACAGAATGTGAAATGGATCACTGTGAGATCTGAGCTAAAACTCTATTGATTACCTGGCTTCCATAAGCTCCCACTCTCACTGGTGGACCAGAGTGATGTATGGGTTCCCTGGAATTAATGTCGCTTCTCAACAGGTGTCTAATAATTCCTGAAATATCTGGTCATTTCCTTTCCCCCAGTGCAAGTTACCATGGTAAAAGGTCATTGTTCTCCTTGGGGAAGGCTTGGAAGAAGATTAACAGTATAAATTTGTGGCAGTGTAACAGGGTTCTCCCCCAAAGGGACCTGGCCTCCCCTTCATTCAAAGGGCTCTGGGTCTGTAAACTGTTTCAAGTCTGGAAATTGACTAAGGGGCAGTGACTCTGTGTTTTTGTAATTCAAGTTAGACTTCTGGTCACTTGATCTAGAACTCTTTTGTTTATACAGCTCAAACAAGAATTTAGTATACTGCCCATCTATTGTATTTCTAGGTGCCCCATGATTCGCTAGCCAATGCCACAAGTCCCTGTGAGTCATATATTTTGACTCCTGCTTTGAGTTTTCTGTCTATTGTAATAGCCACGTCTACCCTATCTTTGGTGATTAAATACTGCCAGCTGGCTTGTGCCAACTCGGGATCTGGTCATCCCCATTGTGTTTAAGGGTTCCAGCTCAGTGACAGCAGTTCCCACAGTAATATCTGACCTACAGAGAAGGGCAATTACAGAGCTCTTCAAGGATGATAATGCTAGTCTCACAAATTTATTTCTGACTGTTCTGGTAAAAGGTGCATCCTTTGGACATTCCTAGGGTGTAAGAGCAAGCTTTGCATGAAAATCCACTCTAACATTCCACTGTCTCTAAGCCTCTGGATCCCCTCATTTACATTATACCAGGGCAGTTCTTGCATTTCAACCTCAGGTAATGTCAGCCACCTTTTGATCTGTGTTTCAGCCAACCATCCAAAAAAACTGTTACTGCCTTTTCTAACCCGTCAAGCTATAGCATTGAATGCAGAATCTTTGCTTAGTGGGGCCATATCAATAAATTCAGCCTGAGTATTCCCCCCACCATTATCCCACACCCTTAAAGTCCATTGCTACACCTATTCCCCTGATTTTGTCTATATAAATTGGAAAACTCACACAGTTCTTTTGGAGTACAATGTATCTCCTCATTTGTGATACTTTGTACTTTACCTTTAGGGGCCTGTTGGGACTTTAGTCTAGTTATGGGCCTGGAAGAAATAAGGGGTGGTGGGGGTGCTCATGGGAAGAATTAGAAGTATCTTCCAAGCCATTGGCTTCAGGACCTTCATTTGCAGTTTCATCTGGTGAAACAGGATTAATCACTGTAGGGCTAATCCCTTAAAGTGGAGGTTGGGTTGTCAAATCCTCAAGGCAGGTTGGAGGTTGAGCAGCTATGTTCTCAGGAAAGACTATTACAGAGTTATCTAGAGAAGACTCAGCATGACCTAGGGTTTCAATCTCACCACCGGCATCATTTCTGATCCATATGTTGCCATCCCATTTTTCAGGGTCCCACTTCTTTCCAATCAATGCCCTACCTTTAACAGCAGACACCATGCAAGATTGAGATTTCAGTTTATGTTGCTAATTTGCTACTCTAACAATAAGATTCTGAGTCTGATTATTGGAGAGCTCAAGTCTATGGCTACAGGAAATAAATTTTCCTCCAGGACACTCATAGAAATGTTTACATATGTCAGACGGTGCTTAAGCTTCTCCTTTGAAGACTTAAACCCATCCCTTTCACTCATTAATGTGTAAAATGTACCTAACAACAACCAACCAACATCTCTATACCTCCAATTTCCACAAAGCTGTGTAAAGGTGTTAAAAACATTATCCCCCAGAGCCTGGCTCATACAAGCAAAGCATTGGAAGAAGTGAATAGTGATATTTTTACTATCTCTTTAGCCAACTCACCCCTTAGATTGGCAGTAACATTCTGATTATGGGAATCAGAGTCCTTAGTGCCGTTGAGCCCAGTCAGAGTATAAAATCATTCATAAAAACCTATTATTAAAATTCTGCTTCTTAAGAACCACTCCTGGTACCAAGCCATATTAGTTAGGGTTCTCCAGAAAAGCAGAATCAACAGGAAATATTAGTAAATATAAAATTTATAAAAGTGCATCACATAACTGTGGGAACATAGAGTTCACAATCCATAGGACAGACTGTGAAAATGACAATTCCAGTGGAGGGTCTGGTCAAACTCCACAGGAGATGCTCACCGGCCAAAGCAGGAAGAGAGCTTGTCTCTTCTGAATCCTCCTTAAAAGGCTTCCAGTGATTAGATTAAGCATCACTCATTAAAGAAGACACTCTCTTTGGATGATTACAAATGCAATCAGCTGTGGGTGCAGCCTACGTGATCATGATTTAATTCTATGAAATGTACTCATAGCAACAGACAGTCCAGCACTTGCCCAACCAGACAAACAGGTATTACCACCTGGCCATGTTGACACATGAAACTGACCATGACACTACCCTTTTTTTTGTTCCACCCTTTCCAAGCATTGGGGCTCTCAGCCATCACCAGGGCACATGCTCAACTCCTCCATGTGGTGGCAGCCAGAATCTCCCCAATCCCCAAGAAATGTGCTCCACTTTTTCCAAAGCCTGAAGTGGCACAACTCTTCCACTGCAATGAAGTGAAAGGCCCATCCTCTGCCTTTTGGGCAAACTCACCCTCTCCAAGTACTTGGGTGGGTCCACTCTCCTGTCCCAAGGTTTCTTGACTTTAGGCTTTAGCTTCCCATAGTTCTGCTTCTGAAGTTATTTTACATTTACATTGTCCCTTTTCTGAGTCCCCTGGTAGATACTGGAAGCAGTTCATTTTCTACAGGTCCCACAGCACTCTTGTCATAAGCCCGTATCATGCTCATCAGACATAAGGAGATTCCACAAATCCTTCCTGGATGATTCCATGTCCAATCCTGGCTTTCTCCAAGATGGCTGATTTTTTCCACATTTGGTCAATTCCTCATGTGGGGTACCATTCTCTGGGATCATTCTTCCTAGAAGCCCAGAATTTTCCAGGACACCAATTTCTTTGTACCCAAGAATTTAGTTTTCAGCTTTTTTCTTTCCTGTCACATTTCACTATAAGCTGTAAGGAGAAACCAGGCTGCACTTTCCACATTAATTTGGAAATCTCTTCTGTTAAAAATATCCAAGTTCATGTCTTTTAAAATCTGCTTTCCAGCCAAAACCACTAGTCAATTTTGCCAAATTATCTACCATCTTGAGACAAGGATGGCCTTCCCTCCAATTTGCAATATCACACACTTCATTTTTGTCTAGTGCCTCACTAGAGGAATCCTTAGAGTCCACGTTTCTACTAGTCTCTTCAAAGTATTTTAGGCTCTATCAAGCTCCTTACAACTCCAAAATCTTCTCCCTATCCATTTCTAAAAGCTGTTCCATCGTGTTTGGTATTTGCAGACTGCAGTAGTACCCCACTTCTCCAATATCAAAATCTGTTCTAGTTTGCTACCTGCCAAGAATGCGATATACCAGAAACAGAATGACTTTTTAAATAAGGAAGTTTAATAAGTTGCTAGTTTATAGTTTAAATGCTGAGAAAATGTCCCAATTAAAGCAACTCTATAAAAATGTCCAAATTAAGACTCTGACAGAGGTTACTTTCACTCAAGAAAGGCTGATGAAGTTCAGGGTTTCTCTCAGAACTGGAAAGTCACATGGTAAACATGGTGATATCTGCTAGTTTTCTCTCCAGGCTTCTTGTTTCATGAAGCTTCCCCAGGGACATTTTCCTTCTTCAGTTCCAAAGGTCTCTGGCTCCATGGGCTCTTATCATTTTTGTGGCTATCTTGTCATAATCAATGCTTCTCAAAAGTACTTCTTCTTTTAAAGAACTCCAGAAAACTAACCCATCTGGAATAGGTGCAGTCACATCTCCATCTAATCAAGGTTAAAAGCCACAATTGTGTGAGTTGCATCTCCATGGAGACAATCTAATCAAAAGACTCCAACCTACATTATTAAATACGGATTAAAAGAAGTGACTGCTCCCACAAGATTGGATCAGGATTAAAACATGTTTTTTCTAGGGTACATGAATCCTTTCAAACCAGCACACAAGAGTATATCGATTGTCCAGTCAGCCTTTCCTGAGCATTCGATCAGGAACTTCATCAGAGTTACCAGCTTGTGGCCTCCCCTACAGACCTTGGAGTCTACATTCCCATGGTTACATGAGACGCTTTTATAAATTTTATATCTATGAATATGTTCTGCTGATTATATTTCTCTAGGGAACCCTAGCTAATACAGCTTGATAGCAGGAGAGGTTCTTAAGAAACAGAATCTTAAAAATGGGTTTCTATGGGGTGGACCATGGTGACTCAGCAGGCATAGTTCTTGCCTTCCATACTAGAGATCCAGGTTCGATTCCTGGTGACTGCCCATGCAAACATTGGTTTCTATGATCAGTTTTCTACTCTGACTGAACTCAAAGGCACTAAGGACTTTGTTTCCTATAATCAAAATGATACTGCCAAACCACATTCAATGGAGTTTTAGCTCAGGTCTGTCTCATAGAGGGTCTAATGGGCCCCTGGATCCATTCGGTAGTTATTTCCCCAGTTCCAGAATGTGTAATTGGAATAGACATGCCAAGCAACTGGCAGAATCCCCACATTGGTTCTCTAACTCATGCAGTGAGGGCAATTATGGAAAAAAGGCCAAGTGGAAGCCACTGGAACTGCCCCTACCTAGCAAAATAGTAAATTAGAAGCAATAATGGACTCCTGGAGGTATTACAGAGATCACTGCCACTAGTAAGGACTTGAAGGATGCAGGAGTAATGATTCCCACCACATACCCATTCAATTTTCCTATTTGGCCTGTGCAGAACACAGATGGGTCTTGGAGGATGGCAATGTATTATCATAAACTTAACCAGGTGGCAACTAGAGTTGCATCTGCTGTTCTGGATGAGGTATCATTGCTGGTGCAAATGAATACATCCCCTGGTACCTGGAATGCAGCTATTGATCTGGCAAATGCTCTTTTCTCAATAGCTGTTAGTAAGGACCCTCAGAAACAGTTTGCTTTCAGCTGGCAATGTCAGCAATACACTTTCACTGTCTTATCTCAGGCATATATCAACTCTCCAGCCCTATGTCACAATCTTGTCTGCAGGGACCTTGATCATTTCTCCCTTCCACAAGACATAACATTAATCCATTATATCAATGATATCATGTTGATTGGACCTAGTGAGCAAGAAGTAGCAACTGCTCTACACTTATTGTTAAGGCATTTGTGTGTCAGAGGATGGACAATAAATCCTTCAAAAATACCAGGACTTTCCACCTCAGTTAAATTTCTGGGTGTCCAGTGATGTGGAGCATGTTGAGATATCCCTTCTAAAGTCAAGGATAAATTACTGCATCTGGCTTCTCCTATGACCAAAAAAAGGCAGAAAGTTTAGTTGGTCTCTTTGGATTGTGGTGACAACATATTCCTCATTTGTTTGTGCCACTCTAGCCCATTTATTGAATTACCAAAAAAAAAAATCAGCTAATTTTGAGTGGGGACCTGAACAAAAGGAGGCTCTGCAATATGTACAGGCTGCTGTACAAACTTCTCTGCCACTTGGACCATATGATCCAACAGATCCAATGATGCTGGAAATGTCAGTGGCAAGTAGAGAGGCTGGTTGAAGCCTTTGGTGGTCCCCTATAGGAAAATCACAATGCAGACCCTTAGGATTTAGAGCAAAGCCTTATCATCTGCTGCAGATAACTACTCTCCTTTCGAGAAAGAGTTTTTGGCCTCCTCCTGGGCCTTAGTAGAGCCTGAACAGTTAACCATGGGCTACCAAGTTAACATAAGACTTAAGTTGCCTATCATGAAGTGGGTGTTGTCTGACCCACCCAGCTATAAAGTTGGGCATGTGCAAGAGTACTCCATCATAAAATGGAAATGGTATATGAAATAGAGCTGGAGTGGGTCCTGAAGGCACAAACAAGTTACATGAGGAAGTGACCCAAATGGTTGTGGTCTCCACTCCTGCCACATTACCTTCTCTTTCACAGACCAGAGCTATGGCCTCTTGGGGAGTTCCTTACAGTGAATTGACAGAGGAAGAGAAAATTTGGACCTGGTTTACAGATGGTTCAGCACAATATGCTGGTAATACCTGAAAGTGGACAGCTGCAGCACTGCAACACTTTCTGGGATGGTGGTGAGGGGAAATCCTCCCAGTTGGGAAGAACTTCGAGTGGTGTACCTGGTTGTTCATTTTACTTGGAAGCAGAACTGGCCAGTGGTGCATGTGCATACTGATTCATGGGCTGTTGCTAATTGTTTGGCTGGATGGTCAAGGACTTGGAAAGACCATAATTGGAAAATTGGTGACAAAGAGGTCTGGGGAAGAGGCATGTGGATAGACTTTTCTGAGTGGACTAAAAACATGAAAATAGTTGTGTCTCATGTGAATGTGCATCAAAGGGTGACTTTAGCAAAGGAAGGTTTAAAAATTAATTGGATAAGATGGCCTGTCCAGTGGATAAAAGTTATCCTCTTTCTGTAGCAACTCCTGTCATTGCCAAACTGGTTCATGAACAATGTGGTCATGGTGGTAGGGATGGAGGTTGTGCATGGGTTCAGCAACATGGACTTCCGCTCACCAAGGCTGACCTGGCTACATCCACTGATGAGTGCCCAATTTTCCAGCAGCAGAGACCCACAGACAGCCCTCAATATTGTGCTATTCTTCAAGGTGACTAGCTAGCTACATGGTGGCAGGTTGATTCTATTGGGCCACTCCCTTCATGGAATGGGCAGTGATTTGTTCTAATGTGAATAGATCCATACTCTGGATATGGGTTTGCTTTCCCTGCATGCAATGCTTCTGACAAAACTACCATCCATGGACTTACAAAACACCTTGTATCCATCATCATAGAATTCCACACGGCATTGCTTCTGATCAAGGAAAACACTTCACAGTAAATGAAATGCAAGAATGGGCACATGCTCATTGAATTCCCTGTCTTACTATGTTCCCCATCATCCAGAAGCAGCTGTGTTGATAGAATGCTGGAATGGCTTTTCAAAAACTCAATTATGGTGCCAACTACCTGGCAATAACTTGCAGGGCTGGGGTGATATTCTCCAGGAAGCTGTGTGTGCTCTGAACCAGCATCCACTGTATGGTGCTGCTTTTTCATAGCCAGGATCTATGGGTTCAGTAACCAAGGGGTGGAAATGGTAATGGCACCACTCTCTATTAACTCTAGTGATCCACTAGGAAAAATTTTGCCTTCTGTTCCTGTGACCTTGAGCTCTGCTGGTCTGCAGGTTTTAGTTCCAAAAGGGGGAGTGCTTCCATCAGGAGAAACAACAATGATTTCATTGAACTGGAATTTAAGACTGCCACCTGATCACTTTGGGCTACTCATGCCCCTGGATCAACAAGCCAAGAAGGGGATTGCTTTACTGGCTGGGGTGAGTGATACTGACCATCAGGGGAAACAGGACTGCAACTACACAATGGAGGTAAAGAACAGTTTTTCTGGAATACAAGAGATCCCCTAGGGCATCTATTAGTACTACCATGCCCTGTGATTAAAATCAATAGAAAACTGCAGCAACCCAATCCAGGCAGTACAACCAATGGGTCACAACCTTCAAGAATGAAGGTTTGGGTCATTCCACCAAACAAAGAACCACAGCCAACAGAAGTGCTTGCTGAGAGTAAAGGGAACATGGACTAGGTATGGAAGAAGGTAGTGATAAATATGAACTATGACCACATGACCAGTTACAGAAATGTGGACTGTGATGGTATGAACATTTTCTCATTGTTTTGTTATGAGTATGTTTTTATTCATGCAGAAAGCAAACATCTTATTTCCTTTTTATCATGTGACATAAGCTGTATTGTTCATGCTATAGCACTTAAGTTACAGGATATCAAGTTGAAAAGTGAATGTCACCTAAGGACTTGGACCCTCTTCTGGAGAGACTTAGTTGTTTCCAAATGTACACAGAACAGTTGAGTATTGTAGGAGCCAAGGGTTTAAAGCAAGACCTACAGAATTTGTTGGAGGCAGCTGGCCTCAGGATGGCGGCAGTAAACTGTGGAGATTGTTATGTAGAGCAGTCTGGGAGGAAGAGAATGTTTACCCCAAATGGTTATGTTAAGTATGAAGAACACTGTAAGATAAGAACTTTGCTCCCTCAGGAAATGCCTGCATATCTATTGACATCCTGTGGTATATAACTAGGATCTGGTTGAGAATAAAGTTGTCTGATGCCTGATTCCTGATGTCTGATGTCTGATGTAGAATGAAGCTTCAGACCCCCTGAACCCATTTCTGTCTGTCTTTCTTTTCTTCCTTTCTCTCTCTCCTTCTCATCATTCCTTAATATCTTTTGAGCTCTGTTTCAACAGGAAGCAACAGAGTATAGTTAGGTGAAACATATGTCAGTTATTGTGCTCTATTTAGAGATTAAGTATGGTTTAAGGTGACATGTATAACTGCCAAGTTGATAAGGAATAGACTTTGATGGTTGGGTTTACCTGTCTGCTTGGCCAAGCAAGCACTGGTCAAGCAAGCATTGGCTTAACCATTACCACAAGGTATTTCATGGCTGGCTGATAAACCAGAAGAGTAGTTTATTCTATCATCAGTCAGTTGTTTGCATCTGTGACTGATTACATCTACAATCAACTAAGGGCATATCTCCCACAGAAAAGGATAATCCTATCATTTGGATTAGATCCAGTCAATTGAAAACTTTTGAGGGAGAAGAGAGAATTACACTGCTTCGTCAGCCTGAGAGCCTGTCCTGTGGAGTTCATTGAGATCTTTCATCAGAGTTGCCAGCCTCACAACTTATCCTATTGGTTTTGGACTCATGTGTCACCATGTTTGCATGATATACTTTTATAAATCTCATATTTGCAGATATCTACTGTTGGTTCTGTTGCTCTAGAGAACTCTGACTAATACAGAGGTGATCTAATTATTGAACATGCACAGGTTGATTAAATGCTTAATCACAGAATATATGTAAGAAAATGGAGGCATTAATATGATGATGGGGAGGATGTCCAAGATGGTGGCTTAGTGAGGTGTGGAATTTAGTTCATCCTCCACAGCACCTAATTAATAGCTAGGAACAACTACTGGGGCCACATTAGTGACTGGACACACAGCATACACCACTCTGGACAAGCTGGACAAGCTGCGATCCCACCAAGAATTGGAAGTCCCCCAAGATGCAGAGGCCAGTGCCCCTCTCCCACAGGCTGGTTCCCAAAGGGGAAAGGAAAGAGACTTTACTAACAACAGGGAATGAGCACAACCAAGCTCCAGTTGTGAAATTAATTAACAAATTCTGACTACTGAACATAGGGCCCCAACTTAGATTAACCTTGAATAAGATCTAAAGGTACTAGGATTTTTCTCCCAGCACAGAGGGGGCAAGGCTGATGGGGAGGAAAAAGCAGAGGCTTTTTGGAACAGACAGCACAAAATACTTGAAAAGGACTGGCCCCTAAAAAGGTGGGGGGGAGGCACACAGAACCTGGAGATACATAGAGCAACAAGATGCATAGATCCATAGAGCTTAAGTACCAACTTAAGCTCTTGATTAACAAACCTGAGGAACAGGGGTCCTGCTCTGAAAAAGGATTTATTTTTTGTTTTCTTTCTAATGCTTAACAGCTCATTAAATAGAACTGAAAGTCTTCTCAGGCTCCAACTGGCCAGGGAAGGGCAGAATTAAGCTTGTCTGAGAGACAAACAGGCTGGTCAGGTAAAAGGAATGAATTCCCTGGAAGCTGTGCCTTCCCCAGGAGAAGGGTGAGGCCCAGCTCAAATGGAATCCCTCACTCAAGGAATTCAGACTCCAGGGACTGGAAAAACTGAAACAATTAAAGCCAGCCTATAACCTCTTCTCTTTCTCAACCATGACTTCAGCAGGGAGCATCTCCTGAAGTTAAAGGCACCATATCACATTATACTGATGGGAAAATGCAGGCAGACAAGTGCCACATACTGGGCATGACAGGAAAACACAGAGTCTAGAAGCTTCATATGAAAGTCTGCCAACTTACTGGGTCTCACCCTCAGCGATATCTGATGTAGGTGACTTTTTCTTCCTGAGATGAGGACAGTTTGGTCTAGGAAAATCTGACTGAGATTTAGGATATCTCATAAGTCCCTCCTAAAAAAAAATCTCCCATAATTAAGCAGGGTAAGAAACAAAAAAACAAGAACTGAAAAATTCTGATCTGTTAACCAAAACCTAAGCTAGACGTCTAGAATAAGCTAACCACATGTCAAAGGCAGAGAACAAAGCTATCCAGCAAGAAAATGCTAGGTAAAAGAAGGAAAGCAATCTCCAGAATAAACTAGTTAAGGAAATTAAATGCCTAGACATCAACAAAAGATAACAAGCGATACTAGGAAAACAGAAGATATTGCCCAGTGAAAGGAACAAACCAACAATTCAAATGAGATACAGGAGTTGCAACAACTAATTTCAGATGCTCTAACAGACATGGAAAATCTCATCAAAAATCAAATTGATGAGAGAGGGAGGATATAATGAAGGCAATGGATGAATAAAAAGAACAATGGAAACTTACAATGTTAGATTTCAAGAGGCAGAAGAAAGGATTAGTGAACTGGAGGATGGGACGTCTGAAGTCAAGCAAAAGAAAATATAGGGAAAAGAATAGAAAAATAAGAGCAAGGACTCAGAGAATTGAACGACAATATGAAGCACATGAATAAACATGTTGTGGGTGTCCCAGAAGGAGAAGAAAAGGGAAAAGGAGACAAAAGACTAATGGAGGAAATTACCCCTAAAAATTTCCCAACTCTTATGAAAGACTTAAAATTACAGATCTAGGGTTTGATTCCCAGTGCCTGACCATGCCAAAAAAAAAAAAATTACAGATCCAAGAAGTGCAGCATACCCCAAACAGAATAGATCCAAATAGACATACCCCAAGACACTTAGTAGTCAGAATGTCAGACATCAAATAGAAAGAGAGAATTATGAAAGCAGCAAGAGAAAAGGAATCCATCACATACAAGGGAAGCCCAATAAGACTATGTTTAGATGTCTCAGCAGAAACCATGGAGGTGAGAAGACAGTGGTATGATATATTTAGGATTGTAAAAGAGAAAAACTACCAACCAAGAATTCTATATCCAGCAAAATTGTCTTTGATACAAACATTCTAAGAAATGATGAATATGCAGCTATGTGATGATATTGTGAATTACTGATTATATATGTAGAACAGAATGATCATATGTTAATGTTTTTGTTTTTTGTTGTTATTTTTTAAATTAATAAATAAATGAATTTTAAAAAGTGAGGGGGAAATTAAAATATATTCAGACAAAAAATCACTCAGAGAATTTTTGATCAAGTGACTGGCTCTACAAGAAATACTAAGAGGAGTACTAGAGGCAGATAGGAAAAGACAGGAGAAAGAGGTGTGGAGAAGAGTGTAGAAATGAAGACTATCAGTAAAGGTAAAAAGAAGAAAAATTGTATATGATATATAAAATCCAAAAAGCAAAATGTTAGAAGAAAGCACTGCCTGTTGCTGACAGGGTAACATGAGAATTAAAACAGACACAGATTTCTGAAAATGGGAGCAGGGGACTCGAACCTTTAGAGCCAAGAGCCCTTTGCTAGTTTTGCTCCAGCTATTTATTAACAGTTACTTCAAAAGGCAGGAGGAAGTAATATTAAGTTAATCTTTAATTTTAATTACAATTACACCAATATGTAAAATACAAGAAAGTGCAAAAGCTTTTAGGCTAACTTGTTTATCTGTGACAGCTCTTCAAAGAATAGCACATTCCAGCCCCCAGCCCTTTTATATTTCAAAGCTTCCTTGTAGGAGACGAGCCACCTGTGTTGTTCCACAAGAGCTGCATGACCCAGTGTTCCAGGTCACCCTCTCAAGGTTTAGCCTGAAGGTCTAAAGGTCTGTTTCCCACATGTCCCCCTTTTAGTTTTTTTGTATAATTCTTGTAGAATCACATAGTCTTGCATCTGTCTTTTATAGCGACGATGTTTTGTCTTGTGCATCTGAGGACTAAAAATAATAGAATTAATATTAAGCATATTATTCCAATAGACTTAACATAAATGTTTCTGTGTTTGTAAATTTTAATGAGTAGTTTAAAGTTTGATTATCGATGTTCATGTATAGTCCATTCCATGATATACTTCCTAGCCTCAACAAAATTTTCCAAATAGAACCCTGTAATGTCATGTAATTTAAGGATGGCCACGGTGAGCTGAATCCTACCCCCTTCCAATGAATAGATGTATTACTAGAGGTTTGAATTGAATGCTTTGTATCATCAGTGTTGTTTTTTATAGTCCATCTTAATCGTTTTGTATCACATGATTTACTGGAGTTGCATTTATCAACTGCATACGCCTTAGGGGACCAGTCAGTTACAATTCCATAGGAATCATTAAGTAGCAACTTCCCAAAGGATAATTGGCATTTCCTCCAAAAATTCTTTTGTTTCATGGCAATTCATCTGGGAGAACAATAGAGCAAATGTGGAGCCCCATTAACTATAATTGTTTGCATCTACCATGGGAATAAGCATGCTTACGTGGACCTTTATAATCCCGATCATGGCTGTCATTAAATTAGGGCCATTAATTGGAAGCCTTTGCTGTGGTACTTGATTTTCCACTTCTGGACCAAGTTTCTTGAGTTGTCCCCAAGTGGGAGGGGTTGCTTCTCTTGTTCTCAGAGTGGGCCGGTGAGCTGTTGTCTTCAGGCTTAAATTCTGCATCTGAATTACAGGAGGATCATCTTCCTACTGGAATTTTTGCTTCTTTTTTTGAAGTCATGACATGGTTTTATTTTTCTTGAAGAATCCAAATGGTGCCTTTCCATCACCTGGGAAAACACAAGCATATCCTCGTCCCCATGTTAGTAACTCTCCCATTACCCATTCAATAGTTAACAAGTCCTTCCACCAAACAGGTGGCTTTTGTGGATTGCAGTGAAAATTATGTTTTGTTGTTAACTTTTCTGCAGAAAAATGTTTCTCTGCTGTGGTTGCTCCTATTTTATCATAAAAATTCAAACAATTTAAGGTAAATAATGCTTTTGTTAACTTTTCATGTGATGACATATGACATGTGTCTTCCCCTTTTTTTGTTTTTGTAACATGTTTTTTAAAGTAGCATGGGATCATTCCACCATTGCTTGTCCTTAAGGATTATAAGGTATGCCAATAGAATGAGTTATGTTCCATTGAGAAAAGAAAGATGCAATTTTTTAGAGGAATATACAGGTGCATTGTCCATTTTATTGCTTTTGGTAGACCCATAGATGCAAAGCAAGTGTGTAAGTGTATACAAACATGATGAAAAGCTTCACCTGTTTGAGCAGTAGCCCAGAGAAAACTAGAAAAGGTATCAATACACATGTACATAAGATAATTTACCAAAAGAAGGAACATGAGTTACATCCATTTGCCACCAATTCATTAGGCAACAGGCCACATGGGTTAACCCCTTCTTGTTGAAGAGGCATCAAAGAAATAGTTTGACAAGATGGACATGTAGATATTATTTTTTTAGCAGCTGTATGAGAGATGGGAAAACATGACATCAATCCTTTTACATTAATGTGAGTAAGATTATGAAAATGACAGGCTTCAGTAAGGATAGGAAATGTCATTTTATCTGCAGCCTCATTACCTCCTGTAAGAGGACTGGGTAGATTAGTATGGGATAATATAGAAGGGAAATTCTTTGATGAATAGCCTGAATTGATTTTGAAGATGTGTTTGGTAAAAGTAACCATTCTACAATAAGTAAATTTTGCATTAAAATACCAGTAGGAGATGTCGGTGAATGGATAATATGCGAGATAATGGATAATAGGGGCTAATTCTAGAAGTTTGGACTTTTTGAATTTTCTGTTCAATTAAATTAAACTCCTGTTGAGTCTGAGGAGTCAATGAGCAAGGACTATTAAGATCAGAATCTCCGGGCGGGCCGCGGTGGCTCAGCGGGCAAAGTGCTTGCCTGCCATGCCGGAGGACCTCGGTTCGATTCCCGGCCCCAGCCCATGTAAAAAACAAACAAACAAACAAAATACAATAAAAAAACAAGAAAATGTTTAAAGATGTTTCCCTTTCTTCCTTCCTTCCTTCCATCCTTCCTTCCTTCTCTCTGTCTTTCCTTCCCTTCCTCCCTCTCTCTTAAAAAAAAAAAAAAAAAGATCAGAATCTCCTTGGAGAAGTGTAAAAAGATAGGATAATTCATAATTGGCTATGCCAATTTTAGGATGGAGCCAATTTATATCTCCTAACAATTTTTGTAACTCATTTAAGGTTTTTATGGTATCTAGCTGTAATTGAACTTTTTGAGGATGAATAATCAATCTTTCTGTTGAAGAACCCAAATAATTTACTGCCATTTACCACTGAACATTATCTTTCACTATTGTTAAACCAGCTAGAGCAAGGGTTTCTTGTAAGTCTTCAAACAGAGAATCAAGCTGGTCTTCAGTAGGGATAGCACATAAAATGTCATCCATATAATGGATTATATAGGCCTTGGGATATTTTTTTATAGATAGATTGTAAACCCCAATTTACATAATATTGACAAATGGTTGTACTATTTAGCATTCCTTGAGGCAACACAGTCCATTGATATTGAATAGAAGGAGACTTATTATTTATAGAAAGTAATGTGAAAGTGAATTTTTCTTTGACTGAATCTGCTAGAGGAATAGAGAAGAAACAGTCCTGTATGTCTATAACTATTAAAGCCCAATTGGCTAGAATCATATTAGGAGATGGAAGACCTGGCTGTAAAGGGCCCATAGGTTGTATAACAGTATTAATGGCTCGTAAATCAGTTAACATCCACCAATTTCCTGATTTCTTTTTTATCAGAAATACTGGTGAATTCCAAGGACTAAAAGATTCTTCAAGATGTCCTAAACTGAGTTGTTTCTGAGCTAAATACAGAATGCAGTGCCTGTAATTTTTCTAAAGTCAAAGGCCATTGCTCAAGCCATACAAGCTTGCTAGTAAGCCATTTTAAAGGGACTGGTGAATGTGGTTGTGCTTGAACAGTGGCCACTAGTAAAAATGTTGATATCCTAATCCAGTTTTATTTAATTTTGGAGAAATTTGTACTACATCTTTATTACTCTGCTGTTTAACACCGAAACCCCTTTTTGGATCATATACCATTTTCACATTATATTTTGAGTTTGTACACTATATATTCCTTTTGTCGGTTTTGGAATTGTTATAACAGATCTCCACTGTTCTAATATGTCTCTCCCCCATAAATTAAGAGGAATTGGTGCTATCATTGGCTGAATTGTAACCTTTTGTCCTTCTGGGCCTTCACAGGGTAATATATGAACACTTTGCATTAAATGTTGTGGAGTTCCCAGTCCAACCACAATGGTGTCAGCTGGTTGGTTATAGGGGCCATTTTGTAGGCCAATGTTGATGACTGATAATTGTTACATCAGCTCCAATATCTATTAAGCCAATAAATTTATGTCCTTCAATAATAATTTTACATATAGGATGTGGCTCTTTAGGACGTTCTGTGAGAAAAATTCCAGTTTGTCCTGTACTACCAAATCCAGCAGTTCTTCTAACATGTTTAGAATTTCCTATGACAGCATATGGCAATAGTAGTAATTGAGCAATCCTCTCACATTTATGGGCAGTCCACAGCACTGTCGAGGACATAACTACTTGTATTTCACCTTCATAATCAGAGTCTATTACTCCAGTAAGAACCTGAACACCATTTAAATTTAAACTACTACATCCTAATAAAAGACCTATAATATTTTGAGGAAGAGGACCAAATAAATCTGTTAGAATTTTCATAGGGGCTATGTGGGGTCGTAAATAAATTTCCACAGCCAAGATAATAGCTACAGTTGCACTGCCACTAGTAGATGGGGAATGATCTAATATGGAGCATATAAGAAGGGCAGAAGAGATACAGCTAGGTGAGACTGAGTTTTTATGGAATATGCTCCCTTTTTTGTCAGGGCATGGAGTTTGCCCCTTTGACAGTTTCCCAACAGTGTGGATCCATCTTTATGAAATGAGGAGCAACATTGATTTGCCCAATGCTGCCCTTTTTGACATTTTGGAAAAAGCCCTGGTTGTTTGGTATCAGAGCATGTAGGAGTCATTTTATTACATTCTTTTTGTGTATGTCCTGGCTTTCCACAGGAATGACATTTTCCAGCAAAACAAGAATGAACTCGCAGCCCTGTTGTGCTGGTTTGAAAGGAAGTATGCCTCCTAGAAAAGTTATGATTTGTTTAAAATCAGAGTCTCATTTCATAAAGGTGGAGTAGTCCCTATTCAATGCTGTGTGTTTGAAACTGCAATCAGATCATCACCCTGGATGATGTGATTTAGTCAAGAGTGGCTGTTAAACTGGTTTAGGTGATGACATATCTCCACCCATTTGGGTGGGTCTTGGTTGGTTTATTGGACTCCTATAAAAGAGGAAATGTTTTGGAGAATGGGAGATTCTGAGAGAGCAGAGCAGAACAACATAGACAGGAGAAGCAGAATCTACCAGCAAGTGGCCTTTGGAGATGAATAAGGAAAATGCCTCCTGGGGAGCTTCATGAAACAGGAAGCCCAGAGAAGAAGCTAGTAGATGACAGTGTTCACCATGCGCCCTTCCAGATGAGAGAGGAACCCTCACCATGTTCGCCATGTGTCATTCCAGATGAGAGTGAAACTCTGTTTGCCATGTGCCTTCTCACTTGAGAGAGAAACCCTGAACTTCATTGGCTTTCTTGAACCAAGGTATCTTTCCCTGGGTGCCTTTGATTGGAAATGTCTGTAAACTTGTTTTAATTGGGACATTTTCTCAGCCTTAGAATTGTAAACTAGCAACTCATGAAAATCCCCCTTTTTAAAAGAAATTCCATTTCTGGTATATTGCATTCCAGCAACTAGAACATCTGCCATAATTTGAGCCATCATTTCTGCTTTATATCCATCAGTACCAATATCCTGACACAGTCTAATATATCCAGAAAGGTCTGTTTTTCTTTTAAATGAAGCTATAGTTTGCTGACAATCTTTATTGGCATTTTCATAAGCCAGTAATTATAATAAAGTATTGGAGGCATCTGGACTACTAACCTGTCTTTTAATAGCACCTTGTAAATGAGCTATGAAATCAGGATATGGCTCTTTAGGTCCTTGTAAGGTTTTTTGAAAAGATTGTTTAGATTCCCTTTTACTTTCAATTCATTCCCAAGTTCGAAGACAACATCTTCGTAATTGATCAATGGCTTGGTCATTCATGGTAGATTGATTAATAACAGAGGAATAAGGACCACTACCCATAAGTTGTTCATAAGAAATATTAACACACTCTTGCCTATTTCTATTAATCTAAATCTCAGCATGCTCCATCCACCAAGTACAAAACTGTAAATATTCTCCTGGTCCTAATACTGTCTGGGTTAGTGTAGTCCAAACAAAAAGAATTAATCTAGAGCCATCTGCAAGTCCTTGTACAATTCCCTGGGTAAAAGAAGAATATCTCCCATAAGATTGAAGAGATTTTTAAGTTTCTTTTTTTATATTAAATGGTATTGGTTCATGAGTATAAGTATGTACTCCATCTGAGTAAGCAGCATCCTGCCCAGGAGGTAATTGCTCCTTTGCAATTACTGGGAAGGCAAAAGAAACATCAATCACTTCAAGATCTCCTTGCTGTCTAGTTTTTGTGATTCCTTACTGCACTCCTGACAGGGGAACAGATTGAGCTATTTGCATATCTTTCAAGAACGAATTTGTATTATGATTTAGTAAAGGAGGAGCTGATGGTTTTACTGATGAAGGCACAATAGGAGCCTTGGAAAAGAAAGTTTTTTATTCAAATTTAAATTCATTATTTTCTGGTATTGAAAACTTATCATTAGGGAACTCCTCTTTTTCCTCATATTGTTCATTATCAGAATCATCCATTTGTAAAGGTTCAAGAAAAGATTTTATCAATTTCCTCATGGACCAAATAGTAACAGGTAAAGAAATCCCTTTTAAATGTAATTGTTTTAATTCTTTCCCTACTTTGTTGCAATCCTGCAATTCTAATGATCCTAAAGTAAGAAACCACAAACAATGTAGATTAATGGTCTTCAAAAATTCTAAAATTTTTTATTCATTCACTTTAGCTCCCCTGACTCTCAATAGTTGTCGACAGAGACTAATACAAGGTCTGTATTTACCTGTACCTTCTGTATTACCCATGTAACCCTGCTTATATTCCTCAAGGTTGTTTCATACAGAAACCACTTACTCACCAGCTGGACTTCCCCCCTCGAGTTCCCGAGATGCTGGAAGTTCCCTTTATTCTTCAAGTGACTCTTCTGTTAGGAGCTGTAGCAGCAGCTCTTCGAGCTCCACATTGGGCACCAAATGTTGCTGACAGAGCGATGTGAGAATTAAGACAGACACAGATTTCTGAAAATTGAAGCAGGGGACTCTTGAACCTCTAGAGCCAAGAGCCCTTTGCTAGTTTTACTCCATCTATTTATTAACGGTTACTTCAAAAGGCAGGAGGAAGTAATATTAAGTTAATATTTAATGTTAATTACAATTACGTCAATATGTAAGATACAAGAAAATGCAAAACCTTTTAAGCTAAGTTGTTTATCTGTGAAGTCTCTTCAAAGAATAGCACATTCCAGTCCCCAGCTTTTTTATCCTTCAAAGATTCCTTGTAAGAGATGAGCCACCTGTGGTGTTCTGCAAGAGCTACATGACCCAATGTTCCGGGTCACCATCTCAACGTTTAGCCTGAAGGGCAAGAGGTCTGTTTCCCACAACTGCTCTTAGAGTAATAGCACTAAATATTAATGGATTAAACTCCCCAATGAAAAGACATAGACCAGCAGAAAGGATTTAAAAACAAACCTTCTAAATGCTGTCTGCAGGAGCTGCATTTTAGACCTAAAGATAAACATAAGTTGAAAGTGAAAGCTTGGGAAAAGATATTTCATGTAAACAACAATCAGAAAAGTGCAGGAGAAGCTATACTAATATTTGACAAATTAGGCCTCAAATGAAAATAATTAAAAGAGGCAAAAAAGGACACCATGTATTGAAAAAAGAACAATTCAATAAGAAGACCTAACAATCATAAATATTTTTGCACTGAGCAAGAATGCTCCAAAATACATGAGGCAAACACTGAAAAGAAAAATAGATACATCTACCATAATAGTTAGAAACTTCAATTCTCCACTCTCATCAATGTATAGAGCATCTAGACAGAGAATCAATAGAGGAACAGAGAATATGAATAATGCAATAAATGAACTAGACTTTACAAACAATCATAGAACATTACACCTCACGACAGCAGGATACACTTTTTTCTCAACTATTCATGGATCATTCTCAAGGCTAGACCATATGCTGGGTCACAAAGCAAGTTTCAATAAATTAAAAAAGATTGAAATCACACAAAACACTTTCTCAGATCATAAAGGAATGAAGTTGGAAACCAATAACAGGCAGAATGACAGAAAAATCACAAATATATGGAGGCTTGACAACACACTCTTAAACAACCAGTGAGTCAAGGAAAAAATTACAAGAGAAATCAGTAAATATCTTGAGGTAAATTAAAATGAAAACACAACATATCAAAATTTATGGGAGGCAGCAAAGGCAGTGCTAGGAGGGAATTTTATTGCCTTAAATGCCTATATCAAAAAACAAGAAAAGAAAAATTGAGAATAAACTGTTCTTTTGAAAGAACTAGAGAAAGAAACAGCAAACTCACCCCAAAGTGAACAAAAGAAATAAGATGATGAAGGTAGAGCAGAAATAAATGAAATTGAGAACATGAAAACAATTGAGAAAATCAACAAAACCAGAAGTTGGTTCTTTAAGAAATCAAAAAAATTGATGGACCCTTAGTGAGGTTGACAAAAAGAAGGGGAGCAGATGCAAATAAATAAAATCAGAAATGAAAGAGGAGACATAACCACTGACCCCACAGAAATAAAGGAGTAATGAGAGAATACTAGGAACAACGTTATGCTAATAAACAAGACAACGTAGATGAAATGGGCAACTGCCTAGAAGCACATGAACAATGAACATTGACTCAAGAAGAAATAGATGACCTTAACAAACCAATCACAAGTAAAGAAATTGAATTAGTCATTAAGAAGCTGCCCCCAAAAGTACAGAACCAGAGGGTTTCACATGTGAATTCTACCAAGCATTCAGAAAAGAATTAGTACCAACTCTGCTCAAATTCTTCAAAAAAATGGAAGAGGAGGGAAGGCTACATAACTCATTCTATGAAGCCAACATCACACACATACCAAAGCCAGGCAAAGATACTACAAGAAAAGAAAAATACAGACTAATCTCTCTAATGAATATAGATGCAAACATACTCAACAAAATTCTTACAAATCGAATCCAGCAGCACATTAAAAGAATTATGCACCATGACCAAGTAGATTTTATCCCAGGTATGTAAGGATGGTTCAACATAAGAAAATCAATTAATGTAATACACAACATCAACAAATCAAGGCAGAAAAAACACATAATCATCTTGATTGATGCAGAAAAGGCATTTGACAAAATTCAACATCCTTTCTTATTGAAAACACTTCAAAGGATAGGAATAGAAAGGAATTTCCTCAACATGATAAAGGGAATATATGAAAAACACATAACTAACACAATCAGCAATGGGGAAAGAATGAAAGTTTTCTCACTAAGATCCGGAACAAGATAAGGATGTCCACTATACAAATGTTAGTCAACATTTTGCTAGAATTTCTATCCAGAGCAATTAGGCAAGAAAAAGAAATACACGGCATTAAAATTGGAAAGCAAGAAGTAAAACTCTCAATGTTTGCAGATGATATGATACTATATGTTGAAAATCTCAAAAAATCCACAGCAAAACTACTAGAACTAATAAATGAGGACAGCAAAGTGGCAGGTCCAAGATCAACACTCAAAAATTTGTGGTGTTTCCATACTCTAGTAAAGAGCAATCTGAGGGGGAAAATCAAGGAAAAATTTCATTTATAATTGCTAACAAAAGAATAAGATATATATATATATTAAACTTTTTTATTAATTAAAAAAATTAAACAAAACATTTAGATATCATTCCATTATACATATACAATCAGCAATTCTTAATATCATCACATAGTTGCATATTCATCATTTCTTAGTACATTTGCATTGATTTAGAAAAAGAAATAAAAAGACAACAGAAAAGAAATAAAATGATAATAGAGAAAAAGAAGACTATACATGCCATACCCCTTACCCCTCACTTTCATTTACCACTATTTCAAACTGAATTTATTTTAGCATTTGTTCCCCCATTATTTATTTTTATTCCATATGTTCTACTCTTCTGTTGATATGGTAGCGAAAAGGAGCATCAGACATAAGGTTTTCACATTCACAGAGTCTCATTGTGAAAGCTATATCATTGTTCAATCATCATCAAGAAACATGCTACTGGAACACAGCACTACATTTTCAGGCAATTCCCTCCAGCCTCTCCACTACATCTTGAACAACAAGTTAATATCTACTTAATGCATAAGAATAACCTCCAGGATAACCTCTCGACTCTGTTTGGAATCTCTCAGCCATTGACACTTTGTCTCATTTTAAAGAATAAGATATTTAGGAATAAATTTAACTAAGGATGCAAGAGACTTATACAAATAAAATTGCAAGAATTGCTAAAAGAAATCATGCAAGGCATAAATAAATGGAAGGGCATAATGTGTTCATGGATTGGAATACTAAATATAGTTAAGATGTCAATTCTACCTAAATTGATTTATAGAT
This sequence comes from Tamandua tetradactyla, assembly GCF_023851605.1. Lineage (NCBI taxonomy): Eukaryota > Metazoa > Chordata > Mammalia > Pilosa > Myrmecophagidae > Tamandua > Tamandua tetradactyla. The sequence continues at coordinate 16,091,617 of NC_135342.1, forward strand.
TCAATGCAATACCAATTAAAATCCCAAAAACTTACTTTTCAGAAATATAAAACCAATAACCAAATTTATTTGGAAGGGTGGGTTGTCCCGAATAGCTAAAAATATGTTGAGAAAGAAAACTGAAGTCATGGGGTCTCACAGTACCTGATTTTAAAGCACATTACAAAGCTACAGTGGCCAAAACAGTATGGTACAGGCATAAAGATTAGATATACTGACCAATGTAATTTAATAGAGTGCTCAGATATAGACCTTCTTATGCATGGGCAATTGATCTTTGATAAGGCAGTCAAGCCAGCTCACCTGGGATAGAACAATCTCTTCAATAAATGGTGTTTGGAGAACTGGATATCCACATGCAAAAGAATGAAAGAGGATCCATATCTCAGACCTTATATAAAAGTTAACTCAAAATGCATCAAAAACATAAACATTAGAGCTAAGATCATGAAACTTTTAGAAGAAAATGTAGGGAAATATCTTATAAAATTTATAATAGGAGGTGGTTTTCTAGATCTTACACCCAAAGCACGAGTATTGAAGAAATAAATAAATAAATGGAAACTCCTTGAAATTAAACACTTTTGTGCATCAAAGAACTTTGTCAAGAAAGTAAAAAGGCAGCCTACAGAATGGGAGACAATATTTGGAAATGACATATCAGATAAGGCTCTAGCATCCACAATATATAAAACGATTGTTCAACTCTACAACAAAAAGACAAACAACCCAATTACAAAGTGGGCAAAAGACATGAACAGACACTTCTCAGAAGAGGAAATGCAAATGGTTAAAAGGCACATGAAACTTCCCAGGCTATTAGGGAAATGCAAATCAAAACCACAGTGAGACATCATCTCACACCCACCAGAATGGCAATTATAAAAAAAGTGAAAATGACAAGTGATGGAAAGGATGTGGAGAAAGAGGCACACTTATCCACTGTTGTGGGGATGTGAAATGGTACAATCACTGTGGAAGGCAGTTTGGCGATTCCTCAGGAAGCTAAGTATAGAATTGCCATATGATCTGGCAATACCATTGCTAGGTATCTATTCAGAGGCATGAGGGTAAGGACACAAATGGACATTTGCACACCAACGTTTATAGCAGCATTATTTACAATTGCCAAGAGATGGAAACAGCCCAAATGTCCATCAACAGATGAGGGGCTAAACAAGCTGTGGTATAGACATATGCTGGAAAATTATGCAGCTGTTAGAAAAAAGTCATGAAGCATGTAACAACATGGATGGACCTTGAGGACATTATGCTGAGATTAGCCAGAAACAAAAGGACAAATACTGTAGGTCTCACTGATATGAACTAACATTAATGAGTGAACTTGGTGAATTTCAATTAAGAAGAGAGGTTATCAGGAGATAGAAATAGGGACAGATGAGGTAATTGGAGCTGAAGGGATACAGATTGTGCAACAGGACTGTTCTAGTTTGCTAGCTGCCAGAATGCAATATACCAGAAATGGAATGGCTTTTAAGTAGGGGAATTTAATCACATGCTAGTTTTTGGTTCTAAGGCCAAGAAAATGTCCCAATTAAAACAAGTCTATAGACATGTCCAATTTAAGGCATCTGGGGAAAGATGCTTTGGTTCAAGAAGGCTGACAATGTTCAATGTTTCTCTCTCAGCTGGAAGGGCACATGGCAAATATGGTGACATCTGCTGGCTTTCACATGGCTCTACCAAAAAAGAGACTCTCTCTCCAGAATGTTTCCTCTTTTAAGGGATTCCAGTAAGCAACTCCACCTTCAACAGGTGGAGACACACCTCCATGGAAATCATCTAATCAAAAGTTACCACCCACAATTGGGTTGGTCACATCTTCATGGAAACAATCAAAATGCTCCCACCTAGCAATATTGAATAAGGATCAAAAGGCATGGCTTTTCTGGGGTCCACCACAGACTCAGACCGGCACAAGGGCTGATTGTAAGAATTCAGAAATGGATAGCATAACACTACCTGATTGTAGCACAATAATGTAAGTACACTGAATGAAGCTGAATGTGAGAAAGATAGAGCGAGGAGGGCTGGGGACACATATGAAACCAGGAGGAAAGATAAACAATAAAGACTGAGATGGTATAATCTAGGGATGCCTAGAATGTGCAATGATACTGACTAAATGTACAAATTAAAAAAATATTTTTGCATAAGGGAGAATAAAAGAATGCCAGTATAGTAGGGTGTTGAAAATACATGGTCATTCATATTTTAAAGTCAACTTCTGTGCGAAACTATAGCAAGAAATGTTTATTTGGTACAAAATTTATATTTTGACTAATGAATTTCCTAGTATTACTTACGATGGACAATTTAATATAACACCATAAGTTAGGTGTTATATTAGGGCATGAGATTTTTGTAGGTTAGTCCAGCCCAAACCACCTCCCCTGCACCCTTCCAGAGCTTAATTTCCCCTCCCTGTTCCCTGCAAGCTGTTGTCAGTGCATAAATGCTATAGGCATTGATTTCCATACCCAGGCTATCCCCACCCATTGTGTCACTCAGCCTCACCTCCCCCCTGAGCTCTGTGCATCACTTTATGACACTCCTAGTCCCACACCTGCACACAGGCCCCAGCCATGTCCTTCAGCTCTGAGAACTTCACTTTACAATAGTTGTAGAACCACACATGTGCCCAGCCCTCAGTCACACTTCCCAGCTCTGAGAAAGTGCCAACCTGTGCAGCCGGGTCACTTCTACCCCCAATGAATAAAGGCATGACACTGACCTGCTGCCACAGCTCTATGCATAGACACAGAAGGCCCCATGCCATAGATCAATGCATACCAGCATTATGCTTCCCAGACCTGTGCACCCACACAACTATATCCTCCCTGACCACTGAGTACCCACGTTCACAAGCATCAGGGTAACATCCCCAGCCTGCACCTATACCTGCTCTGAAATGAATCACTTTATTGTTGTGCCAATTGAAACACAGGGATACCACCCTGTTGTAATGCCTGAATACATCCTAGAGTATATTAAGCAGATAATCAAAAAGTATTGGCAAAGTCCCTTGAGGGATGGGAGAAAGAATATAGAACTATTAAACCTTACCATCAGGGAATTCCCTGATACTGTATCAAACTTTAGAGACACTCAAATCAATAGGCCATGCCCTTGATCTTGAGGCTTACTCTGTGACACTTATATAGGTAGTGGAGAAGCTTAGCCTACCTATAGGCATGTCTAAGAGTAACTTCTGGAGGACCTCTTTTGTTGCTCAGATGTGGCCTCACTCACTCTAAGCCAAATGCTGCACGTGAAATTGTTGCACTCCCCCCTATGTGGGACATGACATCCAGGGGTGAAACTCTCCCTGGCACCATGGGATCAACAATTCCAACCTGAACTAAAAGGGGGGAAAGACATGTAACTAATAAAATATTACTGGAAGAGAGAGTTCCAATAGAGTCAAGAGGCTACCCTGGAAATTGTTCTTACACAAGCTTCAGTTAGACTTTGCTACCTATCATAACTTGCCAAACCCCAACCAGGACAATTCCAGCCAATCCTAAAGAACACCTGGGGCAATATATAAGATTCCACAAGGGTTTCGTGCACTAGAATAACTTTCCAGAAACCTACAACCTCTAGATGGGTCCCTGGTCCAGATAAGACCTGAAATCCAGAGGCCCCAACCTCTCCAAAACATCAGATAATTCTACCTCCCTACCCCATATTAGTGATAGACCCTTCCAATATTGAAAACTTAGAATGACCATTGCCCAAACACCCCTAAAGAGAAGGAGAGAAAGATCAAAGGTGATGGTAGAGTTATACAGTGAAGACAGGATTTAAGTGAGGAATATCAATGCTGAATCATTAAATTGATATCTCTTTTAGTCTCCAATATGTTAGAGCAGGTAGAAACAAAAACCTAAAATTATGGAAATATAACCCATGTCAAACTCTGAAATATGTTTTACAACTAATTGTGGTGCTGTGCTTTGAAATTTATTGCTTTTTCATACATATGTTAGTTTTCACCAAAAAAGAAGGAAAAAAGTCAATTGTGATGATAAAAAAAAATTTATGCCTTCTAGCCTCCTATATTCTGGAGAGGATTGTATGGTAGCCCATGACAAACTCTGGGATCTGTCCTGTAACTACTTGTTGAGGAGTGCTTTGAAACCTATGTTTTTTTTATTTCTTTGCTTTGTATATATGTTATACTATACAATAAAAAAGTTTTAAAAAATCAGGCTTAACAATCACCCCCAGAGAATCTCTTTTGTTGCACAGATGTGGCCTATTTCTCTCTCAGACAGCACAGCAAGGAAACTTATTGCCTTCATCTTCTATAATGAGACAAGATTCCCAGGGATGTAAACCTCCCAGGCAATGTGGAATAGAAATCCCAGAATAAGCTGGAACTCAACATCAAGGGATTGCGAAAACTTTCTTGACCAAAGGGAGAAGAGAAATGAGACAAAATAAATTGTCAATGCTTGAGAGATTTCAACCTGAGTTGAGAGGTTACCCTGGAGCTTATTCTTACATATTATATAGACATCCCTTTTATAGCTTATGGTTTATTCGAGTGGCTAGAGTTAAGTGCCTGAAACTGTAGATCTGTGTCCCAGTACCCATGTTTCTTGAAGATGATTTTATAATTATATAGCTTTTGCAATATGACTTTGTGATTGTGGTAAAAAGTGAATATCATTCTTCTTAGAAATGTATTTGGAAGTATTTTGTGTTCAGGGAGCATGATGTATATAATCTGTTACTAAAATGTTTAGAAAATAGGTGGATAGAAAGACAGATAGATGAAGGGATCAGTAGATAAGTGGATTGATACAGAGAATGACATGGAAAATATGATGAAATGTTAAAAAAATTGCTGGATCTATGTGTCTGGAAGGGGGGATCAGGTATGTTGGAGTTTGCTGTATGGGTTTTATATTATTTCTGAAGCTGTTCTGTGGGTTTGAAAGTATTTCAAAATAGAACGCTTAAGAAAAAATATGATGATGGGCATGATTTTTAAGATGATAATGAGTATAGGTGGCTTATAGGTTCAAGTCTTAGATACTGCGCTTGTCAGGTGGGCCCATTGGACTGGCTTGAAAGGATGTGTGTCCCCTAGAAAAGCCATGTTTTAATCTAAATACCATATCATAAAGGCAGAATAATCCCTATTCAATACTGTATGTTTGAAACTGTAATCAGATCATCTCCCTGGAGATGTGATTTAATCAAGGGTGTTTGTTAAGCTGGATTAGGTAATGACATGTCTCCACCCATTTGCGTGGGCCTTGATAAGTTTCTAGAGTCCTATAAAAGAGGAAACTTTGGGGGAATGAAAGAGATTTGGAGAGAGCAGAGAATGCTGCAACACCACAAAGCAGAGAGTCCACAAACCAGTGACCTTTGGGGATGAAGAAGGAAAATGCCTCCCAGGGAGCTTCATGAAACAGGAAGCCAGGAGAGAAAGTGAGCAGATGATGCCACATTTGCCATGTGCCCTTCCATCTGAGAGAGAAGCCCTGATTGTGTTCACCATGTGCCATCTCAGCTGAGAGAGAAACCCTGAACTTCATCAGTCTTCTTGAACCAAGATATCTTTCCTTGGATGGATGGCTTTGATTGACATTTCTATGGACTTGTTTTCATTGGGACATTTTCTCGGCCTTAGAACCATAAACCAGCAATTTATTAAATTCTCCTCTTTAAAAGCCATTCTGTTTCTGGTATATTGCATTTGATAGCCAGCAAACTAAAACAGAATTTGGTACCAGGAGTGTGGGGTGCTGCTGCTGTGGTTTGCAAATACCAAACATGTTGAAACGGCTTTTTAAATGGATAAGGAGAAGAATCTGAAGGAGTTGTGAGAAGCTTGATAGAGAAGGCCTAGAATGCTTTGAAGAGACTGTTGGTAAAAATGTGGGCTCTAAAGACACTTCTGATAAAATCTTAGACAGAAATAAGGCACGTGCTATAGACTGGAAGGAAGGTTATCTTTGTTTTAAAATGGCAGATAATCTGGCAAAATTGACTAATGGCTTTGGCTGGAAGAGAAATTTTAAAAGCCATGAACTTGGACATTTAGCAGAAGAGATCTACAAATTAAATGTCAAATGTGTAGCATGGTTCCTCTTCACAGCTTATAGTGAAATGCAACCAGAGAGAGATAAGCTGAAAACTGAACTCTTGAGTACTAAGAAAGCAGAAATTGATGTCCTGGAAAACTCTGGGCTTCCAGGAAGGGAGACTCCAGAGAATAGTGCTCCATGTGAGGATTTGACCATATGTGGAACCAATCAGCCATTTCAGAGAAAGCCAGGATTGGACATGGAGTTATCTAGGAAGGATTTGTGGGAACTCCTTACGTCTGATGGGCATGATCCAAGGCTAGAGCATAGAAAGCCAACAAGAGTGCTGTGGGACTTATATAAACAGAGCCACTGCCAGTCCGGACTTGGGGGTTCAGCAAAGGGACATAAGGAAAAATAACTTCAGAGGCAAAACCATGGGGCTGCGGTTTGAAATCAAGAAGCCTCAGGCCAAGAGGGCAGACCCACCCAAGCCCATGGAGAGGGTGAGTTTACCCCAAAAGCAGAGGATGGGCCTTCCACCTCATTGCAGTGGAAGAGTCATGCCGCCTCAGGTCTTCGAGAGGGTGAAGAACATTCCTTGGGGTTTGGGGAGAGCCTGGCTGCCACCACATGGAGGGGTTGAGTGTGTGCTGCAAAGAAGGCAGAGAGCCCAGATGTGGCCCCAATGCTTGGAGGGGGTGGAGCCAAGAAAAAACTGGTTTCCCCAATATACCCCAAGGTTGCATTTGGAGAGAGGCAGGCTTCTGCGTAGGCCCTTGAAAAGGGTGGGACTGCCATTTTCTAAAGCCCTGAAGCTACATGATCCTCAGATATTGAAATCTAATGGACTTTGCCCTGCAGGTTTTTGAAACTGTATGGGTCTGGTGACTCCTGTGTTCTTTCCTCCCTATGGAAACATGTATATGTATCCTATGACTGTTCCTCCTTTGTATGCTGGCAGAAAATAACTTGTTATGAGTTTTCAAAAGTTCCAAGGCAGAGGATAACTTTGCCTTAGAGCAGGCCATGCCTGTAACTAACTTTAATAGGAATGTGGTTTCTAACTTTGCATTTCATTTGTATTGCTGCTGAAATGGTTTAAGTTTTTCTGATATTGTTTGAAATTAATATATTTTGTATATGGGAAAAACATGTCTTTTTTTAAGGGCAGAGGGTGAAATGTGCTGGTTTCAAAGGATGTTTGCCCCCTAGAAAAGCCATCTTTTAATCAAAATCCCATTTCATAAAGGTAGAATAATCCCTATTCAATACACTATGTTTGAAACTATAATCAGATCATTTCCCTGGATGATGTGATTTAATCAAGAGTGGTTGCTAAGCTGGATTAGGTGACAACATGTCTCCACCCATTTGGGTGGGTCTTGATAAATTTCTTGAGACCTATAAAAGAGGAAGCATTTTGGAGAATGAGCACAACAGAACAACATAGCCATGAGAAGCAGAGTCCACCAGCCAGCGGCCTTTGGAGATGAAGAAGGAAAATGCCTCCTGGGGATCTTCATGAAACAGGAAGCCAGGAGAAGAAGCAGCAGATGACACTGTGCTCACCATATGCCCTTCCAGATGAGAGAGGAACCCCCTAAAGCAAGTAAAAGGAAAGAAATAATGAAGATTAGAGCAGCAATAAATGAAATGGAGAACATGAAAACAGTCAGGAAAATCAACAAAACCAGAAGTTGGTTCTATGAGAAAATCAATAAGATTGATGGGCACTTAGCAAGGTTGACAACAAGAAGAAGAGAGGGGATGCAAATATATAAAATAAGAAATGGAAGAGGAGACATAACTACCAACCCTGCAGAAATAAAGGAGGTAAGGAGAGGATACTATGAACAACTTTATGCTAATAAATTCGACAATGTAGATAAAATGGCCATCTTCCTAGAAAAGCCTGAACACCCAACATTGACTTGAGAATAAATAGATGACCTCAACAAACCAATCAAAATTAAGAAATTGAATTAGTCATTGAGAAACTTCCAAAAAGAAAAGTCTAGGACCAGATGGTCTCATATGTGAATTTTACCAAACACCCAAGAAAGAATTAGTACAAATCCTGCTCAAACTCTTCAAAAAATGGAACTGGAGGGAAAGCTTCCTAACTCATTCTGTGAAGCTAACATCACCCTCATACCAAAGGCACAAAAGTTATTATAAGAAAAAGAAACTACAGACCAAACTCTCTAATTAATATACATGCAAAAATCCTCAACAAAATTCTTAAAAATCAAAACCATCACAACATTAAAAGAATTATACACAATGGAATATTATGCAGCTGTAAGGCAGAATAAAATTATGAAGTATGTAACAACATGGATAGGCCTTAAGGACCTTATGCTGAATGAGATTAGCCAGAAAAAAAGGGACAAATACTGTATGGTCTCACTGATATGAACTGACCTTAGTGAATAAACTTGGAGAATTTCATTGGTAACAGAGACCATCAGGAGATAGAAATAGGGTAAGATATTGGCTAATTGGAGCTGAAGGGATGGAGAATGTGCAACAGGACTGTAAAAACTCAGAAATGGACAGCACAATAATAGTTAACTGTAATACAATAATATTAGTACACTGAATGAAGCTGAAATGAGAATGATAGAGGGAGGAGGGCTGGGGACACAAATGAAATCAGAAAGAAAGATAGATGATAAAGACTGAGATGATATAATCCAGGAATTCCTGGAGTGTGTAATGATACTTACCAAAGATACAAATTTAAAAAATGTTTTTGCATGAGGAAGAACAAAGGAATATCACTACTGAATGGTGCTGAAAGTAGATGATAATTAAGATTTCTGAATTTCACCTTATGTGTGAGACAAAAGCAAAAAATGTTTAGTTGGCATAAAATTTATATTTTGACTAATACATTTCCCAATATAACTTATGTAGACAGCTTAATTGAACACCATAAGTACATGGAACCTTGAGTAGGACATGAGATTTTGTTGGTTTGTCCAGAGTGATGCCCCAGTAAAGCCCAGAGTGATTTGAACAGTGAATAAAAAATATTTGCAAAGTCCCCTTCAGGGAATAGTGAGAAAGGGGAAAAATTCAATTTCCCCAACTTGAATTCTTGATATTCTCATACGCAGTGGGGACAAGCAAAGCAATAGGCTAAGCCCCCAATCTTGGGGTTTGTTCATATTAAACTTAACCCCACAAAGGATAGGTCAAGCCTACTTAAAATTAGGCCTAAAAGCCACCCCCATAACAGCCGCTTTTGTTGCTCAGATGTGGCCTCTCTCTCCAGCCAACACAACAATCAAACTCACCGTCCTTCCCCTGTCTATGTGGGACATGACTCCCAGGGGTGTGGACCTTCCTGGCTACCTGGGACAGAAATCCTAGGATGAGCTGAAACTCAGCGTCAGGAGATTGAGAAAACCTTCTCGACCAAAAGCGCGAAGAGTGAAATAAGACTAAATAAAGTGTCTATGGTTGAAAGATTTCAAACACAGTTGAGAGGTTATCCTGGGGGTTATTCTTACACATTAAATAGATATCACCCTGTTAGTCAAGATGTAGTGGAGAAACTGGAGGGAGCCGCCTGAAAATATAGAGCTGTGTTCCAGTAGCCATCTTTCTTGAAGATGATTGTATAATGATATAGCTTTCACAATGTGACTGTGTGATTGTGAAAACCTTGTGTCTGGTGCTCCTTTTATCTACCTTATCAAAAGATGAGTAAGACATATGAAATAAAGATGAATAATAGTGGGAACAAATGTTAAAATAAATTTAGATTGAAATGCTGGTGATCAGTGAGGGGGAGGGGTGGGGGTTATGGTATGTATGAATTTTTCCTGCTTTCTTTTTCTGAATAGATGCAAATGTCCCAAGAAATGATCATGATGATGAATATGCAAATATGTGATGATATTGTGAATTACTGATTATATATGTAGAACGGAATGATCAAAACTTAAGTATGTTTGCATTTTTTTGGTGTTTTTTTAGTATTTAAAAAAAGTAAAAATTAATTTAAAAAAAGAATTATACAGCATGGCCAAGTAGGATTCATCCTAGGTATGCAAGGATGGTTCAACACAAGAGAATCAATTAATGCAATACATCATATCAACAAATCAAAGCAGAAAAACCTCATGATCATCCCAATCAATGCAGTAAAAGCATTTGACAAAATTCAACATCCTTTCTTGTTGGAAACACTTCAAAGCTTAGGAATAGAAGGGAACTTCATCAACATGAGAAAGGGAATATATGAAAAACCCACAGCTAACATCATCCTCAATGGGGAAATACTGAAAACTTTCCCCCTAAGAACAGGAGCAAGACAAAGATGTCCACTGTCACATTGTTATTCAACATTGTGTTGGAAGTTCTAGCCAGAACAATTAGACAAGAAAAAAATGCAAGGCATCAAAATCCGAAGAAAAGAAGTAAAACTCTCACTGTTTGCAGATGATATAATACTATATGTCAGGAAACCCCCAAAACACCGCAAAACTACTAGAACTAGTAAATGAGTACAGCAAAGTAGCAGGTACAAGGTCAATACTCAAACATTTGTAGTGTTTCTATACACTAGTAATACACAATATGAGAGGGAAATCAAGAAAAAAGCCCACTCATAATTGCAACCAAAAGAATAAAATAGGAATAAATTTAACTGAGGATGGAAAAGACCTATACAAAGAAAACTATGAAAAATTGCTAAAAGAAATCACAGAAAACCTAAATAAATGAAAGGGCATACTGTGTTCATGGATTGGAAGACTAACTGTAATTAAGATGTCCATTCTACCTAAACTGATTTATAGATTCAATGCAATGCCAATTAAAACCCTTAAAACCTACTTTTCAAAAGAGAAAAACCAATAACCAAATTTATATGGAAGGGCAGGTTGCCCCGAATAGCTAAAAATATCCGGAGAAGGAAAAATGAGGTCAGAGTTCTCACACTACCTGACTTTAAGGTATATTATGAGGCTAATAACTAAACTTTAAATCGAAGACCCTAAAACTTTTTGAAGGAAATGTAAGGAAATATCTCATAAATGTTATAATAGAAGGTGGTTTCCTAGATCTTACACCCAAAGCATGAGCATTGAAGAAAGAAATACATAAATGGGAACTCCTCAAAATGTAACACTTTTGTGCATCAAAAAACTTTGTCAAAAAAGTGAAAAGACAGCCTACACAATGGGAGGCAATATTTGGAAATGATATATCAGACAAAGGACTAGTATTCAGAATATATAAAGAGATTGATCAACTCAACAACCAAAAGGCAAGCAACTTAATCACAAAATGAGCAAAGGACATGAACAGACACCTCTCAGAATAGAAAATACAAATGACCAAAAGGCAAATGAAACAATGCTCAACTTCACTGGCTATTGGGGAAATGCAAATGAAAACCACAATGAGATATCATCTCATACCCATCAGAATAACCATTATCCATAAAACAGAAAATGACAAGTGGAGAAAGATGTGGAGAAAGAGACACACTTACCCACTGTTGGTGGGAAAGTTAAATGGTACAACCTCTGTGGAAGGCAATTTGGAGGTTCCACAGAAACTAAATATAGAATTACCATATGGTCTGGCAATACCATTGCTAGGTATCTACTCAGAGGACATGAGGGCAAGGACACAAACAGACATTTGTACACCACTGCTTATAGCAGCATTATTTACAATCGCCAAGAGATGGAAACAGCCAAAATGTCTATCAACAGACAAGTGGCTAAACAAGCTGTGGCATATACATAAGATGGAATATTATGCAGCTGTAAGACAGAATAAAGTTATGTATTATGTAACAACATGGATGGACCTTGAGGACATTATGCTGAGTGATGTTAGCCAGAAACAAATGGATAAATACTGTGTGTTATCACTGATATGAACTAACATTAGTGAATGAACTTGGAGAATTTTAGCTAAGAATAGAGACCATCAGGAGATAGAAATAGGGTAGCTATTGGATAATTGGAGCTGAATGGATACAGATTGTGCAAAAGGACTGATTGTAAAAATTCAGAAATGGATAGCATAATACTACCTAACTGTAATACAATAATGTTAGTACACTGAATGAAGCGGAATGTGAGAATGATAGAGGGAGCAGGGCTGGGGGCACAAATTTAATCAGAAGGAAAGATAGATGATAAAGGCTGAGATAGTATATTCTAGGAATGCCTAGAGTGAACAATTATAGTGACCCAATGTACAAATTTAAAAATGTTTTTGCATGAGGAAGAACAAAGGAATGTCAATATTTCAGGATGTTGAAAATAGATGTTAATTCTTATTTTAAAACTTTAACTTTTGTGCAAGACTAAAGCAGAAAATGTTTATTTGGTACAAAACTTATATTTTGACTAGTGCATTTCCTAATATAATTTATGTGAACAGTTTAATTGAACACCATAAGTACATGGAACCTTGAGTAAGGCATGAGATTTTGTAGGTTTGTCCAGCATGATGTTCCGATAAATCCCAGAGTGATTTGATCAGTGAATAAAAAAGTATTTGCAAAGTCCCCTTGGGGAATGGTGAGAAAGGGGGAAAATTCAACTTCCCCATGTGCAGAATTCCTGATATTCTCACAAGCAGTGGGGACAACCAAAGCAATAGGCCATGCTGTCAATCTTGGGGTTTGTTCATATAAAACTTATCCCTACAAAGGATAGGCTAAACCTACTTAAAATTAGACCTAAGAGTCATCCCCAGAGAACCTCTTTTGTTGCTCAACTGTGGCCTCTCTCTCTCAGACAACATGACAAGCAAGTTCACTGCCCTGCCCCCCCTCTATGAGGGACATTACTCCCAGGGCTGTACATCTTCCTGGCAACATGAGACAGAATATCCTAGAATGAACTGGGACTCAGCATCAAGGGACTGAGAAAATCTTCTCAACCAAAAGTGGGAAGAGAGAAATGAAACAAAATAAAGTGTCAATGGCTGAGAGATTTCAAACAGAGTTGAGAGGTTATCCTGGAGGTTATTCTGATGCATTATATAGATATCACCTTTTTAGTTAAAGTATACTGGAGAGGCTGGAGAGAAGTGCCTGGAAATGTACAGTTTTATTCCAGTAGCCATGTTTCTTGAAATGATTAAATAATGATACAGCTTTTGCAATGTGACTGTGTGATTGTGAAAACCTTGTGCCTGATGCTCCTTTTGTCTATGGTATGGACAGATGTGTAAAACATATGGATAAAAATAAGTAATAATAGGGGGAACAAATGTTAAACTAAATTTAGTAGATTGAAATGCTAGTGATCAATGAAAGGGAGTGGTAAGGGGTATAGACAAAAATAGGGGAAAAAAGGCTAAATATATATATTGGATAGATGAAAATACTAGCAGTAAATGACATGGGTGGGTAAGGGCTATGGTACATATGAGTTTTTTCACTTTTCTTTTTATTTCTTTTTCTGGAGTGATGCAAATGTTCTAAGAAATGATCATGGTGATAAATATACTCTATGTGATCATATTGTGAGTCATTGATTGTACACCAAGTATGAAATGTTCAAATGTTAAGAATGTTTGTGTTTGTATATTGCTTTGTCAATAAAAATAGAGGATAATGATTGATATGATAACTTAAGGATGCCTACAGTGGGCAATGATGGTGGTTAAATATACAAATATAATTTGCATGAGGGAGAAAAAAATGAATGTCAATATTGCAAGGTGTTGCAAATGCAATGTTGTTCTAGTTTTCTAGCTGCCAGAATGTGATATACCTGAAACATAATGGCTATTAAAGTGGGGAATTAATTAAATTGCAATTTACAGTTCTAAGGCCATGAAAATGTCCCAATTAAATCAAATCTTTAAAAAATATCCATAGTAAGGCACCAACAAGAGGTTCCCTTCACTCAAGAAAGGCTGATGAAGTTCAGGGCTTCTCTCTCACTGGAAAGGTACATTATGAACATGGCAACATTTGCTAGATTTCTCTCCAAACTTCTTCGTTGGTGAAGCTCTGCTGGGGGCATTTTCCCTTTTTATCTCCAAAGGTCTCTGGCTGCCTGGGCTCTGTGGTTCTAGTGGCTCTCAAGCTTTTTCCAAAACATTTCCTCTTTTAAAGGATGCCAGTAAACCAAGCAAGACCCACCTGAAGTAGGTAGAGTCACATCTCCAATAAAAGCTTAATGACCACAATTGGGTGAGTCACATTTCTGTGGAGATAACCTAATCAAGTTTCCAACCTACAGGGCTAAACAAGGATTAAAGAAAAGGGTGCCTCCATGAGATGGATTAGGATTAAAACATGGCTTTTACAGGATACATAATCTTTTCAAGCCAGCACAGATGGTATATGGTAAAAAAAAAATCCAAGTTAGGTTCTATAGTTAACAGTATTAGTGTACTATGCATCTATAGAATGTATAAAAGGTAATACGCCAAAATTAAGAGCCAATAAGTGGGAAATTCAGAGGAGATGTTGGGATTCTTTGTGAAAGAAAAGGAAATGTCCACATATAGATTGTGATGGAAAAGGCATGCCTATGCGATTATATCAGGAACCATTGATATTTTCCTTAGGTTGGATTGTATAATGTGTGAAGAAAATTGTTTAAAAATGAACAGAGAGAGACAAGTGCTGGGGAAAATGTGGTGAAAAAGATATACCTATTCACTTTTGGTAGGTAAACTGATACATGCAGCCCCTTGGAGGGCAATGTGGTGGTTCTACAAGAGGCTAGGAGTATGGTTGCCATATGATCCTGCAACCATTGCCAGGTATATACCTGGAGGAACTGAGAGTGGAGACATGAATGGAAATTTGCACAATAGTGTTTATGGTATGATTTGCAATGAATGAAAGTGGCCTAAAGTTACATCAACTGAGGAATGGAAGTGGAACTGTGGTTATACACAGCATATTATTGAGCAGTTGCAAGAAGCAATAAAGTTGTGAGGTATGAAACTAGGTGAATAAACCTTGAGGGCAGCATGCTGTATGAAATGTCAGAAACAAAAAGACAAATATTATCAGGCCTCACTCATATGGATGAACTATAATATACAAATTCAGAAAACTGAAATTGAGAGCATGAGTTATTCAGTTGGGGGCCAATTGTAAAGATTTCTAGATTGCAAACTATTATAGTAGTCACATCTATTTTGGAGTTGTTATGTTATTTCTAAATTCTGAGATGCTGAGCTATTTGTGCATAACCTGGTCCTTCCCTGGAACTTTGTGTATTTGTGTGATGTGTGCTGGTTTGAATCTGTTGTGTACCCCAGAAAATGAGGACATGTCCTCTTGTCCTCATTTATTATTGCTGGGTAGGATCTTTATTACTCTTTTCATGGAGATGTGACCCTCCCAATTGTGGGCAGTAACTCTTGATTAGATGGTTTCCATGAAGATGTTTCTCCACCCATTTAAGGTGGGGTTGCTTACTGGGGCCCTGTAAGAGGGGACCATTTTGAAAAAAGTTTCAGTGTTGACAGAACCCCCACAGCCAAAGACCATGGCAGAGGAAGAAAGAAAATGTCCCTGGGGAAGCCGTTGAAGAAGCCTGGATAGAAAGCTAGCAGACATCACCATATGCCTTTCCTGGTGAGAAACTGAACATCATCGGCCTTCTTGAACCAAGGTATCTTTCCCTGGATGCCTAAATGTGGACATTTTTATAGCTTTCCCTTAATTTGGACATTTTCATGGCCTTATAACTGTAAATTCACAAATTAATAAATTTGTTTTTTTAGAAGCAATTCCATTTCCGGTTTATCACATTCTAGCAACTTACAAACTAAAACATGATACCTCAGACTCAGAGTTAGAGTCTGAAGCTTTAAAAGTCAACATTATCCCATACAACTGTTTAAAAAGTTGAAAATTGATCAGTCTTCAACTGATCTGGATAGGATGTAGGTAAATGAGGATACCGGGTAAAAGATGATTTGATCTGTATTTTAAGATTTCACTTCTGTGTGAGACTAAAGGAAGAGATGTTTATTGGGTTCAAAAATTATATTTGCGTCGTGCATTATCTAATTTGACTTGTACAGTCCATTTATTCAAACACCATAATTACATGGAATTTTGAATAGTGAATGAGATCTTGTTAGTTTGTACAGGTCAGTGTGATGCTCTGATACATCCCAGAGTAATCTGAGCAGAGAATAAAGAAGTATTTGCAAAGTCTCTTTGGGGGACTGGGAAGAAAGGAGGAAATGTTAAACTTCCCACATCTGGGGAATTCCAGATATTCTCACAAGCAGTGGGAACAATACATTCAATAGGCTGAGGCCTCCAAATTTGGAGTTGGCTCCTATGAAACTTATTCCTGCAAAGAAGAAGCTAGGCCTGCTTATAACTGTGCATAAGAGTCACCCCCAGAGAACCTCTTTTGTTGCTGAGATCTTGCCTCTCTTTCTAAGCCAACTCTGCAGGTGAACTACCCTCTACATAGAACATGACTCTCAGAGTTGTAAATCTCCCTGGCAACTTGGGACAGGACGTCTGGGGATGAGCCAGGATGTGGAATCATGGGATTCAGGGCTTCTTGGCCAAAAAGAAGAAGAGAGAAATGAGAGAAAATAAAGCTTCAATGGCTGAGAGATTTCAGAGTCAAAATATTATCCTGGAGTTTATTCTTATGCATTATATAGATATCCCTTTCCAGTTTTTGATGTATTGAGTGGCTTCAGAGAAGTACCTGAAACTAGGTACTTCTGTTGAACTGTATTCCAGTAGCCTTGACTCTTTTTCTCCTTTTTCTTTTGCTACAAAGAAACATTTATTAATGTTCTCTTGTATTTACATTTTTAACATAGCAAACCAAAGTGAATTACCACTTGGCAGAAAGTGCATTCTCCTACACTTTTATCTTCAGTTTTTGCTAACACATTGTAAAAGCAAGTAGTACAATATGTTAGGGATCATCTCAAAATTCCGAAGCCAATTCTTTCTTGCTCTTTTCATACAGAAAATGTCAAGAATTGCATTTTAATGATTCAGCCACATTTGTCCTTGCCCTTTCTATTTTTGATGATGGTGATACCTTAGAATCTCTAAGTATGCACCACAGAACAATTATTGCCAATTCCTTATATAAGGCCCTCAAGCTTTGTAAAGTTTTGGTGATAGTTCTATATAGGCCAGCATTATTGGGGATAAAAGAGCAACAACTACCTCCAAACATAACACAAATGCCTCCCTTTTCAGCTAGCATTATGCCTAGGGCCATCTCATTCTCCCATATCATGTAGCTAGTAGCATCCAACTGTTCTGCTGATTAATCCACTCCATATTTCTGTTGCTGGTGATCCACCAGAATAAGGATGACTGAAATCCTGCAGCTACTTGATTCCTAGCATGAACTCATCTGGGATTCCCCTTGGCATTCCTATCATTAAAGGAACTAATTAAGCTTCTTTTCTTTCATTTTTCTTGGGTTAGAACTTCTCCTTTTTAAATGTCATGGTGAAGGGGATGGCCAATTGGACCAGAGCAGAGGTCTCCTTCCACTTCTTGGGTAATACTGGCTGGAGGATGCCCTTGGGGTGTGGTTAAATGGGAGAAATTGCCAGCACTATCCTTAGTCACATGCCATGCTTGGGTACATAAGACCTTGGTCCGAAGGTCCTGGAGCTCTTCTTCCCATCTAGAGAGACAGGCAGAGTGGTTTCCTGGACCAAGGTGAGAAGCCAGTATGGCTTTGACTTTTCCGCCCCTGACTTGAGGGAAAAGAGAGGACAATGTCCAACAATTTGGCTCTGGTTTGCCTGCCTTCTTGGGCTCAGCAGAGACTGTGGGTCCCTCCATGCAATAGTGACTAGCACTCAGCTAATGGCTACAGAGCTTCCAGGGCCAGCATATGCCCCGTGACCACTGCAAGCAGGGCCTGTTCTCAGCACCTCTTTTATGCTTCACTCTTGTGTAAACAAGATCCCTGGTAACTGGCACCTAGGGGCTGCCCAGTAACTATCTTATTCCCTTCTGCTGCTTCTCCAGAGCAGATTTGAAACCAAGAGCTCCAGCATGTCCTTTCACAGCCCTGATACACAGCAGTTCCAAGCATCCCCCTCTCACCTGCCCCCCACCTCCCTCTCATACAACACCTCAGAGCAGACAAACACAAATGAAAGCCCATGCTTGTGCCAAAGAAGGAACAGGTGATCTTGCATCTGAAATGAAATGTGGAAGCAAAGAAAAGAGGCTGTTTGGGTCTCAAGGGATGTCATCACTAGTAAAGTTGAGTGAATACAGTAAAACAACTGAAAATACACTTTGAGACTCTCTCAATAACTTTCCTAGTGGCTTATCCCTCCACCCATCTATTTTCTTGGTCTTTTCCTGAATGTTATCCCAAAACCTCTTACATTCTTGGGCCACAGGAATCCACCCCTGAGTATTTCCTTACCTGGTCCTTCAACTTTTCCAGGTAGGCAGAGAGAGTTTTGTTTAAGTTCATTCCTCAAAAAAAATGTAATACTTGACAAGATTTTGCTGGAAAAGATGCATCTTCAGTTTAAACAAGAATCCCTTGTATCTCTTTTAATCATCCAACCTCTCCTTGGCTCAGCTACTTGCCCAAATAGAT
This sequence comes from Tamandua tetradactyla, assembly GCF_023851605.1. Taxonomy (NCBI): domain Eukaryota; kingdom Metazoa; phylum Chordata; class Mammalia; order Pilosa; family Myrmecophagidae; genus Tamandua; species Tamandua tetradactyla. The sequence goes on from NC_135342.1 coordinate 16,110,263, forward strand.
CAGAAAGCGGGCACCTTTTCTGCCACCTCAAATAATGCCAACATTACTGCTCAGAAGTAGTAAGCAGGTCCTGTCAGAAGACTCGACAACCCTCCTAGGAGTACAAGTCCTTCACTGACACCTCCAGCGAAACCAAACTCCTACAGGAAAATGCTCCCAAATCAAGATCATTTTATTCACCCATTTGCTTCACTCTTATCAGTAGCAAGTCTGCAATTCCTGCATTTGTCAAATGGATTTATTATAGAGAAACTCAGATTCTGCATCAAGTGGTCATGTACCACTTTGCAATAGTTCGATTGAATCAAAGAGACAAAACTAAAAAATTACCAGAATATCAGTAACTGGGTAGCTTCTTCAAGTCCCTTCTAAGGACTAAAAATATAGGCATAAGTTTGGACCAGGTATATAACCAAATTCCTCAGGTCCAATAGGTATTTCTCTCAGAAAATATATGGACTCAACAGTTGTACGATCTTTCACTTTTTTTCCTCAGGAACCCTGGAAATGGAAAATTCCACATATCTTTTTTTTTTATACACAGTCCCAACTCCTTTCTCAATTGCTTGTGGGTTGTCACAGGTAGAACAGTGGGCACTTGTCCCTCCAGCAATAGGGCCTTTGGGGTCCAACAGACCTGCCCCCGTGTAGAAGCTCAGTAGAAGATCCCATGCTTTAGATTCCAAAGATTTACCCTCTGGTTTTGGGATTTTGTTATTTACAAGATAAAGAGGGGCCCCCATCCCTTTAGCTGACACATGGTATAATCAGACTCCTCTTTAGAGAGGGGCTGCTTTTCATTAACGTAAAATACCCAACTCATCTGCCTTGTATTTTGGCCAGAATACATCAGGTGGCACAATGCTTTCTTTTGTCCAAATGTACGTTTTTCTTTCAGTTAGTCTGATTATTCAAGGTCCAATGTTCCAACATTCTCCCTATGGACTATCCAGGGGAATGCTCCTGGAGGACTCTGTAGGTACCTACTCTCTTTTCCCCAGCTGGCTGACAGCCTCTACCCGTTTTGAGTCTTGCCTGGGTTCCTTTATCTCAGCACTATCTTGCTTCGTCCGACTGCAGCCCTTTCCCTCGCAGGAGAAGGGAATCATGGATTGGGACTCCTCACTTGCTTGCTCAATGCCAGGCTCATCAGAATTCATCACAACCACCAAGGTAATATTTAATAGTCTTTTTCTTACTCTATCCATGCACAAAGTTTCCTGGTCACTGTGAGGCAGATTTTTCCCTTCCTCTTTTCTCCTTCACAATTGGCAGATCTAAGCATCTGGTCTCGGGTCCCTCTGGCTACTGGAAGTGGGGCCCCAATGGCGGAGTCAGAGACCATCTAATCATCTGAGTGAGCCTTCCCTTCCTCCATCCCCGGGGGGCCTCCACTGAGGCCTTGGATCCTGGATGAGCCCCCAAATTGTTAGAAAGAAAGCCATATCTGAAAGAGAATTAACACTCACCTGATTGTGAAGAAGAAAAGAATTTATTCACAATCTTGCAAGAAGAGGCACCCAATCGAAAAATAGTGGCCACTGTGTTGAGCAACTGAGAGCATTGATATTTATGTCCTAAGCCTAACCCATGGGCCCCTCCCCTGTTTCTCCACTGATTGGATACTCCAGAAGTTACAGCCCATCTAGATAGTCTAATTCAAATTTCCAGCAGAAGGTTCCCACTTCTGATTATGCTTTATATTTCAATGACCCTGGCCATTACTTATTTAAACTTTTCCCTACATATTTGGTGCCAATTCTAGGCTTACATCAGAGGTGCTCTCCTTCCTTGCCTGCAAGACTGAGTTCTTTGTTCTTCAGCCCTTTCCTGCATGATCTTGTGCAAAAGCTAAACTTAATTTACTTACAGCAGTGGGGACAACCAAATAGGATGAACCATTGATTTGGGGTTTGCCCTATGAAACATATCCCTGCAAAGGATAGGCTAAGCCTACTTAAAATAGGCCTAAGACTCACCCCTAGAGAACTTCTTTTGTTGCTCATATGTGGCCTGTTTCTTTAAGCCAATTCAGCAGATGAAGTCACTGCCCTCCCCCACCCACTATGTGGGACAGACTCACAGGGGTGTAAACCTCCCTGGCAATATGGGACAGAAATCCTGGGATGAGCTGGGACCCACCATCAAGGGATTGAAAAGCCTTCTTTACCAAAAGGAGTAAGAGAGAAATGAGACAAAATTAAGTGTCAGTGGCTGAGAGATTTCAGATTTAGGAGGTTATTCTGGAGGTTATTCTCATGCATTATAGAGCTATTCCTTCTAGGTTTATGGTATATTGGAGTAGCTAGAGGGAAGACCTGAAACTGGCAAACTGTGTCCCAGTACCCTTGTTACTTGAAGATGATGGTATAATGATATAGCTTTTACAGTGTAACTGTGTGTTTGTGAAAACCATGTGTCTGAAGCTCCTTTTATCTAGGGTATGGACAGAGGAGTAAATAATTTGCATTAAGCAAATAATGGGGGTGGACAAAAGTTAAAATAAATTGGGTAGATGGAAATACTAGCGGTCAATGAGAGAGAGAGAGGTAAGGGGAATGGCACTTACGAGTTTTTTTCTTTTTCTTTTTTATTTCTATTTTTGGAGTGATGCAAATGTTCAAAAAAATTATCGAGGTGATGAATACACAACTGTGTGATGATATTATGAGCCAATAATTGTACACCATGTATGGAATGCTTGTATGTTAAGAATGTTAATATGTTAAGTTTTATCAATTAAAAAAAAGCAGTTTAATTTTTGATATACTGCATTCTGGAAGCTTTAACAAACCAGAAGAAGGTATGGGGACTATGGGATATATGATTTTTCGTTTTTCTTTTTATTTCTTTTTTCTGGACGGATGTAAATGTTATAGAAATGATCGTGGTGATGAATACACAACTATGTGATGATATTGTGAGACATTAATTGTATACTTTGCATGGACCGAATTAAAATACATACAGCATAAAGTTGATAGAAACGAAAAGAAAAATACATGATAATCGCAGGGAAAGACTTTGATGCATTTCTCTCAATACCTGGGAAACACCCAGATGAAATATTAAGGTAGAAAGGGCCCGAAACGTTAGTCGCAGGGAGCTCAGAGGTCGGGGTTCCCGGGTGCTCGCGTGGGGACACATCGCCCTCCCGCCGGGCAGAATCAAACCCAGGCAGCGCCGGAGTTCAGCGACCCAAACCAAGGGCACCTGTGAGTGCCTTTGCCCAGCCCTGGGGAGCGCGCGGAGGTGAACCTCGCCGGGCTCATCCAGGTGGGCGGGGCTGTCGGGTTAGTAAAAGGCGGGGCGCCTGGGGGCGGGGCCGAAGCTCCACCCGCAGTTCTCACCCGGTTCAGGACTGGGGGCCGGCAGGGGGCGCGAATACAGGCTCCAGAGGCTCCTCCTGGTCTGGGCGCTGGGTGCGGCTGGCTCGGGCTGCGATGGAATCCGGGTGGTCCACGCTGAGCGCGCTGGGGGCCGTCACCGCCGCGTGGCTGCTACTGCGGTGGCTCTGGGGGCTGGGCCGCGCCGTCTACATCGTCCTGCTGCCCCAAGTGCGACGGGGCGCCCCGTGGCTCCGGTCTCAAGGAGCCTGGGCAGGTGAGAGGGCCGCGCACGAGCGGGTCGGGGGACCCCAGGAAGCAAGAAGGTCAAGGACGGGGTGACAGCGGCCGGGGCGAAGGAGCCAGGAAGTCCCTGAGCGGGCACAGGACAGCGTGTGTCAGAGACGCGGGCAGAAGAGGGGTGAGAACAATGGGGAAGTGGGCGATCCCGGTGAGGTCATCCCAAAGGGGGTAGAGAAGGTCGGGTGAAGGGGGGAGGTGGGTCCGCGGGGGAAGTGTCTTGAACCAGCTGAGGGTGCGCTGGGGCCAAGTCCTCCCCAGGCTGGAGACGCAACGTACAGGCCCTCGGTGGGAGACGCCGTCCCCACTCCCCACCCCTTCTTTTCTCCTCTCCAGTGGTGACATGAGCCGCTTCTGGGATTGGCAGGGGTTACACGCAGGAGGTGAGCTGGGCCTTGGAGCTAAGACGGTGGAGGGAGTGGGAGGAGGGGAGGGCAGGAGATTCTCAGATCTGCTTGTCTGTAGGTCACCCCTACTGAACTGGGAATTGTGCCATGTGTCTGGTCCCTTCCTCCAGGAAGGCTTCCCTATGTCACCCCAGCCCCCAGGACAGGTGTTTACAGAGCCCCTCTGCAGCACCTCTCCTTCCTCCATCATAGCCCTGATTCATTCATTCAAATGGTATTTCCTTACACCTGCTATGTGTCAGGCTCAAATGCAGAGATTGGGGATGCAGAAGTGAACAAAACAGATCTTAAAGATCTTAAAGAGCCATGCCCCGAGGGAGTTTATTTTCTAGTGGGAAGACACATGTACGCAGGTGGTTCGTACTTTCTACAGCTATAAGACATTTGGGAATTTGTAATTCAGAGACCTATTTTCAAGATTTACTTGAGATCAGCAAGCATCAAAAAACTCTATAAAAATTAAAGGTGCCTTCTCCTTTATCTTTTTTGGCTGTGCATTCACTGGTTCAGAGGTTAGTGAAACCCTGTTCAGGAGCTGGGAGAGGCATTTAGCAATATGTGATGCAAATAAAATGCCAAGTGGGAAAAATGGCATTGGTGGGTTGGTGGGCAAGTGTGGAAATGCCCTTTGGCTGCTGACATTCTGGGTTGCCAGAATGTGTGTTACACCCGCTGGAGTGTGAGCGTCAGTATGGCAGAGCAGCAGTAAGGCCAGGCATGCGCAGATGCTGGGGAACTGTTTGCTGAAGGAAGGAATGCCCTGTGAGGACACACATGCACAGCATCAGGCCCTCCATTGAGAAGTTTGGCCTCAACTTCCTCCCAAAGCCGATGGACACTAGGTCCTGCAGAACACATCACCCTCGGACATGCGGGTTGAGAAGACAGACATGTACCAGTCCAAATGCTGATCATTCCTCAGTTAATGTCATCTGCTCCACAAATATTTGCTTGCTCCTCTGTGTCTATGGAAGGGCACTTGAGACAGAAGAGGGGGCGTGTGCAAAGACCCCGAGGCAGAAGAATCCAAGGGGTGTTTATAGGGGCTCAATAAACTGCTGTGCCTAGAATTGTTTAGAGGGGCAATGGCAGTAGACCCAGGCAGGGATGCAGCCACAGAGGGCCTCGTGGGCTGGGGTGAGGAGCATGTTTTTGTCCCAAAAGTCCTGGGGATCTACGGCAGATCTTAGCAGATCTTGGCAGGGGCAGGTTTGTGCTTTGGAAAGACTCTTCTGGCTGCTGAGCGGAGAACAGATCAGAGCATGCATAACTGGGACTGGGGTTCAGGCAGGAAGTTGGGTGGAGGAAAGGAGCTGGAGTGGGTCTGTCATGGTCATCTTTTGTTCCCAGCATCTCCCAGCAAGGACTAGGGTGTGCTGGGCAAACACATTTTGAATGAATGAAGGAATGAGTGCTTGAACGAATGGGTCCTTACATCACTCAGCATAAATGCTGAAGGCTTTCTTGGGGCATCCGTGGCCTGCGCTTGGGCCCGGAGTATCCCTCTGAGGTCAGAGACATCCCAGATTTCACCAGTGCCCTTGGCCTCCACGCTGCTCTCTGAGGTGGCAGCAGACCCTTCGCACTGGCCCTTCCCTCTGCCTGGCGTTCTTTTGCTCCAGAACATGTGCTCCACCAGGGCAGGTTTGATGTCTTCTCTTGTTCACTTCCATATCCATGGCACTGTACAACACACAAGTCAGTGTACGGTAAATATCTGTTAAATGAATGAACCCATGAATGCATGAATGAATCCCTGTAGCTCACCCAGAGAGGTCTCAGCATCATCCTCATCAGTTGAAACCTGAGCAAACTGGAGCAAGAAGCAAAAGAGATAGGTGAGTCCAGGGCACAGTGGTGGGGGCAGGAGCTGAGGCTGCACAGGGTGGGGACAGTGGCTGGTGCTGGGACAGGGGAAGCAGCACGAGTTAGGGATGGTCTCTAGTCAAGGGCAGTGGCTGGGGCTAGGGTCTGTCTGAGGGCCAGGGGGATGGAGGTGGCTGCAGAGGTTGGACTGGGGTATGGCCAGGGCTGGAAAGGGGCCAGGACAGGGGCTGAGGCAGGGGAGGGACTGGTTTCTAGTGAGAGGCTGGTTCACCATCCCCACCCTGCCTTTCAGGGCGGTTTCATGGAAGGACCACACGAGTCATCCAGGCTGACTTCACGGGGGGCTTGGAAATCTACAAGGCCATCGAGGCAGGCCTGAGAGACCTGGAGGTTGGAGTCCTGGGTAAGCTCAATGGCCCCTGCTCACCCTGCCCCAAGCCCTCTTGGTTGCCTTCCCTCTGTCCCTCCCAGGGTCCCTGAGACTGCTGGACTAGTGACAAAACCACCCATCCCCTCTCGCTCAGTGAACAATGTGGGCATGCAGTACCATAACAAAGGGCTGAGGAGACTGCTGGACACCGAGAACCTCCCCAAGGTGAGTGGGGGGCCCCGGTAGGAGCCGGCTTGATGCTGCATCCCCAGACCCTACTGTGCTCTGTGGGATCCAGCATAGCACTCTACCTTTGAATGAAGTACTCCACCTTCTGCTGGAATATTGGTTTGTTTATATATATTTTTTATTATGAAACATAACAAATATACCAACAAGTAATAAATTTCAAAATACCTTTTAAAAAGTAGTTATAGCACAGATTTCAAAGTTTGGAATGGGTTACAGTTCCACAGTTTTAGATATTTCCTTCTAGCTGGTCCAGGACACAGGTGACTAAAAGAAAATACCAATATAGAGATTCAGCATTCATACTCATTTGTTAAATCCCAACTTGGCAGTTATAACTTCTCCTTCTCCTTCAACCCTTCTCTCAGTCTTTAGGGATATTTGTGTTACACCCATTCTAACTTTTTAAATGATGAAAAAATGTGCCAGCAATATGAGATAAGGGATGGAACTTAATGTACTTGGTGAGTCTTGCCCCTCTAGGTATCAGGCTTATCTGGCTAGGGACCCTCTGAGCCTTTTAGGTCTCTGAAAAGAAAACTTACTGCACAACTTTCACAGGATCTCAGGTAGAGCCCTGGGTGTTCCTTAGGGTTAACAGGAATGATGCTGTTTGGGGTTTGGCAAACTATGGTAACAAGCAATATCTAGCTGAAGCTTGCATAAGAGTAGCCTCCAGAATAATTTTCCCACTCTTATATGAACTCTCTTTGCAAGTGATACCTTATTTTGCTGCATTTATTTCCCCCCTTTTGGTCAGGAAGGCATTGTCGATCACATGGTGCCAGTGCCAGGCTCATCCCTGGGAGTCACTCCCATGTCACCAGAGAGACCCACACCCCTGCACATCATGTGGGACACTGTTTTAAAAGCTACAAATCTGTGCTGCCTTCCAGGTGAAGGAGGCACCTTCGGTGGGGCTCTCACTCTTCTGCAGAGCCCAACACGTATATGTCAAGGTTGGACCTGGTTCTGCCCTTTATATTCCCTGCTGCTCACTCCAAGAAGTTACCACCTGGGAAAACCAGGGCCTGCCTTCCCAGGCTCTGGATTTGTAAGTTTCTATTTGGGACCCTCTTGAAACCACAGCTTCTGTGCTCTTAAGCACCTCCACACACATGCTCACACTTCTGATGGGATGTGACACTCATACTTCAGTTTCAGCTGCCAATCTCTTTTCTTAAATTCAATAGTATTTCCTTTAGTTTCAGTTTTATCTGAGTTGGATATACAGTGTAAAATAGTTCTAAAGGGCTTTTTAAAGAAAATGATATGTGCCAATTACATTTTTCCATTCCCTCGAGCATATCCTCGAATATCAGCACTACTGACAACTGGGCTGAATAACTCCTTGTTGGGGGCTGTCCTGTGCATTGCGGGATGGTGGGCAGCGCCCCTGTCCTCAGCCCACTCGATGCAAATAGCATCCCCCTCTACAGTTTTGACAACCACAAATGTCTCCAGACATTGACAACTGTCCCTTGGGGGCAAAAGTCACCCCTGGAGGAGAACCACTGCCCTGGAGACTATCACCATCAACGTTGAAACAAATATAATTTCAAGCTTTCAAATAATATGTTTAAAGGTACATCTTGATTTTTTCAGTTTTAGCCATTATCTAGCTACTGTTTCTCCTTCACATACACCTCTGCTCCGACCACAAGCCCATACCCTCCAGGCTCACATCCACCAGTGTATTTCATAGATGGAGCTACAAAATCACATTACCAGGAATATGAAAACACTGTCCACAGCTGAGCCATATCGTGGGCTGAGATTACTTTCCCTGTCTTCAACACTGTTTTTTTCTCCTTATAGCTAGTAGTTGTCTTGCCTTTTCATTTGCTTGGGTTTCTCTGTACTTAGCGCTACTTCGACTCCAAAATGTAGGTCAAAAATATATGTGTATACTATATATATATTTTAAAAACAACCACACCAGATATCCTACAAATTTCATCTTTTTGAAGAAATCTCTCTGAGAGACTCTGTCTTGCTCATTTCTTTACTGAACTCTAGTATTGGGTGTGCTGGGACCTCCTTTAAACTTTACTCTAGGAAGCCCCTGTTTTCTCAATCATATGTCACAGCATTTTCTGGTTTACGCCCTCATTTTACAGGAGCATATCCTCCAGTAGCGTCCCGACAATAGGTACATGGACAGCAAAATTTTCAGCTCTGTTTTTTTATCAGGTGTGAGTTTGGGTAAATGACACCATGTTTCTGAAACTCAGTTTCCTGTTCATAAAATGGGAATGAGTAATTTTTACAGCCTAGTAGGATTGCTGTGAGAGTGGAATGGAATGATGCACATTAATGAAGTAATGCACCTAAATCGCCATTCTGAACTTAAGAAATGTCAGCTCTTCATATTAGATATAAATAAAACAGAAGATGATGATTTTTAAAAGCTTAACTATTATTTCAAAAGTACTATATACACTCACTTTATAAAATTAAAAGAGAAACCTCTTGTTTACTCCATGTCTAGTATTAGAGGAAGGAACTGATATTCTAGACAAACCTCGCCAGTAAGCATGCAGAAAAGCTGGATACAATAACAATTTGAAGGCAACGTAAAATTGCCAATGTCATGAGGAATTGCAGCATTTAGATTTGAGACAGGAGAGCATCCAAGACATTTGGAGTTATGTTTACCTTTAAGGTAAAGAGTTTAAGAATTTAAGCAGAGCTTTCAACATACTCTTGATGATTGTGGGCAACATCTAATGTAATTCAAAGTCTTCAGACCCATTGCCCCTCCCCACCCCCAGCCTTTTGATTGAGACTCTCCAGAACCATAATCCAGAAGTTAGGGTATAATGGAAATAAACTAGAATTCTTCAGAACTGAGTCCAGTTTGTGAATGAATTGAACTTTGTTTAGGTTAAACAACCCAAACCCTTGTTTAGCCAGTTTAATCACTGGGTTAAAATGATCTGTTCTTCAGGAACATAAATGCAAATGTCCTAAACAAATTCATTAGCTAACAGAACCCAATGATATAGACCACGAATTGTACCCCATGACACATCAGCAATATTCCAGCCATTCCACTGAAATGGCTAATATTGCATATTCTGACAATACTAAGTGTGGCAAAGGTGTGGGATACCTGGAGCCCTCCAGCTCTGCCTGTGGGCATGTAAATTTGGACAATTTTGTAACATCATTTGAAGAGTCTCCTAAGATCAGAAATATGTTTATATTGCACTCCTGGTGACTTGTAAGTGCTCACATGTTCCAAACGGTGCATGCTAGTTCCTAGATAACTTATTTGTGATAGCCCCAGACAGGACACAACCTAGTGTCAATCAATAGTTGGTAAGATAAATGAAGCTTGCTGTAGTCATATTACCATGGAATATTCTAACATTGAAGGTGAATGGACTTCTTCTCTACAAAACATGGGTGGATCTCACAAACACATTAAGCAAAACAAGGCAGAGATGAGAGAGCACATGTAAGAGCCAAGGGTTAAAACAAGACCTGCAGAATTTGTTGGGAGCAGCTGGTGTTCAAGTGGCAGCAAGAAATTGTGGAGACAGTTATTTACTTAATGGAGAACAGTCTGGGAGAGAGAGAATATTTGTTTTGCCTTAGCCCCAGGTTCTTTGTGGTCATCTTAAGTAAGCACTCTGTATTCTTGCCAGGTGCATGTGTACTCTTCGTCACATGAACCCTGCATGTCTGATGTCTCTGGTCTGTTGTCACTGAGATTCAGACCCCCTGAACCCATCTGTGTCTGTCTTTCATTCTTTCTTTCATTTTTTCTTTCTCATCATTCCTTAATATCCTTTGAGCTCCATTACATAGGAAGCAACATTTGGCACCCAGCATGGGGCTCGAAGAAGAAGACTCCAAAACAATATTAAGGAACCAAGCAAAAGTCTCCACTAGAGGGACGTGTTTCCAACCAATAGAAGAGGACTCGAGTCATACTGGTAAGTAAGCATTTTCCTTGGAGCATCAGGGAAATGTGTAATCACAATAGGTGGCTGGAAGACCATGTATGTATGTATGTTTGTAAGTTCATGTGTTGAAAACATTGTTAGGGTGCCATTACAAAAATAAGGCTTTGATAAAGTTCAAGAGTTATTTGTATTTTGAAGAAAAAGACTTTGTGGATAAAGCAGAGAAGAGCCTAAAGCAGACTCCCTATAGTGAGATGGGAGACATTTAGGGAAAAGGAGTGAAGAAAGTTCTGAGCTGAAAACATTTTTCCATAACAATACAGTGAGGCCACATGGGGCAATAACAGAAGGGAGTTTAGGAAAAATAAAGAAACTAGGTTCTTGTTGTTAGGAAGAAAATAGTTAAGGGAAATAGTTAATAACATAAGGATGACACAACCAGGAAATATAGCCAGGGAAAAGGTAACTCTAGTTGGAAAAAAGAGGCTAAAAAAGCTTCTTCCAAAAAGAAGCTTTTTCTCAAAAAATAAGATAGAAAGATTGAGAAAATATTTGGAGTAATTAAAGGAGAGAAAGGGCAAACAAAACGAGGATATGGAGAGTATGCTAGAAGATGTGAAGAAAATCTTCAAAATAGAAATACAGAAGTGTGAGCCTGAGACAAGGAAGAAGGACTGTAAATAAATAACTTAAGTTGGGCTACATAATTACAAAAAATTCACCTCAATATGGGATGCAAATAGCTCCAGAAAAGATTCAAAAAATCATTAAATCAGTTGTGGTTCCTTTGGTCACTTGTCTTGTGGGGATAATTCAAGATTCCATGACACTTCACAATTTGACTCATATTAATAGAAAAGGGCTGCACACTCCCATTTGCATCAGGGGTTAACCCTCGAGGTCAAAAGGCAAATGAATTGTGGCAAATGGATATAACTCATATTTCACATTTTTGAAGAATGCCATATGTACATGTTGTCAAGGACACCTTTTCTCATTTCATATTGGCAGACCCAACTTTGACAATATATCTGAATACTAGTTTAGGGTTCCCAGGTCCAGTAGAGTCTAGGCTTCCAAAAATACTTAAGAAGAAGAAAAATGGTGTCAAATTTGGCACTTCCAATTTTAGTAAGACCCATACACATAACTCTATGGAAACAAATGATACTTGCCTGTTAGATGGGAAAGAAAGTTGGAATGGATGGCAGTTATGTCATGTGGATTGAGCAGTTATCATAATTAATGATTCCTATGGAATTGTAATAGATGTGGCCCCTGTGGGATTTCCCATCTCTAACTTGAAGATAACTGAGATTATATGGACAGGCAAGCTAAATCAGAGTTTAATACTTAGAGGATGATTTGTGCCAAATTTTAGGGATCATAAATACATTATTTAGAGAAATTTATGGAAAATTTTCCTAGGACTGGGACAGATTTATATAGCAAATTCTAGGAAGTATAACTTCCCCTTAAATAGCAACCATGAACACTATATGCATATAAGAAATCAAACTTTTAAATTGTGAGAATTATCTTCTATTCACTTGTATCTGAGCACTTATGATGCAGGAAAATGAGACGATTGTAACAGCAAGGAGAAGAAGAGATGTTTGGCTGCTGGTGTAGATGTCAAGATCCTGGCAATCCTCTCCAGAAACACGGGTCCTGATCAAATTGGCAGAAGAATATCTGAAAAGGACTAAGAGACTAATTGGACTCATTATTATAGGTGTCATTGGAATTGTTGGAATTATCACAGTAGCTGTGGTCACTGGAACTGCATTTTATTAGGTTTGGGGCTGTTTATACTGTTTCTCTTCCTCCTCAGCTGTGTTTAACAACAAATAATCAAAGTCAGAGAGCTTGACTGGTAGCCAATGATGGGTAAGCCCCTTCCTTCAGAGCTTAAGAGCAACCTAAGACAGGCAGAGTCACTAAGCAAAGCTGTGCTAACTATGTGATTCTTGCAAAAACTCTTGGCTCCCTCCAGAATCAAAGTCAGAGAGCTTGACAGGTGGCCAATGACGGGTAAGACCCTTCCTTCAGAGCTTCCTTCAGAAGGGCAACCTAAGATAGGCACAGTCACCTTGGCTAATAATAAAAAGGGAGAAATGTAGGAGCCAAGGGTTAAAACAAGACCTGCAGAATTTGTTGGGAACAGCTGGTGTTAAAGTGGTGGCAAGAAATTGAGGAGACAGTTATTTGCTTAATGTAGAACAGTCTGGGAGAGAGAGAATGTTTGTTTTGTCTTAGCCCCAGGTTCTTTGTGGTCATCTTAAGTAAGCACTCTGTATTCTCACTAGGTGCATGCATACTCTTTGTCACGAGAACCCTGCAGTAAATAGCAGGAACTCATTAAGAATAAAGTTGTCTGATGTCTCTGGTCTGTTGCTGAGCTTCAGGCCCCCTGAACCCATCTGTGTCTGTCTTTCATTCTGTCTTTCTCATCATTCCTTAATATCCTCCGAGCTCTGTTTCATAGGAAGCAATAAGCACATGTTGTATAATTCCACATGCATGAGGTTCAAAACCAGATAAAACTATTCTAGAGGGGGCAGCGGTCAGGACCATGGTGAACTCTGGGGAGGAGCCAAGGATGATGAGTGCTACTTTATCAGGTAGACTGTCGCTATTTATTTCTAATACAAGTGGAGCTCCACCATATGTGTTCACTTCGTACCCTAAAGGTTTTTGCTCTTTGGTTTGTGTGTCATTCTTTTTTTCATCATCTCTGTTTTGGGAATTTATTTTCAAATTCAGGCATTTGAGAGCAGTTGTTATGCATGAGCTCCAAACCTGCCATTTTGATAATGGTACTCTCCTAAAAATCCATGAGAATCACTCTCAAATCAGTAATTCTCCTCAGCTTGCAATAGGGGTGACTCTTAAAATATTATCATATAATTTTTTTCAAATGCAATTTTATCGAGATATGCAATCATCTGTTGTATACATTCACTAGCTCACAAGTATCATTACATTGTTGTACATACATCCCCATGATCAAATTTAAAGCATTTTCATTATTCCAGAAAAGAAATAAAAAGAAAACCCAAATCCCCCATATCATTTATCCCCATTTATTATTTACCCATAGTGTTGTTGTGGTACATTTGTTAGTGTTGATGAAAGAATATTAAGATATTACTGTTAACTACAGTTCATAGTTTGTGATAGGTACATTTCCCCCTTATAACCCTCTATTATTGACTCCATGTAACAGCAACATGCATTTACTTTAGTTCATGAAAGAACTTGTTAATATTTGAACAGATAATCACTGACATTGTCCACTACAAGAGTCACTTTTATTCCCATATTTTAACCTTGAACTTTCCTTTTGGAAATCTACAAAACTCTAAACATCCATTTTCTACCACACTCACACACCATTCAGCACTGTTAATTATTCTCATAGCAATGTGCTACCATTACCTGTGTTCATTTCCAAAAGTTTAAGTTCACCCTAGTTCAACATTCTATACATATTAAGGAACTGCTCCCCATTCTTCAGTCTCATTCTATATCTTAGTAGCCTATGTTCTATAGTTTAAGTCTACTATTTTCCATATTATAATTAATTCATTTCAGTGTGATTGTACAATATTTGTCCTTTTATGTCTGACTTATTTCACTTAACATAATATCCTCAGAGTTGATCTATGTTGTCATCTGCTTCAGGATTTTGTTCCTTCTTATTGCTGAATAGTATTCCATCATATGTATATGCCACATTTTTTTAATCCATTAATCTCTTGATGGACACTTAGTTCATTTTCATCTTAGGGAAATTGCGGTGGTTTGTGTATGTTATAATTTCATAGAATATTTACGGATACAGCAGAAAAATACAGAAGGTGAAATTTATGAAATAGGTAAAGATATTCCCTCTTTCTCTAACACTGCTCCCCAAAAGTTGTCTCGGATTTAAAATGTGTCACCTTTCTTTCCCTCACTATATGTATAAGGAAGGGTGTATATATATATATATATATATATGTTTTTATCCAAATGGCAGCACACTGTTCTGCACTTTGCCTCCTTCAAAGAGCACTATATCTTGAGGATCATTTCCTGAAGATAAAAGCAGCTGATCCCTTCTTTTTACTTGTACCGCAACCCATGCACCCGCCACACTGCATTCAACCACCCCCTACTGAATGGTAATCAGGTGCCAATTACTTGTGACTACCACTAGGTGTTACAGTGAACATCTTTGGACGTATTCATTTTCCACATGCGTGTGCATCACAGAGGCATTCCTAGAGGTGGGGTTTCTGGGTCAAAGTGTGTGTGGATTTTCAATTCTAGTACTGGTGCTACTTTTTAAAAACTGTGTTTCATATAAAAAAATACTGGGAAAATTTACATTTTTCCAAAGAAATAAACACACGGTCAATAAGCACATGAGAAGATGTTCAACATCATTAATCACTGGAGGAATGCAAATCAAACCACTAGACACTCTCCTAGTGGGATATTATTTAAAAAATCAAGGCAATTAAGTGTTGGTGAGGATGTGGAGAAACAGTGAATCGCTGCTGGAATGTAAAATGCTGCAGTCACTGTTGAAAATTGTGGGGGTTTCTCAGAAATTATCATATGTTCCCTCCTAGGTATGGAAAGCAAGGGTTCAAACCACTACTTGTACACCCATGCTCAGGGCAGCAGCATTCCAAACAGTCAAAAGGGGAAACAAGCCTAATGCCCAATCAATAGATGAATGAACAAACAAAGTGTGCTCTGTCTATGCAGAGGAGTATTTTTCAGCCTTACAATGAAGATCTGATGCATACCATAATGTGGATGCACACTGAATAATAGGCTGAAGGAAATAAGCCAGACTCAAAAAGACAACATTGTATGACTTTCCCATATATGAAATACTTCATAAGCAAATTCATAGAGACAGAAAGTAAGTTATGGGTTACCAGGAGCTGGGGGGAAGAGAGAATAGGTTATTAATGCTTTATGAATACAGAGTTTCTGTTTGGGATGATGAAAATGTTCCCACTTGGATAGAGGTGACATCAGTACATTTTGATTGTCCTTTATGCCACCGAATAGCAACTTCAAAAATTACTGAAATGGCCATCTTTATGTCATGGCTGTCTGACCATAAGAAAAAGGAATCTAGGTAATAAAAGAGGGTGGGAGTTGTAGCAGGACTGGGAGGGCACGGGTGACAGGCTGCTTTTCCTTCCCCAGCGCCTGTCAAATATTGTGAACTGCAACGTGCTGTGGGTGGTCTAGGTGAAGCAGGGGTCGGGGGCTGTGCCTGGGGCCCGCGGAGCTCCGAGCTCATGGGTGGTCCCAGCGGCACCCCCAGCCCCCACACTGGGCCTGGCACGGATGGGGTGTCCGGGGATGTGCCCTGAGGGAAAGCCAGTGTGGGGGGGTGTCTCTGGGAGCAGGTAAGAGGATGGGAAAGGAACGACCCCCGTTCACTATGCTTCTCTCCAGATGACCCGAATCATCCTGCCCCAGATGGTCACCAGGTGAGCACAGCCTCCCTCTCTCCTGGGCTGGACCCTCCACACACCCTCCCACCCCGCCCCCATCCACCTCCAGGCCTTTCCGTTCCCCAGCTGCCCCACCCACGTTTCCAGCTCTTCCGGGTCTCCTGTGAGCATCTCAGATCTGATGGAGGCTTCACCAGGACCCTCTCCTCCCACCCACACGCTTCCTCCTGCCGTGGCAGGGGCATCGTCATCAACATCTCCTCCGAGGCTGAAAACGGCCCCACACCCTTCCTAGCTGCCTATGGAGCCACCAAGGTGCCCACCCAGACACCACAGACCCAAGGCCTGGGCTGGTTGAGACGCTGGGGAGGGGGCAGTCCGGCTCAGACACTGCGCAGGGAAGTTTCTTGGTCTAGGGACTCTCCCTCTCCTTCCTCCACAGGCCTTTGTGCGAAGCTTCCCGGAGTTGGTGGGAGCCGATTACCTCTTTCGGGGGGGTCACCATACAGGTGCTGACAACGGGGACCGGACCCTATTGGAACTGGGGAGGGGGAGTCCTGACACAGGGGGGCCCCCTAACTGTTATGGGTTGTAGGGAGCTTAGAGACAGTGGAGACCTCTGGGGGCAGCGTGGGGGGGGGGGGGACCGGGAGCGCGGGTGGGCGGGAGTCCCAAGGAGGGTCCCAGGGAGGGGTCCCAGGGAGGAGCAGGACTCCTGAAGATTTCAGTTGAGCAGGGCTGGAGAGAATCTGGTCTCCTTGAGGCGCGGGGCCCCGGAGGGGGTGATGATGCTGGGAGATGTGGCTGAAAAGGCTCCAAATACAAGGAATGCAAGAGTGGTGGTGGGGACAGGTGTTGGATAAGGCCTGGGGTGCGGTGGGGAGGAGTTCTTTCCTTTTCCCCCTTGCATCCCAGACCGTGAGCTCCCTGTTCGTTTCCACAAACATGACCCGCAACACGGGCCCCGGGCTGCTGGTGCTGGGCGCCGAAGACTTTGCTCGGCAGGCCTTGGACACCCCGGGTCTCTCCTCCCACACCTCCGGGTGCCTCAGCCACGCTGTGCAGGTGCCCAGAGGGCAGCCTTGGGTGAAGGGCTCGGTGGGCTTCCCTGGTGCAGGGGGTAGACATGCCTGGAGGCGGGGAAGCCCCTACCCAGCACTAGGGGTGGGGCTGTGGGACGGGGAGGCGAAGGGCAGCTGCTCCCTGATTCCTGGTGTTACTTCTTTCCAGAGTTTCCTGCTGCGTGTGTCTTTGTTCAATCATTTTTTCTGAAGTCAGCTGTCAGTCAGGTTGATGTCTCTCATTTTATGGTCTTCTGAGGCAGAGGGAAACTAAAGAACCTGAGGAGGATGCGGCAGGCGGGGCCGTTTGTCTGTCCCCTCCTCTTCCGTCCAGCACGGGGCTGGGACACCTAACAACTGCGTCCCACACGGAAATACCTACTGCAAGCTATGCACTATGTTAACAGTAATACCTTAAAGTTCGTTCCTCAACAGTAACTCCTGCACCACACCAATACTAGGGATCAGTAATGGGGGAGATAAGTGACATGGGATGCATTGGGTTATCTTTTTTGGTGTCATTCTGATAATTTTCTTCTTGGAATAATGAAAATAAATGGTCTAATGTGGGTATGATGAGGATGCTTGCACAACTAAGTGATGATACTGTGAAATATTAAGGGTAAAATCTGATGGAATACATGATATAAATGAATATATCAATAAAATCAGGGAAAAAATGTGTCTGGTTCTCACATCATTCTTTCTTCAACAGTAACTGCTGCACCACACCAATACTGGGGGTCAGTAATGGGCAGATCAGTGACATGGGATGTATTGGGTTTTCTTTTTTGGTGCCTATCTGATAATTTTCTTTTTGGAGTAATGAAAATGGTCTAACAGTTGGTCTGATGAGGATGATTGCACAACTTACTGATGATACTGTGAGATATTGAGGGTACAATTTGGATGGAATATATGATATTAATGAATATATCAATAAAGTCTGGGAAAAATGTGTCTGGTTCTCCCATAATGCACCAACATAAGCTCCAGATGAATCATAAATCTCCATGTAAATAAGGCAACACAAAGACTGGAAGAATTCATAGGTGAATTTCTTTTTATTTTGATTGTGAATCTAACTATGATTTACAAATGAAAGCAACAGTAAAAGAATCACTAAGGAACACTGACCTCCGGTTAAAGCTATGAAGACTGCATTGCTAAGAGATGTGGACTGGTGTGTACAGCTTACTCTGACATGCATTGGAAAGTAAGAGGAACTAATGGATGGAGATGGAAATCGAGGGAGGGAAGAGAAATGTGAGAAAACATGTTAATGGTAGATTTTGGGGGTGAGTACAGGAGAATTCACTGTGCAATTCTCTCACCTTTTTGAATGTTTGAAATGTTTCATGATAAAGTATTAGGGGAAAATCCAGGAGCTATAAGATAGGTTTTTAAATAAAACTACTTAAACACACTTAGAAATTGCTTACCAAAAAAGGATGCCATAAGCCAATCAAAAATGTGACCATTTAAAAGAAAATATTTACAGCTTCCATCACATGAAAAATCTCCATTTCTTTTATATAAAGAATTTTTACAAATCATGAGGGAAAAGACCAATACTCAATTCTTAAAAATGTGCAAAAAACATGAACAGACAATTCACAGGGAAAGTTGTACAGTCCTTTAATATATGAAAAGATATTCAACTTCATTCAAAATAAGGGCAATGCAAATTAAAATTACTCTGAAGTAGCACTGCTCACATCATGTTGATTACAAAATGAGTCCCTATATACTCTTCACCTTGGTTCACTGTGCATTCACATTTGCTTTGATTGCTCTTCCCTTCCCTGTATGAATTTCTCCTTCTCCCTCTCCCTCTCCCCCTCCCCCTCTGTCTCTCTGCCCCTCTTTCTGTGTATTGATGATGAATGGATCATTTGAGAATAAGTTGAAGATATTGTAATCCTAAACCCCTAAATGCATTATCAAAGTTTCTGAGAACAAGTATATTCTCCTACATAACAACAATGAAATAATCAATTGAAGAAAATATGACATTGCCATAAGACCATTTTTAACATACAGCCTGTATTCAAAATTTTCTAATAGTCCCAAAAAATGCCTTTGAAACAATGCTTTCCCCTATCTGGGATCCAGTCCAGGAAACTATACTGCATTTAGTTATCATGTTTCTTTACTATTCTTTAATAAAGTACAGCTCCTCACCTTTTCTTTGTGGTCTAGTCATTTTCAAAACAGAGACACAGTGAAATTTATGGACAGAGGGTTTATTACAGGCATAAGACCTTACACAAGTGCAGACAATACTGTGGAAACAAATACCAGATAGGGCAGTTGGGTGATCGGAGAAAAAACCCTAAGCAGCCACTCTAAAACACTGGTACAGGTGAACAAGCCAGAGTTTTCAGGAAAATCTGGGCATATCCAGCTGCTGGTGTGCAATCACAGAGGACAGCTGATGAGGAAGTCACTGGAAGGCTGCTGCGCCTGCATCTGGTGGTGGACCTGGGGTTGCTGCTGGTCAGCAGGGCACAGAGTTGAGAAGAGATGAACAGAGAGTGAGGGGGAAACAAGGCCAGTCACCCAGCATCTCTCACACATTGCAGGGAAGTGTAGGGCACACTGGGATCCACTGGCACATCTGCATCTCTCTCACCATATCTACATAGGACAGTCATCTGAGAATGATGCTCATGTATCACTTCTGCTTTCCAAGCTTCATGTACTTTTCTCTTTTAGCCTACTCTAACCAGAGCCATACAGGGAAAGTGTAGTTGTTAGGCTCAGCTGTCAACTAGGCCAGGTGAAGGCATGTAGTTCTGTTGTTGTGGACATGAGCCAACGGCATGTTGAACCTCATCTGTTGCTGATTACATCTGCAGTCAGCTAGGAGGTATGCCTGCTGCAATGAATGATGTTTGACTTAATTGACTGGTGCTTAAATGAGAGAGTGCAATGTAGCACAGCCCAAGCAGCTCAGCATACCTCATCTCAGCACTCACAACTCAGCCCAGGCCTTTGGAGATGCAGAAAGAAATCACCCTGGGAAAGTTCTTTGACCCAGAGGTCTGGAGAGAAGGCCTACAGAGATCATCCTGTGCCTTCCCATGTTAAGAAAGAACCTCAGATGGAACTTAGATACCTTTCCTCTGAAGAATTAATGAAATAAATCCCATTTTATTAAAAACCAATCCATCTCTGGTGTGTTGCATTCCAGCATTAGCAAACTAGAACAGAAGGGGATTCTAAGAAAGGTGGTTCCCGCTTCACCCAGTTGTCACAGTAAAAAATCACAGCAGTGATGGAAGAGGACCCTTGTTTTGATTCCCTAGAATACTTTCTGAGATATTGTAATTCCTCCTTTAGCTTTTTGGAAAATTTCACCAAGAGGTCATCTGGGCTAGGATTTGTGGGGAAAGGTTTTAAATTGTGGCTTAAACTTCTTTGATAGATATAGGACTATTCTGTTCTAGTTTGCTAGCTGTCAGAATGCAATATACCAAAAATGGAATGGCTTTTTAAAAGGGAAATTTAATAAGTTGCTAGTTTACAGTTCTAAGGCTGAGAAAATGTCCCAATTAAAACAAGTCTATAGAAATGTCCAATCTAAGGCATCCAGGGAAAGATACCTTGGTTCAAGAAAGCCCATGAAGTTCAGGGTTTCTCTCTCAAGTGAGAAGGCACATGGTAAACACAGTCAGGGCTTCTTTCTCAGCTGGAAGGCACATAGTGAATACAGCGTCATCTGCTAGCTTCCTTTCCTGGCTTCCAGTTTCATGAAGCTCCCCAGGAGGCGTTTTCCTTCTTCATCTCCAAAGGTCACTGGCTGGTGTACTCTCTGCTTCGTAGTGTTGCTCTTTCTGAATCTCTCATTCTCCAAAACATTTCCTTTTTTAATAGGACTTCAGAAACTAATCAAGACCCACTCAAATGGGTGGAGACATGTCATCCCCTAATCCAGTTTAACAACCATTCTTAACTAAATCACATCATCCGGGGAGATGATCTCATTACAGTTTCAAACATACAGTATTGAATAGAGATTATTCTACATTTATGAAATGGGATTTATATTAAAACATGGCCTTTCTTAGGGGGCATACTTCCTTTCAAACCAGCACATATTCATATTTTCTACTTCTTCTTGGGTCAGTTATGACAAGTTGTAATTTTCAAAAATGTGTTCATTTCATCTACATGTCAAGTGTATCAATATGAAATTGTTCATAATATGTTCTCTTTTAAAACATTTTTATTGTGAAATACAACATTTATTTAAAAAGCAATTAATTTCAAAGGACGTTGTACCAAGTAGATATAGAGCAGAGTTCAGAGTTTGAAATGGGTTACAGTTCCACAATTTTAGAGTTTTCCTTCAAGTTGCTCCAAGACACTGGAGACTAAAAGAAATGTCAATATAGGGATTCAACAGTCATCTCATTTGTTAAATCTTATCTTCTGTGTTATAACTGCTCCTTCTCCTTTGATCCTCCTCCCGTTTTTAGGGGTATTTGGGCTACATTTTTTATTGGAAAGGGGTGTCAATAATAATGCACTAGGGAATGGGAATAGTTGATCTTACAGAGGCTAGTTCCTTTCGGTTTCAGGACTTTTCTGGCCTAAGAACTCATTGGAGGCTGTAGCTTTCTGGGAAGTAATATTAATGCATGAAAGTTATACGTAATCACAGATCAAGCCTTAAATGTGCTATAGGGTTAACAGGAATGGTTTTGGTTGGTGTGATGATTAGGTTATGGTATCAACTTGGCCAAGTGATTATGTCCAGTTGTCTGGTCAAGCAAGCACTGGCCTGATCTTTGCTGCAAGGATGTTTCCTGCCTGATTGATAAACCAGAACGCTGGTATATTAAATCTTCAGTAAGTTCATTGCATCTATGGCTGATTACATCTGCGAACAACTAAGATGTGTCTTCCACAACAGAATAATCCAATTAGTTGGTGGCTTTTAAGGCAGGAGAGAGACTCAGTGCTTCTTCAGCCAGTGAGCCTTTCCTGTGGACATCGTTCAGACCCTACATTGGAGCTACCATCTTCACAGCCTGCATGCAAAGTTTGGACACTTCATTCCTACAGTTGCTTGAGACACCTTTATAAATTTCATATTTACAGATCTCTCCTATTGTATCTGTTTCTCTTGAGAACCCTGATAACACAGCTTGGTACCAGAAAAGGTTTATTATGAAAAGAATCTTTAAAATGTGCTTTTATAATTGGTTTTCAACTCTAACTAGACTCAGAGGTACTAATGACTCTATTTTCAATAGTCAAGATGAAACTGAAAGCCCATGGGATGACTTCACAAAAGAGATGCTCAATATATCACCATTGGATTTTGCAAATGGCACTCTCATGTGAGGCAAGGCTTTGGATGAGAGTGTTTTTGACATCTTAATGGAGTTTTGTGGAATTAAGAGGAATAATGATCTTGGTTGGTAGTTCTTAGATATGTCAGATACGTGGATGTATCATGGAAGACCTGCTCACTTACCCTAGGAATGTCCAGAGGATGCATCTTTCACCATAATCTTGAGAAATAAATTCATGAGACTGAGTCCATCATCCCTGAAGAACTCTGTAGTTACCCTTCTCTGTAGGCCAGATATTACTGTGGGAAATACCATCAGGAGCTGTCATCCTTACACACAATGGGGGTGATTGGATACACCATTGGCAGAAGCCATGTGGTGACAGTTATACACAATAGATGAGTTGGGCATGTCCGCTATAATGGACAATAGACTGAAAGCATCAGTCAAACTGTTCTGACTTGCAGAGATTTGTGGCATTGGCTAGTAGATCATGTGGTAACTAGGTATAAAATAAATGGGCAGTCTACTAAATTCTTGTTTGAGCTGTATAAGCAGAAGAGTTCTATGTTAAGTGAACAGAAGTATAATTTGAATTACAAAAATGGAGAGTCATGGCACCTTAATCAGTTCCCAGACTTGAGACAGTTTACACACCCAGACTCCCTTGAATGAGGGGAAAGCTGGGCCCCGTTGAGGAAGGACCATTTTGCACTACCCAAAATTTACACTGTTGACCTTCTTCCCAGCCTTCCCCAAGGAGAACTATGATCTTTTTACCACAGTGACTGTGCACTGAGGAAAAGTCAATGATCAGGTATTTCAGGGATTATTGGACACTGGCTCAGAAGTGACACTAGTTCCAGGAGACCCAAAACATCACTCTCATCCACCAGTCAGAATAGGGGCTCACAGAAATCAGGTAATGGCTGGAGTTTCAGCCCAGGTCTTTTTCACACTGGCTCCAGTGGGTCCCTGGATTCATTCTGTAGTTATTTCCAATGCCAGAACACATAATTGGGATTGATATACTCAGCAACTGGCAGAATCCACACATTGGTTCTCTAACACATGGGATCAGGGCTATTACGGTAGGAAAGGTCAAGTGTAAGCTACTAGAACTGCCCCTACTTTACAAAATAGTGAATCAGAAACAGTACCATATCTCTGGAGGGATTGCAGAGATTAGTGCCACTCCTAAGGATTTGAAGGATGCAGGGGTGGTGAATGCCAACACATCCCCATTCAACTTTCCTATTTGACCTATAAGCTCAAACTTACAGGATGACAGTGGACTATTTCAAATTTAGCCAGGCAGTGACTCCAATTGCAGCTGTTGTTTGATATGTGGCATCATTGCTTAAGCAAACCAGCACACTGTTTGGTACCTAGTATGCAGCTATTGATCTGGCAAATGCTTATCTCTCTATGGCTGTCACTAAGGACCAAGAGAAACAACTTGCATTCAGCTGGAAAGGCCAGTAGTATACTTTTATTATCCTGCCTCAGGAGTGTATCAACTATCCAGCCCTATGTCATAAACTTGTTCCCAAGGATCTTGATCACTTCTCCCACCCACAAGACATCACATTGGTACATTACATTGATGACATCATTCTGATTGCACCCAGTGAGCAAGAAGTAGCTACTTACTTATTGGTAAGGCATTTGTGTGTCAGAGGATGGGAAATAAACCCAACAAAAACACAGGGGCCTTCCATCTCAGTGAAATTTCTAGGTGTTTAGTGATGTGGGATGTCTTGAGATATCTTTTTTAAGGTGGCAGATAAGTTGTTGTGTCAGGTCCCTCCCAGACAAAAAAAGAGGCACAAAACCAAGTTGGCCCCTTTGGATTTTGGAGACAACATATTGCTCATTTGCGTGTGCTAATTGAGTCCATTTACCAAGTGACCAGGAAAGCTACTAGTTTTCAGTGGGTCTAGAACAAAAAGATACTCTGTGACAGTTCCACTCTGCTGTGCAAACTACACTGACACTTGGTCCTTATCCAGCAGATCCAATGGTGCTAGAAGTGTCAGAGGCAAATAGAGACACTCTCTGGACACTTTTGTAGGCCCAAATAGGATTATCAAATGCAGACCTTTAGGATATTTTTCTTTTGTATGTCCTATGGTGGGGGTCACATTTCATTCTCTCTCTTTGTGAGTATCCTGTTATTGCAGCATGGTTTGTTGATTTTTTATTTTTTTTGCTTGTTTGCTTTTTGGGAGAAGTGCATGGGAAAGGAATCAAATCTAGGTCTTCCACATGGCAAGGGAGAATTCCACCACCAAACTACCATTCCAACCCCTGCAGACCTTTAGGATTTTGGAGCAAAGCCTTAACATACATGACAGATAACTATTCTAACTTTGAGAAACAGATTTTACCCTTCTACTGGGCCTTAGTAGAGGCTGAATGCTTAACTGTGGGCTGCCATGAGACTTCAGTTGGCTGTCACGATCTGGGTGTTGTCTAACACAAAAAAACATAAAATTGGGCATGCACAGCAGCACTCCATCATGAAATGGAAATGGTATGTTCTAGTTTGCTAGCTGACGGAATGCAACACACCAGAGATGGGTTGGCTTTTAATAAAAGGGAATTCATTTCTTTGGTTCTTCAGAGGAAAGGCAGCTAACTTTGCACTGAGGTTCTTTCTTACGTGGAAGGCACAGGATGGTTTCTGCTGGTCTTCTCTCCAGGCCCCTGGGTTCCAACAACTTTCCCCGGGGTGACTTCTTTCTGCATCTCCAAAGGCCTGGGCTGAGCTGCTAGTGCTGAGATGAGGAATGCTGAGCTGCTAGGCTGTGTCACACAGCGTTCTCTCATTTAAGCACCAGCCAATTAAGTCAAACGTCACTCATTGCAGCAGACACGCCTCTTAGCCAACTGCAGATGTAATTAGCAACAGATGAGTTTCACATACCATTGGCTTGTGTCTGCAGCAACAGAACTAGGTATGCTCACCTGGCCAAGTTGACAACTGAATCTAACTAACACATGGTATATCACAGTTAGGGCTTGAGCAAGTCCTGAAGGTACAGGTAAGTTACATGAGGAAGTGGCCCAAATGCCCATGGACTTCACTCCTGCCATATTATCTTCTGCTTCTCAGACCAGAGCTATGGCCTCTTGAGGAAATCCTTATAGTTGGAGGTTGGAGGAAGAGAGAACTCTGGCCTGGCTTACAGATGGTTCTGCATGATATGCAGGGACCACCTGAAAGTGGGCAGCTGAAGCACTACAACATAATTCTTGGTGTCCTTAAAGGACAATGGTGAAGGGAAATCCTTCCAGTGGGTGGAACTTTGAGTAGTACATCTGGTTGCTCATTTTGCTTAGAAGTAGAACTGACCTGAGGTACATTTGCATACTGACTCAGGCTGCTGCTAAGTCAACAGGTTTGGCTTGATGGTCAGGAACTTGGGAGGAGTATGACTGGAAATTTGATAACAAAGAGTTCTGGGGAAGAGGTATGTGGATAGACCTTTCTGAGTGGGCTAGAAACACAAAGATATTTGAATCCCATGTGAATGCTCACCAGAGGGTGACTTCAGCAGAGGAAGCCTCTAATAATCAAATGGTTAACATGACCTCTCCTGTGGATGCAAGTCATCCTCTTTCCTTGGCCACTCCTGCAATTGCCCAATGGGCTCATGAACAAAGTGAGCATGTGGTAGGTTATGCATGGGATCAGCAACGTGGACTACCTTGGGCCATTGCTAACCTGGCTCTGGCCACAACTAAGTGCCCAGTCTGCCAGCAGTGGAGATCCACACTCAGTCCTCCATATGCACCATTCCCTGAGGTGATCAGACTGCTATCTGGTGGCAGGTTGATTACATTTGGACCGCATCTCACATGGAAATGGCAGTGGTTTTTTCTAAGTGAATAGACACACTCCAGAAATGGGTTTGCCTTCCCTGCATGCAATGTTTCCACAGAAATGACCATATGTGAACTTATGGAATGCCTTATCAACCATCATGGTATTGCCCACAGCATTGCTTCTGATCAAGGAACCCACTTCACAGTAAATGTACTACAGGAATGGGCAGATACTCAAGGAATTTTCTGAATTACCACATTCCCCATCATCCAGAAGGAGCTGGGTTGATAGAACGGTAGAGTGGCCTTTTGAAGACCCAATTACAGGGCCAACTAGGAGACAATACCTTGAAGGGCTGGTAAAGTGTTCTCCAGGAGGGTGTGCATGTTCTGAATCAGCATCCACTGTATGGTGCTGTTTCTGCCATAGCCAGGATGCATGAGTCCAGTAATCAATGGGGTGGAAAAGGGAGAAGTACCACTCACTATCACCCTTAGTGATCTACTAGGAAAGTGTTTGCTTCCTATCCCTGAAACCTTAAGCTGTGTTAGTCTACAGATTTTGGTTCTAAAAAGATGAGTGCTCCTATCAAGGGATGCAACAATGATTCCATTGAACTGGAAGTAAAGAGCACCACCTGGCCACTATGGGCTTCTCATACCACTGAATCATTAGCCACAAAAGAGGATTACAGTTCTGTCTGTGGCAATTTATCCTGATTATCAAAGGTAAGAATGACTGCAGCTACACAAAGGAGGTAAAGAAGAGTGTGTTCCAGGAATACTGGAGATCCCCTAGGGCATCTCTTACTACTACAAAGACTTACTATTATAGTAAAAGGAAAACTGCAACAACCAATTCCAGGCATGACTACCAGTGGCCCAGAAACTTCAGGAATTAGGATCTGGATCATCCTACCTGGCAAAGAACCATGGCCAGCTGCAGTCTTGCTGAGGTTAAGGGAACATGGAATGGGTAGTAGAAGGATGTAGTACTAAATATGAACTATGAACATATGACTAGTTACAGAAATGAGCACTGAGATTCTATGAATATTTCCTCCCTCTTTGTTATGAGTGTGTTTGCATTTATTCATAAGCAAATATCTTGTTTTCCTCTTAGCATTTGATGTAAGTTGCATCGTTCATGTTATAATATTTAAAACATATGATAAGGATATTAAGAGTGACTGTTACCTAAGGACTTTCACCCTATTCTAGAGAGATGGAGTGTGTATCTCTTACATGCAGAGCACTTGAGTGTTGTTAGGAGAAACATATGTCTGCTATTGTATTCTATTTGGAAATTAACCATGTTTCAAGGTGATGTGTATAACTGCCAAGTTGACAAGGGGGTGGACTGTGATGCTTAACTTTTCATGTCATGGGAAAAATGTTTCTGTTTCAATAGGGGGAAATTGGAAGTAAAATAGGGGCACTGGAACCCTAAGAATTATGAAAGCCTGAAGAGCAAGCTCCATGAGATTAAAGAGACTGAGAGTCATTGATAGAATGATGCTTGATCCTTTACTTTTCTAATGTATTAACCTTAATGGAGGACAGCAGGAGCTGGCTTCTACCACAGCCACAAGTGATGCCCCAAAGGCAGTGTCTTGGAGCATGGAAGGCAGATTTTGTCAGGGTCAATACAGCAGGAAAAGCTACCCTGGCAGAGCCCAGTGGTTCTGTTAGCAGAGGCTGCTGCTGGCTTGGAGCTGCCCATATCTAGGTGGTTTGCACTGTAATGATTCTTCTTTTTCTTCTCTTTCTGCTTTCTTTTGTGTTCAGGATTCTCCTGGCAGTTTTTTGTTTCTTTGTATTTTTTTTGCAATCTAAATCAGATGTGTTTCACGTGGGACAGGATCCTGGGTTTGGCTCTGCTTGTGCTTGTGTTTATCCTTATTCTTGGGAGGCTGAATATGCATCATATGGCAACTGAAGGAACCAAAGTAAGATTCAGATGAATAGATGAAGAATCCCCTGCTCCTATCATCTGTTCTCCTCAGTAAGTTATAAAGGAACAAACTTGGGCATAGAAAAACCACTCCATGCCTTCCCCCCCCCCCCATTTGCCTTCTTATACTCCAAGAGGGGACACACTGGGCCAGTGTAGAGTTGGAGCCACCTAGCATAGTCCTTGAAATATGATTCAAAGAGCCCCCAAGAATAGGAGGCTTCTCAATGAGAGAGTGGAGCCTGCCAGAAACATTTGTTTTTGAGAAGTTCCAATTGGTTGATTTATTTTCCTTCATTGCTTGTGCTTTGGGTATAATGTTTAAGAAGTTACTTCTTATTACCAGGTCTTCAAGATGCTTCCTTATATTTTCTCCTGGGAGTTTTATGATGTTGGCTCTGATATTTAGGTCCTTAATGCACATTGAGTTAATTTTATATAGCATGTAAGGTGAGGGTCCTCTTTCATTCATTTAGCTATTGATATCCAGTTCTCTCATTCCCATTTATTCGAAAGACTATTCTTTTCCAGTTCAGTGGATTTGGGGGATCTTCTTGAAGACCTATTGACCACAGATTTGGTGGTCCACCTCTGCACTCTCAATTCAACTCAATTAGTCAATATTTCTATCTTTTTTGCCATTACCATACTTTTTTTGATCACTGCTGTTTTGTCGAAAGTGTTAAAATCAGGAAATGTTAGTCCTCCCATTTTGTTCTTATTTTTAAGTACATTTTTGCTATTTGAGGCCTTTTTCACCTCCTAATGAAGGCGATAACTAGTTTTTCAAAGTCTTCAATGTTGGTTCTAGGAATTTTGATTGATATTGCATTGAATCTGTAAAGCAACTTGGGTAGGACTGACATTTTCACTACATTAAACCTTCCTACCCATGAGCAGGCAATGTCTTTCCACCTGTTTAGATCTTCTTTGATATCTTATAGCAATGTTTTTAGTTATCTGTCTACAGGTCCTTTACATCTCTGGTTAAGTTTATTCCTAGATGCCTGATTCTTTTAGTTGCTATTTTGAATTGAATATTTTCCTTAATTGTCTCCTCAGGTCATTGCTTGTGTATAGAACTCTAACTGATGTTTGCATTAGTCTTCCATACTGTCATGTTGGTACATTTGTTTATTAGCTCAAGAAGCTCTGTCATAGTTTTCTCAGGATTTTTCAAGAACAGATCATGTCATCTGCAAATAACGAAAGCTTTACTTTTTCCTTTCCATTTTGAATGCCTTTTATTTCTTTTTCCTGCCTGGTTGCTCTAGCTAGAACTCCCACTACAGTGTTGAATAGCAGTGGTGACAGAGGGCCTCCTGGTCTCATTCATGATCTTAGGGGGAAGGCTTTCAGTCTCTTACCATTGAGGATGATGCTCATTCTGGGTTTTTCATGTGTTCCCTTTATCATATTGAGGAGATTTTCCTTAGATTCCTCCCTTTTGAAGTATTTTTATTAGAAAAGAGTGTTGAATTTTGTCAAATGCTTTTTCAATACCGGTAGAAATGATGATATAGGTTTTTTTTAAATCACATGAAAGCATTCTTTATGTTCAGTAACAATATGTTACCATTGGAAAAGGAAATTTAAGCCTTTAAGTTAATGACTGAAAATTCAGGCAACTTCTTTTGTTTTTCAATGTTTTAAAATTTTTGTTAATAAAATCAATCAATGTACAACACGGACATTTTTGACATATGAACATTCCATACTTGGTGTGCAATCAATGGCTCACAATATCGTTACATAATTGCATATTCATCATCATGATCATTTCTCAGAACATTTATATCACTCCAGAAAAGAAAAAACTCAAACATGCCATACCCCTTATGCCTCCCTCTCATTGACCACTAGTATTTCCCTCTACCTAATTTATTTTAACATTTGTTCCCTCTACTATTTATTTTTAATCCATACTTTTTATCCATCTGTCCATACCGTAGATAAAAGGAACATCAGACACAAGGTTTCCACAATCACACAGTCACTTGTGAAAGCTATATCAGTATATAATCATCTTAAAGAAACCTGGCTATGGGAACATAGCACTACAGTTTCACACACTTTCTTCTAGCCTCTCTTAAACATCTTGAACTAAAAAGGAGTTATCTATATAATGTGTAAGAAGATCCTCCAAGATAACTTCTTAACTCTACTTGAAACTCTCAACCCCTGACACTTTATTTTGTTTCATTTCTCTCTTCCCCGTTTCAGTCAAGAATGTTTCTCAATCACCTCATGGTGAGGCTCAGCTCATTCTAGGAATTCTGTCCCATGCTGCCAGGGAGGTTTCCACCCCTGGGAGTCATATCCCATGTAGAGAGGGGAAAGGCAGTGAGTTTGCTTACCATGTTGGCTGAGAGATTGGCTACATCTGAGTTACAAAAGAGGGTCTCTGGAGGTGACACTTAAGCTTAATTTTAAGTAAACCTACTTTATCCTTTGCCCAGATATGTTTCATATGAACAAACCCCATGATCGAGGGTTTACCTTATTGATTTGTTGTCCTCACTGTTTGCAAGAATATCAGGTCTTCTCCATATGGGGAATTTAAAATTTCCCCTTTTCTTACCATTACCCCAAGGGGACTTTGAAAGTGCTTTTTTCTTCACTGTTCAAATCCTCCTGGGATTTATCAGGACACCACTCTGGACAAACCTACAAAATCTCATGCCCTACTCAGGGTTCCATGTACTTATGGTGTTCAATTAAACAGTGCATATAAGTCATATTAGGAGATGCACTAGTCAAAATACAAATTATGTGCCAAGTGTATTAGTTAGGGTTCTCTAGAGAAACAGAATTGACAGGGAACACTCACAGATATAAAATTTATAAAAGTGTCTCAGGTGACTGTGGGAACTCAGAGTCCAAAATTGGCAGGGCAGGCTGTGAAGCCAATGATTCTGATGCAGGATCTGGACAAACTCCACAGGAGAGGCTCACCAACTGAAGCAGGAAGAGTCTGTCTCTTCTGAATCCTCCTTAAAATGCTTCCAGTGATTAGATTAGCATAACTTATTGCAGCAGGCACTCCCCTTTAGCTGATTACAAATGGAATCAGCTGTGGATGCAGCTGAAATTATCCTGATTTAATTCTATGGAATGTCCTCATCTCGGCAGGCCAACACTTGCCCAACCAGAGAAACAGGTACCACCACTTGGCCAAGCGGACACATGAACCTGACCATGACATTCCATGCCTTGTCAACTTGCCAGCTATACATACCACCTTAAAACATATCTAATTTCTAAATAAAAAAGCAGCAAACATTTTCCTTTCACCTAACAATACTCACCTGTCCTGCATATAACTGGAAACACATAAAATCTCTCCAGAATAGGGTGCAAATACTTGGGTAATATTCATTCTTAAACTTGATATATTACAACTTAAATAGTATAACATGAGCAAAACAGCATTACAGTCCTCGTTTCTGTAACCGATCATGTGGTTGAAGTTCATAATCATCACTACCTTCTTCCACTACACGTTCCATGTTCCCTTTACCTTCAACAAGCACTTCAGCTGGCTGTGGTTCTTTGCCTGGTGGGGTGACCCAAACCTTCATTCCTGAAGTTTCAGAGCCATTGGTAGTCCTGTCTGGATTGGGTTGTTGCAGTTTTCCATTGATTTTAATCACAGAACATGGTAGTACTAAAAGACACCCTAGGGGATCTCATATATTCCAAAAAAGCTCTTCTTAACCTCCATTATGTAGTTGAAGTCCTACTTCCCCTTGATAATCAGGGTCAGTCGCCCCAGACAATAATGTAATCCCCTTCTTGGCTTGTTGGTCCAGTGGCATAATTTGCTCCAAGTGACCGGGTAGTAGTCTTAGATTCCAGTTCAATGGAATCACTGTTCTCTCTCCTTGTGGAAGCACTCCCCATTTTTGGAGCAAAAACCTGGAGACCAGCAGATCTCAGGGTCACAGGGTCAGGAAGAAAAAATTTTCCTAGTGTATCAGTAGGGGCATTAGTGAGTGGTACCACTCCCATTCCCACTCCTTTGTGCCTGGACCCATGGATTCTGGCTATGGGAGAAACAGCACCATGCAGCAGACATTGATTCAGAACATATACAGCTTCCTGGAGAACATTACCCCAGCCTTTCAAGGTATTGCCACCTAGTTGGCACCATAACTGAGTTTTCAAAGGCCATTCCACTCTTCTATCAATCCAGTTGCTTCTGGATGATGGGGAACATGGTAAAACCAGAGAATGCTGTGAGCATGTACCCATTCCCACACTTCATTTGCTGTAAAGTATGTTCCTTGATCAGAAGCAATGTTATGTGGAATACCATGACAACGGATAAGGCATTCTGTAAGCCCATGGTTGGTAGTCTTGACAGAAGCACTGTGTGTGGGGAAAGCAAACCCATATCCAGGGTATGTGTCTATTCCAGTTAGAACAAACCGCTGCCCCTTCCATGGAGGGAATGGTCCAATGAAATCAATGTCCCACCATGTAGTCAGCTGGTCACCTCAGGGAAGGTGCCATATCAGGGACTGAGTGTAGGTCTCTGCTGTTGGCAGATTGGGCACTCAGCAGTGGCTGTATCCAAGTCAGTCTTGGTGAGTGGAAGTCCATCTTGCTGAGCCCATGCATAATCTCCATCCCTACTACCATGACCACTTTGTTCATGAGCCCAGTTGGCAATGACGGGAGTTGCTGAGGAAACAGGCTGACTGGTATCCAAAGAATGGGTCATTTTATTGACTTGATTATTAAAACCTTCCTCTGCTGAAGTCACCCTTGGGTGTGCATTCACATGGGACACAAATACGTAAGTTTTTTTTTGCCCACTCAGAAAGGTCTATCCACATACTTCTTCCCTAGACCTCTTTGTCAACAATTTTCCAATTATGGTCTTTCCAAGTCCCTGACTATCCAGCCAAACCATTAGCAATAGCCCATGAGTCAGTATACAAACACACCTCTGGCCAGTTTTCCTTCCAAGCAAGATGAACAACCAGGTGCACAGCTCAAAGTTCTGCCCACTGGGAGGATTTCCCCTCACCCTGTCCTTCAAGGACATCCCAGAAAGGGGTTGTAATGCTGCAGCTGTCCACTTTTGGGTGGTATCTGCATATCGTGCTGAAGTATTGGTATACCAGGCCTGAGTTTCCTCTTTCTCAGTTAATTCACTGTCTCTGGTCTGGGAAAGAGAAGTAATGTGGCAGGAGTGGAAACCATGGGCATTTGTGCCACTTTTTCATGTAACTTATTTGTGCCTTCAGGACCTGCTCTGGCCCTATCATGTATATACCATTTCTATTTTAAAATAGAGTGCTGCTGTACACACCAAAATTTATGGCTTGGTGGGTCAGACAAAACCCAACTCATGATAGGAAACTCAGGTCTCATGGTAACATTGTGGCCCATGGTTAAGAGTTCAGTCTCTACTAAGGCCCAGAAGCATATCAAAAGCTGTTTCTCAAAAGGAAGTTATTTATCTGCAGCAAATGTTAAGGATTTGCTCCAAAATCCTAAGGGTCTGCATTGTGATTGTCTTATAGGGGCCTGCCAAAGTCTCCAGACACCATCTCTATTTGCCACTGACACTTCCAGCACCATTGGATATGCTGGATCATATGGCCCAAGCAGCAGAGCAGCTTGTACAGCAGCCTGGACCTGTCACAGAGCCTCCTCTTATTCAGGTCCCCACTCAAAATTAGCAGCTTTTCTGATCACTTAATAAATGAGCCAGTGTACCACACACAAATGAGGAATATGTTGTCACCAAAATCTAAAGAGACCAATTAGGTATTGTGCCTGTTTTTTGGTCATAGGACGGGCCAGATGCAGCAATTTATCCTTCACCTTAGAAGGGATATCGCTACATGCCCCATACCACTGGACACCTAGAAATTTCATTGAGGTGGGAAGTCCCTGTATTTTTGTTGGATTTATCTCCCATCCTCTGACATGCACATGCCTTAGCGGTAAGTCTAGAGTAGTTGCTACTTCTTGCTCACTAGGTCCAATCAACATGATATCATCAATGTAATGGACAGTGTGATTCTTTTGGGAGGGAGAAACAATCAAGATCCCTGCAGTCAAGCCATAGTAGTTGCTACTTCTTGCTCACTAGGTCCAATCAACATGATATCATCAATGTAATGGACAGTGTGATGTCTTTTGGGAGGGAGAAACAATCAAGATCCCTGCAGTCAAGATTATGACATAGGGCTGGAAAGTTAATGCCACTCTGAGCCAGCTGCTCCCAATAAATTCCACAGGTTTTCCATTAACCCTTGGTCCTACAGGCAGGGAAAGTTCTAGTGGCCTCCACTTGCCCTTTCCCACCATAATAGCCCTTACTGCATGAGTTAGAGAACCAATGTGGTGATTCTGCCAGTTGTTCAGTATGACTATACCAATTTTGCATTCTAGAACTGGGGATATAATTACCAAATAGGTCCAAGGGCCCACTGGACCCACTGTGAGATGGACCTGAGGTAAAACTCCATTGATCACCTGGCATCCATAAGCCCCCACTCTGACTGGTGGACCAGAGTGACGTTTTGGGGCCCCTAGATTTAATGTTATTTCTGAATCAGTGTCTAATAATCCCTGAAATATCTGATCATTTCCTTTTCCACAGTGCACAGTTACCCCGGCAAAAGGCTGTCAGTCTCTTTGCAGAAGCCTTGAAGGAAGATTACCAGTATACATTTGTGGCAGTGTAACAGGGTTCTCCCCTAAAGGGACCTGGCCTCCCCTTCATTCAAGGAGCTCTGGGTCTGTAAATTGTTTCAAGTCTGGAAATTG
Organism: Tamandua tetradactyla; assembly: GCF_023851605.1. NCBI lineage: Eukaryota > Metazoa > Chordata > Mammalia > Pilosa > Myrmecophagidae > Tamandua > Tamandua tetradactyla. The sequence goes on from NC_135342.1 coordinate 16,145,065, forward strand.
ATTAAGGGGCTATGACTCTGTGTTTTTGTAATTCAGGTTAGACTTCTGTTCACTTGACCTAGAACTCTTGTTTATACAGCTTGAACAAGAATTTAGTAAACTGCCCTTCTATTGTATTTTAGGTTCCCCATGATTTACTAGCCAATTCCACAAATCTCTATGAGTCATATAATTTTGACTCCTGCTTTGAGTTTGCTGTCTATTGTAGAAGCCAAATCTACCCTGTCTTTGGCAATTAAGTTCTGCCACCTGGCTTCTGCCAACTCAGGATCCCATCATACCCATTGTGCTTAAGGATTCCAGCTCAGTGACAGCAGTTCGTACAGTAATATGTGACCTACAGAGAAGTATAACCACGGAGCTCTTCAGGGATGATGGTGTTAGTCTCACAAATTTATTTCTCACTGTTCTGGTAAAAGGTGCATCCTTCAGACATTCCTGGGCTGTAAGAGTAGGCTTTGCATGATAAATCCACTCCAACATTCCAATCTCTCTAAACCTCTGGATCCCCTCATCTACATTATACAAGGGCAGTTCTGGCATTTCAACCTCGTGTAAGGTTGGTCACCTTCTGATCCATGTTTCAACCAACCATCCAAACAAACTGTTAATGCCTTTTCTAACCCCTCAAGCTATAACATTGAATGCAGAATCTCTGCTAAGTGGGCCCACATCAATAAATTCACTTGATCCAGCCTTACATTCCTCCCACCATTATCCCACACCCTTAAAACCCATTGTCACACATATTCCCCTGATTTCTATCTATATAAATTGGAAAACTCACACAGTTCTTTTGGAGTATAACATAAGTCCTCATGTGTGATACTTTGTATCTTACCTTTAGGGGTCTGTTTGGACTTCCATCTAGTTATAGGTCTGGAAGAGATGAGGGATGGTTGGGTTGGATCATGAAAAGAATTAGAAGTATCTTCCAAGCCATTTGCTTCAGGGCCTTCATTTGCAGTTTCATCTGTTGAAACAGGATTAATCACTCTAGGGCCAATCCATTCATGAGGAGGTTGAGTGGCCAACTCCTGAAGGCAGGCTGGAGGTGGGGCAGTTATGGCCTCAGGGCAAACTATATACAGGGTTATCTAGAGAAGACTCAGCATGAGCTAGGGTTTCAATCTCACCCCTGATATCATTATCAATTCATATGTCACCATCCCATTTCTCAAGGTCCCACTCCTTTCCAATCAATGCCCTCAGTTTAATGACAGACACCATGCAAGATTGAGATTTCAGTTTATGTTGTAAAGTTGCTACTCTAACAATAAGATTCAGAGTTTGATTTTCAGAGATTTCAAGTCTACAACTACAGGAAATAAGATTTTCCATCAGGACACGAATGAAGGCATCTATATCTGTCAGACGGGATTTAGCTTCTCGTTTGAAGACTTAAACCCATCTTTTTCACTCCTTAGTGTAGCCAGTGTATCTAAGAACAACCAGCCAACATCTTTATGTGTCTTATTTCTACAAAACTCTGTAAAGGTGTAAAAAACATTATCCCCTAGAGCCTGGCTTCATACAAGTGAAGCATTAGGAGAATCGAATGGTGATATTTTGAATATCTATTTTGCCAACTCACTCCATGGATTGGGAGTGTCATTCTGATTATGGGAATCAGAGTCCTTAGTGCCTTTGAGTCCAGTCAGAATAGAAAACCATTCATAAAAGCCCATTTCTAAGATTCTGTTTCTTAAGAACCACTCCTGGTACCAAGATGAATTAGTTAGGATTCTCTAGAGAAACAGAATCAACAGGGAACCCTCGCAAATATAAAATGTATAAATGAGTCTCACGTGAACACAGGAATGCAGAGTCCAAAATCTGCAGGGCAGGCTGTGAAGCCCATGATTCCGATGTAGGTTCTGGACAAACTTCTCAGGAGAGGGTGGTCAACCGAAGCAGGGAGAGAGGGTGGTCAACTGAAGCAGGAAGAGAGCTTGTCTCTTCTGAATCCTCCTTAAAAGGCTTCCAGTGATTAGATTAAGCATCACTCATTGCAGAAGACACTCCCCTCAGCTGATTCCAAATAGAATCAGCTGTGGACACAGCTGACATGATCATGATTTAATTCTATGAAATGTCCTCATCACAGCACACTGGCAAGCACTTGCCCAACCAGACAAACAGGTACCAACACTTGACCAAGCTGATGCATGAACCTGACCATGACACCAAGTAAACAATTTTTTGCTTTAGTCTCACACATAAGTTAAAGTTATGAAATATGAATTACCATCTATTTTCAACACCCTGTAATATTGAGATTCCTTTTTTCTTCCATTAGCAAAAACGTTTTTTAATTTGTACTTCTAGTCACAATCATTGTATGCTGTAGGCATTCTTAAATGCCTAATTCGATTTCAGTCTTTATCATTTATCTCTACTTTTGATTTCATTTGTGCCCCAGTCCTACTCCCTCTATCATTCTCACATTCAGCTTAATTCAGTGTACTAACATTATTGCATTGCCGTTACATAGTATTGTGCTATTCATCTCTGAATTTTTTAAATCAGTCTGGTTGCACAATCTGTATTCCTTCAGCTCCAATCACACAATATCTACCCTATTTCTATCTCCTGATGGTCTCTGTTCTTAACTGAAATTCTCCAACATCATTTAATAATGTTAGTTCATATCAGTGAGACCATACAATATTTGTCCCCTTTTTTCTGACTAATCCCTTGAGCATAATGTCCTCAAGGTTTATTCATGTTGTTACATATTTCCTAACTTTATTCTGTCTTACAGCTGCTTAATATTCCACTGAATGTATATACCACAACTTGTTCAGCCACTCATTTGTTGATGGACATTTTCCTGTTTCCATCAGTTGACAATTGTAATTAATGTTGCTATAAATATTGGTGTGCAAATGTCCATTTGTGTCCTTGCACTTATGTCCTCTGAGTAGATACTTATCAATGGTACTGTCAGTTCATACAGCAATTCTCTATTTAGCTTTTTGAGGAACCACCAAATTGCCTTCCACAGCAGCTGTATCATTTGACATTCCCACCAACAGTGAATAAGTGTTCCTCTTTCTCCACATCCCCTCCAGGATTTGCCATTTTCTGTTTTATTGGTAATGGCCATTCTGGTGGGTGTGAAAGATCTCATTGTGGTTTTGATTTGCATTTCTCTAATAGCCAGGGATGTTGATCATCTCCTCATGTGCCTTTTTGCCATTTGTATTTCCTTTTCTGAGAAAAGTCTGTTCATGTCTTTTGCTCATTTTGTAATTGGATTGTTTGTCTTTTTGTTGTTGAGTTGAACAATCTCCTTATATATTCTGGATACTTGACCCTTATCTGATATATCATTTCCAAATATTATCTCCCACTGTGTAGATTGTGTTTTTACTTTCTTCACAAAGTTCTTCAATGCACAAAAGTGTTTAATTTTGAGGAGTTCCCATGTATCTATTTCCTTCTTCAATGCTCGTGCTTTGGGTATAAGATATAGGAAACCAGTTCCTGTTATAAGAGTTAAGAGATATTTTCTTACATTTTCTTCTAAAAATTTTATAGTCTTAGATCTAATGTTTAGGCCTTTGATCCATTGTGAATTAAAAAATGAACTACAAAAATCCAATTTTTGTATAAGGTGTGAGAAATCGATCCTCTTTCATTCTTTTGCATGTGGATATCCAGTTCTCTAGGCACCATTTATTGAAGAGACTGTTCTGTCCCAGGTGAATTGGCTTGACTGCCTTACCAAAGGTCAATCGTCCATGGATGAAAGGGTCTTTATCTGGACAATCTATTCAATTCCATTGATCAGTATATTTATCACTATGCCATTACCATGGCATTTTGACCACTGTAGCTTTGTAATATGCCTTAAAGCCAGCTAGTGTGAGACCTCTGACTTCATTTTCCTTTCTCAGGATATTTTTAGCTGTTTGGGGCACCCTGCCCCCCAAGACATATTTAGTTATTGGTTTTTCTGTTTCTGAATGTAAGTTTTTGGGGTTTTAACTGGTATTGCATTGAATGTATAAATCAATTTTGGTAGAATTGGCATCAAACTATGTTTAATCTGCCAATCTATGAACAGTATATGGCCTTCCATTTATTTAAGTCTTTTGTGATTTTTTTTAGCAATCTCTTATAATTCTTTTTGTATAGGTCTTTTATATCCTTAGTCAAATTTATTCCTAAATATTTTATTCTTTAGGTTGCAATTGTATACGAAATTTTTTCTTGATTTTTCCTCAGGTTGTTCATTCCTAGTGTACAGAAACTCTGCAGATTTTTGAGTGTTGATCTTGGAACCTGCCACTTTGCTGTACTCATTTAATGTCTCTAGTAGTTTTGCTGTGGATTTTCAGGGTTTCAACAAATAGTATCATATCATCTACAATAGTGAGAGTTTTACTCCTTCCTTTCAAATTTTGATGCCTTGTATTTCTTCTTATTGTCTAATTTGCTCTGGTTAGAACTTCCAACACAATGTTGAATAACAATGGTGATAGTGGACATCCTTGCCTTGTTCCTGATCTTAGGGGTGAAGTTTTCAGTTTCTCTCCTTTGAGGATGATGTTAAATGTTGGTTTTTCATGTATTCCGTCTATCATTTTGAGGAAATTCCCTTCTATTCCTATCCTTTGAAGTGTTTTCAACAAGAAAGGATGTTGAATTTTGTCAAATGCCATTTCTGCATCAATCGAGATGATCATGTGGTTTTTCTCCTTTGATTTGTTGATATGGTGCATTATGTTAATTGATTTTCTTATGTTGAACGATCCTTGCATACCTGGTATGAATCCTACTTGGTTGTGATGTATAATTCCTTTAATGTGCTGCTGGATTTGATTTGCTAGAATTTTGTTGAAGATTTTGCATATATGTTAATTAGAGGTGTCTGTAGTTTTTTTTATTTGTAATGTCTTTGTCTGGCTTTGGTATGAGTGTGATATTGGCTTCATAGAATGAGTTAGGTAGTTTTCTCTCTTCTTCAAGTTTTTTGAAGAGTTTGAGCAGGATTGGTACTACTTCTTTCTGGAATGTTTAGTAGAATTCACATTTGAAGCCATCTGGTCCTGGACTTTCCTTTTTGGGGAGCTTCTTAATGAGTGATTCAATTTCTTGACTTGTGATTGGTTTGTTGATGTCGTCTATTTCATCTCGAGTTAAAGTTGGTTGTTCATGACTTTCTAGAAAGTTGTCCATTTCATCTACATCATAGTATTTATTAGCATAGTTGTTTATAATATCCTGCCATTACTTCCTTTATTTCTTTGGGGTCAGTGGTTACGTCTCCTCTTCCATTTTTGATCTTATTTATTTGCATCTTCTCTCTTCTTTTTTTTGGTCAATCTTGCTAAGAGTCCATCAATCTCATCGATTTTCTCAAAAAACCAGCTTCTGGTTTTATTGATTTTCTCGATTGTTTTCATGTTCTCAATTTAATTTATTTCTGCTATAATCTTCATTATTTCTTTCCTTTTGCTTGCTTTGGAGTTAGTTTGCTGTTCTTTCTCTACTTCTTCCAAGTGGACAGTTAATTCCTCGATTTTTACCCTTTCTTCTTTTTTGATATATTCATTTAAGGCAAGAAATTTCCCTCTTAGCACTGCCTTTGCTGCATCCCATAAGTTTTGATATGTTGTGTTTCCATTTTCACTTGGCTCAGGATGTTTACTGCTTTTTCAAGTAATTTCTTCCTTGGCCCACTGGTTGCTTAAGAGTGTGTTGGTGAGCCTCCACATATTTGTGAATTTTCTGGCACTCTGCCTATTATTGATTTCCAGCTTCATTCCTTTATGATCTGAGAAAGTGTTTTGCATGATTTCAATCTTTTAAAATTTATTAAGTCTGGCTTTGTGACCCAGCATATGGTCTATCCTTGAGAATGATCCATGAGCACTTGAGATAAAGCTGGATCCTGCAGTTGTGGGGTGTAATGTCCTATAAATGTCTGTTAAATCTACCTCATTTATTGTATTGTTCAAATTTTCTGTTTCTTTATTGATCCTTTGTCTAGATGATCTGTCCAATGATGAGAGTGGTGAATTGAAATCTCCATCTATTATGGTAGATATGTCTATTTCTTTTTTTCAGCATTTTCTGTGTTTGACATATGTATTTTGTAGCATTCTGGTTTGGTGCATAAATATTTATCATTGTTATGTCTTCTTGTTGAATTGTTCCTTTTATTAATGCATAGTATCCTTCTTTGTCTCTTTAAAGTGTTTTACATTTGAAGTCTAATTTTTTGGATATTAGTATAGCTACTCCTGCTCTTTTCTGATTGTTATTTGCATGAAATATCTTTTCCCAACCTTTCACTTTCAATCTATGTTTATCCTTGGGTCTAAGATGCATTTCCTGTAGACAGCAAATAGATGGGTCCTGTTTTTTAATCCATTCTGTTGTCTAGGTCTTTTGATTGAGGAGTTTAACCCATTAACATTTAGTGTTATTACTGTATGAGTAGTGCTTTCTTCTACCATTTTGCTTTTTCGTTTTATATGCATACCTAATTTTTCTTCTTTTTACCTTTACTGATAGTCTTCATTTCTACACTCTTCTCCACACCTCTCTCTTCTGTCTTTTCATATCTGTCTCTACTGCTCCCTTTAGTATTTCTTGCAGAGCTGGTCTCTTGGTCACAAATTCTCTCAGTGATTTTTTGCCTGAAAATGTTTTAATTTCACCCTCGTTTTTGTAGGACAATTTTGCTGGATATACAATTCTTGGTTGGCAGGTTTTCTCCTTTAGGAATTCAAATATATCATCCCACTGTCTTCTTGCCTCCATGGTTTCTGCTGAGAAATCTATGCATAGTCTTATTGGGCTGCCCTTGTATGTGATGATTGCCTTCCTCTTGCTGCTTTCAAGAGTCTCTCTTTCTCTTTGACCTTTGACCTTCTGATTAGTAAGTGTCTTGTGGTATGTCTATTTGGATCTATTCTCTTTGGGGTATGCTGCACTTCTTGGATCTGTAATTTTAAGTCTTTCATATGAGTTGGGAAATGTTCAGTGATAATTTCCTCCATTATTTTTTCTCCTCATTTTCCCTTCTCTTCTCCTTCTGGTGCACACACAATACATATATTCATGCACTTCATATTACCATTCAATTTTCTGTGTCCCTACTCATATTTTTCCATTTTTTCCCATATTTTCTTTTGTTTGTCAGATTTCAGGTGTTCCATCCTCCAGTTCACTAATCCTACCATCTGCCTTTCAAAATCAACCACTGTAGGTTTCCATTGTTTTTTCATCTCTTCTACTGTCCCTTTCATTCCCATAAGTTCTGTGAATTGTTTTTTCAGACTTTTGATTTCTTCTTTTCATTCATTCCTTGCCTTCTTAATATCTTCCATCAATTCATTGATTTGATTTTTATGAGGTTTTCCATGTCTGTTCATATATTCTGAATTAATTGTTTCAACTTCTCTATATCATTTGAGTTGTTAGTTTTTTCCATTGACTGGGTCATATCTTCAATTTTCCTAGCGTGATTTGTTATTTTTTGCTGGTGTCTAGGCTTTTAATTACCTTAATTAGTTTATTCTGGAGAGTGTTTTCACTTCTTATACCTAGGGTCTTCTTGCTGGATGTATTTGTTGTCTGTCTGTTCTTTCACATTCAGTTTAGCTTTTTCTGGACCTCTAGCTTAGGTTTTGTTTAACAGAGGAGAATTTTTCAGTTCTTGTTTTCTTCTTTCTTGCCCTGCCTTATGGTGCTTTCCCCCCACACCCCTCCTAATGTATACTAAGGTATTATAGACCCCAGCCGGATTTTCCAAGAGCAACTGGCCTCCTGTCAGGAGGAAAGAGTCACCTGAGTCAGTTTCCCTGAGGGTGAGACCCAGCAGGATGAAAGACTTTTCTGTGAAGTCTCTGGACTCTGTTTTTCATATCCTGCCCAGTATGAGGTGATTGTCTGCCTGCAGTTCCCACCAGCATAAGATGATGTGGTACCTTTAAGTTTGGCAGACTCTCCCTGCTGGGGTCATGGTGAAGACAGGAGAGTTTGTAGGCTGGTTTTAATGGCTTCAAATTACCCAGCCCTGGTGTCTGAATTCTTTAAGGAAGGGATTCCACCTAAGTTTGGTTTCATCCCTCCCCTGAGGAAGCCACAGTCTCCTGACAAGCCCTCAAACAAGCTTGTTTATGCCTATGCCTGGGGCAGTGGCAGCCTGAGAAGTCCTGCCACTGTATCCAAAGGCAGTCAAACCTTTGTATAAATGCAGCCACAAAGATCTCTGTTTCTTTGCTTTTTTTTTTTTTTTTTTACTTTTTCTGTCAGCCCTGTCCCATTGGGCTGGGGCCAAAGTGAGCCACCTCTGCTTTGACCAGGTTCACCTGAGCTGGAGGCCTATTTTTTACTTGTCAGAATTTGTTAATTAATTCCACAATTGGCATTTGGTTCCTCTCAGCCCCTGCTGCTGGTAAAGTTTCTATCCTTTCCCCTCTGGGAAGCAGCATGTGGGGGATGGGTGCTGGTCAATGTGGCTTGGGGAACTCATGGTTCTGGGGGGACTTGCAGTTGGTCCAGCTGGTCCAGACTGGGGTACACTGTATGAACGCTCACTGATGTGGCCCTGGGAGCTGTTCTGTACTGTTCCTGGTTATTCAGTAGCTACTCTGGAGGATGAACTAAATCATGCACCTTGCTAAGTTGCCATCTTGGCACCTCCCCTCTGGCACACTCTTGATCTTTCAGTAACTGGATCTGTTTTAATTATGCAATCTAGAACCTCTCCAAGTTGAGACATACTGCTAGATCTCTCTTACTTGTATCCCAGCTCAAGCCCCAATAAACATTCTACTGTCATTCTGCTGACCATTGCTCACATTGATCTTAGATCTCTCTGTGAATTTCTCTACTTTGCTGCCCTCATTTTTGTCCTCCATGGTGGCAGAGTTGGCAGCAGTGGGGTGCTGGTGTGCAGACCAAGTCCAGGTAGCAGCAGCAGCAGACCATTTTATGAAATTTTATACTTTGACTTTTCTTTGTCAGATCTGTGTATTCATTTCCCTGTTCTCTTTTTGTACTACAAGTCACACTTACTGGTACTCTTCAATTCTATGCCCTCCTCCAGACCTCTCTCTCCTGTGTTTTTAAATTTTTTTTTCTTTTTCAGCTGAATGAACTCCCTTTAGTATTTCTTGTAGGGCTGGTCTGTTGTTGACAGATTTTAGTCTCTTGCTCACTTTCAATGCACAGCTTGGCTGCCTAAAGAATTTTTGGCTGGAGCATTTCTCCTTCAGGATCTTAAATATATCATCCCTCTGCCTTGTCCTTCCATGGGGCCTGATGAGTAGTCAGAAGTCAGTCTTATATGGTTTCCTTTCTATATGGGAGTCTCTTTTCTCTTACTGCATTCATGAGTTTCTGTTTTTTTTTAACATTTCACAGACTGATTAGTATGTGCATTTGAAGTAGGCCTTTTTAGTCTTTTTTATTCAATTTGGGTTTGTTGGGATTCTTTGATCTGCATCCTTCTGTTTTTTATAAGGGTTGAGAAGTTTTTCCCCATTATCTCCTCAATTATTATTCTTAGCCCTCTACACTTCTCTTCTCTTTCTGGGACACTGATGATTCTTATATTTGTGTTGTCCATCATTTCCTTGTGTTCCAATTCAAGTTTTTCCATCTGCTTTGTCATTTGTTCTTTTGTGCATTCAAATTCCATCATCCTGTCCTTTAGTTCACTTAAACTTTCTTCTGCCTCTTTAAATCAGCTGTTGTCATGCTCTGATATATTTTTAATTTGGTCTATAGTATCTTTCAGCTCAGCTGTATCTGCTATTTTTCTACTTATTCTTGTCATTCTCCTTTATGCTTTTCTAGTGTCTTCTTGATATCCCCAAGCCATTGAAATTATTTAAGAGAGTTATATGAACATTTTGAAGTAGTTATTCCAAAATTCACATCACCTCTGGTGTTTTAATTTGTCATTTGCCTGGGTCAAATCTGTGCGCCTCTTCTTATGCTTTCTGTTGGCTTTGAGACATTTGATTATCTTCATAGTGTTATTTTGAAAGTTGATTTCCTTCAGTCATTTAAGGTTTTATATTTGCTTGGGTTTGCATTGAAGGTCTCCTTTTGCACTTAGTCCATGAATAATTTCCTGCCAAACCAAGGCCTGGACCCCATGCAGGTGATGCATCTCTATTTCAGGATCTTCTTGAAGTTAGGGGGATAGACATTTTTGCCAGGCTACAATTTCTATTTATTCCCAGAAATTGATTGCCTTGGGCCACCTCTTCCCTTCATAACTATCTCTCTCTCACTGCAGCTGCTGGCTGAGCTGGATGGACACCCAGTGCAAGTACAGCCAGGGTCTCTGGTCCTGATGGGTGCTGAAAATGACCAACCCCAGGGCTGGGGGTTTGTACTTCAGCAGAGATGCCACTTGTGGGCCCAACCAGCATGATTTAACCTGGCCCCAAATTTCTGCATCCCAGTGCCTCAGCTTTTTCATACTGGACTTCCCTGAATAGTGTAAAAGGACCTCTAAAGTCACTGATAGCCTGGAACTGCTGTCCTGGTCATTTTTAGGTTACTCCTCTTGTTGTTCCATCGTGCAGGTATGAACTCAGACTCTTTTATTCCACCATCTTCCCAGAAGTTCCATAATATTGTTCTATTAGCCTTTGCATACTTGTAGATTTTAAAGTGATGTTTCATACTTTATTCCTAGTATTGGTGATTTTTCTTGCTCTTTTTTCCCCTTCATTTTTCTTGTTAAGAATTTGTTGATTATATTAATCTTTTAAATAAACAACTTTGGGCTTTTGGTTTTAATATCACATGTTTTCTACTTATTGAAAACTGCTATTGTTCTTATGATTTCTTTCTTTTACTTTGTTTTTCAGTTGCTCTTTTTTCTTCCCTAATAGATATTTGATTTTCTAATATTTTTTCAATATATACATTAAAACTATTCGTCTCCTACTAAACATAATGTTTATAACAATCACAATTTTTACTATGTCTTACTTTTACTGTTTTCAGTTCAAAATGACTGCTTATTTCCATTTCGATCTCTTCTTTGATCCTGAAGTCATTGACCAGTATTTTGCTTAATTTCAAACATATAGAGATCTCTTGCTTATCTTATTACTATAGAGCTCTCATTGAAGTTAACAGTGATTGCTGAACATATGCCATATGGTTTACATCCTCTTGAAATTTGTTGAGACTGTCTTATGGCCCAGAGTACTGTCTTTTATGGAAAATGGGCCATGTGCATTTGAAAATAATGTATATTCTTCAGTTACAGGATGCGACGTTTTTGAGGCCATAAACTGAAAAGACAAAAATTCCTAGAAAAGGCCTCTGCTCATAATTGCACCTTAAAATATTGTTCTGCTTTGCTAGCTGCTGGAATGTAATATGCTAGAAATACAATGCTCATTAGGAAAACATTTTGCCTTAAATGCCTATATCAACAAAAAATAAAGAACAAAAACGGAGTTATCAACTGTTCACTTGGAAGAACTAGAGAAACAACAGCAGACTAACCCCAAAGCAAACAAAAGAAAAGAAATAATGAAGATTATAGCAGAAATAAATGAAATTGAGAACATATAAACAATTGAGAAATTCAACAAAAGCAGAACTTGTTCTTTGAGAAAATAAAAAAAGTTAATGGACCCTTAAGAAGTTTGACAATAATCAGAAGAGTGAGGATGCAAATAAAATCAGAAATGGAACAGGAGACATAAGCACTGACCTGCATAAATAGAGGTAGTAATGACTGAATCCTATGAGCAACTATATGCTAATAAACTAGACAACTTAGATGAAATGGACATGAAAGGCATGAACAATCAACTTTGACTCAAGAAGAAACAGATGACCTCATAAACCAATCACAAGTGAAGAGATTGAATCAGTCATCTAGAAGCTCCCTGCGAAGAAAAGTATTGGACCAAATGGTTTCCTTATGTGAATTCTACTAAAGCATTTGAAAAAAACAATTAGTATTAACCTTGCTCAAACTCTTCAAAAATATTGAAGAGGAGGGAAGGCTACCTAACTCATTCTTTAAAGCCCACATCACCCTAATACCAATGCCAGCTGAAGATGCTCCAAGAAAAGAAAATTACAGACCAACCTGTCTAATGAATGTAATGTGAATATCCTCAACAAAATTATTGCAACTCAAATCCAACAACACATTCAAAGAGTTATACATGACAACCAACTGGGATTTATTCCAGATATGTAAGGATGATTCAACATAAGAAACTCAATTAATGTGATACACCATATCAAAAATTCAAAGCAGAAAAACCACAGGATCATCTCAATTGATGCAGAGAAGGCATTTGACAAAATTCACCACCCTTTCTTGATGAAAACACTAAAAAGATAGGAATAGAAAGGAGCTTCTTCAACATGATAAAGGGAATACATGAAAAACCCACTGTTAGCATAATACTCAATAAGGAAAGACTGAAAGTTTTCCTCCTAAGATCAGGAACAAGACAAGGATGTCCACTATCACCATCATTTTTCAACATTGTGCTGGAAGTGATAACCAGAGCAATCAGACAAGAAGAAGAAATAAAAGACATCCAAATTGGAAAGATAGAAGTAAAACCCCCACTGTTCGCAGATGATATGAAACTATATGCTGAAAATTCTGAAGCATCCACACAAAACTACTAGATCTAATAAATGAGTATAGCACAGTGGCAGGGTACAAGATCAACATCCCCAAAAGCTGTAGTGTTTCTATACACTAGTAATGAGCAATCTGAGGAGGAAATCAAGAAAAAAGTTACATTTACAATAGTAACCATGAGAATAAAATATTTGAATAAACTTAACTAATGAAAGAAAAGACCCATACACAGAAAACTACAAGAAATTGCTAGGGAAATCATGGGAGACCTAAATAAATTAAAAGGCATACCATGTTCATGCATTGGAAGGCTAAATATAAGTTGTCAATTCTACCTGAACTGATTTGTAGATTCAATGCAATACCACATAAAATCCCAAAAGCTTACTTTGGTGAAATAGAAAAACTAATAACCAAAATTATTTGGAAGGACATGGTGCCCAGAATAACTAAATATATCTTGTGAAAGAATAATGAAGTGGGAGGTCTCACTCTACCTGATTTTAAAGCACATTATGAAGCCACAGTGGTCAAAACAGCATGGTACTGTCATAAAGATAAATATACTGAGCAAAGGAATCTAATAGAGCATTCAGATATAGACCCTCCATCTATGGACAGTTGGTCTTTGATAAGGCGGTGAAGCCAAATCACCTGAGATATAGCAGCCTCTTAAAAAAATAATGCTTGGAGTACTGCATATATGTATGCCAAAAAAATGAAAGAGGATCCACATTTCTTTCCTTATACAAAAATTAACTCAAAATGGATCAAGGACCTAAACATTAGTGCTAAGGCCAGAGAAATTTTAGAAGGAATGTAGGGAAATATCTTATAAAACTTGTAGTAGGAGGAGGTTTCTAAGATCTTACACCCAAAGCACAAGAACTGAAGAAAGAAAGATAAGAGGGAGTGCCTCAAAACTGAACACTTTTTATATCCACAAATTTGGTCAAGAAAGTAAAAAGGGAGCCTATGCAATGGCAGACAATATTTGAAAACCACATATCAGATATGGAGTTAGAGTCCAGATTATATAAAGAGATTCTTCAACTCAACAACAAAAAACAAACAATCCAATTTAAAAATGGGCAAAAGACATGAACAGACACAACTCAGAAGAGGAAATACAAATGGGTAAGATGCTCATGAAAAGATTCCCATCTTCACTGGCTATTAGGGAAATGCACATCGACACCACAATAAGATATCATCTCTCAACCACCAGAATGGCCATTATAAAAACAAAAATAGGAAATTTCAAATGCTGGAGAAGTTGTGGAGAAAGAGGCACACTTATCCACTGTTGGTGGGAGTGTTAAATGATACCACCACTGTGGAGGACAGTTTGACAGTTCCTCAGGAAGTTAAGTATAGAATTCCATATGAACCAGCAATACCAGTGCTAGGTGTCTATTCCAAGAACATGAAGGCAAAGACACAATTGGACATTTGCACACGAATGTTTAAAGCAGCATTATTCACAATTACCTAGAGGTGGAATAGCCCAAATGTCCATCAATGAATGAGTGGCTGAACAATCTGTACTGTATACAAATGATGGAATACTACATAGCAGTAACACTGAATAAAATCATGAAGTATGTAACTACATGGATGGATCTTGAGGACACAATGCTGAGTGAAATTAGCCAAAAACAGAAGAACAAATACTTGTCAAGTTGGCAGCTATACCCATCACATTAAACCATACTTAATCTCTTAATAGAAAAACAACAAAAGCTTACAACTTAAATATTATGACATGAACAAAACAGCATTATAGCTTCTGTAACTAACCACATGGTCCTAGCTCATATTAATCATTACCTTCTTCCCTTACCCATTCCATGTTCCCTTTACCCTCAGCAAGCACTTTAGCTGGCTGAGGTTCTTTGCCTGGAAGGGTGACCAAAAACTTCATTCCTGAACTTTCAGAGCCATTGGCAATCCTGCCTGGATTGGGTTGTTGCAGTTTTCCATTGATTTTAATCACAGGGCATGGTGATATTGAAAGATGCCCTAGGGGATCTCCTCTATTTCAGGAAAACTCTTCTTTACCTCCATTGGGTTGATGTGATCCTATTCCCCCCTGAGAGTTAGGATCAATCACCCAAGCCATGATGTAATCCCCTTCTTGGCTTGTTGATTCAGGGACATGAGTAGCCCAAAATTACCAGATGGCAGCTTTAGATTCCAGTTCAATGGAATCATTGTTGTTTCTCCTGGTGGAAGCACTCCCCCTTCTGAAACTAAAATCTGTAGACCAGCAGAGCTCAAGATCACAGGGACAGCAAGCAAAAATGTTTCTAGTAAATTGCTAGGGGTAATATTGAGTGGTGCCACTCCCATTTCCTCCCCTTGGTTCCTGGACCCATGGACCCTAATCATGGAAGAAAGAGTACCATACCATGAATGCTGACTCAGAGCATACGCAGCCTCCTGGAAAACATCACCCCAGCCTTGCAAGGTATTGCCACCTAATTGACACTGCAATGGAGTTTTAAAAATGTCAGTCCATATTATGCAGCTGTAAGACAGAATAAAGTTATGAACTATGTAACAACACAGATGGATCTTAAGGACATTATTCTGAATGAGATTAGCCAGAAACAAAAGGAGAAATACTGTATGGTCTCACTGATATGAACTAATATTAATGAATGAACTTGGATAATGTCACTTAAGAACAGAGGTCATCAGTAGATAGAAATAGGGTAGATATTGGGTAATTGGAACTGAAGGGATGCAGACTGTGCACGGGACTGATTGTAAAAATTCAGAAATGGATAGCACAATACTACCTAACTGTAATACAATAATGTTAGAAAACTGAATGAAGCTGAGTGTGAGAATGATAGAGTGAGGAGGTCTAAGGTCACAAATGAAAACAGAAAGAAAGATATATGATAAAGACTGAGATGGTATAATCAAGGAATTGCATAGAGTGTATAATGATAGTGACTAAATGTACAAATTTAAGTGTTTTGCATGAGGTAGAATAAAGGAATGTCAATAATGCAGGGTGTTGAAAATAGATGATAATTAAAATTTTAAAATTTTAACTTATGTGTGAGACTAAAGCAAAAAAAATTATTTGGTACAAAATTTATATTTTGACTAGTCCATTTCCTAATATAACTTATGTGGATAGCTTAATTGAACACCATAAAGACATGGAATCTTAAGTAGGGCATGAGATTTTGGAGTTTCATCCAGAGTGATGCCTCAATAAATCCCAGAAGGATTTGAACAGTGAATAAAAAAGTATTTACAAAGTCCCCTTGGGGGAGTGGTGAGAAAGGTGGGAAACTCAACTTCCCCAAGTGGAGAATTCTTGATATTTTCCCAAGCAGTGGGGCAACAAAAGCAATAGGCTGAGCCCCCAATCTTGGGGTTTGTTCATATGAAATAACCCCACAAAGGATAGGTTAAACCTACTTAAAATTAGGCCTAAGAGTCACCCCCAAGAGAACCTCTTTTGTTGCTCAGATGTGACCTCTCTCTCTCAGCCAACAGAACAAGCAAACTCATTGCCCTCCCCCTCTCTACATGGGACATGACTCCCAGGGGTGTGAAACATCCTGGCAAAGTGGGACAGGATTCCTAGAATGAGCTGGGACTCAGCACCAAGGGATTGAGGAAATCTTCTTGACTGAAAGGAGGAAGAGAGAAAGAGACAAAATAAAGTGTCAATTGCTGAGAGATTCCAAACAGAGCCGAGAGGTTATCCTGGAGGTTATTCTTGTACATTAAATAGATAACACCTTTTTAGTTAAGGCTTAACAGGGAGGCTGGAGGGAACTACCTGAAAATATAGAGTGGTGTTCCAGTAGCCATGTTTCTTGAAGATGATTGTATAATGACTTAGCTTTCACAATGTGACTGTGTGATTGTGAAAACCTTGTGTCTGATGCTTCTTTTATTGACTTTATGGACAATGAGTAAAACATATGGATTAAAAACAAATAAATAAAATAAGGAACTATTATTTAATAATTATTTAATATTAATAAATTAAAATTTATTTTAATAATAGTTAAAACAAATTTACTAGATTGAAATGCTAGTGATCAATGAAAGGGAGTGGTAAGGGATATGGTATGTAAGATTTTTTTCTGTTCTCTTTTTATTTCTTTTTCTGAATTGATGCAAATGTTCTAAGAAATGATCATGATGATGAATATACAACTATGTGATAAGAAAAAGAATGTACATATTTTATGTTGATTGTTTTTATTAATACAAATTTTTTAGAAAGGATATTCCATTGTTCTATTAATCCAGCTGCCTTGTGATGATGGGGAACACGGTAAGACCAGAGAATTCCTTGAGCATGTGTCCATTCCCATATTTCATTTGCTGTGAAGCGTGGTCCTTGCTCAGAAGCAATGCTGTGTGGAACACCATGATGGTGGATAAGGTATTTTGTAAGTTCATGAGTGGTAGTTTTGGGAGAAGCTTTGTGTGCAGGAAAAGCAAACCCACATCTAGAATATGTGTCTACTCCAGTTAGAACAAATCACTGCCCCTTCCATGGAGAGAGTGGTCCAATATAATCTCCCTGATACAACATAGCCAGCCAGTCACCCAGGAGAATGGTGCCATATCGAGAACTCAGTGTGGGTTTCTGCTGCTGGTAATCTGGGCACTCAGCAGTGACTGTAGCCAGGTCAGTCTTGGCGAGTGGAATTCCATTTTCCTGGACCCATGCATAACCTCTATCCCTACCACCATGACCACTTTGTTCATGAGCCCATTGGGCAATGACAGGATTTGCTGGAGAAAGAGGCTGAGGGGTATCCACAGAATGGGTCATCTTATCCACTTGGTTATTAAAGCCTTCTTCTGCTAAAGTCACCATATGGTACACATTCAGATGGCACACAAATATCTTCATGTTTTTAGTCCACTCAGAAATGTTGATTACATACCTCTTTCCCAGACTTATTTGTTATAAATTTTCCAATTATATTCTTTCCAAGTCCCTGACCGTCCAGCCAAACTATTAGGAACAGCCCATGAGTCAGTATGCTAATGCACCTCTGGCCAGTTCTGCTTCCAAGCAAAATCAAGAACCAGGAGCACTGCTCGATGTTCTGCTCAGTGGGAGGATTTCCCCTCACCACTGTCCTTCAGGGACTTCCAAAAAAAGGATTGTAGTGCTGCAGCTTACCACTTTCGGGTGGTACCTGCATATCATGCTGAACCATCTGTAAACCAGGCCCGAGATTTCTCTTTCTCAGTCAATGCACTGTAAGGAACTCCCCAAGAGGCCATAGCTCTGGTCTGGGAAAGAGAAGGTAATGTGGCAGGAGCGGGGGCCATGGGCATTTTGGCTACTTCCTCATGTACCTTACTTGTGCCTTCAGGACCTGTTCTGGCTCTATCTCATATATACATTTTCATTTTATGATGGAGCACTGCAGCGCACATCCAATTTTATGGCTTTGTGCATCAGACAACATCCAGGTGTTGGCAACTCAGGTCTCAAGGTAACTTGTGGCCCATGGTTAAGCATTCAATCTCTACTAAGGCCCAGTAGCATATCAAAAGCTGTTTCTCAATAGGAAGGTAGTTATCTGTAGCAGATGGTAAGGCTTTGCTCCAAAATCCTAAGGGTTTACATTGTGATTCTCCTTTAAGGGCCTGCCAAAGGCTCCACACAGCATCTCTACTTGCCATTGACACTTCCAACACCATTGGATCTGCTGGATCATATGGTCCAAATGGGAGAGCAGCTTGTACAGCAGCCTGGACCTGTTGCAGAGCCTGCTCTTATTCAGATCTCCACTCAAAATTAGTAGCTTTTCTGGTCACTTGATAAATGGGCTAGTGTAACACACCAAAATGAGGAAAAAGTTGTCACCCAAATCCAGAGAGAACAAGTAGGTATTGTGCCTCCTTTTTGGTCATAGGAGGGACCAGATGTAGCAACTTATCATTCACCTTAGAAGTGTTATTTTGATAGGCCCCACATGACTGGACACCTAGAAATTTCAATGAGGCGGAAGGCCTCTGTAATTTTGTTGGATTTATCTCCCATCCTCTGACACAGAAATGCCTTACCAGTAAGTCTAGGGCACTTGCTACTTCTTGTTCACTAGGTCCAATTAGCATGATGTCATCAATATAATGGACCAGTATGATGTCTTGTGGGAGGGTGAAATGATCAAGATCCCTGAGGACAAGATTAAGACATAGGGCTGGAGAGTTTATATACAGCTGAAGTAAGACAGTGAAAGTATATTGTTGACCTTGCCAGCTGAAAGCAAACTCTTTCTTGTGGTCCTTACTAACAGCTATTGAGAAAAAAAATCATTTGCCAGTACAATAGCTGCATAACAGGTACCAGAGGATGTTCTGATTTGCTCAAGCAATAATTTCACATCTAGAACAGCAGCTGCAATTAGAGTTCCCACCTGGTTGAGCTTAGTATAATCCACTGTCATCCTCCAAGACTCACCTATTTTCTGCACAGGTCAAATAGGACTGTTGAGTGGGAATGTGGTGGGAATCACCACCCCTGCATCCTTCAAGTCCTTACAAGTGGCAGTGATCTCTGCAATCCCTCCAGGAATCTGCTATTGTTTCTGATTTACTATTTTGCTAGGTAGGGGCAGTTCTAGTGGCTTCCACTTGACCTTTCCCACCATAATAGCTTTCACTTCATGAGTTAGAGAGCCAATGTGGGGATTTTGTCAGTTGCTCAGTATGTTTATTCAAATTATGCATTCTGAAACTTTGGAACGACCTACAGAGTGGGTCTGGGGGCCCACTGGACCCACCATGAGATATACCTGAGCTAAAACTGCACTGATCACCTGACCTCCATCAGCTTTCACTCTGACTGGTCAACCTGAATGATGTGTTGGGTCCCCTGGAATTAATGTCACTTCTGAACTGGTGTCTAATAATCTCTGAAATAGCTGATCATTTTCTTTTCCCCAATGCAAGTTACCCTGGGAAAAGGCCATTGGTCTCCTGGGAGCAGGCTTGGAGGAAGATTAACAGTATAAGTTTGTGGCAGTATAACAGGGTTCTCCCCAAAGGGACCTGGCCTTAGCCTCTTTCAAGGGGCTCTGGGTCTGTAAACTGTCTCCAGTCTGGAAATGTATTAAGGGGCCATGTCTCTCTGTTTTTGTAATTTGAGTCAGACATCTGTTCACGTGACCTAGAACACTTTGCTTATGCAGCTCAATGGACCGTGCTCCCCCTGCCCCAAGCCCTCTTGGTTGCCCTCTCTCTGTCCCATCCAGTCTCCCTGGGACTATTGGAATGGTGAGAAACATCCATCCCCTCTCAGTGAATGTGGATATACTGTACCATAACAGAGGGTTGTAGAAATTGCTGGACGCCAAGAACCTCGCCAAGGTATGTAGGGGGCCTGGGTAGGAGCTGGCTTGGTGCTGTATCCCCAGACCCTACTGTGCTCTGTGGGATCCAGTATAACACCCCTCCTTTGAATGAAGTTCTCCTCCACCTTCTGCTGGGAAATCGGTTTCTTTGTGTCTTTTTTCAACTTTTTTTATTGTGAAATATAACATATATACCAACAAACAATAAATTTCAAAGTACATTTTAACAAGTAGTTACTGCACAGATTTCAAAATTAGGAATGGGTTACACTTCCACAATTTTAGGTTTTTCCTTTTCGTGGGTCCAGAAGATGGGTGACTAAAAGGAAATATCAATACAGTCATTCAGTAGTCATATTCATTTGTTAAGTCCCAACTTCTCTGTTATAACTCCTCCTTCTCCTTGGATCCTTCTCTCAATCTTTAGGGATATTTGGGTTATGCTTATTCTAACATTCTTCATGTAGAAAAGGTGTGCCAACAATAGGGAGATGGAACTGGTTGATGCTCTTGGTGACACTGGCCCATTTGGGTTTCAGGACATATCTGGCTAGGACCTATCTGAAGGTTTTGGATTTCTGAAAAATAAACTTAGTGCATGCAACTTTTGTAGATTCTCAGTAGAGCCCTGGATGTTCCTTAGGGTTAACAGGAATGGTATTGTTTGGGATTTGACAGACTTCAGTAATTAGCAATATATAGCTGAAGCTGTGTAAGTGTAGCCTGCAGCATAACTTCTTGGCTCTATCTGAACTCTCTTAGCAACAGATACTTAGTTTGCTACATTTCTTTACCCCTTTTGGTCAGGAAGGCATTGTCAATCACAAGGTGCCAAGGCAGGCTCATCCCTGGGTGTCATGGCCCACATCAGTAGGGAGACCCACAACATAAGATGTGAAGCTCATCTGTTTCTCATTACATCTGTAGTTGGCTAAGAGGCATGCCTGCTGCAATGAATGCTGTTTGATTTATATGGCTGGTGCTTAAATGAGAGAGCTCAATGTAGCACAGCCCAAGCAGCTCAGCATACCTCATCTCAGCACTCAAAGCTTAGCCCATGCCTTTGGAGATGCAGAAAGAAATCACCCAGGGAAAACTTGTTGGAACCCAAAGGCCTGGAGAGAAGGCCAGCAGAGATCACCCTGTGCCTTCCCATGTAAGAAAGAACCTTAGTTGAAAGTTAGCTGCCTTTTTCTCTGAAGAACTATACCTTAACTAAATAAATCCCCTTTTATTGAAAGCCAATCCATATCTTGTGTGTTTCATTCTGGCAGCTAGCAAACTAGAACAGATTTTGTACCTGAGAAGTGGGATGCTGCTGAGGTTTGCAAATACCAGAAATGTTGGACCAGATTTTTGGATGGATAAGGGGAAGATTTTTGAGGAAGTGTGAAGAGAACGATGAAGAAGTCCTGGAGTGCTTGAAGAGATGGTTGGTGTAAATGGAACCACTGTCAATCTGGACAAAGGGGTCCACAAAAGAAACAAATTGGAGTTGCAGAGTGAGAACCATGGGAGCTCAGGTCTGAAACCAAGAAACCTTGGCCAGGAGAGTGGACCCACACATGTACATGGAGAGGATGAGTCTCCAACCTTGTTGCAGTGGAATAGTTGTACCACCTCAGGCCCTGGGGAATGTACAGCATGCTCCTCGGGGACTGAG
Source organism: Tamandua tetradactyla (assembly GCF_023851605.1). NCBI lineage: Eukaryota > Metazoa > Chordata > Mammalia > Pilosa > Myrmecophagidae > Tamandua > Tamandua tetradactyla. Next base: position 16,166,693 of record NC_135342.1, read on the forward strand.
GAGATCCTGGTTGCCGCCACATGGAGGAGTTGAGTGTGTGCCCCAGAAATGGCAGAGAGTCCATGTGTGACCCCGATGCCTGGAGAGGGTGGAGCCGAGAAAAAGGTGGTCTCCTCAGTGTCCCTCCAGGTTGATTTGGAAAGAGGCAGGCCACAGCACAGGCCCTTGGAAAGGGTGGGACTGCCACTTTCTAAAGCTGAAGGATAAATGACTTTCAGACTTTGAAATCCAATGGAGTTTGCCCAGCAGGTTTTCCTTCCAATTTCTCCCTATCGATCCTGTGACTGTCCCTCCTTTGCACATTGGCAGCAAATAACTTGTTTTTGAGATTCATAGGTTCATAACCAGAAGAGAATTTGTGCCATTTTTAGGGTGATGCTTATAGTTGCCAGCTTGACAAGGGGTGGACATGTGGTAGTTAGGTTCAGGTGTCAACTTGGCCAAGTTTATGTGCCTAGTTCTGTTGCTGTGAACATGAGCCAATGGTACATGAACCTCATCTGTTGCTCATTACATCTGCAGTCAAGTAAGAGGCATGCCTGCTGCAGTGAATGATGTTTGATTTAATTTGCTGCTGCTTAAATGAGAGAGATCAATGTAGCACAGCCTTCAAGCAGCTCAGCATGCCTCATCTCAACACTCACAGCTCAGCCAAGGCCTTTGGAGATGCAAAAGATATCACCCTAGGGAAAGTTGTTGGGACCCAGAGGCCTGGAATGAAAGCCAGCAGAGATTACCCTGTGCTTCCCATGTAAGAAAGAACCTCAGTTGGAAGTTAACTGCCTTTCCTCTGAAGAACTATACCTTAACTAAATAAATCCCCTTTTATTGAAAGCCAGTCTGTATCCGGTGTGTTACATTCCGGCAGCTAGCAAACTGGACCAGGGGGGCTCTTGCTCTTCTGCAGTGCCCAACCCATATACTGTCCAGGTTGAGCCTCATCCTGTCCTTTGTATTCCCTGCTGCTCACTCCAGGGAGTTACCACCTGGGAAAACCACAGGGTGTGAATTTATAGATTTCTTTTTGGACGCCCTCACGATCCCACAGCTTCTCTTCTCTTAATCACCTCCACACTTCTAGTGGGATGTGGCCTCTCATACTTTAGTTTCTGCTGCCAATTACTTTTGTTAAATTCAACATTATTTCCTTTAGTTTTTATTTTTATCCTAGTTATATACACAGAGTCAAACCCACCAGCCCTCACTCCAGAACAGGAAGCAAGTACTTGACTGATGTTTATGCTTTTTCTTTTTTTGTATGCTGTGAAGAGAGGTCACATTTTGTTCTTTCTCTGTGTAAATATCCTGTTATCACAGCAAAATTTTGTTAATTTTTTTTTTGTAATGCATGTGCTGGGAATCATCTTCCACAAGGCAGGTGAGAATTCTACCACTGAACTACCCATGCACCCCCTCCTCTGATATTCACTCTTATTTGTAATATTCTGTAACCTAAATACTATGACATAAAGTTAATACAACTTATGAGAAGGGGATAAGATAGAGAAAAATAAAAACGTTTCTTTTATGTATATTCAAACATATTCATGGCAAAACAAGACAAAATACTCATAACCATTAGAGTCTCCATTTCTGCCACAAGTCATTTGGTTGTAGCTTATATTTAACACTACCTTCTTCCACTACCCATTCCATAGTCCCTGTACCCTCAGCCAGCACCTCAGCTTGTCATAGTTCTTTGCCTAGTGGGGTGAACCAAACCTTCATTCTTAAAGTTTCTGGACCCTTAGCAATCCTACCTGGATTGGACTGTTGCAGTTTCCATTGACTTGAATCACAGGGCATGCTAGTACTAAGAGATGCCTTAGAAGATCTCTTGTATTCCAGCAAACACTGCTTTTCCTCCATTCTGTAGTAGTAATCTTTTTTTCCCCTTGATAATCAGGATCAGTCATTCCAGCCTGTTGACTCAGAGGTATGAGGATCCCAAAGTGGCCAGGTGGAAATCTTAACTTCCAACTCAATGGAATCACTGTTGTGTCTCCTGGTGGAATCACTCCTTCTTTTGAAGCAAAGGCTGCTACATGAGCAAATCACAAGGTCACAGTTTTTGGAAGCAAACTTTTTTCTAGTGGATCAGTACGGGTATTAGTGAATGATGCCACTCCCATTTCTACTCCTTGATTTCTGGACCCATGAATTCTGGTTACAGGAGCAAAAGAGCAATACAGTGAATGCTGATTCAAAGTATACATAGTCTCCTGGAGAGCATGGCCCCTGCCTTGCAAGGTGTTGTCATCCAACTTATACCATAAGTGAGTCTTCAAAAGGCCATTCCACCACTATATCAGTCTAGCTGTTTCAGGATGATGGGGAACATGGTAAAAACAGCAAAATTCCTTTGCTTTCAAAAGGAGGAGTGATTCCATCAGGAGACACCACATGGATTCCATTGAACTGGAATGTGCCCACTCCAGCACTTCATTTGAGGTCAAAAGAGTTCCTTGGCCAGAAGCAATGCTGTCTAGAATACCATGTTGGTGGATAAAGCATTCTATAAGTCTATGGACAGCACTTTTGACAAAAGCATTGTATGCAGGGAAGGCAAATCCATATCCAAAGTATATGCTATTCCACTTAGAACAAAGTACTGCCCCTTCCATGTTGGAGGTGGTCCAGTGAGTAAACCTGCCACTTGGTATTTGGCTGATCACCTTGAGGAAAACTACATTTAGTGGTGGTCTGTGCTGCTGGCAGATTGGACACTCAACAGTGGCTGTGGCCAGGTCAGCCGTGGTGAATGGGAGTCCAGGTTGCTGAGCTCATGCATAACTTTCGTCCCTACCACTGTGATCTCTTTGATCATGAGTCCAATGGGCATGACAGGAGTAGTTGGAAAAAGAGGCTGGCTGGTATTCAGAGAATGGGTTATCCTATCCACTTGATCATGAAAAGCCTGCTTTGCTGAAGCCACCTTCTGGGATACAAATATCTTCATGTCTCGGGCCCATTCACAAAGGTCTATCAATATACCTTTCTCTCTGACTTCCTTGACACCAATTATCCCAATCATATTCCTTCCAAGTTCCTGACCATCCAGCCAAACTGTTGAGCTTATTCCATGACTTGGCATACAAGTGTACTTCTTGCCATTTCACCTTCCAAGCACAATAAACAATCAGTTACATGGCTCAAACTTCTGCCCACTGGGAGGATTTCCTTACTGTTAAGCATGAAGCAGGAGATCAGATGGCCTAGAGACCTAAAAATCTGTCTTCCTTGACTACAGTAAATCTAATAATTTTATAATAGCAAAAGATGGGTTTTAGGATAGTGAGCACAATGGCCAGAAATTATACTTTGGAAATGATCTGTTTATTGAACATGCACCTTGATTACATGCTTAATCAGAGAACATATGAGGGAAAATAGCAGCATTAATAAAATGATGAGGTAGAGGTGGCTTATAGGTTAAACCTCTAAGCTACTGTGCTTGCCAAGTGGGCCCATTTTGGCTAGATCCATCTGTATCTAAGCATGTTTGAAAACTGGGGCAGGCTAGTTCTGGGCTGATAAGCAAGTTATTTCTCTATTCACTAGTTCTGATTCAGAATAAAATTCTATGTCAAGGAATGTTGTGAGAATTAAATGAAAAATGCTGTCTTTTGTGATAGTAAGACTCTAAAGTTGAAAAACAAGATAACGGGTGCAAGTGAAGTCAGTCACAAGGTTTTTAAGATCGCAAGATAAAGGCTACATTGTTATACAATCATTATCAGAGATCAAGGCAGCCAGGCCAGAGTTCAGCAACCTCGGGGCATTTGCCTTTGGTCATTTTACTATAAGTGAGAAAGGAATAAAAGCCCCTGTGCAATTGATACTGTGGTACTTTGGAGGTGTTATGTACCCCCGAAAATGCCATGTTCTTTTAATCCATTCTTGTGGGTGCAGACCTTTTGTGGCTGGAATGTTTGATTAGGTTGTTTCAATCGAAATGTGACTGATTCAATTCAAGGTGGGTCTTAATCCTTTATTGGAGCCCTTTATGAGATGTAAAAAGGCAGAAACACTGAGAGAGAGCCTAGAGAGAAATGCCCTGGGGAGGCTAAGAGAGGACCCACAGACTGTCAGAGAGAAAGCCACCTGAATCAGAAGCTGAAAGCAACATAACCTGGGAGTGAAGGATCAGCAGATGCCAGCGACATGCTTTCCCACCTGATAGACGAACCCTGGATGCTGTAGCCTTTCCTCAATTTGATGCCTCAATTAGGGAATTTTCATGACCTTAGGACTGTAGATTTGTAAACTAATAAATCCCCATTATAAAAGCCAACCCATTTCAACATATTGCATTCAAGCAGCCTTAGAAAACTGAAACAGATACAAAACAAAATACATGACCACAGGGTTTCAAAGAGAGAAGGAGTTTAATACTATACACAATGCAGAAGATCAGATGACAGATCAGCCCCAAAACTTGTCTCCTTGAGTTTAAGGAGTTCAGGGATTTTTATGGATTCAATCAAGAGGTGGGGTGGATTTGTTACCACTGCTGTAGTTCCTGTGAGCCGGGCTGAGACTAGGCTATAGCAACTGTTGTAATAGTGAATTTACACAAGGCTGAGACTGGTTGAGTTTCAGTAATTTCAGCTTTTAAGTTCTGCCTTTTCTACAATATAGAAAGAATTCTCTGTCTTCTGTGGTAGTGGCCCCTGAACAAAGTCATCCTTGCCTGTTTTACGTTGTCTGGTACAATTTTTTCTTGGACAGGACCATAAACCATGTGCATATGTGGGTCTCTGGATGCAACCCCATCCCACTCTCCAACCACCGTTCTCTCCTCTTTCCTGAGGCACATGTACTCCCACCCACCTTGGGCTACTAGGCACATCTGTATGACCAGGGTACTCAGTGCCCCAAATATTCCAGTCTTGAAAAATGGTGCAGACCTGGCAAAATTGAGATGGCATTGTTATCGTGGACACCTGGCAGAAAATCACAGAGAAAGATTTCTTCAAAATGGCATACTCTCTCAAGATCTTCCAGACATTCAAAGTTTGGCCAACAAGCCAGCTTCCCTAAGGACTGTTTACCCAGTTCCAGCAATTGCATAAGGTCAAAGCTCTGTAATAAATGCATTTTATTGTTAAGTAAAATAAAACTAACATCTGATCTAGGTGTTGCCAGGAAGGACCCCTTTCTGAGAAAGGATTTTCCAGAAGCCAAAAACAATTGACCGGTTGGGGCTTTCTGAGAAAATGGAACACACCCTGTGGGGTTGCAGATAAGCAACACCTGCTGATAAACCACTTTTGATCCCATAGACAGAGCTTACCAGAATGGAAAAGCATAAATCCTAAGCAGTGTGCACCTGCTCCCCACTTTGTAAGAGGCACCCCCTATGTGAAATGGACACTCAATTTCAGCCAATCACAACATTTGCTTGCTGGCCTCTGCCCCTGCCCTAAATATGTTCCTTCTTTCCACTCCCTGGGTGGGGTTCCTCTCTACTGTCTGAATGGGAGGGATGCTGCCTGATTGAGCAATCACTCAGTAAAGTTGCAACATCCTAACTGCATGGAAAGTTGTTCTTTTAGCAATACTTACATCTCTATATGTAATGTGGATATTATAAACACAATCAGATATGTCTGTATATGTGGCTATGAGTGTGTGTGGCTTCTCTGATTGGCAAGGGGCCGTGGGTTCTCTCAGGACCGGGAAGGGACTCCCCGGCCTGGCCTCACTTTTCCCAGGTCCGACTCGCTCTCACCTTGGAATGTGGGCAAGAAAAGAGTTCAGCTGCTTCTAGGCACAGAGCCAGAGGCTACCCCAGGGACGCTTCCGCCCTCCCTTGATGAACCCAGGTTATGGGGGGTCAGAGGGTGGGTCAGAGGAAGACAGAGCCTCTGCACGGAAGGAGTCTGGGTTCCTAAAGTGCTGCATGAAGTAGGGTCTTGGGCTTTCTCTCTGGCTGCAGATTGGAATTCACACGAATGGACCTGAAAAGTTTGTGGCAGAGAGTGCAGAGGTCAGGGTTCCTGGGCGCTCTCATGGAGACACATTGCTCTCCCGCTAGGCTTAATCAAACCCGGGCAGCGACCAACACATGCCCGAGTTCAGCGACCCAAACCAAGGGCACTTGCGAGTGCCTTTGCCCAGCCCTGGGGAGCGCGCGGAGGTGAACCTCGCCGGTCTCATCCACGTGGGCGGGGCTGGTGGCTTAGAACAAGGCGGAGGCGCCTCGGGCTAGGCCGCAGCTCCAGCCGCGGTTCTCATCATGCTCAGGGCTGCGGGCCGGCAGGGGGCGCAAATACAGGCTCCTGAGGCACCTTCTGGTCGCGGCGCTGGGTGCAGCTGGGGGGCTCTGAGAGCTGTCTATGTCTCCTGCTGCCCCAGGTGCGCCGGGGCACCCCAGGGCTCCAGTCGCAAGGAGCCTGGGCAGGTGAGAGGGCCGCTCACGAGTGGGTTGGGGTACCCCAGGAAGCACGAAGGTCAAGGACAAGGGGACATGGGGCAGGGGCAGGGGCGAAGGTGCCGGGAAATCCCTGAGCAGGCACAGGGGGGTGGTGTCAGAGGCGCAGGCAGATAAGGAATGTGGACAATGGGGAAGAGGGGGGACCTGGTGAGCCCATCCCAGAAAAGGTGAGAGAAGGGCCGGGGGGAGGGGTGGGTGGGTCCGCAGGGGAAAGGATCTGGAACCAGCTGAGGGTGCGCTGGTGCCAAGTTCTCCCCAGGCTGGAGAGGCAGCCATACAGGACCTCGGTGGGAGATGCGCCTCCACTCCCCGCGCCTCCTTTTCTCCTCTGCAGTGGTGACTGGAGCGGGTTCTGGCATTGGCAAGGGTTATGCGTAGGAGGTGAGCTGGGTCTTGGAGCTAAGACTGTGGAGGGAGTGGGGGGAGGGGAGGGCAGGAGATTCTCAGATCTGCTTGTCTGTAGGTTACCCCTACTGAACTGAGAATTATACCATATGTCTGGACCCTTTCTCCAGGAAGGCTTCCCTATGTCACCTCATCCCCCAGGACAGGTGTTTACAGAGCCCCTCTGCAGCGCCTCTCCTTCCTCCATCATAGCCCTGATTCATTAACTTAAATGGTATTTCCTGACCACCTGCTATGTGTCACGCACAAATGCAGAGATTGCAGAAGTGAACGAAATAGGTCTTAAAGAACTTAAAGAGCCATGCCGCGAGGGAGCTTGTTTTCTTGTGGGGAGACACGTGGTTCATACTTTCTACTGCTATAAGACATTTGGGAATTTGTAATTCAGGGACCTGTATTCAAGATTTACTTGAGATCAGCAAGGGTCAAAAAACTGTAAAAATCAAAGGTGCATTCTCCTTTATCTTTTTGGCTGTGTCTTCACTGTTACAGAGGTTAGTGAAATCCTGTTCAGGAGGTGGGAGAGGCATTTAGCAATATGTGATGCAAATAAAATGCCAAGTGGGACAAATGGCATGGGTGGGTTGGTGGGCAAGTGTGGAAATGTCCTTTGGCTGCTGATATTCTGGGTTGCCAGAATGTGTGCTACACCTGCTGGAGTGTGAGCATCAGGGTGGCAGGACACTGGTAAGGCCAGGCACACGCAGATGCTGGGGAACTGTTTGCTGAAGGAAGGAATGCCCTACAAGGATGCACAGGTACAACATCAGGCTCTCAGATGCATGGGGCCATTGAGAAGTTTGGCCTCAGCTTCCCTCTAAAGCCGACGGACACTAGGTCCCACAGAACACGTCATCCTTGGACATGAGGGTTGAGAGGACAGACATACACCTGTCCAAATCTGATCATTCACCAGTTAATGTCATCCACTCCACAAATATTTGCTTGTTCCTCTGTGTCAATGGAAGGGCATTTGAGGCAGAAGAGGGGGTGTGTGCAAACGCCCAGAGGCAGAGGAATCCAAGGGGTGATTGTAGGGGCTCAATAAACTGCTGTGCCTAGAATTGCTTAGATGGGCGATGGCAGTAGACCCAGGCAGGGATTCAGCCACACAGGGCTTTATGGGCTGGGGTGAGGATGTGTCTTTGTCCTGAAAGCCCTGGGGAGCTAAGGCAGGTCTTAGTAGGAGAGAGGCAGGGGCAGGTTTGTGCTTTGGAAAGACTCTTCTGGCTGCTGATTGGAGAATAGATCATAGTGTGCATAACTGGGACTGGGGTTCAGGCAGGTGTTGGGTGGAAGGAAAGGGCTGGAGTGGGTCTGTCACTTCACCGTTTTGTCCCCAGCATCACCCATCCCCTAGCAAATACTAGCAACACATTTTTTTAAAAGATATCATTCTATTCTGCATATACAGTCAGTAATTCTTAATATCATCACATAGTTGCATATTCATCATTTCGTAGAACATTTGCATTGATTTAGAAAAAGAAATAAAAAGACAACAGAAAAAGAAACAAAATGATAACAGAGAAAAAAAAAGATTATACATACCATACCCCTTACCCCTCGCTTTCATTTACCACTAGCATTTCAAACTAAATTTATTTTAACATTTGTTCCCCCTATTATTTATTTTTATTCCATATGTTCTACTCTTCTGTTGATATAGTAGCTAAAAGGAGCATCAGACACAAGGTTTTCACATTCACAGAGTCTCATTGTGAAAGCTATATCATTGTTCAATCATCATCAAGAAACATGGCTACTGGAACACAGCTCTACATTTTCAGGCAGGTCCCTCCAACCTCTCTGCTACATCTTGAACAACAAGGTGATATCTACTTAATACATAAGAATAACCTCCAGGATAACCTCTCAACTCTGTTTGGAATCTCTCAGCCATTGACACTTAGTCTCATTTCACTCTTCCCCCTTTGGTCGAGAAGGTTCTCTCAATCCCCCGATGTTAATTCTCAGCTCATTCTAGGGTTTTTCTCAGTCCCTTAATGCTGAGTTTGAGCTCATTCCAGGATCTCTGTCCCACGTTTCCAGGAAGGTCCACACCCCTGGGAGTCATGTCCCATGCAGAGAGGGGGAGGGTGGTGAGACTGCTCATCATGTTGGCTGGAGAGAGAGGCCACATCTGAGCAACAAAAGAGGCTCTCTTGGGGGTGACTCTTAGGCCTCAATTTTAAGTAGACTTGACCTATCCTTTGCGGGGTTAAGTTTCATATGAACAAACCCCAAGACTGGGGGCTCAACCTATAGCTTTCGTTGTCCACACTGCTTGTGAGAATATCAAGAATTCAACTTGGGGAAGTTAAATTTCTCCCCACTCTCACCATTCCCCAAAGGGGGCTTGCAAATACTTTTCCAGTCACTGATCAAATCACTCTGGGATTCATCAGGGCATCACTCTGGACAAACCAACAAAATCTCATGTCCTACCTGAGATTCCAAGTACTTATGACATTCAATCAAACTATCTACATGAGTTATATTAGGAAATGCACTAATCAAAATATAAATTTTGTAACAAATAAACATTTTTTGCTTTAGTCTTATACATAAGGTGACATTTTAACGTATTAATTATCATCTATTTTCAGCACCCTGCAATAATGACATTCCTTTGTTCTTCCTCTTTCAAAAACATTTTTAAAATTTGTACATTGTACATTTCACTATTATTATATACTCTAGGCATTCCTAGATTATACCATCTTGATCTTTACCATTTATCTTTCTTTCTGATTTCATTTACGTCCCCAGCCCTCCTCCCTCTATCATTCTCACATGCAGCTTCATTCAGTGTTTTAACATAATTACATTACAGTTAGGTAGTATTGTGCTGTCCATTTCTGAGTTTTTATATTCAGTCCTGTTGCACAGTCTGTATCCCTTCAGCTCCAATTACCCAATATCTCACCCTATTTCTATCTCCTGATGGTCTCTGTTACCAAGGAAATATTCCAAGTTTATTCATTAATGTCAGTTCATATCAGTGAGACCATACAGTATTTGTCCTTTTGTTTCTGGCTAATCACACTCAGCATAATGTCCTTAAGGTCCATTCATGTTGTTACATACTTCATAACTTTATTCTGTCTTACAGCTGCATAATATTCCATGTTATGTAAATGTCACAGTTTAGTCAACTGTCTGTTGATGGGCATTTTGGCTGTTTCCATCTCTTGGTAATTGTTAATAATGCTGCTATAAACATTGGTGTGTAAATGTCCATTTGTGTCCTTGGCCTTGTGTCCTTTGAGTAGAGACAGCATATAGATGGGTCCTGTTTTTTAATCCATTCTGCCAGACTATGTCTTTTGATTGGAGAGTTTAATCCATTAACATTCGGTGTTATTACTGCATGGGTAGTACTTTCTTCTACTATTTTGCCTTCTGGATTTTATATGTCATATCTAATTTTCCTTCTTTACTTTTACTCATAGTCTTCCTTTCTACACTGTTCTTCACACCTCTCTCTTCTGTCTTCGTATCTGTCTCTAGTGTTCCCTTTAGTATTTCTTGCAGAGCTGGTCTCTTGGTCACAAATTCTCTCAGTGATTTTTTGTCTGAAAATGTTTTAATTTCTCCCTCATTTTTGAAGGACAGTTTTGCTGGATATATAATTCTTGGTTGGCAGTTTTTCTCTTTTAATAATTTAAATATATTATCCCACTGTCTTCTCGCCTCCATGGTTTCTGCTGAGAGATCTGTGCATAGTCTTATTGGGCTTCCCTTGTATGTGATGGATTGCTTTTCTCTTGCTGCTTTCAAGATCCTCTCTTTCTCTTTGACCTCTGACATTCTGATTAGTAAATGTCTTGGAGTATGTCTATTTGGATCTGTTCTCTTTGGGGTATGCTGCACTTCTTGGATCTGTAATTTTAAGTCTTTCATAAGAGTTGGAAAATTTTCAGTGATAATTTCTTCCATTAGTTTTTCTCCTCCTTTTCCCTTCTCTTCTCCTTCTGGGACACCCACAACACGTATATTCATGCACTTCATATTGTCTTTCAATTCCCTGAGTCCCTGCTCATATTTTTCCATTTTTTTCCCTATAGTTTCTGTTTCTTGTCGGATTTCAGATGTTCCATCCTCCAGTTCAGAAATCCTATGTTCTGTCTCTTGAAATCTACCATTGTAGGTTTCCATTGTTTTTTTCATCTCTTCTACTGTGTCTTTCATTCCCATAAGTTCTGTGATTTGTATTTTCAGACTTTCAGTTTATTCTTTTTGTTCTTTCCTTGCCTTCTTTATATCCTCCCTCAATTCATTGATTTGGTTTTTGATGAGCTTTTGCATATCTGTTCGTATGTTCTGAATTAATTGTTTCAGCTCCTGTATGTCATTTGAATTGTTGACTTGTTCCTTTGACTGAGCCATATCTTCAATTTTCCTAGTGTGATTTGTTATTTTTTGCTGGCGTCTAGGCATTTAATTACCTTAATTAGTTTATTCTGGAGATTGCTTTCACTTCTTTTATCTAGGGTTTTCTTGCTGGATGAATTTGTTGTCTATCTGTTCTTTGACATTCTGTTCAGCTTTATCTGGACTTTTAGCTTAAGTTTTGTTTAACAGAGGAGAATTTTTCTGTTCTTGTTTTCTTGTGTTTTGCCCTGCTTGTGTGGTGCCTTCCCCCTCCCTCCACACCTAGGAGGGTCTACTTAGGTATTATATACCACAACCAGATTTTCCTAGACCAAACTGGCCTCCTATCAGGGGGAAAGGGTCACCTGCATCGGTTTTCCCTGAGGGTGCGACCCAGCAGATTGAAAGACTTTGCTGTGAAGTCTCTGGACTCTGTTTTTCTTATCCTGCCCTGTGTGTGGTGCTTGTCTGACTGCAGGTCCCACCAGCATAAGATGATGTGGTACCTTTAACGTTGGCAGACTCTCCCTGCTGGGGGCGTGGTGGAGACGGAGGAGAGGTTGTAGGCTGGTTTTAACGGCTTCAAATTACCAAGCCCTGGTGTCTGAATTCCTTGATGGAGGGCTTCCACCTGGTTGGGCTTCACCCCTCCCCTGGGGAAGGCACAGGCTCCAGACAAGCCCCCAAAAGAGCTCACTTCTGCCTATGCCTGGGGCAGTTGCAGCCTGAAAAGTCCTGCCACTGTATCCAGAGGCAGTCAAGCTTTTGTAGATACACAGCCACAAAAACCTGTGTTTCCTTCTTTTTTTTCTCCCTTTTTCTGTCAGTCCTGCCCCCTTGGAGCCGGGACAAAAATGAGCAACCTCCACTTTGATCAGGTTCACCTAAGCTGGGGGCCTATTTTTAGTAGTCCGAATTTGTTAATTAGTTCCACAGTTGGCGTTTGATTGTGCCCAGTCCCTGCTGCTGGTAAAGTCCTTTCCTTTCCCCTCTGGAAAGTGGCCTGTGGGGGAGGGGCGCTGGCCACTGCAGCTTTGGGAACTCACAGTTCGGTGTGCGTGGGGGTGCTTGCACCCGGTCCAGCTGGTCCAGATTGGGGTACACTGTGTGTCTGGTCACTGACGTGGCCCCAGGAGCTGTTCTGTACTGTTTCTTGTTATTTAGTAGTTGTTCTGGAGGACGAACTAAAAGGCGCACGTTGTTAAGCTGCCATCTTGACCCAGAAGCCACTAGCAACACATTTTGAATGAATGAAGGAATGACTGCTTGAACGAATGGGTCCTTACATCACTCAGAATAAATGCTGAAGGCTTTCTTGGGGCATCCATGGCCTGTGCTCAGGCTGGGGTATTCCTCCAAGCTCAGAGACATCCTGCATTTCACCAGTGCCCTTGACCTCCACGCTGCTCTCTGAGGTGCCAGCAAGGTGATTGCACTGGCCCTTCCCTCTACCTGGTGTTCTTTTGCTCGAGAACACATGTCCACCAGGGCAGGTTCTGTGTCCTCTTTTGTTCACTTCCATATCTATGGCACTGTGCAGCACACAGTCAGCATGTGGTAAATATCTGTTGAATGAGTGAACCCATGAATGTGTGAATGAATCCCTGTAGCTCGCCCAGAGAGGTCTCAACATTGTCCTCATCAGTCAAAACCTCAGCAAGCTGGAGCAAGGAGCAAAAGAGATAGGTGAGTCCAGGGCATAGTGGTGGGGGCAGGAGCTGGGGCTTCACAGGGTGGGGACAGAGGCTGGGGCTGGGACAGGGGAGGCAGTATGAGTTAGGGCTGGTCTCTAGTTAAGGGCAGTGGCTGGACTAGAGTCAGTCTGAGGGCCATGGATGATGGGGTGGCCACAGGGGCTGGACTGGGGTTTGACCAGGCTGGAAAGGGGCCAGGACAAGGGCCACAGCAGGGAAGGGACTGGCCTCTAGTGAGAGCCTGGCCCCTCACCCCCACCCTGCCTTCCAGAGCAGCTCCACAGAAGGACCACAGGAGTCATCAAGGCCAACTTCACAGGGGGGCTTGGAGATCTACGAGGCCATTGATGTAGGCCTGAGAGACCTGGAGGTTGGAGTCCTGGGTAAGCTCAATGGTTCCTGCTCACCTTGCCCCAAGCCCCCTTGATTGCCCTCCCTCTGTCCCTCCCAGGGTCCCTGGGACTGCTGGACTGATAAGAGCATCTGTCCCCTGTCGCTCAGTGATCAATGTGGGCATGCAGTACCATAACAAAGGGCAGAGGAAACTGCTGGACACCAAGAACCTCGCCAAGGTGAATGGGGGGCCCAGGTAGGAGCCAGCTGGTTGCTGCATCCCCAGACCCTACTGTGCTCTGTGGGATCCAGCACAACACCCCATCTTTGAACGAAGTACTCCTTTACCTTCTGCTGGGAAATTGGTTTGCTATTTTTTTATTATGAAACTTAACGTATATACCAACAGGCAACAATTTTCAAAATATCTTTTAAGAAGTAATTATAGCACAGATTTCAAAGTCTGGAATGGGTTACAGTTCCACAGTTTTAGATTTTTCCTTCTAGCTGGTCCAGGACACAGGTGACTAAGAGAAAATACCAATATAGTGATTCAGCAGTCGTACTCATTTGTTAAATCCCAACTTGGCTGTTATAACTCCTCCTTCTCCTTCAATGCTTCTCTCAGTCTTTAGGGATATTTGTGTTATGCCCATTCTATCTTTTTTCATGTTGAAAAACTGTGTCAACAATAAGGGATAGGGGACAGAACTTAATGTTCCTGGTGAGTATTGCCCCTCTAGGTGTCAAGTTAATCTGGCAAGGGACCCTCTGAGAGTTTCAGATCTCTGCAAAGTAAACTTACTACACAACAGTCATAGGATCTCAGGTAGAACCCTGGATGTTTCTTAGAATTAACAGGAATGATGCTGTTTGGGTTTTGGTAATCAGCAATATCTAGCTGAAGCTTGCATAAGAGTAGCCTCCAGAATAACTTCTCCACTCTTATCTGACCTCTCTTGGCCACAGATAGCTTATTTCACTGCATTTAATTTCTCCCTTTTGGTCAGGAAGGCATTGTCGATTGTCTGGTGCTAGGGTCAAGCTCATGCCTGGGAGTCATGTCTCATATCACCAGGGAAACCCACAGCCCTGGGTGTCATGTATGACACTGTTTTAAAAGCTGCACATCTGCGCTTCCTTCCAGGTGGGGCTCTCACTCTTCTGCAGTGCCCAACATGTATACTGTCCAGGTTGGGTCTGGTTCTGCCCTTTGTATTCCCTGCTGCTCACTCCAAGGAGTTACCACCTGGGAAAACCAGGGCTGACCTTCCCAGGCTGTGAATTTGTAAGTTTCTATTTAGGACCCTTCTGAACCCACAGCTTCTCTTCTATTAATCACCTCCACACACATGCTCACACTTCTGATGGGATGTGACACTCATGCTTCAGTTTCAGCTGCCAATCTGTTTTCTTAAATTCAATACCATTTCCTTTAGTTTTCAGCTTTATCCATGTTGGATATACAGAGTCAAGTAGTTCTACAGGGCTTGTTAAAGAAAATGATATGTGCCAATCCCATTTTCCATTCCATTGAGCATATCCTCGAACGTCAGCACTACTGACAACTGGGCTAGATAACTCCTTGGGGAGGGCTGTCCTGTGCATTGCAGGATGGTGGGCAGTGCCCCTGACCTCTGCCCATTCAATGCCAACAACACCCCCCTCTCCAGTTGTGACAACCATGAATGTCTCCAGACATTGACAACTGTCCCCTGGGGGCCAAAGTCACCCCGGTTGAAAACCACTGCCCTAGAGACTATCACCATCAACTTATGAACAAATATAATTTCATGCTTTAAAATAATATGTTGTAAGGTACATCTTGATTTTTTCAGTTTTAGCCATTATCTAGCAACTATTTCTCCTACACACACACCTCTACTCTGACCTCAAGCCCACACCCTCCAGGGTCACATCCCCCAGCATATTTCATAGATGGAGCTACAAAGTCACATTACTGGGAATATGAAAACACTGTCTACCGCTGAGCCATATCGTGGGCTGAGATTACTTTCCCTGTCTTCAACACTGTTTTTTTCTCCTTATAGTTAGTAGTTGTCGTGCCTTTTCATCTGCTTGGGTCTCTCAGACTCAGCACTATTTCCACTCCAAAATGTAAGTCAAAATCTATATCTATATCTATATCTATATTTTGAAAACCAACCACATTAGATATCCTAACAAATTTCATCTTTCTGAAGAAATTTCTCTGAGAGTCTTCTGTCTTGCTCATTTCTTTACTGAACTCTAGTCCTGGGCATCTTGAGACCTCCTTTCAACATAACCCTAAGAAGCTGTTGTTTTCTCTATCATATGTCACAGCATTTTCTGGTTTACTCCCTCATTTTACTGGAGCATATCCTCCAGTAGGTTCCTGACAATGGATACATGGAAAGCAAAATTTTCAGGTCTGTTTTTTTATCAGGTTTGACTTTGGGTAAGTGACTCCATGTTTCTGAAGCTCAGTTTCCTGTTCATGAAATGGAAATGAATAGTTTTTTCTGCCTAGTAGAATTTTTGTGAGAGTGGAATGGAATGATGCACATTAATGAAATAATACACTTAAACTCTATTCTATACTTAATAAATGTTGGCTTTTATTGTTAGATATAAATAAAACAGAAGAAGATGATTATTTTTAAAATCTTAACTATTATTTCAAAAGTGCTATATATGCTCACTTTATAAAATTAAAAGAGAAGTCTCTTGTTTATTCCACATCTAGTATTGGAGGAATGTGCTGGTTCTCGACCAACCTTGCCACTAAGAACACAGAAATGCTGGATATAATAGCTATTTGAAGGCAACATAAAATTATGTCATGTGGGATTGTAACACCAAGACTTGAGACAGGAGAGTATCCAAGACATTTGGAGCTATATTTACCTTTTAAGCTAAAAAGTTTAAGAATTTAAGAAGAGCCTTCAACATACTCTTGATTCTGGACAACATGTAATGTAGTTCAAAGTCTCGAAACTCATTGCTCCTCCCACCCTCAGCCTTTTGGTTGAGACTATCCAGAACCATAATCCAGAAATTAGGGTAACATGGAAATAAACTAGAATTATTCAGAACTGAGTCCATTTTGTGAATGAATTGAACCTCGTTTGGGTTAAACAACCCAAACCCTTGTTTGCCTACTTTAATCAGTGGGTTAAAGTGATCTGTTTTTCAGAAACTTAAATGCCAATGTCCTAAACAAATTCATTAGCTAATGGAGCTCCATGATATAGACCAAGAATTGTACCCCATGACACATCAGCATTATTCCAGCCATTCCACTGAAATGGCTAATGTTGCATGTTCTGATGATGCCAAGTATGGACAAAGGTGTGGGATACCTGGAGTCCTCATGCTCTGTGTGTGGGCATTTAAATTTGGACAGTTTTGGAACATTATTGGAATGTTTCCTAAGGTGAGAAATATGCTTATATTTCACTCCTGGTGAAATATAAGTGCTCACATGTTCCAAATGGTACAGGCTGGTTCCTGGATAACTTATTTGTGATAGCCCCAAACTGGACACAACCTAATGTCAATCAATAGTTGGTAAGATAAATAAAGCCTGCTGTTGTCATATTACCATGGAATATTCTAATATTGAAGGTGAATGGACTTCATCTCTACAAAACATGGGTGGATCTCATAGACACATTAGGCAAAATAAGGCAGAGATGAGAGAACACATGTATAATTTCACACGTACATTGTCCATTACAAGACTCATTTTTTTCCCCATGTTTTAACCTTGAACTTTTCTTTTGGTAATCTACAAAACTCTAAACTTCCATTTTTCTACCACACTCACACACCATTCAGCACTGTTAATTATTCTCATAGTAATGTGCTACTATAACCTCTGTCCATTTCCAAAAGTTTAAGTTCCCCTAGTTAAACATTCTATACATATTAAGGAATTGCTCCCCATGCTTTAGTCTCATTCTGTATCTTAGTAGCCTATATTCTAAATTCTAAGTCTATGAGTTTACATATTATAATTAATTTGTTTCAGTGAGATCATACATATTTGTCCTTTTATGTCTGACTTATTTCACTTAACATAACATCCTCAGAGTTGATCTATGTTGTCATCTCCTTCAGGATTTTATTACTTCTTACTGCTGAATAATATTCCATCATATGTATATGCCACATTTTTTTATCTATTCATCTATTGATGGACACTTAGTTCATTTTCATCTTAAGGATATTGCGATGGTTTGTGTATGTTATACTTTTATGGAATGTTTACCAGATATAGCAGAAAAATCCAGATGGAGAAATTTATGAAATAGTTGAAGATGTCCCCTCTTTCTCTCATGCTGTTCCCCAAAAGTTGTCCCCAATTTAAAGTATGTTGCCTTTCTTTCCCTCACTATATATATAAGGAAGGGCATAGATACATATATACATATTCTTTTTATCCAAATGGTGGCACACTGTTCTGCACTTTGCCTCCTTCAAAGAGCAATATATCTTGTGGATCATTCCCTGCAGATAAAAATAGCTGATCCCTTATTTTTACTTGTTGTCCTGTGCCCTCCACACCCACCACACTGCATGCAACCACCCCCTACTGAGTGGTAATCAAGTGCCAATTACTTGTGACTATGACTAGGTGTTGCAATGAACATCTCTGGACATATTTATTTTCCATATGTGTATATGTGGCAGAGGCATTCCTAGAGATGGGGTTTCTGGCTCAAAGTGAGTGAATTTTCAATTCTAGTACTAGTGCTACTTTTAAAAAATGTGTTCTATATGAAAAAATATTGGTAATATTTACATTTTTTCAAAGAAATAAACACACAATCAATAAGCACATGAGAAGATGTTCAACATCATTAATCACTTAGGGAATGCAAATCAAACCACTGCACACCCCCCTAGAGGGATGTTATTTAAAAAAATAAGGCAATTAAGTGTTGGTGAGGATGTGGAGAAACAGTGAATCACTGTTGTACTGTAAAATGGTGCAGCCACTGTTGAAAACTTTGAGGGTTCCTCAGAAATTACCATATCTTCCAGCAAGCCCCCTACTAGGGATAGAAAGCAGGGGCTCAAACAGCTACTTGTAAACCCATGCTCAGGGCAGCAGCATTTCCAAAAGGGAAAACAACCATAATGTCCAGTCAATAAATGAATGAACAAAGTGTGCTCTGTCTATGCAATGGAGTATTTTTCAGCCTTAAAATGAAGATCTGATGCATGCCATAACATGGATGAACCTTGAATAATATGCTGAAGGAAATATGCCATACTCAAAAAGACAACATTGAGGGGAGGGGCCAAGATGACAGCTGAGCAATGTGCGCATTTTAGTTCATCCTCCAGAAAAGCTACTGAGTAACCAGAAACACTACAGAACAGCTCTTGAAGCCACGTCAGTGACTGGACACAGAGCGTACCCCAGTCTGGACTAGCTGGACCGGCTGTGAGTCTCCCCAGAACCGTGAGTTCCCCAAGACGCAGAGGCTGGTGCCTGGCACCCCTCCCCCACAGGCGGCTTCCCAGGGGGAAAGGAAAGACCTCTGAACCTGGTCAAGGCAGAGGTTACTTATTGGGCTAATGGAAAAAGAAGAAAGGGGAAGAAATGGAGGTTTTCGTGACTGTTTCTAAAGAGGCTTGGCTGCCTCTGGATTCAGCAGCAGGACTTCTTGGGCTGCAACTGCCCCAGGCATAGGCAGAAATGAACTGCTTTCAGGGCAGTCTCCCACCTGTGCCTTCCCTGGGGGAGGGGTGAAGTCCAACTCAGGTGGAATGCCACCCTCAAGGAATTGAGACTCCAGGGCTTGGCAATTTGAAGCCATTAAAACAAGCCTACAACCTCTCCTTTGTCTCCACCACGCCCCCAGCAGCGAGAGTCTGCCAAAGATAAAGGTGCTGGAACATCTTTTGCTGGTGGGACCCGCAGGCAGACAAGCACCACAGACTGGGCAGGATAAGAAAAACAGAGCCCAGAGACTTCACAGGAAAGTCCTTTAACCTGCTGGGTCTCACCCTCAGAGAAAACTGATGCAGTGGCTCCTTCTCCTGATAGGAGGCCAGTTTAGTCTGGGAAAACCTGGCTGGAGTCTAAAATACCTATGTAGACCCTCCTAAGGGTGGGGAGGGAAAAGGCACCATACAAGCAGGGTAAGAAACAAGAAAACAAGAACTGAAGAATTATCCTCTGTTAAACAAAACCTAAGCTAGAGGCCCAGAAAAAACTGAACTGAAGGTCAAAGAATAGATAGACAACAAATTCATCTTGCAAGAAAACCCTAGCTAAGAGAAGTGAAAGCACTCTCCAGAATAAACTAATTAAGGTAATTAAATGTCTAGACGCCAGTAAAAAATAACAAATCACACCAGGAAAATTGAAGATATGGCCCAGTTAAAGGAACAAACCAATAGTTCAAATGAGATACAAGAGCTGAAACAATTAATTCAGAATATACGAACAGACATGGAAAACCTCATCAAAAGCCAAATCAATGAATGAGGGAGGATATGAAGAAGGCAAGGAATGAATAAAAAGAAGAAATGGAAAGTCTGAAAAAACAAATCACAGAACTTATGAGAATGAAAGGTACAGTAGAAGAGATGAAAAAAACAAATGAAACCTACAATGGCAGATTTCAAGAGACAGAGGTTAGGATTAGTGAACTGGAGGACAGAACATCTGAAATCTGACAAGAAACAGAAACAATAGGGAAAAAATGGAAAAATATGAGCAAGGACTCAGGGAATTGAATGATAATATGAATCACACAAATATACATGTTGTGGGTGTCCTGGAAGGAGAAGAGAAGGGAAAAGGAGGAGAAAAATTAATGGAAGAAATTATCACTGAAAATTTCCCAACTCTTATGAAAGACCTAAAATTACAGATCCAAGAAGTGCAGTGTACCCCAAAGAGAATAGATCCAAAAAGACGTTCTCCAAGACACTTACTAATCAGAATGTCAGAGGTCAAAGAGAAAGAGAGAATCTTGAAAGCAGCAAGAGAAAAGCAATCCATCACATACATGAGAAAACCAATAAGACTATGTGTAGACTAATCAGCAGAAACCATGGAGGCAAGAAGACAGTGGGATGATATATTTAAATTACTAAAAGAGAAAAACTGCCAACCAAGACTTCTATATCAAGCAAAACTGTCCTTCAAAAATGAGGGAGAAATGAAAACATTTTCAGACAAAAAATCACTGAGAGAATTTGTGACTAACAGACCAGCTCTGCAAGAAATACTAAAGGGAGCACTAGAGATAGATATGAAAAGGCAGAAGAGAGAGGTATGGAGAAGAGTGTAGGCAGAAGGAAAATTAGATATGACATATAAAATACAAAAGGCAAAATGGTAGAAGAAAGTACCACCCATTCATTAATAATACTAAATGTTAATGGATTGAACTCCCAAAACAAAAGACATAGACTGGCAGAATGGATTAAAAAACAGGATCCTTCTATATGCTGTCTACAGGAAACACATCTTAGACCCAAAGATAAACATAGGTTGAAAGTGAAAGGTTGGGAAAAGATATTTCAGGCAAATAGCAACCAGAAAAGAGCAGGAGTAGCTATATTAATATCCAACAAATTAGACTTCAAATGTAAAACAGTTAAAAGAGACAAAGAAGGATACTATATACTAATAAAAGAACAATTCAACATGAAGACATAACAATCATAAACATTTATGCACTGAACCAGAATGCCCCAAAATACATAAAGCAAACACTGTAAACACTGAAAGGGAAAATAGACACATCTATCATAATAGTTGGAGACTTCAATTCCCCACTCTCATCAATGGACAGAACATCTGGACAGAGGATCAATAAAGAAACAGAGAAGTTGAATATTACAATAAATGAGCTAGACTTAACAGACATTTATAGGACATTACACCCCACAACAGCAGGATACACCTTTTTCTCAAGTGCTCATGGATCATTCTCAAAGATAGACCATATGCTGTGTCACAAAGCAAGTCTCAACAAATTTAAAAAGATTGAAATCATACAAAACACTTTCTCAGACCATAAAGGAATGAAGTTGGAAATCAATAATAGGCAGAGCACCAGAAAATTCACAAATATGTGGAGGTTCAACAACACACTCTGAAACAACCAGTGGGTCAAGGAAGAGATTACAAGAGAAATCAGTAAATATCTCAAGGCAGATTAAAATGAAAACACAACATATCAAAAGTTATGGGATGCAGCAAAGGTAGTGCTAAGAGGGAAATTTATTGCCCTAAATGCCTATATCAAAAAAGAAGGAAGGGTAAAAATCAAGGAATTAACTGTCCACTTGGAAGAACTAGAGAAAGAACAGCAAATTAACCCCAAAGCAAGCAAAAGGAAAGAAATAACAAAGATTAGAGCAGAAATAAATGAAATTGAGAACATGAAAGCAACAACAAAATCAATAAAACCAGAAGTTAGTTCTATGAGAAAATCAATAAGATTGATGGGCCCTTAGCAAGATTGACAAAAAGAAGAAGAGAGAGGATGCAAATAAATAAGACCAGAAATGGAAGAAGAGACATAACCACTGACCTCACAGAAATAAAGGAGGTAATAACAGGATACTATGAACAACTTTATGCTAATAAATATAACAATGTAGATGAAATGGACAACTTCCTAGAAAGGCAAGAGCAACCAACTTTGACTCAAAAAGAAATAGATGACCTCAACAAACCAATCACAATAAAGAAATTGAATCAGTCATTAAAAAGCTTCCCAAAAATAAAAGTCCAGACAGCTTCTCATGTGGATTCTACCAAACATGCCAGAAAGAATTAGTACCAATCTTGCTCAAACTCTTCAAAAAAAATTGAAGTGGAGGGAAAGCTACCTAATTCATTCTATGAAGCCAACATCACCCTCATACCAAAACCAGGCAAAGATATTACAAAAAAAGAAAACTACAGACCAATATCTCTAATGAATATAGATGCAAAAGTCCTCAACAAAATTCTAGCAAATCGAATCCAGCAGCATATTAAATGAATTATACATCATGACCAAGTAGGATTCATCCCAGGTATGCAAGGATGTTTCAACATAAGAAAATCAGTTAATGTAATACACCATATCAACAAATCAAAGCAGAAAAATCACATGATCATCTCAATTGATGCAGAGAAGGCATTTGACAAAATTCAACATCCTTTCCTGTTGAAAACACTTCAAAGGATAGGAATACAAGGGAACTTCCTTAAAATGATAAATGGAATATATGAAAAACCTACAGCTAATATCCCCAATGGGGAAAAACTGAAAACTTTCCCCCTAAGATCAGGAACAGGACAAGGATGTCCACTATCACCACTATTATTCAATATTGTGTTGGAAGTTCTAGCCAGAGCAATTAGACAAGAAAAAGAAATACAAGGCATCAAAATTGGAAAGGAAGAATTGAAATCCTCATGTTTGCAGATGATATGATACCATATGTCAAAAACCCTGAAAAATCTACAGCAAAGCTACTAGAAATAATAAATGAGTACAGCAAAGTTGCAGGTTACAAGATCAACATTCAAAAATCTGTAGTGTTTCAACACACTAGTAATGAACAACCTGAGGGGGAAATCAAGAAACAAATTCCATTTACAATGGCAACCAAGAGAATAAAATATTTAGGAATAAATTTAACTAAAGAGTCAAAAGACCTATACAAGAAAGCTTCAAGAAATTGTTTAAAGAAATCACAGAAGACCTAAATAGATTCATGGATTGGAAGATTAAATATAGGTAAGATGTCAATTCTACCTAAATTGATTTACAGATTCTATGCAATACCCATCAAAATCCCAACAACTTCCTTTTCAGAAATAGAAAAAACTTTAAGCAAATTTATCTGGAAGGGCAGGGGGCCCCAAATTGCTAAAAGTATCTTGAGGAAAAAAAAAACGAAGTTGGAGGCCTCACACTGCCTGACTTTAAGGCATATTATGAAGCCACAGTGGTCAAAACAGCATGGTACTGGCATAAAGATAGATGTATTGACCAATGGAATCGAATAGAGTGTTCAGATATAGACCCTCTCATCTATGGACATTTGATCTTTGATAAGGCAGTCAAGCCAACTCACCTGGGACAGAACAGTCTCTTCAATAAATGATGTCTAGAGAACTGGATATCCATATGCAAAAGAATTAAAGAGGACCCAAATCTCATGCCTTATGTAAGAGTTAACTCAAAATGGATCAAAGATCTAAACATCAGGTCTAAGACCATAAAACAGTTAGAGGAAAATGTAGGGAAATATCTTATAAATCTTATAATTGGAGGTGGTTTTATAGACCTTACACCTAAAGCAAGAGCACTGAAGAAATAAATAAATAAATGGGAACTCCTCAAAAGTAAACACTTTTGTGCATCAAAGAACTTCATCAATAAAGTAAAAAGACAGCTTACACAAGATACTATTTGGAAACGACATATCAGATAAAGGTCTAGTATGCAGAATTTATAAAGAGATTGTTCGACTCAACAACAAAAAGACAGCCAATCCAATTACAAAATGGGAAAAAGACTTGAACAGACACTTCTCAGAAATGGAAATTTCAAATGGCCAAAAGGCACATGAAGAGATGCTCAACGTCCCTGATCATTACAGAAATGCAAATCAAAACCACATTGAGATATCATCTCACACCCACCAGAATGGCCATTATCAACAACAAAAAAATGACAAGTGCTGGAGAGGATGTGGAGAAAGTGGCACACTTATTCACTGTTGGTGGGAATGTCAAATGGTGCAACTGCTGTGGAAGGCAGTTTGGCGGTTCCTCTAAAAACTGAATATAGAATTGTCATATGACCCAGCAATACCATTGCTAAGTATCTACTCAGAGGACATAAAGGCAAAGACACAAATGGATATTGCACACCAATGTTTATAGCAGCATTATTTACAATTGCAAGGAGATGGAAATAGCCAAAATGTCCATCAATAGACGAGTGGCTAAACAAACTGTGGTATATACATATGATGGAATATTATGCAGCTTTAAGATAGAATAAAGTTATGAAGTATGTAACAACGTGGATGGACCTTGAGAACATTATGCTGAGTGAGACTAGCCAAAAACAAAAGGACAAATACTGTATGGTCTCACTTATATGAACTGACATTAGTGAATAAACTTGGAATATTTCGTTGGTAACAGAGACCATCAGGAGATAGAAATAGGTAAGATATTGGGTAATTGGAACTGAAGGGATACAACTGTGCAACAGGACTGGATACAAAAACTCAGAAATGGACAGCACAATGCTACCTAACTGCAATACAATTATGTTAAAACACTGAATGAAGCTGCATGTGAGAATGATAGAGGGAAGAAGGCTGGGGACATAAACGAAATAAAAAAGAAAGATAGATGTTAAAGATTAAGATGGTATAATCTAGGAATGACTAGAGTGTATAATAATAGTGAAATGTACAAGGTACAATTTAAAAAATGTTTTTGCATGAGGAAGAAAAAAGGAATGTCATTATTGCAGGGTACTGCAAATAGATGGTAATTAATATTTTAAAATGTCACCCTTTGTGTGAGACTAAAGCAAAAAATGTTTATTTGTTACAAAATTTATATTTTGATTAGTGCATTTCCTAATATAACTTATGTAGATAGTTTGATTGAACGCTGTAAGTACTTGGAATCTTAGGTAGGATGTGAAATTTTGCTGGTTTGTCCAGAGTGATGCCCTGATGAATCCCAGAGTGATTCAATCAGTAAGTGGAAAAGTATCTGCAAAGCCCCCTTCGGAGAATGGTGAGAATGGGGAGAAATTCGACTTTCTCAAGTTGGATTCTTGATATTTTCACAAGCAGTGTGGACAACCAAAGCTATAGGTTGAGCCCCCAGTCTTGGGGTTTGTTCATATGAAACTTAACCCTGCAAAGGATAGGTCAAGTCTACTTAAAATTGAGGCCTAAGAGTCACCCCCAAGAGAGCCTCTTTTGTTGCTCAGATGTGACCTCTCTCTCCAGCCAACACAATGAGCAGTCTCACCACCCTACCCCTCTCTACGTGGGACATGACTCCCAGGGGTGTGGACCTTCCTGGCAATGTGGGACAGAGATCTTGGAATGAGGTGAGACTCAGCATCAAGAGATTGAGAAAAACCCTAGAATGAGCTGAGACTTAACATCAAGGGATTGAGAAAACCTTCTTGACCTAAAGGGGGAAGAGGGAAATGAGACAAAGTGTCAATGGCTGAGAGATTCCAAACAGAGTCAAGAGGTTATCCTGGAGGTTATTCTTATGCATCAAGTAGATATCATCTTGTTATTCAAGATTTAATGGAGAGGCTGGAGGGAACTGCCTGAAAATGTAGAGCTGTGTTCCAGTAGCCATGTTTCTTGAGGATGATTGAATAATGATACAGCTGTCACAATGTGACTGTGTGATTGTGAAAACCTTGTGTCTGATGTTCCTTTTATCTACCTTGTCACAAAGGAGTAGTATATATGGAATAAAAATAAATAATAGGGGGAACAAATGCTAAAATAAATTTAGTTTAAATGCTAGTGATCAATGAAAGCGAGGGGTAAGGGGTATGATAGGTATAATCTTTTTTTTTTCTTTCCTGTGTTCATTTTATTTCTTTTTCTATTGTCTTTTTATTTCTTTTACTGAATTAATGCAAATGTCCTAAGAAATGATAAATATGCAACTAAGTGATGATAGTGTGAATTTCTATGTATGTTGTTTTATTTTGTTTCTTAATTTTTTAATTAATAAAAAAATTTTTAAAAAAGACAACATTGTATGACTTTCCCTTGTATGAAATACTTGGCATGAGCAAAATCATAGAGACAGAAAGTAGGTTACAGGTTACCAGGTTCTGGGGGGAAGAGAGAATAGGGTATTAATGCTTTATGGATACAGAGTTTCTGTTTGGGATGATGAAAATGTTCCCACTTGGATAGAGGTGAAATCAGTACGTTGTGACTGTCCTTAATGCCACTGAATAGCAATCTCAAATATTACTGAAATTGCCATTTTTATGTCATGGCTGTCTGATCATAACAAAAAGGAATCTAGGTAATAAAAGAGGGTGGGAGTTGTAGCAGGACTGGGAGGGTGTGGGTGACAGGCTGCTTTTCCTTCCCCAGGGCATGTTGAATATTGTGAACTACAACGTGCTGTCGGTGGTCCAGATGAGGCTGGGGTCATGGGGATGCACCTGGAACCGGCAGAGCTTCGAGCCCTTGGGTGGTCCCAGTCCCACCCCCAACCCCCGCACAGGGACTGGCACGGAGGAGGTGTCTGGGGATATGCCCTGAGTGAAAACTGGGGGTGGGGGTCTCTGGGAGCAGGTAAGAGGATGGGAAAGGAACCACTCCCGCTCACTAAGCTTCTCTCAGATGACCCGAATCATCCTGCCCCAGATGGTCACCAGGGGAGCACAGCCTCCCTCTCTCTTGGGCTGGGCCCTCCTCCCACCCTCCCACCCCACCCCCGTCCACCTCCAGGCCTTTCCATTCCCCAGCTGCTCCAATCACATTTCCAGCTCTTCCCTGTCCCCTCTGAGCATCTCAGATCTGGTGGGGGCGTCACCATGACCCTCTCCTCCCACCCACACGCTTCCTCCTGCAGGGGCAGGGGCGTCATCATCAACATCTCCTCCAAGGGTGAAAACAGCCCCAGACCCTTCCTAGCTGCCTACGGAGCCACCACCCATCCAGACCCCACAGACCCAAGGCCCGGCTGGATGGGACACTGGGGAGGGGGCATTGGGACTCAGGCCCACGGAGGTGGGATGCTGTGCAGGGAAGTTTCTTGGTCCCTGGAGTCTCCTTCTCCTTTCTCCACAGAAGTTTGTGTGAAGTTTCTCGGGGGAGGTGGGAGCCGAGTACCTCGCTAGGAGGGTCACCGTGCATGTGCTGACAGCAAGGGCAGGACCCTATAGTAACTGAGGAGGGAGTCCAGACGCAGGAGAGCCCCTATCTATTATGGGTTGTAAGGAGCTTAGAGACAATGGAGGCTCTTGGGGGCAGAGTGGGGGGGGGGTGCCGTGAGCGCCGGAGGGCGAGGTACCAGAGAGGAGCAGGACTCTTGAGGGTTTCAGCTCTGCCTGGCTGGGGAAAAACAGGTCTCTTTGAGGGGCGGGTCTGCGGAGGGGGCGGCCCAGGGAGAAGTAGCTGAGAAGGCCCCAAATACAAGGAATGCAAGAGTGGTGGTGGGGAGGGACGTTCGGAGAAGGCCTGGGGGCGCGGTTGGGTGTTCTTTCCTTTACCTCCTTCCCCATCAGACGGTGAGCCCCCTGTTCATCTCCACAAACATGACTGGTTACCTGAGACCCGGGCTGCTGTTGCCAGGCGCCAAAGACTTTGCTCAGCAGGACTTGAACACCCTGGGTCTCTCCTCCCACAGCTCCGGGTGCCTCAGCCAAGCTGTGCAGGTGGGGGGCAGCCTGTAGCGGAGGTCTGGGTGGGCATTCCCCATGCAGGGGAGTAGACCCGCCTGGAGGAGAGGAGGCCCCTACCCAGTGCTGAGGGTGGGGTTGGGGGAGGGGGAGTCCAAGGGCAGCAGCTCCCTGATTCCTGGTGTTACTCCTTTCCAGAGTTTCTTGCTGCGTGTCTCTTTGTTCAATCGTTTTTTTTGGAAGTCAGCTGTCAGTCAGGTTGGTAGCTCTCATCTTGTGGTCGTCTGAGGCAGAGGGAAACTAAAGAACCTGGGGAGGATGCCGCAGTCGGAGCCATTTGTCTGTCCTCTCCTCTTCTGTCCATTGTGGGGTGGGAAACTGACAACCCTGTCCAGCACGTCAGAATAGACAGACAGACAGACCAATGGATCCTGAATATCTGGATATTGAGTGACAAGGATGGTACCTCAAATCTCAGGTGGAAAGATAGGGTTTTAGATGTGTGGCGCTGAGACAACTCTATAGACATTTGGGGAAAAGCAACCATTAAAATACATAAAATTGGATGGTGATGTTGCACGAGTTTGAAACTATAGGAAAATACACTGAAGCATACGCTTCAAACAGATGAATTTTATACTAGGCCAATTATACCTGAATCAAAGTAATTTTTAAAAACATTATAGACCCCTCCTGCAATAAAAAAAACTTGAACTATATCATTTTTTCCCTTCATTAGAGAAGGGGGAATGATAATCTAATATGTTCAGAATATATCACGAGATTGAATTTAAAATGTTTGCGAATAGATGTGTGGTGAGGGGAGCTTGTTAGTGGAAATATAACGAATAGTGCTGTATTATAGGTAATTTTGGTGGAAAGGCATTGTTTAGAGTTATGTATGTAACCGATAAACTCCACAAATTTAAATAAGCTCTTGCATGAACTGGTTCAAATGTATGACATGGTACAAAGAGTTAACAATGGAGTAGTATGTGGGGGCAGAAATACCTACAGCAAGCTATGGACTGTGTTAACAGCAATACCTTAAAATTCTTTCCTCCGGCTGGCCACGGTGACTCAGCAGGCAAGAATGCTCACCTGCCATGCCAGAGGACCTGGGTTCGATTCCTGGTGCCTGCCCATGTAAAAAAAAAAGAAAAATTCTTTCCTCAACAGTAACTGCTGTACCACATCAATACTAGGGGTCAGTAATGGGCAGATAAGTGACATGGGATGTATTGTGTTTACTTTTTTGGTGCCTATCTGATAAGAGCAATGCAAATTAAAACTACTCTGAAGTAACATTGGTCACACGTCATGTTGATTACAAGACGAGCCCCCATATACTCTTCACCTTGGTTCACTGTGCATTCATTTGCTTTGTTTGCTCTTCCTTTCTCTGTCTGATGTTCTCCTTCTCCCTCTCCCTCTTCATCTCCATCTCTCTCCCCTTCTTTGTGTATATTGATGATGAATGAACTTAGACATAAGTTGAAGATATCATGATCTTTTGCCCCTAAATGCATATTCAAATAGTGTCTGAGAACAAGTATATTCTCCTACATAACAACAATGTAAGAATCAAATCCAGAAAAAATGTCATTGCCATAATACTATTTTTAACACACAGTCCATATTCAAAATTTTCTAATTGTCCCCTAAAAAATACCTATTAAAACAAAGTTTTTCCCTATCTCGGAACAAATCCAGGAAAATGTACTGCATTTAGTTATCATGTTTCTTTAGTCTTCTTTAATGTGGTGCAGCCCTCACCTTTCCTTTGTGCTATGTGATATTTTCAAAGCAGTGACAGTGAAATGTATTGACTAGAAAGTTTATTACAGGTGTAAGACCGTACACAAGTGCAGACAATGCTGTGGAAACAAATACCAAATAGGGCAGTTGGGTAATCAGAGAAAAATCCCTAAGCAGCCACCCTGAAGCACTGATGCAGGTGAACAAGTCAGAGTTTTCAGGAAAATCTGGGCAGCCAGGCATATCCAGCTGCTGGTGTGGGATCACAGAGGGCAGCTGGTGAGGAAGTCAATGGAAGACTGCTGCCTCTGCATGTGGTGGTGGGCCTTGGGTTACTGTTGGTCAGCAAGGCACAGAGTTGAGAAGTGATGAACAGGAAGTGAGGGGTAAACAAGGCTGGTCACCTGCATCTTTCTCTCACACTGCAGGGAAGTGTAGGGCAAGCTGGGACCCACTGGTACATCTGCATCTGTCTCACCATATCTACATAGGATAGTCATCTGAGAACGATGCTCATGTATCACTTCCACTTTCCAAGCTTCATGCACTTTTCTCTTTTGACCTACTCTAACTAGAGCCATAGAGGGAAGGGGATTCTAAAAATGATGGTTCCCACTTCAGCCAATTCTCACAGTAAAAAACAACCACAGTGATGGAAGAGGACCCTCATTTTGATTCCCTAGAATACTTTCTGAGGGACTGTAATTCCTTCCTTAGGTGTTTGGAAAATTTCACCAAAAGACCATCCTGGCTTGGATTCATGGGGCAAGGTTTTAAATTGTGGTTTAAATTTCTTTGATAGATATAGGACTATTCATATTTTCTACTTCTTCTTGGGTCAGTTACTACAAATTGTAGTTTTCAAAAATGTGTCCATTTCATCTACATGTTCAAGTGTATCAATGTGAAATTGTTCATAAAACATTTTTATTGTGAAATATAACATCTATTTAGAAAGCAATAAATTTCAAAGTACATTGTAACAAGTAGATATAGAGCTAGGTTCAGAGTTTGGTATGGGTTACAGTTCCACAATTTCAGATTTTTCCTTCAAGCTGCACCAAGACACTGGAGACTAAAAGAAATGTCAATATAGGGATTCAACAGCCATCTCATTTGTTAATTCCTATCTTCTCTGTTATAATTGCTCCCTCTCGTTTGATTGTCCTCCCAATTTTGAGGGTTATTTGGACTGCAACTTTTTAGACTAGAATGGGGCATCAATAATAACGTGCTAGGGGGATGGAACTAGTTGATCTAGTTCCCCCGGTTTCAGACTTTTCTGGCCTAAGAATTCCCTGGAGGTTGTAGGTTTCTGGGAAGTAATCTTAGTGTGTGAAAGTTGTATAGAATCTCAGATCAAGCCCTATGTGTGTTTTAGGGTTAACAGGAATGGTTTGGTTGATATGATGGTTAGGTTCTCGTGTCGACTTGGCCAAGTGATTATGTCCAACGGTCTAGTCAAGCAAGCACCAGTCTGATCATTGTTGCAAGGATATTTCCTGGCTGGTTGATAAACCAGAATGCTGGTATATTAAGTCATCAGTTGGTTCATTGCATCTATGGCTGATTACATCTGCAAACAACCAAGATGTGTCTTCCACAATAGGATAATCCAATCAGTTGGTTGCTTTAAAGCCAGAGAGAGACTCATTGCTTCTTCTGCCAGTGAGCCTCACCTGTGGATGTCGTCCAACCCTGCGTTGGAGTTACCAGCCTCACAGCCTACATGCAAATTTTGGTACTTCCTTACTACAGTTGCTTGAGACACCTTTATAAATTTCATATTTACAGATCTCTCCTATTGGACCTGTTTCTTTAGAGAAACCTGATAACACAGCTTGGTACTGGGAGAGGTTCATGGTAAAGAGCATCTTAAAAATGCATTTTTATAATTGGTTCTCTACTCTAATGAAACTCAGAGGTCCTAATGACTCTGTTTCCAATACTCAAGATGACACTGACAGTCCATGGGGTGGGTTCACAAAAGAGATGCTCAAAATATCACCATTGGATTTTGCAAATTGCTGGCTTATATGAGGCAAGGTTTTGGGTGAGAGTGTTTTTGACACCTTAATGGAGTTTTGCAGAATTAAGAGGAATAATAATCTTGGTTGGTCATTGTTAGATACCTGGGATATGTGGATGCATCATGGAAGACCTGCTCACTTATCCGAGGAATGTCCAGAGGATGCGTCTTTCAGCAGAACCTTGAGAAATAAATTCATGAGACTAAGTCCATCATCCCTGAAGAACTCCGTAGTCACCCTTCTCTGTAGGTCAGAAATTACTGTGGGAACTGCCATCATGAGCTGTCATCATTAAACACAATGTGGGTGATCAGATCCACAGTTGGCAGGTGCCATGTAGTGTCAGTTATTCATCATAAATGAGTTGGGCATGTCCACCATAATGGGCAATAGACTCAAAGCAGCAGTCAAAATGTTATGACTTGCAGAGATTTGTGCCATTGCCTAGTAGATCATGGGGTAACTTAGTGTGAAATAAATGGGCAGTCTACTAAATTCTTGTTTGAGCTGTATAAGCAGAAGAGTTCTATGTAAAGTGAACAGAAGTATAACTTGAATTACAAAAATGGAGAGTCATGGTACCTTAATCAATTCCCAGACTTCAGATGGTTTACACACCCAGAGCCCCTTGAATGAGGGGAAAGCAGGTACCCTTGAGGAAGGATCCTTTTGCACTGCCTGAAATTTACACTGTTAACCTTCCTCCCAGCTTTCCCCAAGGAGAACTATGATCTTTTACCACAGTGACTGAGCACTGAGGAAGAGGAAATGATCAGATATTTCAGGGATTATTGGACACTGGCTCAGAAGTGACAATAGTTCCAGGAGAACCAAATCATCACTCTCATCCACCATTAGAGTAGGGGCTCATGGAGTTCAGGTAATGGCTGGAGTTTTAGCCCAGGTCCTTTTCACTGTGGCCCCAGTGGATCCCTGGATTCATTCTGTAGTTATTTCCAATGTCAGAACACATAATTGGGATTGACATACTCAGCAACTGGCAGAATTCACACATTGGTTCTCTGACACATGGAATCAGGGCTATTATGGTAGGAAAGGCAAGTGTAAGCCACTAAAACTGCCCCTACTTTACAGAACAGTGAATCAGAAACAGTACTGTATTTCCGGAGGGAATGCAGAGATTGGTGCCACTCTTAAGGACTTGAAGGATGAGGGCTTGTGAGTCCCATCACATCCCTGCTCAACTTTCCTATTTGGCCTATACAGAAAACAACTGGGACTTACAGGATGACAGTGGATTATTTTAAAGTTAACCATGCAGTGAATCCAATTTCACTATCCTGCCTCAGTGGTGTATCAACTCTCCAACCTTTTGTCATAATCTTGTCCACAAGGACATTGATCACTTCTCTCACCCACAGGACATCACAATGATACATTATATTGATGATGTCATGCTGATTGCACCTACTGGCTAAGAAGTATCAATGTACTTATTGGTAAGGCATTTGCATGTCAGGGGATGGGAGATAAATCCAACAAAAATACAGGGGCCTTCCACCTCAGTGAAATTTCTAAGTGTCTAGTGGTATGGAGCATGTTGATAAATCCTTTCTAAAGTGGCAGATAAGCTGTTGCATCTGGTCCCTCCTAGACCAAAAAAAGAAGCACAAAATCCAGTTGGCCCCTTTAGATTTGGAGACAAAATATTCTTCATTTGCATGTGCTATGAGAGGCCATTTATCGAGTGACTAGAAAAGCTGCTAGCTTTCAGTGGGCCTAGAACAAAAAAGAGACTCTATGACAGGTCCAGACTGCTATGAAAACTACGCTGCCACTTGGGATATGATCCAGCAGATCCAATGGTGCTGGAAGTGTCAGTGGCAAATAGGGACACTGTCTGGACCCTTTTGCAGGCCCCTATAGGATTATCAAAATGCAGACCCTTAGGACATTTTTCTTTTGTATGCTCTATGGTGGGGGTCACATATCATTCTGTTTCTATGTGGGCATCTCTTTTCTTGCAGCATAATTTGTTGAATTTTGATTTTTTATTTGTTTGTTTGTTTGATTTTTGGGGGAAGTCCATGGGACAACAATCAAACTCATGTCTCCCACTTTGCAACTGAGAATTCCACCACTAAACTACCATTCTACCCCTGCAGATCTTTAGGATTTTGCAGCAAAGCCTTAACATACATGGCAGATAACTGAGAAACAGATTTTACCCTGCTACTGGGTCTTAGTAGAGGCTGAATGCTTAACCATGGGCCACCATGAGACTTCAGTTGGCCATCATGATTTGGGTGTTGTCTAACCCCAGAAAACACAAAGTTGGGCATGTACAACAGCACTCCATCATAAAATGTAAATGGTATATTAGAGATAGGCTTTAGCAAGTCATGAATGTACAAGTAAGTTACATGAGGAAGTCCCCCAAATGCCCATGGATCCCACTCCTGCCATATTACCTTCTCTTTCCCAGTCCAGAGCTATGGCCTCTTGGGGAATTCCTTATAGCCAGAGGATGAAGGAAGAGAGAACTCTGCCCTGGCTTACAGACAGTACTACATGATATTCAGGGCCCACCTGGAAGTGGGCAGCTGAAGCACTACAACATAATTCTTGGTGTCCTTAAAGGACAATGGTGAAGGGAAATCTTTCCAGTGGGTGGAACTTTGAATAGTACACCTGGTTGTTCATTTTGCTTAGAAGTAGAAGTGGCCTGAGGTACATTTCCATACTGACTCAGGCTGTTGCTCATGGTTTGGCTGGATGGTCAGGAACTTGGAAGGAGCATGAATTGTAAAATTTGTGACAAAGATGTCTGGGGAGAAGTCTGTAGATAGACTTTTCTGAGTGGGCTAAAAATATGAAGATATTTGTATCCCATGTGAATGCTCACCAGAGGGTGACTTCAGCAGAGGAAGTTTCTAATAATCAAATGGTAAAGATGGCCTCTCCTATGGATACAAATCATCCTCTTTCTTTGGCCACTCCTGCAATTGCCTGATGGGTTCATGAACAAAGTAGGCATGTGATAGTGTGGAAATTATGCATGGGATCAGCAACATGGACTTCCACTGGCCATTGCTGATCTGGCTCTGGCCACAGCTAAGTGCCAAATCTGCCAGCAGTGGAGATCCACACTCAGTTCCCCATATGGCACCATTCCCCAAGGTGACCAGCCTGCTTTCTGGATTTTATTGAGGATTTTTGCATCTATATTCATTAGAGAGATTGGACCATGTCTATCATGGAAATGGCAGTGATTTTTTCTACTGGAATAGACATATTCTCTGAATATGGATTTAACTTCCCTGAATTCAATGCTTCCAAAGAAATGACCATATGTGAACTTATGGAATGCCTTATCCACCATCATGGCATTGCCCACAGCATTGCTTCTGATCAAGGAACCACTTCATAGCAAATGAAGTACAGGAATGGGCAGATACTCATAGAATTTTCTGATTTTACCATGTTCCCCATCATCCAGAGGCAGCAAGATAGAACGTGGAGTGGCCTTTAGAAGACCCTATTACAGGGTCAACTAGGAGAAAATCCCTTGCAGGGCTGGTACAGTGTTCTCCAGGAGACTGTGTATGCTCTGAATCAGCATCCACTGTATGTTGCTGTTTCTGCCATAGCCAGGATCTACAAGTCCAGGAATCAATGGGGTGGAAATGGGAGTGGCACTACTCTTTATCACTCCTAGTGATCTACTAGGAAATTGTTTGCTTCCTATAATTGAAACCTTAAACTCTGTGGTCTACAGGTCTATAGTTCTAAAAAGATGAGTGCTCTTATCAGGGAACACAACAATGACTCCATTGAACTGGAAATAAAGATCACTACCTGGCCACTATGGGCTTCTCATGCCACTGAATCAATAGCCACAAAACAGGATTACTCTACTGCATGTGGTGATTGATCCTGATTATCAAGGGGAAATAAGACTGCAACTACACAATGGAGGTAAAGAAGAGTGTGTTCCAGGAAAACAGGAGATCCCCTAGGGCATCTTTTACTACTACCAACTTATGATTAAAGTCAAAGGAAAACTGCAACAACCATTTCCAGGCATTACTACCAATGGCACAGAAACTTCAGGAATTCAGTTCTGGGTCACACACCTGGCAAAGAACCATGGCCAGCTGCAGTCTTTCTGAGGTTAAAGGGAACATGGAATGGGTAGTAGAAGAAGGTAGTGATAAATGTGAACTATGAACAAGTGACAAGTTACAGAAATGAGGACTGAAGATTCTATGAATATTTCATCCCTCTTTTGTTACATGTGTGTTTGCATTTATTCATAATCAAATATCTTGTTTTCCTCTTATCATTTGATGTAAGTTGCATCGTTCATGTTATAATATTTAAAACATAGGATAAGGATATTAAGAGTGACTGTTACCTAAAGTCTTGCACCCTATTCTAGAGAGATGTAGTGTGCATCTCTTGTATGCAGGGCAGTTGAGTATTGTTAGGTGAAACCTATGTCTACTAGTGTATTCTATTTGGACATTAGGCATGTTTCAAGGTGAGTGTATAGCTGCCTAGTTGACAAGGAGGTGGACTGTGATGCTTAACTTCTCAAATCATAGGATAAATGTTTCTGTCTCAATAGGGGGAAACTGGAAGTAAAATAGGGGCACTGAACCCAAAGAATTATGAGAGCCTGAAGGGCAAGCTCCATGAGATTTAAGAGTCTGAGAGTCATTCATAGAATGATGTTTGATCCTTTTCTTTTCTAATGTATTAACCTTAATGGAGGACAGCAGGAGCTGGCTTCTGCCACAGCCACAAGCCATGCCCCAAAGGCAGTGTTTGGAGCATGGAAGGCAGATTTTGTCAGGGTCAATACAGAAGGAAAAGCCATCCTGGCAGAGCCCAGTGATTATGTTAGAAGAGGCTGCTGCTACTGGCTTGGAGCTGCCCATACCTGGGTGGTTTGCACTGTGTTGATTTTCTTTTTCTTCTTTCTGCCTTCTTTGGTGTTCAGGATTCTCTCTTTTTTTTTTCTGTATCTATAATTTTTTTCCTTTTTTGCTTTAATTTTTTTTTAAATTTTTTTATTAATCAAAAAAAAGAAAAGAAATTAACACAACATTTAGAAATCATTCCATTCTACACATGCACTCAGTAATTCTTAGTATCATCACATAGATGTATGATCATCATTTCTTAGTACATTTGCATCGATTTAGGAAAAGAACTAGCAAAACAGCAGAAAAAGATATAGAATGTTAATATAGAGAAGAGAATTAAAATAATAATACTAATAAAATATATATAAAAAGGAAAAAGAAAAAAACAAAAACAAAAGATACCAACACACAAACAAACAAACAAACAAAAAACCATATTTCAGGTGCAGCTTCATTCAGTGTTCCAACCTAGTTACATTACACTTAGGTATTATTGTGCTGTCCATTTTTGAGTTTTTGTATCTAGTCCTGTTGCACAGTCTGTATCCCTTCAGCTCCAATTACCCATTATCTTACCCTGTTTCTAACTCCTGCTGGTCTCTGTTACCAATGATATATTCCAAGCTGATTCTCGAATGTCAGTTCACATCAGTGGGACCATACAGTATTTGTCCTTTAGTTTTGGGCTAGACTCACTCAGCATAATGTTCTCTAGGTCCATCCATGTTACTACATGCTTCATAAGTTTAGTCTATCTTAAAGCTGCATAATATTCCATCATAGGTATACGCCACAGCTTGTTTAGCCACTCGTCTGTTGATGAACATTTTGGCTGTTTCCATCTCTTTGCAATTGTAGATAATGCTGCTATAAACACTGGTGTGCAAATGTCCGTCTGTGTCTTTGCCCTTAAGTCCTTTGAGTAGATACCTAGCAGTGGTATTGCTGGGTCATAATCCATTCTGCCATTCTATGTCTTTTGATTGGGAAATTCAGTCCATTAAATTTTAGTGTTATTACTATTTGGATAATATTTTCCTCTACCATTTTGGCTTTTGTATTATATATATCATATCTGATTTTCCTTCTTTCTACACTCTTCTCCATACCTCTCTCTTCTGTCTTTTCATATCTGACTCTAGTGTTCCCTTCAGTATTTCTTGCAGAGCTGGTCTCTTGGTCACAAATTCTCTCAGTGACTTTTTGTCTATAAATGTTTTAATTTCTCCTTCATTTTTAAAGGACAATTTTGCTGAATATAGGAGTCTTGGTTGGCAGTTTCTCTTTTAGTAATTTAAATATATCATCCCACTGTCTTCTAGCTTCCATGGTTTCTGCTGAGAAATCTACACATAGTCTTATTGGGTTTCCCTTGTATGTGACAGATTGTTTTTTTCTTGCTGCTTTCAAGATCCTCTCTTTCTCTTTGACCTCTGACATTCTAACTAGTAAGTGTCTTGGAGAATGCCTATTTGGGTCTAATCTCTTTGGGGTGCGCTGCACTTCTTGGATCTGTAATTTTAGGTCTTTCATAAGAGTTGTGAAATTTTCAGTGATAATTTCTTCCATTAGTTTTTCTCCTCCTTTTCCCTTCTCTTCTCCTTCTGGGACACCCACAACACATATATTTGTGCGCTTCATATTGTCATTCAGTTCCCTGATCCCCTGCTCAAGTTTTTCCATTCTTTTCCCTATAGTTTCTGTTTCTTTTTGGAATTCAGATGTTCCATCCTCCAGTTCACTAATTGTAGCTTCTGTCTCTTTAGATCTACCATTGTAGGTATCCATTGTTTTTTCCATTTTTTCTTCTTTGTCCTTCACTCCCACAAGTTCTGTGATTTGTTTTTTCAGATTTTCTATTCCTTCTTTTTGTTCAGCCCATGTCTTCTTCATGTCCTCCCTCAATTTATTGATTTGGTTTTTGAAGAGTTTTTCCATTTCTGTTCGTATATTCAGCATTAGTTGTCTCAGCTCCTGTATCTCATTTGAACTATTGGTTTGTTCCTTTGACTGGGCCATATCTTCAATTTTCCGAGCGTCATCCATTATTTTCTGCTGGTGTCTGGGCATTTGATCAGATTTCCCTGGGTGTGGGACCCAGCTGGTTGAAAGGTTTTTCTGTGGAATCTCTGGGCTCTTTTCTTTTCCTGCCCAGTAGGTGGCGCTCGTGGCGGTCGTTTGTCTGCGGGGCAGTCGGCCCGGGAAACCGTGCATGGAGGCGGGGGTCGCTGGCCGCGACTTGGGGGAGTGCCGGTCCAAATTGCCCAGCTGGCCCGAGACGCCAAGCGTGACGGGAGGGCCCCGCTATCCAATGTTCCCAGTCAGACCGGGGAGCCACATGCGTGGAGGGGACCCCAGTCGCCAGCCGCCCCGCCCAGGAAAATGTGCGCCCCTCGGGTATCTCACCGCAGTGGATTCTCCCTGCCTGTTCAGCCGTTCCAGAATGGGGTACGCTGTCTTTTTGGTCTCTGTCGTGACTCCGGGAGCTGTTTCATGTTGTTTCTGTTTCTTTAGTTGCTTTTCTGGAGGAGGAACTAAGACCCGTGCGTCTTACTAAGCCGCCATCTTTTCTGGAAGTCCTCAGGATTCTCTTGGGAGTTTTTTTGTTTGATTGTTTGTTTTCTTTGCAATCTGAATCAGATGTGTTTTATGTGGGAGAGTATCCTGGGTTTGACTCTGTTTGTGCATGTGTTTATTCTTCTTGGGAGGATGAATATGCATCATATGGCAACAGAAGGAACCAAAGGAAGGTTTAGATGAGAAGAGGAAGAATCCCCTGCTCCTATCATCTGTACTTCTCAATAAGTTATGAGGGAATAAACTTGGGCATAGAAAAAACTACCTCCATGCCTTCCAACCTCCCCCCCCAAACATTTGCCTTCTTCTACTCCAAGAGGGAATCACTGGGCCAGTGTGGAGGTGGAATCCAGCTAGCATAGTCCTTGAAATATGATTCAAGGAGCCCCCAAGAATAGGAGTCTTTTCAATGAGGGAGTGGAGCCTGCCAGAAACA
The DNA here is from genome assembly GCF_023851605.1 of Tamandua tetradactyla. Lineage (NCBI taxonomy): Eukaryota > Metazoa > Chordata > Mammalia > Pilosa > Myrmecophagidae > Tamandua > Tamandua tetradactyla. The sequence continues at coordinate 16,206,012 of NC_135342.1, forward strand.
TTTGTTTTTGAGGAGTTCCAATTGATTGATTTATTTTCTTTCATTGCTTGTGTTTTGAATGTAATGTTTAAGAAGTTATTTCTTATTACCAGGTATTCAAGATGCTTCCCTATATTTTCTTCTATGAGTTTTATGATGTTGGTTCTGATATTAATTCACATTGAGTTAATTTTGTCTAGCATGTAAAGGAGAGTCCTCTTTCATTCATTTGGCTATTGATATCCAGTTCTCTCATGCCCATTTATTCAAAAGACTATTTTTTTCCAGTTCAGTGGATTTGGGGGATCTTCTTGGAGACCTATTGACCTTAGATTTGGTGGCCCATTTCTACACTGTCAATTTGACTCAATTGGTCAGTATTTCTATCTTTTTTGCCAGTACCATGTCGATTTGATCACTGTGGTTTTGTAATAAGTGTTAAAAACAGGAAGTGTTAGTCCTCCCACTTTGCTCTTATTTTTAAGGATATTTTTGCTATTTGAGGTATTTTCCACTTCTTTTTTTTATTAATTAATGGAAAAAAAGAAAAAAAGAAATTAACCCAACATTTAGAAATCATACCATTCTACATATGCAATCAGTAATTCTTAACATCATCACATAGATGCATGATCATCGTTTCTTAGTACATTTGCATCGGTTTAGAAGAACTAGCAAACAACAGAAAAAGATATAGAATGTTAATATAGAGAAAAAAAATAAAAGTAGTAACAATAGTAAAAAAAAAAAGACAAACAAATAACCAGACAGACAAAAACAAAAAAAACAAAAACCTATAGCTCAGATGCAGCTTCATTCAGTGTTTTAACATGATTACTTTACAATTAGGTATTATTGTGCTGTCCATTTTTGAGTTTTTGTATCTAGTCCTGTTGCACAGTCTGTATCCCTTCAGCTCCAATTACCCATTATCTTACCTTGTTTCTAACTCCTGCTGGACCCTGTTACCAACGACATATTCCAAGTTTATTCTCGAATGTCGGTTCACATCAGTGGGACCATACAGTATTTGTCCTTTAGTTTTTGGCTAGACTCACTCAGCATAATGTTCTCTAGGTCCATCCATGTTATTACATGCTTCATAAGTTTATCCTGTCTTAAAGCTGCATAATATTCCATCACATGTATATACCACAGTTTGTTTAGCCATTCTTCTGTTGATGGACATTTTGGCTGTTTCCATCTCTTTGCAATTATAAATAACGCTGCTATAAACATTGGTGTGCAAATGTCCGTTTGTGTCTTTTGCCCTTAAGTCCTTTGAGTAGATTCCCAGCAATGGTATTGCTGGGTCATATGGCAATTCTATATTCAGCTTTTTGAGGAACCGCCAAACTGCCTTCCACAGTGGTCGCACCATTTGACATTCCCACCAACAGTGGATAAGTGTGCCTCTTTCACCGCATCCTCTCCAGCACTTGTCATTTTCTGTTTTGTTGATAATGGCCATTCTGGTGGGTGTGAGATGATATCTCATTGTGGTTTTGATTTGCATTTCTCTAATAGACAGGGACATTGAGCATCCCTTCATGTGCCTTTTGGCCATTTGTATTTCTACTTCTGATAGGTGTCTGTTCAAGTCTTTTTCCCATTTTGTAATTGGGTTGGCTGTCTTTTTGTTGTTGAGTTGAACAATCTCTTTATACATTCTGGATACTAGACCTTTATCTGATATGTCATTTCCAAATATTGTCTCCCATTGTGTAGGCTGTCTTTCTACTTTCTTTTTTTTTTTTTAATTTTTTTATTAATCAAAAAAAGAAAAGAAATTAACGCAACATTTAGAAATCATTCCATTCTACAAATGCACTCAGTAATTCTTAGTATCATCACATAGATGTATGATCATCATTTCTTAGTATATTTGCATCGCTTTAGGAAAAGAACTAGCAAAACAGCAGAAAAAGATATAGAATGTTAATATAGAGAAGAGAATTAAAATAATAATACTAATAAAATACATATATATATATAAAAAGGAAAAAGAAAAAAACAAAAACAAAAGATACCAACACACAAACAAACAAAAAACCATATTTCAGGTGCAGCTTCATTCAGTGTTCCAACCTAGTTACATTACACCTAGGTATTATTGTGCTGTCCATTTTTGAGTTTTTGTATCTAGTCCTGTTGCACAGTCTGTATCCCTTCAGCTCCAATTACCCATTATCTTACCCTGTTTCTTACTCCTGCTGGTCTCTGTTACCAATGATATATTCCAAGCTGATTCTCGAATGTCGGTTCACATCAGTGGGACCTTACAGTATTTGTCCTTTAGTTTTGGGCTAGACTCACTCAGCATAATGTTCTCTAGGTCCATCCATGTTACTACATGCTTCATAAGTTTAGTCTATCTTAAAGCTGCATAATATTCCATCATAGGTATACACCACAGCTTGTTTAGCCACTCGTCTGTTGATGAACATTTTGGCTGTTTCCATCTCTTTGCAATTGTAGATAATGCTGCTATAAACACTGGTGTGCAAATGTCCGTCTGTGTCTTTGCCCTTAAGTCCTTTGAGTAGATACCTAGCAGTGGTATTGCTGGGTCGTAATCCATTCTGACATTCTACGTCTTTTGATTGGGAAATTCAGTCCATTAACTTTTAGTATTATTACTGTTTGGATAATATTTTCCTCTACCATTTTGGCTTTTGTATTATATATATCATATCTGATTTTCCTTCTTTCTACACTCTTCTCCATACCTCTCTCTTCTGTCTTTTCATATCTGACTTTAGTGTTCCCTTTAGTATTTCTTACAGAGCTGGTCTCTTGATCACAAATTCTCTCAGTGACTTTTTGTCTATAAATGTTTTAATTTCTCCTTCATTTTTAAAGGACAATTTTGCTGAATATAGGAGTCTTGGTTGGCAGTTTTTCTCTTTTAGTAATTTAAATATATCATCCCACTGTCTTCTAGCTTCCATGGTTTCTGCTGAGAAATCTACACATAGTCTTATTGGGTTTCCCTTGTATGTGACAGATTGTTTTTCTCTTGCTGCTTTCAAGATCCTCTCTTTCTCTTTGACCTCTGACATTCTAACTAGTAAGTGTCTTGGAGAACGCCTATTTGGGTCTATTCTCTTTGGGGTGTGCTGCACTTCTTGGATCTGCAAATTTAGGTCTTTCATAAGAGTTGGGAAATTTTCAGTGATAATTTCTTCCATTAGTTTTTCTCCTCCTTTTCCCTTCTCTTCTCCTTCTGGGACACCCACAACACGTATATTTGTGCGCTTCATATTGTCATTCAGTTCCCTGATCCCCTGCTCAAGTTTTTCCATTCTTTTCCCTATAGTTTCTGTTTCTTTTTGGAATTCAGATGTTCCATCCTCCAGTTCACTAATTGTAGCTTCTGTCTCTTTAGATCTACCATTGTAGGTATCCATTGTTTTTTCCATTTTTTCTTCTTTGTCCTTCACTCCCATAAGTTCTGTGATTTGTTTTTTCAGATTTTCTATTCCTTCTTTTTGTTCAGCCCATGTCTTCTTCATCTCCTCCCTCAATTTATTGATTTGGTTTTTGAAGACTTCTTCCATTTCTGTTCGTATATTCAGCATTAGTTGTCTCAGCTCCTGTATCTGATTTGAACTATTGGTTTGTTCCTTTGACTGGGCCATATCTTCAATTTTCCGAGCGTCATCCATTATTTTCTGCTGGTGTCTGGGCATTTGATCAGATTTCCCTGGGTGTGGGACCCAGCTGGTTGAAAGGTTTTTCTGTGAAATCTCTGGGCTCTGTTTTTCTTTTCCTGCCCAGTAGGTGGCGCTCGTGGCGCTCGTCTGTCTGCACGGCAGTCGGCCCGGGAAACCGCGCGTGAAGGTGGGGGTCGCTGGCCGCCACGGCTTGGGAGAGTGCCGGTCCTAATTGCCCAGCTGGCCCGAAACGCCAAGCGTGACGGGAGGGCCCCGCTATCCAATGTTCCCAGTCAGACTGGGGAGCCACGTGCATGGAGGGGACCCCTGTCACCAGCCGCCCCGGCCGGGAAAACGCGCGCCCCTCGAGTATCTCACCGCAGCGGATTCTCCCTGCCTGTTCAGCTGTTCCAGAGTGGGGTACGCTGTCTTTTTGGTCTCTGTCGTGACTCCGGGAGCTGTTTCGTATTGTTTCTGTTTCTTTAGTTGCTTTTCTGGAGGAGGAACTAAGACCCGCGCGTCTTACTAAGCCGCCATCTTCTCCGGAAGTCTCTCTTTCTACTTTCTTGATGAAGTTCTTTGATGCACAAAAGTGTTTAATTTTGAGGAATTCCCATTTATTTATTTCCTTCTTCAGTACTCTTGCTTTAGGTTTAAGGTCCATAAAACCGCCTCCAATTGTAAGTTTCATAAGATATCTCCTAACATTTTCCTCTAACTGTTTTATGGTCTTAGACCTAATGTTTAGATTTTTGATCCATTTTGAGTTAACTTTTGTGTAGGGTGTGAGGTATGGGTCTTCTTTCATTCTTTTGCATATGGATATCCAGTTCTCTAGGCACCATTTATTGAAGAGACTGTTCTGTCCCAGGTGAGTTGACTTGACGGCCTTATCAAAGATCAAATGTCCATAGATGAGAGGGTCTATATGTGAGCACTCTATTTGATTCCATTGGTCGATATATCTATCTTTATGCCAATGCCATGCTGTTTTGACCACTGTGGCCTCATAATATGCCTTAAAGTCAGGCAGTGCAAGACCTCCAGCTTCGTTTTTTTTCCTCAAGATGTTTTTAGCAATTCGGGGCACCCTGCCCTTCCAGATAAATTTGCTTATTGGTTTTTCTATTTCTGAAAAATAAGTTGTTGGGATTTTGATTGGTATTGCATTGAATCTGTAAATCAATTTAGGTAGGATTGACATCTTAACTATATTTAGTCTTCCAATCCATGAACACGGTATGCCCTTCCATCTATTTAGGTCTTCTGTGATTTCTTTTAACAGTTTTTTGTAGTTTTCTTTGTATAGGTTTTTTTGTCTCTTTAGTTAAATTTATTCCTAGGTATTTTATTCTTTTAGTTGCAATTGTAAATGGGATTCGTTTCTTGATTTCCTCCTCAGCATGTTCATTACTAGTGAATAAAAATGTTACAGATTTTTGAATGTTGATCTTGTAACCTGCTACTTTGCTGTACTCATTTATTAGCTCTAGTAGTTTTGTTGTGGATTTTTCTGGGTTTTCGATGTATAGTATCATATCATCTGCAAACAGTGATAGTTTTACTTCTTCCTTTCCAATTTTGATGCCTTGTATTTCTTTTTTTTGTCTAATTGCTCTGGCTAGAAGCTCCAACACGATGTTGAATAATAGTGGTGACAGTGAACATCCTTGTCTTGTTCCTGATCTTAGGGGGAAGTTTTCAATTTTTCCCCATTAAGGATGATATTAGCTGTGGGTTTTTCATATATTCCCTCTATCATTTTAAGGAAGTTCCCTTGTATTCCTATCTTTTGAAGTGTTTTCAACAGGAAAGGATGTTGAATCTTGTCAAATGCCTTCTCTGCATCAATTGAGATGATCACGTGTTTTTTCTGCTTTTATTTGTTGATATGGTATATTACATTAATTGATTTTCTTATGTTGAACCATCCTTGCATACCTGGGATGAATCCTACTTGGTCATGATGTATAATTCTTTTAATGTGTTGTTGGATATGATTTGTTAGAATTTTATTGAGGATTTTTGCATCTATATTCATTAGAGAGTTGGTCTATAGTTTTCTTTTTTTGTAATATCTTTGCCTGGTTTTGGTATGAGGGTGATGTTGGCTTCATAGAATGAATTAGGTAGTTTTCCCTCCACTTCGATTATTTTGAAGAGTTTGAGGAGAGTTGGTACTAATTCTTTCTGGAATGTTTGATAGAATTCACATGTGAAGCCGTCTGGTCCTGGACTTTTCTTTTTAGGAAGCTTTTGAATGACTAATTCAATTTCTTTACTTGTAATTGGTTTGTTGAGGTCATCTATTTCTTCTTGAATCAAAGTTGGTCGTTCATGTCTTTCCAGGAACCCGTCCATTGCCTCTAAATTGTTGTATTTATTAGCGTAAAGTTGTTCATAGTATCCTGTTATTACCTCCTTTATTTCTGTGAGGTCAGTAGTTATGTCTCCTCTTCCATTTCTGATCTTATTTATTTGCATCCTCTCTCTTCTTCTTTTTGTCAATTTTGAGAAGTGCCCATCAATCTTATTGATTTTCTCATAGAACCAACTTCTGGCCTTATTGATTTTCTCTATTGTTTTCATGTTTTCAATTTCATTTATTTCTGCTCTGATCTTTGTTATTTCTTTCCTTTTGCTTGCTTTGGAATTAGTTTGCTGTTCTTTCTCCAGTTCTTCCAAGTGGACAGTTAATTCCTGCATTTTTGCCTTTTCTTCTTTTCTGATATAGGCATTTAGGGCAATAAATTTCCCTCTTAGCACTGCCTTTGCTGCATCCCATAAGTTTCGGTATGTTGTGTTTTCATTTTCATTCACCTCGAGGTATTTACTAATTTCTCTTGCAATTTCTTCTTTGACCCACTCGTTGTTTAAGAGTGTGTTGTTGAGCCTCCACGTATTTGTGAATTTTCTGGCACTCTGCCTATTATTGATTTCCTACTTCATTCCTTTATGATCTGAGAAAGTGTTTTGTATGATTTCAATCTTTTTAAATTTGTTAAGACTTGCTTTGTGACCCAGCATATGGTCTATCTTTGAGAATGATCCATGAGCACTTGAGAAAAAGGTGTATCCTGCTGTTGTGGGATTTAATGTCCTGTAAATGTCTATTAAGTCTAGCTCATTTATAGTAATATTCAGATTCTGTATTTCTTTATTGATCCTCTGTCTAGATGTTCTGTCCATTGATGAAGTGGTGAATTGAAGTCTCCAACTATTATGGTATTTGTATCTATTTCCCTTTTCAGTGTTTGCAGTGTATTCCTCACGTATTTTGGGGCATTCTGGTTCGGGTCGTAAATATTTATGATTGTTATATCTTCTTGTTTAATTGTTACTTTTATTAGTATATAGTGTCCTTCTTTGTCTCTTTTAACTATTTTACAGTTGAAGTCTAATTTGTTGGATATTAGTATAGCCACTCCTGCTCTTTTCTGGTTGTTATTTGCATGAAATATCTTTTCCCAACCTTTCACTTTCAACCTATGTTTATCTTTGGGTCTAAGATGTGTTTCCTGTAGACAGCATATAGAAGGATCCTGTTTTTTAATCCATTCTGCCAGTCTATGTCTTTTGATTGGGGAATTCAGTCCATTAACATTTAGTGTTATTAGTGTTTGGATAATATTTTCCTCTAACATTTTGCCTTTTGTATTATATATATCATATCTGACTTTCCTTCTTTCTACACTCTTCTCCATACCTCTCTCTTCTGTCTTTTCATATCTGACGCTAGTGCTCCCTTTAGTATTTCTTGCAGAGCTGGTCTCTTGGTCACAAATTCTCTCAGTGACTTTTTGTCTGAGAATGTTTTAATTTCTCCCTCATTTTTGAAGATCAATTTTGCTGAATATAGGAGTCTTGGTTGGCAGTTTTTCTCTTTTAGTAATTTAAATATATCATCCCACTGTCTTCTAGCCTCCATGGTTTCTGCTGAGAAATCTACACATAGTCTTATTGGGTTTCCCTTGTATGTGATGGATTGTTTTTCTCTTGCTGCTTTCAAGATCCTCTCTTTCTCTTTGACCTCTGACATTCTAACTAGTATGTGTCTTGGAGAACGCCTATTTGGGTCTCATCTCTTTGGGGTGTGCTGCACTTCTTGAATCTGTAATTTTAGGTCTTTCATAAGAGTTGGGAAATTTTCAGTGATAATTTATTCCATTAGTTTTTCTCCTCCTTTTCCCTTCTCTTCTCCTTCTGGGACACCCACAACACATATATTTGTGCGGTTCATATTGTCCTTGAGTTCCCTGATACCCTGTTCAAATTTTCCCAATCTTTTCCCGATAGTTTCTGTTTCTTTTTGGAATTCAGATGTCCCATCCTCTAAATCACTAATTCTACCTTCTGTCTCTTTAAATCTATCATTGTAGGTATCCATTGTTTTTTCCATCTTTTCTACTTTATCCTTCACTTCCATAAGTTCTGTGATTTGTTTTGTCAGTTTTTCTATTTCTTCTTTTTGTTCAGCCCATGTCTTCTTCATGTCCTCCCTCAATTTATTAATTTCGTTTTTGAAGAGGTTTTCCATTTCTGTTCGTATATTCAGCATTATTTGTCTCAGCTCCTGTATCTCATTTGAACTATTGGTTTGTTCCTTTGACTGTGCCATATTTTCAATTTTTTGTGCGTGATCCGTTATCTTCTGCTGGCGTCTGGGCATTTAGTCAGATTTCCCTGGGTGTTGGACCCAACAATTTGGAGGATTTTTCTGTGAAATCTCTGGGTTCTGTTTTTCTTATTCTGCCCAGTAGGTGGCGCTCGCGGCACACGTTTGTCTGCGGGTCCCACCAGTAAAAGGTGCTGTGGGTCCTTTAACTTTGAAAAACTCTCGCCGTTGGAGAGGTTTGCCAGCCGAAGTGGCTTGGAAGAGTGCCAGCCGGCCTGGGGTCCGAATGCGGGAGGGTTGCCGGCTGCTGCAGCCCGGGAGAGCGCCCGTCCGAATTTCCTAGTCCGCCCGTGGCACCAAGTGCGGCGGGAGGGCACCAGCCACCGCGGCCCGCCTGGGAGAGTGCACCGTTCCCGGGGAGTCACGTGTTTGGAAGGGCCCCCCCCGTCACCGTTCTCCACGGCCTGTGGATATCCGATCCAATTCTCTCAGTTGGTCTGGGGGGCCGCGCGTGGTGTGAGCGCCAACCACCATGGCTTGAGGGGACTGCCTGTCCAATTCTCCCAGCCGGCCTGGGAAGGGGGAAGGGAGGGACTCCGGCCACTTGCTGCCCTGCCCGGTGAAGCCCACGCCCCTTGGCGATCTCACTGGAGCGGGTTCTCTCAGCCATTCAGCCATTCCAGGATGGGGTACACTGTCTTTTTGATCTCTGTCGAGGCTCTGGGAGCTGTTCTGTATCGTTTCTACTCCCCTAGTAGCTGTTCTGGAGGAGGAACTAAATCCGCGCGTCTTACTAAGCCGCCATCTTCTCCGGAAGTCCTCCCACTTCTTAATGAATGTAATAACTAGCTTTCCAAAGTCCTCAATGCTGGTTCTAGGAATTTTAATTGGGATTGCATTGAATCTGTAGAGCAATTTAGGTAGAACTGATATTTTCACTACATGAAACCTTCCTATCCATGAGCAGGCAATGTCTTTCCACCTGTTTAGATCTTCTTTGATATCTTTTAGCATAGTTTTTAGCTATCTGTCTACATGTCCTTTACACCTCTGGTTAAGTTTATTCCTAGATACTTGATTCTTTTAGTTGCTATTTTGAATTGAATATTTTCCTTAATTGTCTCCGCAGGTCATTGTTTGTGTATAGAACTCTTACTGATATTTGCACATTAGTCTTCCATCCCATCACTTTGGTGAATTTGTTTATTAGCTCAAGAAGCTTTGTCATAGTTTTCTTAGGATTTTTCAAGAACAGTATCATGTCATCTGTAAATAATGAAAGCTTTACTTTTTTCTTTCTAATTTGGATGCCATTTATTTATTTTTTTATGCCTGGTTGCTCTAGCTAGAACTTCCACTACAGTGTTGAATAGCATTGGTGATAAAGGCATCCTGGTCTCATTCATGATGTTAGGGAGAAGGCTCTCAGTCTGTTACAATTGGGAATGATACATGGTCTGGATTTTTCATGTATTTGCTTTATCATATCAGGGGACTTTTCCTTCAAGTTCTCCCTTTTGAAATGGTTTTACTATAAAAGAGTGCTGATTTTTTAATTGTTTTTTCAGTATCAATGAAAATGATCATGCATTTTTTCTTTATCACGCAAAAAGTTTATGTTCAGTGACCATATGTTACTGTTGGAAAAGGAAATTTAAAACTTTAAGGTTGATGACTGAAAATTCAGATAAGTTCTTTTTTTCAATTTTAAAAAATTTATTAATAAAATCAATCAATATACAACATGAACATTCTTAATATATGAACATTTCATACTTGGTGTGAAATCAATGGTTCACAATATCATCACATAATTGTATATTCATCACCATGATCATTTCTCAGAACATTCACATCAGTCCATAAAAAGTAATAAAAAGAAAAAAAAACTTCATACATACCATACACCTTATCCTTCCCTCTCATTGACCACTAGTATTTCCCTCTACCCAATTTATTTTAACATTTTTCCCCAATTATTTATTTATTTTTAATCCATTTTTTATTCATCTGTCCATACCATAGATAAAAGAAGAATCAGAACAAAGTTTTCATAATCACACAGTCACTTGAGTAAGCGATATCATTATACAATCATCTTAAAGAAATATGGCTACTGGAGCATAGCTCTACAGTTTCAGGAACTTTCTTTCTGGCCTCTCTAATACACCTTAAACTAGAAAGGGGTTATCCATATAATGTGTAAGAATAACATCCAGGGTAACCTCTCATCTCTACCTGAAACTCTCAGACACTGACATTTTATTTTGTCTCATTTCTCTCTTCCCCTTTTCAGTCAAGAAGCTTTTCTCAATCTCTTGATCCTGTTTCCCAGCTCATTCTAGTAATTCTACCTAAAAAAACCAACATTTTTTGCTTTAGTCTCTTACATAAGGTAAAGTTTTAAAATATGAATTACTTCTATTTTCAACACCCTGAAATATTGACATTCCTTTGTTCTTCCTCATGCAAAAACGTTTTCAAAATCTGTACATTTAGTCACTATCTTTATACACTCTAGGCATTCCTAGATTTCATTTGTGCCCCAGCCCTCCTCACTCTGTCATTCTCACATTCAGCTTCATTCAGTGTACTAACATAACTTTATTGTATTACAGTTAGGTTGTATTGTGTTATCCATTTCTGAATTTTTACCATCATTCCTGTTGCACAATCTGCATCCCTTCAGCACCAATTACCCAGTATCTACCCTATTTCCATTGTCTAGCTGTCTCTGTTCTTAACTGAAATTCTCCAAGTTCATCAATTAATCCTAGTTCATATCAGTGACACCATACAGTATCTTTCCCTTTGTTTCTGGCTAATCTCACTGAGCATAATGTACTCAAGGCCTATCCATGTTATTACATATTTCATAACTTTATTCTGTCTTACAGCTGCATAATATTCCATCTTATGTATATACCCCAGCTTGTTCAGCCACTCATTTGTTGATGGACATTTGGGCTGTTTCCATTTCGTGGCAATTGCAAATAATGCTGCTATAAACGTTAGAGTGCAAATGTCCATTTGTGTCCTTGCCCTCATGTCCTCTGAGTATACCTAGCAGTGCTATTGCTGGATCATATGTCAATTCTGTATTTAGCTTCCTGAGGAACCAGCAAACTGCCTTCCACAACAGTTGTACCATTTTACATTCCTCCCAGCAGTGGATAAGTTTGCCTCTTTCTCCAAATCCTCTCCAGCACTTGTCATTTCTGTTTTATTGATAATGACCATTCTGGTGGGTGTGAGATGATATCTCATTATGGCTTTGATTTACATTTCCTAAATAGTCAGGGAAGTTGTGCATTTTTTCATGTGCCTTTTAGCCATTTGTATTTCCTCATCTGAGAAGTGTCAGTTCATGTCTTTTGCCCATTTTATAATTGGGTTGTTTGTCTTTTTGTTGCTGAATTGAACAATCTCTATATATTCTGGATACTAGGCTCATCTGATATATTGTTTCCAAATAATGTCTCCCATTGTGTAAGCTCTCTTTTTACTTTCTTCACAAAGTTCTTCAATGCACAAAAGTGTTTAATTTTGAGGAGTTTTTTAAAAAACTTTTTCTTTCTTCAATCCTTGTGATTTGGGTGTAAGATCTAGGAAACTACTTCCTATTATAAGATGTATAAGATACATCCCTATATTTTTTTCTAAAGGTTTTATGGTCTTAGATCTAATGCTTAGGTCTTTGATCCATTTTGAGTTAATTTTTGTATAGGGTGTGAGATATGGATCTTCTTTCATTCTGTTGCATGGGAAATCCAGTTCTCTAGGCACCATTTATGGAGGAGATTGCCCTGTCCCAGGTGAGTTGGTTTGACTACTTTATCAAAGATCAATCGTCTGTAGATGAAAGGGTCCATACCTGAACACTATTCAATTCCATTGGTCAGTATATGTATCTTTATGTCAGTACCATGCTGTTTTGACCACTGTAGCTTCATAGTACAGCTTAAAGTCCAGTAGTGTGACCTCTGACTTCAGTTTTCCTTCTCAGGATATTTTTAACTATTTGGGGCACCCTGCCCTTCCAGATAAATTTTGTTATTGGTTTTACTATTTCTGAAAAGTAAGTTTTTTTGGATTTTAGTTGGTATTGCATTGACTCTATAAATCAACTTAGGTAGAATTGACATCCTAACTATATTTGGTCCTCCAATCCATGAACATGGTATGCCCTTCCATTTATTTAGGTCTTCTGTGATTTCTTTTAGCAACTTCTTGCAGTTTTCTTTATACAGGTGTTTTGTATCCTTAGTTAAATTTATTCCTAAATATTTTACTCTTTTTTTTATTAATTAACGGAAAAAAAAGAAATTAACCCAAAATTTAGAAATCATACCATTCTACATATGCAATCAGTAATTCTTAACATCATCACATAGATGCATGATCATCGTTTTTTAGTACATTTGCATTGGTTTAGAAGAACTAGCAACACAACAGAAAAAGATATAGAATGTTAATATAGAGAAAAAAATAATAAAAGTAATAATAGTAAGAACAAAACAAAATAAAACAAAACAAAACAAAAACCTATAGCTCACATGCAGCTTCATTCAGTGTTTTAACATGATTACTTTACAATTAGGTATTATTGTGCTGTCCATTTTTGAGTTTTTGTATCTAGTCCTGTTGCACAGTCTGTATCCCATCAGCTCCAATTACCCATTATCTTACCCTGTTTCTTACTCCTGCTGAACTCTGTTTCCAATGACATATTCCAAGTTTATTCTCGAATGTCGATTCACATCATTGGGACCACACAGTATTTGTCTTTTAGTTTCTGGCTAGACTCACTCAGCATAATGTTCTCTAGGTCCATCCATGTTATTACATGCTTCATAATTTTATCCTGTCTTAAAGCTGCATAATATTCCATCGCATGTATATACCACAGTTTGTTTAGCCACTCGTCTGCTGATGGACATTTTGGCTGTTTCCATCTCTTTGCAATTGTAAATAACGCTGCTATAAACATTGGTGTGCAAATGTCTGTTTGAGTTTTTGCCCTTAATTCCGTTGAGTAGATTCCCAGCAATGGTATTGCTGGGTCATATGGCAATTCTATATTCAGCTTTTTGAGGAACCGCCAAACTGCCTTCCACAGTGGTCACACCATTTGACATTCCCACCAACAGTGGATAAGTGTGCCTCTTTCACCGCATCCTCTCCAGCACTTGTCATTTTCTGTTTTGTTGATAATGGCCATTCTGGTGGGTGTGAGATGATATCTCATTGTGGTTTTGATTTGCATTTCTCTAATGGCCAGAGACATTGAGCATCTCTTCATGTGCCTTTTGGCCATTTGTATTTCTACTTCTGATAGGTGTCTGTTCAAGTCTTTTTCCCATTTTGTAATTGGGTTGGCTGTCTTTTTGTTGTTGAGTTGAACAATCTCTTTATACATTCTGAATACTAGACCTTTATCTGATATGTCATTTCCAAATATTGTCTCCCATTGTGTAGGCTGTCTTTCTACTTTCTTGGTGAAGTTCTTTATGCACAAAAGTGTTTAATTTTGAGGAGTTCCCATTTATTTATTTCCTTCTTCAGTACTCTTGCTTTAGGTTTAAGGTCCATAAAACCGCCTCCAATTGTAAGTTTCATAAGATATCTCCTAACATTTTCCTCTAACTGTTTTATGGTCTTAGACCTAATGTTTAGATTTTTGATCCATTTTGAGTTAACTTTTGTGTAGGGTGTGAGGTATGGGTCTTCTTTCATTCTTTTGCATATGGATATCCAGTTCTCTAGGCACCATTTATTGAAGAGACTGTTCTGTCCCAGGTGAGTTGGCTTGACGGCCTTATGAAAGATCAAATGTCCATAGATGACAGGGTCTATATCTGAGCACTCTATTTGATTCCATTGGTCGATATATCTATCTTTATGCCAATGCCATGCTGTTTTGACCACTGTGGCTTCATAATATGCCTTAAAGTCAGGCAGTGCAAGACCTCCAGCTTCGTTTTTTTTCCTCAAGATGTTTTTAGCAATTCGGGGCATCCTGCCCTTCCAGATAAATTTGCTTATTGGTTTTTCTATTTCTGAAAAATAAGTTGTTGGGATTTTGATTGGTATTGCATTGAACCTGTAAATCAATTTAGGTAGGATTGACATCTTAACTATATTTAGTCTTCCAATCCATGAACACGGTATGCCCTTCCATCTATTTAGGTCTTCTGTGATTTCTTTTAACAGTTTTTTGTAGTTTTCTTTATATAGGTTTTTTGTCTCTTTAGTTAAATTTATTCCTAGGTATTTTATTCTTTTAGTTGCAATTGTAAATGGGATTCGTTTCTTGATTTCCCCCTCCGTTTGTTCATTGCTAGTGTATAGAAATGCTACAGATTTTTGAATGTTGATCTTGTAACCTGCTACTTTGCTGTACTCATTTATTAGCTGTAGTAGTTTTGTTGTGGATTTTTCCGGGTTTTTGACGTATAGTGTCATATCGTCTGCAAACAGTGATAGTTTTACTTCTTCCTTTCCAATTTTGATGCCTTGTATTTCTTTTTCTTGTCTAATTGCTCTGGCTAGAAGCTCCAACACGATGTTGAATAATAGTGGTGATAGTGGACATCCTTGTCTTGTTCCTGATCTTAGGGGGAAAGTTTTCAATTTTTCCCCATTGAGGATGATATTAGCTGTGGGATTTTCATATATTCCCTCTATCATTTTAAGGAAGTTCCCTTGTATTCCTATCCTTTGAAGTGTTTTCAACAGGAAAGGATATTGAATCTTGTCAAATGCCTTCTCTGCATCAATTGAGATGATCACGTGATTTTTCTGCTTTGATTTGTTGATATGGTGTATTACATTAATTGATTTTCTTATGTCGAACCATCCTTGCATACCTGGGATGAATCCTACTTGGTCATGATGTATAATTCTTTTAATGTGTTGTTGGATACGATTTGCTAGAATTTTATTGAGGATTTTTGCATCTATATTCATTAGAGAGATTGGCCTGTAGTTTTCTTTTTTTGTAATATCTTTGCCTGGTTTTGGTATGAGGGTGATGTTGGTTTCATAGAATGAATTAGGTAGTTTTCCCTCCACTTCAATTATTTTGAAGAGCTTGAGGAGAGTTGGTACTAATTCTTTCTGGAATGTTTGATAGAATTCAGATGTAAAGCCGTCTGGTCCTGCACTTTTCTTTTTAGGAAGCTTTTGAATGACTAATTCAATTTCTTTACTTGTGATTGGTTTGCTGAGGTCATCTATGTCTTCTTGAGTCAAAGTTGGTTGTTCATGTCTTTCCAGGAACCCGTCCATTTCCTCTAAATTGTTGTATTTATTAGCGTAAAGTTGTTCATAGTATCCCGTTATTACCTCCTTTATTTCTGTGAGGTCAGTAGTTATGTCTCCTCTTCCATTTCTGATCTTATTTATTTGCATCCTCTCTCTTCTTCTTTTTGTCAATCTTGATAAGTGCCCATCAATCTTATTGATTTTCTCATAGAACCAAATTCTGGCCTTATTGATTTTCTCTATTGTTTTCATGTTTTCAATTTCATTTATTTCTGCTCTGATCTTTGTTATTTCTTTCCTTTTTCTTGCTTTGGGATTAGTTTGCTGTTTTTTCTCCAGTTCTTCCAAGTGGACAGTTAATTCCTGCATTTTTGCCTTTTCTTCTTTTCTGATATAGACATTTAGGGCAATAAATTTCCCTCTTAGCACTGCCTTTGCTGCGTCCCATAAGTTTTGATATGTTGTGCTTTCATTTTCATTCGCCTCGAGGTTTTGCTAATTTCTGTAGCAATTTATTCTTTGACCCACTCGTTGTTTAGGAGTGTGTTGTTGAGCCTCCACGTATTTGTGAATTTTCTGGCACTCAGCCTATTATTGATTTCCAACTTCATTCCTTTATGATCCGAGAAAGTGTTGTGTATGATTTCAATCTTTTTAAATTTGTTAAGACTTGCTTTGTGACCCAGCACATGGTCTATCTTTGAGAATGGTCCATGAGCACTTGAGAAAAAGGTGTATCCTGCTGTTGTGGGATATAATGTCCTATAAATGTCTGTTAAGTCTAGCTCATTTATAGTAATATTCATATTCTGTATTTCTTTATTGATCCTCTGTCTAGATGTTCTGTCCATTGATGAGAGTGGTGAATTGAAGTCTCCAACTATTATGGTATTTGTGTCTATTTCCCTTTTCAGTGTTTGCAGTGTATTCCTCACGTATTTTGGGGCATTCTGGTTCAGTGGATAAATATTTATGATTGTTATGTCTTCTTGTTTAATTGTTACTTTTATTAGTATATAGTGTCCTTCTTTGTCTCTTTTAACTGTTTTACAGTTGAAGTCTAATTTGTTGGATATTAGTATAGCCACTCCTGCTCTTTTCTGGTTGTTATTTGCATGAAATATCTTTTCCCAACCTTTCACTTTCAACCTATGTTTATCTTTGGGTCTAAGATGTGTTTCCTGTAGACAGCATATAGAAAGATCCTGTTTTTTAATCCATTCTCCCAATCTATGACTTTTGATTGGGGAATTCAGTCCATTCACATTTAGTGTTATTACTGTTTGGATAATATTTTCCTCTAACATTTTGCCTTTTGTATTATATATATCATATCTGACTTTCCTTCTTTCTACATTCTTCTCCATACCTCTCTCTTCTGTCTTTTCATATCTGACGCTAGTGCTCCCTTTAGTATTTCTTGCAGAGCTGGTCTCTTGGTCACAAATTCTCTCAGTGACTTTTTGTCTATAAATGTTTTAATTTCTCCCTCATTTTTGAAGAACAATTTTGCTGAATATAGGAGTCTTGGTTGGCAGTTTTTCTCTTTTAGTAATTTAAATATATCATCCCACTGTCTTCTAGCCTCCATGGTTTCTGCTGAGAAATCTACACATAGTCTTATTGGGTTTCCCTTGTATGTGATGGATTGTTTTTCTCTTGCTGCTTTCAAGATCCTCTCTTTCTCTTTGACCTCTGACATTCTAACTAGTATGTGTCTTGGAGAACGCCTATTTGGGTCTCATCTCTTTGGGGTGTGCTGCACTTCTTGGATCTGTACTTTTAGGTCTTTCATAAGAGTTGGGAAATTTTCAGTGATAATTTATTCCATTAGTTTTTCTCCTCCTTTTCCCTTCTCTTCTCCTTCTGGGACACCCACAACACGTATATTTGTGCGGTTCATATTGTCCTTGAGTTCCCTGATACCCTGTTCAAATTTTTCCATTCTTTTCCTGATAGTTTCTGTTTCTTTTTGGAATTCAGATGTTCCATCCTCCAAATCACTAATTCTACCTTCTGTCTCTTTAAATCTATCATTGTAGTTATCCATTTTTTTTCCATCTTTTCTACTTTATCCTTCACTTCCATAAGTTCTGTGATTTGTTTTTTCAGTTTTTCTATTTCTTCTTTATGTTCAGCCCATGTCTTCTTCATGTCCTCCCTCAATTTATCGATTTCATTTTTGAAGAGGTTTTCCATTTCTGTTCGTATATTCAGCATTAGTTGTCTCAGCTCTTGTATCTCATTTGAACTATTGGTTTGTTCCGTTGACTGGGCCATATTCTCAATCTTCTGAGCATGGACCGTTATCTTCTGCTGCTGGCATCTGGGCATTTAGTCAGATTTCCCTGGGTGTCGGACCCAACAAGGTTGAAAGATTTTTCTGTGAAATCTCTGGGTTCTGTTTTTTTTATCCTGCTCAGTAGGTGGCGCTTGTGGCACAAGTTTGTCTCACGTGTTTGGAAGGGATCCCCCCAGTCACCGATCTCCGTGGCCTGGGGATTTCCAATCCAATTCTCTCCGTTGGTTCGGGGGGCCGTGCGTTGTGGGGGCATCAGCCGCCGCAGCTTGAGGGGACCCTGTGGCTGGTCGCCGGCCGCAGCAGGCCCGGGGAATTCGCCACTGGACCAGGAAGTCGCCCATGGGGGAGGGGCATCGGTCACCAGTTGCTGCGGCCTGTGTAATTCCCCACCGGACCAGGAAGCCACCCATGGGGGAGGTTCACCGCGGCTTGGGTAGCCCTCTGATCCTAGACTCGTAGCTGGACCAGAAAGCCGCCCGCAAAAGAGGGGCTCTGGCCACCTCGGCTTGGGAAACTTGCCTCTCCGAGACTCTCAGCCAGCCCGGGAAGGAGGGAGGGAGGACCTCTGGCTGCCACAGCTGCTGCTGCTCGGGAAATCGCGTGCCGCTCGGGGATCTCACCGCAGCCGAGTCTCGCAGTCAGACTAGCCAGTCCAGACTGGGGTACGCTGTGTGTCCATTCCCTGTTGTGGCCCCGGGAGCTGTTCTGCACTGTTTCAGTTCACCTAGTAGTTGCTTTGGAGGAGGAACTAAGACACACGTACCTTACTAAGCTGCCATCTTGGCCAATATTTTACTCTTTTGGTTGCAATTTTAAGTGGAATTTTTTTCTTGACTTCCCCCTCAGATTGTTCATTAGTAGTGTATAGAAACCCTACAGATTTTTGAGTGTTGCTCTTGTAACTTGACACTTTCTGTACTTATTTATTAGCTCTAGTAGTTTTGCTGTGGATTTTTAGGTTTTTTGACATATAGTATCATATCATCTGCAAACAATGAGAGGTTTGTTTCTTCCTTTTCAATTTTGATGCCTTGTATTTCTTTTTCTTGTCTAATTGTTCTGGCTGAAACTTCCAACACAATGTTGAATAACAATGGTGATAGTGGACACCCTTGCCTTGTTCCTGATCTTAGGGGGAAAGCTTTCAGTTTTTCCCCATTGAGGATAATGTTAGCTGCGGGCTTTTCTTATATTCCCTTTATCATGTTGAGGAAGTTCCCTTCTATTCATATCCTTTGAAGTATTTCCAACTAGAAAGGAGGTTGAATTTTGTCAAATGCCTTTTCTGCATCAATCGAGATGCTCATGTGGTTTTTCTGTTTTGATTTGTTGATATAGTGTATTACATTAATAGATTTTCTTATGTTGAAGCCTTCTTGCATACCTGGGATGAATCCTACTTGGTCCTTGTTCTAGTTTGCTAGTTGCCAGAATGCAAGATACCAGTAGCAGAATGACTTTTTCAAAGGGAAATTTCATAAGTTGCTAGTTTACAGTCCTAAGGTTTAGAAAATGTCCCAATTAAAACAAGTTTATAGAAGTCTTTTGTAGGAGATTAACAAAGCAGGAAAGGAAAGATAAAATTAGCATAAAGCATATAAGGGAAGTTATAAGGGGTCTGAGCCAAGAGGGGTGATTACCTAGGGCCCATAAGGAGCTAAGCAAATCTTGATCCCTGATTTTAGTAGCTAGGTCTCTTAAGGTGTTGGACTCCATCTAGGACTAAGTGGGGATTGGTTAGTATAAAAACAGCACTGTTCTTGCAGTATTGTCCTTCTTTGTCTCTTTTAATTGTTTTACATTTGAAGACTAATTTGTTGGGTATTAGTATAGCTACTCCTGCATGAAAGGTTTAGGAGGTGAAAGGGTGAGAAAGAAGGATGGTAGACTGGGAAATTTAAAGTGGGCAGGTTTATTTCTGTGCTCCCGGGCTGAGCTCACCAATGCCAAGATGGAGGGAGGTGAGTCAGCACCTGGGTGATGGCATGGGCAGTTTTTAAGCAAGGGGGTCAGGAGACGTCTGGAAGGGGTGGTTCTCCAGAAGTCAGGTGTCCAGAAGGGGTGGTTCCAGAAGCCATGTTGGGAGGGGAGACACAGCCTCTACAGCTCCAGTTGCAGTGCCCTTCTCTGTTCCCCTGGCCTAACATTCCAGCCTTTTTGTGATAATAAGGTGTCAAGGTTCTTCTGGCTACTTCCTGCTGCATTAGGGTGACATGAGTTAATAGGCTGGGGTTGTCATGGTCAGAGGAGGGAGGAGGTTAGCTATAGGAATCTGATGAGGAGTGTAGGTGGTGGTAATGATGCAAGAGCATTTGGTTGACTGCTACCCATGACAGTTCCTTTATGCATCCCTGAAGGAAGTTGAGAAGACAGGGAACTGACCCATTGATGTAATAGCAGCAGTCTTCTTGAAGGAATATGCACGTTCCTCCTTTCTTGGCTGTTAGCAGGTCTAAGTCCCATCGCTTTTGAAAAGCTACCTGGGTTAATGAGGTAAGTTGATGTTGTAGAGAGGAGAGGGATTCTGATGTCGATTCCAGGACTACCTGTAGTCGAGTCTCAAAGTTTTGAGAGGTTAAAATACCATGTCCCAGTGCCCCTCACACTGTAGCTGAGGCTGTGATGGAGGCAGTTAGGCTAATGCCTACCAGAATGGGAAGAAAGGCAGCCCTTTTGGAGCGAGGAGCCGGCAGTAGCCAAGTTAGTTCAGACTCCCCATAGAGGGTTAATTGAGGAACAATAGTTACCAGGAAGCAGTGGGAGTAAGGCACTTGGTAAGCATTCGATTGCACCAGAAATATTTTCCTTTGGGGGATGGGTGGTGTTGTGGATAGTGACAGTAGCTTGGCATCTAGTATGAAGTTGTGTCTGATTTACAGTTGTGTGTGTGAGGTAGCAGGTTTTGAAAGGGTAAGGAAGTTTATTAGGCTCTGGTTCCCACAAGGGGATTTTTTTTAGGGTGGTATGGCAGGAATCAGGGCTATGAGTGTTTATTTGGGTGAGATTTATAGGGACAGCCACTAGTAGTGGCCTATTTAATGATGCACAGAGGAAACAATGATTTACTTTAGGGAGTATTTATGTTTGGTTGAGGAAATATAAGGTTTGTTGGAGGATTTGGATCCATGTAGGAGAGGCTGGTGAGGCAGAGAGTGTGACATCCGAGTTTTTTAGGAAGAGCAAATAAAATTCCTGGAGATGGGAAATAATGAGCAGAGAGAGAGATTTATGGGATAAGAGGTCTTGTGGACGGTGGGGCAACAGGACTTGGAAAGGCCTACCCAGACTAACTTTAAGAGCTTCATGCATTAGGGTAGCAGCCACAGCCAGTGCTCAGAGACAGGGAAGCCATCCATGGGCAGTGGAGTCCATCTGTTTAGAGAGATAGGCTACTGGATTATAAGTTGGTCCCAGAGGTTGGGTTAAGACTCCCACTGCTATTCCTAGCTGTTCATCAGTGAAAAGGAAGAAAGGTTTGTTAGGATTTGGGAGAGCAAGTTGAGATGATTGAAGTAAGGCATCATGGAGAATAGAGAAAGTTTTGGCTACAGTAGAGGGGTGGTCTAGGAGTCCCACAGGCGTTGCCTTGGCTGCCTTATAAAGAGCCTTCTCTAGGGGGGAAAGCTGGCGACCCAGTTTTGGAAGGATAAGAACTGGTTTATGATGAAAAGTTATTAGGAGAGTTGAGGTATTCCATACTTCTGGGTTTACTAGGTGAGGTGGTAGGGGAAGAGCAGGAGGGGTGGAAACCTGAGTGGAGGTGGAGGCCACACATAAGGGTAATAGTAAATTTGTTTGGGGTTTTTGTATCCAGTGAAGTGAGGCCCCTAACTTAGTGAGAAGATCCCACCCCATTAGTGGGCTGGGGCAATAAGGAATCACCAAGAAGGAGTGTGTAATGGGGTACCCTTCTATTAAACATGGAAGTGGTCCAGTAGTTAAGGGGCATGAAGGATGGCCATCTATGTCCATAACCATGACCTGGGAAGGAAGGAGAGGATGGAGGAGGCAACCCCTGTGTCCACTAAAAAGGTGGACTTACCCACTATCTTGATTGTTACCCTGGGCTCGATGAGGGTGATCAGGGTCACTGAGGCCGGGCATCATTGGTCATCAGTGCCCAGGCCCAGGACTGCCAGCGGTGGGTCAAGGATTAGAAGGGCAGCCCCTCCATAGCCAGGCACCAAGGGGCAGTCACTTTTCCAGTGTCCCTTTTTCTCACAGAGAGGGCACGGTCCCTTGGACAGTCAAGGATTTGGGCACTGGCAGGATCACTGTCCATCGAGGCCACATTTGAAGCACTTTCCTGGTGACGGATTAGTCATAGCCAGTATCTTGTCAGTTGAAGTGGGCCGCAGGGCTGCAATCAGGGATTGGATTTGTAAATTCACCCTTCAGCAGTCCAAGGATTCCTTTTCCACCCTCTCCAACTCATCACGAGTATTAAACTTTTTAAGGCTGTATTCACCAGGTCACGAATAGGGGCCTGAGGATCGTCCTCAAATTTTCTAAGTTTGCACCTAATGTCTGGGGCTGACTGGAATATAAAATGTGTGACTAAAATGGTTTTACCAGCCTCCAAGTCAGGGACTAGGTGGGTATATTGGGAGAGGGCTTCTGTGAGCCAGTTTAGAAAAGCAGCAGAATTTTCTTCAGGACCTTGAGTAATCTCCCTGAGCTTACGGAAGTTTACGACTTTATGGGAAGCTTTCTGCATGCCAGCTATGAGGCATGTAAGCATTTTGTCTTGCCTAATTCATCTGTTTCTCCCTGCTGGAGTTTCAACCTGATAGTCCCACCCTGGCTCTTGATCTGGCACTGCCTCAGCCCCCACTAGCATGGTGTGGTCGGTTATATGCACCTGGTTAGCATGAGCCCTGGCCGCATTGAAAATGTGGTCCCTCTCATCTGTAGTGAGGGAAGAAGAGCAGATTACATGTATATCATGCCAGCTAAGGTTGTAGGCATTAGCCAGATATTGGAATTCTTTAGTATAGGTAGTTGGGTCATTAGAGAAGGAGCCCAACCATTTCTCAATGTGTGAGAGATCAGCCATGGAGAAGGGAGTGTGTACTTGGATTAGCCCTTCAGGTCCTGCAACTTCCTGGAGGGGACAGAGTAAAGTACTTTTTGAGCGGGTATGGGAGCTTACAGGTGAGGATGGCAAGGTTGTTGAGGACAGTGAAGAATTAGGCAGTGGTGGAAGAGCCAGAGAGGAGGAAGGGGGCATGGTGGTAGTGGGAGAACTGCTAGAGTAGGAGGAGGAAGGGAAGGATGAGATGGTGGCTAGATAGCTGCTAGTCCAGAAGGGGAAAGATAAGGATAAGATGATGGTGGGAATGCTGCTGGAGTGGTGGGGGCAGAGAGAAGAACAAGATGGTGGTTGAGGTGCTGCTGGAGGGGAAGGAGGAAGTGAGGGACAAGATGGCGGCTGAGGTGGTGCCAGAGGGGAAGGAGAAAGTGAAGGACAAAATGGTGGCTGAGGTGCTGCCAGAGGGGAAGGAGGAAGTGAGGGACAAGATGGTGGCAGAAGTACTGCTGGAGGGAGAGGAGGATAGAGCCAGGGAGGAGAGGATAGTTTCCCCAAATCTGGTGGAGGCCCTGGTCGTTTAAAGGGAGATGAATCAAGGGGCCAGAAAAGGAGGAAGTTTCATCTGACTGTTCATTGAGAAGTGGGGATTTGGGGGTTACTCCAGCTAGGAGAGCCTGGGCCATGGAGCAGGAGATACAAAGGGAGGGACGGGAGCACAGAAGAAAGAAAGCCTGGACATAAGGGATTTTGGCCCACTTGTCATTCCTCCAGCAAAAATTGTGGAGGTTTGTAAGGATACTAAAACTGAAAATCCCCCCTCAGGCCAATGAGAACCATTATCCAATTGATACTGGGGCCAAGACTTTTTACAAAAGTAAGTGAGGCATTTTAACTGGATGTCTGGAAGTAAATCCCACGTGGATAGGTTTGTCAGAAGACAACCCAGAGCAGTATAAGGTTTGGTTTTTGAGGATTTATTGCCCATACTGACAGGTCTCAGAGGACAAAGGACTGACCCAGGGGATGCAGCGTCCTAACACCCTGAGAGAGTCCTTGGAGCTATTATGAGTGGAAGCTCATCTCCCCAGGGCATGTCTCACCCTGGTTTGAGGCCCTTTCAGGTCCCGGACCTGAATTTGGGAGGGAAATGAAAAGCAGAGCATCCCCACAACTTCTCAAGTCCCGGGAAAGGATATGAGGCTTGTGGGCATCCCTGTTCACCTCAGCCCTTGGAAGAGAACCTGACGTGAATTCACGATTTTTGGAAAGTAATTAATGGATAGGCTCTCTCAGGATGGTGAGACCCGGCAGCAGGGCTAGGAGGGAAGGGACTTACCCAATCCATGGTGGATGCAGTGGTGGGGTGAAGGATCCCTTGTTGCTGGCTATGTGAAGGAAGGAAGAGAGAAGAAGCCAAGGCACCTCTGGCCAGGCTCCTCTCCCAGGTTTTGGCACCAAGCAGAAAGGTTTAGGAGGCAAAAGGGTGAGAAAGAAGGAACATAGACAAGGGAATTTAAAGCAGGGGGGTTTATTTCTGCACTCCTGGGCTGAGCTCACCAAATCCAATATGGAGGGAGGTGAGTCAGTGGTTGGGTGATGGCGTGGGCAGTTTTTAAGCAAGGGGGTCAGGTGACGCCCAGAAGGAGCAGTTCTCCAGAAGTCAGGTGTCCAGAAGGGGCGGTTCTAGAAGCCATGTTGGGAGGGACGACACAGCCCCCACAGCTCCAGTTGCTGTGCCCTTCCCTGTTCCCCCGACCTAACACTGCACTTTTCTGATTGGTGTTTACATGAAATATCTTTTCCAAACCTTTCATTTTCAACATATGTTTATCCTTAGGTCTAAGATGTGTCTCCTGTGTCCATCTGGGTCCTGTTTTTTAATACACTCTGCCTGTCTATGCCTTTTGATTAGGGAGTTTAATCCATCAACATTTATTGTTACTACTATAAGGGCAGTATTTTCTTCTAAATATTGCCTTTTGGATTTTATATTCCATATCTAACTTTTTCTTTTTATCTTTACTGATAGTCTTCATTTTTGAACTCTTCCCTACACCTCTCTCTCCTGTCTTTTCCTATCTGTCTCTAGTACACCCTTTAGTATTTCTTGCAGAGCCAGTCTCATGGTCAAAAATTCTCTTGGTGATTTTTTGTCTGAATATGTTTTAATTTCCCCCTCATTTTTGAAGGACAATTTTGCTGGCTATAGAATTCTTGGTTGGCAGTTTTTCTCTTTTAGTATCTCAAATATATCATACCACTGTCATCTCACCTCCATGGTTTCTGCTGAGAAATCTACCCATAGTCTTATTGGGCTTCCCTTGTATGTGATGGATTACTTTTCTCTTGCTGCTTTCAAACTTCTGTCTTTCTCTTTGACATCCAACATTCTGATTACCAAGTGTATTGGAGTACGTCTATTTGGTTCTATTCTGTTTGAGGTTTGCTGCACTTCTTGGATCTACACTTTAAAAAAAATTATAAATAAAACCAATTAAAATACAATATTAACATTATTTTTTTAATCAAATAGTGGTATATTCATCATGATGATCATTTCTTAGAGCGTTTGCATCAATTCAGAAAAAGAAATAAAAAGAATACCTAAAAAAATTCATGCATGCCATACCCCTTACCCTTCTAACTAGCATTTCAATCTACTAAATGTATTTTAACATTTATTTCCCCCATTATTTATTTATTTTTAATCCATGTGTTTTACTCACCTGTCCATAAGGTAGATAAAATAAGCATCAGATAGGAGGTTTTCACAATCACACAGTCACATTCTGAAAGCTATATCATTATACAATCATCTTCAAGAAATGTAGCTACCAGGACACAGCTCTACATTTTCAGGAAGTTCGCTCCAGCCTCTCTGTTAAGCCTTAACCAAACATGTGGTATTTAATGCATAAGAATAATCTCCAGGATAACCTCTCAACTCTGTTTGGAATCTCTCAGCCATTGACATTTTCTTTTGTCTCTTTCTCTCTTCCCCCTTTTGATTGAGAAGCTTTTCTCAATCCCTTGGTGATGAGTCCCAGCTCATTCTAGGATTTCTGTCCCATGTTGCCAGGAAGGTCCAACCCCCTAGGTGTCATGTGCCACATAGAGAGGAACAGAGCAGTGAGTTTCCTTGTAGTGTTGGCTGAAAGAGAAAGGCCACATCTGAGCCACAAAAGAGGTTCTCTTGGGGGTGACTCTTATGCCTAATTTTAAATAAGCTTAGACCATTGTATCTATACCTTTAAATCTTTCATAAGAGTTGGGAAATTTTCAGTAATAATTTATTCCTTTAGTTTTTCTCTTCCTTTTCCCTTCTCTTTTCCTCCTGGGACACCCACAACACATCTATTTGTGTGTTTCATATTGTCATTCAATTCCTTGAGTCCATGCTCATATTCTTCCATAGTTTTCCCTACATTTTCTTTTGCTTATCACATTTCAGATGTCCCATCCTCCAGTTTACTAATCCTATCTTCTACCTCTTGAAATCTAAACTTGTAGGTTTCCATTCTTTTTACCTTTTCTACTGTACCTTTCATTCCCATTAGTTCTGTGATTTGCTTTTTCAGACTTTTGATTTCTTCTTTTTGTTCATCCCTTGCCTTCTTTATGTCCTCCCTCAATTCATTGATTTGATTTTTTATGAGATTTTCCGTGTCTGTTTGAACTTTCTAAATTAATTGTTTCAATTACTGTGCCTCATTTGAATTGTTGATTTGTTCCTTTGACTGGGCCATATCTTCATTTTTCCTAGTATGAGTTATTATTTCTTGCTGGTGTCAAGGCATTTAATTACCTTAATTAGCTTATTCTGCAGATTGTTTTCACTTTTTCTTTTTAACCTAGGATTTTCTCCCTGGATGACTTTGTTGTCTACCTGTTCTTTGACATTCAGTTCAGCTTATTCTGGACCTCTAGCTTAGGTTTTAACAGATCAGAATTTTTCAGTTCTTGTTTTCTTGTTTCCTTCCTTGCCTGTATGGTGTCTTTTTTCACCTTAGGAGGGTCTACTTAAGTATTATAGACCCCAGTCTGTTCTTCCCAGACCAAACTGTCCTCCTCTCAGGAGGAATGAATCACCTGTGTCAGTTTCACTGAAGGTGAAAAGGGAGTTTGGAAGACTTTCCTATGAAGCCTCTAGAATCTGTATTTTTCCTATCCTGCCCAGTATGCAGTGCTTGTCTGCTTGCAAGCCCCACCAGGATAAGGTGGTGTAGTATCCTTAACTTCAGCAGGCTCTCCCTGCTGTGATGTGATCGAGACAGAGGAGAGGTTGTAGGCTGGCTTTAATTGCTTCAGTTTCCCAGACCCTGGGGTCTGAATTCATTGACGTATGGGTTCCACCTGAACTGGACCCCATCCCTCTCCTGGGGAAGGCACAACCTCCAGGCAAGCTCTCAGAGAAGCTTAATCCCACCATTTCCTAGGGCAGTTGGAGCCTGTGAAGTGGTTCTGGGTGGAATTGCAGTTGGTCCATTTTGTCCAGACTGGGATTCACTGTGTATCATCACTGATGTGGCCCCAGCAGTCGTTTTGTACTATTCTTGGCTATTTACTAGATGCTTTGGAGGATGACCTAAATCCCATGCCTCACTAAGCCACCAGCATGGATCCTTATTTTTCACTTTTGATTTGTTAATGTGTTGTGTGTTAGTTTGAAAGCTGCTGGAATGCACTATATCAGAAATTGAGTGGCATTTTTAAAGGGGAATTGAATAGGTTATAAGTTTACAGTTCTAAGGAAGTGAAAGTGTCCAAATTAAGGCACCAACATAAGGTTGCCTTCATTCAAGAAAGGCCGATATGTCAGGAGCACTTCTGACAGCTGGGTAGTTATGTGTTCGGCATTTGCTGGTGTTTTGCTCCAGGGTTCTCTTGTGTTCAGCCTCTCTTCCCGTGGGAGTTCCTCCCTTTTCTTATCCAGTGCTGGCCAAGTTGACAAGGCATGGACTGTCATGGTCAGGTTCATGTGTCAACTTGACGAAGTGGTGGTACCTGTTTGTCTGCTTGGGCAAGTGCTAGCCTGTCTGTTGCGATGAGGACATTCCATAGAATTAAATCATGATCATATCAGCTGCATCCACAGATGATTCCATTTGTAATCAGCCGAGGGGAGTGTCTTCCACAATGAGTGATGCTCAATCTAATCACTGGGAGCCTTTTAATGAGAATATAGAAGAGACAGGCTCTCTTCCTGCTTCCACTGGCAAGCCTCTCCTGTGGAGTTTATCCAGACCCTCCGTCAGAATCTTTGGCTTCCCAGCCAGCCCTGCGAATTCTGGACTCTGTGTTCCCACATGAGACACTTCTATAAATTTTATATTTGCGAGTGTTCCCTGTTGATTCTGCTTCTCTAGAGAACCCTAACTAATACATCTTGGTACCAGGAGTGGTTCTTAAGAAACAGAACCTTAAAAATGGGTTTTTGTGAATGGTTTTCTACTCTGACTGGACTCAAAGGCACTAAGGACTCTGATTCCCATAATCAGAATGACACTCCCAATCCATGCAGTGAGTTGCCAAAAGAGATAGCCAAAATATCACCATTCAATTATCCTAATGCTTCGCTTAGGAGAGCCAGGCTCTGGGGAATAATGTCTTTGACACCTTTACAAAGTTTTGTGGAAATAAG
This sequence comes from Tamandua tetradactyla, assembly GCF_023851605.1. NCBI lineage: Eukaryota > Metazoa > Chordata > Mammalia > Pilosa > Myrmecophagidae > Tamandua > Tamandua tetradactyla. Next base: position 16,234,503 of record NC_135342.1, read on the forward strand.
AGGTATAGAGATGTTGGTTGGTTGTTGTTCAATACACTGGCTACATTAAGAAGTGAAAGGGATGGGCTTAATACTTCAAATGAGAAGCTTAAGTGCCGTCTGACAGATGTAGATGTTTCTATGAGTATCTGAAAGGAAAATCTTATTTCCTGTAGCCGTATACTTGAGATCCCTGAAAATCAGACTCAGAATCTTATTGTTAGAGTAGCAACTTTACAATGTAAACTGAAATCTCAATCTTGCACGGTGTCTGCTGTTAAAGTGAGGACATTTATTGGAAAGGAGTGGGTCCCTGAAAAATGGGATGGTGACATATGGATTGGTAATAATGTCAGGGGTGAGGTTGAAACCCTAGGGCATGTTGAGTCTTCTCCAGATAAACCTGTAACAGTTTTCCCTGAGAACATAGCCACCCCACCTCCAGCCTGCGTTAAGGAGGTGGCCCCCAACCTCCTCCTGAAGGAATTAGCCCTAGAGTGATTAATCCTGTTTCACTAGATGAAACTACAAATGAAGACCCTGAAGCAAATGGCTTGGAAGATATTTCTAATTCTTTTCATAATCCACCCCCACCCCTCATTTCTTCCAGACCTAGAACTAGACTAAGGTTCCAGCAGACCCCTAAAGGTGAGGTACAAAGTATCACACATGAGGAGGTATGTTATACTCCAAAAGAAGTGCGTGAGTTTTCCAATTTATATAAAAATAAATCAGGGGAATATATGTGGCAATGGATTTTAAAAGTGTGGGATAATGTCGGGAGCAGTATAAGGCTGGATCAGGCTGAATTTGTTGAAATGGGCCCACTAAGCAGAGATTCTGCATTCAATGTTATAGTATGAGGGGTTAGAAAAGGCATTAACAGTTTGTTTGTATGTTTGGTTGAAACATGGATCAAAAGGTAGCTGACATTAACTCAGGTTGAAATACCAGAACTTCCCTGGTATAATGTAGATGAGGGGATCCAGAGGCTTAGAGAGATTGGAATGTTAGAGTGGCTTCATCATGCAAAGCCTGCTCTTAAACCCCAGGAATGTCCTGAGGATGAACCTTTTACCAGAACAGAGAGAAATAAATTTGTGGGATTAGCACCATCATCCCTGAAGAGCTCTGTAGTTGCACTTCTCTGTAGGTCAGATATTACTGTATAAACTGCTGTCATTGAGCTGGAATTCTTAAACACAATGGGGATGATGGGATCCCAAGTTGGCAGAAGCCAGGTGCCAGCACTTAATTGCCAAAGACAGAGTAGAGGTGGCTATCATACTAGACTGCAAACTCAAACAAGAGTCAAAATTATATGACCCGCAGAAATTTGTGGCATTGTCTAGTAAATCTTGGGGTACCAAGAAATACAACAGAAGGGCAATCTACTAAATTCTTGTTTGAGATGTATAAACAAAGAGTTCTAGGTCAAGTGAACAGAAGTCTAACCTGAATTACAAAAACACCGTCATGGCCCCTTAATCATTTTCCAGACTTAAGACACTCTACAGACCCAGAGCCCCTTGAATGGAGGGGAGGCCAGGTCCCTTTGTGGGAGAACCCTGTTACACTGCCACAAATTTATACTGTTAATCTTCCTCCAAGCCTTCCCCAAAGAGACTGATGGGTTTTTATGAGGGTAACTGTGCACTAGGGAAAAGGAAATGATCAGAGGTTTCAAGGATTATTAAGCACTGATTCATAAGTGACATTAATTCCAGGGGACCTAAAACGCCACTCTGGTCCACCAGTCAGAGTGGGGGTTTATGGAGGCAAGGTGATCAATGAAGTTTTAGTGCAGGCCCGACTCACAGTGGATCCAGAGGGCCCCAGACTCATTCTGTAGTTATTTCCTCAGTTCCAGAATATATAATTGGTATAGACATACTGAGAAACTGGCGAATCCCCACATTGGCTCTCTAACTCACACAGTAGGGCTATCATGGTGGGAAAGGCCAGTTGGAAGCAACTAGAACTCCCTTACCTAATATGTAGTAATTAAGAAGAAATACTGGATTCCTGGAAGGATTGCAGAGATTCCTGCTGCTTGTAAGGATTTGAAAGATGCAGGGGTGGTGATTCCCACCACATCCCCATTCAACTCTCTTATTTGGTCTGTGCAGAAAAAAGATGGGTCTTGGAGGATTACAGTGGATTATACTAAGCTCAACCATGTGGTAACCCAATTGAGGTGCTGTTCCAGATGTGGTATCATTGCTTGAGCAAATCAATACATCTCCTGGTACATGGTATGCAGCTATTGATCTGGCAGATGCTTTTTTCTCAATAGCTATTCATAAGGACCACCAGAAACAGTTTGCTTTCATCTGTCAAGGTCAGCAATATACTTTCACTCTCCTAACTCAGGGGTATATCAGCTCTTCAGCCCTATGTCATAATCTTGTCTGCAGGGACTTTGATCATTTCTCCCTCTCACAAGACATCACACTTGTTCATTATATTGATGATATCATGTTGATTGGACCTATTGGGCAAGATGTAGCAACTACTCTAGACTTACTACTAAGGCATTTGTGTGTCAAAGGATGGGAGATAAATCCAACAAAAATACAGGGGCCTTCCACCTCAGTGAAATTTCTAGGTGTCCAGTGGTGTGGGGCATGTCAAGGTATCCCTTCTAAGGTGAAGTATAAGCCGCTGCATCTGGCCACTCCTATGACCAAAAAAGAAGCACAATGCCTAGGTGGTCTCTTTGGATATTAGCAACAACTTATTTCTCATTTGGGTGTGCCACTCCATCCCATTTATCAAATGACCAGAAAAGCTGCTTATTTTGAGTGGAGACCTGAACAAGAGAAGGTTCTGCAACAGATCCAGGCTGCTGTACAAGCTGCACTCCCAATTGGGCCATATGATCCAGCAGATCCAATGGGGCTGGAAGTGGCAGCGGCAAATAGAGTTGCTGTCTGGAGCCTTTGGTAGGCTCCTATAGGAGAATCACAATGCAAACCCTTAGGATTTTGGAGCAAAGCCTTACCATCTGCTGCAGATAACTACTCTCCTTTTGAGAAACAGCCTTTGGCCTGCTACTGGGCATTAGTAAAGACTGAATGCTTAACCATGGGCCACCAAGTTACCACGAGACCTGAGTTACATATCATGAGCTGGGTGTTGTCTGATACACCAAGCCATAAAGTTGGACATGTGCAGCAACATTCTATTGTAAAATGGAAATGGCATATATGAGATAGGGCCACAGCAGGTCCTGAAGGCACATGTAAGTTACATGAAGAAGTGACCTAAATGCCCATGGTCTCCAATCCTGCCATGTTATCTCCTCTTTCCCAGACCAGAGCTATGGCCTCTTGGGGAGTTCCTTACAGTGAATTGACCAAGGAAGAGACAACTTGGGCCTGGTTTACAGATGGTTCAGCGTGATATGCAAGTACCACCCAAAAGTGGACAGCTGCAGCACTGCAACCCTTTTCTGGGGTGTCCTTGAAAGACAGTGGTGAGGGGAAATCCTGTGAGTGGGCAGAACTTTGAGCATTGCTCCTGGTTTTTCATTTCACTTGTTAGGAAATCTGACCAGAGGATCATTTGTATACTGATTCATGGGCTGTTGCTAATGGTTTGGCTGGATGGTCAGGAACTTGGAAAGAATATAATTGGAAAATTGGTAACAAAGAAGTCTGGGGAAGAGGTATGTAATCAACCTTTCTGAGTGGACTAAAAACATGAAGATATTTGTGTCCCATTTGAATGTGTACCACACGGTGACTTTAGCAGAAGAACGGTTTAATGATCAAGTGGATAAGAGGACCCATTTTGTGGATACCCATCAGACTCTTTCCCTAGCAACTCCTGTCATTGCTCAATGGGCTCATGAACAAAGTGGTCATGGTGGTAGGGATGGAGGTTATGCATGGGCTCAGCAACGTGGAACTCCACTCACCAAGGCTGAACTGGCTACAGCCACTGCTGAGTGCCCAATCTGCCAGCAGCAGAGACCTACACTCAGACCCAATATGGCACCATTCCCAGAGGTGTCCAGCCAGCTACATGACGGGAGGTTCATTACACTGGACCACTCCCTTCATGGAAGGGGCAGTGATTTATTCAAACTGGAATAGACACATACTCTGGATATGGGTTTGCTTTCCCTGCATGCAATTCTTCTGCCAACACTACCATCTGTGGGCTGACAGAATGCCTAATCCATCACCATGGTATTCCACATAGCATTGTTTCTGATCAAGGAACATGCTTCACAGCAAATGAAGTGCAGAAATGGGCACATGCTCATGGAATTCTCTGGTCTTGCCATGTTCCACATCATCCAGAAGCAGCTGAATTGATAGAATAGTGGAATGGCCTTTTAAAAACTTAAATACTGTGCCAACTAGGTGGCAATACCTTTAAAGGCTGGGGTAATGTTCTCCAGGAAGCTGTATATGCTCTGAATCAGCATCCGCTGTTTGGTGCTGTTTTCTCCCATAGCCAGAATCCATGGGTCCAGGAACAAGGAGTGGAAATGGGAGTGACAACACTCACTATTACCCCCAGTGATCCACTAGGAAAATTTTTCCTTCCTGTCCCTGCGACCCTGAGCTCTGCCGGTCTACAGGTTTTAGTTCCAAAACGGGGAGATCTTCCACCAGGAGAAACCACAATGATTCCATTTTAGCTGGAATCTAAGACTGCCACATGGTCACTTTGGGCTATTCATGCTCCTGGATCAACAAACCAAGAAGGGGATTGCATTATTGTCTGGGACGATTGACCCTGACTATCAGGGGAAATTGGACTGCAAACATACGGTGGAGGTAAAGAAGAGTTTTCTTGCAATATAGGAGATTCCCTAGAGTGTCTTTTGGTACTACCATGTACTGTGATTAAAATCAATGGAAAACTGCACCAACACAATCCAGGCAGAATTACCAATGTGTCTGAAAATTCAGGAATGAAGGTTTGGTTCACCCCACCAGGCAAAGAACCATGGCCCGCTGAAGTGCTTGCTGAGGGTAAAAGGAACATGGAATGGGTAGTGGAAGAAGTGATAAATATGAACTATGACCACGTGATCAGTTACAGAAACAAGGACTGTGTTGCTGTTTTGTTCTTGTTATACTATTTAAGTTGTAAGATATGAGATGTAAGAATGAATATTCCCCAAGGCCTTGCACCCTATTTTCATGAAAATTACTGTGTTTCCAGTTATATGCAGGACAGTTGAATATTGTTAGGTGAAAGAAAAAAAATGTGTGCTTTAATGTTTTTTATTTGGAAATCAGGCATGGTATAAGGTGATATATGTTTAGCTGCCAAGTTGACAAGGGGTGGACTGTCATGTTCAGGTTCATGTGTCAACTTGGCCAAGTGGTGGTACCTGTTTGTCTGCTTGGGCAAGTGCTGACCTGTCTGTTGCAATGAGGAAATTTCATAGAATTAGATCATGATCATATCAGCTGCATCCACAGCTGATTCCATTTGTAATCTGCCAAGGGGAGTGTCTTCTGCAATGGGTAATGCTCAATCTATTCAATGGAAGCCGTTTAAGGAGGATTTAGAAGAGACAGGCTCTCTTCCTACTTTGGCTGTGGAGTTCATCCAGACCCTCCATCGGAATCATCAGCTTCACAGCTTGCCCTGTGGACTTCGGGCTCTGTGTTCCTGCGGTCATATTGGACATTTTTATAAATTTTATATTTGTGTGTGTTCCCTGTTGAATCTGTCTCTCTAGAGAACCCTAAGTAATACAGGTAGTGTTCCTTCTTCCTCAATTTTCAGAAGAGTTTGAGCAGGAGGGTGTTAGTTCTTTTTTGAATGTTTGATAAAATTCACCTGTGAAGCCATCTGGCCCTGGACTTTTCTTTGTAGGAATATTTTTGATGACTGATTAAATCTTTTTAATTTTGATTGGTATATTGAGAGCTTCCATTTCTTCTCAGTCAGTGTAGTTGTCCATTTTCTTCTAGAAATTTGTCTGTTTCAGCTACGTTGTCTAGTTTGTTGGTATACAATTGTTCACAGTATCCTCTTAAGTTTTTTTTTTAATTTCTTCAGAATCCATAGTAATGACCACCCCCTTGTTTCTGATTTTGTTTCTTTGTATTCTTTCTTTCTTTCTTTCTTTCTTTCTTTCTTTCTTTCTTTCTTTCTTTCTTTCTTTCTTTCTTTCTTTCTTTCTTTCTTTCTTTCTTTCTTTCTTTCCTTCTTGCTTGCTTGCTTGCTTTCATGCTTTCTTTCTTGTTTTTTTGTTTTTGTTTCATAGCTTAGCTAGGGATCCACTGATTTTATTGATTTTCTCAAAGAAAATCAATTCATTTTGATTCTATTGAATCTTTCTGTTTCCTTTTTGTAGTCCAATTCATTTATTTCTGCTTTAATCCTTGATATTTCTATTCTTCTATTTGGTTTGGGGTTAGTTTGCTGCTCTTTTTCTAGTTTCTCCATATGAGCTGTTAATTCTTGATCTTTGTTCTTTCTTTCTTTTTAATATATGCATTTAGGGCTAAATTTCTCTTTCAGCACTGCCTTTGCTGCATCCCATAAGTTCTGATATATTGCATTCTCATTTTTATTCATCTTCAGGTATTTACCAGTTTCTCTAGCAATTTCTTCTTTGACTGACTGATTAAAAGTGTATTATTTAATTCCCATATATTTGTGAAGGTTCTCTTTTTTGTGTGTGGTTATTGATTTTCAGTTTCATCCTGTTGTGATGACAGAAATTGCTTTGAATAATATAATCTCTTTTAATTTATAAACACCTGTTTCTTACCCTCAGCATATGATCTAGCCTGAAGAATGTTGCATAAGCACTCTAGAGTACAAGGTATATCCAGGTATATTGGGATGTAACTGTACATAAATATATGTGACACTTAGGTCTAACTCATTTATCACATTGTTTAAGTTCTTTATTTCCATGTTGATCCTCTGTCTGGTTGTTCTATCTATAGAGGAGAGTGGTATATTGAAGTCTCCCACTATTATTGTTGAAACATCATTTCACCCTTCAGTATTGCCAAAGTTTGCCTGCTGTACTTTGGAGCTCCTTGATTGGGAGCACAGAATTTATGATTATTATTTCTTCTTGGTGACTTGTCTTGTTTGTAAATATGTATCATCCTTCCCTATGTCTTATAATGTGTTGATATTTAAAGTCTAACTTGTCTGACATTAGTATAGCTACTCTTGCTTTCTTTTGCTTACAGCTTGAAGGAGCAACTTTTTCCATCCTCTCATTTTCAATCTATTTGTATCCTTGAGTCTAAGATGAGTCTTTTGTAAGCAGCATATAGATGGATCATATTTCTTAACCCATTCTGCCAATCTGTACCTTTTAAATGGTGGGTTTAGTCTGTTTGTATTCAAAGTTATTATTTCAAAGGCATTTATTGAATCTGCCATCTTATCTTTTTTTTCACACAAGGAAGCATTTATTTGAGGTTTAACATGAAACCATACAAATAAAATTTATATAAAGAAATCCACACCAAAGCATAACACAGATAGCAAAGGACAATATAAAACAAGGAAAACTAAATGACAGCTGTATATGGTCATACAATTGTGTCTTGCACACTAGAAAGTCTTTTACAAAATAATCATCTTACATCAACAGATGACCAATCTTCAATATCATCCTGGAAGATAGGTTACTTTAGCATTTCTTCCTGTTTTCTCCAAGGTCCTTCCTTTAATATGGCTGCTAATCATTTTAGTGATTGCCACCCCCTGGCCATGCCTTGCCACCTGTGCTCTGTTGGTCACTGTGGTCTGCATATCCTTATCCACATCCATCATTCCTGTAGTTATTCCCAGTATAATCATATCCACCATGGCCACTATAGTTCTGACCACCACCATAGGCACTATTGTAATTTCCTATACTTGATCATAACAGTTATTAAACCTTGGTTCGAGTTTTGGCCCTGCCCTCATCCATGACTGCTAGTACCACCTGATCCAGTAGGTGCGGCACTCTTCGACCATTCTCTTGTTGCTGTTGCTGCCTCTATGCCTTTTGGGGTAGTGCAAATTTGTTTTCACATGTCCCAGAGCAATTCGATGATATCTGCTTTCTAACAATTTCTTTACTGGCTCATTATCTGTGTATATAATAAAAGAAAGTATGCTTCCTTTTGTTTGTTTTTGTATCCATGGGAAGTTCAATATTTTCAAACTCCCCATATACTACAAAATATTCTTTTATTTGCTCTTCAGAAGTGTCTGGGATTAATCCACCCACAAAACTCTTTGAGGGGTTTTTTCCCTTTTGAATCAGTTGTTTATTGGGGTCAATCAATTTGTCATGCAGTGTGTGTTCTTTCAGTTCCAAGACCTTACCACTAGCAGCATCTTGGAAGAGAACAAATCCAGACACTCTTTGTTCTAGTTCATGAGCTGCCAGAATGCAATATATCAGAAATAGAATGGCTGTTAAAAATGGGAATTCAATAAGTTGTTAGTTTACACATCTAAGGATGAGAAAATGTCCTAATTAAAACAAAACTAGTGAAATGTCCAATCAAAGGTATCCATCCAGGGAAAGATACCTTGGTTCAAGAAGGCTGATGAAGTTCAGGGTTTCTCTCTCAAGTGAGAAGGCACATTGCAAACATGGTCAGAGTTTCTCTCTCAATCTGGAAAACCAAGTGGTGAACATGGCATCATTTGCTCACTTTATCTCCTGACTTCCTGTTTCATGAAGCTTCAAGGGAGTCATTTTCCTTCTTCATCTCAAAGGTCACTGGCTGGTAGACTCTCCTTCTTGTGGCTATGTTGTTCGGCTCTCTCAGAATCTCTTGCCTTCTTCAAAATGTTTCCTGTTTTAGAGGATTCCAGTAAGCTAATCAAGACCCACCTGGAATGGGTGGAGACACATCACCACCTAGTCCAGTTTAACAACCACTCTTGATAGAGTCACATCTCCAGGGAGATAATCTAAATAAAGTTTCAAACATACGATACTGAATAGGGATTAGAAGAAATGGCTGCCTTTACAAAATGGGATGAATATTAAAACATGGATTTTCCAGGGTACAAGCATTCTTTCCAACAAGCATGCTCTTGATCTTCCAGTAACTGGATCTGTTTTAATTATGCAATCTAGAACTTCTCCAAATTGAGACAAACAGCCAGATCTTTCTTACTTGTATCCCAGCTCAAGCATCCAATAAACATTTTACCATCATCCTGCTGATGCTCGCTGTTATTAATGTTGGATCCCTCTGCAAATTCCTCTATGTTGCTCCACTCATTCATGTCCTCCATGATGGCAGTGTTGTCAGCAGTGGGGTGCTGGTGTACAGACTGGGTCCAGTTAGCAATGGCAACAGACCATTGTATGAAGTGCTGCCTATGTTTTTTATTTGTCAGATTTATGTATTCATTTCCCCATTCTCTTTTTGTCCTACAAGTTATCCTTATTGATACTCTTCAATTCTGTGCCCTCATCCAGACCTACCTCTCCGGTGTTTTTTGTCTTGTTTTCTTCAGCTGACAGCACTTCCTTTAGTATTTCTTTTAGGGATGGTCTGTTGATGACAAATTTTAAACTATCATTCACTTTAAATGGACAGCTTGGATGCATAAAGAATTCCTGGCTGGAGCCTTTCTCTTTCAGAATCTTAAATATATCATCCCTCTGCCTTGTCACCTCCATGGTGTCTGCAAAAATTAAAATTTCAGAGCCAGCAGTCTTCAATTGACTTTCTTATCAGCTGTCCTGTGTATTCCCATGATGGCAGCAGGCTATGCCTGGCTGCCCAGATTTACCTGAAAGCTCTGACTTGTTCACTTGCATCAATGCTTCAGGATGGCTGCTTAGGGATTTTTCTCTGAGCACCCAACTTCCCTATCTGGTATTTGTTTCCACAGCATTGTCTGCACTTGTGTAAGGTCTTACACCTGTAATAAACCCTTCAGTCCATAAATTCATGGTTTCACTGCTTTAAAAATGTCACAGAGAACAAAATAAAGGTGAGGAGTTATTGCATATTAAAGAAGACTAAAGAAACATGATAACTGAACGCAACATATGATCCTGGATTGCATCCTAGATAGGGAAAAGCATTGCTTCAAAGGCATTTTTTGGAAACAATTAGAAAATTTTGAATATGGACTGTATGTTAAAATAGTATTATGGCAATGATATATTTTCTGGAGTTGATTATTACATTGTTGATATGTCAGAGAATATACTCACTCTCAGGATGTATTTTATAATATCTTTAGGGTCAAAGGATCATGATATCTTCAACTTATCTCAAACGGTCCATTTATCATCAATACTCACAGAGAGGGAGAGGGAGAAGAAGAGCGGAAGGAGGGAGGAAAAAGCAAACAAAACAAATGTGAATGAAGAGTGAACCAAGGTGAATATGGGAATTCATTTTGTAATCAATATGGCATGTGAGCAATGCGACTTCCAAGTAGTTTTGATTTGCATTGTGCTTCTTATGAATGCAGTTGAATATCTTTCAATATACTGAACCACCAATTGTATAACATTCTCTGTGAATTATCTGTTCATGTCTTTTGCACATTTAAAAAAATGGGTTTTGGTCTTTGCCATTATAATTTCTAAAAGTTCTTTATATACAAAGGAGATGAAGATTTTTCATATGATGGAAGCTGTAAATATTTTCTCTTAAATGGCCACATTTTTATTTGACTTATGGCATCATTTTTTGGAAAGCAATGTCTAAATATGTTTAAGTAGCTTTATTTAGAAACTTATTTTATGGCTCATGTATTTTCCCCCAATACTTTATCATAAAAGATGTCAACCATTCAGAAAAAGTGAGAGAATTGTACAGTGAATTCTCATGTACTCACCACCTAGGTTCTACAATTAACATGTTTTCTCACATTTCTCTTCCCTTCTTCCATTCCCATCTCCATCCATTAGTTCCTCATACTTTCCACTGCATGTCAGAGTAAGCTGCAGACAGCAGTCCACTTCCCTAATGAATGCAGGCTGCATAGCTTGAACTAGAGGTCAGTATTACTTAGTGGTTCTTTTGCTATTGCTTTTATTCTAAAATCATAGTTAGACTTAGGAAAAAAAAATTGAAAGAAATTCACTTATGAATTCTTCCAGTCCTTGTGTTGCCTTACTTATATGGAGATTTCTGATTCATTTTGAGTTTATATTGGTGATTGATTTGAGGGCTGGATATATTTTTTCCCACATTTTATTGATACATTCATTTATATGATTTATTACATCCAAATTATACAATCATTATCTCACACTATCATCACCTATTTGTGTAATCAACCTCATGAAACTCACTGATAGAAGATTTTATTACTCCAAGAAGAAAATTATCAGGTAGACACAAAAAAAGAAAACTCAATACATCTCATATCCCTTATCTCCTCCAATACTGACCCCTAGGACTGGTTTGGTACAACAGTTACTGTTAAAGAAAGAATTTTAAGATATTATTGTTAACATAGTCCATAGCTTGCAGTAGGTAATATTCCCCCCACATACACACACACATACCACTCTATTATTAACTCTCTGTACCAAGTTATACATTTGAATCAGTTTATACAAGTGCTTATTTAAATTTGTAGTGTTAATTGGTGACATACAGGACTCTAAACAACCCCTTTCAACCAAAATTACCTATAATATAGCACTATTCATTATATTCACCCTAACTAGCTCCCTTCACCACACATCTACTTGAAAATATTTTAAGTTCAACCTTGTTGTGGTAGCTAGGTTCAGTGTCAACTTGGCCAGGTGAAGCTGCCTAGTTCTATTGCTGTGGGCATGAGCCAATGGTGTGTGAACCTCATCTGTTGTTGATTACATCTGCAGTCAGCTAGGAGGCATGCCTGCTGCAATGAATGATGTTTGATTTAATTGGCTGGTGCTTAAATGAGAGAGCACAATGTAGCACAGCCCAAGCAGCTCAGCATACCTCATCTCAGCACTCACAGCTCAACTCAGCAAAAGCTTTTGGAGATGCAGATAGGAATCACCCCAGGGAAAGTTGGTGGAACCCAGAGGCCTGGAGAGAAGGCTAGCAGAGACCGTCTGGTGCCTTCCCATGTAAGACAGAACCTCAGTTTAAAGTTATCTGCCTTTCCTCTGAAGCTCTGTAACTAAATAAATCCCTTTTTATTAAAAGCCAATCCACGTCTGGCATGTTGCAGTTTGGCAGGTAGTGAACTAGAGCAATTGTGATACATTCTGAACATATTTGATTACCACTACCCCTCTTCTAATGACCAGAAACTTTTTTTTTATTATGGGGGATCTCTATTTTTAAAACAATTAGTTTTATTGAGACACAGTTGGCATACCATAAAATTCATTTGTTTGAGATGCGTGATTCAGTATGTTTTCCCATATTCACACATTCGTGCAATAATCACTGCCACAATTTTATATATTTTTAAATGTTTGCTGTTCCTCAAATGGCTGTTAACATTGTCTCACCACCACATACCAAAACCCCAATCTTTCTGCCTGAGGTTTGAGCTGCCATCCTTGTCACTGAATGTCTAGGTGTTTGGGGCCATTCATCTGTCTGTCTGTGTATTCCAGCGTGCAGGGCATGGTTGTCATCTGTCCTAGCTCTTCATTGGCCCAGAAAAGAGGGGACAGACAAGGGGCCCTACCTGCCACATCCTCCTCAGGTCCTGTTGTCTGCCTCTGCATCAGCAGACCACAAAATGAGAAATGTCAACCTGACCGCCAGCTGACTTTGGGTAAAACAATTGGTCAAAGAGAGCCACAGTAGAAAACTCTGGAAAGGAGTAACACAAGGAATCAAGGTGCAGCTGCCCTTGACCACCCTCTATCCCCCCCCCCCAGTGCTGGGTAAGGACCTCCCCTCCTCTGGGTTGCTCTACTCCCTGTAGCAGGGAAGCCCACCCAGACCTCCACCCCAGGCTGCCCCCTGGGTGCCTGCACAGGGTGGCTAACACAACCAGAGGTGTGCGAGAAGAGGCCCAGGGTGTCCTATTTCATATATGGGGAAGTCATACAAATTCTGTCATTTTGTGTCTGGCGAATTTCCCTCAGCATACCATTTTAAGGTTCATCCACATTTTGCCATATCTCAGAATTTCCTTTTTAGGGCTGAATAATATTCTGTTGCATGGGTAGAGCACATTTTCTTTGTTCATTCATCTGTTAATTGAACATTTGAGTTGTTTCCCATTCTGACTCTTGGGAATGCTTCCATGAACATGGGTGTACAGGTAGCTGTTGGAGTCCTTGCTTTCTATACCTAGGAGGGGACTGGCTGGGTGATATGGTAATTTCTGAGGAACCCCCAAAGTTTCCCACAATGGCTGCACCATTTTACATTCCACCAGCAATTCACTGTTTCTCCACATCCTCACCAACATTTATTTGCCTTTTGCCTTATTTAAATAGTAGCCCTCACTGGATGTAAAGGGATTTGATTTGCATTCCACCAATGACTAATGATGTTGAGCATCTTCTCATGTGCTTATTGGCCATGTGTATATCTTCTCTAGAAAAATGTCAATTTGAGACTTTTGTACATTTTTAAACTGGTTCATTTGACTTTCTGTTCCAGGACTTTTTCATATGGAACACATTTTTAAGAAAAAGCACTGATTCTAGAATTGAAAATGCACACACTTTCACCCAAAACCCATCCTTCTAAGAACGTGTTCCTCACTGCAATGCACATGCATCTGAAAAATGAATACATCCAAAAATGCTCATTGCAACACCTAGTCATACCCACAAGTAAGCATGGGTCATAGTACACCAAGTAAAAAGAAGGGATCAGCTGTTGTTATCTGCAGGGAATATTACCCAAAATGCATTGCTACTTGAAGGAGGCAATGCGCTGAATAGTGTGCTGTCATCTGAATTATATATATATATATATATATATATATATATATATATATATATATATATATTTACACCATTCAATATATATTTATTTATACTGAGAGAAGAAAACCCACATATTTTAAATGGGGGATCACTTTTGGGGAGCAGGATTAGAGAAAGAGGGGACATTTTCACGTATTTCATAAACTTCTTCATCTGGGTTTTTCTGCAGTATCTGTAAATATTATTTGAAAGTCTAACATACACAAACCATCCACTTAAGTTAAAAACAACTCAAGTGTCCATCAACAAATGGATGGATAAACAAGACATGGCATATACATACATTGGAATATTATTCTGCAGCAAGGAATGAAGTCCTGAAGCACATTGCAATGTGGGTGAACCTTGAGGATACTATTTTAAGTGAAATAAGTCATACATAAAAGAACAAATATTGTTTGATCTCACTGAAATGAATTAATTGTAATAGGTAAAGTTAGACATAAATATAGAATATAGGTTACCAGGATATAGAATGAAGCTAAAGAATGGGGAGCAGTTTCTTAATACATGTAGAATGTTTACCTAGGGTGAACTTAAACTTTTGGAAATGGACAGAGGTTATGGTAGCACATTATTGTGAATAGTTAACAGTGCTGAATGGTGTGTGAGTGTGGTAGAAAAGGGAAGGTTAGAGTCATGTAGATCATCAAAAGGAAAGTTTGAGGTTAAAACATGGGAATGTATAACAGTGAATCTTGTCACAGACAATGTCTGTGATTAACTGTACAAATTTAAAAAAGTTCTTTCATAAACTAAAGCAAATGCATGGTGTGGTTAAAAAGAGTCAATAATAGAGGGGTATATGGGAAAAATGTACCTATTGCACACTATGGACTATAGTTAACAGTAATATCTTTTTTTTAAATATGGGACAGGCACCAGGAATTGAACCCGGGTCCTTGGGCATGGCAGGCAAGCACTCTTACCTGCTGAGCCACCGTGACCCAACAGTAATATCTTAATATTCTTTCATCAACAGTAACAAAGGTACCACAGCAATACTATGGGTAAATAAGAAATGGGAACAAGGGATATTAGAGGATTTCGATTTTCTTCTTATTTCTTTTCTGTAGTAATGAAAACACTCTAAATTAGACCATGGGGATGTATGAACAACTATGCGATGATACTCTGAGCCAGTGTGTGTATATGTCAAATGATCATATATCTCGATAAAATTCATTTAAAGAAAATTATGTGATAAAATTGTAAGGTGTTACTCGTATTACAAGCTGTCGAGAATCACTGATTTGTGAGTGGTTTACATGGATTTTAAGAGAATATCTTTATCCAAATGTTAGGCTTGAAGCTGACAACTATCAAATGCTTGAAATTTGAAGATAAATTCACAACACACAAAGGATGAAAAAAGTATGCACAAACCAAAAATCACAATTCTTTATGGTACAAAAATGAACACAAATGTTGAATCCCCACTTGTATTAGAACTAAAATAACGACAGTCTCCAAGATAAAATAGCACTCATCACCCTTGCTTCCTCCCCAGAGTTTACCATTCTCCTGACCTCTGACCCCTCTACAATAGTTTTGTCTGGTTTTGAACCTCATACATGTAGAATTAAACACCATTTACTCTCTCATCTCTGCCTTCTTTTGCCTAATGTGTCTGTGAGAGCCACCCATGTTTTATAGAGAAGAAGTTCATTCACCTTCAATGTTAGAACATTCCATAGTAATATGACTACAGCAGGCTTCATTTATCTTACCAACTATTGATCAACATTAGATTGTTTCCAGTTTGGGGCTATCACAAATAAGTTATATAGGAACCAGGGTGTGCCTTTTGGAACATGTGAACACTTATAATTCACAAGGAGTGGAATATAAGCATATTTCTGATCTTAGGAAGCATTCCAAACCACGTTCCAAAATTGTCCAAATTTCCATACCCATATGCAGAGAATGAGGATCCAGGTATCCCACACCTTCACCCACATTTGGCATTGTCAGAACATGCAATATTAGCCATTTCAGTGGAATGGCTGGAATAATGCTGATGTGTCATGTGGTACAATTCTTGGTCTATATCATGAGGTTCTGTCAGCTAATGAATTTGTTTATGACATTTGCATTTATGTTCCTGAAGAACAGATCACTTTAACCCAGTGATTAAAGTGGGCACACAAGGGTTTGGGTTGTTTAACCCAAACAAGGTTCAAAATTCATTCACAAAATGGACTCACTTCTGAAGAATTCTAGTTTATTTCAATTTTACTCTAAGTTCTGGATTATGGTTCTGGAAATTCTCAACCAAGACGCTGGGGGTGGGTAGGGGCAATGGGTTTGAAGACTTTGAATTACATTAGATGTTGCCCAGAATCATCAAGAGTATGTTGAAAGCTCTGCTTAAATTCTTAAACTCTTTACCTTAAAGGTAAACATGGCTCCAAATGTCTTGGATGCTCTCCTGTCTCAAATCTTGGTGCTACAATTCCATACAACCTTGGTAATTTTATGTTGCCTTCACATAGCTATTATATCCAGCTTTTCTGTGTTCTTGGTGGCAAGGTTAGTCTAGAACCATCTCCTTCCTCTAATACTAGAAGTGGAATAAACAAGAAGTTTCCATTTTAATTTTATAAAGTGAAGATATATAGTATTGCTGAAATAATAGTTAAGATTTAAAAAATCATCATCTTCTGTTTTGTTTATGTCTAACAATAAGAGCTGACAGTTATTAAGTACAGAATGGAGTTTAAGTGCATTACTGCATTAACGTGCATCATTTCATTCCATTCTCACAACAATCCTGAGGCCAAAAAACCTATTGATTCCCATATTAGGAATAGGAAACTGAGTTTCAGAAGCATGGAGTCATTTACCCAAAGTCACAGAGCTGAAACTTTTGCTGTCCATGTATCCATTGTCAGGAAGCTACTGGAGGATATGCTCCAGTAAAATGTGGGAGTAAACCAGAAAATGCTGTGGCATATGATTGAGAAAACAGGGGCTTCCTAGGGTAAAATTGAAAGAAGGTCCCAGGATACCCAGCACTATAGTTCAATAAAGAAATGAGCAAAACAGAAGGCTCTTGGAGATATTTCTTCAGAAAGATGAAATTTGTTAGGATATCTGATGTGGTTGGTTTTCAAAATATAGATATAGATATAGATATATTTTTGACTTACATTTTGGAGTTGAAATAGTGCTGAGTCTGAGAAACCCAAGCAGATGAAAAGGCAAGACTATTACTAACTATAAGGAGGAAAAAACAGTGTTCAAGACAGGGAAAGTAATCTCAGCCCACGATATGGCTCAGCTGTGGACAATATTTTCATATTCCCGGTAATGTGACTTTGTAGTTTCATCTATGAAATACACTGGGGGATGTGAGCCTGGAGGGTGTGGACTTGTGGTTAGAGCAGAGGTGTATGTGAAGGAGAAATAGTAGCTAGATAATGGTTAAAACCAAAAATATCAAGATGTACCTTACAACATATTATCTAAAGGCATGAGGACATATTTGTTTAAAAATTGATAGTGGTAGCCTCTAGGGCAATGGTTCTCAAACAAGGGTGACCTTGACCCCCAGGGGACTGTTGTCAATGTCTGGAGACATTTGTGGTTGTTACAAATGTAGGGGGGATGCTATTGGCGTTGAGTGGGCAGAGGGCAGGGGTGCTGCTCACCATCTTGCAATGCACAGGACATCCCTCCCAGTTGTCAGTAGTGCTGATGTTCAAGGATATGCTTGAGGGAATGGAAAACGGGATTGGACATGTCATTTTCTTTAACAAACCCAATAGAACTATTTGACTCTGTGTTTCTAACTAGGATAAAAATAAAAACTTAAGGAAATAATGTTGAATTTAACAAAAGTGATTGGCAACTGAAACTAAACTATGAATGACCACATCCCATTAGAAGTGTGGGCATGTGTGTGGAGATGATTAAGAGAAGAGAACCTGTGGGATCATGAAGGGGTCCAAAAAGAAATTTATAAATTCACACCCTGTGGCTTTCCCAGGTGGTCACTCCTTGGAGTGAGCAGCAAGGAATACAAAGGGCAGGATGAGGCTCAATCTGGACAGTATATGGGTTGGGTACTGCAGAAGAGCAAGCGTCCCACTATTCCAGTTTGCTAGCTTCCAGAATGCAACACACCAGATATGGATTGGCTTTCAATAAAAGGGGATTTATTTAGTTAAGGTATAGTTCTTGAGAGTAAAAGCAGCTAACTTTCAACTGAGGTTCTTTCTTATATGGAAAGGCACAGGGAGATCTATGCTGGCCTTCTCTCCAGTCCTCTGGGTTCCAACAACTTTCCCCAGGGTGATTTCTTTCTGCATCTCCAAAGGCCTGGGCTGAGCTGTGAGTGCTGAGCTTCTTGGGTTGTGCTACATTGAGCTCTTTCATTTAAGCACCAGCCAATTAAATCAAACAGCATTCAGTGCAGCAGGTTTGCCTCTTAGCCAACTGCAGATGTAATGAGCAACAGATGAGGTTCACATACCATTGGCTCATGTCCATAGCAACAGAACTAGGTAGGTTTACCAGGTCAAGTTGACACCTGAACCTAACTATCACACCCACCGAAGTTGCCTCATTCACCTGGAAGGCAGCACAGACTTGTAGCTTTTAAAACAGTGTCCCACATGACATTCTATGTTGTGGGTCTCCCTACTGATGTGGGACATGATACCCAGGGATGAGCCTTGCCATGGCACCTTACCTTACCAAAAGGGTAATGAAATGTAGCAAAATAAGTGTCTGTTGCTAAGAGAGTTCAGAGAGAGCCGAGAAGGTATTCTGCAGGCTGCTCTTACACAGCTTCAATTACATATTGCTAATTACTGAAATCTGTCAAATTCCAAACAATACCATTCCTGTTAACCCTAAGGAACACCCAGGGCTCTACTTGAGAGTCTACAAAAGTTGCATGCACTAAATTTATTTTTCAGAAATCCAAAACCTTCAGATAGGTCCTAAGCAGATATGTCCTGGAACCCAAATGGGCCAATATCACCAAGAGCATCAGCCAGTTCCATCTCCCTATTGTTGGCACACCTTTTCTACATGAAGAATGTTAGAATGAGCATAACCCAAATATCCCTAAAGATTGAGAGAAGGATCCAAGGAGAAGGAGGAGTTATGTCAGAGAAGTTGGGATTTAACATATGAATATGACTGCTGAATCACTATATTGATATTTCCTTTTAGTCATCCATGTCCTGGAGCAAAGAGAAGGAGAAACCTAAACTTGTGGAACTGTGACCCATTCCTAACTGTGACATTTGTGTAGTAACTACTTGTTAAAATGTACTTTGAATTTATTGTTTGTTGGTACATATGTTATGTTTCACAATAAAAAAAGTTTAAAAAAGACACAAAGAAACCAATTTCCAAGCAGAAGGTTGAGGATAACTTCGTTCAAAGGTGGGGCATTGTGCTAGATCCCACACAGCACAGTAGGGTCTGGGGATATAGCATCAAGCCAGCTTCTATGCAGGCTCCCTATGAACCTTGGCAAGGTTTTCGGTGTCCAGCAATTTCTACAGCCCTTTGTTATGGTACAGCATATCCACGTTCACGGAGAGGGGATGGATTTTTTTTGCCATTCCAATAGTTCAAGGGAGACTGGGTGGGGCAGAGGGAGGGGAACCAAGAGGGTTTGGGTCAGGGTAAGCAGGGGCCATTGAGCTATATAAGCAAAATGTTCTAGGTCAAGTGAACAGAAGTCTGACTCAAATTACAAAAACCAAGAGTCATGGCCCCTTAATAAATTTCCAGACTAGAGACAGTTTACAGACCCAGAGCCCCTTGAAAGAGGCTAAGGCCAGGTCCCTTTGGGGAGAACCCTGTTATACTGCCACAAATTTATACTGTTAATCTTTCTCTAAGCCTGCTCCCAGGAGACCAATGGCCTTTTCCCAGGGTAACTTGCATTGGGAAAAAGGAAATGATCAGCTATTTCATGGATTATTAGACATCGGTTCAGAAGTGACATTAATTCCAGGGGACCCAAAACATCATTCAAGTCCACCTATCAGAGTGAAAGCTGATGGAGGTCAGGTGATCAATGGAGTTTTAGCTCAAGTCCATCTCATGGTGGGTCCAGTGGGCCCCTGGACCCATTCTGCAGTTATTTCCCAAGTTCCAGAATGCATAATTGGAATAGACATACTGAGTAACTGGCAAAATCCCCACATTGACTCTCTAACTCATGGAGTGAGGACTATCATGGTGGGAGAGGTCAAGTGGAAGCCACTAGAACTGCACCTACCTAGCAAAATAGTAAACCAGAAACAATAGCAGATTCCTGGAGCAATTCAGAGATTACCGCCACTTGTAAGGATTTGAAGGATGGAAGAGTGGTGATTCCCACCACATTCCCACTCAATTCTATTTGGCCTGTGTAGAAAATAGGTGAGTTTTGGAGGATGACAGTGCATTATACTAAGCTTAACCAGGTGGGAACTCTAATTGCAGCTCCTGTTCTAGTTGTGAAATTATTGCTTGCTAAGCAAATCATTACATCCTCTGGTACCTGTTATGCAGCTATTTATATGGCAAATGCTTTTTTTTTTCTCAATACCTGTTAGTAAGGACCAGCAGAAACTATTTGCTTTCAGCTGGCAAGGTCAGTAATACACTTTCACTATCTTACCTCAGGTGTATATAAACTCTCCAGCCCTATGTCTTAATCTTGTCCTCAGGGCCCTTGATCATTTCTCCCTCCCACAGGACATCATACTGGTCCATTATATTGATGACATCGTGTTGATTTGGTCTAGTGAACAAGAAGTAGGAAGTGCTCTAGACTTATTGGTAAGGCATTTGTGCATCAGAGAATGGGAGGTAAAACCAACAAAATTACAGAGGCCTTCCACCTCAGTGAAATTTCTAGGTGTCCAGTTGTGTGGTGCCTATCAAGATATCACTTCTAAGTTGAATTTTAAGTTGCTACATCTGGCCCCTCCTATGACCAAAAAGGAGGCACAATACCTACTTGGTCTGTCTGGATTTGGGCAAGAACTTATTCCTCATTTGGGTGTGTTACACCAGCCCATTTATCCAGTGACCAGAAAAGCTTTGGCTGCTGTACAAACTACTCTCCCATTTGGTCCATATGATTAAGCAGATCCAGTGGTGCTGGAAGTGTTAGTGGCAAATACAGACGCTGTCCGTGGCCTTTGGCAGGCCCCTATAGGAGAATCACAACAAAGACCCTTAGGATTTTGGAGCAAGGCCTTACCATCTGCTGCAGATAACTACTTTCCTTTTGAGAAACAGCTTTCGATATGCTACTGGGCCTTAGTAGAGATTGGACGTTTAACCATGGGCCACCAAGTTCCCAGGAGACCTAAGTTGCCTATCATAAGCTGGATGCTGTCTGATGCACAAAGCCATAAAGTTGGGTGTGTGCTGCAGTGCTCCATCATAAAATGGAAATGGTATATATGAGATAGGGCCAGAACAGGTCATGAAGGCACAAGTAAGTTACATGAAGAAGTAGCCAAAATGCCCATGGGCCCCACTCCTGCCACATTACCTTCTCTTTCCCAGACCAGAGCTATGGCCTCTTGGGCAGATCCTTACAGTGAATTGAAGGAGGAAGAGAAATATCAGGCCTGATTTACAGATGGTTTGGCATGATATGCAGGTACCACCCAAAAGTGGACAGCTGCAGCCCTACAACCCATTTTCTTGGATATCCCTGAAAGACAGTGGTGAGGGGAAATCCTCTCAATGAGCAGAACATCGAGCAGTGCACCTGGTTCTTCATTTTGCTTGGAAGCAGAAATGGCCAGAGGTGCATTATCATACTGTCTCATGGGTTCTTCCAAATGGTTTGGCTTGATGGTCAGGGACCTGGAAAGAACATAATTGGAAAATTGATAACAAATATGTCTGGGGAAGAGGTATGTAATCAACCTTTCTGAGTGGGCTAAAAACATGAAGATATTTGTGTCCCATCTGAATGTGTACCATCCAGTGACTTTAGCAGAAGAAGGCTTTAATAATCAAGTCAATAAAATGACCTGTTCTGTGAATACCAGTCAGCCAAGCAACTCCTGTCATTGTCCAATGGGCTCATGAACAAAGTGGCCATGGTGGTAGGGATAGAGTTTCTGTATGGGCTCAGCAACATGGACTTCCACTCACCAAGACTGACCTGGCTACAGCAACTGCTGAGTGCCCAGTTTGCCAGCAGCAGTGACCCACACTGAGTTCTTAATATGGCACCATTCCCCTAGGTGACAAGCTGGCTACATGATGGCAGAGTGATTACATTGGACCACTCCCTCCATGGAAGGGGCAGTGATTTAATCTAACTGGAGCAGACACATACTGTGGATGTGGGTTTGCTTTCCCTGCAAAAGATGCTTCTCCCAAAACTACCATTCATGAACTTACAAAATACCTTATCCACCATCATGGTGTTCTACACACCATTGATTCTGATCAAGGACCACACTTCACAGCAAATGAAGTACAGGAATGGACACATGCTCAAGGAATTCTCTGGTCTTACCATGTTCCCCATCATCCCAAGGCAGTTGGATTGATAAAACGATGGAATGTTCTTTTTTTCTTAAATTTTTATTAATAAAATCAATCAACATATAATATGTACATTCTTTTTCTTGTCACAGTTGTATGTTCATCATCATGATCATTTCTTAGAACATTTACATCAATTCCGAAAAAGAAATAAAAAGAGAAAGGAAAAAATATCTTACATACCGTACCCCTTGCCCCTCTCTTTCATTGATAACTTTCATTTCAATCTAGTAAATTTATTTTAACTTTTGTTCCTTCTGTTATTTATTTATTTTTAATCCATATGTTTTACTCATCTGTCCATAAAGTATATAAAAGAAGCATCAGACACAAAGTTTTCACAATCACACAGTCACATTGTGAAAGCTATATCATTATACACTCATCTTCAAGAAACATGGCTACTGGAACATCACTCTATATTTTCAAGTAGTTCCCTCCAGCCCCTCTGTTAAGCCTTAACTAAAAAGGTGTTATCTATTTAATGTGTAAGAATAACCTCCAGGATAACCTCTCGACTCTGTTTGGAATCTCTCAGCCATTGACACTTTATTTTGTCTGTTTCTCTCTTCCCACTGTCAGTAGAGAAGGTTTTCTCAATCACTTGGTGCTGAGTCCCAGCTCATTGTAATATTCCTGTCCCACCTTGCCAGGATGGTCCATACTCTTGGGAGTCATGTCCCACGTAGAGAAGGAAAGGGCATGAGTTTGCTTGTTGTGTTGGCTGAGAGAGAGGTCACATCTGAGCAACAAAAGAGGTTATCTTGTGGCTAACACTTAGACCTAATTTTAAGTAGGCTTAGCCGATCCTTTGTGGAGTTAAGTTTCATATGAACAAACCCCAAGACTGGGGGCTCAACCTATTGCTTTTTTTTTTTTATTAATTAAAAAAAGAATTAACAAAACGATTAGAAATCATTCCAATTTACATGTACAATCAGTAATTCTTAATAACATCACATAGTTGCATATTCATCATTTCTTAGTACATTTGCATCGATTTAGAAAAAGAAATAAAAAGACAACAGAATAAGAATTAAAACAATAATAGAAAGAAAAAAAAACAAAAACAAAAAACCTATACCTCACATGCAGCTTCATTCAGTGTTTTAACATAATTGCTTTACAATTGGGTAGTATTGTGCTGTCCAATTCTGAGTTTTTATATCCAGTCCCGTTGTACAGTCTGTATCCCTTCATCTCCAATTATCCCTTCTCTTTTTTTTTTTTAATTAACGGAAAAAAAGAAATTAACCCAACATTTAGAGATCATACTATTCTACACATGCAATCATTAATTCTTAACATCATCACATAGATGCATGAACATCATTTCTTAGTACATTTGCATTGGTTTAGAAGAACTAGCAACATAACCGAAAAAGATATAGAATGTTAATATAGAGAAAAAAATAAAAGTAATAATAGTAAAATCAAAACAAAACAAAACAAAACAAAAACCTATAGCTCAGATGCAGCTTCATTCAGTGTTTTAACATGATTACTTTACAATTAGGTATTATTGTGCTGTCCATTTTTGAGTTTTTGTATCTAGTCCTGTTGCACAGTCTGTATCCCTTCAGCTTCAATTACCCATTGTCTTACCCTGTTTCTAACTCCTGCTGAACTCTGTTACCAATGACATATTTCAAGTTTATTCTCGAATGTCCGTTCACATCAGTGGGACCATACAGTATTTGTCCTTTAGTTTTTGGCTGGATTCACTCAGCATAATATTCTCTAGGTCCATCCATGTTATTACATGGTTCATAAGTTTATCTTGTCTTAAAGCTGCATAATATTCCATCGTATGTATATACCACAGTTTGTTTAGCCACTCTTCTGTTGATGGAGATTTTGGCTGTTTCCATCTCTTTGCAATTGTAAATAATGCTGCTATAAACATTGGTGTGCAAATGTCCGTTTGTGTCTTTGCCCTTAAGTCCTTTGAGTAGATACCTAGCAATGGTATTGCTGGGTCGTATGGCAATTCTATATTCAGCTTTTTGAGGAACCGCCAAACTGCTTTCCACAGTGGTTGCACCCTTTGACATTCCCACCAACAGTGGATAAGTGTGCCTCTTTCTCCGCATCCTCTCCAGCACTTGTCATTTTCTGTTTTGTTGATAATGGCCATTCTGGTGGGTGTGAGATGATATCTCATTGTGGTTTTGATTTGCATTTCTCTAATGGCCAGGGACATTGAGCATCTCTTCATGTGCCTCTTGGCCATCCGTATTTCCTCTTCTGAGAGGTGTCTGTTCAAGTCTTTTTCCCATTTTGTAATTGGGTTGGCTGTCTTTTTGTTGTTGAGATGAACAATCTCTTTATAAATTCTGGATACTAGACCTTTATCTGATATATCATTTCCAAATATTGTCTCCCATTGTGAAGGCTGTCTTTCTACTTTCTTGATGAAGTTCTTTGATGCACAAAAGTGTTTAATTTTGAGGAGTTCCCATTTATTTATTTCCTTCTTCAGTGCTCTTGCTTTAGGTTTAAGGTCCATAAAACCGCCTCCAGTTGTAAGATCCATAAGATATCTCCCAACATTTTCCTCTAACTGTTTTATGGTCTTAGACCTAATGTTTAGATCTTTGATCCATTTTGAGTTAACTTTTGTATAGGGTGTGAGAGATGGGTCTTCTTTCATTCTTTTGCATATGGATATCCAGTTCTCTAGGCACCATTTATTGAAGAGACTGATCTGTCCCAGGTGAGTTGGCTTGACTGCCTTATCAAAGATCAAATGTCCATAGATGAGAGGGTCTATATCTGAGCACTCTATTCGATTCCATTGGTCGATATATCTATCTTTATGCCAATACCATGCTGTTTTGACCACTGTGGCTTCATAATATGCCTTAAAGTCAGGCAGCGCGAGACCTCCAGCTTCGTTTTTTTTCCTCAAGATGTTTTTAGCAATTCGGGGCACCCTGCCCTTCCAGATAAATTTGCTTATTGGTTTTTCTATTTCTGAAAAATAAGTTGTTGGGATTTTGATTGGTATTGCATTGAATCTGTAAATCAATTTAGGTAGGATTGACATCTTAACTATATTTAGTCTTCCAATCCATGAACACGGTATGCCCTTCCATCTATTTAGGTCTTCTGTGATTTCTTTTAGCAGTTTTTTGTAGTTTTCTTTATATAGGTTTTTTGTCTCTTTAGTTAAATTTATTCCTAGGTATTTTATTCTTTTAGTTGCAATTGTAAATGGGATTCGTTTCTTGATTTCCCCCTCAGCTTGTTCATTACTAGTGTATAGAAATGCTACAGATTTTTGAATGTTGATCTTGTAACCTGCTACTTTGCTGTACTCATTTATTAGCTCTAGTAGTTTAGTTGTGGATTTTTCCGGGTTTTCGACGTATAGTATCATATCGTCTGCAAACAGTGATAGTTTTACTTCTTCCTTTCCAATTTTGATGCCTTGTATTTCTTTTTCTTGTCTAATTGCTCTGGCTAGAACCTCCAACACAATGTTGAATAATAGTGGTGATAGTGGACATCCTTGTCTTGTTCCTGATCTTAGGGGGAAAGTTTTCAATTTTTCCCCATTGAGGATGATATTAGCTGTGGGTTTTTCATATATTCCCTCTATCATTTTAAGGAAGTTCCCTTGTATTCCTATCTTTTGAAGTGTTTTCAACAGGAAAGGATGTTGAATCTTGTCGAATGCCTTCTCTGCATCAATTGAGATGATCATGTGATTTTTCTGCTTTGATTTGTTGATATGGTGTATTACATTAATTGATTTTCTTATGTTGAACCATCCTTGCATACCTGGGATGAATCCTACTTGGTCATGATGTATAATTCTTTTAATGTGTTGTTGGATACGATTTGCTAGAATTTTATTGAGGATTTTTGCATCTGTATTCATTAGAGAGATTGGTCTGTAGTTTTCTTTTTTTGTAATATCTTTGCCTGGTTTTGGTATGAGGGTGATGTTGGCTTCATAGAATGAATTAGGTAGTTTTCCCTCCACTTCGATTTTTTTGAAGAGTTTGAAGAGAATTGGTACTAATTCTTTCTGGAACGTTTGGTAGAATTCACATGTGAAGCCATCTGGTCCTGGACTTTTCTTTTTAGGAAGCTTTTGAATGACTAATTCAATTTCTTTACTTGTGATTGGTTTGTTGAGGTCATCTATGTCTTCTTGAGTCAAAGTTGGTTGTTCATGTCTTTCCAGGAACCCGTCCATTGCCTCTAAATTGTTGTATTTATTAGCGTAAAGTTGTTCATAGTATCCTGTTATTACCTCCTTTATTTCTGTGAGGTCAGTAGTTATGTCTCCTCTTCCATTTCTGATCTTATTTATTTGCATCCTCTCTCTTCTTCTTTTTGTCAATCTTGCTAAGGGCCCATCAATCTTATTGATTTTCTCATAGAACCAACTTCTGGCCTTATTGATTTTCTCTATTGTTTTCATGTTTTCAATTTCATTTATTTGTGCTCTAATCTTTGTTATTTCTTTCCTTTTGCTTGCTTTGGGGTTAGCTTGCTGTTCTTTCTCCAGTTCTTCCAAATGGATAGTTAATTCCTGAATTTTTGCCTTTTCTTCTTTTCTGATATAGGCATTTAGAGCAATAAATTTCCCTCTTAGCACTGCCTTTGCTGCGTCCCATAAGTTTTGATATGTTGTGTTTTCATTTTCATTCGCCTCGAGGTATTTGCTAATTTCTCTTGCAATTTCTTCTTTGACCCAGTCGTTGTTTAGGAGTGTGTTGTTGAGCCTCCACGTATTTGTGAATTTTCTGGCACTCTGCCTATTATTGATTTCCAACATCATTCCTTTATGGTCCGAGAAAGTGTTGTGTAAGATTTCAATCTTTTTAAATTTGTTAAGACTTGCTTTGTGACCCAGCATATGGTCTATCTTTGAGAATGATCCATGAGCACTTGAGAAAAAGGTGTATCCTGCTGTTGTGGGATGTAATGTCCTATAAATGTCTATTAAGTCTAGTTCATTTATAGTAATATTCAGATTCTCTATTTCTTTGTTGATCCTCTGTCTAGATGTTCTGTCCCTTGATGAGAGTGGTGAGTTGAAGTCTCCAACTATTATGGTATATGAGTCTATTTCCCTTTTCAGTGTTTGCAGTATATTCCTCACGTATTTTGAGGCATTCTGATTCGGTGCGTAAATATTTATGATTGTTATGTCTTCTTGTATAATTGTTCCTTTTATTAGTATATAGTGCCCTTCTTTGTCTCTTTTAACTGTTTTACATTTGAAGTCTAATTTTTTGGATATTAGTATAGCCACTCCTGCTCTTTTCTGGTTGTTATTTGCATGAAATATCTTTTCCCAACCTTTCACTTTCAACCTATGTTTATCTTTGGGTCTAAGATGTGTTTCCTGTAGACAGCATATAGAAGGATCCTGTTTTTTAATCCATTCTGCCAATCTATGTCTTTTGATTGGGGAATTCAGTCCATTGACATTTAGTGTTATTACTGTTTGGATAATATTTTCCTCTACCATTTTGCCTTTTGTATTATATATATCATATCTGATTTTCCTTCTTTCTACACTCTTTTCCATATCTCTCTCTTCTGTCTTTTTGTATCTGACTCTAGTGCTCCCTTTAGTATTTCTTGCAGAGCTGGTCTCTTGGTCACAAATTCTTTCAGTGACTTTTTGTCTGAGAATGTTTTAATTTCTCCCTCATTTTTGAAGGATAATTTTGCTGGATATAGGAGTCTTGGTTGGCAGTTTTTCTCCTTTAGTATTTTAAATATATCATCCCACTGTCTTCTAGCTTCCATGGTTTCTGCTGAGAAATCTACACAAAGTCTTATTGGGTTTCCCTTGTATGTAATGGATTGTTTTTCTCTTGCTGCTTTCAAGATCTTCTCTTTCTCTTTGACCTCTGACATTCTACCTAGTAAGTGTCTTGGAGAACGCCTATTTGGGTCTACTCTCTTTGGGGTGCGCTGCACTTCTTGGATCTGTAATTTTAGGTCTTTCATAAGAGTTGGGAAATTTTCAGTGATAATTTCTTCCATTAGTTTTTCTCCTCCTTTTCCCTTCTCTTCTCCTTCTGGGACACCCACAACACGTATATTTGTGCGGTTCATATTGTCCTTGAGTTCCCTGATACCCTGTTCAAATTTTTCCATTCTTTTCCCTATAGTTTCTGTTTCTTTTTGGAATTCAGATGTTCCATCCTCCAAATCACTAATTCTATCTTCTGTCTCTTTAAATCTATCATTGTAGCTATCCATTATTGTTTCTATGTTTGCTACTTTATCCTTCACTTCCATAAGTTCTGCAATTTATTTTTTCAGTTTTTCTATTTCTTCTTTATGTTCAGCCCATGTCCTCTTCATGTCCTCCCTCAATTTATCGATTTCATTTTTGAAGAGGTTTTCCATTTCTGTTCGTATATTCAGTATTAGTTGTCTCAGCTCTTGTGTCTCATTTGAGCTATTGGTTTGTTCCTTTGACTGAGCCATATTCTCAATCTTTTGAGCGTGGACAGTTATCTTCTGCTGCTGGCGTCTGGGCATTTATTCAGATTTCTCTTGGTGTTGGACCCAGCAAGGTTGTAATATTTTTCTGTGAAATCTCTGGGTTCTGTTTTTCTTATCCTGCCCAGTAGGTGGCGCTCGTGGCACCCGTTTGTCTGCGGGTCCCACCAGTAAAAGGTGCTGTGGGACCTTAAACTTTGGAAAACTCTCGCCGTCCTGGGGGTTCGCTAGCCGAAGCGGCTTGAGCCGGCCCGGGGTCCGAACGCAGGGAGGGTTGCTGGTCGCTGCAGCCAGGGAAAGAGCCCGTCCGAATTTCCTAGTCGGCCCTGGGCAACAAGCGTGGCAGGAGGGCGCCAGCGGCAGCGGCCCGCCCGAGAGAGTGCACGTTCCCCGGGAGTCACGGGGTCACCGTTCTCCGCGGCCTGGGGGTTTCCGATCCAATTCTCTCAGTTGGTCCGGGGGCTGCGTGTGGTGTGGGCGCCAGTCGCCTTGGTTTCAGGGGACCACCTCTCCAATTCTCCCAGCCGGCCCGGGAAGGGGGAAGGGAGTAACTCCGGCCGCTTGCCACCCCGCCCGGCAAGGCCCGCGCGCCTCAGCGATCTCACCCGAGCTGCTTCTCTCAGCCAGCCAGCCGTTCCAGGATGGGGTACGCTGTCTTTTTTATCTCTGTTGTGGCTTTGGGCGCTTTCTGTATCGTTTCTACTCCCCTAGTAGGTGTCCTGGAGAAGAAACTAAGATCCGCGCGTCTTACTAAGCCGCCATCTTCCAGGAAGTCCTCGATCAACCTATTGCTTTTGTTGTCCCCACTGCTTGTGAGAATATAAAGAATTCTCCAAGTGGAGAAGTTGAGTTTCCCCCCCTTTCTCACCATTCCCCTAAGAAGACTTTGCATATACTATTTTATTCACTGTTCAAATCCTTTTGGGATTTATCGAGGCATCACTCTGGAAGAACCTCAAAAATCTCACACCCTACTTAAGGTTCCATGTACTTATGGTGTGCAATTAAGTTATCCACATAAGTTATATTAGGAAATGCACTAGTCAAAATATAAATTTTGTACTAAATAAATATTTTCTTGCTTTAATTTCACACATAAGTGAAAATTTTTAAATATTTATTTTCATCTATTTTCAACACCCTGCATTATTGACACTCCTTTGTTTTTCCTCATGCAAAACACTTTTAAACATGTACATTTAGTCACTATCATTATACACTCCAGGTAATACCCTGATTATACAATCTCAGTCTTTATCGTATATCTTTCCTTCTGATCTCATTTGTGCCCCCAGGCCTCCTCCCTCTATCATTCTCACACTCAGCTTCATTCAGTGTTCTAACATTATTGTATTACAGTTAGGCAGTATTGTGCTATCCATTTCTGAATTTTTGCAATCAGCCCCGTTGCACAATCTGCCTCCCTTCAGTTCCAATTACCCAATATCTACCCTATTTCTATCTCATGGTGGCTTCTGTTCTTAACTGACATTATCCAAGTTCATTCATTAATGTTAGTTTATATCGGTGAGACCATACAGTATTTCTCCTTTTGTTTCTGGCTAAATTCACTCAGAATAATGTCCTTTAGATCCATCCATGTCATTACCTACTTCATAACTCTATTCTGTATTAGAGCTGCATAATATGGACTGACCTTTTTTTTTCTATGCCACAATATTACCACAGAAGAAGAAATGAATTATTTCCCAAGTAGAGCAAAATGAATTATTATTGGCCTGCAAATATCTGGGTAATGCCAATAAATCTCTAAGAAGCATTAACACGAATTTTTATTCTTCTCTTGTATAAAACAAAAAAAAATTTCAATTGTTAAGGTGTTAAGCACTAGGAATTTTTAAAACTGTCTGTGAATGAGAAATATCATCTAACTTGTTAGCATTCCCTGAGGGATTGCCTGGGTTAATTGTCACACTCACAAGCAAAGGACTTAATATGCAAATAGAACAATGCATTAATTATATCATATATTTGATCACTTTGCTATTGATTGAGGGTAAGAGCATTCTAATCTGCTCTAATATAAACTCTCTGAAGGGTATTTTCAAGTGGCTTAATAAATTCAGAGAATCAAATAATATACTTTGTATACAAAAAAAGTTAGCTGATGGACCTTACATTTTTCTGTTTGATTAGAAATATTTAAACTATAGTTATAACAAATTGGTTTGTATTTATTTGTAGAGATGAGTCAAAATATTCTGATTTCTAAATAAATCTGCATTCATTATATAACTTAAATGACAAAAGACCTCAGAGAAATATTCAAATGTGTTTACCTCTGAAGAATAATGTAATCCCTTTTGCTTTAATTGTTTTTCATAAAATAGGATCCAGATTTAAACTGTGGTTTGCATGAAGCAAATCTTCTGGTATACTGATATCTCTCTATTAAAGCTGCCACTGTCACATGTAGAAGAAGGTTGCCTGCTGCTATTCAACTCTTCCATTTTTCCCAATTACTATTCCAGAAACAGAAGGTAGAATTCATTGCCAAAGCATGCTATATAATTTCTACATGTTTCATATCTTATTTCCTCTAATTCCTCCTGTTAATTTTCTCAACAGGTAAAAAAGCCAGTTGTACAGCTGAAGAGATATTGGATCTGCCAAGAAAGCTAATAGGATAATAAGCACATATGATTGCCTCTGGCTTCAATCACTAAAATGCCCTTGTTTATGTTTCTTTGACCCTTCCTTATTAGATAGCCTCCTGCCCACCTTGATCATCTCCCCATGGCACTCCTCAATCTGTTTCCCTCTGTCTTTTGGCTGCCATCCAGCTTCTGCAGCAGCAACTGGGCTATTTATAACTGATGAGACTCTAAGGTGAGCCTTTTCTATAGGGCAGGCACTTCTTTTCTCGCCATCACTGAGGTCACCATCCTAAAGGATGCTAGGGCTACACTGACCCATTTAACCTTTCATGAACTAGGTGTCAATATATGGCCAAACTCTGAACCACAGTTAATCCTTATTTTGTTTCAGAGCAGCTTTGAACTTTGGAATATGTAGTGGAGAGGAATATTGTATATTAAGCATATTCACTGTATGGTGATGCTGATTCAATACCTGGCCTGGAAAAAAATAGAAATAGTTCCATCTTGAATGTTCTTCAATGGGAAAAGGGAAATAAAAAATCAACATGATAAAATTCTCATTAGTCTGGACAAGTGAATGCCAGAATTGATTTTGTTTCAAATGATTGAGAGTAAAAAGACCTGAAGCACTTATTTTAAGGATGTAGAATTATTACATCTGTTTGAAATGGGGGGATGTCGGAGCAAAATGTTTCTGCTTTGGGCTCCCGTAGCAACCTGTATCTATGTTTTCTAGAGAGCATTTCACACTCTAAGCATAAGTTATGCTTTTTCCCTGATAGAATATTCTTCAATTCATTTAAGCCGTGGTCAAATTTGGCCTGCAACTTGCTTTTTTTTTTTTCCATTCTACATATGCAATCAGTGATTCTTAATATCATCACATAGATGTATGATCATCATTTCTTAGTTCATTTTCATCGATTTAGAAAAAGAAATAGCAAGACAACAGAAAAAGAAATAAAATGATAATATAGAGAAAATTAAAATAAAAATACAAAAAATATATAAAAAACAGAAAACAAACAAACAAACAAAACTATAGCTCAGATGCATCTTCATTCAGTGTTTTAACATAATTACATTACAATTAGGTAGTATTGTGCTGTCCGTTTTTGAGTTTTTGTATTCAGTCCTGTTGCACAGTCTGTATCCCTTCAGCTCCAATTACCCATTATCTTATCCTATTTCTAACTCCTGATGGTCTCTGTTACCAATGACATTGTCATTGGACTGACCTTTTGAAAACTCAATTGCAGTGCCAATTAGGTGACAATACCTTGCCAGGCTGGGGTGTTGTTTTCCAGGAGGCTGTGTATGCTCTGAGTCAGCGTTCACAGTATGATACTCTTTCTTCCATGATTAGGATCCATGGGTCCATGAACCAAGGGGAAGAAATGGGAGTGGTACCACTCGTTATTACCCCTAGCAATCTACTAGAAACATTTTTGCTTTCTGTCCCTGCTACCTTGAGCTCTGCTGGTCTAACAGGTTTTAGTTTCAGAAGGGAGAGTGTTTCTGCCGGGAAGAACAACAATGATTCCACTGAACTGGAATCTAAGGCTGCCATCTGGTCATTTTAGGCTACTCATGTCCCTGAATCTACAAGCCAAGAAGGGGATTACATCATGGCTGGGGTGATTGATCTTGATCCTGACTATCAGGGGGAAATAGGATTGCAACTACACAGTGGAAGTAAAGAAGAGTTTTCCTGAAATAGAGGAGATGCCCTAGGGCATCTTTCAGTATCATCATGCCCTGTGATTAAAATCAATGGAAAACTGCCACAACCCAATCCAGGCAGGATTGCTAATAGCTCTGAAAGTTCAGGAATGAAGTTTTTGTCACCCTACCAGACAAAGAACGTCAGCCAGCTGAAGTGCTTGCTGAGGGTAAAGGGAACATGGAATGGGTAATGGAAGAATGTAGTGATTAATATGAACTATAACCATGTGATTAGTTACAGAAGTTATAATGCTGTTTTTTTCACCTCATAATATTTAAGCTGTAAGCTTCTGTTGTCTTTCTATTTAGAGATTAAGTATGGTTTAATGTGATGTGTATAGCTGTCAAGTTGACAAGGGTGGACCATCATGGTCAGGTTCATGTGTCAACTTGACCAGGTGGTGGTTCCCATTTGTATGGTTGGGCACGTTTTGCCCTGTCTGTTGCTACAAGAACATTTCATAGAATTAAATCATGATCACATCACCTGTATCCATAGTTTATTGCATTTGTAATCATCCAAGGGGAGTGTCTTCTGCAATGACTGATGGTTAATCTAAGCACTGGAAGGCTTTTAAGGAGGATACAGAAGAGACAGTTTCTCTTCCTGCTTCAGTTGGCATGCCTCTCATGTGGAGTTCATCCAGACCTTTCATCATAGTCATCAACTTCATAGGCTACCCTACAGATTTTGAACTCTATGTTCCCATGGTTACTTGAGACAGTTTTATAGATTCTATATATATGGATATTTCCTGTTGATTCTGTTTCTCTAGAGAACTCTATCTAATACACATGTCTCACAACTTTATTCCTTCTTGTGGGTGCTCAGTAGTCCATTGTACAAATATTTTACCATAGTTCTCCCTTCCATTCCTCAGTTGTTGTACCCTTAGGCTGCATCATTCATTGCAGATCATGTACCTGGCCAGAAACACCAGTGTGCAAAGGTCCTTTCATGACCTCATACTCAGCTCCTCCAGGTATATACTGAGCATGAGTGTTCAAGGGTCATACAGCAAACCCACGACTAGCTTGTTATGGAAACACCACATTGCTCTTCAAGGGGCTTCACCTTGCATTTGCCTACTGACAGTGAATAGGTACATCTCTTTCTCCATGTTTTCTCTAGCACTTGTTTCTCTCTGTTCATTTCTAAGCAGTTTTATTAACACATCATACAATCCAACCTAAGTGTTTAGGCATGGCTTCACCACCTAACTATCTGAAGACATTTCCTTTTCTTCACAAAGAATCAATACCTTTTTTTTTTTTTTTTTTTTTTTTTTTAGAAAGACAGAGAAGGAAGGAAGGATAGAAGGAAGGAAAGGAGGAAGAAAGGGAAACATCTTTAAACATTTTCTTATTTTATTATATTTTGTTTGTTTGTTTGTTTTTTACATGGGCTGGGGCCGGGAATCGAACCGGGGTCCTCCGGCATGGCAGGCAAGCACTCTTGCCCGCTGAGCCACCGTGGCCCGCCCAGAATCAATACCTTTTTCTCAATCCCCCACCTGTGGACATTTAGTTTTGGCATAATGCCTTTCTTACATTCAATGGCAGCATATTACAATGTTATTGTTGACTATAGATGCTAGCTTATACTGATTGGAGTTTTTCCTATATGCCATCTATTTTCAACAGCCTATGAAAATGATATCTTTTTGTTCTTCCTCAGGCAGAAATATTTTTTAATTTGTGCATTTTATCACCATTACACTACACAGTAGATATTCTTAAATTATACCATCTCTGTCTTTATCCTTTATCTTTCCTTCTGGTTTTGTTACTGGACACAGTCTGTGGATTGTTCTACCCAACATCCTCAATAACCAATTCCTGAGACACCAGGGTTTCAAAGACAGAAAGAGTTTATTACCAAGTATGTAGTAAGAGAACAAACAGCCTAAAGGCCCCAAATCTATCTACACAAGTTTAGTGGGTTCAAGGTTTCTAAGAATTCTAAAAGGGAAGATGATGTTATTTTGGATAATAAATTTAAAGCAGAAACAAAACATTGTTAAACATTGTTAACATAGGTTGAAAGGAAATAAGGGTGGGCGGCAGAGCTCTCTTTCAACATCAGGGCCTAGTGGATGTGGTTTACAAATGTAAGGGACTGAGGCTAGTTCATGACTGTCCTTCTTAGCATAAGGCTTAGTAAGAAAAAGACCAGATAAAGGACATCACAGCTCTTATGTGAATGATAAGGATTTTTACAATTCTCTCAGATATCAGACAGTTTAATTATAGTTTAGAGTTTTCAGATAATCCTCTCTGTCTACTCAAATATACCAAAAAGCAAAAATAAAGAAACAACAACAAAGAACATCCATATAATGACCCAGTAATCAAAATCATCCCTTAAATCCTCAGTTCTCAGTTACAGTTTCATACGTACCTCCGCTCTTCTCCCTCTGTCATACGGTCATTCAGCTTCATTCAGTGTACCTATTTTATTGTGCTACAATCAGGTATTTTGTGCTATCCATTTCTGAATTCTTACAATCAGTCCTGTCATACAACTGTATTGCTTCTGCATGAATTACCCAATCTCTACCTTATTTCTATCTCCTGATAGCCCATGTTAAATTCTCCAAGTTCACTCATTAATGTTACTTCATTTCAGTGAGACCATGCAGCATTTGTTCTTTGTTTTTGGCTAATTTCACTTAGAATTGTGCCCTCAAGATCCATCCATGTAGTTACAAACTTCATGACTTTATTCAGTGTTACAGCTATGCAATATTCCATCACTTGTATATACTACAGCTTGTTTAGCCACTCATCCATTGATGGACATTTGGGCTATTCCACCTCTTGGTAATTGTGAATAATGGTGCTCTAAATATTCGTGTGAAAATGTCCAATTGTGTCTTTGCCTTCATAGTCTTGGAATAGATACCTAGCACTGGCATTTCTGGTTCACATGGTAATTCTATGCTTAACTTCCTGAGGAACTGTCAAACTGTCTTCCACAGTGTTGGTATCATTTTACACTCCCACCAACAGTGGATAAGTGTGCCCTTTTCTCCACAACTTCTCCAGCATTTGCAGTTTCCTGTTTTTGTTTTTATAACGGCCATTCTGGTGGGTGTGAGATGATATCTTATTGTGGTGTTGATGTGCATTTCCCTAAGAGCCAGTGAAGTTGGGAATCTTTTCATGTGCATTTTACCCATTTGTGTTTCCTATTCTGAGATGTGTCTGTTCATGTCTTTTGCCCATTTTTAAATTGGGTTGCTTGTTTTTTTGTTGTTGAGTTGAAGAATCTCTTTATATATTCTGGACTCTAAACATGTATCTGATATGTGGTTTTCAAATATTGTCTCCCATTGCATAAGCTCCTTTTTTACTTTCTTGACCAGATTTGTGGATATAAAAAGTGTTTAATTTTGAGGCACTCCCACTTATCTTTCTTTCTTCAGTTCTTGTGCTTTGGGTGTAAGATCATAGAAACCTCCTCCTACTACAAGATTTATAAGATATTTTCCTACATCTCTTCTAAAATTTCCCTGTTCTTGGCACTAATGTTTAGGTCTTTGATCCATTTTAGTTAATTTTTGTATAAGGAGGGAAATATATATCCTCTTTCATTTTTTTTTGCATATGTATTTGCAGTACTCCAAACACTATTTATTGAAGAAGCTGCTATATCCTGGGTGATTTGTCTTCACCCCTTATCAAAGAACAACTGTCCAGGGCAGGCCATGGTGGCTCAGCAGGCAAGAATGCTTCCTGCCATGCCAGAGGACCCAGGTTCAATTCCTGGTGCCTGCCCATGTTAAAAAAAAAAAAAAGACCAACTGTCTATAGATGGAGGGTCTATATATGAATACTCTATTATATTCTATTGCTCAGTATATTTATCTTTATGCCAGTTCCATGATGTTTTGACCACTGTAGGTTCATAATATGCTTTAAAATCAGGTAGAGTGAGACCTCCTACTTCATTGTTCTTTCACAAGATATATTTAGTTATTCTGGGCACCGTGTCCTTCCAAATAATTTTGGTTATTGGTTTTTCTATTTCTCCAAAATAAGCTTTTGGGATTTTATGTGGTATTGTATTGAATCAGAAATCAATTTGGGGAGAATTGACAACTATATTTAGCCTTCCAATGCATGAACATGGTATGCCTTTCAATTTATTTAGGTCTTCCATGATTTCCTTTAGTAATTTCCTGTAGTTTTCTGTGTATAGGTCTTTTTTTCATTAGTTAAGTTTATTCACAAATATTTTATTCCCATAGTTGCTATTGTAAATGTAACTTTTTTCTTGATTTCCTCCTCAGATTCCTCATTACTAGTGTATAGAAACACTACAGATTTTGGGGTGTTGATCTTGTACCCTGCCACTGTGCTGTACTTATTTATTAGTTCTGGTAGGTTGGTGTGGATGTTTCAGAATTTTCAACATATAGTTTCATATCATCTGCGAACAGTGGGGGTTTTACTTCTATCTTTCCAATTTGGATGCCTTTTATTTCTCTTTCTTGTTTGATTGCTCTGGTTATCACTTCCAGCACAATGTTAAATAATGATGGCGATGATAGACATCCTTGTCTTGTTCCTGATCTTAAGAGGAAAGCTTTCAGTCTTTCCCTATTGAGTATAATGTTAGCTGTGGGTTTCTCATATATTCCCTTTATCATGTTGAAGAAGTTCCCTTCTCTTCCTATCCTTTGTAGTGTTTTCATAAAGAAAGGATGTTGAATTTTGTCAAATGCCTTCTTGCATCAATTGAGGTGATCATGTGGTTTTCCTGCTTTGAATTTATGATATGGTGTATCACATAAATTGAGCTATGAGTTGAATCATCTTTGCATACCTGGAATAAATCCCAAATTGTTGTCGTTTATAACTCCGTGAATGTGTTGCTGGTTTTGAGTTGCAAGAATTTTGTTGAGGATATTCACATTATATTTATTAGACAGATTTGTCTGTAATATTCTTTTCTTGTAGTATCTTTGGCTGGCTTTGGTATTAAGGTGATGTGGGCTTCAAAGAATGAGTTAGGTAGCCTTCTCTCCTCTTCAATGTTTTTGAAGAGTTTGAGCAGAATTAGTACTTATTATTTTTTTAATGCTTTAGTTAAATTCACAGGTGAAGTCATCTGGTCCAACACTTTTCTTTGCAGGAAGCTTCTTGATGGCTGATTCAATCTCTTTACTTCTGATTGGTTTATGAGGTCATCTGTTTCTTCTTGAGTCAAAGTTGATTGTTCATGCCTTTCATGTCCATTTCATCTAAGTTGTCTAATTTATTAGCATATAGTTGTTCATAGGATTCTCTCATTACTGCTTCTATTTATGCAGGGTCAGTGCTTATGTCTCCTCTTCCATTTCTGATTTTATTTGCATCCTTACTCTTCTGATTATTGTCAGCCTTACTAAGGGTCCATCAACTTTTTTTATTTTCTCAAAAAACAAGTTCTGCTTTTGTTGAATTTCTCAATTGCTTTCATGTTCTCAATTTCATTTATTTCTACTATAATCTTCTTATTTTTTCCTTTTTTTGCTTTGGGGTTAGTCTGCTGTTGTTCCTCAAGTTCTTCCAAGTGAACAGTTGATAACTCCATTTTTGTTCTTTATTCTTTGTTGATATAAGCATTTAAGGCAAAAAGTTTCCCTCATGAACATTGGATTTCTAGCAAATTGCATTTTAGCAGCTAGCAAAGTGGACAGATATTTTAATGTGCAATTATGAGCAGAGGTCTTTTCTAGGAAATTTTGTCTTTTCAGTTTATGGCCTCACAAACATCAAATCCAATAACTGAAGAATACACATTCTTTTCATATGAACACGGCCTATTTGCCATAACAGACAGTATTCTGGGACATAAGACAGTCTCAACAAATTTCAAGGGGATGTAAATCATATGGTATATGTTCAGTAACCACTGTTAACTTCAAT
Source organism: Tamandua tetradactyla (assembly GCF_023851605.1). Lineage (NCBI taxonomy): Eukaryota > Metazoa > Chordata > Mammalia > Pilosa > Myrmecophagidae > Tamandua > Tamandua tetradactyla. The sequence goes on from NC_135342.1 coordinate 16,273,635, forward strand.
GAGAGCACTATAGTAGTAAGATAAGTAAAATGTCTCTATATGCTTGAAAATTAAGCAAAATACTGGTCAATTATTTCAGGATCAAAGGAGAGATTGAAATGGAAATAAATTGTCATTTTGAACTGAAAACAGTAAAAGTAAGACATAGCAAAAACTGTGGTTGCTGTAAACATTATGTTTAGTAAGAGATGAATAGCTTTAATGTATATATTAGAAAAATATAAGAAAATCAAATATCTATAAGGGAAGAAAAGAAGAACAAAAAGAAAAGTAAAAAAAAGAAATCATATGAGCAACAGCAGTTTTCAGTAAGTATAAAACATATGATATTAAAACCAACAATCCCAAAGTTGTTTATTTAAAAGATTAATATAATCAACAAATTCCTAAGAAGAAAAATGAAGGGGAAAAAAGAGCAAGGAAAATCACCAATACCAGGAATAAAATATGAGACATCACTTTAAAACCTACAGGCATGCAAAGGCTAATAGAACGATATTATGGAACTTCTGGGAAGATGGTGGAATGAAATAGGCTGAATTCATACCTGCTCCATGGGACAAGAAGAGGAGTAACACAAAAATGACCAGGACAGCAGTTCCAGGCTATCAGTGATTTTAGAAGTCCTTCTACACTATTCAGGGAAGTCTTGTATGGAAAATCTGAAGCACTGGGATGCAGAAATTTGGAGCCAGGGTTAAATCAGACTGGGGCTCACAAGTGGCATCTCTGCTGAAGTACACACTCCCGAGCCCCCAGCCCTGGGGTTGACCAGCTTCAGCATGCACCAGGACCAGAGACCCTGGCTGTACTTGTACCCCAGTGTCCATCCAGCTCAGCCAGCTGCTGCATTGAGGGAGAGAGAGTCATGAAGAGAAGAGGTGGCCCAAGGCAACCATCTTCTGGGAATAAATAGAAAGTGTAGCCTGGCAAAATACCTATCCCCCTAGCTTCAAGAAGATCCTGAAGTAGAGATGCATCACGTGCATGGGGTCCAGGCCTTGGTTTTGCAGGAAATTATTGAGGAATCAAGTGCAAAAGGAGACCTTCAGTGCAAACCCAAGCAAATACAAAACCTTAAATGATTGAAGGAAATCAACTTTTGAAATAACACTATGAAGATAATCAAATGCCTCAAAGCCAACAGAAAGCATAAGAAGAGGTGCACAGATTTGACCCAGGCAAATGACCAAATTAAAACACCAGAGGTGATGCAAATTTTGGAATAATAAATTAAAGATGTTCATATAACTCTCTTAAATAATTTCAATGGCTTGGGGATATCGAGAAGACACTAGAAAAGCATAAAGGAGAATTGCAAGAATAAGTAGAAAAACAGCAGATACAGCAGAGATGAAAGATACTATAGACCAAATTAAAAATATACCAGAGCACTACAACTGCTGATTTGGAGAGACAGAAGAATGTTTAAGTGAACTAAAGGACAGGATGATGGAATTTGAATGTGCAAAAGAACAAATGACAAAGCAGATGGAAAAATTTGAATTGGAGCTCAAAGAAATGATGGACAAAACAAAGCACACCATATAAGAATTATCAGTGTTCCAGAAAGAGAAGAGTAGAGGGCTAAGAATATTAATTGAGGAGATAATGGGGGAGAACTTTTCAACCCTTATAAAAGACAGAAGGATGCAGGTCAAAGAATCCCAACAAACCCAAATGGAATAAAAAGACTAAATAGACTTACTCCAAACACACACACTAATCAGTCTGTGAAACATTAAAGAGAAGCAGAAACTGATGAAGGCAGTAAGAGGAAAGAGACTCCCACATAGAAAGGAAACCATATGACTAATTTCTGACTACTCATCAGACACCATGGAAGGACAAGGCAAAGGGATGATATATTTAAGATCTTGAAGGAGAAATACTCTAGCCAAGAATTCTTTATGCAGCCAAGCCATGCATTGAAAGTGAGCAAGAGACTAAAATATGTCAACAGCATACCAGCCCTACAAGAAATACTAAAGGGAGTTCAGTCAGCTAAAAAAGAAAAAAAGATAGGAGAGAGATGTCTGTAGGAGGGCATAGAGTTGAAGGGTACCAGTAAGTGTGACTTGAAGTACTAAAAGAGAATGGGGAAATGAGTACACAGATCTGACAAATAAAATCCAAAGGATAGAGCTTCATACAATGGTCTGCTGCTGCTGCTACCTGGATTCGGTCTGCACACCAGCACCCCACTGCTGCCAACTCTGCCACCATGGAGGACATAAATGAGTGCAGCAAAGTAGGGGAATTCACAGAGAGATCAAAGATTAATGTGAGCAAGTGTCAGCAGGATGACTGCAAAATGTTTATTGGAGACTTGACCTGGGATACAAGTAAGAAACATTATCTGTATGTCTTGATTTGGAGAGGTTCTAGATTGCATAATTAAAACAGATCCAGTTACTGGAAGATCAAGAGTGTGCCAGAGGGAAGGTGCCAAGATGGCAGCTTAGCAAGGTGCATGATTTAGCTGGCCCTACAGAATAGCTACTGAATAACCAGGAACAGTACAGAACAGCTCCTGAGGCCACGTCAGTGAACAGACAGACAGTGTACCCCAGTCTGGACAAGGTGGACTGACTGAAAGCCCCCCAAGAACCATGAGTTCCCCAAGCAACAACAGCCAGCGCCCTCCCCCACTGGCTGCTTCCCAGAGGGGAAAGGAAAGAGACTTTACGAGCAGCAGGGGCTGAGAGGAACTTAATGACAATTATGGAATTAATTAACAAATTCTGACAACTAAAGATAGGTTCCCAGCTCAGGTGAACCTGGCCAAAGCAGAGGTCACTCATTTTTGCCCCAGTTCCAAGGGGACAGGGCTGATAGAAAAAGTAAAAAAAAAAAAAAAATAAACAGAGGTTTTTGTGGCTGTGCGTTTCTACAAAAGCTTGACTGCCTTTGGATGCAGCGGCAGGACTTCTCAGGATGCAACCACCCCAGGCATAGGCAGAAACAAGTTTGTTTGCGGGCTTGTCAGGAGACTGTGGCTTCCTCAGGGATGGGGTGAAACCCAACTTAGGTGGAATCTCTTCCTTAAGGAATTCAGACACCAGGGCTGGGTAATTTGAAGCCATTAAAACCATCCTACAACCTCTCCTCTGTCTTCACCATGATCCCAGCAAGGAGAATCTGGCATGATTAAAGGTACCACATCATCTTATGCTGGTGGGACCTGCAGGCAGACAATCACCTCATACTTGGCAAGATAAGAAAAACAGAGTCCAGAGACTTCACAGGAAAGTCTTCCAACCTGCTGAGTCTCACCCTCAGGGAAAATTGATTCAGGTGACTCTTTCCTCCTGACAGAAGGCCAGTTTGGTCTGGGAAAATCCAGCTGGGGTCTATAATTCCTTTGCATACATTAGGAGTGGGTGGGGAAGGCACCATACAGTCAGGGGAAGAAACAAGAAAACAAGAACTGAAAAATTATCCTCTGTTAAACAAAACCTAAGCTAGAGGTCCATAAAAGCTGAACTGAATGTCAAAGAACAGACAGACAACAAGTTCATCCAGCAAGAAAACCCTAGGTAAAAGAAGTGAAAAAAATCTCCAGAATAAACTAATTAAGGAAATTAAATGCCTAGACACCAGCAAAAAATAACAAATCACACTAGGAAAATTGAAGATACAGCCCAGTCAAAGGAACAAACCAACAATTCAAATGAGATAGAGGAGTTGAAAAAATTAATTCAGAATATATGAATAGACATGGAAAACCTCATCAAAAATCAAATCAATGAATTGAGGGAGGATATAAAGAAAGTAAGGAAAGAACAAAAAGAAGAAATCAAAAGTCTGAAAAAGACTTTGAAAAAAATCTGAAAAAACAAATCACAGATCTTATGGGGATGAAAGGCACAGTAGAAGAGATTGAAAAAACAATGGAAACTTACAGTGGAAGATTTCAAGAGGCAGAAGATAAGATTCATGGACTGGAGGATGGGACATTTGAAATCCAGCAAGCAAAAGAAAACATGGGGAAGAAATGGAAGAATATAAGCAGGAACTCAGGGGATTGAATGACAATATGAAGCATATGAATATAAGTGTTGTGGGTATACCAGAAGGAGAACAGAAGGGAAAAGGAGGAGAAAAAATAGCAGAGGAAATTATCACTGAAAATTTCCCAACTCTTAAGTAAGACTTAAAATTACAGATCCAAGAAGTGCAGCATACCCCAAAGATAATAGTTCCAAATAAGCATATTCCAAGACACTTACTAATCAGAATGCCAGAGGTCAAGAGAAAGAGAGACTCTTGAAAGCAGCAAGAGAAAAGAAATACATCACATACAAGGGAAGACCAATAAGACTATGCAAGAAGACAGTGGAATGATATATTAAAATTACTAAAGGAAAAAAATTGCCAACCAAGAATTCTATATCCAGCAAAATTGTCCTGCAAAAATGAGGGGAAAATTAAAACATTTTCAGAGAAAAAATCACTGAGAGAATTTGTGACCAAGAGACCAGCTCTGTAAGAAATACTAAAGGGAGCACTAGAGACAGATATGAAAAGACAGAAGAGAGAGGTATGGAGAAGAATGTAGAAATGAAGATGATTTGTAAAGACAAAAAGAAGAAAAATTAGATATAGCATATAAAACCAAAGGTAAAATGGAAGAAGAAAGCAGTACTCGTATGGTAATAACACTTAATGTTAATGGGTTAAACTCCCCAATCAAAAGTCAAAGACTGCAGAATGGATTAAAAAACAGGACCCATCTATATGCTGTCTACAGGAAATGTATCTTTGACCCAAGGATAAACATAGGTTGAAAGTGAAAGGTTGGGAAAAGATATTTCATACAAATAACAATCAGAAAAGAGCAGGAGTAGCTATACTAATGTCCAAAAAATTAAACTTCAAATGTAAAACAGTTAAAAGAGACAAAGAAGGATACTATGTCTTAATTAAAGGAACAATTCAACAAGAAGACACAACAATCATAAATATTTATGCACTGAGCCAGAATGCTCAAAAATACATGCGTCAAACACTGAAAATGCTTAAAAGTGAAATAGACATATCTATCATAATAGTTGGAGACTTCAATTCACCACTCTCATCAATGGACAGAACATCTAGACAAAGGATCACTAAAGAAACAGAGAATTTGAACAATACAATAAATGAGCTAGACATTACAGACATTTATATAACATTACACCCCACAGGATGCAGCTTTATCTCAAGTGCTTATGGATCATTCTCAAGGATAGACCATAAGCTGGGTCACAAAGCAAGACTCAATAAATTTAAAAAGATTGAAATCATATAACACACTTTCTCACATCATAAGGAATGAAGTTGGAAATATATAATAGAGTGCCAGAAAATTCACAAATATGTGGAGGCTCAACAACACACTCTTAAACAACCAGTGGGTCAAGGAAGAAATTACAAAAAAAATCAGCAAATATCTCAAGGCAAATGAAAATGAAATGCAACATATCAAAACTTATGGGTTGCAGCAAAGGCAGAGGGAAATTTATTGCCCTAGATGCCTATATCAAAAAAGAAGAAAGGGCAAAAAATAGAGGAATTAACTGTCCAATTGGAAGAAGTAGAAAAAGAACAGCAAACTAACCTCAAATCAAGCAAAGGAAAGAAATAATGAAGATTAGAGCAGAAAAAAAATGAAATTAAGAACATGAAAACAATTGAAAAAATCAACAAAACCAGAAGCTGGTTTTATGAGAAAATCGATAAGATTGATGGACCCTTAGCAAGACTGACCAAAAAAAAAGAAGAGAGAGGATGCAAATAAATAAGATAAAAAATGGAAGAGGAGACATAACCACTGCCCCCACAGAAATAAATGAAGTAATGAGAGAATAGTATGAGCAACTTTATGCTAATAAATACAATCATGTAGATGAAATGGACAACTTTCTAGAAAGCCATGAACAATCAACTTTAACTCGAGATAAAACAGACGTCCTCAACAAACCAATCCAAGTAAAGAAATTGAATTTATCATTAAGAAGCTCCCAAAAAAGAAAAGTCAGGGACCAGATGGCTTCACATGTGAATTCTACCAAACATTCCAGAAAGAACTAGCACCAATCCTAATCAAACTCTTCAAGACACCTGAAGAGGAGAGAAAGCTACCTGACTCATTCTACGAGGCCAACATCATCCTCATGCCAAAGTCAGACAAAGATATTACAAATAAAGAAAACTACAGACATCTCTAATGAATATAGATGCAAAAATCCTCAACAAAATTCTAGCAAATCGAATCCAGCAGCACATTAAAAGAATTCTACATCATGACTGAGTAGGATTCATCCCAAGTATGCAAGGATGGTTCAACATAAGAAAATCAATTAATGTAATACACCATATCAACAAATCAATTCAGAAAAACCACATGATCATCTCAATTGATGCATAAAAGGCATTTCACAAAATTCAACATACTTTCCTGTTGAAAACTCTTTAAAATATAGGAAAAGAAGGGAGCTTCTTCAAAATGATAGTGGGAATACATGAAAAACCTGCAGCTAACAACATCATCAATGGGGAAAAACTGAAAACTTTCCCCCCTAAGATCAGGAACAACACAAGGATGTCCACTATCACCACTGTTATTCAAAACTGTGTTGGAAGTTCTAGCCAGAGTAATTAGACAACAAAAAGAAAAGAAAGAAATACAAGACATCGAAATCAGAAAGGATGAAGTAAAACTCTCATTGTTTGCAGACGATATGATGCTATATGTCAAAACTCCAAAAAAAATCCAATGCAAAACTACTAGAGCTAATAATTGAGTACAGCACAGTGGCAGGTTGCAAGAGCAACACTCAAGAATATGTAGTGTTTCTATACACTAGTAATGAACAATCTGAGGGGGAAATCAAGAAAATAAATTCCATTTAAAATTGCAACCAAAAGAATAAAATATTTAGGCATGAGTTGAATGAAAGAGAAAAAGACCTATACAAAGAAACTACAAGAAATTGTTTAAAGAAATCCCAGAAGACCTAAATAGATGGAAGGGCATACCGTGTTCCTGGATTGGAAGATTAAATGTAGATAAGATGTTGATTCTACCTAAATTGATTTATAGATACAATGCAATACCAATTAAAATCCCCAAAACTTACATTTCAGAAATAGAAAAACCAATAACCAAATATGTCTGGATGGGTAGGGTGCCCCGAATAGCTAAAACTATCCTGAGAAAGGAAAAAGAAGTTGGAGGTCTCTCACTAGCTGACTTCAAGGCATATTACAAAGATACGGTGGTCAAAATATCATGGTACTGGCATAAAGATAGATATATTGACCAATAAAATCAAATAGAATGTTCAGATAAAGACCCTTTCATCTATGGATGATTGATCTTTGATAAGGCAGTCAAACAAACTCACTTGGGACAGAAAAATCTCTTTAATAAATGGGGCCTAGAGAACTGGATATCCACATGCAAAAGAATGAAAGAGGACCCATATCTCACACCCTATACAAAAGTTAACTCAAAATGGATGAAACACTTAAACATTAAATCTAAGCCCATAAAACTGTTAGAAGAAAATGAGGGAAATATCTTATAAATCTTGTACTTGGAGGCAGTTTTGTGGACCTTACACCCAAAGCAAGAGCATCAAAGAAATAAATAAGTAAAAGGGAACTCCTCAAAATTAAGCACTTTTGTGCATCAAAGAACTTCATCAAGAAAGTAAAAAGAGAGTCTACACAATGGGAGACAATATTTGGAGATGATATATCAGATAAAGGTCTATTATCCAGAATTTATAAAGAGATTGTTCAACTCCACAACAAAAAAACAGCCAACCCAATTACAAAATGGGCAAAAGACTTGAACAGACACTTCTCAGAAGACACTACTTAACTTTCCTGGCTATTAGAGGAATGTAAATTAAAACCACAATGAGATATCATCTCACACCCACCAGAATGGCCATTATCAGTAAAACAGAAAATGACGAGTGCTGGAGAAGATGTGGGGAAAGAGGAACACTTATCCACTGTTGTTTGGAATGTCAAATGGTACAACTGCTGTGGAGGCAATTTGGCAGTTCCTCAAAAAGCTTAATAGGGAATTGCCATATGACCTGGCAATACCATTCAGAAGACATGAGGGCAAGGACAAAAACGGACATTTGTACACCAGTGTTAATAGCAGTATTATTTACAATTGTGAAGACATGGAAACAGTCAAAGTGTCCATCAACAGAAGAGTGGCTAAACAAACTGTGTTATACACATATGATGGAATATTATGCAGCTGTAAGACAGAATAAATTATGAAGTATGTAACAACATGGATGGACCTAAAGGATATTATGCTGAGTGAGACTAGATAGAAACAAAAGGACAAATACTATATGGTCTCACTGATACGAACTGACATAAGTGAATAAACTTGGGGAATTTCATTGGTAACTGAGACCATCAGGAGATAGAAATAGGGCAAGATATTGGGTAACTGGAGCTGAAAGGACACAGATTGTGTAACAGGACTGAAAGTAAAATCTCAGAAATGGACAGCACAATACCACCTAACTGTAATACAATTATGTTAAAACACTGAGTGAAGCTGAATGTGAGAATGATAGAGGGAGTAGGGCTGGGGGCACAAATGAAATCAGAAAGATAGATGATAAAAATTGAGACAGTATAATCTAGGAATGCCTACAGTGTATAATGATAGTGACAAAATGTACGAACTTTAAACATGTTCTTGCATGAGGAAGTACAAAGAAATAGCATCACTGTAGGGTGCTGAAAATAGATGGTAACTAATATTTAAAAATTTCATCTTATGAGTGTGAGACTAAAGCAAAAAATGTTTATTTGGTACAATATTTATATTTTGACTAGTGCATTTCCTAATAAAACTTATGTAGACAGCTTTATTAAAACACCACAGTACATGGAACTTTGAGTAGGACATGAGATTTTGTTGGTTTGTCCAAAGTGATACCCCGATAAATCCCAGAGTGATTTGAACAATGAATAAAAAAGTATTTGTAAAGTCCCCTTCGAGGAATGGTGAGAATGCGGGAAAATTCAACTTCCCCAAGTTGAATTCTTGATATTCTCGTAAGCAGTGTGGACAACCAAAGCTATAGGCTGAGCAGTCTTGAGGTTTGTTCATGTGAAACTTCACCACACAAAGGATAGGTTAATCTTACTTAAAATTAGGCCTAAGAATCATGAGACCCTCCTTTGTTGCTCAGATGTGGCCTCTCTCCAGCCAACACAACAAGCAAACTCACCACCCTTCCCCTGTCTGCACAGGACATGACTCCTAGGAGTGTGGACCTTCCTGGCAACGTTGAGCAGAAATCTTAGAATGAGCTGAGACTCAGCATCAAGGGATTGAGAAAAAACCTAAAATGAGCTGAGACTCAGCATGAAGGGATTGAGAAAACCTTCTCGACCAAATGCGGAAAGAGTGAAATGAGACAAAGTGTCAATGGATGAGAGATCCCAAACAGAGTCGAAAGGTAGTGCTAGAGGTTATACTTATGCATTAAGTGGATATCACCTTGTTTTTGAAGATGTAATGGAGGGGCTGGAGGGAACTGCCTGAAAATGTAGAGCTGTGTTCCAGTAGCCATGTTTCTTGAAGATGATTGTATAATGATATAGCTTCCACAATGTGACTGTGTGACTGTGAAAACATTCTGTCTGATGCTCCTTTTATCTACCTTGTCAACAGATGAGTAGAACATATGGATAAAAATAAATAATAGTGGGAACAAATGTTAAAATAAATTTAGTTTGAAATGCTAGTGATCAGTGAAAGGGAGGGGTAAGAGTTGTGGTATGTTTAATTTTTTTACTGTTTTCATTTTATTTCTTTTTCTGAATAGATGCAAATGTTCCAAGAAATGATCATGATAAGGAATATGCAACTATGTGATGATATTGTGAATTCCTGATTATATATGAAGAATGGAATGAGCAAAATAGGAATGTTTGCTTTTTTGTTTTTTTTGTATTTAAAAATATAAAATTAAAAAATTAAAAGAAGAGTGTGCAAGAGAACAAACCCAGATTCTCTTTGTTCTAGTTTGCTAGCAGCCAGAATGTGATATATTTAAAAAATATTTCACTTTTTTTGAAATATACTATATTTGAAAGCATGCATACACCCTAGAAAGGCCATGTTTTAATTCTAATCCCATTTTGTAAAGGCTGCCATTTCTTCTAATCCCTATTCAGTACTATATGTTTGAAACCCTAATTATACATCTCCTTAGAGATGTGACTCAATCAAGAGTGGTTGTTAAAGTGGATTAGGTGCAGATGTGTCCCCACCCATTCCAGGTGGGTTTTGATTAGTTTATGGAAATCCTATAAAAGAGGAAACATTTTGAAGAAAGCAAGAGATTCTGAGAGAGCAAAATGACATAGCCACAAGAAGCAGAGAGTCTATAGCCATGACCCTTCTCCAAAAGAAAAGGTCTGAAGAAGGAAAATGTCTCCCAGGGAGCTTCATGAAAGAGGAAGCAAGGAGAGAAAGGAAGCACCATGGACACTACGTGCCTTTCCAGATGAGAGAGAAACTCTGACCATGTTTGCCACGTGTCTTTTCACTTGAGAGAGAAACCCTGAACTTCATCGGCCTTCTTGAACAAAGGTATCTTTCCCTAGACGCCTTAGATTGGACATTTCTATAGACTTATTTTAATTGGGACATTTCTCAGCCTTAGAACTGTAAACTAGCAACTTATTAAATTCCCCTTTTTAAAAGCCATTCTATTTCTGGTATATTGCATCCCAGCAGCTAGCAAACTAGAACAAAGAGGATCTGGATTTGTTCTCTTCAAAGATGCTGCTAGTGGTTATAAGGTTTTGAAGCTGAAAGAACACAAACTGGATGGCAAACTGATTGACCCCAAGATGGTGAATGCTTTAAAAGGGAATGAACCCCCCAAAAGGTTTTGTGGGTGGATCGAGCCCCGATACTTCCACAGAGCAAATAAAGAATATTTTGCAGCATTCGGAGAGATTGAAAATATTGAACTTCCCATGGATACAAAAACAAACGAAGGAAGAGTATTTTATTTTATTGTATTTACAGATGAAGTGCCGGTAAAGAAATTATTAGAAAGTAGATATCATCAAATTGCTCTGGGACATGTGAAAACAAATTTTCACAACCCCCAAAGTTATAGAGGCAGCAATAGCAATAAGAGAAGAGTGGAAGAGTTGCTTCATTGCTGGAAGAGTTAGTACTAGCAGTAATGGATGAGGCCAAGGCCAAAACTGGAACCAAGGATTTAATAACTGTTATAATCAAGTATAGGAAATTACAATAGTGCCTACGGTGGTGCTCAGAACTACAGTGGCCATTGCACACACGCTTATACTGGGAATAACTAGGGAGATTATGGATATGGACAGGGATACGCAAACCAGTGACCAACAGAGCACGGATGGCAAGGTATGGCTAGGGGGTGGCAATCACTAAAATGATTAGCAGCCATGCTAAAGAAAACCATGGAGAAAACAGCAAGAAATGCTAAAGTAACCCAATTTGCAGGACGATGTTGAAGATTGGTCACCTGTGATGTAAGATGATTATTTTGCAAAAGACTTTCCAGGTGGAAAGATACAATTGTCTCACTGTATACAGCTAAAATTTAGTTTTCATTGTTTTACTTTGTCCTTTGCTTTCTTTGTTATGCTTTGGTGTGGATTTGTTTATGCCAATTTTATTTGCATAATTTCATGTTAAAACTCAAGTAAATGCTTCCTTATGTGAAAAAAGGTATAAGATGGTAGATTCAATAAATGCCTTTGCAGTAATAACTTTGACTATGAACAGACTTAACCCACCAATTAAAAGATACAGATTAGCAAAATGGGTTAAGAAATATGATCCATCTTTATGCTGCTTATAAGAGACTCATCTTAGATACAGGGATACAAATAGATTGTAAATGATAGGTTGGAAAAAGTTGCTCCTTCAAGTTGTAAGTAAAAGAAAACAAGAGTAGCTATACTAACATCAGACAAGTTAAACTTTAAATTTCAAAAACACATTTTAAGACAGAAGGAAGGATGCTGCATATTAACAAATAACAAGTCACCAAGAAGAAATAGCAATCATAAATGTTTATGCTCAATGAAGGAGCTCCAAAGTACATGAGGCAAACTTAGGCAAGACTGAAGGGAAGTAGATGTTTCAACAATAATAGTGGGAGACTTCAATATACCACTCTCCTCTATAGATAGAACAACCAGACAGAGGATCAACATGGAAATAGAGAACTTAAACAATGTGATATATGAATTAGACCTAATAGTCATATGTATTTCTATATAGTTACACCCCAATGCACCTGGATATACATTGTACTCTAGGGTGCTTATTAGTAACATTCTCCAGGATAAAAAATATACTGGGGACACAAAACAGGTCTTTATAAATTAAAAGAGACTGAAATAATTCAATGCAATTTCTCTCATGACAGCAGAATGAAACTAGAGATCAATAACCACAAAGAAAAAGGAAAAAAGAGAAACCTTTACAAATATATGGGAATTAAATAGCACACCTTTAATCAGTTGGTCAAAGAAAAAAATTGCTGGAGAAACTGGTAAATGTCTGGTGATGAATGAAAATGAGAACACAATATATCAGATCTTATAGGATACAGCAAATGCAGTGCTGACAGAGAGATTTAGCCCCAAATGCCTATGTCAAAAAAGAAGAAAGAAGAAAAATCAAGGCCTTAACTACTCATCTGATGGAACTAGAAAAAGAACAGCAAACTAACCCCAAAGCAAATAGAAGAGAAATAATAAGAAAAAAAGTTCATCCACTAGAGCAGCTAGTAAATACCCAGGACCAGTACAGAACAACTGATGGAGAGATATCAGTAAGGGGACACACAGTGTACAACAGTCTGGTCAAGCTGCACCAGCCACGATCCCATGCAGAACTGCTTCTCAGGATCCAACAGTCCCTGACAAGAGCAGAATTAAGCTTGTATGAGAGTTTGTCTGGAGGCTGTGCCTTCCTGAGGAGAGAGGTCGGGCACAGCTAAGGTGGAATCCCTTCCTCAAGGAGTTCAGACCCCGGGGTCTGAAAAACTGAAGTGATTAAAACAGCCTACAACCTCTCTTCTGTCTCGACCAAAACCCCAGCAGGAAGAGTCTGCTGAAGTTAAAGACAACACATCACTTTGTGCTGGTGGTACCCGAAGTCACACAAGCACTACATACTGGGCAGGATAGGAAAAACACAGAGCCTAAAGCTTCATAGGAAAGTCTTTCAACCTGTTGGGTCTCACCCTCAGGGAAAACTGATGTAGGTGACTATTTCCTCCTGAGAGGAGAACAGTTTGGTCTGGGAAAATCTTACTGGAGTCTACAATACCTAAGTAGACCCTCCTAAGGGAAAATGAATGGCACCATGAATACAGGACAAGAAACAGGTAACAAGAACTGAAAAACTCTGATCTGTTAAAACCTAAGCTAGAGGTCTAGAACAAGCTGAACTGAATGTCAGAGAACACATAGACAACAAAGTCATCCAGCAAGAAAATCCTATGTAAAAACAGTGAAAACAATTTCCAGAATAAGCTCATTAAGGACATTAAATGCCTAGATGCCAACAAAAAATTATGAATCACACTTGTAAAATTAGAGATAAGGCCCATCAAAGGAACAAACCACAATTCAAATGAGATACAGAGTTTAAACAATTAATTCAGAATGTTGGAACAGACATGGAAAACCTCATCAAAAATCACATCAATGAATTGAGGGAGGATATAAAGAAGGCAAGGGATGAACAAAAAGAAGAAACTGAGAGTCTGAAAAATTGAAAGTTTGAAAAAACAAACTTATGGGAATGAAAGGCCCAGTAGGAGAGATGAAAAAAATTAACTGTTCACGTGGAAGAGCTAGATAAAGAACAGTTATCCAATCCCAAAGCAACCAAAAAGGAAAGAAATAATGAAGATTAGCGCAGAAATAAATGAAATTGAGAACATGAAACAATAAAAAAATCAACAAAACCAGAAGTTGCTTCTCTGAGAAAATCAATAAGATTGATGGACCCTTAGTGAGGTTGACAAAAAGAAAAAGAGAGAGGATGCAAATAATTAAAATCAGAAATGGAACAGGAGACATAAGCACTGACCCCACAGAAATAAAGGAAGTAATGAGAGGGTACTATGAACAACTTTATGGTAATAAGTAGATGAAATGTACAACTTCCTAGAAAGGCATTTACAACAACATCAACTCCAGAAGAAATAGATGCCCTCAACAAACAATCACAAGTAAAGAAATTGAATTAGTCATTAAGAAGTTCCCCAAAAAGAAAAGTTCAGGACCAGATGGCTTCACATGTGAATTCTACCAAATATTCAAGAAAGAATTAGTACTAACCTTGCTCAAACTCTTCAAAAAAATTGAAGAGGAGAGAAGGCTACCTAACTCATTCTACAAAGCCAACATCACCTTCACACCAAAGCCAGAGAAAGGTACTACAAGAAAAGAAAATTGCAGACCAATTTCTTTAATGAATATAGCTGCAAAAATCCTCAACAAAATTATTGCAAATTGAACCCAGCAGCACATTAAAAGAATTGTACATCAGGACTAAGTAGGATACATCCCAGGTATGCAAGGGTGGTTCAACATAAGAAAATCAATTAATGTAATACACCATTTCAACAAATCAAAGCAGAAAAGCCACATGATCACCTTGATTGTTGCAGGAAATGCATTTGACATAATCCAACATCCTTTCTTGTAGAAACCATTTCAAAGGATAGGAATAGAAGGGAACTTCCTCAAAATGGTAGAGGGAATACATGAAAAGCCAACATTTAACATCATCCTCAATGGGGAGAAACTGAAAACTTCCCCCCTATGATCAGGAACAAGACAAGGATATCCACTATCACCATTGTTATTCAACATTGTGTTGGAAGTTCTAGCCAGAGCATATTAGACAATAAAAAGAAATACAAGGCATAAAATTTGAAAGAAAAGAGTAAAGCTCTCACTATTGTAGATGATATGATACTATTTGTCAGAACCCCGAAAATCCACAGCAAAACTACTAGAGCCAATAAATTAGTACAGCAAAGTGGTAGATTACAAGATCAACACTCAAAAATCTGCAGTGTTTCTATACACTAGGAATGAATAATCTGAGGGAAAATCAAGAAAAAAATTCCATTTACAATTGCAACCAAAAGAATAAAATATTTAGAAGGAAATTTAACTTAAGGATACAAAAGTCCTATACAAAGAGAACTACAAGAAATTGCTGAAAGAAATCACGGAAGACTTAAATAAATGAAAGGCCATATTGTGCTCATGGATTGGCAGACTAAACATAGTTAAGATGTCAATTCTACCTAAACTGATTTATAAATTCAATGCAATAACAATTAAAATCCCCAAAACTTACATTTCAGAAATAGAAAAACCAATAACCAAATATGTCTGGATGGGCAGGGTGCCCCGAATAGCTAGAAACATCTTAAGAAAGGAAAATGAAGTCGGAGGTCTCACACTAGTTGACTTTAAGGCATATTACAAAGCTACAGTGGTCAATATGGCATGGAACTGGAATAAAGATAGATATATTGACCAATGGAATTGAACAGAATGTTCAGATAAAGACCCTTTCGTCTATGGACGATTGACCTTTGACAAGGCAGTCAAGCCAACTCACCTGGGACAGAACCATCTCTTCAATAAATGGTGCCTAGAGAACTGGATATCCACGTGCAAAAGAATGAAAGAGGACCCACATCTCACACCCTATACAAAAATTGGATTTTTTCAGCTCATTTTTTAACTCAAAATGGATCAAAGTCCTAAACATTAGATCTCAGACCATAAAAATTTTTAGAAAAAAATGTAGGCAAATACCTTATAAATCTTATAACAGGAGTTGGTTTCCTATATCTTATACCCAAAGCACAAGCATTGAAGAAAGAAACAGATAAATGGGAACTCCTCAAAATTAAACACTTCCGTGCATTGAAGAACTTTGTGAAGAAAGTAAAAACATAGCCTACACAATGGGAGACAATATTTGGAAATGATATATCAGATAAGGGTCTAGTATCCAGAATATGTAAAGAGATTGTTCAGCTCAACATCAAAAAGACAAATAACCCAATTACAAACGGGCAAAAGACATGAACAGACACTTCTCAGAAGAGGGAATACAAATGACGAAAAGGTACATGAAAAGATGCTCAACTTCCTGAGCTATTAGGAAAATGCAAATCAAAACCACAATGAGATATTTCACACAGACCAGAATGGCCATTATCAATAAAACAGGTAATGACGAGTGCTGGAGAGGATGTGGAGAAAGAGGAACACTTATTCACTGTTGGTGGGAAAATCAAATAGTACAACTGCTGTGGAAGGCAGTTTTGTGGTTCCTCAGGAAGCTAAACATAGAATTGCCATATGATATGGCCATTCCATTTCTAGGTATCTACTCAGAGGACATGAGGACAAGGACCCAAATGGGCATTTTCCCAGCAATTTTTAGAGCAGCATTATTTGCAATTGTCAAGAGATGGAAACAGCCCAAATGTCCATCAACAAATGAGTGGCTGAACAAGTTGTGGTATATACATACATTGGAATATTATGCAGGTGTAAGACAGAATAAAGTTATGAATTATGTACCAACATGGATGGACTTTGAGGACATTGTGCTCATGAGATTAGTCAGAAATAAGAGGATAAGTATTTATGGTCTCACTGATATGAACTAACATTATTAAATGAACTTGGAGAATTTCAGTTAAGAACAGAGACCATCAGTAGATAGAAATAGGGTAAGATAATGGGTAATTGGAGCTGAAGGGATACAGATTGTGCAACAGGACTGATTTTACAAATTCAGAGATGGATAGCACAATACTACCTAACTGCAATACAATAATGTTAGTACACTGAATGAAACTGAATGTGAGAATGATAGAGGGAGGAGGGCTGGGGCACAAATGAAATCAGAAGGAAGTTAAATGATAAAGACTAAGATGAAATTAGGCATTTAGGAATGCCTAGAGTGTACAATGATAGTGACTAAATGCACAAATAAAAAAAATTTTTGCACATGGAAGAACAAATGAATCTCAATATTGCAGGGTGTTGAAAATAGATGGTAATTAATATTTAAAAATTTCAACTTATGTGTGAGATTAAAGCAAAAAACTGTTCACTTGGGGTCATGGTAAAGTTCAGGTGTCAACTTGGTCAAGTGTTGGTACCTGTTTTTCTGGTTGGGCAAGTGCTGGCCAGTGTGTTGTGATGAGGACATTTCATAGAATTAAATCATGATCATGTCAGCTGTGTCCACAGCTGATTTTTTTGGGAATCAGCCAAAGTGGAGTGTCTTCTGCAAAGACTGATGCTTAATCTAATCACTGGAAACCTTTTAAGAAAGATTCAGAAGAGACAGGCTCTCTTCTTGCTTCTGTTGGCCAGCCTCTCCTGTGGAGTTTGTCCAGACCCTCCATCAGAATCGTTGGCTTCATAGCCTGCCCTGTGGATTTTGGACTCTGTTCCTGCTGTCATGTGAGACACTTTTATAAATTTTATATTTGCCAGTGTTCCATGTTGATTCTGTTTACCTAGGGAAGCCTAACTAATACACTTGGTGCAAAATTTATATTTTGACTAGTGCATCTCCTAATATATCTTATATGCACTGTTTAATTGAACACCATATGCACATGGAACCCTGAGTAGGGCATGAGATTTTGTAGGTTTGTCCAGAGTGATGTCCTGATAAACCCCAGGAAGATTTGAACAGTGAAGAAAAAGTATTTTCAAAGTACCCTTGGGGGAATGGTAAGAAAGAAGGAAAATTCAAATTACCCATATGGAGAAGGCCTGATATTCTTGCAAGCAGTGAGGACAACAAATCAATAGGGTAAACCCACAATCATGTGGTTTGTTCATATGAAACATACCCCTGCAAAGGATAGAGTAGGCCTACTTAAAATTAAGCCTAAGAGTCACCTCCAGAGAACGTCTTTTGTTACTCAGATGTGACCTATCTCTCAGCCAACATGGAAAGCAAACTCACTGCCCGCCACCCTGTTCAAGTTTGCTAGCTGCCAGAATGCAATATACCAGAAATGGAATGGCTTTTAAAAAGGGGAATTTAATGAGTTGCTAGTTTACAGTTCTAAGGCCGAGAAAATGTCCCAATTAAAACAAGTCCATAGACATGTCCAATTTAAGGCATCCAGGGAATGATACCTTAGTTCTAGAAGACCAACAATGTTCAATGTTTCTCTCTCAGCTGGAAGGGCACATGGCGCACATAGTGGTATCTGCTGGCTTTCACGTGGCTCTACCAAATAGGGACTCTCTCTAAAATGTTTCCTCTTTCAAAGAATTCTAGCAAGCATCTCCACCTTCAGTGGGTGGAGACACACCTCCATGGAAATCATCTAATTAAAAGTTATCACCCACAATTGGGTGGGTCACATCTTCATGGAAACAATCAAAATGCTCCCACCTAGCAATATTGAATGAGGATAAAAGGGCATGGCTTTCCTGGGGCCCACCACAGATTCAGACCGGCACACCCTCTCTACATGGGACATGATTCCCAAGGGTGTAAACTCCATGGCAGTGTGGGACAGAAATCCTAGAGTGAGTTGAGACTCACCATGAAGCGATTGAGAAACATTCTTGACTGAAAGAAGGAAGAGAGAAATGAAACAAAATAAAGTGTCAGAGGCTTAGCGTTTCAAGTAGAGCTGAGAAGTTATCTTGCAGGCTATTCTTACACATTATATAGATAACAGTCTCTTAGTTCAAGGTGTTTTAGAGAGGCTAGAATGAAGTGCTGGAAACTGTAGGGCTATGTTCCAATAGCCAGGTTTCTTTAAGATGATTGTATACTGATATAGCTTTCGCAAGTGACTGTGTGATTGTGAAAACCTTGTGTCTGATGCTCCTTTTATCTATGGTATGGGCAGATGAGTAAAAAATATGGATTAAAAATAAATAATAGAGGGGCAAAATGTTAAAATAAATTGGGTAGAGGAAAATACTAGTGGTCAATGAGAGGGAGTGGTAAGGGGTATGGTATGTTTGAGTTTCTTCTTTTTCTGGAGTGATGTAAATGTTCTGAGAAATGATCATGGTGATGAATATACAATTATGTAATGATGTTGTGAGCCATTTATTGCACACCAAGTATGGAATGTTCATATGTTAACAATGTTCTTGTAGTATGTTGATTGATTTTATTAATAACAATTTTAAAACATTGAAAAAAAAAGAAGTTACCTGAATTTTCAGTCATCAATTTAAAGGCTTAAATTTCCTTTTCCAACAGTAACGTATTTTCACTGAACAAAAATAATGCTTTCATGTGATTATAAAGGCCTATATCATCATTTCTACTGTTACTGAAAAAGCATTTGACAAAATTCAACACTATTTTCTAATAACAATACTTCAAAAGAGAGGAAGTGAAGAAATTCCTCAATATGATAAAAGGAATACATGAAAAACCTAGAGTGAGCATCATCCCCAATGGTAAGAGAATGAAAGTCTTCCCTCTAAGATCATGAATGAGACCAGGATGCCTTTGTCACCAATGCTATTCAACACTGTAGTGAGAGTTTTAGCTAGAGCAACCAGGCAGGAAAAAGAAATAAAAGGCATCCAAATTGGAAAGGAAAAAGTAAAATTTTCATTATTTGCAGATGCCATGATCTGTTCTTGAAAAATCCTGAGAAAACTATGACAAAGCTTCTTGAGCTAATAAACAAAATTACCAAAGAGATAGGATGGAAGATTAATGTGCAAATATCAGTAAGAGTTCTATATACAAACAATGACCTGAGGAGACAATTAAGGAAAATATTCAATTCAAAATAGCAACTAAAAGAATCAAGTATCTAGGAATAAACTTAACCAGAGGTGTAAAGGACATGTAGACAGATAACTTAAAACATTGCTAAAAGAAGATCTAAACAGGTGGAAAGACATTGCCTGCTCATGGATAGGAAGGTTTGATGTAGTGAAAATGTCAGTTCTACCTAAATTGCTCTGCAGATTCAATGCATTATCAATCAAAATTCCTAGAACCAACATTGAAGACTTTGAAAAGCTACTTATCACATTCATTAGTAAGTGAAAAAGACCTCAAATAGCAAAAATATCCTTAAAAATAAGAGCAAAGTGGGAGGACTAACATTTCCTGATTTTAACACTTATTACAAAATCATAGTGATCAAAACAGCATGGTACTGGGAAAAAAGATAGAAATACTGACCAATTGAGTCGAATTGAGAGTGCAGAGATGGACCACCAAATCTATGGTCAATAGGTCTCCAAGAAGATCCCCCAAAAGCACGGAACTGGGACAGAATAGTCTTTTGAATGAATGGGCATGAGAGAACTGGATATCAATAGCCAAATGAATGAAAGAGGACCCTCATTTACATGCTATAAAAAATTAACTCAATGTGAATTAAAGACCTAAATATCAGAACCAACATCATAAAACTCCCAGAAGAAACATAGGGAAGCATCTTGAAGACCTGATAATAAGAGGTAACTTCTTAAATATTACAGCCAAAGCACAAGCAATGAAAAAAAATAAATCAGTCAATTGAACTCTTCAAAAATAAATGTTTCTGGCAGGTTCCACTCCCTCATTGAGAAGCCTCCTATTC
Source organism: Tamandua tetradactyla (assembly GCF_023851605.1). Lineage (NCBI taxonomy): Eukaryota > Metazoa > Chordata > Mammalia > Pilosa > Myrmecophagidae > Tamandua > Tamandua tetradactyla. Next base: position 16,294,334 of record NC_135342.1, read on the forward strand.
TTGGGGGCTCCTAAATCATATTTCAAGGACTATGCTAGCTGGCTTTCCCCTCCACCCTGGCCCAGTGAGTCCCCCTTGGAGTAGAAGGCAAATGGGGGAAAAAGGCATACAGGTGATTTTTCTATACCAAGTTTGTTCCTTCATAACTTACTGAGAAGAACAGATGATAGGAGCAGGGGATTCTTCCTCTATTCATCTGAACACAAAAACAAACAGATCCAAACCCAGGATCCTGTCCCACATGAAACACATCTGATTCAGATTGCAAAAAAATACAAACAAACAAATAAAAACTGCCAAGAGGATCCTGAACACAAAAGAAAGCAGAAAGAGAAGAAAAAGAAGAATCAGCAGAGCGCACACCACCCAGGTATGGGCAGCTCCAAGCCAGCAGCAGCCTCTGTAACAGAACCACTAGGCTCTGCCAGGAAGGCTTTTCCTGCTGTATTGGCCTTGACAAAATCTGCCTTCTATGCTCCAGGACACTACCTTTGAGGCATTACTTGTGGCTCTGGCAGAAGCCAGCTCCTGTGTCCTCCATTGAGGTTAATACATTAGAAAAGGAAAGGATCAAACATCATTCTATGAATGACTCTCAAACTCTTAAATCTCATGGAGCTTACACTTCAGGCTTTCATAATTCTTTGGGTCCAGTGCCCCTATTTTACTTCCAATTTCCCCCTATTGGAACAGAAATGTTTATCCTATGACATGAGAAGTTAAGCATCACGGTTCATCCCCTTGTCAACCTGGCAGCTATACACATCACCTTGAAACATGCTTAATTTCCAAATAGAATACAATAGCAGACATAGGTTTCACCTAACAATACTCAACTGCCCTGCATATAAGAGATGCACACTACATCTCTCTAGAATAGGGAGCAAGTCCTTAGGTAACATCATTCTTAATATCCTTATACTATGTTTTAAATATTATAACATGAATGATACAATTTATGTCAAATGATAAGAGGAAAACAAGATATTTGCTATGAATAAATGCAAACACACTCATAACAAAGAGGGAGGAAATATTCATAAAATCTAAGTCCTCATTTCTGTAACTTGTCACATGTTCAGAGTTCATATTTATCACTACCTTCTTCTATTACCCATTCCATGTTCCCTTTAACCTCAGCAAGACTGCAGCTGGCCATGGTTCTTTGCCAGGTGGGTGACCCAGATCTTCATTCCTGAAGTTTCTGGGCCACTGGTAGTCATGCCTGGAATTGGTTGTTGCAGTTTACCTTTGACTTTAATTGTAAGTCTTGGTAGTAGTAAGAGATGTCTTAGGGGATCTCCTGTATTCCTGGAACACACTCTTTTTTTTACCTCCATTGTGTAGTTGCAGTCCTAGTTCACCTTGATAATCAGGATCAATCACCACAGACAGAACAGTAATTCTCTTTTGTGGCTATTGATTCAGTGACATGAGAAGCCCATAGTGGCCAGGTGGTGATTTTTATTTCCAGTTCAATGAATCATTGCTTTGTCCCCTGATAGGAGCACTCATCATTTTAGAGCTAGGACCTGTAGACAACAGAGCTTAAGGTTTCAGGGATAGGAAGCAAACACTTTCCTAGTAGATCACTAGGAGTGATAGAGAGTAGTGCAAATCCCATTTCCACCCCCATTGATTCCTGGATTCTTGAATCTTGGCTTTGGCAGAAACAGCACCATACAGTGGATGCTGATTCAGAGCATACACAGCCTCCTGCAGAACACTGTACCAGACCTGCAAGGTATTGTCTCCTAGTTGGCCCTGTAATTGGGTCTTCTAAAGGCTACTCCTCATTCTATCTTGCTGCCATTGGATGGGGAACACGGTAAAATCAGAAAATTCCATGAGTATCTGCCCATTCCTGCACTTCATTTGCTGTGAAGTGGGTACTTTGATCAGAAGCAGTGCTGTGGGGAGTGCCATGATGTGGATAAGGCATTCCATAAGTCCACATATAGTCATTTCTGTGGAAGCATTGCATGCAGGGAAGTTTCCAGAGTATATGTCTATTCCAGTAGAAAAAATCACTGCCATTTCCATGATAGACATAGTCCAATATAATCAACCTGCCACCAGAAAGCAGGCTGGTCACCTCGGGGAATGGTGCCATATAGGGAACTGAGTGTGGATCTCCACTGCTGGCAGATTGGCACTTAGCTGTGGCCAGAGCCAGTGGAAGTCCATGTTGTTGATCCCATGTATAACTTCCAACACTATCATATGCCTACTTTGTTCATGAGCCCATCAGGCAATTGCAAGAGGATGACTTGTATCCATAGGAGAGGCCATTACCATTTGATTATTAGAAACTTCCTCTGCTGAAGTCACCCTCTGGTGAGCATTCACATGGGATACAAATATCTTCATGCCTTTAGCCCACTCAGAAAGGTCTATCCACAGACTTCTCCTCAGACCTCCTTGTCACCAATTTTCCAATTCATGCTTCTTCCAAGTTCCTGACCATCCAGCCAAACCATGAGCAACAGCCTGAGTCAGAATGGAAATGTACCTTGGGCCACTTCTACTTATAAGCAAAATGAACAACCAGGTGTACTACTCAAAGTTCTACCCACTGGCAGGTTTTTCCCTCACAATTGTCCTTTAAGGACAACACGAATTATGTTGTAGTGCTTCAGCTGCCCAATACCAGGTGGTCCCTGCATATCATGTAGTACCGTCTGTAAGCCAGGCCAGAGTTCTCTCTTCCTCCATCCTCTGACTATAAGAATTCTTCAAGAGGCCACAGCTCTGGTCTGGGAAGAGAAGGAAATATGGCAGAGGTGGGTTCATGGACATTTGGGCGACTTCCTCATGTAAATTTCTTGTACCTTCAGGACTTGCTCAAGCCTATCTCTAATATACCATTTCCATTTTATGATGTAGTGCTGTTGTGCATGCCCAACTTTATGTTTTCTTGGGTTAGATAACGCTCAGATCATGATAGCCAACTAAGGTCTCCAGGTGACCCATGGCTAAGCATTCAGCTTCTACTAAGGGCCAAAAGAAGGCTAAAATCTGTTTCTCAGTTATCTGCCATGTATGTTAAGGCTACTCACTTAGAAAAAAAATGAAATGTGACCCCCACCATAGAGCATACAAAAGAAAAATGTCCTAAGGGTCTGCATTTTGATAATCCTATGGGGGCTTACAAAATGGTCCAGACAGTGTCCCTATTTGCCACTGACACTTCCAACACCATTGGATCTGCTGGATCATATCCCAAGTGGCAGTATAGTTTTTGCAGCAATCTGGACCTGTCATAGAGTCTCTTTTTGTTCTAGGCACACTGAAAGCTAACAAGTTTTCTAGTCACTCAGTAAATGGGCTCTCATAGCATATGCAAATGAGGAATATTTTATCTCCAAAATCTAAAGGGGCCAACTGGGTTTTGTGCCTCTTTTTTGGTCTAGGGGCTACCAGATGCAACAACTTATCTGCCACCTTAGAAAGGATTTATCAACATGCTCCATACCATTAGAAACCTAGAAATTTCACTGAGGTGGAAGTCCCCTGTATTTTTGTTGGATTTATCTCCCATCCTCTGACATGCACATGCCTTACCAATAAGCACGTTGATACTTCTTAGCCACTAGGTGCAATCAGCATGATATCATCAATATAATGTACCAATGTGATGTCCTGTGGGTGGGAGAAGTGATCAATGTCCTTGTGGACAAGATTATGACAAAGGACTGGAGAGTTGATACACCCCTGAGGCAGGACAGTGGAAGTATACTGCTGCCCTTTCCAGCTGAATTCAAACTGTTTCTGGTGGTCCTTAATGACAGCTATAGAGAGGAAAGTATTTGCCAGATCAATAGCTGCATAGCAGGAACCAAGCGATGTGCTGATTCGCTTAAGCAATGACACCACATATCAAACAGCAGCTGCAATTGGAGTCACTACTTGGTTAAGTTTAAAACAATCCACTGTCATCCAATAAGTCCCAGTCGTTTTCTGCATAGGCCAAATAGGAAAGTTGAACAGGGTTGTCGTGGGACTCACTATCCCTGCATCTTTCAAGTCCTTAAGAGTGGCACTAACCTCTGAATTCTCTACAGAAATATGGCACTGTATCTGATTCACTATTTTGTAGAGTAGGGGCAGTTCTAGTGGCTTACACCTGGCCTTTCCTGCCATAATAGCCCTGATTCCATGCATCTGAGAACCAACGTGTGAATTCTGTCAGTCGCTGAGTATGTGAATCCCAATTATGTGTTCTGGCATTGGAAATAACTACAGAATGAATCCAGGGATCCATGGCAGCCACTGGGAAAAGGATTTGGGCTAAAACTCCAGCCATTACCTGAACCCCATGATCCTCTAGTCTGACTGTTGGATGAGAGTGATGGTCTGGTTCTCCTGGAACTAGTGTCACTTCTGAGCCAATGTCCAATAATCCCTGAAATATCTGATCATTTCCTTTTCCTCAGTGCACAGTCACTGTGGTAAAAGCCCAGAGTTCTCCTTGGGGAAGTCTGGGAGGAAGGTTAACAGTGTAAATTTCAGGCAATGTAAAAGGATCCTTTCTCAAGGGAACCCAGCTTTCCCCTCATTCAAGGGGCTCTGGTTGTGCAAATCGTCGCAAGTCTGGGAACTGATTAAGATGCCATGACTCTCCATTTTTGTAATTCAAGTTATACTTCTGTTCACTTGACATAGAAGTATTCTGCTTATACAGCTCAAACAAGAATTTAGTAGACTGCCCATTTGTTTAATACCTAGTTACCCCACGATCAACTAGCCAATGGCACAAATCTCTGTAAGTCAGAACATTTTGACTACTGCTTTGAGTCTATTGTCCATTATGGTGGACATGCCCATCTTGTCTACGGTGAATAACTGACAATACATGGCTCCTGCCAACTATGGATTTTATCACCCCCATTGCGTTTAACGATGAGAGCTCACGATGGTAGTTCCTACAGTAATTTCTGACCTACAGAGAAGGGTGAGTACAGAGTTCTTCAGGGATGATGGACTTAGTATCATGAATTTATTTCTCAAGGTTCTGGTGAAAGATGTATCCTCTGGACATTCCTGGGGTAAGTGAGCAGGTCTTCCATGATACATCCACATATCCCATGTATCTAACAATGACAACCAAAATCATTATTCCTCTTAATTCCAGAAAACTCCATTAAGGTGTCAAAAACACTCTCATCCAGAGCCTTGATGCATATAAGCATGCAATTTGCAAAATCCAATGGTGATATTTTGAGCATCTCTTTTGTGAACTCAACCCACGGACTGTCAGTGTCATCATGACTATTGGAAACAGAGTTATTAGTACCTCTGAGTCTAGTTAAAATAGAAAATAAATTTTAAAAGCAAATTTTAAAGATTCTCTTTACCTTGAATCTCTCCCAGTACCGAGCTGTGTTGTCAAGGTTCTCTAGAGAAACAGATCCAATAGGAGAGATCTGTAAATATGAAAATTATAAAGGTGTCTCAAGCAACTGTAGTAAGGAAGAGACCAAAATTTGCATGTAGGCTGTGAGGCTGGTAGCTCCAATGTAGGGTCTGGATGACATCCACAGGAGAGGCTCACTGCCTGAAGAAGCTGTGAGTCTCTCTCTTCCCTTAAAAGCCACCAACCATTGGATTATCCTATTGTGGAAGACACACCTTAGTTGTTTGCAGATGTAATCAGCCATAGATGCAATGAACTCATTGATGATTTAATATACCAACATTCTGGCTTATCAGCCAGCCAGGAAATATCCTTGCAACAATGACCAAGCCAGTGCTTGCTTGACCAGACAACTGGGCATAATCACTTGGCGAAGTCGACATGAGAACCCAACCATCACATCAAACAAAACCATTCCTGTTAACACTAAAGCACACGTAGGGGTTGATCTGAGATTCTGTATAACTTTCACACAATAAGATTACTTCCCAGAAACCTACAATCTCCAGTCAGTTCTTAGGCCAGAAAAGTCCTGAAACCCAGAGGAACTAGCCTCTGTAAGAAGATCAACTAGTTCCACCCCCCTAGTGCATTTATTATTGATGCCCCTTTCCACCCTAAAAAGTTGTAGCCCAAATACCCATCAAAATTGGGAGAAAGATCAAAGGAGAAGGAGCAACGATAACAGAGAAGACAGGATTTAACAAATAAGATAGACTGTTCAATCCCTATGTTGACATTTCTTTTAGTCTTCAGTGTCTTGGAGCAACTTGAAGGAAAAATCTGAAATTGTGGAAGTGTAACGCATACCAAACTCTGAATTCTGCTCTATACCTACTTGTTATAATGTACTTTGAAATTTCTTGCTTTTTAAATAAATGTTACATTTCACAATGAATATGTTTTATGAACAATTTCACATTGATAAACTTGAACATGTAGATGAAATGGACACGTTTTTGAAAACTACAACTTGCATATCTGACCCAAGAAGAAGTAGAAAATATGAATAGTCCTTTATCTATCCAAGAAGTTTAAGCCACAATTTAAAACCTTTCCCCATGAATCTAAGCCAGGATGGCCTTTTGGTGAAATTTTCCAAACACGTAAGCAAGGAATTATAGACCCTCAGAAAGTATTCTAGGGAAATAAATGAGGGTCCTTGTTCTAGTTTGCTAGCTGCTGGAATGCAATATACCAGAGATGGAATGGCTTTTAAAAGGGGGAATTTAATGAGTTGCTGGTTTACAGTTCTAAGGCCGAGAAAATGTCCCAATTAAAACAAGTCTACAGGAATGTCAAATCAAAGGCATCCAGGGAAAGATACCTTGGTTCAAGAAGGCCGATGAAGTTCAGGGTTTCTCTCTCAAGTGAGAAGGCACATGGCGAACACAGTCAGAGCTTCTCTCTCATCTAGAAGGATACATGGCGAACGTGGTATCATCTGCTAGCTTTCTCTCCTGGCTTCTGGTTTCATGAAGCTCCCTGGGAGGCATTTTCCTTCTTCATCTCCAAAGGTCACTGGCTGGTGTACTCTCTGTTTCATGGTGCTGCAACATTCTCTGCTCTCTCTGAATCTCTCATTCTCCAAAATATTTCCTCTTTTATAGGACTCCGATAAACCAATCAAGATCCATCCAAATGGGTGGAGACATGTCATCCCTTAATCCAGTTAACAACCACTCTTGACTAAATCACATCATCCAGGGTGATGATCTGATTACAGTTTCAACCACACAGTGTTGAATAGAGATTACTCTACCTTTACAAAATGATATTTTGATTAAAACATGGCTTTGCTTAGGGGGCTTACTTCCTTTCAAACCAGCACTGTCCTCTTCCATCACTGTGGTGGTTTTTCACTGTGACAACTGGCTGAAGTGGGAACCACCATTTTTAAAATCCCCTTCCCTCTATGGCTCTATTTAAAGTAAGTCAAATGAGAAAGGTGCATGAAGCTAGGAAAGTTGAAGTGATACATGAGCATCGTTCTCAGATGACTGTCTTATGTAGATATGTTGAGACAGATGCAGATGTGCCAGTGGGTACCAGCTTGCCCTACACTTCCCTGCAATGTGAGAGAAAGATGCAGGTCACTGGCCATGTTTCCCCCTCAGTTCCTGTTGATCAGTTCTCAACTTTGTGCCCTGCTGGCCAACAGCAACCCCAGGTCCACCACCACATGCAGAGGCAGAAGCCTTCCACTGCCTCACAAGCTGTCCTCTGTGATCCTACACCAGCAGCTGGATATGCCTGGCTGCCCATATTTTCCTGAAAACTCTCACTTGTTCACCTGCATCAGTGCTTCAGGGTGGCTGCTTAGGGATTTTTCTCTGGTCACCCAACTACCCTATCTGGTATTTGTTTCCACAGCATTGTCTGCACTTGTGTAAGGTCTTATGCCTATAATAAACCTTCTAGTCTATAAATTTCACTGTGTCACTGCTTTGAAAATGTCACATAGCACAAAGAAAAGGTGAGGGCTGCACCACATTAAAGAAGACTAAAGAAACATGATAACTAAATGCAGTACATGTTCCTGGATTGGATCCTAGATAGGGAAAAACTTTGCTTTAATAAGCATTTTTGGGGGGACAGTTAGAAAATTTTGAATATGGGGGTGTTAAAAAGTATTATGGCAACGACATTTTTTTCTGGATTTGATTCCTACATTGCTTTTATGTAGGAGAATATATTTGTTCTCAGACACTATTTGATAATGCTTATAGGGGCAAAGGATCATGATATCTTCAACTTATGTCTAATGTTCCATTCATCATCAACATCCACAAAAAGGGGGAGATAGACAGAGATGGAGATGGAGAGGGAGAGGGAGAGGGAGAAGGAGCATGTCAGACAGAGAAGGGAAGAGCAAACAAAGCAAATGTGAATGAACAGTAAACTGAGGTGAAGAGTATATGGGGACTTGTCTTGTAATCAACATGACATGTGACCAGTGTTACTTCAGAGTAGTTTTAATTTGCATTGCAGCTAATATGAATGAAGTTGAATATCTTTTCATATACTGAAGGACGGTATAACTTTCTCTGTGAATTTTCTGTTCATGTCCTTTGCACATTTTTAAGAATTGGGTATTGGTCTTTTCCCTCATGATTTCTGAAAGTTCTTTATATAAGGGAGATGAAGATTTTTCATGCGATGGAAGTTGTAAATATTTTCACTTAAATGGTCACATTTTTGTTGGCTTTGGCATCCTTTTTTGGTAAGCAATTTCTAAATGTGTTTAAGTAGTTTTATTTAGAAACCTATCCTATACTTCATGGATTTCCCCCCAATATTTTATCATGAAAAATTTCAGACATTCAGAAAAGGTGAGAGAATTGTATAGTTAATTCTCATATACTTCACCACCTTGATTCTACCATTAACATGTTTTCTCACATTTCTCTTTCTTCCCTCCATTTCTGTCTCCATCCATTAGTTCCTCTTACTTTCCACTGCATGTCAGAGTAAGATGCAGACACCAGTCCCCATCCCTAACCAATGCAGGCTGCGTAGCTTTAACTAGAGCTCAGTGTTCCTTAGTGGTTCTTTTGCTGTTGCTTTTATTTTAAAATCATAGTTAGATTCATGGCCAAAATCAAAAGAAATTCACCTATGAATTCTTCCAATCTTTGTGTTGCCTTATTTATATGGAGATTTATGATTCACTTGGAGTTTATGTTGGTGCATGATGTGAGAACCAGACACTTTTTTTCCAGATTTTATTGGTAAATTCCTTTATATCACATATTCCATCCAAATTTTACCCTCAATATCTCAATATCATTAGTAAGTTGTGCAATCATCCTCATCAGACCCACTGTTAGACCATTTTCATTACTCCAAAAAGAAAATTATCAGATAGGCACCAAACAAGAAAACCCAATACGTCCCATGTCACTTATCTGCCCATTACTGACCCCTAGTATTGATGTGGTGCAGCAATTACTGTTGAGGAAAGAATTTTAAGGTATTACTGTTAACACAGTACATAGCTTGCAGTAGGTAATTCTGGCCCCACATACCACTCCATTGTTAACTCTTTGCACCACGTCATGCATTTGAACCAGTTCATGCAAGAGCTTATTTAAATTTGTAGAGCTAATTGATGAATACACAACTCTAAACAATGTCTTTCAACCAAAATTACCTATAATACAGCACTATTCATTATATTTCCACTAACGAGCTCCCCTCACCACACACTTATTTGCAAACATTTTAATTTCAATCTCGTGATACATTCTGAACATATTATATTACCACTCCCCCTTCTCTAAGGAAGGGAATCAATGATATAGTTTACTTTATTTTTACTGTGGGAGGGGTCTATAACTTTTAAAAAAATTACCCCTTGATTCAGATATAATTGGCCTACTATAAAACTCACCTGTTTGAAGGGTATGCTTCAGTGTATTTTCCTATATTCTCAAACTCGTGCAATCATCACCATCACAATTTTATATATTTTTAATGGTTGCTTTTCCCCAAATGATTATAGAGCTGTCTCAGGGCCACACATCAAAAACCCCATCTTTCCACCTGAGATTTGAGGTACCATCCTTGTCACTCAATATCCAGGTAGTCAATGTTCACTGGTCTGTCTGTCCGTCTATTCCCAAGTGCGGGACATGGTTGTCAGCTGACCCTGTCCCGTGCTGGACGGAAGAGGAAAGGACGGACAAACTGTTCCGCCTGCTGCATCCTTCCCGGGTTTTTTAGTTTCCCTCTGCGTCAGACGACCACAAAGTGAGAGATACCAACTTGACTGACAGCTGACTTCCGAAAAAGTCGATTGAGCAAAGAGACACACAGCAAGAAACTCTGGAAAGGTGTAACACCAGGAATCAGTGAGCAGCGGCCCTTGGCCTTCCCCTTCCCCAATCCTACCCTCAATGCTGAGTAGGTGCCTCCCCTCCTCTGGGTGTCTCTAATCCCTGCACAGGGGAAGCCCACTCAGCCCTCAGCCCCAGGCTGAGGGGTCTGGGTGGGTACCTTGGTGGCTAGGAAGGGTGTGGGGCCGTTTTCAGCCTTGGAGGAGATGTTGGTGACGACGGCCCTGCCCCTGCAGGAGGAAGCATGTGGGTGGGAGGAGAGGGTCCTGGTGATGCCCCCAGCTGATCTGAGATGCTCGGAGGAATAGGGAAGAGCTGGAAATGTGAATGGGGCATCTGGGGAATGGAAAGGCCTGGAGGTGGACGAGGGTGGGGTGGGAGGGTGGGTGGAGGGCCCAGCCCAGGAGAGAGGGAGGTTGTGCTCACTTGGTGACCATCTGGGGCAAGATGATTCGGATCATCTGGAGAGAAGCATAGTGAGCGGGGGTCGTTCCTTTCCCATCTTCTTACCTGCTCCCAGAGACCCCCAACCCCGGTTTCCCTCAGGGAATATCCCCGGACACCCCCTCCATACCAGTCCCAGTGGGAGGGCTGGGGATTGGGCTGGGACCACCCCCGTGCTTGGAGCTCTGCGGGCCACAGGCCCAGTACCCCGACCTCAGCTTCACGTGGACCACCTACAGCACATTGCAGTTCACAATATCCGACAGGCACTGGGAAAGGAAAGCAGCCTGTCACCCACGCCCTCCCAATCCTGCTACAACTCCCACCCTCTTTTATTACCTAGATTCCTTTTTGTTATGGTCAGACAGCCGTGACATAAAAATATCCATTTCACTAATTTTTGAGGTTGCTATTCGGTAGCATTAGGGACAGTCACAATGTACTGATGTCACCTGTATCCAAGTGGGAACATTTTCATCATCCCAAACAGAATCTCTGTATCCATAAAGCATAAATACCCTATTCTCTCTTCCCCCCAGCTCCTGGTAACCTGTAACCTACTCTCTGCCTGTATGAATTTGCTCATGCCAAGTATTTCATATAAGGGAAAGTCATACAATGTTGTCTTTTTGAGTATGGCTTATTTACCTCAGCCTATTATTCAAGGTTCATCCACATTATGGCATGATCAGATCTTCATTTTAAGGATGAAAAATACTCTGTTGCATAGACAGAGCACATTTTGTTTGTTCATTCATCTACTGATTGGACATTAGGGTTGTTTCCCCTTTTGGGAATGCTGCTGCCATGAGCATGGGTGTACAAGTAGCTGCTTGAACCCCTGCTTTCTATACCTGGGGGGGACTTGCTGGAAGATATGGTAATTTCTGAAAAACCCCCAAAGATTTCCACAGTGGCTGCACCATTTTACATTCCAACAGTGATTCACTGTTTCTCCACATCCTCACCAACACTTAGTTGCCAAATTTTTTTTGTAAGTACAGCAAAAATTTTAATATATTTTTAAATTTTGCTTTTTTTTATGTAGGAAAACCATGCAGAAAGTACAGAATTCCTACATACTAACCCCCAACACTCACCATTTTCTCTGTTAACAGCAAAATACTACCTAACTGTAATACAATTATGTTAAAACACTGAATGAAGCTGCATGTGAGAATGATAGAGGGAGGAGGGCTGGGGACATAAATGAAATCAGAAAGAAAGATAGATGTTAAAGATTGAGATAGTATAATCTAGGAATGCCTAGAGTGTATAATAATAGTGACTAAATGTACAATGTACAAATTTTAAAAATGTTTTTGCATGAGGAAGAACAAAGGAATGTCATTATTGCAGGGTGCTGAGAATAGATGGTAATTAATATTTTAAAATGTCACCTTATATGTGAGACTAAAGCAAAAAATGTTTATTTGTTAAAAAATTTATATTTTGAATAGTGCATTTCCTAATATAACTTATGTAGGTAGTTTGATTGAACACCATAAATACTTGGAATCTCAGGTGGGACATGAGATTTTGTTGGTTTGTACAGAGTGATGTCCCGATGAATCCCAGAGTGATTTGATCAGTGAGTGGAAAAGTATTTGCAAAGCCCCCTTCGGGGAATGGTGAGAATGGGGAGAAATTCAACTTCCCCGAGTTGAATTCTTGATATCCTCACAAGCAGTGTGGACAACCAAAGCTATAGGCTGATCCCCCAGTCTTGGGGTTTGTTCATATGAAACTTAATCCCACAAAGGGTAGGTCAAGTCTACTTAAAATTTAGGCCTAAGAGTCACCCCCAAGAGAGCCTCTTTTGTTGCTCAGATGTGGCCTCTCTCTCCAGCCAACATGACAAGCAGTCTCACCACCCTCCCCCTCTCTACATGGGACATGACTCCTAGGGGTGTGGACCTTCCTGGCAACGTGGGACAGAGATCCTGGAATGAGTTGAGACTCAGAATCAAGGGATTGAGAAAGCTTCTCGACCAAAAGGGGAAAGAGGGAAATGAGACAAAGTGTCAATGGCTGAGAGATTCCAAACAGAGTCAAGAGGTTATCCTGGAGGTTATTCTTATGCATCAAGTAGATATCATCTTGTTATTCAAGATGTAATGGAGAGGCTGGAGGGAATTGCCTGAAAATGTAGAGCTGTGTTCCAGTAGCCATGTTTCTTGAGGATGATTGAATAATGATATAGCTGTCACAATGTGACTGTGTGATTGTGAAAACCTTGTGTCTGATGTTCCTTTTATCTACCTTGTCAACAAAGGAGTAGAACATATGGAATAAAAATAAATAATAGGGAGAACAAATGCTAAAATAAATTTAGTTTGAAATGCTAGTGATCAATGAAAGTGAGGGGTAAGGGGTATGGTAGGTACAATCTTTTTTTTCTTTCCTGTGTTCATTTTATTTCTTTTTCCATTGTCTTTTTACTTCTTTTTCTGAATTAATGCAAATGTTCTAAGAAATGATGACTATGCAACTAAGTGATGATATTGTGAATTACTGATTATATAGTTGATGTTTTATTTGGTTTCTTAATTTTTTAATTAATAAATAAATTTTTAAAAAATGTAAAAAATTAGAATACAGACTACTAGGGGAAACAGTCAAGGTGGAGAATGGAAGTTAATATTTAACTGGTACAGATTTTCTGTTTGCAATGATGGAAAAGGCTTGGTAATGGATGGTGGTGACAGTAACACAACATTGTGAGTATTTAACACCAATGAATTGGTACAATTTAAAGTAGCTAAAATGACTCATTTTAGGTTGTATATATGTTATCAGAATAGAACTGTGCAACATAAGGAGTGAAGCCCAATGTAGACTATAGACTAGAATTAATATAATAGCCATCATCATCATCAATTGTAGCAAAGGTATTTTTTAAATAATATTCCTCTAGGGGAGTGTGCAGTAGTTTGATTTGCATTCCCCCAGTGCTTAATGGTGTTGAACATCTTCTCATGTGCTTATTGACCATGTGTTTATTTCTTTGGAAAAATGTAAATTTTTCCAATATTTTTTCATGTAGAACACATTTTTAAAAAGTAGCACTGGTACTAGAATTGAAAATTCACACACTTTGACCCAGAAACCCCACCCCTAGGAATACCTCTGCCATATACATATATGTGGAAAATGAATATATCCAGAGATGTTCATTGCAACACCTAGTGGTAGTCACAAGTAATTGGCACCTGATTACCACTCAGTAGGGGGTGGTTGAATGCAGTGTTGTAGGTGCGTGGGTCGCAGTAAAACAAGAAAAAGAAGGGATCAGCTTTTTTTATTTGCAGGGAATGATCCACAAGATATATTGCTCTTTGAAGGAAACAAAGTGCAGAACAGTGTGCCGCCATTTGGATAAAATATATATATATATATAGGTATCTATGCCTTTCCTTATATATATAGTGAGGGAAAGAGAGGCAACAGATTCTAAATTGGGGACAACTTTTGGGGAACAGCATGAGAGAAAGAGGGGACATCTTCAGCTATTTCATAAATTTCTCCATCTGGATTTTTCTGCTGTATGTGGTAAATATTGTATGAAAGTATAACATACACAAACCATCACAATTTCATTAAGATGAAAATGAACCAAGTGTCCATCAATAGATGAATGGATAAAAAAAATGTGGCATACACATATGATGGACTACTATTTAGTAGTAAGAAGGAATAAAATCCTGAAGCAGAAGACAGCATAGATCAACTCTAAGGATATTATGTTTAGTGAAATAAGTCAGACATAAAAGGACAAATACATATGATCTTACTGAAATGAATTAATTATAATAGGTAAACTCGTAGACTTAGAATGTAGAATATAGGCTACTAAGATACAGAATGAGACTAAAGAATGGGGAGCAGTTCCTTAATATATATAGAATGCTAAACTAGGGGAACTTAAACTTTTGGAAATGAACAGAGGTAATGGTAGCACATTACTTTGAGAATAATTAACATTGCTGAATGGTGTGTGAGTGTGGTAGAAAATGGAAGTTTAGAGTTTTGTTGATTACCAAAAGGAAAGTTTGAGGTAAGAACATGGGAATAAAAGTGAATTTTCTGGTGGGCAATGTCAGTAATTATCTGTACAAATATTAACAAGTTCTTTCATGAACTAAAGCAAATGTACGTTGCTGTTACACGGAGTCAATAATAGAGGGGTGTATGGGGGAAATGTACATATTGCAAAAAATTTACTACAGTTAACAGTAATATCTTAATATTCTTTCATCAATACTAACAAATGTACCACAACAATATTATGGGTAAATAATAAATGGAGATAAATTATATGGGGGGATTTGGATTTTCTTTTTATTTCTTTTCTGGAGTAATGAAACTGTTCTAAATTTGATTATGGGGATGTATGTACAACTGTGTAATGATACTGCGAGCTAGCTAATGTAAACTTAAGATGATTGTATATCTCGATAAAATTGCATTTAAAGAAAATTATATGATAATATTTTAAGGTGTTGTCCCTATTGCAAGCTGTGGAGAATCACTGATTTCTGAGTGGTTCTCACGGATTTTTAAGGCAGTACTATTATCAAAATGGTAGGCTCAGAGCTCATGCCTGACAACTGCTCTCAAATACCTGCCATATGAATATAAATTCCCCAAACACAGAGGATGAAAAAAAGAATGACACAAAAACCAAAGAGCAAACATCTTTAGGATACAAAATGCACACAAATGGTGAACCACCACTCTGTTAGAACTAAATTAGTGACAGTCTCCCAGATAAAATAGCACTCATCACCCTTGGCTGCTACCCAGAATTCACCACTGTCCTGACCTCTACCCCTTCTAGAATAGTTTTCTCTGGTTTTGAACCTCGTACATGTGGAATTATACAACATGTGCTCTCTCATCTCTGCCTTCTTTTGCCTAATGTGTCTGTGAGATCCACCCATGCTTTTTCATTAACATTGAAGCCCATTCACCTTCAGTGTTAGAAGATTCCCTGGTAATATGATGACAGCAGGTTTTATTTATCTTTCCAATTATTGATCGACACTAGGTTTTGTCCAATTTAGGGCTATCACAAATAGGTTATCTAGGAACCAGCCTGTACCTTTTTGAATATGTGAGCACTTATGATTCACCAGAAGTGAAATATAAGCATATTTTTGATCTTAGAAAGCACTCCAATGATACTCCAAAACTGTCCAAATTTACATGCCCACACGCAGAGCATGAGGACTCCAGGTATCCTTTTTTTTGCGTGTGAAAAATAACATTTATACAAAAAAGTAATAAATTTCAAAACATTGAACCTCAATTAATTTTAGAGCATATTTCAGAATTTGACGTGGGTTACAATTCCATAATTTTATGATTCCATAATTTTAAGTTTTTACTTCAAACTTCTCTAAGATACTGGAGACTAAAAGAGATATCAATTTAATATTTCAGCAATTATATTCATTTGCTGAATCCTACCTTTTCTGTATAACTCCGCCATCACATTTGATCTTTCTATGCCTCTCTTTAGGGGTGTTTGGGCTATGGCCATTCTAAGTGTTTCATGTTGGAAGGGTCTGCCACTAATATCAGGTAGGGAGATGGAACTGTGTGATGTTCTGGAGAGGCTGGGCTCTCTAGGTTTCAGGACTGATCTGGTCCAGGGACCCATCTGGAGGTTGTAGGTTTCTGCAAAGTTACTCTCATGCACCTAACCCTTGTGGAATGTTATATATTGCCCTAGGTGTTCTTTAGGATTGGCTGGAATGGTCCTGGTTGCGGTTTTACAGGCTATGATAGGTAGCAACATCTACCTGAAGCTTGCATAAGATCAACCTCCACAGTAGCCTCTCGACTCTATTTGAACCCTCTCTGCCACTGATGCTTTATTAGTTACACTTCCTTCCCCCATTTAGGTCAGGATGGAATTGTTAATCCCAAGATGCCAGGGCTGAGTTCATCCCTGGGAGTCATCTCCTACACTACCAGGGACACTTTCACCCCTGAATGTCTGTCCCACATAGTGGGGAGGGCAATGATTTCACTTGCAGGTTTGGGCTTAGAGAGAGTGTGAGGCCACATCTGAGGAACTAAAGAGTTCCTCCAGAACTAACTCTTAAACATACCCGTAGGTAACCTAAACTTCTCTGCTGCCTACATAAGCTTCACAAGAGTAAGCCTCTGGATCAAGATATGGCTTATGGATTTGGGTGTCCCTAAAGTTTGACACAAGATCAGGGGATTCTCTGTTGGTAAAGTTTAATAGTTCCATATTTTTTCTCCCATCCCTCAAGGGACTTTGCCAATACTTTCTGATTTTCTGCTTAATATGCTCTAGGATATATTGGGCATTACATTAAACTGTATGGGATTAAAAGACCTCTTTCTTACTCTGGGCCCTCTGTTTCAATTGTTCAAATGAGATGTATAGATAGGTTGAGTTAAATTATGTGTTACAAAAAAATTTATGTTCCAGACAAGGATGTGAATGAATGTGTGAGACATTTGGTGAGGCAAAATAAGCCAGAAACAAAAGAATACAATGATAACATCTCCTTTAGAAAGTATTTATAAGGAAACAGGGGCCTAGATTGTAAACATTTAAAGTAGATACATTAAATGGGGAGTGCTAATTATTATTTCTGGATTTTGAATGGATGTTTATATATATATGTGTGTGTATGCATGTATGTATGTATATGTATAAGTATAACCTGATATTTAGAGATAAGGATGAGGCACATAGTTCTTTAGTCACTGTCCGTATTACTCTGGGATTATCGGGGCATCACACTGAACTGGACAAACCAACAAAATCTCATGCCCTATTCAAGATTCCATATACTTAAGGTGTTAAACTAAACTGACCATACAAGTTAAATTAGTAAATGCCCTACCCAAAATATAAATTTTGCATCAAATAAACATCTCTTTCTTTAGTCTCACAGAGAAGTTAAAGTTTTAAAATATAGATGATATCACCCTTTACCCAGTCTTCTGACAGACTTTATTCCTATCCAGATCAGCTTCATTCATATCTCTACTTGATGTCTGATCACCTTTTCACCTTTTTAAACAGTTCTTCTATGGAGTACTGCTGGCTTTCATAGCATCAGAGCTCTGTCTCTGAGTCTCAGGAGTCACATAAATACCAAAAGTTTCTGGGAAAGACCATGTTATATACAAACAGCTCAGTGTCTCACAATTTAGAATGAACAGTTACACCTCCTGAATATATGTGACTGCTGTAAGAGCTTACAATCTGGGGCCTTTGACAATAAGCCCCAACCTGATAACCCATGTGCTCGATTTTCTCTCACCAAATTTTTATATTGTAATTAGTCCATATGATTGAGGTATGATAATATTTGTCCTTTCATTCCTGACACTTCATTTAACACATAGCTCTTAAGGTTCATTCATCTAGTTGCATGCCTCACAGCTTTTCTCCTTCGAGTGGGTCCTCAGGAGTCCATGGTACGTATACACCACAGTTCCCCTTGTATCCCTCAGTGATTGCACTCTTAAGCCACCTCCATTCACTGGGGATCAGGAACACTGCCAGAGACACCAGTGTGCAAAGGTTCATTTGTGTCCCCAAACTCAACTCCTCCAAGTATATACTGAGCAACGGTGTTTCAGGATCATATGGCAACCCCACCCCTAGCCTCCTGTGAACCCCTGCACTGCCCTCCAGGGGCTGCACCTCTCACTTCCCTACCAACAGTGAATAGGTACATCTCTTCCTCTGCATTTTCTCTAGCACTTGTTTCTCTCTGTTCATTTTAAACAGTTTTATTTACAGATCATGCAATCCAACCCAAGTGTAGAGACAGGCCTTTGCTATGAAACTCTATCTGAAGACATTTCCTTTTTCTTTCACAAAGAATCCATATCCCATTCCCAATCTCCCCACCTGTTGCCATTTAGTTTTGACCTAACACCTTTGTTACATTCAGTGGAGGTGTATGACAATGTTGCTGCTGACCACAGACCCTAGCTTACTTTGGTTGTAGTTTTTCCCATAGACCATCTATTTTCAACAGCCTGCAATGCTGACATTACTTGGTTCTTCCTCATGCAAAAACATTTCTTCTATTTGTGCATTTTATCACCATCATGGTACACTCTAGGCATTCCTAAATTATACAATCTCTAGTCTTTATCCTCCCTCTTTCTTTCTCGTTTGGTTACCAGACACAGGCTGTGGATTCTTCTGCCTATCACCCTTAATAACCAATTCCTGAGATACTGGCATTTCAAAAAGAGAGTTTATTACTACACACATAGTAGGAGAACAAACAGCCTAAGGGCCCCAAATCTGTCTCCTTGAGTTTCAGGAGTTTGAGGTTTTTAAAGATACTAACAAGGGGAGATGAGGTCATTGCAGATAGGAAATTTAAAGCAGAAAGAAAAGATTGTTAAATATTGTTAACATAAGTTGAAAGGAAGTGGGGGCAGAGCTATCTATTTTTCAATAGCAAAGCCTATTGTTTGTGGTTTACAAGTGTAAGGGACAGAGGCTACATGATGACCATCCTCCTTAGCATTAAGGTCTACTAAGAAAATGACCAGATAAAAGACTTAGCAGTTCTTACAGTAAAAAGGTACCAGGTGTGAGATAAGGGCTGTTATAATCCTTTCAGACACCCAGACAGTTTAATTATAGCTTAAAGCTTTCAGGTACTCCCCTCTGTCTATTCAAATATTCCAAAAAGCAAAAGGAACATCAATGATTCAGTATATAATGAATCATCAGTATATAAAAATGTAATTATTCAGTAATCAAAATCATACCTTAAATCCTGATTTCTTGGTTATGGTTTCATACATGTCCTCAGATCTTTTCCCTCTGTCATCCTCACCTTCATCTTCATTCAGTGTACATATTTTATTGTGCTACAATCACATAGGATTGTGCTATCCATTTCTGAATTTTTGCAATTGATCCTGTTGCACAATCTGTATTCCTCCAGCTCCAATTACCCAATGTTTACCTTATTTCTGTCTCCCGAAAATCTGTGTTAAATTCTCCAAGTACACGCATTAATGTTAGTTCATCTCAGTGAGACCATGAAGTATTTCTCCTTTTGTTTCTGGCTAATTTCACTCAGCAAAATGTCCTGAAGATCCATCCATATTGTTACATGCTTCATGGCTTTATTCTGTCTTACAGCTGCATAATATTTCATCATATGATATACTACAGCTTGTTTATCCACTCACCCATCAATGGACATTTGGGCTGTTCCCACCTCTTAGCAATTGTAAATAATGCTGCACAATAAACATTGGTGCGCAATAACCCATTTGTGCCCTTGTCCTCATGTCCTCTGAATAGATACATAGTGGATTATATGACAATTCTATACTTAGCTTCCTGAGGAACTGCCAAACTGTGTTCCACAGCAGTTGTACCATTTACATTTACACCAACAGTGCATAAGTGTGCCTCTTTCTCTGTATCTGCTCCAGAACTTGTCATTTCCTGTTTGTTTATTTTTATAATAGTCACTCTAGAGGATGTGAGGTGATATCCCATTGTGGTGTTGATGTGCATTTCCCTAATAGCCAGTGAAGTTGAGCATCTTTTCATGTGCCTGTGAGCCATTTGTATTTCCTCTTTTGAGGTGTGTCTGTTCATGACTTTTGGCCATTTTTAAATTGGGTTGTTTGTCTTTTTGTTATTGAGTTGAAGAAACAATTTTTATATTCTGGATACTAAACACTTATCTGATATGTGATATTCAAATACTGTCTCTATTTCATAGCCTGCCTTTTTACTTTCCTGACAAAGTTCTTGGATGAATAAAAGTGTTTAATTTTCAGGAGTTCCCATTTATCTATTTCTTTTTTTAGTTCTTGTGCTTTTGGTGTAAGATCTAGGAAACCACCTCCTATTACAAGTTTTACAAGATATTTCCCTACATTTTCTTCTAAAAGTTCTATGGTCTTATCGATAATGTTTAGATCCTTGATCCCTTTTGAATTAATTTTTGTATAAGATGGGAAATATAGATCCTCTTTGTTCTTTTGCATATGGATATACATGTCTCCAAACACTATTTATTGAAGAAGCTGCTTCCCAGATGAGTTGATTTGACTCCCTCATCAAAGACCAATTGCCCATAGATGGAGGGTCTATATCTGAACACTGTATGCTCTTCCATTGCTCAGTATAACTGTCTTTATGCAAGTAACATGCTATTTTGACCACTGTAGCTTCACAGTATGCTTTCAAATCAGGCAGAGTGAGATCTCCCACTTCATTTTTCTTTCTCAAGATTTTTTTAGATATTCAGTGCAAACTTCCCTTCCAAATAAATTTGGTTATTGGTTTTTTTATTCCTCTGAAGTAAGCTTTTGGGATTTTAATTGAAATTACATTGAATCTGCAAATCAATTTGGGTAGAATTGACATCTTAACTATATTTAACCTTCCAATCCACGAACACGGTACACCCTTCCATTTATTGAGGTCTTCCATGATTTCTTTTAGCAATTTCTTGTTGTTTTCTCTGTATGGATCTTTTGTATCCTTAGTTAAATTAGTTCCTAAATATTTTATTCTTTCTTGTTGTTATTATAAATGTATTTTTTTTCGTGATTTCTGTTCTAGTTTGCTAGCTGCCGGAATGCAATATATCAGAAACAGAACTGCTTTTAACAAGGGGAATTTAATGAGTTACTAGTTTATAGTTCTAAGGCTGAGAAAATGTCCCAATGAAAACAAGTCTATGGACATGTCCAATTTAAGGCATTTGGGGAAAGACACCATGGTTCAAGAAGTCCAACGATGTTCAATGTTTCTCTCTCAGCTGGAAGGGCACATGGCGAACATGGTGGCGTCTGCTGGCTTTCGCATGGCTCTCTCTCCTGCAGCTAGCAAACTAGAACAGAATTGGTACCAGGATTGGGGTGCTGCTGTGGTTTGCAAATCCCAGATATATTGGAACATTTTTTTGGATTGCTAAAGGGAAGATTTTGGAGGAACTGTGAAGAGAATGATGGAGAAGTCCTGGAGTGCTTGAAGAGACTGTTGCTGTAAACAGAACCAATGCCAATCTGGACAAAGGGACAAATTGACAAATTCGAGTTTCCAGAGTGGGAAACATGGAGGCTCAGATCTGAAGCCAAGACACCTCGACCAGGAGATGGGACCCACCCATATACATGGAGAGGGTGAATTTGCCCTGAAGGGTGAAGATGAATCTTCCGACTTGTTGTAGTGGAAGAGTCATGCAGCCTCAGGCCTTGGAAATGGTAGAGCATGCTCCTTGGGCAACTGAGGAGAGATTGGCTGCTACCACATGGAAGGGTTGAGTGTGCGCCCCGGAAATGGCAGAGAGCCCAGGGGTGGCCCTGATGCCTAAAGAGACTGGAGCCAAGAAAAAGGTGGTCTCCTCAATGTTCCCCGAGGTTGATTTGGAAAGAAGTGGGCCACTGCATAGGCCCTTGGAAAAGTTTGGACTGCCACTTTCTAAAGCTGAAGGATAAATGACTTTTAGATTTTAAAATCCAATGGTGTTTACCCTGCAGGTTTTCCTTCCAATTTCTCCCTATGGATCTTGTGACTGTCCCTCCTTTGCATATTGGCACCACACAACTTGTTTTGAGGTTCACAGCTCCACAGCCAGAAGATCACCTTAATATTGTTTAAGGTGATGCATGTAGTTGCCAAGTTGAGAAGGGGTGGACGTGTGGTAGTTAGATTCAGTTGTCAACTTGGTCAGGTGAAGGCACCTAGTTTTGTTGCTGAGGACATGAGCCAATGGTACCTGAACCTCATCTGTTGCCAATTACATCTGCAGTTGACTAAGAGGCATGCCTGCTGCAATGAATGATGTTTGACTTAATTGGCTGGTGCTTAAATGAGAGTGGGCAACATAGCATAGCCCAAGCAGCTCAGCATACCTCTTCTCAGCACTCACAGCTCAGCCTAGGCATTTGGAGATGCAGAAAGAAATTACCCCAGGGAAAGTTGTTGGAATGCAGAGGCCTGGAGAGAAGGCCAACAGAGACTATCCTGTGCCTTCCCACATAAGAAAGAACCTCAGTTGAAAGTTAGCTGCCTTTCCTCTGAAGAATGATGAAATAAATCCCCTTTTATTGAAAGCCAATCCATCTCTGGTGTGTTGCATTCCAGTAGTTAGCAAACTAGAACAACCCCCCAGAAAAGTTTTTGCATGTGGATTGAATGCAGATACTTCTGAAGAGCACATAAAAGAATATTTTGCAGCCTTTGGAGAGGTTGAAAATATTGAACTTCCCATGGATACAAAAACAAATGAAAGAAGAAGGAGTTATCTTATTGCATAGACAAATGAAGAGTCAGTAAAGAAATTATTAGAAATCCGATATCATCATATTGTTCTGGGATGTGTGAAAACACAAATTTTCACAACCCCAAAAGATATATAGAGGCAGCAAGAGCAACAACAGAAAGGTAGAAGAGTTGCTGCAGCTACTGGATGGGGTGGTATTAGCGCTGGTAGATGAGGTCAGGGCCAAAATTGGAACCAAGGATTTAATAACTATTATGATCAAATGTAGGAAATTACAATAATGCCTACGGTAGTGGTCAGAAATTACAATAGTGCCTATGGTGGTGGCCATGGCAGATATGATTATACTGGGAATAACTATGGGGATTATGGATATGGACAGGGATATGCAGATCACAGTGGCCAACAGAGCACAGATGGCAAGGCATAGCCAGGGGGTGGCAATCACCAAACTGATTAGCAGCCATACTAAAGGAAGACCTTGGAGAAAACAGGAGGAAATGCTAACGTAACCCATCTCGTAGGACAATGTTGAAGATTGTCCTTTTGTTGATGTAAGATCATTATTTGTAAAAGACTTTCTAGTGTGCAAGACACAACTGTCCAACTGTATACGGCTGCTATTTAGATTTCTTTGTTTTACTTTGTCCTTTGCTATCTGTGTTATGATTTGGTGTAGATTTGTTTATACAAATTTTATTTGTATGATTTCATGTTAACCCTCAACTTAATACCACCTTATGTGAAAAAAACAAAAACAAAGGATAAGATGGTAGATTCAATAAATGCCTTTACAGTAAAACTTTGAATGTTAACAGATGAAGCTCATCAATCTAAAGATATAGATTGTCAGAATGGATAAAGAAATATGATCCATCATATACTGCTTACAAGAGACTCATCTTTGACTCCAGGAGGCAAATAGATTGAAAGTAATAGGATGGAAAAAGGTGTTCCTCGCAAGCTGTGACCAAAAGAAAGCAGGAGTAGCTATACTAGTATCAGACAAAGCAGACTTTAAATATCAGCACATCATAAGAGAAAAGGAAGGATACTATATATTAATAAACAGTACTAGTCACCAAAAAGAAATAATAATCATAAATGTTTATGCTTCCAATCAAGGAGCTCCAAAGTACATGAGGCAACCAAGACAAGACTGAAGGGAGAAATAGATGTTTCAACAGTAATAGTGGGTGACTTCAATACAAACCAATTTCACCTTTGACTACATGGAAAATGAGCTTTACTTTCCAGAGACAAAATTCTGTGTTAAGGAACTGTGAGTACAAGTCAAAATTCTCTCAGCTTTAAAGGACAAGAAGCTTTGGTGTTTGCAAAAATTCTCCAGGAGTTCCTGAATTAAATCATCCAGGTAAAAACAAACAAATAAATAAATAAGTAACAAATAAATAAATAAATAAATAAATGTTTCTGTGCTTCAAAAGACTTTTTCAAAGAAGTGCAGAGTCAACCAATTCAGTGGGAGAGAATTTTTGGAAATCACAATTGGATAACTGTTTGATATCCTGTATCCGTAAAGGAATCATACAACTCAAAACCTAAAGGACAAACAACACAATTATTAAATGGGCAGAGGACATGAATAGTCATTTTCTAAAGAACAAATACAGATGGCTAAAATGCACATGAAGAGATGCTCATCTTCATTAGCTATTAAGGGAGGGCATATCAAAATGACAAAGAGATATCATTTTACACGTATAAGAATGGCTGCTTTTAAACTAATACAGAACTACCCATGTTGGAGAGGATATGAAGAAATTGGAGAACTTATTCACAGCCAGTGAGGTGAATAATGGTATAACCACTGTGGAAGACAGTTGGGCATTTCCTCAGAAAACTAAATATCAAGTTGCCCCATGACTGTCAAGACCACTATTCGGTATGTGCCCAGAAGAGGTGAAAGCAGTGACACAAGCAGAGATTGCACAGTGGTGTTCATAGCAGGATTATTCACAAATGCCAAAAGAGGGAAATGATACAAGTGCCCATCCACAGATAAGTTGATGTACTATACGCATATGATGGAGTATCATGCATCAAGAAGATGAAATGAGATCCTGAAGCATATGGTAATATGGGTGAAACTTGAGGACATAACACTGAGTGAAATAAGCCAGACATAAAAGGATAAATACTGTATGGTTTTTCTAGTATGAAACTTATTTCTGTAGTGTTAAAACTAAGCCTACTTATAGATATGCCTGAATCACTTCCAGAAAACCTCTTTTGTTCCTCAGATGTGGCCTCTCCCTAAGCCTAACACTGCAAGGCAAATCATTACCTTTCCACTTACATGGGGCATGACATCCAGGGATGAAAGTCTCCCTGACAACATGGGACGTGATTCTGAGGGATCAGCCTGGACCTGGCACCATGGGATTGACAAAGGCTTCCTGACCAAAAGGAGGAAAAGAAATGTAACAAAATAAGTTATCAGTGGCTAAGAGAGTTCAAATAAAGTCAAGAGAATATTCTGGAGGCTACTCTTATGCAAGCTTCAGCTACATATTGCTAATAACCATCATTTACCAAACCACAACTGGATAGTCAGGATTCTCTAGAGACACAGAACCAAAAGAAGAGATCTGTAAATATGAGATTTATTAGGTGTCTCATGCAACCATGGGAATGAAGAGTCCAAAATCTGTAGGGCAGGCTGTGAAGCCAGCAACTCCAGTGAGGGCTCTGAATGAAGTCCACAGGAGAGGCTCACTGGCTGAAGAAGCAGAGAAAGTCTCTCTCTCCCTCCCTAAAAGCCACCAACCATAGGTTGAATTACAGCATTAATTTTTCTTAAATCCATTAACAGTTTCCATTTTCTTGATTTCTTTTTTATAACAAATTCTGGAGAATTTCAAGGACTATGAGATTCTCCTATATGTCCTGCCTTAAATTGTTCTTGAACTAACTGAGTCAGAGCCTCTAATTTTTCTTTAGATAGGAGCTACCACTCAACCCATACAGGCTCATTTGTTTTCCAAGTTAAAGGTATGGGTTGGCGTGTAATGTCAGCAGTGAACTCAATTATAAATTTGGATAGCCAAGGCCTTTGCAAGAACTTTGTCTTTGAATATTTAAATTTTGTGAGGGGCTTTGAAGTGAATTGTAACCCATATTTTTATCATGTTTTTTACTGTGGGAGCTAAGAACAGAATGTTAACATATGCTCCCCATTGTTCTAACAAGTCTCTACCCCAGAGATTTATTGCTATATCCAGAACATAAGGCTAAATGGTGCCTGTTTGATCATCTGGCCCTTTACAAGATGGGATATTAACACTGTTGAATGTTGCTAACCATGCCAATTTCATGTAAAGGCTGGCTTAATGTTTGCAGAGGTCAGCTTAATGGCCAGTATTTTAAAGCAATGATAGTAATGTCTGCTCCTGTTTCCACAAGTCCTTTAAAAGATTTACTTTCAATTTGTATAATACATTCAGGTCTTTCTCTACTTAATAATTCTTGCCAATATACTTCTTGTTTTATGGTACTGCCAAATTTTTTTGTTCTTTTCTTTCCTGAATGTCCCATTTTATAATATGGTAAAATTAATTATTGAGCAATTTGGTCTCCTTCTACAATTTGATATGGATCTTGTACTGAAATTATAATTCGAATTTCATCTTTATAATTCTCATTAATGACTTCTGTATGAACAAAGATACCTCTTTTGTTGCTCAGATGTGGCCTCTCTCTCTAAGCTAACATGGCAAATGAACTCACTGCCTGTCCCCACTACATTGGACATGTCTTCCAAGTGTGCAAATAACCCTGACAATGTGAAACAGAAATCTCTGGATGAGCCAGGACCTGGCATCAAGACATTGAGAAAATCTTCTTGATCAAAAAGGGGAAGAGACAAATGAGAAAAAAAATAGTGTCAGTGGCTGAGAGATTTCAAATAAATTAGAGAGGTTCACCTGGAGATTATTTTTATGCAATATATAGATATTCCTTCTTGGTTTATGGTTTATTGAAGTGGTTAGAAGGAAGTACCTGAAACTGTAGAGCTATGTCCCAGTAGACATGTTCCTTGAAGATGATTGTATAATGATATAACTTTTACAGTATGACTGTGTGATTATGAAAACCTTTTATCTGATGGTATTTTTATCTAGGGTATGGACGTGTGAATAAAAAATATGGATAAAATTAAACAGATAATAAGGGGGAAAAGGTTAAAATAAATTGGGTAGATGGAAATACTAGTGGTCAATGATAAGGGGGGGCAAAGGGAATGGTACATATGAGTTTTTTCTTTTTATTTTTCTTTCGTTTTCTGGAGTGAGGTAAATGTTCAAAATATGATCATGGTGATGAATACACAACTATGTGATGGCATTAATTGTACACTATGTATGGAATGTTTGCATGTTATGAATGTTTGCATGTTACATTTTGTCAATAAAAATATTATTTTAAAAAATGTCTTTACATTTCTGGTATATTGCATTCTGAAAGCATTAACAAAGCACAACAAGTGATAAGGGCTATGGGATGCATGTTTTTTTCTTTTTATTTCTTTTATGGAATGAGGCAAAGTTTCTGAAAATAATCATGGTGACGAATATACAACAATGCGGTGATATTGTGAGCCACTGGTTGTATATTTGGATGGACTCTATGAAAATACACAAAGCACAAAGTTGACAGAAGCGAGAGAGAAATAGATGATAATCACAGGTAAACACTTTAACACATTTCTCTCAATAACTGATAACAAGCAGATGAAACATCAAGATAGAAAGAAAAGGCCCGAAACGTTAGTCGCAGGGAGCCCAGAGGTCGGGGTTCCTGGGTGCTCGCGTGGGGACACATAGCCCTCCCGCTGGGCAGAATCAAACCAGGGCGGCGACAAACAGATGCCCGAGTTCAGCGACCCAAACCAAGGGCACCTGCGAGTGCCTTTGCCCAGCCCTGGGAGCGTGGAGGTGAACCTCGCCGGGCCCATCCAGGTGGGCGGGGCTGGCGGGTTAGAATAAGGCGGGGCGCCTGGGGGCGGGACCGCAGCTCCACCCGCGGTTCTCACCTGGCACAGGACTGGGGGCCGGCGGGGGGCGCGAATACAGGCTCCGGAGGTGCCTCCCGGTCGGGGCGCTGGGCGCGGCTGGCTCGGGCTGCGATGGAGTTGGCGTGGTCCGCGCTGAGCGCGCTGGGGTCGTCATCGCCACGTGGCTGCTGCTGCGAGGGATCTGGGGGCTGGGCCGCGCCGTTTTTGTCTTCCTGCTGTCCTAGGTGCGCCCCCCCCCCCCATTTGAAGGACAGGGCAACAGGGGAGGGCATAAAAGAGCCGGGGAGGGCATAAAAGAGCCGGGAAGTCCCTGAACGGGCACAAGAGAGCGGGTGTCAGAGGCGCTGGCAGATGACGAGTGAGGACAATGGGGAAGGTGGGGGGGTCCCGGTGAGCCCAATCCAGAAAGGGTGAGAGAAGGGCCTCGGGGAGGGATGGGGTGTCCGCGGAGGAAGGATCTGGAACCGGCTGAGCGTGTGCTGGGACAACGTCCTCCCCAGCCTGGAGACACAGCCCTGCAAGGCCTCCATGGGAGATGCCGCCCTCACTCCCTGCGCCTGCTTTGCTCCTCTCCAGGAGGAGAGCATTGGCAGGGGTTCCGTGCACGAGGTGAGCTGGGCCTTGGAGCCAACAGGGTGGGGAAAGTGTGGGACAGTGTGTTAGGGCAGGAGTTCCTCAGATTTGCTTGTAGGTCGCCCCTGCTAAATTGAGATTGTGCCATTTGTCCAATCCCCTCCTTGAGGAAGGTTTCCCTCTGTCACCCCGCCCTCTCGGGGGTTAGGTGTGTACTGAGCCCCTCTCCAGCCCCTCTCCTTCCCCCATCATAGTCCCTGATTTATTCATTCAAATGGCATTGGTGGCGCGTGTGGAAATGCCCTTATGGCTGCTGACAGTCTGGGTTGTCACCGTCTGTCACACCCTCTGGACTGTGAGCCTCAGGAGGGTGGGGCTGTGACCATGCCAGGCAGGCACAGATGCTGGGGAACTGTGTGCTGAAGGATGGAATGCTCTGGGAGAGCATGTACACACACACACACAGACACACACACACAGCATCATCCTTTCAGATACCAGGAGCCATTCAGGAGTTTGGCCTCAACCTCCCTCCGAAGCTGATGGACACTAGGTCCCACAGAACAGTCACCCTCGGACATGCAGGTTGAGAGGAAAGACATGAGCCTGCCCCAATACTGCTCGTTCCCAGTTAACGTCATCCATTCCACAAATATTTGATTGTTCTTTCCATTGATTGTCAATGGAAGGGCAGAAGAGGCAGAAGAGGCAGAGGAATCCAAGGGAACATTTTAGGGGCTCAAAAAACTGCCATGCCTGGAATTGCTTATAGGAGCGTTGGCAGGAAACCCAGGCAGGAGTCCAGCCACGCAGGGCCTCGTGGGCTAGGGTGAGGAATGTGGCTTTGTCCCGAGGCTCCTGGGGAGCCAAGGCAGGTCCTAAGCAGGAGAGAGGCAGGAGCAGGTTTGGGTTTTGTAAAGACACTACTGGCTGCTGAGTGGAGCAAGGATGGGAGGGGGCAAGACTGGGACCAGGGTCCAGGCAGGAAGCTGGGGTGGGGAGGTGGGGAGGGAAGGGGCTGGAGTAGGTCTATAACGGTCACCCTGTGTCCCCAGCATCACCCAGCAAAGACCAGGAGGTGCTCAGGAAACACTTTTTGAATGAATGCATGAATGAAGGAATGGGTACTTGAATGAATGGGTCCTTCTATCATGGAGAATAAAAGCTGAAGGCTTTCTGGGGCATTTGCAGCCTGTGCTCAGGCCTCAGGTATCCCTCTGAGCTCAGAGAAATTCCACATTTCACCAATGCCCATGACCTCCACAGTGCCAGCAGGGCCTTTGCACTGGCCCTTCCCTCTGCCTGGTGTACTTTTTCTCCAGAACATGTGCTCCACCACATGAACCAGGGCAGGTTTATTGTCCTCTTTTGTTCACTTCCATATCCATAGCACTGTGCAGCACAGTCAGTGTGTAGTAAATACCTTTTGAATGAGTGAACCCATGAATGCATGACTGAATCCCTGTAGTTTGCCAAGAGAGGTAATCACATAAAATGTAATTTAAAATCACACTAAATATAAATCACATTAAATGTAAAATATACATTAAATTAAAAATATATTTAATTCCAAATAAAGACAGAGATTGCCAGATCATGATGGAAACCACAAAATTAATGATGCCTTGTTTTAAAGATACATCTAAAATAAATCAGTGACATTTAAAAAAATTAGGAGGATTATTCTAGAATAAAGGTGACTTCAGAGACATAACTAAATGCAAACTGTGCATCTTATTTGGATTCTGAGTCAAACAAACCAATTCCAGTAAGACAACATTGAGAAAAGTGGAGACATTCGATTATTGATTGAGTATTAGATAATGATAAAGAATTCTTGTGACTTCTGCAAGGTGTAAAATCAGCATGGTGGCCATGTAAACAATATAGGTTTGCATTAGTCAGTGTTCTCCAGAAAAACAGAACAGGATACATATTTACATATATATGTACATATGAAGACATTATTATTATAGGCATTGGCTCTTGTGGCCATGAAGATGGCAACTCTGAGTTCAGTAGGTCAGTCTGCTAGTTGGGAACTCAAGGAAGTGATGATGAATTCCCCAGAAGGTGGCTGCAGTAGAGATAGATTCTTTTTTCTGCCTGCTGAAATCCTCTGTTTTGTCTTGAAAGCTTCCAAGTGATTGGATGAGGAGATTCCCCTCATTGGTGAAGGCTGTCCCCTTTGTTGATAGTAGATGTAATCAACCATAGATGCAATCAACTGACTAGCTATTTAGATCTATCAGTAACAACCATGCCACTGCTCCTGTAACCAAACAATTGGACACCCTAATCCAGCCAAGGGACACATGACATTAACCACCACAGACCACCCCTTGTCAGCTTGACACTCATACTGTCTTCTTAAACCATGCTTAATCTCTAAATAAATACGGTAGCATAGTTGAAGTTCAGCTAACATAATTCAGTGTCCTCCATACAACAGGAAACCCACCAACCCTTTCCCCAGAAGAGCAAGCAAGTTCTTGGCTGATATTCATTCTTTTTCTCTATTTGTATGCTGTGTGGTGGGGTCACATTTCATTCTTTCTCTGTGTGAATATCCTGTTACCACAGCATCATTTTGTTGAAAACAAATTTTTTGTTTATGGAGTACATGGTAAGGGAATCATTTCCTGCATGGCAGGTGGGAATTCTACCACTGAACTACATGTGTAGAACCACGCCCCCCCCACCATGTTCACTCTTATTAATAATATCCTGTATGGATAAGGGGATAAGATAGAGAAGAAACCAAAGATATTTCCTTTATGTATATATACAAACATATTCATAACAAAACAAGGAAGAAATACTCATAACCATTGCAACCCTCATTTCTGCATGTGGTCATAGTTCATATTTGTCACTACCTTCTTTCACTACCCACTCCATAGTCCCTTCACCCTCAGTAAGCACCCAGCTTTTTGTCTGGTGGAGTGAGACAAGCCTTCATTCTTAAAATTTCTGGGCCCTTAGCAGTTGTGCCTGAATTGGGTTGTTGCAATTTTCCATTGACTTGAATCACAGGTTATACTAGTACTAAAAGATGCCCAAGGGGGATCCCCTGCACTCCAGGCAAATGCTTCTTTACCTCCATTTTGTGGTAGCAGCCCTATTTCCCCTTGATAATCAGGATCAGTCATTCCAGCCAGCAGAGTAATTCTCTTCTTGCCTGTTGATTTAGAGGCCTGAGGAGCCAAAGTGGCCAGGTGGGAATCTTAACTTCCAGTTCAGTGGAATCAGTATTGTGTCTCCTGGTGGAACCACTCCTCCTTTTGGAATTAAGACCTCTAGATGAGTAAAACATATGGTCAGAGGGATAGGAAAGAAAAGTTCCCCTAGTGGATCACTAGGGGAATTATTGAGTGATGATACTCCCATTTCCACCCTTTGATTTCTGGACCCATGATTCCTGGTTAAGGGAGCAACAGGACAATACAGGGACATTGATTCAGAGTATACACAGCCTCCTGGAGAACATTGCTGCAGACTTGCAAGTTACTGCCATCCAATCTATGCCATAAACCAGGCTTCAAATGGCCACTCTATCGTTATATCAGTCCAGCTGCTTCAGAGTGATGGGTTTGGAACATGGTAAGAACAGTGAATTCTATGAGCATGTGCCCATTCCCTCACTTCATTTGTTGTCTAAAGATTTCCTCAGCTAGAAACAATGCCGTGTGAAATACCATGCTGGTGGATAAGGCATTCTGTAAGTCTACAGACAGTAGTTTTGGCAGAAGCATTGCATGCAGGAAAGGCAAATCCATATCCAAAATATGTGCTATTCCAGTTAGAACAAAATACTGACCTTTCCATGTTAGAGGTGATCCAATGAGTAAACCTGCCACCAGGTATCAGGCTAGTCACCTTGGGGAAAAAACTATAATTAGTGATGGTCTCTATGCCAGGAGATTGGACACACTCAATAGTTAGTGACTATAGCCAGGTCAGCCTTGGTGAGTGGAAGTCCATGTTGCTGAGCCCATGCAAAACCTCCATCTCTAACACCATGACCACTTGTTCATGAGTCCAATGGGCATGACAGTAGTAGCTGGGGAAAGATGCTGGCTGGTATCCAGAGAATGGGTCATCCTAACCACTTGATTCTGAAAATCCACCTTGGCTGAAGCCACCTCCTGGGACACAAATGTGTTCATGTTTTTAGGCCATTTACAAAAGTCTATCTATATACCTCTCTCCCTGACATCTTCAACATGAATTATCCAATCATGTTCCTTCCAAGTTCCTGACCATCCAGCCAAACTCTTGACCTTAGTCCATGAACTGGCACATAAATATACCTCTGGCATTTTGCCTTCCAAGCACAATAAACAATCAGGTGCACTGTTCAAAGTTCTGCCCACTGGGAGATTTTCCTTTATGACTATCATTCGGGGACATTGCAGAAAGGGATTAAGTGTTGCAGGTGTTCACTTCTGGTTGGTTCCTGCATCAAAGCAGAACTGTCTGTAAGCCTGGCCTCAGTTTTCTCTTCTCCAGTCAACTGATCATAGGAATGTCCCCCAAGAGGCCACAGCTCTAGGCTGGGAAAGAGAAGGCAATGTGGCAGGAGTGGGGGCCATGGGCATTTGGGCCACTTCCTCATATAGCTTACTTATGCCTTCAGATCCTAGCCCAATCTAGGTACATACCACTTCCACCTGATGATGGAATGCAATTGTGCACATCCAACCTTACGAGTTGGTGGGTCATGAATATCCAGTTGATGATGGGCCACTCAGGTCTCATGGTAACTCAGTGATCCATGGTTAAGTGTTCAGTCTTTACTAAGGCCTAGAGGCAGGAATCGTAGAGAAACAGGAAAGCTGTTCCTCAAAAGTAGAGTAGTTATCTGCTGAGGATGGTAGAGTTTAGCTCCAAAATCCTAAGTATCTTGTGCTGTGATTCTCCTCAAAGGTACTCCTGCCAAAGACTCCAGAGTATCTCTATTTGCTGCTGATACCTCCAGCACCATTGGATCTATTGGATTATTTGGATCAAGTGGCAGAGCAGCTTGCACAGCAGCTCATGACCCCGTCCTCCATCTTTAAAGCCTACAGCATAGAACCTTCAAAACTCTCTCTTTCTACTGAAGTCATCAGTCATCTCTTTCTTCTTCAAAACTCTTTCTACCTCCTTCTTGTAAGGATGTCATGGTCTCATGGGATATTACCATTGGTATCACATTAACTAAACTACACATTCACTAGTTTTTCCACAAACACCCCTTTTCTGTTTCAAGTCCAACACTGTATTTAGTTCCAAGTCCAACACTGTATTAATCTCCCTCTACCTGTGATAATTCCTCCATATTACTTTGTCTTTTATGACCTCAACACTTTTGATGAATATTGAGCAGTTATTTTGTAGAATGTTCCTTACTTTGGGTTTGTCTTAATTTTTCATAATTTAATTGACGTTATGCATTTTGGTCAAGAATACCCAGAAGTGATGGTGAACCCTTCTCAACACATCCTGTTAGGGATACAACATTATTGATACGTCTCATCATTGACTGTGTTAACCTTGATCATTTTGTTAAGCTGGTTTGTGCCAGAGGGGTTAGGGGTGGATGGTTTCAGTGTGAAGATACTATTTTTCACCTTGTGCTGTAAACATTTCCCCAGGAAGATACTTTGAAACTACATGACATTTAATTTCTCCTCAAACTTTTTTACATTAATTTTAGCATCCACCAGTAGATCTTGCCTATGATGGCTATTACTGAAGTGTGTGATGACACAGTCTTCTAAATTTTGTGTTTTTATGGTGACCAAAAGAGCTGCAGTCTGTACCCCTGAACTACCCACTCTCCCTCCTCCACCACCACTACCTTGAAACTAAGTTATTGTCTGACTATACAGAAAGACAACTTGGTCTACAAAAAAATAATAATAATAATTTTAGGTCCCTGAAAGTGTCACTGATCAAAAGCAATGGGTTTTCTTCCAGGTGCACTTGAATGACCAATTCCTGAGACACCAGGGATTCAAAGACAGAAAGAGTTTATTGCTAAACATAAAGCAGGAAATCAAATGGCCTAGAGGCCTAAAAATCTGTCTCCCTGAACTACAGAAACTCTGATAGTTTTATAGTATCAAAATATAGGTTTTAGATTTAGGCCTAAGTTCACCCCCAAGAAAGCCTCTCTTGTTGCTCATATGTGGCCTCTCTTTCCAGCCAACACAACAAGCAAACTTGCAACCCTCCACCTGCCTATGTGGAACATGACTCCCAGGGGTGTGGACCTTCCTGACAATGTGGGACAGAAATCCTAGAATGAGGTGAGATTCAACATCAAGGGATTGAGAAAACCTTCTTGACCAAAAGGGGGAAGAGTGAAATGAGACAAAGTGGAAATGGCTGAGAGATTCCAAACAGAGTCCAGAGGTTATCCTGGAGGTTATTCTTGTGCGTTAAATAGATATCACCTTGTTATTCAAGATGTAATGGAGAGGCTGGAGGGAACTGCCTGAAAATGTAGAGCTGTGTTCCAGTAGCCATGTTTCTAGGTGATGATTGAATAATGATATAGCTTTCACAATGTGACTGTGTGATTATGAAAACACACATAATCTGTGTGTGTTTGCTCCTTTTATCTTATTATGTTGTGTCTGATGCTCCTTTTATCAAGATGGCACTGACAGTCTATGGTGTGAACTGGCAATAGAGCTATGCAATATATTACCATTTGATTCTGATAATTGTATGTTTAGACAAGGCAAGGCTCTGGGTGAGAGTGTTTGCAACACCTTAACAGAGTTCTGTTGTGTTAAGAGGTAAAATGGTGCTGGTTGTTTGTCTTAGGGCTGGTTGTCTCTCAGTTATGAGTGAAAGGGTTGGGCTGAAGGATTCAAATTTGCAACTTAAATATCATATGAAAGATGTAAAATTTCCATGTGTTCTGAAAGGAAATCTTATTTCCTGTGGTTGCAGACTTGAGGTCCCTGAAAACCAGAACCCAGAGTCTTATTATTTGAGTAGCAGACCTACAACATAAACTAAGTTCTCAACATTCCATGGTGTCTGCTGTTAAAATGATGACTTACATTGGAAAAGAATGAGATCTTAAAACTTCAAATGGGGACATATTGCCTGATAATGATGGCAGTGGAGACATAGAAACCCTGGATTCTGCTCCTGAGGAAACACCTGTCTTCCCCCTCCAGCCTGCCCTGAGGACACAGCTACTCCAAGGAGACAGTTACCCAACATCCAGTCTGCTCTGAGGATTCTGCCATCCAACCTCCACTTAAAGGATTTACTCTTCAGTGCCTACTGAATGGATAACTATGTTCCCTGGGGAAACAGCCCTCACTCCTCTATCTGGAGTGACTAATCCTGTTTCAGCAAATGAAACTGCAACAGAATACCCTGAGGCAATTGGCTTGAAAGGCAGTTATAATTCTTTTCATGACTTGCACCCAATACCTCTCATTTATTCAAGACCCGTAACTAGACTAAAGTCCTAACAGGACCTGAAAGGTTAGATACAAAGTGTGAGCCATAAGGTGGTAAACTATACTCCAAAGAACTGCCTTTATAAATTTTCCAATTTATATAGACAGAAATCAGGGGAATATGTGAGGGAATGGATAATAACAGTGTGGGATAGTGGTGGGAGGAATATAAAGTTGGATCAAGCTGAATTTGTTAACATAGGCCCACCAAGTAGAGTTTCTGCATTCAATGTTGTATCTTGAGGGGTTAGAAAGGGTATTAACTGTATTTTGGGGTGATTGGTTGAAACATGGATCAAAAGGTGGCCGACATTATCTGAGATTGAAATGACAGAACTACCCTGATATAGTGAAGATGATAGGGATCCAGAGGCTTAGAAAAATTGGAATGATAGAGTGGATTTCTCTTGGAAGACCTATTCACACCCCCCAAGAATGTCCAAAGGACACACCTTTCACCAGGACCTTGAGGAATAAGTTTTTGAAATTAGCTCAATCATCCCTGAAGGACTCTATAGTCGCCCTTTTCTGTAAGTCTAATATTACTGAAGCAACTGCTGTCACTGAGATGAAATCCTTAAAATACAATGAGGATGATCAGATCCTGAGTTGGGAGAAGCCATATGGCAACAATGAATCAGCATAGACAAGGAGGGCATGGCCACCATAATTGACAGCAGACTTAGAGCAGCAGTCAGTCTGACTTATAGAGACTTATGGTCTTGGCTAGTAGGGTTCCTAGAAGTACAATAGATGGACAGTCTACTAAATTCTTGTTTGAGCTGTATAAGTGGAATAGTTTAGGGCAAATGAACAGAAGTAGAACTGGAATTACAGAAACAAAGAGCCACTGTCCCTTAATCAATTCACAGATTTGAGACAGTTTACAGACCCAGAGCCCCTCGAATGAGGGGAAGGCCAGGTATCCTTGGGGAAGGATCCTGTTACAGGCCCAAAATTTACACTGTTAACATTCATCCCAGCCTTCCCCAAGGAGACCTACAGGCATTTACAGGGTGACTGTGCTGTGGGGAAAAGGAAATTGTCAGTTATTTTGTGGATTACAAGACACTGGCTCAGAAGCGACACTAATTCCAGGAGACACAAAACACCACTTTGGTCCACCAGTCAGAGTAGGAGCTAATGGAGGTAAGGTGATTAATGGAGTTTTAGCTCTAGTCCATCTCACAGTGGGTCCATTGGGTCCCTAGAACCATTCTGCGGTTATTTCCCCAGTTCTGGAATGCATAATTGGAATTGAGATACTCAGCAACTGCCAGAATCCCCACGTTAGTTCTCTGACTCATGGAATGAGGGCTCTTATGGTAGGAAAGGCCAGCTGGAGGCTAGAACTTCCTCCACCCAGCAAAATAGTAAATTAGAAACAATACCAGATTACCAGAGGGATTGCAGAGATTGGTGCTACTCTTAAGGACTTGAAGGATGCAGGGGTGGTGATTCCCATGACATCCACATTCAACTCTCTTATTTGGCCTGTGCAGAAAACAGAGTGGTCTCAGAGGATGACAGTGGATTATCATAAACTTAACCAGGTGGTGACTCCCATTGCAGCTTCTGTTCCACATGTGGTATTGTTGCTTGAGCAAGTCAACACATCCTCTGGTGCCTGGTATGCAGCTATTGATCTGATGTTTTGGTTTTTTAATGCTGCCAGAAATGCAATATATCAGAAATGGGTTGGTTTTTATAAGGGGAATTTCTTAAGTTATGAGTTTACAATTTGAAGGTTATAAAAATGTCCAACCTAAGCCATCCAGAGAAAGACACCTTGACTCAAGAAAGGGCCAATGATGTTCAGGGTTTCTCTGTCAGCTGGGAAGACACATGGGGATGTCTGCTAGCTTCCTTTCTGGGGTTCACCTTTCAAATGGCTTTTCTGGGGTCATATTCTTCTGCATCTCCAAATGTCTCTGTCTATGTTAGCTCTCTAGCTCTTTCCAAAATGGTTCCCTCTTAAAAGACTTCAGTAAACAATACTACTTTGAATGGGTAGAGGCACTGAATCAAAAGGTCCCACCTACACATCTCCATGGGATCAACTTCATAAAACAGATCATACCCAACAATATTAAATAAGGATTAAAAACATGGGTTTTATGAGGTACACAACTGTCTCAAACCAGGACATTCCACCCTCTGGACCCCCAAAAGACATGTTCTTTCCATTACAAATTACATTCATTCCATTGCAATATCACAAAGACTTAAACCAATTCAGTAACAATGCAAATACAATACAAAGTTAAAACCAGTACAAAATCTCATTAAGGTCAGTTACAGACACAAACTGTCCTAAGGCAAAATTCTCCTCTGGCTGCTGACCTACGAAAACTTGGAACACGTTATCTGTTTCCAATATATAAAAAAGGGACAGTCATAGAATAAATGTTCTCATTTCCATAGGGAAAAATTTGAAGGAACACGAGGGTCATTGGACACAAACAGTTCCAAAAACCTGGAGGGCAAACTACATTAGATTTCAAAGTTTGAGAGTCATTTATCCTTGGGGCTTTAGAAAGCAGCAGTCCTACCCTTTTCAAGGGCCTACACACTGACCCTGCTCTCTACAAACACTGGGATGAGGGTTGCAACTAAGGTGACATTGGTGCGACCACCTTTTTCTCAGCTCCACCCTCTCCAAGCATTGGAGCAGCATGCTAGTTCTCTGCCATCTCTGGGGCACACATTCAACCCCCTCAGAACAAGGAAGTGGCAGCAAAGCTCTCCTCAATCACTAAGGAATGTATTCCACCCTCTCCAAGGCCTGAGACACCAAAGCTCCTCCTGAACATGGAGGCTGAAGTCTTGCCCTCTGTCTTTGGTGCAAACCCACCCTCTCCAAGTATGTGGGTGGGTCTATTCTCCTGGCCCATGTTTCCTTGGTTTCAGACCTTAGCTTCCATGGTTCTGCCTTCAGAGTTATTTTTACTTCAATTTGTCACTTTTCTAACCCTTTTAGTCCAGGCTGGCAGTGGTTCATTTGCACAAATCCCACAATACTTATTGGTTTTTCTATGCAGTAAACTGGGATCATACATATCAGACAATAGGACTTTCTACAAATCCTTGCTGGATAACACTATCTCCAATCCTGACTTTTCTGGCAATGGCTGACTGTTTCTATGTTTGGTTAAATCCTCAAATGGGGCACTATTCACTGGGCTTTTACTTTCTAGAACCCCAGAATTTTCCAGACAATCAATTTCTGTTTTCGTTGTACCCAGGAATTTAGTTTTCAACTTATCTCTTTCCTGTTGCATTTTACTATAAGCTGCAAGGAGCAACCAGGCTGAATTTTCCATATTTAGGTTGGAAATTTCCTCAGCTAAATATCCTGGGTTTTCACTATCAAATTCTAACTCTCATTCCACAGCAGTATTCAACTTGGCCACTGTGGTAGTTAGGTTCAGGTGTCAACAGGACCAGATAAAGATGCCTAGTTCTGTTGCTGTGGACATGAGCCAATGGCATGTGAAGCTCATCTGTCAATCAGCCAGGAGGTGGGCCTGCTGCAATGAATTATGTTTGATTTAATTGGCTGGATGCTTAAAGGAGAGAGCTCAACACAGTACAGTCCAAGTAGCTCAGCGTACCTCATCTGAGAGCTTGCAGCTCAGTCCAGGCCTTTGGAGATGCAGAAAGGAATCATCCTGGGGAAAGATGTT
Organism: Tamandua tetradactyla; assembly: GCF_023851605.1. NCBI lineage: Eukaryota > Metazoa > Chordata > Mammalia > Pilosa > Myrmecophagidae > Tamandua > Tamandua tetradactyla. The sequence goes on from NC_135342.1 coordinate 16,334,079, forward strand.
GGAACCCAGGAGCCTGGAGAGAACACCAGCAGAAATCACCCTTTGCCTTCATGTAAGAGAGAACTACAAATGACAGTTAGCTCTGAAGAACTATAAGTTTTTAACTAAATAAATGCCCCTTTATCAAAAGCCAATCCAGCTCTGGTATGTTGCCTTCTGGCAGCTTTAGGAAACTAGAACAGCCACATTCTCTGCCACTTTAACATATGGGTCACCTTTCTTCCAGTTTGCAATAAACAAGCATTATTTCTGTTTAAAGCTTCATTGGTAGTATCTAGAGTCCTTATTTCTACCAATAGTCTCTTCAAAGCAATTTAGGCCTTTTCTGTCAAGTATATCACAATTCTTCCAGAATCTTCCCCTAATCATTTACTAAGTCATTCCAACATGTTTGGTATTTGCAAACAGGAGAACCTCATTCAGGTACCAAAAGCTGTTTTGGTTTGTCAATACTGCCAGAAGTGCAATATGCCAGAAATGGGTTGGCTTTTATAAGGGGAATTTATTAAGTTACAAATTTGCAGTTCTAAGGCCATAAACATGTCCAAACTAAGGGATTCAGCAAAAGATACCTTAGCTTAAGAAAGGGCCAATGACATTTGGGGATTCTCTGCCAGTGAGAAGGCACATGAGGACACCTGCTAGCTTTCTCTCCTGGCTTCTCCTTCCAAATGCCTTCCCCAGGGGCATTTTCTTCTGCATCTTCAAAGGTCTCCATCTGTATCAGCTCTCTAGCTCCTTCCAAAATGATTCTCTCTTAAAGGACTCCAAACACATCTTCATGGGAACCACTTAATCAAAATATCCCACCCACAGTTGAGTGGGTCACATCTCCATTGAAACAACTTAATAAAACAGATCCCACTCTACAATATTAAATCATGACTAAAAACCACGGCTTTTCTGGGGTACACAACAGTTTCAACCTGGCACATCAGGCAAATGCTTTTTTATCCAAAGGTGTTAATAAGGACCACCAGAACAGTGTGCATTCAGCTGACAAGGCCAACAGTATACCTTAATTGTCTTACATCAGGGTGTTCTAGTTTGTTAGCTGCCAGAATGCAATATATCAGAAATAGAATGGATTTTTAAAAGGGGAATTTAATAAGTAGCTAACTCACAGTTCTAAGGCTGAGAAAATGTCCCAGTTAAAGCAAGACTATAAAAATGTCCTAATTAAGCCACCACCAAGAGGTTTTATTCACTCAAGAAAGGCTGATAATGTTCAGGGTTTCTCTCTCAACAGAAAAGTCACATGGCGAACATAGCAATGTCTGCTGCCTTCCTCTACAGGCTTCTTGTTTCATGAAGCTCCCCCAAGGACATTGTCTTTCTTCATTTCCAAAAGTCTCAGCTGCATGGGGTCTTGTCACTCTCGTGGCTATCTCATTGTTATCAACTTTCTCCAAAATGCTTCCTCTTTTAAAGGATTCCAGTAAACTAATCAAGACCCACCTGGAATGAGTGCAGTCACATCTCCATCTAAGCAAGGTTAATAACCACAGTTGGGTGAGTCACATCTTCATGGAGATAATCTAATCAAAATACTCCTTCTTACATTATTGAATATGGATTAAAAGGAATAGTTGCTCCCACAAGATTGGATCAGGATTAAAACATTGGTACATAAATCATATCTGAAAATATTTTATAAAACTTTCTAGGGTACACAAATCCCTTCAAACCATCACATTATACCCTCTAGAACCTAAAAAGGACATTTTTTCCCATATGGAAAATAAATTCATTCCATCTCAATATCAGAAAGCCTTAAATCATTTTAGTAGCAATATAAGTGCAATACAAAGCCAGAAACTGTACAAAATCACATCAAAGTCAGCAAGAGCCATGGTCCATTGTGAGGAAAAATTCTCTTCTGGATCTGGACATGTAAAACTCAGAAAAAGGTATTTGCTACCAATATTCAAAAGAGGAACAGTCATAGGATACATATTCTTGTTACCATAGAGAGGAATTGGAAGAAATACAGGGATTGCCGGACCCAAAATCTTGCAGGGAAAACTCTGTTAGATTTCAAAGCCTGAGAGGCTATTATCCTCAAGGCTTTAGAAAGTGGCAGCTGCATCCTTTCCAAGGGCCTATGCAGTTGCCTACCTCTCTCTGAATACAACTTTGGAGGACACTGGGGAGACCACCCACATTAGTTAAGGTTCTCTAGAGAAACATAATCAACAGGAAATATTCATAAATATAAAATTTATAAAAGTGTCTCAGGTAACCATGGGAACATATACTCCACAATCCTTAGGGCAGGTTGTGAAGTTGAAAATTCTGATGGAGGGTCTGGATGAACTCCACAGGAGAGGCTTGCTGGCTGAAGCAGGAAGAGAGCCTGTCTCTTCTGAATCCTCCTTAAAAGCCTTCCAGTGATTACAATAAGCATCACTGATTGCAGAAGACACTCCCCTTGACTGATTACAAGTGGAATCAGCTGTGGATGCAGCTGACATGGCCATGATTTAATTCTATGAAATGTCCTCATAGCAACAGACAGGCAAGCACTTGCCCAACCAGACAAATAGGTACCACCACGTGGCAAGTAGACACATGAACCTGACTGTCAACTTGGCAGCTATACCCATCACCACAAACCACACAAAATTTCTAAATAGAACACAATAAAAGACACATTCATTCCTTCACCTAACAATACTCAACTGTCCTGCATATAACCAGAAATGCATTAAATCTCCCCAGAATAGGGTGCAAGTCCTTGGGTGATATTCATTCTTAAACTTAATAGCTTCTAACTTAAATAGCTTACAACATTAACCAAACAGTGTTACAGACCTCATTTCTGTAACTGATCACATGGTCTTAGCTCACATTTATCACTACCTTCGCCCACTATCCATTCCATATTCCCTTTACCCTCAGCAAGCACATCAGCTGGCCGTGGTTCTTTGCCTGGTGGGTGACCTAAACTTTCATTCTTGAAGTTTAAGAGCCATTGGTAGTCTTGTCTGGATTGGTTGTTGCAGTTTTCCATTGATTTTAATCACAGGGCATGGTAATACTAAAAGATGACCTAGGGGATCTCCTATATCCCAGTAAAACTCTTCTTTAACTTCATGGTGTAGTTGCAGTCCTATTTCCCCCTGATAAAAAGGGTCAATCACCCCAGCCAGTAATGTAACTCCCTTCTCAGCTTGTTGATGCAGGGGCATGAGTAGCCCAAAGTGACCAGGTGGCAGTCTTAGATTCCAGTTCAAAGAAATCATTGTTGTTTCTCCCAATGGAAGCACTCCCCATTTTGGAACAAAAACCTGTAGACAAGCAGAGCTCAAGGTCACAGGGACAGGAAGCAAAAATTTTCCTTGTGGATCACTAGAGTTAATAGTGACTAGTGCCACTCCCATTTCAACCCCTTGGTTCCTGGACCCATGGATCCTGGCTATGGGAGAAACAGTACCATAGAGTGGATGCTGGTTCAGAGCATACACAGCTTCCTGGAGAACATGACCCCAGCCCTTCAAGGTATTGCCATTAGTTAGCACCGTAGTTGAGTTTTCAAAAGGCCATTCCACCATTCTATCAATCCAGCTGCCTCTGGATGATGGGGAACATGGTAAGACCAGAGAATTCCATGAGCATATGCCCATTCCCATACTTTGTTTGCTGTGAAGTGTATTCCTTGATCAGAAGCAATGCTGTGTGGAATACCTTGAGATTGGATAAGGCATTCTGTAAGCACATGGATGGTAATTTTGGCAGAAGCATTGCATGTAGGGAAAGCAAACTCATATCCCAAGTATGTGCCAATTCCAGTTAGAACAAATCACTGCCATTTCCATGAAGGGAGTGGTCCAATTCAATCAACCTGCCACCAGGTAGCTGGCTGGTTACCTCGGGGAATGGTACCATATCAGGGGCTGAGTGTGGGTCTCTGCTTTTGGCAGATGTGGTACTAAGCACTGGTTGTAGCCAAGTCAGACTTGATGAGTAGAAGTCCATGTTGCTGAGCCCATGTATAATATCCATTCCTACCACCATGCCCACTTTGTTCATGTGCCCATTGGGCAATGAAAAGTGTTCCTGGGGAAAGAGGCTGACTGGTAATCACAGAATGGGTCATCTTATCCATCTATCCACATATGTCTTCCTCAGACCTCTTTGTAAACAGTTTTCCAATTATGGTATTTCCATGTCCCTGACCATCCAACCAAATTATTAGCAACAGATCATGGTTAGCATACAAATGCACCTCTAGCCAGTTCCACCTCCAAGCAAAATGAACAACTAGGTACATTGCTTGAAGTTCTGCCCACTGGAAGGATATCCCCTCACCACTGTCCCTCAAGGACACTCCAGAAAGGGGTTGTAGTGCTGCAGCTGTCCACTTTCAGGTGGTTCTGACAAATGGTGCTTAACCATGTGTAAACCAGGCCTGAGTTTTCTCTTCCTCAGTCAGTTCACTGTAGCGAACTCCCCAAGAGGCCATAGCTCTGGTCAGGGAAAGAGAAGGTAATGTGGCAGGAGTGGAGATCATGGGCACTTAGGCCACTTTCTCATATAAATTGCTTGTGCCTTCAGGACCTGCTGTGGCCCTATATCATATACCATTTCCATTTTATGATGGAGTGCTGCTGCGCACTCTGAAATTTATGACTTGGTGGGTCAGACAACATGCACCTCATGATAGGCAACTCAGGTCTCATGGTAACTTGGTGGCTCAAGGTTAATTTTTCAGTCTCTACTAAGGCCAAGTAGCAGGCCAAAAGCTGTTTCTCAAAAGGAGAGTAGTTATCTGCAGCAGATGGTAAGCTGTGCTTCAAAATCCTAAGGGCTGCATTGTTATTCTCATATAGGGGCCTGCCAAAGGCTCCAAACAGCATCTCTGTTTGCCATTGACACTTCCAGCACCATTGGATCTGCTGGATCATATGGCCCAAGTGGCAGAGCTGCTTGTACAGCAGTCTGGACCTATCACAGAGCCTCTTCTTGCTTAGGTCCCTACTCAAAATTAGCAGCTATTCTGGTCACTTAATAAATGGGCTGGAGTAGCACACCCAAATGAGGAATATGTTGTTGCCAAAATCCAAAGAGACCAACTAGGTGTTGTGCCTTTTTTTTTTTTGCTTGTAGGAGGGGCCAGATACAGCAACTTATTCTTCACCTTAGAAAGGATATCTTGATATGTCCTACACCACTGGATGCCTAGAAATTTCACTGAGGTGGAAGGCCCTTGTATTTTTGTTGGATTTATCTCCCATCCTCTAACATGCAAATATCTTACCAGTAAGTCTTCAGTAATTGCTATTTCTTGCTTATTAGGTCCAATCAACATGATATCATCAATATAATGGGCCTGTGTGATGTCTTGTGGGAGGTAGAAGTGATCAAGGTCCCTGTGGACAAGATTATGACATAGGGCTGGAGAGTGGATATACCCCTGAGGTAGGACAGTGAAAGTATAAAACTTTCCTTGACAGCTAAAAGCAAACTGTTTCTGGTGGTCCTTACTAATAGCTATTGAGAAAAAAAACATTTTTCAGATCAATAGCTGCATACCAGGTACCAGGGGATGTACTGATTGCTCAAGCAATGATACCACAGCTGGGACAGCAGCTGCAATTGGAGTTATCACCTGATTGAGCTTATGATAATCCACTGTCATCCTCCAAGACCCATCTGTTTTCTGCACAGGTCAAGTAGGAAAGTTGAATGGGGATGTGGTGGGAATCATTACCCCTGCACCTTCAAGTCCTTCGGAGTGGCAATGATCTCTACAATACCTTCAAGAATCCAGTATTGCTTTTGATTTAATATTTTGTTAGGTATGGGCAGTTCTAGTGGTTTCCACTTGGCCTTTCCCACCATAATAGCCCTCAGTGCATGAGTTACAGAATGAATGCAAGGATTCTGACCCACATACTGAGCATGTATATTCCAATTATGCATTCTGGAACTGGGGAAATGTCACTTCTGAACCAGTGTCTAATAATCTCCAAAATATCTGATAGTTTCCTTTTCCCCAATGCACAGTTACCCTTGTAAAAGGCCATCAATCTACTTGGGGAAGGCTTGGAGGAAGATTAACAGTATAAATTTGTGGCGGTGTTAACAGGGCTCTCCCCCAAAGGGATCTTGCCTCCCCTTCATTCAAGGGGCTCTGGATCTGTAAACTGTCTCAAGTCTGGAAATTCATTGAGGGGCCATGACTCTGTGTTTCTGGAATTCAGGTTAGACTTCTGTTTACTTGACCTAGAACTCTTTTGTTTATACAGCTTGAACAAGAATTAAGTAGACTGCCCTTCTATTGTATTTCTAGGTACCCCATGATTTACTAAACAATGCCACAAATCTTTGCGAGTCATATTATTTTGATGTCTGCTTTGAGTTTGCTGTCTGTTATAATAGCCACGTCTACCCTGTTTTTGGTGATTAGATACTGCCTCCTGGCTTCTGCCAACTCAGGATCCAGTCATCCCCATTGTGTTTAAGGATTCCAGCTCAGTGACAGCATTTCCCATAGTAACATCTGACTTACAGAGAAGTGCAACTACAGAGCTCTTCAGGGATGATAGTGCTAATCTTACAAATTTTGATTTCTCGCTGTTCTGGTAAAAGATTATACCTCTGGACATTCCTGGGGTGTAAGAGCAGGCTTTGCATGATGAAGCCACTCTAACATTCCAATCTCTCTAAGCCTCCGGATCCCCTTATTTACATTATACCAGGGCGGTTCTGGCATTTCAACCTCAGGTAATGTCAACCACCTTTTGATCCATGTTTCAACCAACCATCCAAACAAACTATTACTGCTTTTCCTAACCCCTCAAGCAATAGCATTGAATGCATATTCTCTGCTTAGTGGGGCCATATCAGTAAATTCAGCCTGAATATTCCTCCCACCATTATCCCACACCCTTAAAGTCCATTGCGACATCGATTCCCCTGATTTTGTCTATATTAATTGGAAAACTCTCACAGTTTTTTTGGAGTACAATGTACCTCCTCATTTGTGATACTTTGTTCCTTACATTTAGGGGCCTGTTGGGACTTTAGTCTAGTTATAGGTCTGGAAGAAATGAGGGGTGGTGAGGGTGCTCATGAGAAAAATTAGAAGTATCTTCCAAGCCATTTGCTTCAGGGCATTCATTTGCAGTTTCATCTGGTGAAACAAGATTAATCACTGTAGGGGTAATCCCTTTAAGTGGAGGTTGGATTGTCAACTCCTCAAGGGAGGTTTGGCAACTATTTTCTCAGGGAAGACTATTACAGAGTTATCTAGAGAAGACTCAGCATGACCTAGGGTTTCAATCTCACCACCGACATCATTTCCAATCAATATGTTGCCGTCCCATTTTTCAGGGTCCCACTCCTTTCCAGTCAATACCCTCACTTTAATGACAGACACCATGAAAGATTGAGATTTCAGTTTATGTTGTAAAGTTGCTACTTTACCAATAAGATTCTGAGTCTGATTATCAGAGAGCTCAAGTATACGACTACAGGAAATAAGATTTTCCTTCAGGACACTCATAGAAACATTTACATCTGTCAGACGGTGCTTAAGCTTCTCGTTTGAAGACTTAAATATTGTGGGGTGCACCGAAAGAGAGACCACACAATTCAAAACTGCAAGCTAATTTTGAGTCTTCATTAGCTGGGTGGTGACTGCCTCAGAAACCTCCAAGAAAGAGGATTCAGAGAGCAGCCCCCAGAGGTTTTCAAGGTGTGCTTATAAAGGCTAAAATCATGTTGTGGTTTTTGCAGTTGCTAGCAAGCAAGCAGATCATAGAAGCAGAAGAAAGCTGTTAGCTGTTGCCAAAACACATCCCGTTCCCTCAGTTTCCTAACATTGGTAATTGTTTAACCCTTGGGGGCATTCCACCCTAATGTTGTGGGGACTTTCCCTGCTTGAGCCTTATTGATTGCTCCTGCTTGGGCCTGATTAATTGCTCCTGGCCCTCCACATTCCGCACTGGTTTTATGAGAGAATCAAATCATTGTTTTTTCATTTTGATTATTAATCTGTTGATATTGGGTTCCAAGGACTAATAATATAACAGTTTGTATTTTTCTTTGCACGTATGAGGTTAGACAGTTGATTACACAGGGTCCAAACATTAAGCCTAATAATATGAGAATTAGGGGCCCTGCTATAGCGGATAAGAGCATGGTTAGCCATGGAGACCAGGAAAGTAAGTTTTCATACCAGTTGGTTTCAGTTCGTTGGCATTCTTCCTGCTCTCATAACCTGCTATGGACTAGGGATAGACTATTTCTAATTATTCCAGAATGCTTAGCATAGAAGCAGCAGGTTTCTCCGAGGGCCACACATAACCCCCCTTATTTCAGAAATAGGAGGTCTAAGCCTCTGTGGTTTTGGAGAATGACCTCAGCCAGTGAATTTAGGGAGTTTTCCAAATGACTGATGGAGATTTCTAATTCACTAAGATCCAGATCAACTTGTTTGCTAAGGGTTTTAAAATTTTGGCCCTTGGTGATAAGGGCTGAAGTTCTTACTGCAGTTGCTCCTGCAATGCCCAGTCCGACAAGGAAGGACACTAAGATTGGGGCTTCCTTGGCCCAGTAAGTGGGTTCTAAATGTTCCCTACCTCCTTCCCCAGAGTAATAATATACTTGGGGGATAATATGAAACAAAATACAAAATTCCTCCTCGACTGCCATTATTGGGGGAGTTATACAGGGGGTAATGCCGGATGTGCAGGCAAACCAAGTACCACCAGGGGCTACAAGGAGGTGGTCCCATCCACCTGGGGTTGAAGTTAAAATGCCCTTTAGTGACATGACGAGATCACAAGAGTCACTATATGGGGATTTGGCTAGATTAAAATTCTCAGAATAAATACAGGCTCCTTGACCTTGGAGATCTCCTAGGGTGAGTTTCGATTCCTGTCCCCACCTGTATAGGTTTTGGCCTTGTGCTTCTTGGGCTGAGAGGTTTTTGATATGGGTATCCATGAGACCTAGGGAGATATTAGCTCCTACTCCTATGTAATAAGGAGGTTCAGGGTCTAAGCAAAACCAAGTCTTCAGTAATAAGTGGATTGGTTTAATTCATAAACTGGGAAACTGAATTTAACATGTCAAGCAGGGGTTTTTTCAGGGAGGGAGAGGAAGTTATTTGGGAGTTTGGGGTAGCATAGGCTTTTGAGCTTGAGCCTACCAGAGGCGGGACCCTGAGTCTGGGGGTCTGTGCCAGTTTTATGCCAGGGTTGAGAGCTCGATTAGGTCTTATGGGATTGTCCGCTTTATGGGGAAGGAACCTTTGAATTGTGAAAATGGTGCCTGGGTTGCAACCTGAGACATATAACCTCAATCCCCAAGTTTTTCCACTCATCCAGGTTTGGCTATGCCAGGAAGGAATAGTAATAATCATTGGGTTACAGGCACCCCGGGTGCAACTGTTGGGGTTATGGGCTGGTGCCTTTGTTAAGGTTATGAACAGGTTTCGGTTAGTCCATTCTGCAATTGTTTCACAACCCCAGTTGGCACAATAATATTGGCCTTGCCTTTGGCAGTTTAAACTTCCCTCTACAGGACAGACATATTATTGGGTATGCCATAAGCCTTTTTCTTGGTGGGGGGTAGCACACCCATATCTGATCATGTTACCATAACTTCCCTTCCTTAGGTGTCCAAACAGTTGGCAGAGATCAAAATGGAGGATTGGTTGGGAGGGAGTGGTGGTTGTAGCCACCAGTATTCCATCCACTGTTTTTTTGAGTTCCCAAGTATAGTTCATAACCTGGTGAGGGTTTTTTCCTGCCACCCCCACCAGGGATATTAAGAGGATCCAGAGGGATTTCTGGAAAGTCTTATCTTTAGTGGATCCTCGGTTCATTGGATGGTCCATTTTTGGGGGAACTGGTCTGGAGTGGCCTTTTTTATCTGGGTGTGATGAATCCAGTGCTGTTTTCCTGCAACTTTCACTGCCGTTGGAGTTGAGAGGATCACTGGCAGGGATTCTGTCCACCGGACCTCCAAGGTGGCTGGCTGAAGTTTCTTTATCCAGACTAGGTCTCCAGGCTGCACCTGAAATAGATCTTTTTAGGGGCAGGATTTGTTGGTCCTGAATGGGCTGCCTTCACCAGTTTCCAAGTTCGCTGTGTGGTACATTGCAGAACCTGTAATGATTTTAGAAGAGAATGGTTATTTAATTCAGCTATTTTTACTTCCCCCAATTTAAGAATTAGTGGAGGTGGTCGTCCAAACATGATTTCACATGAGGTAATTCCCTTAATATTGGGAGTACATCTAGTTTTTAGAAGAGCAAATGGAAGGAGACTCACCCAGTCCTCGCCAGTCTCAAGCTTTAGTTTATTTAAAGCTTCCTTTATTGTTCTATTCATTCTTTCAACTTGCCCTGAACTCTGTGGCCTATAAATACAATGTAATTTCCATTTGATATTTAATATTTTTGCTAACAATTGGGTAACTTGAGCAATGAACACTGGCCCATTGTCGAACCCCATTGCAGTTGGGAGGCTGAATCAGGGAACAGTTTCAGAAACTAGTTTTTTTACTATTATTTGTGCTGTCTCAGTTCTGGTAGGAAATGCCTCAGTCCATCTGGAGAAGGTGTTGATGAAGACTAACAGGTATTTGTATCCATATGGACTAGGTAATATTTCTGTGAAGTCTATTTCCCACTGTTTCCCTGGGGCTTGTCCCCTCAGCCTGGTTCCTTGGGGCATTTCTCTCCCTCGGCCGGAATTTACCTGGGCACAGATGTGGCATCTGGAAGATATCTGCTAGGTTTTTTGTAATTGGGGAATGTAGTAATCTCTCTGTAGGAGTTCAGTTAGTTTCGTACTGCCCAAATGTGTACTTTGGTGAATGTGGGCAACCAAATTGTGCCCCAGGTGTTCTGGCACTAGGATTCTCCTGTTGGGGAGAATTTTCCAACCGTCCGGATCTGTTCTGGTGCCCAGAGTTTCACCTAGTTTAATTTCTTCCCTGGTATATTCTGGAGGGCTCAGCAGCACTTGCCCTGGTAAAACAGGAAGTATCTTCAGCGTCCCCACTGGTTTTCGGGCAACCTCTTTTGCCATTTTATCAGCCAGGGCATTTCCTCTGGCAATTTGAGTTTCAGAAGTCTGATGTCCTTTGCAATGTATAATGGCTGCCCTTTTTGGTAATCAGATAGACTCTAGCAAGGCGAGTATTTCTGTATATTTTTTATTTCCTTTCCCCCCCGATGTCAAAAGTCCCCACTCCTGATATAGTGCCCCATGGACATGCGCAGCTGCAAAGGCATATCTGCTCTCCATGCAGATGTTGACAACTTCCCCCTTTCCCCACCTTAGAGCCTGGGTCACAGCTATTAGTTTGGCCTTCTGGGCTGAAGTCCCATGTCCTAGGGCCTGAGTCCAGATGACCCGGTCAACAGTTACCACCGCTGCCCTCACATACCTAATTCCCTCTGAGATGTAAATGCTCCCATCTATATATAATTCTTCATCAGGATTTGGCCACGGGTTGTCGGTGAGATAATTCCTCAGGTTCATGAAAGATTCCAAGATCTTGTGACAGTCATGGATGGGCTTGGAAGGGTCATCATCTGGAAGCAAGGTGGTAGGGTTAAGAGCCACCATTTTTAGGAAGCAGATTCTTGGGGGATCCAGTAGCAATACCTGATACTGGATTGTCCAGGCATTTGAGAGCCGTCTCTTGGGCGGGCTCCTTAGTAATGTTTCTACTGAATGTGGGGCCACTATGTGTAAGTCCTGTCCCAGTGTTAATTTAGATGCTTCTTTTAACAAAATGGCAGTGGCAGCAATGGTTCAGAGGCAGCTTGTCCACCTGGCCACCACATAGTCTAGTTTTTTATATGGGTAGGCAACTGGCCTTTTCCATGGTCCTAGCATTTGGGTGAGGGCTCCTTTTGCTATTCCTCGGGTTTCAGTGACATGTAGTTGAAAAGGTTTGGACAGGTCAGGCAAAGTTAAGGCAGGGGCACTCACAAGCACCTGTTTCAGCATTTTAAAAGCTTTTTGCTCAGCCTCAGTCCAGGTTAGAGCTTCCTCCTTCCCCCCTGTGTTAGTGTACAGGGGTTTTGCTATTTCTGCAAATCTGGGAATCCAGACCTGGCAATATCCAACTGCTCCCCAAAACTCCCTGCCTGCCTTTTTGTTTTTGGTTGGGGTATTTTTAGGATAGCTTTAATCCTATTAGAAGACAGAGCTCTTTTTCCCCCTTCTAATTCATACCCTAAGTATGTTGCTGAGCTGGTGGAGAGTTGGGCCTTTTTGGCTGACACCCGATAGCCCAACTGGGCTAGTTCCTGTAACAAGTTTTTGGTTGCCTTTTTGCAGTTTGACAGATTATTAGCTGCCAGGAAAAGGTCATCCACATATTGTAGGAGGGTTATCTCTGGATGCTCTTGCCTAAAACAAGCCAGATCCTGGCTTAAGGCCTCATCAAATAGGGTGGGAGAATTTTTGAAACCTTGTGGCAACCAAGTCCAGGTTAGTTGTCCAGAGAACACCCCCCCCGGGTTAGTATATTCAAAAGCAAAGATGGGTTGACTTACCACAGCCAGGGGAAGTGAAAATAAGGCATCCTTTAAGTCCAGAATAGTGTAGACCTGCTGGCTGGGAGGTAACAGACTCAAAAGCATACATGGATTAGGCACAGTGGGGTGAATAGTTTCAATCCTTTTGTTTACATCTTGGAGATCTTGCAGTGGCTGGAAATCATCAGTCCCGGGTTTTTGGACCAGGAGAAGGGGGGTGTTCCAGGCCGAATGGCAGGGGACTAGAATACGTGCCTCCAGGAGTCTTTTGATATGGACTGCAATGCTCTTTTAGCCTTTAAGCTTATTGGGTATTGTCAGACTCTGATTGGGGTGACAGTGCTAGTCAGCTGGACAACAATGGGGAGCCGGTGGGCAGCTAATCCTGGTAGGTTAGTTTCTGCTCATGCCCCTGGTATTTTTTATTTAAACTCTCACAAATATGGGCCTGGGGCTGCCAGCACCACCTCTGCAGTAAGAAAAACTCTTCTGATATGGGACAAGTGAGGAGGATTGCCGACGGGTTTGTATTGAAGGAGAGCTCAGCTGAATCATTTTTGAAAGGGATGGTGGCTTGTGATTTCTGGAGAAGGTCACTTCCCAAAAGGGGGTATGGGCACTCTGGCATTACAAGAAACGAGTGGCTGACAGTTCCTTCCCCAATGTCAGCGATTCTAGTCTTAGTCTGACCCAACCTGTGGAACGGACGAACCTGTACCTGAGGGAAGGAGTGAGAACTGGGGGGACAAGAGACACAGAGAATGGAGACAAGACAGGATTCTGATTAAATCTCAATTTATTGAGGGCAAATCCAGGGTATTTATCCAGCGGGACAGGGGAAGTGCCTTTTAGCAGGTGATGGGCATTGCACTGTGGCTAAGCCAATCCGCAGAGACTAAGATAGCAAAGGCGGATCAGCCGAGGCTAGTCAGCAGATTTCTGGGCAGAGCAGAGCAGATGTGAGAAAATAGAAACTTAACTTGAGATAAAAACTTAACTTGAGTTAGTACCTAAGATGGTGTTAGACCATAGGGTGGTCAGCAGATGGCATCAGAGACCAAGATGGCCGACACACTGCCGGTGCCATAAGCAGTTTCCTACAGGTCCCCCCTTTTTTATTATTTTCAAAAAGATGGAGACTGCGACAACAGCCTATCTCAAGGGGACTATGCCTGTCTTAGGTCGGGACACCACAAAGTAGGCAACCTGAAACCTTACCCGTCATGGAGGTTCAAGGCAGCATGAGGCCAGGCCTCCATCTTAGGTGGTAGATTGCTCAGACTAAGGTGTCCAGTTGCCCATCATTGGCTACCCAGTCCTGCACTTTGGGATGTGCAGATGGAGTTTTTTTTTTATAGGTATTCGTTGCCATCGCAACTTGCTGTGGCCAGTCTAAAATAGTGGACCTGAAAGGGCTGCATTTTTATGGCATTTTAGTTATTGTTCCAAGAAGGCCATCACTTTATTGAAGAGGATAGGTCCTAGAGAAATTAGTATTAGTAAGCCAAGCAAAGGTCCTAGAAGTGGGAGAAAACAAGGCAATAGTCTGTTAAACCCGCTCCACAGAGGGGTCTCAGCCAGTTCTCTTCTTCTTTTCATCAGATCTTCTTGCAATTTTTAAATTTTATCTCTGATGATGCCAGATTTGTTGGCATAGAAGCAACAGCATTCCTGTAAAGCCAAGCATATTCCCCCATGCTCTGCAGTTAATAAATTTAATCCCCTTCGGTTTTGAAGGACTACCTCGGCAAGGGAGTCTAATTGATCTTGAATATCCTGAATAGTGCCTGATAAAGTTTGCACATCCTCAGTTAACTGTTTAGATAATTCAGTATACTGAGTGATAGAAACCCCTAAACCAGCAGACCCAGTACCTAAAGCTCCAAGAATACCTATCATAGCTAGGAGGGGAAGCATCTGCACGGCCCTTTTGTGGCAGCCAGCAATAAGGTCTAGTCTGGGGATAGGCTCTGGCTCCTCCCCGTCAATGATATCAATGTTAGGAAGGAGTATACCAAAGACACACAATCCAGTCCAGTTGTGGGAGTGTAGAATAAGCAAGGTTACTGCCGCATATGAATACAGTGCCGTTAGCGGTCAGAGGGGATCAGAGATATGGACTGTCTCCTGACAACCGATAGAGAGCACGCCGAGATCTATCTCATTACTATCATTAGAAGATGGCGAGGAGAAACAAAGAGTGCTGTTTTCAAACTTAGACAGTACTCAAAAAGGTATGGAGATACTACAAGAGCTAGAGAGGTTACCATAGGTATTATTGCGTGGTGGCAAGGCAAGGGGCAGGGGGCCTCCCATTCATAGGCAAAGCCAGCAATCAGAAGCTAAATCTGGCTTGGAGATATTAAGTAACTTCCAAGTAGCAGTTAAAATATCCAAAGTTTGAGGGTATAGATTTATATCTTGGGTTTTTACTTTAGCTGACAGGTGATAATGGAGCTGAGGATACAAGTAATCAATCATTATTTGTAATTTTTCTTGACTACGAGCTCTCTGGCCTGATCTTGTGGACCTCCTCCATCTGATATGTGTATTGGAGGTGTAGGTGGCCAGAACACCTCCTTCCCTATTCTGGCGTCGCTACCACCACAGTTGCTTAGTTGGAGCTTAGAGTTGCCTAAGCCTTCAGGCGGCTTAAACATTAAATCTGTGCGAGCCAATTTAGTAAAATAGGAAGTTTTGTTATTACTTTTGTCTATACACTGCAAATATGCTGTATAGCATTGGGCATTGATAGAGGGATATATTGTGGTACAATTACATTTTGGTAATACCCCATTAATGGGAAATTTTAGGTCAGGAGGCTTCAAGCAAACCCATCTTTGATAAAACCCTGCCTCGGAGGCATGATCAACTAATAGGTAGGCTACCTTCTCACCACAATTTCGCTGCAATGTGTACGTTCCCGTCAAGGGTGTGGCTTCAAATTCTTCATAGCAGTTGCAGGCACCGGCATAGATTTTGTTTACGAGCTTTTTGATAGCCTGTGAGTCATCCCAGCCACCATAAGAGCCTTTCAGAAGTAAACCCAAGATGATAAGTATGCAGGGTATTATTCGTGATGAAGCCATCTTTGATTACAGTGCTATTGGCCTGCTCTTAGAAAGGAAGACAAAGCAACGTAGCAATGCACCCTACTGTGCACAAATATGCTACAGCGATCAAAATTCTTTCTAATGGATTCCAATCCTTAGGGGGCAACTGTCACTACTCTGGCTGCAAACAGCAGGGCTAGGAAACCAATCGGCAGTAAGAGCCAGCAATTCATGTGATAATATTAGAACAGGATCTGGTCCATGCCATGTATTATTTAATGGGTCTTTCCAGAGGACCGTGGCAAACTGTGTTTTCGATTCTGTGTGCCAGAATCATTTTGCAGGAGAACGTCCATCTTGATCCAAACTTAAAAAATTTAAAATAATAAAAGAGAATGTGATATTAAGTTTCTGGGTGATCTTTTAGTGAAGTACCACTCCCCCTTTTTTATTTTTTCAATGGTGTTTTTCAAGGATAAAGTTGTTCGTTCTACTATTCCTTTTCTTTGTGGGTTATATGGTATGCCTGTGGCATGTTTGATTTGAAGTGGTTGGCAAAATTTTTTGAGCATTTGACTTGTGTATCCAGGACTGTTATTAGTTTTCATATGCTGTGGGGTCCTTAAGGTAGCCATGGCTGCTAACATGTGTGCAGTAATTTGTTTCCCTGCTTCACCAGTCTGGGGCGTAGCAAATATAAATTCACTAAAGGTATCTATACTAACATGCACATATTTAAGATTGCCAAATTCTGCGGTGTGCGTTATATCTATTTGCCATAATTCATTGGGCAGTAAACCTCGGGGGTTAACCCCTAAATGTGGTGTAGGCAGATGTGTGATGCAGCCTGGACACTGTTTAACTATTTGGCGAGCTTGCTCTTTGGTGATATGAAACATTAGCCTTAAGGTGCGAGCATTGAGATGATGCAATTTATGAGCTTCTATAGCCTTTGCGACTAGGCCAGGTAATTGGTTGCTGAGGACAATGTTTGCACAGTATGCGATATGTGCAGCTTGATTAGCTAGTTGGTTTCCCAAGGACAGTGGCCCATGGAAATTAGTATGAGCTCTAAGGTGGCCAATAAAGAATTGTTGGGTTCAACTTCTGGAGAAGATGGCGGTTTAGTAAGACGTGTGGGTCTTAGTTCCTCCTCCAGAACAGCAACTAAAGAAACAGAAACAATACGAAACAGCTCCTGGGGCCACGACAGAGACCAAAAAGACAGCGTACCCCATTCTGGAATGGCTGAACGGGCAGGGAGAATCCACTGTGGTGAGATACCCGAGGGGCGCGCGTTTTCCCAGCCGGGGTGGCTGGTGACTGGGGTCCCCTCCACGCACGTGGCTCCCCGGTCTGAGTGGGTACGTTGGATAGCAGGGCCCTCCTGCCACGCTTGGCATCTTGGACCAGCTGGGCAATTTGAACTGGCACTCCCCCAAGCCACAGCGGCCGGCGACCCCCCCTCCATGCGCGGTTTCCCGGGCCAACTGTGAGATTCGGATTGGCAAGTTAAAGGAGCCACAGCATCTTTTACTGGTGGGACCCGCAGACAAACGAGCGCCACGAGCACCACCTACTGGGTAGGAAAAGAAAAACAGAGCCCAGAGATTTCACAGAAAAACCTTTCAACCAGCCAGGTCCCACACCCAGGGAAATCTGATCAAATGCCCAGACACCAGCAGAAAATAATGGATGACGCTCGGAAAATTGAAGATATGGTCCAGTCAAAGGAACAAATCAATAGTTCAAATGAGATGCAGGAGCTGAGACAACTAATGCTGAATATACAAACAGAAATGGAAAAACTCTTCAAAAACCAAATCAATAAATTGAGGGAGGACATGAAGAAGACATGGGCTGAACAAAAAGAAGAAATAGAAAATCTGAAAAAACAAATCACAGAACTTATGGGAGTGAAGGACAAAGAAGAAAAAATGGAAAAAACAATGGATACCTACAATGGTAGATCTAAAGAGACAGAAACTACAATTAGTGAACTGGAGGATGGAACATCTGAATTCCAAAAAGAAACAGAAACTATAGGGAAAAGAATGGAAAAACTTGAGCAGGGGATCAGGGAACTGAATGACAATATGAAGCACACAAATATACGTGTTGTGGGTGTCCCAGAAGGAGAAGAGAAAGGAAAAGGAGGAGAAAAACTAATGGAAGAAATTATCACTGAAAATTTCCCAACTCTTATGAAAGACCTAAATTTACAGATCCAAGAAGTGCAGCACACCCCAAAGAGAATAGACCCAAATAGGCGTTCTCCAAGACACTTACTAATTAGAATGTCAGAGGTCAAAGAGAAAGAGAGGATCTTGAAAGCAGCAAGAGAAAAACAATCTGTCACATACAAGGGAAACCCAATAAGACTATGTGTAGATTTCTCAGCAGAAACCATGGAAGCTAGAAGACAGTGGGATGATATATTTAAATTACTAAAAGAGAAAAACTGCCAACCAAGACTTCTATATCCAGCAAAATTATCCTTTAAAAATGAAGGAGAAATTAAAACATTTATAGACAAAAAGTCACTGAGAGAATTTGTGACCAAGAGACCAGCTCTGCAAGAAATACTAAAGGGAGCACTAGAATCAGATATGAAAAGACAGAAGAGAGAGGTATGGAGTAAAGTGTAGAAAGAAGGAAAATCAGATATGATATATATAATACAAAAGCCAAAATGGTAGAGGAAAATATTATCCAAACAGTAATAACACTAAAAGTTAATGGACTGAATTTCCCAATCAAAAGACATAGACTGGCAGAATGGATTACGACCCAGCAATACCACTGCTAGGTATCTACTCAAAGGACTTAAGGGCAAAGACACAGATGGACATTTGCACACCAGTGTTTATAGCAGCATTATCTACAATTGCAAAGAGATGGAAACAGCCAAAATGTCCATCAACAGACTAGTGGCTAAACAAACTGTGGCGTATACCTATGATGGAATATTATGCAGCTTTAAGACAGACTAAAGTTATGAAGCATGTAATAACATGGATGGACCTAGAGAACATTATGCTGAGTGAGTCTAGCCAAAAACTAAAGGACAAATACTGTATGGTCCCACTGATGTGAACCGACATTCGAGAATCAGCTTGGAATATATCATTGGTAACGGAGACCAGCAGGAGCTAGAAACAGGGTAAGATAATGGGTAATTGGAGCTGAAGGGATACAGACTGTGCAACAGGATTAGATACAAAAACTCAAAAATGGACAGCACAATAATACCTAAGTGTAATGTAACTATGTTGGAACACTGAATGAAGCTGCACCTGAAATATAGTTTTTTGTTTGCTTGTTTGTTTGTTTGTTTGTATCTTTTGTTTTTGTTTTTTTTCTTTTTCCTTTATATATATATATTTTTATTAGTATTATTATTTTAATTCTCTTCTCTATATTAACATTCTATATCTTTTTCTGATGTTTTGCTAGTTCTTTTCCTAAATCGATGCAAATGTACTAAGAAATGATGATCATACATCTATGTGATGATACTAAGAATTACTGAGTGCATGTGTGTCCGCGACTTCTCGCTCAGCTTCTGGTCCCCGGCCGGTGGAGGGAACAGGAGGGAGAGAGAGACAGACGCAGACAAATCCGCGCTGGTGAGAAACACAGATCCAAGACACGTAGCAGTTGTAAGCACAGACCTTTACTGGAGTTAAGCTTGCATTCTCTGTTACAGGTTCCGCGCGGGCTAAAATATCCCGCGGGGGGACAACCTCTATGCGGCCGTCAGGCACGGCTCCCTGTGGGTCGTCTCCACCCACCCTGTCCGGGTAACCTCTTATATACTGTGCCCAAACCCAATGGGCTAACGCCACGTATACAAGGGTGATTGGTAGACAGGGTTGACGGGCGCGTACGTCATACGCGGAGGCAGGACGCGGGCGCCATCTTGGCTCACTCGATGGGCGGGGGGAACTCTAGAGCAGGCTGCAGCGTGTCCACTAGGCCCAACCCGGAAAGCGGCTCTCTACATCTCCCCCTTTTTGTTTTTATAAGAGGCATGGTCCGTAGACCGTATTCTTGTACCCAGTGTCTCTATTGATGATGGTGCTCCCGTGGGCCTGAGTGGCTCACAACATAGTTTGGTGCTTTGGGGAGTCTGGACTAGGCTCGCGTCATCACACGACGGAGCCTCTGGCACCGACCAGAATGCTCACCTCATATAGAGACCGGAGAGTCCGTGAACTGGATACCACGTGACTCCTCCCTGCAGTGCTTCGCCTCGCAACTGGGTCAAGCGGGGATTATGAGAGCGACAGCCAGGGCATAGGAAACGCTGCGGAGGCCTCGGTGCAATGGCTAGAGCCAAGCCCAGTCTGGCCAGGACTGCGGCCGCAGCTCCACCGTCGAGGCGGCTAGGCGCGCAAAATTAACAGCCTCTGGTGCCTAGCTAAACACGGGTAGTGGCCAGGGAGCCTGCAACAAACCTTGCTGACAAGAGCTTTGCCCCAGGTGATTCAGACGGGCTATCTATCGAGGAGGGACGCACACCCACATTTGACTGGGAAGACATAGCTAACATGGTAGAAACACGTGGTTGCTGCTGTGTCTGGAACAAGCGTTCTAACAAACATTTAACAGTGACTAAGCCCACTAATAGTCCCACTGCCACGAGAATCCAAGTAGTCAAATTGGGCCAAGAGAACCATGAGGTGACTCGGTTCCACAGACTTTGTACAGTCTCGCCCAGTTTGGAAAGGTCGAAGGCAACGGGGGTTATTAAAACTGGTCCCCCTTCTAAACAATCGAAGGGTGACCGGCGCTTTCGTTGCTATCTCGTCAGTCGCCGCCGTCATCAGCACAGTTGGAGGCC
Organism: Tamandua tetradactyla; assembly: GCF_023851605.1. Classification (NCBI taxonomy): domain Eukaryota; kingdom Metazoa; phylum Chordata; class Mammalia; order Pilosa; family Myrmecophagidae; genus Tamandua; species Tamandua tetradactyla. The sequence goes on from NC_135342.1 coordinate 16,354,489, forward strand.
TGATCTGATGGTTCAGGTTGAAGGCTTGTTGGTTTTTTAGGCAACAGCTCCTTGGCCTCCTCGGGCGATGTCACGGTTCTCACCAGTCTTTCCGGAACCCACACAGGTTGACGTCCTGGCTCCTGGGGAAAAACACAAACAGAGCCTCTGGCCCAGCTGAGCACTGGGTCAGGGCCTTGTCATTGTCCTGACAGGACATCCTTCCAACGGACTAGACCTCTATGCGGAGGACTCGGAGTGGTGTGCTGTAGGGCAGGTGTCATTCCTTGTGCATTTTCATTCAAAAAATTATACGTAAACAAGGCTATGGACAGTTGAGCCTTTGGGGACAGGCCGTGACCTATTCCCCCTTTCTGTTTCTTTAGTAAGTCTTTGATGTCTAAGATGAAAATAGACCAATGCTCTGGCAGAGCTGAGAGAAGGGGCAACCCCATCTGAACAGGTCCTAAGGACTCCATGCAATTATTAATGGCTCTTAAATCATGTAACAATCTCCATCTGCCTGATTTTTTCTTTATGACAAATACGGGTGTGTTCCAAGGCGATGTGGAGGGAATGATATGGCTCTCTTTTAGCTGTATAGACACTAGAGTATGCAATGCTGACAGCTTTTCTTTTGGTAAGGGCCACTGAGGCACCCACACCGGGGTACTGGTCTTCCACTTTAGTTTTATAGGTGTGGGTGGGAGTCTCCCCTCAGTGGCCCCTAGGAAAAACCCAGGCCTCGTCTGTCAGAATTGGAGACAGCTTGTATAGGCCTTGCGCGCCCGTGCAATGAGGCTCCTAAGCCTTTGCCGGGGACATATCCCATTCCTTTTAACAAGCACTTAGAAGTTGGAGAGCAGCCACTGTAATTACCTGATTCGGCCACCAGAGGGAGCCCGTGGTGAGGGTTTTTGGCGAGATCACCAAAACCATTCACCGGAAGCCGCCGCGTCCCTGCAGCAGGCGCTGGCGGAGCAGAAGGCTGCGTGGGTGAGACAGGGGGCCTCCCCCAATCGATCAGCGGAGGCGCGTCTGCACCCTCGGTCTCATTACTATCTGACTCCGAGTCAGAGTCGTCCGAACTAATGTCTGACTCTGGCGGCTTGCAAGTTGGCGGCTCACTCTTACAGGAGCCGTCTGCAGACGAAGCTGACTGAGTTTCCTGAAGCGCGTGCCGTGCCTCTAGCAGGGCAGGGAACGGACTAAGGCCCGTAGCAGTTTCTGCCTCAAGACAAGCACGAACGGTCTCCCATATAGGGACCAGGATCGGGTCCATACAAAGGCCCGTCCGGCGCGCCCGTTCTATGTCATTACCAAGTTTCAGCCAAGAAGGCAGGCTGAGGCTACCGGAATGGGCGAACCAAAGGACAAAGGTAACAACATCGTCAAGGAACCGCAGGAGGGAACTCTTCTTAACTGAGATGCCCCGCTGCTTCAAAAGGGTTTTTAAAGGGGGTAATAAAGGTGAACTTCCTGACTGCCCCATGCTTGCAGTCGGCACTGTCTTTAATCACTCGGAGAGCTCTTCCGAGTCACTGGGGCTACCTGAACGCCCACAGCCCTTAACTCTCACGTAATAGGAAGCACTCACCTTCTCGCGGTGATCAAGCGCGGGAAGTCCGCTGCGAACTCAGGATGCGCGTCCTCACCAGCTCGGGGAAAGGCAGCAGAAGGGTTCCCCGTACGGGCCACCACTTGTCCGCGACTTCTCGCTCAGCTTCTGGTCCCCGGCCGGTGGAGGGAACAGGAGGGAGAGAGAGACAGACGCAGACAAATCCGCGCTGGTGAGAAACACAGATCCAAGACACGTAGCAGTTGTAAGCACAGACCTTTACTGGAGTTAAGCTTGCATTCTCTGTTACAGGTTCCGCGCGGGCTAAAATATCCCGCGGGGGGACAACCTCTATGCGGCCGTCAGGCACGGCTCCCTGTGGGTCGTCTCCACCCACCCTGTCCGGGTAACCTCTTATATACTGTGCCCAAACCCAATGGGCTAACGCCACGTATACAAGGGTGATTGGTAGACAGGGTTGACGGGCGCGTACGTCATACGCGGAGGCAGGACGCGGGCGCCATCTTGGCTCACTCGATGGGCGGGGGGAACTCTAGAGCAGGCTGCAGCGTGTCCACTAGGCCCAACCCGGAAAGCGGCTCTCTACACATGTGTAGAATGGAATGATTTCTAAATGTTGTGTTAATTTCTTTTCTTTTTTTGATTAATAAAAAAAATTTAAAAAAAAGATGTAATGGAGAGGCTGGAGGGAACTGCCTGAAAATGTAGAGCTGTGTTCCAGTAGCCATGTTTCTTGAAGATGATTGTATAATGATACAGCTTTCAAAATGTGACTATGTGATTGTGAAAACCTTGTGTCTGATGCTCCTTTTATCTACCTTAGCAACAGAAGAGTAAAACATATGGAATAAAAATAAATAATAGGGGGAACAAATGTTAAAATAAACTTAGATTGAGATGCTAGTGATCAATGAAAGGAAGGGGTAAGGGGTATGGTATATATGAATTTTTTTCTGTCTTTTTATTTCTTTTTCTGAATTGATGTAAATGTTCTAAGAAATGATGATGATGATATGCAACTATGTAATGATATTGTGAATTATTGATTATATATGTAGAACGGAATGATCATAAAAAAAGAATTGTTGGGTTCTATTCTGAATGAGGGATTGTAGTTGAACAAACAGACAAGCTGCTTGAGAAACATTTTTAATTTGAGCTGCAGTTTCTAATAGTGGCACAGATTGAGCAATATAGGCACTATCTGTATAAAGATTGAAGGATCTGGCTGGATAGGCTGAAAACACTGCTACAACTGCTTGCAGTTTTGTTATTTGAGCAGAATCGCAATGCATTTGGAATTGAATAATTTCATTATTGACAATGTAAGCAGCGATCCCTGATGAGGACCCATCAGTAAATATTAAGAGGGCATCCTCAATTGGCTGCAAGGAAGTTTTAAGAGGAAATACAAAGTTATGAGTGCTAATGAAATGCATAAGTTTATTGTTAGGGTAATGATTGTTTGTTTGGCCAGAGTAAGAGGTGCAGGTGATAGGCCAACAGTCTGTAGTTTGAAAAAACCAATTAACCTATGCTATAGTGTATGGTTGAATAATTGTGTCTGGATCTTTACTAAAATATTTAACACTTTGTTCTCGACCTAAGAGAATGATATCGGCAACTGCCTGGTAGTAGGGGTAAATAGTTTTTGCGGGAGAAGCATGTAAATGAACTCACATAATAGGTGCTTTTTGCCAGAACACAGCCGTAGGTGTGAAAGCTGTTCAACAAATTATTAGAGTTAATGGTTGAGTGTAGTCTATGAAAGTAACAAATTGTGATTGGATAGCTCGTTCTATTTTATTAATTGTTTCACGTCCTTCGGGGGTAATGGTTCTAGGGGAATTAGGGTTAGAATCTCCCTGAAGGAGGTCAAATAATGGCCTGAGATCTCCAGTAGTTAACTTTAGGTGAGGCCAGAGCCAGTTAATGTCCCCTAAAAGTTTTTGAAAGTCAATTAAAGTTGACAATTTATCTGGTCTTAATTCCATTTTCTGGCTGGTGATTTTATTCCCATTTAAGTGAAACCTTAGGAATGTGTATGGGTCTGTTTAAAAATAGAAGAGTTAAATTTGACACAGTTTTTCTTCTTTTTTAAGTAGGTTTGGAAGTTTTGAATTTATTGGGCCTGGGAATCCTAAACTAGTATTTAGATATTTTGGTAAAGTAGGATTGGCCCATGTTAGGGCTAGTAGCAAAGGTGGGTTAGGAATATAAATTCAATAAGTACAATTATGTCCCTGTCCTTCAGCAATTAAAGTTATATGTTTTATAATATACATTACCCATTTAGTTATTATTTTCATCTGGGTCAACATGTCTGGGTTTCTTCTTTTCGAGGAAATCCAAATTGAGGTTCCATCACCTGTAATGATAAAAGGAAATCCCCTACCCACACCTTTATCATGCCTGGTTTTCATAGATTATTTTTAATATTTTTCTAATAGATCAGCTACTTTAAGATTAGTATGAGCTCTTATATGCATGATAAGAAGAGGATTAGTTCAACTTTTGACTAGTGTTTGTAAATGTAAAAACATTCGGGACAGTTCATTTTCTTTAAACAAAGAAGCTTTCTTAATGTGAGTAACTGTTTGGCAGACAGACTTAGAATTAGAAACAATATTAAGAGGTTGTGGAAAATTTTGCAATACCTGAATTACAGCTGCTAATTCAGTACGTTGGGCTGAGGTATAAGGTGTTTTCTAACTTTTGCTTTCCCCTGGGGTGACATATGCAGCCTGCCTATTGTTATTATCATTAGTAAAGATGGTAATAGCTAGCGGGGAAGCTGGAACTATTTTAGGCAAAATCCATTGCGTTCATTTTTAAAAATTATAAAAGTTTTAACATAACAAATGATTATTCATTTGTCCTTAAAAGTCACTTAACGCTATTTGTCAAAAAGTATTGAAGGTAAACAGAGTTCACACACTATGCGATTAATAAATCAGAATCTCCTTGTAAAATATTAAACAGGTTCTGTAACATATAATTAAGAATTCTTAAAGTGGCAGGTAGAAAAAAAATGAAAGTAGAGTGTTAATAATGACAAGTGTCCATAGTAAATTGACCAGATTTTATAAAATGAATTTATTAGATTGATTGAAAATGAATGTAAGGATGAGGATTTTTTATAATTGGTTGTGTGTTTTTGCTAAATTTAAATTTGTTGTGTGCAGTTTTTATGATATTTTTCTACAATAGTGGCTCAATTCCAATTTGCTCACATGACCGGGCCCAGTTTGATCCTCTGAGAACTGGCTAGGGACCAAGAGGAGCTTTCTGGGACCTCGATATCTTTATGAAAGTACATCTCTGTCTGGGAGGATAGCCAGTCCTCCCAGCTAGAGTCCACATTGTAATTGTTTCTTTTCAAGGTCATGTGATAGCAACATGAGCTGCATGTAATGGCAACATCAGGTGAATAGAACAGATACCACAAGTATATTTTTTCTTGCATTTAGCTTTTAAATTTGATTTGTTCTCAACTTAAGTCATGGTTATTTTGGGATAAAGTTAGCTTATATCTAAGTAGTTTATATAAACACTGGATAAAGCATTAAAATATTTTGGCTTAAAGGAATTTAAGCATTTATATGATTTGAATATTATTTAGTCAGTAATAGATTTATTTACAGTAATATTATTTAAATTAATAGATTAAGTCACCTGGTCTGGGGCAAGAAAAGAAACAGTTTTTTGCCAGTATAATGATACCTAGAAGAAAATTAGTATTTTTTATACAGATAACAACACGATAAAAGTTAACATAAGCTAATTTGATAAAATGCAGACTCTTTGCCTTTTATACTGATTGTTTAGAAAAAAATTCTTTATATCTTTTCCTTAGAACAGGCTAAGAGTTCAAGAAAACATTGTTATTTCAGATTCATTAGCTTTTTCTTGATTTTGATCATAATTTTCATTTTTATAAACCCTCAGCAATTATTATATTAGTTCAGGCTTTGTCCTACATTTTTCTAATTTTGTAACAGTATTTATTTCATCTTAAGATAAAACTGTTCTCTTTATCTTATTAATAAAAATATATCATTTATATTTTTATACTTAAATCATTATTTTAAACAAATATGCTACCACATATAATTACCATCAAAATTAAATTTGTTAAAATAATGTTAAATACTTAGAATATTTTAGTTAATGCATTTTTGAAACATTAATATATAGTTTTTAACAAGAATTTTTAGTTTTAAAGTTTTGATAATATATTTTTCTTTTCAAACATGAATAGGAGCTAAACTCATGGCCAGTTTCCAAATTGCTGTTTACTGAGGATTTAAGTTAACAAAAGGAGATGGGGCTGCCATTCCCATTCTGAGTCATAGGATTTTATCTGCAACATTGGTATAAATTTCAGCAGAATAATTATTTTGATTAAACCAAGGTAACTTAACAGAACACTTTGAGTCAGAACTATAATCTTGAATTGTATCCCCCTTGGGGACTAATTTGTTACAATTCCATAGGAACCATTAATGAGTACTGACTCTTGTTCTGCATTGATCTTATTGAATATTTTCTGACTCAGATGTATATGAATTTTTATATAAAGGCAGCTTATTAAGAACTTTTTCTTTGCTAAAGGTATGGTAAAGAAGCAATCTTTTAAATCTATCATAATAATAGGAAAGATTACAGCCATTATGCTGAAGCCAATAACATTTTTGTGTGACATGTTTAAAAAGTTTCTTAAGTAGAGCATTAGAAGCCTCTGTATCCATGGAGTGTAACAATTTCTTAGGTAAAGATAAATATTCCCGTTGTATCGATGGTGAGTTGCCCATTATAAAACATAAATTTAAAAGCCCTTCCAAATTCCAGGAGACATGTACCCTTTCGGTTTCTTAGTAAAGAAATATTCTTATGCTGTGACATAGAACATAAATCCGAAAGTCCCTCTCAAATTCCGGAGGTGCCAAGTCCCTCCCCTATTCCAGGAGCTGCCTTATCTCTTGTGGGAACCAGGGACAAACTCCTTTTAAAGATTAAAAAAATTGTAACAAATTTTTAATTTCAATCTTTACTCCCCGTGTCTTTAAAGCATCTTTTAAACCTTCTACAAAAGTTTCATGCCGACTAATTGCTTGTCCCATAATTGCACTGACTACTCACCGAGGATCCTGTCTGCAGGGCAGGTTCCCCCGCAGTGTCCTCTTTTGTAGGCACTGACTGCAGGACAAATTTCCCGCAGTGTTCTCTTCTGTAGGCACTGATTGCAGGACAAATTTCCTGCAGTGTCCTCTCCTGTAGGCACTGACTGCAGGACAAATTTCCCACAGTGTCCTCTTCTGTAGGCACTGACTGCAGGGCAGATTCTCCCGCAGTGTCCTCTTTGCTGCTCCTTTGAGCTTCCTTTTCACCCGGCCGGGGTTTCTCAGTCAGCGTTCTTCACTGGACCCCTCTTACTCAGGTCCCTGTTTGGGCACCACTTGACCCGACCTGCGGGACAGACGAACCTGGACCTGAGGGAGGGAGTGAGAATTGGGGGGACAAGAGACACAGAGAATGGAGACATGACAGGATTCTGATCAAGTCTCAATTTATTGAGGGCAAATCCAGGGTATTTATCCAGTGGGACAGGGGAAGTGCCTTTTAGCAGGTGATGGGCATTGCACTGCAGCTAAGCCAATCCGCAGAGACTAAGACAGCAAAGGCGTATCAGCTGAGGCTAGTCAGCAGATTTCTGGACAGAGCAGAGCAGACGTGAGAAAATAGAAACTTAACTTGAGATAAAAACTTAACTTGAGTTAGTACCTAAGATGGTGTTAGACCATAGGGTGGTCAGCAGATGTCATCAGACACCAAGATGGCCGGCACACTACCGGTGCCATAAGCAGTTTCCCACATTAGTCCATGGGTAAGACTTTGTCTTTCCCGTTGCTCCCTGTATGGGGATTTTTCCCCTTAGATATGGGCCCTTCTGCTTGCTGGAGGATGGAGAATGTTGCCCCAGTATCCACAAGAAATTTTATAGGCTTGCCCCCGATTTCTAATGTGACCTTGGGCTCCTGGGGGCTCAATGGAATGGAGCCCCATCCCCGTCAATTCACCTCTTCAACCAGAACAGGGGCCAGTTTTCTTCCTATAAGTTCTCTTTTAGGGCATTCATTTTTCCAATGTCCATTCTCTTTGCAGTAGGCACATTGGTTTGCACCTAGACCCAACCTTTTTCCTTGGTTTCCCATCCTTTTTTCAATAGTTTCCCATCTTATTTTTTGTTTTTCCTGTTCAGACATTGAAGATACTAAAATTTTGTCTATGTTTTTGGACTGCATGGTCATGGGGTCATCTCTGTTATTAAAAGTCGTTTGGGCAATCTCTATCAGTTCGGACAGCACTTTACCCTCAAATCCTTCTAATTTCTGTAATTTTTTTCTTATATCTGGGGCCAACTGGGTGACAAATGCTATACTCACAGCTCGCCTATTTTCTGGTGCCTCTGGATCTATAGCAGTGTACAAGCGGTATGCCTCAAGGAGGTGCTCAAGGAGAGTGGCCGGAGATTCATCCAGCTTTTATATGGTTTTGCTTACCCGAGACAAGTTGGTCAGTTTCTTGCCCACCGTTCGTATCCCCCTGTAGCAGAGTCTGGCGATACCACACGAGAGCCTCCTTACCTCTATCAGTGTTGAGGTCCCATCCAGAGTGGGTGGAGGGGAACACAGTCTCTAACTGGGTTGATTCAGTAGTAGACTGTCTGTCAGGTCCAAGAATTAACTTCCTCACCTCTCTCCTAACTTGATCTCATTCTTCGGAGGTGAAGAGGGCCTGGAGGAGCTGTTGGCAGTCATCCCAGATGGGCTGGTGGGTAAAAAGACAGTCTCCAAGAGGGAAATGAGCCCTTGGGGCTTTTCAGAGAAAGAGGGATTCTGGTTTTTCCAATTATACAGATCTCTAGAGGAAAAGGGGACATAGACAATGAAAGTTGGGCGGTCATTCCCCAAGGCAGGGCCAACCTGCCTCAAGGGTAAAATTGGAGCTCTGGAAGAATCCAGTGATTGTGAATGAGAAGAAGGGTGGTAAGCAGAGCCACTTCTGGTATGGGGGGGGACTGAAGGGCACCTCCCGGCTATTAGATGGGCTGGTTGCTGCCTCTTGGCCATTTCTCCCCTCTAGCCTTGGAGGTAGTGGAGGGGCTGTTGGGTATGGGGGAAGGTCCATCAAGAGCGGATCCTCTGGTGGTCCTGTCAATACTGGGATCTCATTATTATATTTTTTTGAGAGGTTTTTATTGAGAGAGCAGTTTTGGCTCTGGAGGGGTCTTTCTTTTTGGGACTCCAGGCAAGATTGTAACCACTTGGGCTTTTCTGTTAAAATTTCAATCCAAACTACTATATAAGGGATTTGGTCAGGGTTGCCTGGATCACCAAAAATCATCCTTTGGATTTTATAAGCTATAGATAGGTTGGTGGTTCCCTCAGGAGGCCACCCAGAACCAAAAGTTGGCCACACCTGTGAGCAGAATTTTTCCAAGTCAGAGGCGCTGACAGGGGCTCCATGGTCTCTGGCCTTCCACTGAAACTCCTGGAAATGTTTCAAGAAACATTGAATCAGAGTACAGACAGATGAACTTGACTGACCCATGACAATTATGACAGAAACAACACAGAATGTGATGAGACCAACAATTGAGAGGAGGGACAAAACGAACCAAGACAAACAAAAGTCTTATCCCTAATAAATTCCTAAGCAGAATCCCAGGCAACATCTTGCTCCAGGACCAGACCTTGGAAGTAGTGCTGTGTCCAGCCTTCCAGAGGCCCCCAGTAGATCCAGTAACAGACCTGTACTCACCAGTGAGGTTTCAATAAACAGATGACTCCACCAAATTTTGTATAATTTTGGAGGGTCCTGTAGAACCGGCCTGGTTCCTGGTCCTTACCTGGGGAAGAGGAACATCTCTCCGAGGCCTTCCCCTAGGCTGGACCTCAATTCCAGGGGTGGTCCCCAGGACCTGTGGTCACCAGATTTCCCATTAGGGGTGATCTTGCTGGGGCCTCCAAATGTTGTAGGGAACACCGAAAGAGAGACCACACAATTCAAAACTGCAAGCCAATTTGGAGTTTTCATTATCTGGCTGGCGACTGCCTCAGAAACCTCCAAGAAAGAGGATTCAGAGAGCAGCCCCCCCAGAGGTTTTCAAGGTGTGCTTATAAAGGCTAAAATCATGTTGTGGTTTTTGCAGTTGCTAGCAAGAAAGCAGATCATAGAAGCAGAAGAATGCTGTCTGCTGTTGCCAAAACACATCTCCTTCCTTCAGTTTCCTAACATTAGTTATTGTTTAACTCTTGGGGGCATTCCACCCCAATGTTGTGGGGACTTTCCCTGCTTGGGCCTGATTAATTGCTTCTGGCCCTCCACATTAAGCCCATCTCTTTCACTCAATAATGTATATACAATGTACCTAACAACAACCAGCCAACATCTCTATACCTCCAATTTCCACAAAACTCTGTAAAGGTGTCAAAAACATTATCCCCCAGAGCCTGGCTTCGTACAAGCGAAGCATTGGAAGAAGTAAATGGTGATATTTTTACTATCTCTTTTGCCAACTCCCACCATGGATTGGCAGTAATATTCTGATTATGGGAATCAGAGTCCTTAGTGCCTTTGAGTCCAGTCAGAGTAGAAAATCATTCATAAAAACCCACTATAAAGATTCTGCTTCTTCAGTGAATAAAAAAGTATTTGCAAAGTCCCTTTCAGGGAATGGTGAGAAAAGGTGAAAATTCAACTTCCCCAAGTTGAATTCTTGATATTTTCACAAGCAGTGCAGACAATCAAAGCTATAGGCTGAGCCCCCAATCTTGAGGTTTGTTCATATGAAACTTAACCCCACAAAGGATAGGTCAAGCCTACTTAAAATTAGGCCTAAGAGTCACCCCCAAGAGAACCTTTTTTTGTTGCTCATATGTGGTCTCTCTCTCAGCCAACATGACAAGCAAACTCTCTGCCTACCCCCTGTCTACATGCGACATGACTCCCAGGGGTGTGGACCTTCCTGGCAATGTGGGACAGGAATCCTGGAATGAGATGAGACTCAGCCTCAAGGGATTGAGAAAACCTTCTTGACCAAAAGGGGGATGAGTGCAACGAGACAAAATAAGTGTCAATGGCTGAGAGATTCCAAACAGAATCGAGACGTTATCATGGAGGTTATTCTTAGCATTAAATAGATATCACCTTGTTAGTCAAGATATAGTGGAGAGGCTGGAAGGAGCTGCCTGAAAATATGGAACTGTGTTCCAATAGGCATGCTTCTTGGAGATGATTGTATAATGATATAGCTTTCACATTATGACTGTGATTGTGAAAACCTTTGTCTGATGCTCCTTTTATCTACTTTATCAACAGATGAGTAAAACGTATGGAATAAAGATGAATAATTGGGGGAACAAATGTTAAAATAAATTTATGGTGAAATGCTGGTGATCAGTGGGGGAGGGTAAGATATGTATGAATTTTTTCTGTTTTCTTTTTATTTCTTTTTCTGAATAGATGTAAATGTTCCAAGAAATTATCATGGTGATGAATATACAATTATGTGATATATTATAAATTACTGATTATATATGTAGAACAGAATGATCAAAAATTCTGAATGCTTGCATTTGTTTGGTGTTTTTGGTATTTGAAAAAATAATTAAAATTAATTTTAAAAAAAGATTCTGCTTAAGAATCACACCTGGCACCAAGCCATATTAGTTAATGTTCTCTAGAGAAGCAGAATCAATAGGAAATATTCGTAAATATAAAATTTATAAAAGTGCCTCACATAACTGTGGAACATAGAGTCCACAATACATAGGGCAGACTGTGAAACTGACGATTCCAGTGGAAGGTCTGGACGAACTCCACAGGAGATGCTCACGGGCCAAAGCAGGAAGAGAGACTGTCTCTTCTGAATCCTCCTTAAAAGACTTCCAATGATTAAATTAAGCATCACTCATTAAAGAAGACACTCCCTTTGGATGATTACAAATGCAATCAGCTGTGGATGCAGCTGACATGATAATGATTTAATCCTATAAAATGTTCTCACAGCAATAGACAGGCCAGCACTTGCTCAACCAGACAAACAGGTACCACCACCAGGCCAAGTTGACACATGAACTTGACCATGATGCCCCCCCTTCTTTTATGATTCCACCCTCTCCAAGCATTGGGGCTGCACAAGAGCTCTCAGACACCACTGGGGCACATGCTCAGCCCCTCCATGTAGTGGCAGTCAGACTGTCCCCAATCCCCATGAAATGTGCTCCATTCTTTCCAAAGCCTGAAGTGGCACAACTGTTCCACTGCAATGAAGTGAAAGGCCCATCCTCTGCCTTTTGGCAAACTCACCCTCTCCAAGTATTTGGGCGGGTCCACTGTCCTGTCCCAAGCTTTCTTGATTTTAGACTTTGGCTTCCCATAATTCTGCCTCTGAAGTTATTTTGCCTTCACATTGTCCATTTTCTGAGTTCCCTGGCAGATACTGGCAGCAGTTCATTTTATACAGGTCCAACAGCACTCTTGTAGTAAGCCTGTATCATGCCCATCAGACATAAGGAGATTCCACAAATCCTTCCTGGATGACTCCATGTCCAATCCTGGCTTTCTCTGAGATGGCTGATGTTTTCCACATTTGGCCAATTACTCATGTGGGGTACCATTCTCTGGGATAATCCTTATTGGAAATCCAGAATTTTCCAGGACACCAATTTCTTTGTACCCAAGAATTTAGTTTTCAGCTTTCCTCTTTCCTGTCACATTTCACTATAAGCTGTAAGGAGAAACCAGGCTGCACTTTCCACATTAATTTGGAAATCTCTTCTGCTAAAAAATCCAAGTTCACATCTTTGAAAATCTGCCTCCCAGACAAAACCACTAGTCAATTTTGCCAGATTATCTGCCATTTTAAAACAAAGATTGCCTTCCCTCTAACTTGCAATAACACACACTTCATTTCTGTCTAGTGCTTCACTAGAGGCATCCCTAGAGTCCATGTTTCTACTAACAGTCTCTTCAAAGTACTTTAGGCTCTATCAACCTCTGCTTAACTCCTCCAAAATCTTCCCCCTATCCATTTCAAAAAGCTGTTCCATCGTGTTTCGCATTTACAAACTGTGGTAGCATACCACTTCTCCAATATCAAAATCTGTTCTAGTTTGCTATTTGCCAGAATGCAATGTACCATAAACAGAATGGCTTTTGAAAAAAGGAAATTTAATAAGTTGCTAATTTATTGTTCTAAGGCTGAGAAAATGTCTCAATTAAAGCAAGCCTATAAAAATGTCCAAATTAAGGCACTGACAGAGGTTACCTTCACTCAAGAAAGGCCAGTGAAGTTCAAGGTTTCTCTCAGAACTGGAAAGTTACATTGTAAACCTGGTGATACCTGCTGGCTTTCTCTCCAGACTTCTTGTTTCATGAAGCCCCCCCCCCCCCAGGGACATTTTCCTTCTTCGGCTCCAAAGGTCTCTGGCTCTATGGGTTCTTATCATTTTTCTGGTTATCTCATCATAATCAAGTTTTCTCGAAAGTACTCCTTATTTTAAAGGATTCCAGAAAACTACCCCCCCTGGAATGGGTGCAGTCACATCTCCATCTAATCAAGGTTAAAAGCCACAATTGTGTAAGTTGCATCTCCATGGAGACAATCTAATCAAAACACTCCAACCTACATTATTAAATATGAATTAAAAGAAATGATTGCTCCCACAAGATTGGATCAGGATTAAAACATCTTTTCTAGGGTACATAAATCTTTTCAAACCAGCACACAGGAGTATATCAATTATACAGAGAGCCTTTCCAGAGAGTTCGATGAGGAACTTCATCAGAGTTACCAGCTTGTGGCCTCCCCTACAAACCTTGGAGTCTACATTTCCATGGGTACATGAGACACTTTTATAAATTTTATATCGATGGATATTTCCTGCTGATTCCATTTTTCTAGGGAGGCCTAGCTAATGCAGCTTGATAGCAAGAGTGGTTCTTAAGAAACATAATCTTAAAAATGGGTTTCTATGGGGTGGGCCATGGTGACTCAGCAGGCAGAGTTCTTGCATGCCATGCTAGAGATCCAGGTTCGATTCCTGGTGCCTGCTCATGCAAAAATGGGTTTCTATGATCAGTTTTCTACTCTGACTGGACTCAAAGGCACTAAGGACTTTGCTTCTTATATTCAGAATGATACTGCCAAACTACATTCAATGGAGTTTTAGCTCAGGTCTGTCTCATAGAGGGTCTCATGGGCCCCCGGACCCATTCTAGAGTTATTTCCCCAGTTCCAGAATGTGTAATTGGAATATTAATATCAAGCAACTGGCAGAATCCCCACACTGGTTCTCTAACTCGTGCAGTGAGGGCTATTATGGTGGGAAAGGCCAAGTGGAAGCCACTGGAAATGCCCCTACCTAGCAAAATAGTAAATCAGAAGCAATACTGGATTCCTGGAGGTATTACACAGATCACTGCCACTCATAAGGACTTGAAGTATGCAGGGGTAATGATTCCTACCACATCCCCATTCAACTTTCCTATTTGGCCTGTGCAGAAAACAGATGGGTCTTGGAGCATGGCAATGCATTATCATAAACTTAACCAGGTGGCAACTCCAATTGCAGCTGCTGTTCTGGATGAGGTATCACTGCTGGTGTAAATGAATACATTCCCTGGTACCTGGAATGCAGCTGTTGATCTGGCAAATGCTCTTTTCTCAATAGCTATTAGTAAGGACCACCAGAAACAGTTTGCTTTCAGCTGGCAATGTCAGGAATATACTTTCACTGTCTTACTTCAGGGGTATATCAACTCTCCAACCCTTTGTCACAATCTTGTCTGCAAGGACCTAGATCATTTCTCCCTCCCACAAGACATAACATTGATCCATTATGTCAATGTTATTATTTGATTGGACTTAGTGAGCAAGAAGTAGCAACTACTCTACACTTATTGCTAAGGCATTTGCATGTCAGAGGATGGACAATAAATCCAACAAAAATACCAGGACCTTCCACCTCAGTGAAATTTCTAGGTGTCCAGTGATGTGGGACATGTTGAGATATCCCTTCTAAGGTGAAAGATAAATTGCTACATCTGGCCCCTCCTATGACCAAAAAAAGGCACAAAGTTTAATTGGTCTCTTTGGATTTTGGCAACAACATGTTCTTCATTTGGGTGTGCTACTCTAGCCCATTTATTGAGTTACCAGAAAAGCAGCTAATTTTGAGTGGGGACCTGAATAGCGGGAGGCTCTGTAGAAGGTCCAGGCTGCTGTACAGCTGCTTTGCCACTTGGACCATGTGATCCAGCAGATGAAATGGTACTGGAAATGTCAGTGGCAAGTAGAGATGTTGATTGAAGATTTTGGTGGTCCCCTATAGGAGAATCACAATGCAGACCCCTAGGATTTGGAGGAAAGCCTTACCATCTAATGCAGATAACTACTCTCCTTTTGAAAAACAGGTTTTGGCCTGCTACTGGGCCTTAGGAGAGCCTGAACGCTTAACCATGGGCTACCAAATTAACATAAGACCTGAGTTGCCTATTATGAGGTGGGTGTTGTCTGACCCACCCAGCTATAAAGTTGGGCATGTGCAAGAGTACTCTATCATAAAATGGAAATGGTATATGAGATAGGGCCAGAGCAGGTCCTGAAAGCACAAGCAAATTATATGAGGAAGTGACCCAAATGCCCATGGTCTCCACTCCTGCCACATTGCCTTCTCTTTCACAGACCAGAGCTTTTGCCTCTTGGGGAGTTCCTTATAGGGAATTGACTGAGGAAGAGAAAACTCAGGCTTGGCTTATGGATGGTTCAACACAACATGCTGGTACCACCCGAAAGTGGACAGCTGCAGCACTACAACCACTTTCTGGGATGTCCTGAAGGACATTGGTGAAGGAAATCCTCCCAGTGGGCAGAAATTTGAGCAGTGCACCTGGTTGTTCATTTTACTTGGAAGCAGAACTGGCCAGTGGTGCATGTGCATACTGATTCATGGGCTGTTGCTAATGGTTTGGCTGATGGTCAGTGACATGGAAAGACCATAATTGGAAAATTGGTGACAAAGAGGTCTGGGGAAGAGGTATGTGGATAGATTTTTCTGAGTGGACTAAAGAAATGAAAATATTTGTGTCTCATGTGAATGTGCACCAGAGGGTGACTTCAGCAAAGGAAGGTTTTAAAAAATCAAGTGGATAAGATAGCCTGTTTTGTGAATAAAAGTTATCCTCTTTCTATAGCAACTCCTGTCATTGCACTATGGGCTCATGAACAAAGTGGTCATAGTGGTAGGGATGGAGGTTGTGCATGGGTTCAGCAACAAGGACTTCCACTCATCAAGGCTGATCTGGCTACAACTACTGAGTGCCAAATTTGCCAGCAGCAGAGGCTCACACACCGCCCCAAATATGGTGCCATTCTTCAAGGTGACTAGCTGGCTACATGGTGGCAGGTTGATTCCATTGGACCACTCCCTTCATGGAACAGGCAGTGTGGTAGTTAGATTCAGTTGTCAACTTGACCAGGTGAGCATACCTAGTTTTGTTGCTGCAGACATGAGCCAATACTACGTGAACCTCATCTGTTGCTGATTTACATCTGCAGTCGGTTAGGAGGCGTGCCTGCTGCAGTGAATGATGTTGATTTAATTGGCTGGTGCTTAAATGAGAAAGCGCAATGTAGCACAGCCCAAGCAGCTCGACATTCCTCATCTCAGCACTCGTAGCTCAGCCCAGGCCTTTGGAGAGGCAGAAAGAAGTCACTGTGGGGAAAGTTGTTGGAACCCAGAGACCTGTAGAGAAGGCCAGCAGAGAACATCCTGTACCTTCCATGTGAGAAAGAACCTCAGTGGAAAGTTAGCTGCCTTTCCTCTGAAGAACTAACAAAATAAATCCGTTTTTATTAAAAGTCAATCCGTCTCTGATGTTTTGCATTCTGGCAGCTAGCAAACTAGAACAGGCAGTAATTTTTTCTAACGGGAATAGACACATATTCTGGATATGGGTTTGCTTTCCCTGCATGCAATGCTTCTGACAAAACTACCATCCATGGACTTACAAAACACCTTTTATCCATCATCATGGCATTCCACACAGCATTGCTTCTGATCAAGGAATACACTTCATAGCAAATGAAATGCAGGAATGGGCATATGCTCATTGAGTTCCCTGGTCTTACTATTTTCCCCATCATCCAGAAGTAGCTGTATTGATAGAATGCTGGAATGGCCTTTCAAAAACTCAATTACAGTGCCAACTACCTGGCAATAACTTGCAGGGCTGGGGTGACATTCTCCAGGAAGCTGTGTGTGCTCTGAACCAGTATCACTGTATCCCATAGCCAGGATCTATGTGTTCAGTAACCAAGGAATGGAAATGGGAATGGCACCACTCACTATTAACTCTAGCGATCCGATAGGAAAATTTTTGCTTCCTGTCCCTGTGACCTTGAGCTCTACTGGTTTACAGGTTTTAATTCCAAAAGGGGGAGTGCTTCAACCAGGAGAAACAGCAATGATTTCATTGAACTGGAATCTAAGGCTGCCACCTGATCACTTTGGGCTACTCATGCCCCTGGATCAACAAGCCAAGAAGGGGATTACTTTTCTTGCTGGAGTGATTGACCCTTAGTGTCAGGGGAAATAGGACTGCAACTACACAATGGAAGTGAAGAAGTTTTTCTGGAATATAAGAGATCCCCTAGGGCGTCTTTTAGTACTACCATGCCCTGTGATTAGAATCAATAGAAAATTGCAGCAACCCAATCCAGGCAGGACAACCAATGGGTCTCAACCTTCAAGAATGAAGATTTGAGTCATTCCACCAAACAAAGAACTACAGCCAACAGAGGTGCTTGTTGAGAGTAAAGGGAACACAGAATAGGTATGGAATAGGGTAGTGATAAATATGAACTATGACCACATGACCAGTTACAGAAATGTGGACTGTGATGGTATGAACATTTTCTCATTGTTTTGTTATGAGTATGTTTTTATTTGTACATAAAGCAAATATCTTGTTTCCTTTTTATCATGTGACATAAGTTGTAGTGTTCATGCTATAATACTTAAGTTACAGGATATCAAGTTGAAAAGTGAATGTCACCTAAGGACTTAGACCCTCTTCTGGAGAAACTTAGTTGTTTCCAAATGTATACAGGACAGTTGAGTATAGTTAGGTGAAACATATGTCAGTTATTGTGTTCTATTTAGAGATTAAGTTTGGCTTAAGGTGACATGTATAACTGTCAAGTTGACAAGGAATAGACCGTGATGGTTGGGTTTAGCTGTCAACTTGGCCAGGTGATGGTGTCCAACTGGTCAAGCAAGCACAGACCTAACCATTACTGGAAGGTATTTCATGGCTGGTTGATAAACCAGAAGAGTAGTTTATTCTATCATCAGTCAGTTGTTTGCATCTGTGACTGATTACATCTACAATCAACTAAGAGCATATCTCCCACAAAAAAGGATAATCCCATCATTTGGATTAGATCCAGTCAATTGAAGACTTTTGAGGGAGAAGAAAGAATTGCACTGCTTCTTCAGCCTAAGAGCCTGTCCTGTGGAGTTCATTGAGATCTTTCATCATAATTGCCAGCCTCACAACTTCCCTATGGGTTTTGGACTCGTGTGTCACCATGGTTGCATGATATACTTTTATAAATCTCATATTTGCAGATATCTCCTGTTGGCTCTGTTGCTGTAGAGAACTCTGACTATTACAGAGGTGATCTAATTATTCAACATGCACTCATTGATTAAATGCTTAGTCACAGAATATATGTAAGTAAATTGGGGGACTTTCAGTTCTTGGTGAGATCACAGCTTGTCCAGAGTGGTGTATGCTGTGTGTCTGGTCACTGGTGTAGCCCCAGCAGTTCTTCCTGGCTATTAACTAGCAGCTATGGAGGATGAACTAAATTCTACACCACACTAAGCCACTATCTTGGACATACTCCCCATCATCGTAGTAATGCCTTCATTTACTTACTCTGCCTTTGACACTTGGTTAGCTTATTCTAGACCTGTAGCTTAGGTTTTGCTTAATAGATCAGGATTTTTCAGTTCTTGTTTTCTTATTTCTTACCCTGCCTTGCTATAGAGATTTTTTTTAAGAGGGACTTATGAGATATCCTAGACACCAGTCAGATTTTCCTAGACCAGACTGTCCTCCTCTCAGGAGGAAAGAGTCACCTGCATCAGATTTTCTGAAGGGTGAGACCCAGTAGGTTGACAGAGTTTCTCCTTCTTGGCTTGTTGATCCAGGGGCATAAGTAGCCCTAAGTGACCAGGTGGCAGCCTTAACTTTCAGTTCAGTGGAATATTTGTTGTTTCTCCTGGAGAAAGCACACCCCATTTTGGAACTAAAACCTGTAGACCAGCAGAGCTCAGGGTATCAGGGACAGGAAGCAAAAATGTTCCTAGTGGATCACTAGGGGTAATAGTGAGTGGTACCACAACCATTTCCATCCCTTGGTTCCTGGACCCATGGATCCTGGCTATGGGAGAAACAGCACCATACAATGGACACTGGTTCAGAGCATATACAGCTTCCTGGAGAACATTACCCCAGCCTTTCAAGGTATTGCCTCCCAGTTGGCACCGTAATTGAGTTTTCAAAAGGCCATTCCACCATTCTATCAATCCAGCTGCTTCTGGATGATGGGGAACATGGTAAGACCAGAGAATTCCATGAGCATGTGCCCATTCCCGCACTTCATTTGCTGTGAAATGTGTTCCTTGATCTGAAGCAATGCTATGTGGAATACCATGACGATGGATAAGGCATTATGTAAGCCCAAGGATGATAGTTTTGGCAGAAGCATTGCATGTAGGGAAAGCAAACCCATATCCAGAGTATGTGTCAGTTCCAGTTACAACAAATTGCTGCCCCTTCCATGAAGGGAGTGGTCCAATGTAATCAACCTGCCACCCTGTAGCTGGCTGGTTACCATGGGGAATGGTGCCTTATTGGGGGCTGAGTGTGAGTCTCTGCTGCTGGAAGATTGGACATTCAGCAGTGGCTGTAGCCAGGTCAGCCTTGGTGAGTGGAAGTCCATGTTGCTGAGCCCATGCATAACCTCCATCCCTACCACCATGATCACTTTGTTCATGAGCCCATTGATCAATAACAGGAGTTTCTGGGGAAAGAGGGTGACTGGTATCCACAGAATGGGTCATCTTATCCACTTGATTATTAAAATCTTTCTCTGCTGAAGTTACCCTCTGGTGACTTGGGACACAAATATGTTCATGTTTTTAGCCCACTCATAAAGGTATGTCCACATACTTCTTCCCCAGACCTCTTTGTCACCAATTTTCCAATTATGGTCTTTCCAAGTCCCTGACCATCCAGCCAAACCATTAGCAACAACAACCCATGAGTCAGTATACAAACGCACCTCTGGCCAGTTTTCCTTCCAAGCAAAATGAACAACCAGGTGCACTGCTCGAAGTTCTTCCCACTGGGAGGATTTCCCCTCACCACTGTCCTTCAAGGACACCCCAGAAAGGGGTTGTAATGCTGTAGCTGTCCACTTTTGGGTGGTACCTGCATATCTTGCTGAACCATCTGTAAACCATGCCTGAGTTTTCTCTTCCTCAGTCAATTCACTGTAAGGAACTCCAGAAGAGGCCATAGCTCTGGTCTGGGAAAGAAAAGATAATGTGGCAGGAGTGGAAAACATGGGCATTTGGGCCAACTTCTTCATGTAACTTGCTTGTGCCTTCAGGACCTGCTCTGGCCCTATCTCATATTTACCATTTCCATTATACAATAGAGTGCTGCTGTGCACTCCCAATTTATGGCTTGGTGGGTCAGACAATACCCAGCTCATGATAGGCAACTGAGGTCTCATGGTAACTTGGTTGCCCATGGTTAAGGGTTCAGTAGGCCAAAAGCCGCTTCTCAAAAGGAGAGCAGTTATCTGTAGCAGATGGTAAGGCTTTGCTCGAAAATCCTAATTGTCTGCATTGTGATTCTCCTATAGGGGCCTGCTAAAGGCTATGTCTATTTGCCACTGACACTTACAGCACCATTGGATCTGCTGGATCATATGGCCCAAGTAGCAGAACAGCTTGTACAGCAGCCTGAAACTGTCACAGAGCCTCCTCTTGCTCAGGTCCACACCCAAAATTAGCAGCTTTTCTGGTCACTTGATAAATGGGCCGGAGTAGCACACCTAAATGAGGAATATGTTGTCACCAAATTCCAAAAAGACCAACTAGGGGTTGTCCCTCTTTTTTGGTTGTAGGAGGGGCCAGATGTAACAACTTATCCTTCACCTTAGAAGGAATATCTCAACATGCCCCAAGCCACTGGACACCTAGAAATTTCACTGAGGTGGAAGCTCCCTGTATTTTTGTTGGCTCCTCTGACACACAAATGCCTTACTAGTAAATCTAGAGTAGTTACTACTTCTTGCTCACTAGGTCCAATCAACACGATATCATCAATATAATGGACCAGTGTGATGTCTTGTGGGAGGCAGAAATGATCAAGATCTCTGCGAACAAGATTATATCATAGGGTTGGAGAGTTGATATACCCCCGAGGTTGGAAAGTGAAAGTATATTGGTGACCTTGCCAGCTGAAAGCAAACTCTTTCTAGTGGCCCTTACTAATAGCTATTGAGAAAAAAGCATTTGCCAGATCAATAGCTACATACCAGGTACCAGGGGATGTATTGATTTGCTCAATCAATGATACCGCATCTGGAACAGCAGCTGCAATTGGAGTTACCACCTGGTTGAGCTTACAATAACCCACTGTCATTCTCCAAGACCCATCTGTTTTCTGCACAGGCCAAATAGGAGAGTTGAATGAGGATGTGGTGGGAATCACCACCCTTGCATCTTTCAAGTCCTTAAGAGTGGCACTAATCTCTGCAATCCCTCTAGGAATCCAGTATTGCTTCTGATTTACTATTTGGCTTGGTAAGGGCAATTCTACTGGCTCCCACTTGGCCTTTCCCACCATAATAGCCCTCACTGCATGAGTTAGAGAGCCAGTGTGGGGATTCTGCCAGTTGCTCAGTATGTCTATGCCAATTATACATTCCGAAACTGGGGAAATAACTACAGGATAGGTCCAGGAGCCCACTGGACCCACTGTGAGACGGACCTGAGTTAAAACTCCATTGATCACCTGGCCTCCATAAGCCCCCACTGTGACTGGTGGTCCAGAGTGACATGTTGGGTCCCCTGGAATTAATGTCACTTCTGAACCAGTGTCTAATAATCCCCAAAATATCTCATCATTTCCTTTTCCCCAATGCACACTTACCCAGGTAAAATGCCATCTGTCTTCTTGGGGAAGACTTGGAGGAAGATTAGCAGCATAAATTTGTGGCAGTGTAACAGGTTCCTCCCCCAAAGGGCCCTGGCCTCCCCTTTATTCAAGGGGCTTTGGGTCTGTAAACTGTTTCAAGTCTGGAAATTGATTAAGGGGCAGTGATTCTGTGTTTTTGTAATTCAGGTTAGCCTTCTGTTCACTTGACCTAGAACTTTTTTGTTTATACAGCTCAAGCAAGAATTTAGTAGACTGCCCTTCTATTGTATTTCTAGGTACCCCATGATTTACTAGCCAATGCCACAAATCTCTGCGTGTCATATAATTTTGATGCCTGCTTTGAGTTTTCTGTCTATTATAATAACCACGTCTACCCTGTCTTTGGTAATTAAGTGCTGCCACCTGACTTCTTACAACTCAGGATCCTGTCATCCCCATTGTGTTTAAGGATTACAGCTTAGTGACAGCAGTTCCTACAGTAATATCTGACCTACAGAGAAGTGCAACCACAGAGCTCTTTAGGGATGATGGTGCTAGTCTCACAAATTTATTTTTCACTGTTCTGGTAAAAGGTGCATCTTTAGGACATTCCTGGGGTATAAGAGCAGGCTTTGCATGATAAATCCACTCTAACATTCCAATCTTTCTAAGCCTCTGGATCCCCTCATCTACATTATACCAGGGCAGTTCTGGCATTTCAACCTCAGGTTATGTTGGCACCTTTTGACCCATGTTTCAACCAACCATCCAAACAAACTGTTAACACCTTTTCTAACCATTTGAGTTATAACATTGAATGCAGAATCTCTGCTTAGTGGGCCCATATCAATAAATTCAGCCCGATCCAGCCTTATATTCCTCCCACCATTATCCCACACTCTTAAAATCCATTGCCACACATATTCCCCTGACTTCTTTCTATATAAATTTTAAAACTCACACAGTTCTTTTGGAGTATAATGTATCTCCTCATGTGTAATACTTTGTACCTCACCTTTAGGGGCCTGTTGGGACTTTAGTCTAGTTATAGGTGTGAAAGAAAATGAGGGGTGTTGGGGGTGGGTCATGAAAAGAATTAGATATATCTTCCAAGCCATTTGCTTCAGGGCCTTCATTTGCAGTTTCATCTTGTGAAACAGGATTAATAACTCTAGGGCTAATCCCTTCAGGAGGAGGTTGGGTGGCCAATTCCTCAAGGCAGGCTGGAGGTGGGGCAGTTATGTACTCAGGGAAAACTATTACACAGTTATCTAGAGAAGACTCAGCATGATGTATGGCTTCAACCTCATCCCCAACATCATTATCAATCCATATGTCATCATTCCATTTTTCAGGGACCCACTCCTTTCCAATCAATGCCCTCACTTTAATGGCAGACACCAGGCAAGACTGAGATTTCAGTTTATGTTGTAAAGTTGCTACTCTAACAATAACATTCTGAGCCTGATTTTCAGAGATCTCAAGTCTATGGCTACAGGAAATAAGATTTTCCCTCAGGATACTCATAGAAACGTCTACATCTTTCAGACGGTGCTTAAGCTTCTCGTTTGAAGGCTTAAGCCCATCCCTTTCACCCCTTAATGTAGCCAGTGTATCTTACAACAACTGACAACATCTCTATAACTCTTATTTCTAAAAAAAACTCTGTAAAGATGTCAAAAACATTATCCCTCAGAGCCTGGCTTCATATGAGCAAAGCATTAGGAGAATCAAATGATGATATTTTGACTATCTCTTTTGCCAACTCACTCCATGGATTGGGAGTATCATTCTGATTATGGGAATCAGAGTCCTTAGTGTCTCTGAGTCCAGTCAGAGTAGAAACCCATTCATAAAAACCCATTTTTAAGATTTTGTTTCTTAAGCACCACTCCTGGTACCAAGATGTATTAGTTAGGGTTCTTTAGAGAAACAGAATCAACAGGGAACACTTGCAAATATAAAATCTATAAAAGTGTCTCACATGACTACAAGAACACAGAGTCCAAAATCCAAAGGGCAGGCTGTAAAGCTGACGACTCTGATGGATGCTCTAGATGAAATTCACAGGAAAAGCTCACCAGCCGAATCAGGAATGAAACCTGTCTCTTCTGAGTCCTCCTTAAAAGGCTTCCTGTGTTTAGATTAAGCATCATTCATTGTAGAAGACACTCTCCTTTGGATGATTACAAATGGAATAGTTTTCAATAGAAAACTGCAGCAACCCAATCCATGCAGGACAATCAATGGGTCACAACCTTCAAGAATGAAGGTTTGGGTCATTCCATCGAACAAAGAACCACAGCCAACAGATGTGCTTGCTGAGAGTAAAGGAAACATGGAATAGGTATGGAATAAGATAGTGATAAATATGAACTATGACCACATGACCAGTTAGAGAAATGTGGACTGTGACGGTATGAACATTTTCTCATTGTTTTGTTATGAGTATGTTTTTATTTGTGCATAAAGCAAATATCTTGTTTCCTTTTTATCTTGTGACATAAGCTGTATTGTTCATGCTATAATACTTAAGTTACAGGATATCAAGTTGAAAAGTGAATGTCACCTAAGGACTTGGACCCTCTTCTGGAGAGACTTAATTGTTTCCAAATGTACACAGGACAGTTGAGTATAGTTAGGTGAAACATATGTCAGTTATTGTGTTCTATTTAGAGATTAAGTATGGTTTAAGGTGACGTGTATAACTGCCAAGTTGACAAGGAATAGACCATTATGGTTGGGTTCAGCTGTCAACTTGGCCAGGTGATGGTTTCAGCTGGTCAAGCAAGCACTGGCCTAATCATTACTGCAAAGTATTTCATGGCTGGTTGATAAACCAGAAGAGTGGTTTATTCTATCATCAATCAGTTGTTTGCATCTGTGACTGATTACATCTACAATCAACTAAGGGCATATCTCCCACAAAAAAAGATAATCCTACCGTTTGGATTAGATCCAGTCAGTTGAAGACTTTTGAGGGAGAAGAGAGAATTACACTGCTTCTTCAGCCTGAGGACCTGTCCTGTGGAGTTCATTGTGATCTTTCATCAGAGTTGCCAGCCTCACAACTTCCCTATGGGTTTTGGACTCATGTGTCACCATGGTTGCATGATATACTTTTTTTTTATTAACGGAAAAGAAAAAAAGAAATTAACACAACATTTAGAAATCATACCATTCTACATATGCAATCAGTAATTCTTAACATCATCACATAGATGCATGATCATCGTTTCTTAGTACATTTGCATCGGTTTAGAGGAACTAGCAACACAACAGAAAAAGATATAGAATGTTAATATAGAGAAAAGAAATAAAAGTAGTAATAATAGTAAAAAAAACAAAAAAACAAACAAAAAAACCCTATAGCTCAGATGCAGCTTCATTCAGTGTTTTAACATGATTACTTTACAATTAGGTATTATTGTGCTGTCCATTTTTGAGTTTTTGTATCTAGTCCTGTTGCACAGTCTGTATCCCTTCAGCTCCAATTACCCATTATCTTACCCTGTTTCTAACTCCTGCTGGACTCTGTTACCAATGACATATTTCAAGTTTATTCTCGAATGTCCGTTCACATCAGTGGGACCATACAGTATTTGTCCTTTAGTTTTTGGCTGGACTCACTCAGCATAATATTCTTTAGGTCCATCCATGTTATTACATGCTTCATAAGTTTATCTTGTCTTAAAGCTGCATAATATTCCATCGTATGTATATACCACAGTTTGTTTAGCCATTCTTCTGTTGATGAACATTTTGGCTGTTTCCATCTCTTTGCAATTGTAAATAACGCTGCTATAAACATTGGTGTGCAAATGTCCGTTTGTGTCTTTGCCCTTAAGTCCTTTGAGTAGATACCTAGCAATGGTATTGCTGGGTCGTATGGCAATTCTGTATTCAGCTTTTTGAGGAACCGCCAAAGTGCCTTCCACAGTGGTTGCACCATTTGAAATTCCCACCAATAGTGGATAAGTGTACCTCTTTCTCCGCATCCTCTCCAGCACTTGTCATTTTCTGTTTTGTTGATAATGGCCGTTCTGGTGGTTGTGAGATGATATCTCATTGTGGTTTTGATTTGCATTTCTCTAATGGCCAGGGACATTGAGCATCTCTTCATGTGCCTCTTGGCCATCTGTATTTCCTCTTCTGGTAGGTGTCTGTTCAAGTCTTTTTCCCATTTTGTAATTGGGTTGGCTGTCTTTTTGTTGTTGAGTTGAACAATCTCTTTATAAATTCTGGATACTAGACCTTTATCTGATATGCCACTTCCAAATATTGTCTCCCATTGTGTAGAATGTCTTTCTACTTTCTTGATGAAGTTCTTTGATGCACTAAAGTGTTTAATTTTGAGGAACTCCCATTTATTTATTTCTTTCTTCAGTGCTCTTGCTTTAGGTTTAAGGTCCATAAAACCACCTCCAGTTGTAAGATTCATAAGATATCTCCCTACATTTTCCTCTAACTGTTTTATGGTCTTAGACCTAATGTTTAGATCTTTGATCCATTTTGAGTTAACTTTTGTATAAGGTGTGAGATACGGGTCTTCTTTCATTCTTTTACATATGGATATTCAGTCCTCTAGGCACCATTTATTGAAGAGACTGTTCTGTCCCAGGTGAGTTGGCTTGACTGCCTTATCAAAGATCAAATGTCCATAGATGAAAGGGTCTATATCTGAGCACTCTATTCAATTCCATTGGTCGATATATCTATCTTTATGCCAGTACCATGCTGTTTTGACCACTGTGGCTTCATAATATGCCTTAAAGTCCGGCATCGCGAGATCTCCAGCTTCGTTTTTTTCCCCTCAAGATGTTTTTAGCAATTCGGGGCACCCTGCCCTTCCAGATAAATTTGCTTATTGGTTTTTATAATTCTGAAAAATAAGTTGTTGGGATTTTGACTGGTATTGCATTGAATCTGTAGATCAGTTTAGGTAGGATTGACATCTTAATTATATTTAGTCTTCCAATCCATGAACACGATATACCCTTCCATCTATTTAGGTCTTCTGTGATTTCTTTTAGCAGTTTTTTGTAGTTTTCTTTATATAGGTTTTTTGTCTCTTTATTTAAATTTATTCCTAGGTATTTTATTCTTTTAGTTGTGATTGTAAATGGGATTTGTTTCTTGATTTCCCCCTCAGCTTGTTCATTACTAGTGTATAGAAATGCTACAGATTTTTGAATGTTGATCTTGTAACCTGCTACTTTGCTGTACTCATTTATTAGCTCTAGTAATTTTGTTGTGGATTTTTCTGGGTTTTCGACGTGTAGTATCATATCGTCTGCAAACAGTGATAGTTTTACTTCTTCCTTTCCAATTTTGATGCCTTGTATTTCTTTTTCTTGTCTAATTGCTTTGGCTAGAACTTCCAACACAATGTTGAATAATAGTGGTGATAGTGGGCATCCTTGTCTTGTTCCTGATCTTAGGGGGAAAGTTTTCAATTTTTCCCCGTTGAGGATGATATTAGCTGTGGGTTTTTCATATATTCCCTCTATCATTTTAAGGATGTTCCCTTGTATTCCTATCTTTTGAAGTGTTTTCAACAGGAAAGGATGTTGAATCATGTCAAATGCCTTCTCTGCATCAATTGAGATGATCATGTGATTTTTCTGCTTTGATTTGTTGATATGGTGTATTACATTAATTGATTTTCTTATGTTGAAACATCCTTGCATACCTGGGATGAATCCTACTTGGTCATGATGTATAATTCTTTTAATGTGTTGTTGTATACGATTTGCTAGAATTTTATTGAGGATTTTTGCATCTATATTCATTAGAGAGATTGGTCTGTAGTTTTCTTTTTTTGTAATATCTTTGCCTGGTTTTGGTATGAGGGTGATGTTGGCTTCATAGAATGAATTAGGTAGTTTTCCCTCCACTTCGATTTTTTTGAAGAGTTTGAGGAGAGTTGGTAATAATTCTTTCTGGAATGTTTGATAGAATTCACATGTGAAGCCGTCTGGTCCTGGACTTTTCTTTTTAGGGAGCTTTTGAATGACAAATTCAATCTCTTTACTGTGATTGGTTTGTTGAGGTCATCTATTTCTTCTTGAGTCAAAGTTGGTTGTTCATGTCTTTCCAGGAACCCGTCTATTTCATCTAAATTGTTGTATTTATTAGCATAAAGTTGTTCATAGTATCCTGTTATTACCTCCTTTATTTCTGTGAGGTCAGTAGTTATGTCTCCTCTTCCATTTCTGATCTTATTTATTTGCATCCTCTCTCTTCTTCTTTTTGTCAATCTTGATAAGGGCCCATCAATCTGATTGATTTTCTCATAGAACCAACTTCTGGTCTTATTGATTTTCTCTATTGTTTTCATGTTCTCAATTTCATTTATTTCTGCTCTAATCTTTGTTATTTCTTTCCTTTTGCTTGTTTTGGGATTAGTTTGCTGTTCTTTCTCCAGTTCTTCCAAGTGAACAGTTAATTCCTGCATTTTTGACTTTTCTTCTTTTCTGATATAGGCATTTAGGGCAATAAATTTCCCTCTTAGCACTGTCTTTGCTGCATCCCATAAGTTTTGATATGTTGTGTTTTCATTATCATTCGCCTCGAGGTATTTACTAATTTCTCTTGCAATTTCTTCTTTGACCCACTTGTTGTTTAAGAGTGTGTTGTTGAGCCTCCACGTATTTGTGAATTTTCTGGCACTCTGCCTATTATTGATTTCCAACTTCATTCTTTTATGATCCGAGAAAGTGTTGTGTATGATTTCAATCTTTTTAAATTTGTTAAGACTTGCTTTGTGACCCAGCATATGGTCTATCTTTGAGAATGATCCATGAGCACTTGAAAAAAAGGTATATACTGCTGTTGTGGGATGTAATGTCCTATAAATGTCTGTTAAGTCAAGCTCATTTATAGTAATATTCAGATTCTCTATTTCTTTATTGAACCTCTGTCTAGATGTTCTGTCCATTGATGAGAGTGGTGAATTGAAGTCTCCAACTATTATAGTATATGTGTCTATTTCCCTTTTCAGTGTTTGCAATGTATTCCTCACGTATTTTGGGGTATTCTGGTTCGGTGCATAAATATTTATGATTGTTATGTCTTCTTGTTTAATTGTTCCTTTTATTAGTATATAGTGTCCTTCTTTGTCTCTTTTAACTGTTTTACATTTGAAGTCTAACTTGTTGGATATTAGTATAGCCACTCCTGCTCTTTTCTGGTTGTTATTTGCATGAAATATCTTTTCCCAACCTTTCACTTTCAACCTATATTTATCTTTGGGTCTATGATGTGTTTCCTATAGACAGCATATAGAAGGATCCTGCTTTTTAATCCATTCTGCCAGTCTATGTCTTTTGATTGGGGAATTCGGTCCATTCACATTTAGAGTTATTACTGTTTGGATAATATTTTCCTCTATCATTTTGCCTTTTGTATTATATATATCATATCTGACTTTCCTTCTTTCTACACTCTTCTCCATACCTCTCTCTTCTGTCTTTTCGGTTCTGACTCTAGTGCTCCTTTTAGTATTTCTTGCAGAGCTGGTCTCTTGGTCACAAATTCTCTCAGTGACTTTTTGTCTGAGAATGTTTTAATTTCTCCCTCATTTTTGAAGGACAATTTTGCTGGATATAGGAGTCTTGGTTGGCAGTTTTTCTCTTTTAGTAACTTAAATATATCATCCCACAGTCTTCTAGCTTCCATGGTTTCTGCTGAGAAATCTACACATAGTCTTATTGGGCTTCCCTTGTATGTGATGGATTGCTTCTCTCTCGCTGCTTTCAAGATCCTCTCTTTCTCTTTGACCTCTGACATTCTAACTAGTAAGTGTCTTGGGGAACGCCTATTTGGGTCTAATCTCTTTAGGGTGCACTGCACTTCTTGGATCTGTAATTTCAGGTCATTCATAAGAGTTGGGAAATTTTCAGTGATAATTTCTTCCATTAGTTTTTCTCCTCCTTTTCCCTTCTCTTCTCCTTCTGGGACACCCACAACATGTATATTTGTGCAGTTCATATTGTCCTTGAGTTCCCTGATACCCTGTTCAAATTTTTCCATTCTTTTCCGGATAGTTTCTCTTTCTTTTTGGAATTCAAATGTTCCATCCTCCAAATCACTAATTCTATCTTCTGTCTCTTTAAATCTATCATTGTAGGTATCCATTGTGTTTTCCATCTTTTCTACTTTATCCTTCACTTCCAAAGCTCTGTGATTTGTTTTTTCAGTTTTTCCATTTCTTCTTTTTGTTCAGTCCATGTCTTCTTCATGTCCTCCCTCAATTTATCGATTTCGTTTTTGATGAAGTTTTCCATTTCTGTTCGTATATTCAGCATTAGTTGTTTCATCTCCTGTATCTCATTTGAACTATTGGTTTGTTCCTTTGACTGGGCCATATTTTCAATTTTATGAGTGTGATCCATTATCTTCTGCTGGCATCTGGGCATTTAGTCAGATTTCCCTGGGTGTTGGATGTAGAAGCCAAGAGTTTAAAGCAAGACCTACAGAATTTGTTGCAAGCTGCTGGCCTCGGGATGGCAGCGGTAAACTGTGGCGATTGTTATGTAGAGCAGTCTGGGAAGAAGAGAATGTTTACCCCAAACAGTTATGTTAAGTATGAAGAACACTGTGAGATAAGAATCTTGCTCCCTCAGGAAATGCCTGCATATCTATTGACATCCTGTGGTATATAACTAAGATCTGGTTGAAAATAAAGTTGTCTGAAGTCTGTCTGAAGTAAACTCAAGCTTCAGACCCCCTGAGCCCGTCTGTGTCTTTCTTTCTTTCTTCCTTTCTTTCTTTCTCATCATTCCTTAATATCCTTTGAGCTCCGTTTCTTTGGCGCCCAAACGTGGGGCTCGAAGAAGAAGACTCCAAATCAATATTAAGGAACCAAGGAAAAGTCTCATTAGAGGCACGTGTGTCCAGCTGATAGAAGAGGACTCGAGTCATATTGGTAAAGTAAGCATTTTCCTTGGATCATCAGGGTAATGGGTAATCATAATAGGCGACTGGAGGAGTATGTGTGTGTGTTAAAGCTACTGGGGTGCCTGTTAAAACATCTGAATTAGTAAGCTTATTTGAGCTCATTCAAAAACATTGTTGTTGGTTTCAGCCTTAAGGCCATAATGTTTTAAATCTTAAGTAATGGAAATTCGTTATGAAGTCTTTGCAGTGAATAAACGACGGGGACAATATTCCTGTTTCTATTTGGTTATTGTGTTCAGTCAGGCAATGAACTACCTGGCTCATGCTTTGTCTTAAACTCTAAGTTGTGTTTCTTCTCAATCTCTCAAAACTACCACTTCTTACCCTGTTTCAACAGTTGCTTGAGCCGGACTCGGCAATTGGTGCCCGAACAGGGATCTAATAAGCGAACTCTTAAAGCATAAAGTGAGGAGATGCTCCAGGGACATCCACTGCAATACTACAGGTGGGCCTTTTTGGGTTGAGCAGTGGCCCTTATCTGTAGAGAGGTTTGGGGCTCTGACTCGGTTAATTTGGGAACAGTTTGGAGCAGGACGTTTAGAGGAGTCTCGTGGTTCTTGGAATTCTCCAATATTTATTGCAGGAGGGAGGTCAGGAAAATGGAGAATGTTGACTGATTTGATAAAAGTTGATACTGTGGTTCAGCCTATGGAGTCACTGCAGCCTGGCTTGCCCACACCAGTTGTAATTTCTAAGAACTGATTTATTATGATAGATTTTAAAAATTGCTTCTTTGCCATGCCTTTGGCAGAGCAGGATAAAGAAAGATTGGTTTCTGGGCTTGTTCTTGATGGGCTGCCTTTATATAGGGATTCATGTACACCTGAGTCAGAAAGTATTCAGTGAGAAAGGTGCCATACCAAACGGGGGTCAGTGCTCATTGATGGTTCCTGTGGCAGGTTGGTCCCCAATGGGGTGTGCAGTTCAGGATTGTAGTTCTGACTCAAGGTATTCTGTTAGGTTACCTTTCTTTAGTCTGAATGATTATTCTATGAGATTTATACCAATACTACAGGTAAAGTCCTATGACTCTGAATGGGAACGGCAACCCCATCTCCTTTTGTTAACTTAAATCCTCAATAAACAGCAATTTGGAAACTGGCCATGAGTTTAGCTCCTATTCATGTTTGAAAATAGAAATATATTTTAAGAACTTTAAAACTAAAAATTCTTGTTAAAAACTATATATTGATAGTTAATGCATGTTTGAAACATTAAAGTATTTTAAATATTTAACATTATTCTAACAATTTAATTTTTTTTTTTTTAAAGGAAAGACAGAGAGAAGGAAGGAAGGATAGAAGGAAGGAAGAGAGGAAGAAAGGGAAACATCTTTTAAACATTTTCTTGTTTTATTGTATTTTGTTTCTCCGTTTTCGTTACATGGGCTGGGGCCGGGAATCGAACCGAGGTCCGCCGGCATAGCAGGCAAGCACTTTGCCCGCTGAGCCACCGCGGCCCGCCCTAACAATTTAATTTTGACGGTAATTACATATGTGGTAAAATATTTGTTCAAAGTAATGATTTAAGTATGAAAAATATGAAAGATGTATTTTTATTAATAGGAAAACAGAATAGTTTTATCCTAAAATGAATAACTGTTACTAAGCGAGAAAAATATAGGACAAAGCCTAAACTAATATAATAAGTGCTGAGGGTTTATAAAAATAGAAATTATGGTTAAAATCAAGAAAGATTTAATGAGTCTAAAATGAAAATGTTTTCTTGGACTTTTAGCCTGTTCTAATGAAAGGAAAAAAAATCTAAATAATTAGTTAGAAAGCAAAGGGTCTGTGTTTTATCAAAATAACTTATGTTAACTTTTATCATGTTATTATCTGTATAAATACTGATTTTCTCCTGGGTATCATTATACTGGCAAAAAGTGCTTCTTGCCCTAAACCAGGTGGCTTAATCTATTAATCTAAGTACTATTACTATAAATGAATCTATTACTGACTAAATAATATTCAAATCATTTAAATACCTAAATTTCTTTAAGCCAAAATACTTTAATGCTTTGTCCAGTGTTTATATAAACTATATATGTATAAACTAAATTTATCCCAAGGTAACCATGGCTTATATTGGAAGCAGATCAGATTTGAGGGTTGAATGCAAGGAAAAAATATACTTGTGGAGTCTTTTTTGTTCACCTGATGTTGCCATTACATGCAACTGATATTGCTATCACATGACCTTGGTAAGAAATAGTTGAAATGTACACTCTAGCTGGGAGGACTGGCTATCCCCCCAGAAGGAGGTGTACTTTAATAAAGATATCTAGGTCCCAGGAAGCTCCTCTTGGTCCCTAGCCAGTTCCCAGAGGACCCAACTGGGCCCGGTCATGTAAGCAAATCAGAATTTGGCCACTATTGTGAGAAAATATCATAAAAACTGCATGAAATAAATTTAAAATTAGCAAAAATGCACAACCAATTATAAAGAATCCACATTCTTGCATTCCTTTTTAATCAATCCAATGAATTCAATTTTAAAAATCTGGTCATTTACTATGGGTACACATCACTATTGACACTCTGCTTTCATTTTTGCTACCTGCCACTTTAGGGATTCCTAATTATATATTACAAAACTTGTTTGATATTTTACAAGGAGATTCTGACTTATTAAGCAAAAGGCAGTTAACAGCTGCAGCTGAATGAGAGTTACAATTAATTGAACAATGCATTCAAAAAGGACAGCTTGTTCAAATAGATGTAAAAAAGCCTGTTGATTTTATTATTTTCTTTACCTTGCAATCTCCCACAGGCCTATTTTAGCAAGATGGTGTTTCAAAATGGATTTTTTTACCAAACAATTGACAAAAATGTTTAAATACATACTTGCAAAAGATTATTTCTTTAATAGTCAAAGGTCACCAAAGATATTCTCAATTAAGAGGTCATGATCCCTAATTTCATAGTGTGTGATCTCACAAAGGAAGAGGTTCAAAGTCTATATATTTTCAATACCTCTTGGCAAATAGCATTAAGTGACTTTAAAGGACAAATGAATAATCATTTGCTATGTCAAAACTGTTACAATTTTTAAAAATGAACGCAATGGATTTTGCCTAAAATGGTTCCAGCTTCCCCACTAGCTATTACTGTCTTTACCAATGATAATATTAATGGGAAGGCTGCATATGTCACCCCAGTGGAAAACAAGTAAAAAAATGCCTTATACCTCAGCCCAGCGTACTGAATTAGCAGCTGTAATTCAAGTATTGCAAAGTTTTCCACAATCTCTTGATATTGTTTCTGATTTTGAATATGTTTACCAAACAGTTACTCACATTGAGATGGCTTCTTTGTTTAAAAGAAATGAATTGTCCTGAATGTTTTTACATTCACAAACATTAGTCAAAAGCTGAATTACTCCCCTTTTTATCATGCATAAAAAGAGCTCAAACCAATCTTCCAGGTCCTTTATCATTACAAAATCAGCAAGCAGATACTTGTCAAACCTGTGGGCCTTTAAATGCACTCCCATTTGCATCAGGGATTAATCCTAGAGGTCAAAAAGCAAATGAATTATAGCAAATGGATGTTACTCGTATTTCACATTTTAGTAAAATGCAATATGTACATGTTATCATAGACACTTGTTCTCATTTCTTCTGGGCTACCGCACAATCTGGAGATCGTTTTTGTCATGTTCAATCACATTTACTTAATGCTTTTGCTGTTGTGGGATGCCCTCAATCTATTAAAACGGACAATGGTCCTGTTTATACAGGAAAATAATTTCATAAATTTTATACTACTTTTAATATTACTCATATTACAGGAATTCCACACAATCCCTCAGGGCAAGGAATTATTGAACGAGCAAACCGGACGCTAAAGTCTATGCTTTTAAAACAAAAAGGGGGAGACGATGATCAGGAGGATGATGTTATGAAAATAAGTACTCTTAAAGATCAATTAGCAAAGGCATTGTTTACTCTAAATTTTTAAAACATTTATGATAATTCATCACAGACTCCAGCAGAACAACATTTTAGCAATTTGGAAAAGAAAAATGATATATCCCAAGCAGAACTGCAGCTGTAGCCAATCTATTGGAAAGATGTTAAAAATGATTTATGGAAACCAGGAATGGTAAAGGTGTGGGGTAGGGGATTTGCTCTTGTCATTGCAGATGACAGAACTTCAGTTTGGATTCCTTCGAAGAGAATAAAACCCAGACATGTCAACCTGGACAAAAATAACTGAATGGGTAATGTATACTATAGGACATACAATTTTGATTGCTGAAGGACAGGGACATATTTATACTTACTGGGATTATCTGTGGGCCCTAACATGGGCCAATTCAACTTTACCAAAATAATCTGAATACAAGTTTAAAATTTCTAGATCCAATAAAAAGAAAACTGGTGTCAAATTTAATTCCATTTTTAGAAAGACCTATATGCGTAAATCTATGGATACAAAGGATACTTGCCTGTTAGATAGGAAAGAAAGTTGGAATAGATGACAGTTATGTCATATGGATTGAGCAGTTATCATAATTAATGATTCCTATGGAATTGTAAGAGATGCAGCCCCTGTGGGGTCACCCATCTCTAACTTGAAGATAACTGAGACTATATGGACAGGCAAGCTAAATCAGGGTTTAATTCATGGAGGATAATTTGTGCCAAATTCATGGGATTATAAATATAGCATTAGTGAAAGAAATTGACAGAAAATTTTTCTAGGACTGAGACCAATTTTTATAGCCAATTCTAGTAACTATAACTTCTTTTTAAATAGCAGCCATAAGCACTATATACAAATATGTATTAGAGATCCATATATACTTGTTAAAGTTCATATGCATATAAGAAATCAAACTTCTAATTGTGAAAATTATTCTCTATTCACTTGTCCCCAA
This sequence comes from Tamandua tetradactyla, assembly GCF_023851605.1. Lineage (NCBI taxonomy): Eukaryota > Metazoa > Chordata > Mammalia > Pilosa > Myrmecophagidae > Tamandua > Tamandua tetradactyla. The sequence goes on from NC_135342.1 coordinate 16,390,184, forward strand.
GCATTTATGTTGCAGAAAAATGAGACGATTATAGCAGAAAGGAGAAGAGGTATTTGGCTGCCGGTGCAGATGTCAAGATCTTTGCAATCCTCTCCAGAAACACATATACTGATCCATTTGGCAAAAGAATATCTAAAAAGGACTAATAGACTAATTGGATTCATTATTGCATCTGTCATTGGAATCATTGGAAGCATCACAGGGGCTGCAGTCGCTGAAACCGCATTGCAACAAACTATACAGATGCAGCATTGTTAGAAAAACACCAATGAACTGTGGCATAGACAATCTCATTGATGAGCAAACTAATAATGGACTAAATGATATAGAAATGACATTGGTTCATATTGGAGATCAAATGTATAATTTAATTTTTTTACAAAGTTTAAAGTGTAAAAGGAATAAGAGCAGTTTTTGTATTACCCTCTTTTAACATATGGCTTGTTTGAAATAGAATGGGAAAAGGGAATAGGCATCTTTTAAGGCTTTCAGATAGTTTAAGTCCTCATATCTTAGAATTACAAAAAAGGGGTATTAGAATGTAAATTAGAATAATCTACATATAGCCTATGGAAGTAATGTTACACAATCACTTACCCAAGAGCTAAAAAATCTTAGGTTTGGGGCTGTTTATACTTTGCTTCCTCCTCAGCTGTGTTTAACAACAAAGAAAAAGGTGATTCTTGCAAAAACTCGTTGGCTCTTTCCTGAATCAAAGTCAGAGCGCTTGACTGGCAGCCAATGACGGGTAAGACCCTTCAGAGCCTAAGGGCAACCTAAGACAGGCGCCTGTCACCTCTGCTTATAACAATGTGATTCTTGTGAATCAAAGTCAGAGAGCTTGACTGGCAGCCAATGACGGGTAAGACCCTTCAGAGCCTAAGGGCAACCTAAGACAGGCGTGGTCACCTCTGCTTATAGTCACCTTAAAAAGGTGATTCTTGTTTTCCTCGGCTTATAAAATAAAAAGGGGGAAATGTAGAAGCCAAGAGTTTAAAGCAAGACCTACAGAATTTGTTGCAAGCTGCTGGCCTCGGGATGGCAGCGGTAAACTGTGGCGATTGTTATGTAGAGCAGTCTGGGAGGAAGAGAATGTTTACCCCAAACAGTTATGTTAAGTATGAAGAACACTGTGAGATAAGAATCTTGCTCCCTCAGGAAATGCCTGCATATCTATTGACATCCTGTGGTATATAACTAAGATCTGGTTGAAAATAAAGTTGTCTGAAGTCTGTCTGAAGTAAACTCAAGCTTCAGACCCCCTGAGCCCGTCTGTGTCTTTCTTTCTTTCTTCCTTTCTTTCTTTCTCATCATTCCTTAATATCCTTTGAGCTCCGTTTCTACAGGAAGCAACAGTTGGACCCCACAGGTTGAAAGATTTTTCTGTGAACTCTCTGGGTTCTGTTTTTCTTATCCTGCCCAGTACGTGGTGCTTGTGGCACACGTTTGTCTACGGGTTCCAGCAGTGAAAGTTGCTGTGGGTCCTTTAACTTTGGAAAACTCTCGCCGTAGGGGAGGTTCGGCAGCCAAAGCATCTTGGAAGAGTGCCAGCTGGCCCAGGGGTCCGAACACGGGGAGGGTTGCCTGCCACCACAGCACAGGAGAGTGCCCGACCGAATTTCCTAGTTGGCCCGGGGCACCAAGCATGGTGGGAGGGCGCCAGCTGCCGCAGCCCAGGAGAGTGCACTGTTCCCAGCCAGACTGGGGAGTCACGTGTTTGGAAGGGACCCCCCGGTCACCATTCTCTGCAGTCTGGGCATTTCTGACCCAACTCTCTCAGTTGGTCCAGGGGGCCTCACGTGGTGGGGGTGCCAGCCTCCGCGGCCCAAGGGGACCGCCTGCCCAATTCTGCCAGCTGGCCTGGGAAGGAGGAAGGGAGGGACTCTGGCCGCTTGCCATCCCGCCCAGGAAAGCCCGTGCCCCTCGGCAATCTCACCGGAGCTGGTTCTCCCAGACAGTCAGCCATTCCAGGATGGGGTACGCCATCCCATTGATCTCCATCGTGGGTCCGGGAGCTGCTCTTAATTGTCTCCATTCCCCCAGTAGCTGTTCTGGAGGAGGAAAGGTGAGGGTGGCAAGGCTGTCGAGGCCAGTGGCGGAGGAGCCGGTGAAGGCAGAAGAGGGCACGGTGGTGGTTGGAGAGCTGCTGAAGCAGGAGGAGAAAGGGAAGGATAAGATGGTGGATGGAGCACCGCAGGAGCAGAAGGGGGAAGAAGGAGAGGAGGGCGGGTGGGCTGGCTGGCTGGCGGGGCGTGGGCGCTGCGCGCCGGGCCAGCGTACAAAGAGGGAGCGGAGGGCGGGTGGGCTGGCTGGCTGGCAGGGCGTGGGCAACACGCGCCGGGCCGGCAGACAAAGAGGGAGAGGAGGGTGGGCGGGCTGGCTGGCTGGCGGGGCATGGGCACTGCGCGCCAGGCCGGCGGACAAAGAGGGAGAGGAGGGCGGGCGGGCTGGCTGGCTGGTGGGGCATGGGCGCCCGCGGACCTGCATGATATACTTTTATAAATCTCATATTTGCAGATATCTCCTTTTGGTTCTGTTGCTCTAGAGAACTCTGACTAATACAGAGGTGATCTAATTATTCAACATGCACTCATTGATTAAATGCTTAGTCACAGAATATACATAGGTAAATGGAGGCATTAATATGATGATGGGGAGGGTGTCCAAGATGGTGGCTCAGTGAGGTGTGGAATTTAGTTCATCTCCCACAGCAGCTAGTTAATAGCCAGGAACAACTACTGGGGCCACATCAGTGACTGGACACACAGTATACACCACTCTGGACAAGCTCAACAAGCTGTGATCCCACCAAGAACTGGAAGTCCCCCAAGATGCAGAGGCTGGTGCCCCTCTCCCACAGGCTGGTTTCCAGAGGGGAAAGGAAAGAGACTTTACTAACAGCAGGGAATGAGCTCAAGCAAGCCCAGTTGTGGAATTAATTAACAAATTCTGACTACTGAACATAGGGCCCCCAACTCAGATTAACTTCAAATAAGAGCTAAAGATACTAGGACTTTTTCCCCCAGTACAGAGGGGGAGGGGGGAAAGAAGAAGTTTTTTAGATCAAACAGCACAAAATACCTGAAAAGGATTGACCCCTACAAAAAGGAGGGGGGAGACACATAGAACTTGGTGATACATAGAGCAACAAGATACATAGATACATAGAGCCTAAGTACCAACTTAACAAACCTGAGGAACAGGGGTCCTGCTCTGAAAAGGATTTATTTTTTGCTTTGTTTCTAATGCTTAACGGAACTGCAAGGCTTCTCATGCTCCAAATGGCCAAGCATGGGCAGAATTAAGCTGTCTGACAGACAGGCTGGTCAGGTGAAAGGACTTAATTCCCTGGGGCTGTGCCTTCCCCAGGAGAGGGGTGAGGCCCAGCCCAGATGGAATCCCTCCCTGAAGGAATTCAGACCCCAGGGACTGAAAAACTGAAGCAATTAAAGCCAGCCTACAACCTCTCCTCTTTCTCAATCATGACCCCAGCAGGGAGCATCTCCTGAAATTGAAGGCACCATATCACATTATACTGATGGGAAAATGCAGGCAGACAAGCACCACATACTGGGCAGGACAGGAAAGGCACAGGGTCTAGAGGATTCATATGAAAGTCTGTCAACCTACTGGGTCTCACCCTCAGGGCAATCTGATGCAGGTGACTCTTTTCTCTTGAGAGGAGGACAGTCTGGTCTAGGAAATCTGACTGGGGTCTAAGATATCTCCTAAATCCCATCTAAAAGAAAATCTCCATAGTTAGGCAGGGTAAGAAGCAAGAAAACAAGTACTGAAAAATCCTGATCTGTTAAGCAAAACCTAAGCTACTGGTCTAGAATAAGCTAACCAAATGTTAAAGGCAGAGAACAAAGCCATCTAGCAAGAAAATCCTAGGTAAAAGAAGGAAAACAATCTCCAGAATAAAGTAGTTAAGGAATAAAAGAGAAAAACTACCAACCAAGAATTCTATATCCAGCAAAATTGTCCTTGATGCAAATGTTCTAAGAAATGTTGAATATGCAACTATGTGATGATATTGTGAATTAATGATTATATATGTAGAATGGAATGATGATGTGTTAATGTTTTTGTTCGTTTGTTGCTATTTTTTAATTAATAAATAAATAAATTTTAAAAAGTGAGCGGGAAATTAATATATTTTCAGACAAATAATCACTGAGAGAATTTGTGATCAAGAGACTGGCCCTACAAGAAATACTAAAGGGAGCACTAGAGGCAGATAGGAAAAGATAGCAGAGAGAGGTGTGGAGAAGACTGTAGAAAGGAAGACTATCAGTAAAGGTAAAAAGAAGAAAAATTGGATATGATATATAAAATCCAAAAGGCAAAATGGTAGAAGAAGTACTACCTGTTGCTGACAGGGCAACATGAGAATTAAGACAGACACAGATTTCTGAAAATGGGAGCAGGGGACTCTTGAACCTCTAGAGCCAAGAGCCCTTTGCTAGTTTTGTTCCAGCTATTTATTAACAGTTATTTCAAAAGGCAGGAGGAAGTAATATTAAGTTAATCTTTAATGTTAATTACAATTACACCAATATGTAAAATACAAGAAAATACAAAAGCTTTTAAGCTAAGTTGTTTATCTGTGAAATCTCTTCAAAGATTAGCACACTCCAGCCCCAGCCCTTTTATCCTTCAAAGCTTCCTGTAGGAGATGAGCCACCTGTGGTGTTCCGCAAGAGCTACGTGACCCAGTGTTCTGGGTCACCCTCTCAAGGTTTAGCTTGAAGGTCAAAAGGTCTGTTTCCCACATGTCCCCCTTTTTGTTTTTGTTTGTATAATTCTTGCAGAATCACATAGGCTTGCATCTGTTCTTTTATAGAGACGATGTTTTGTCTTGCTCATCTGAGGACTAAGAATAATAGAATTAATATTAAGTATATTAGTCCAATGACCTTAAGATAAATGCTTCTATGCTTGTAAATTTTAATGAGTAGTTTAAAGTTTGATTATCAATGTTCATGTATAGTCCTTTCCATGATATACTTCCTAGACTCAACGGAATTTTCCAAATAGAACCCTGTAACATCATGTGATATAAGGATGACCAGTGAGATGAATTCTACCCCTTTCCAATGAATAATGTATTACTAGAGGTTTGAATTGAATGCTTGTTTCCATCAGTGTTATTTTTTATAGTCTTTCTTAATTGTTTTGTATCACATAATTTACTGGAGTTGCATTTCCCAACTGCATACCCCTTAGGGGCCAGTCAGTTACAATTACATAGAAACCATTAAGTAGCAACTTCCCAAAAGATAATTGGCATTTCCTCCAAAATTCTTTTGTTTGGTGTCAATTCATCTGGGAGAACAATAAGGCAAATTTGGAGCCCCAGTAACTATAATTGTTTGCATCTACCATGGGAATTAGCATGCTCACTTGGACCTTTACAACCCCAATCATGGCTGTCATTAAATTAAGGCCATTAATTGGAAGCCTTTGCTGTAGTACTTGGTTTTCTGCCTCCTGACTAAGTTTCTCGAGTTGTCCCCAAGTGGGAGGGGTTGCTTCTCTTGTTCTCAGAGTGGGCCTGTGACTTGTTGTCTTTAGGCTCAAATTCTGCATCTGAATTACAGGAGGATCATCTTCCTACTGGAATTTTCACTTCCTTTCTGAAGTCATGATATGGTTTTATTTTCCTTGAAGAATCCAAATGGGTGCCTTTCCATCACCTGGGAAAACACAAGCATATCCTCGTCCCCATGTTAGTAACTCTCCCATTACTTATTCATTAGTTAACAAGTCCTTCCACCAAACAGGTGGCTTTTGTAGATTGCCATGAAAATGATGTTTTGTTGCTAACTTTTCTGCAGGAAAATGTTTCTCTGCTGTGGTTGCTCCTATTTTGTCATAAAAATTCAAAAAATTTAAGGTAAATAATGCTTTTGTTAACTTTTCATGTGATGACATATGACATGTGTCTTCCCTATTTTTTTTGCTTTTGTAACATTTTTTTTTAAGTAGCATGGGATTGTTCCACTATTGCTTGTCCTTAAGGATTATAAGGTATACCAGTAGAATGAGTTATGTTCCATTGAGAAAAGAAAGAGGTTAATTTTTAGAGGAATATACAGGTGCATTGTCTGTTTTATTGCTTTTGGTAGACCCATAGATGTAAAGCAAGTGTGTAAGTGTATACAAACATGATGAAAAGCTTCACCTGTTTGAGCAGTAGCCCAGAGAAAACTAGAAAAAGGTATCAATACACAGTGTACATAAGATAATTTACCAAAAGAAGGAACATGAGTTACATCCATTTGCCACAATTCATTAGCAACAGGTCATATGGGTTAACCATTTCTTGTTGAAGAGGCACTGAAGAAATAGTTTGACAAGATGAACATGTAGATATTATCTTTTTAGCAGCTGTATGAGAGATGGAAAAACACGACATCAATCCTTTTACATTAATGTGAGTAAGATTATGAAAATGACAGGGTTCAGTAATGACGGGAAATGTCATTTTATCTGCAGCCTCATTACCTGCTGTAGGAGGACCAGGTAGATTAGAATGGGGTAATACAGAAAGGGGAAATTCTTTGATGAATAACCTGAATTGATTTTGAAGATGTGTTTGGTAAAAATAACCATTCTACAATAAGTAAATTTTGCATTAAAATACCAGTGGGAGATATCAGTGAATGGATAATTATGAGAGATAATGGATAATAGGAGTTAATTCTAGAAGTTTGGACTTTTTGAATTTTCTGTTCAACTAAATTAAACTCCTGTTGAGTCTCAGGAGTTAATGAGCACAAACTATAAAGATCAGAATCTTCTTGGAGAAGTGCAAAAAGATGGGATAATTCATAACTTGCTATGCCAATTTTAGGATGGAGCTAATTTATATCTCCTAACAATTTTTATAAATCATTTAAGGTTTTTATGGTATCTAGTTGTAATCGAACTTTTTGAGGATGAATAATCAATCTTTCTGTTGAAGAATCTAAATAATTTACTGCCATTTGCTGCTGAACTTTATCTTTCACTAATGTTAAACCAGCTAGAGCAAGAGTTTGTTGCATGTCCTCAAATAGAGAATCAAGCTGGTCTTCAGTAGGGACAGCACATAAAATGTCATCCATATAATGGATTTTATAGACCTTGGGATATTTTTTATAGATAGGATGCGAAGCCCGATTTACATAATATTGACAAATGGTTGTACTATTTAGCATTCCTTGAGGTTACACAGTCTGTTGATATTGAATAGAAGGAGATTTATTATTTATAGAAAGTAATGTGAAAGTGAATTTTTCTTTGTCTGAATCTGCTAGAGGAATAGAGAAGAAACAGTCTTGTATGTCTATAACTATTAAACCCAACTAGCTGGAATCATATTAGAAGATGGAAGACCTGGCTGTAAAGGGCCCATAGATTGTATAACAGCATTAATGGCTCATAAATCAGTTAACATTCACCAATTTCCTGATTTCTTTTTTATTAGAAGTACTGGACAATTCCAGGGACTAAAAGATTCTTCAAGATGTCCTAAAATGAGTTGTTTCTGAACTAAATAAAGAATGCAGTGCCTGTAATTTTTCTAAAATCAAAGGCCACTGCTCGGTCCATACAGGCTTGTTAGTAAGCCATTTTAAAGGCACTGGTGAATGTGGTTGTACTTGAACAGTGGCCACTAGTAAAAATGTTGATATCCTAATCCAGTTTTATTTAATTTTGGAGAAATTTTTACCACTTGTCTATTACTCTTCTGTTTAACACCTAAACCCCTTTTTGCATCATATACCATTTGTCACATTATATTTTGACTTTGTACACTATATATTCCTTGTGTTGGTTTTGGAATTATCACAGATCTCCACTGTTCCAAATATGTCTCTCCCCCATAAATTAAGAGGAATTAGTGCTATCAATGGCTGAATTGTAGCCTTTTGTCTTTCTGGGCCTTCACAGGGAAATATATGAACACTTTGCATTAAATGTTGTGGAGTTCCCAGTCCAACCACAATGGTGTCAGCTGGTTGTAGGGGCCATTTTGTAGGCCAATGTCTATGAGTGATAATTGTTACATTGGCTCCAGTATCAATTAAGCCAATAAATTTATGTCTTTCAATACTAATTTCAAACATTGGATGTGACTCTTTAAGACATTCTGTGAGAAAAATTCCAGTTTGTCCTGTACTGCCAAATCCAGCAGTTCCTCTAACATGTTTAGAATTTCCTATGGCAACATATGGTAATAGTAAAAATTGGACAATTCTTTCACCTTTATGGGCAGTCCATGGCACTGCAGAGGACATAACTACTTGTATTTCACCTTCATAATCAGAATCTATTACTCCAGTATGAACCTGAACACCATTTAAATTTAAACTACTATGCCCTAATAAAAGACCTATAGTACCTTGAGGAAGTGGACCAAATAAAACTGTTGGAATTTTTATAGGGTCTGTGTTGGGTTGTAAATAAATTTCCACAGCCAAGATAATGTCTATAGCTGCACTGCCACTAGTAGATGGGGAAAGATCTAATATGGAGCATCTGAGGGAGGCAGAGGGGATACAGCTAAGTAAGACTGAGTTTTTAAGGAATATGCTCTCTTTTTGTCGGGGCTAGGTGTTTGCCCTTTTGACAGTTTCCCATCAGTGCAGATCCATCTTTATAAAATGAGGAGCAACATTGATTTGCCTGATGCCATCGTTTTTGACATTTTGGACAAAGTCCTGGTTGTTTAGTAACAGAGCATGTAGGAGTCATTTATTACATTCTTTTTGAGTATGTCCTGGCTTTCCACAGGAATAACATTTTCCAGGAAAATAAGAATGAACTTGCAGCCCTGCCATAGCTTGAGCCATGATTTCTGCTTTATACCCCTCAGTACCAATATCCTGACACAGTCTAATACATCCAGAAAGATCTGTTTTTCTTTTAAATGGAGTTATAGCTTGCTGATGATCCTTTTTGGCATTTTCATAAGCCAGTCATTGTAATAAACTTCGGAGGCATCTGGACAACTAACCTGTCTTTTAATAGCCTCTTGTAAACAAGCTATGAAATCAAGATATGGCTCTTTAGGTCCTTGTAAGATTTTTTGAAAAGATTGTTTAGATTCCCCTTTACTTTTAATTCATTCCCAAGCTTGAAGACAACATCTTCATAATTGATCAATGGCTTGGTCATTCATGGTAGATTGATTAATAACAGAGGAATAAGGACCACTACCCATAAGTTGCTCATAAGAAATATTAACACACTCTTGCCTATTTCTATTAATCTAAATCTCAGCATGCTCCATCCACCAAGTACAAAGCTGTAAATATTCTCCTGGTCCTAATACCGTCTGGGTTAGTGTAGTCCAATCAATAGGAATTAATCTAGAGCCACCTGCAAGTCTTTGTACAATCCCCTGGGTAAAAGGAGAATATATTCCATAAGATTGAAGATTTTTAAGTTCCTTTTTTATAGTAAATGGTATTGGTTCATGAGTATAAGTATATACTCCATCTGGGTAAGCAGCATCCTGCCCAGGAGGTAATTGCTCCTTTACAATTACTGGGGAAAGCAAAAGAAACATCAATCGCTTTAAGATCTCCTTGCTGTCTAGCTTTTGCAATTCCTTACTTCACTCCTGACAGGGGAACAGATTGAGCTATTTGTATATCTTTCAAGAATGAATCTGTATTATGATTTAGTAAAGGAGGAGCTGATGGTTTCACTGATGAAGGCACAATAGGAGCCTTGGAAAAGAAAGTTTTTTCTTCAAATTTAAATTCATTATTTTCTGGTTTTGAAAATTTATCATAAGGGAACTCCTCTTTTTCTTCATATTTTCATTATCAGAATCATCCATTTATAAAAGTTCAAGAAAAGATTTTATCAATGTCCATGTGGACCAAATAGTAACAGGTAAAGAAATCCCTTTCAAATGTAATTTTTTAAAATTCTTTCCCTACTTTGTCCCAATCCTGCAATTCTAATGATCCTAAAGTAAGAAACCATGAACAAGGTCGATCAATGGTCTTTAAAAGTTCTAAAATTTTTTATTCACTCACTTTAGCTCCACCAACTCTCAATAGTTGTCGAAGGAGACTAATATAAGGTCTATATTTATCTGTACCTTCTGTATTGCCCATGTAACCCTGCTTATATTCCTCGTGGTTGTTTCATACAGAAACCACTTACTCACCAGCTGGACTTTCCCCCTCGAGTTCCCATGATGCTGGAAGTTCCCTTTATTTCTTCAAACCACTCTTCTGTTAGGAGCTGTAGGAGCAGCTCTTCGAGCTCCATGTTGGGTACCAAATGTTGCTGACAGGGCAATGCAAGAATTAAGACAGACACAGATTTCTAAAAATGGAAGCAAGGGAATCTTGAACCTCTAGAGCCAAGAGCCCTTTGCTAGTTTTACTCCAGCTATTTATTAATGATAACTTCAAAAGGCAAGAGGAAGTAACATCAAGTTAATCTTTAATGTTAATTAAAATTAAGCCAATATGTAAAATACAAGAAAATGCAAACCTTTTAAGCTAAGTTGTTTATCTGTGAAATCTTTTCAAAGAATAGCGCATTTCAGCCCCCAGCCCTTTTAACCTTCAAAGCTCCCTTGTAGGAAACAAGTCACCTGTGGTGTTCCACAAGAGCTACATGACCCAGTATTATGGGTCACCATCTCAAGGTTTAATCTGAAGGTCAAAAGGTCTGTTTCCCACAACTTCCCTTACAGTAATAGCACTAAATATTAATGAATTAAACTCCCCAATCAAAAGATGTAGACTGGCAGAATGGATTTAAAAATAGGACCCTATATGCTGTCTACAGGAGCTGCATTTTAGACCCAAGGATAGACATAGATTGAAAGTGAAAGCTTGGGAAAAGATATTTCATGTAAACAACAATCAGAAAAGTGCAGGAGAAGCTATACTAGTATTTGACAAATTAGATCTCAAATGCAAATAATTAAAAGAGGCAAAATAGGACACTATGTATTTTTAAAAGGAACAATTCAACAAGAAGACCTAACAATCATATTTATGCACTGAGCAAGAATGCTCCAAAATACATGAGGCAAATACTGAAAAGAAATATCTACCATGATAGTTGGAAACTTCAATTCCCCACTCTCATCAATGTATAGAACATCTAGACAGAAGATCATCAGAGGAACAGATAATATGAATATTGCAATAAATGAACTAGACTTTACAGATAATTATAGAACATTACAGCCCACAACAGCAGGATATACTTTTTTCTTAAGTATTCATGGATCATTCTCAAGGATAGACCATATGCTGGGTCACAAAGCAAGTCTCAACAAATTTAAAAAGATTGAAATCACACAAAAAACTTGCTCAGATCATAAAGGAATGAAGTTGGAAACCAATAACAGACAGAGGGACAGAAAAATCACAAATATATGGAGGCTTGACAACACACTCTTAAACAACCAGTGAGTCAAGGAAGAAATTATAAGAGAAATCAGTAACTATCTTGAAATAAATTAAAATGAAAATGCAACATATCAAAATTTATGGGGTGCAGCAAAGGCAGTGCTAAGGGGGAAATTTATTGCCTTAAATGCCTATAACAAAAAACAAGAAAACAAAAATTGAGAATGAACGGTTCTCTTGAAATAACTACAGAAAGAACAGCAAACTCACTCCAAAGTGAACAAAAGAAATGATGAAGATGGAGTAGAAATAAATGAAATTGAGAACATGAAAACAATTAAGAAAATCAACAAAGCTAGAAGTTGGTTCTTTAAGAAAATCAATAAGATTGATGGACTCTTAGCGAGGTTGACAAAAAAAAGGAGAGAGAAGATGCAAATAAATAAAATCAGAAATGTAAGAGGAGACATAATCACTGACCCCACAGAAATAAAGGAGTAATGAAAAGATACTAGGAACAACTTTGTGCTAATAAACTAGACAACGTAGATGAAGTGGGCAACTTCCTAGAAGCACATGAACAATGAACATTGACTCAAGAAGAAATAGACGATCTTAACAAACCAATCACAAGTAAAGAAATTGAATTAATCATTAAAAATCTCCCAAAAAATAAAATCCCAGGACCACAGGGTTTCACATGTGAATTCTACCAAGCATTCAGAAAAGAATTAGTACAAATCCTGCTCAAACTCTTCAAAAAAATGGAAGAGGAGGGAAGGCTACCTAACTCATTCTATGACATCAACATCACCCACATACCAAAGCCCGACAAAAATACTACAAGAAAAGAAAATTATAGACCAATCTCTCTAATGATAATAGATGGAAACATACTCAACAAAATTGTTACAAATCAAATCCAGCAGCACATTAAAAGAATTATACACCATGACCAAGTGGATTTTATCCCAGGTATGTAAGGATGGTTCAACACAAGAAAATCAATTAATGTAATACACAATATCAACAAATCAAGGCAGAAAAAACACATAATCATCTTGATTGATGCAGAAAAGGCATTTCACAAGATTCAACATCCTCTCTTATTGAAAACATCCTCTCTTATTCCTATCAAAGGATAGGAATAGAAAGGAATTTCCTCAACATGATAAAGGGAATATATGAAAAACACATAACTAACACAATCAGCAGTGGGGAAAGAATGAAAGTTTTCTCACTGAGATCCGGAACAAGATAAGGATGTCCACTATACCATTGTTATTCAACATTTTGCTAGAATTTCTAGCCACAGCAATTAGACAAGAAAAAGAAATACAAGGCATTAAAATTGGAAAGGAAGAAGTAAAACTCTCAATGTTTGCTGATGATATGATACTATATGTTGAAATGTTGAAAAATCCACAGCAAAACTACTAGAGCTAATACATGAGCACAGCAAAGGGGCAGGTTACAAGATTAACAATAAAAAATTTGTGGTGTTTCCATACTCTAGTAATGAGCAATCTGAGGGGAAAAATCAAGGAAAAAAATTCACTTACAATTTCAACCAAAAGAATAAGATATTTAGGAATAAATTTAACTAAGGATGCAAAAGACTTATACAAAGAAAATGACAAGAATTGCTAAAAGAAATCATAGAAGACCTAAATAAATGGAAGGACATAATGTGTTCATGGATTGGAAGACTAAATATAGTTAAGATGTCAGTTCTACCTAAATTGATTTATAGATTCAATGCAATACCAATTAAAATCCCAAAAACTTACTTTTCAGAAATAGAAAAACCAATAACCAAACTTATTTGGAAGGGCAGGTTGCCCCGAATAGCTAAGAATATGTTGAGAAAGAAAACTGAAGTCACAGGTCTCACAGTACCTGACTTTAAAGCACATTACAAAGCTACAGTGGTCAAAACAGTATGGTAACGGCATAAAGATAGATATAATGACCATTGGAATTGGATAGAGTGCTCAGATATAGACCCTTTCATGTATGGGCAATTGATCTTTGGTAAGGCAGTCAAGCCAGCTCACCTGGGATAGAACAGTCTCTTCAATAAATAGTGTTTTGAGAACTGGATATCCATATGCAAAAGAATGAAAGAGGATCCATATCTCACACCTTATTAAAAAATTAACTCAAAATGCATCAAAGACCTAAACATCAGAGCTAAGATCATAAAACTTTTAGAAGAAAATGTAGGGAACTATCTTATAAAACTTATAATAGGAGGTGGTTTTCTAGATCTTACACCCAAAGCATGTGTATTGAATAAATAAATAAATAAATAAATGGGAATGCCTTGAAATTAAACACTTTTGTACATCAAAGAACTTTGTCAAGAAGGTAAAAAGGCAGCCTACACAATGGAAGACAATATTCGGAAATGACATATCAGATAAGGCTCTAGTATCCAGAATATATAAAAGGATTGTTCAACTCGACAACAAAAAGACAAACAACCCAATTACAAAATGGGCAAAAGACATAACAGACACTTATCAGAAGAGGAAATGCAAATGACTAAAATGCAGACGAAACTTTCCTGGCTATTAGGGAAATGCAAATCAAAACCACAGTGAGATATCATCTCACACCCACCAGAATGGCCATTATTTAAAAAAATGAAAATGACAAACACTGGAAAGGATGTGGAGAAAGAAGCACACTTATCCACTGTTGTGGGAATATAAAATGGTATAATCACTGTGGAAGGAAGTCTGGGGGTCCTCAGGAAGCTAAGTATAGAATTGCCATATGATCTTGCAATACCATTGTTAAGTATCTATTCAGAGGCATGAGGGTAAGGACACAAATGGGAATTTGCACACCAATGTTTATAGCAACATTATTTACAATTGCCAAGAGATGGAACCAGCCCAAATGCCCATCAACAAATGAGTGGCTCAACAAGCTGTGATGTATACATATGCTGGAAAATTATGCAGCTGTAAGACAGAATAAAGTCATGAAGCATGAAACAAAATGGATGGACCTTGAGGACATTATGCTGAGTGAGATTAGCCAGAAACAAAAGGACAAATACTGTAGGTCTCACTGATATGAACTAACGTTAATGAGTGAACTTGGAGAATTTCAGTTAAGAAGAGAGGTTATCAGGAGATAGAAATAGGGTACAGATGAGGTAATTGGAGCTGAAGGGATACAGATTGTGCAATAGGACTGTTCTAGGTTGTTAGCTGCCAGAATGCAATATACCAGAAACTGAATGGCTTTTAACAAGGGGAATTTAATGAGTTGCTAGTTTACAGTTCTAAGGCAAAGAAAATGTCCCAATTAAAACAAGGCTATAGAAATGTCCAATTTAAGGCATCTGGGGAAAGATACCTTGGTTCAAGAAGGCCGACAATGTTCAATTCTTCTCCCTTAGCTGGAAGGGCACATGGTAAACATGGCGATGTCTGCTGGCTTTCACATGGCTCTACCAAAAAAGGACTCTCTTTCCAAAATGTTTCATCTTTTAAAGGATTCCAGTAAGCAACCCCACCTTCAGTGGGTGGAGACATACCTCCATGGAAATCATCTAATCAAAAGTTACCACCCACAATCGGGTAGGTCACATCTTCATGGAAACAATCAAAATGCTCCCACCCAGCAATGCTGAATGAGGATCAAAAGGTATGGCTTTTCTGGGGTCCACCACAGACTCAGACCGGCACAAGGACTGATTGTAAAAATTCAGAAATGGATAGCATAATACTGCCTCATTGTAGCACAGTAATGTAAGTACACTGAATGAAGCTGAGTGTGAGAAAAATAGGGGAAGGAGGGCTGGGGACACATATGAAACCAGAAGGAAAGATAAACAATAAAGAGGACACTACATATTAATGAAAGGAACAATTCAACAACAAGACATAGCAATCATGAATATTTATGCACCAAGTCAGAATGCTCCAAAATACATGAGGTAAACACTGAAAAGAGAATAGACAAATCTACCATAATAGTTGGAGACTTCAATTCCACACTCTCATCAATGGACAGAACATCTAGACAGAGGATCAATACAGAAACAGAAAATTTGAATTATACAATAAATGACCTAGACTTAACACAGCAATCTCCAGAACAAACTAGTTAAGATAATTAAATGTCTAGACTCCAGCAAAAAATGATAAATCACACCAGGAAAATTGAAGATATGGCCCAATCAAAGGAATAAACCAACCATTCAAATGAGATACAGAAGCTGAAACATTTAATTCAGAATATATGAACAGACATGCAGGACCTCATCAAAAACCAAATCAATGAATTGAGGGAGGGTATAAAGAAGGCAAGGAATGACCAAAAAGAAGAAATGGAAAGTCTGAAAAAACAAATCACAGAACTTATGGGCATGAAAGGCACGGTAGAAGAGATGAAAAAACAGTGGAAACCTACAATGGTAGACTTTGAGAGGCAGAAGATAGGATTAGTGAACTGGAGGATGGAACATCTGAAATCCAACAAGAAACAGAAACTATACGGAAAAAAATGGAAAAATATGAGCAGGGACTAAGGAAATAGAATGACAATATGAAGCACACAAACATATGTGTTGTAGGTGTCACAGAAGGAGAAGAGAAGGGAAAAGGAGTAGTAAAACTAGTGGAAGAAACTATCACTGAAAATTTACCAACTCTTTTGAAAGACTTAAAATTACAAATCCAAGAAGTGCAGCATACCCCAAATATACATACTCCAAGACACTTACTAATCAGAATGTCAGGGGTCAAAGAGAAAGAGAGAATCTTGAAAGCAGCAAGAGAAAAGCAATCCATCACATACAAGGGAAACCCAATAAGACTATGCATAGATTTCTCAGCAGAAACTACTCCAAGACACTTACTAATCAGAATTTCAGGGGTCAAAGAGAAAGAGAGAATCTTGAAAGCAGCAAGAGAAAAGCAATCCATCACATACAAGGGAAACCCAATAAGACTATGCATAGATTTCTCAGCAGAAACCATGGAGGCAAGAAGACAGTGGGATGATATATTTCAATTACTAAAAGAGAAAAAACTGCCAACCAAGAATTCTATATCCAGCAAAATTATCCTTCAAAAATACGGGAGAAATTAAAACATTTGCAGACAAAAAAAATCACTGAGAGAACGTGTGACCAAGAGACCAGCTCTGCAAGAAATACGAAAGTGATCACTAGAGGCAGATATGTAAAGACAGAAGAGAGAGGTGTGGAGAAGAGTGTAGAAAGGAAGACTATGAGTAAAGGTAAAAAGAAGGAAAATTAGATATGACATATAAAATCCAAAAAGCAAAATCTTAGAACAAAGTACCACCCGTACAGTAATAACACTAAATGTTAATGGATTAAACTCCCAAATCAAAAGGCATAGATTGGCAGAATGGATTAAATATAAGACCCATCTATATGCTGTCTACAGGAAACACATCTTAGACCCAATGGTAAACATAGATTGAAAGTGAAAACTTGGGAAAAGATATTTCATGTAAATAACAATCAGAAAAGAGCAGGAGCAGGTATACTAATATCCAACAAATTTGACTTCAAATGTAAAATTGTTAAAAGAGACAAAGGATACTATGTACTAATAACAGGAACAATTCATCAAAAAGACATAACAATCATAAATATTTATGCATTGAACCAGAATGCTCCAAAATACGTGGTGAACATTGAAAACACTGAAAAGAGAAATAGACACATCTACCATAGTAGGTGGAGACTTCAATTCCCCACTCTTATCAATGGACAGAACATCTAGGCAGAGGATCAATAAAGAAATAGAGAATTTGAATAATACAATAAATGAGCTAGACTTAACAGACATATATAGAACATTACACCCCACAACAGCAGGATACACTTTTTTTCTCAAGTGCTCATGGATCATTCTCAAAGATAGACCATATGCTGGGTCACAAAGCAAGACTCAATAAATTTAAAAAGATTGAAATCATACAAAACACTTTCTCAGATCATAAAGGAATGAAGTTCAAAATCAATAAAAGGCAGAGTGCAAGAAAATTCGCAAATATGTGGAAGCTCAACAACACACTCTTAAACAACCAGTGGGTCAAGGAAGAAATTAGATGAGAAATCAGTAAATATCTCAAGGCAAATGAAAATAGAAACACAGCATATCAAAACTAGTGGGATGCAGTAAAGGCAGTGCTAAGAGGGAAATTTATTGCCCTAAATGCCTATAAAAAAAAGAAGAAAGGGCAGAACCCAAGGAATTAACTATCCACTTGGAAGAAGTAGAGAAAGAACAGCAAACTAACCCCAAAGCAAGCAAAAGGAAAGAAATAACAAAGATTAGAGCAGAAATAAATGAAATTGAGAACATGAAAATAATTGAGAAAATCAATGAAACCAGAAGCTGGTTATATGAGAAAATCAATAAGAACGATGGCCCCTTAGTGAGGTTGACAAAAACAAGAAGAGAGAGGATGCAAATAAATAAGATCAGAAATGGAAGGGGAGACATAACCACTGATCCCACAGAAATAAAGGAAGTAATGACAGGATACCAAGAACAACTTTATGCTAATAAATACAACAATGTAGATGAAATGAACAACTTCTTAGAAAGGTGTGAACAACCAACTTTGAATCAAGAAGAAATGGACGACCTCCACAAACCAATCGCAAGTAAAGGAATGGAATCAGTCATTAAGAAGCTTCCCCCAAAAGAGAAGTCCAGTACCAGATGGCTTCACATGTGAATTCTACCAAAAATTCAAGAAAGAATTAGTACCAATCCTGCTCAAACACTTCAAAAAAATTGAAGGGGAGGGAAAGCTACATAATTCATTCTATGAAGCCAATATCACCCTCATACCAAAGCCAGACAAAGATATTACATAAAAAGAAAACTACAGACCAATCTCTCTAATGAATATAGATGAAAAAATCCTGAACAAAATTCTAGCAAATTGAATCCAGCAACACATTTAAAGAATTATACATCATGACCAAGTAGGATTCATCCCAGGTATGCAAGGATGGTTCAACATAAGAAAATCAATTAATGTAATACACCATACCAACAAATAAAAGCAGAAAAACCACATGATCATCTAGACTAATGCAGAAAAGGTATTTGACAGAATTTAACATCCTTTCCTGTTGAAAATACTTCAAAGGATAGGAATAGAAGGGAACTTCCTTAAAACAATAAAGGGAATATATGAAAAACCCACAGCTAATATCATCCTCAATGGGGAAAAACTGAAAACTTTCCTCCTAAGATAAGGAACAAGACAAGTATGTTCACTATCACCACTGTTATGCAACATTGTGTTGGAAGTTCTAGCCAGAGTATTAGACAAGAAAAAGAACAGAAGGCATCAAAATTGGAAAGGAAGAAGTGAAATGCTCACTGTTTGCAGATGATATGATATTATATGTCAAAAACCCTGAAAAATCCACAGAAAACTACTGGAGCTAATAAACGAGTACAGCAAAGTGGCAGGGTACAAGATCAACACTCAAAAATCTGTAGTATTTCTGTACACTAGTAATGAACAGTCTGAGGGGGAGATCAAGAAATGAATTTCATTTACAATTGTGATCAAAAGAGTAAAATATTTAGGAATAAATTTAACTAAAGACACTAAAGACCTATACAAAGAAAACTAAACGAAATTGTTAAAAGAAATCACAGAAGACCTAAATAGATGGAAAGGCATATCGTGTTCATGGATTAGAAGACTAAATATAGTTAAGATGTCAATTCTACGTAAATTGATTTACAGATTCAATGCAATACCAATAAAAAATCCCAACAACTTACTTTTCAGAAATAGGAAAACCAATAAGCAAATTCATCTGGAAGGGCGGGGTGCCCTGAATAGCTAAAAGTATCCTGAGGAAAAAAAAATGAAGTCAGAGGTCTCATGCTACCTGACTGTAAGGCATATTATGAAGCTAAAGTGGTGCAAATAGCATGGTACTGGCATAAAGATAGATATACTGACCAACTATAGACCCTCTCATCTATGGACAATTGATCTTTGATAAGGCAGTCAAGCCAACTTACCTGGGACAGAACAGGCTCTTCAATAAATGGTGCCTAGAGAACTGGATATCCATATGCAAAAGAATGAAAGAGGACCCGTATCTCACATCCTATACAAAAGTTAACTCAGAATGGATCAAAGACCTAAACATTAGGTCTAAGATGATAAAACAGTTAGAAGAAAATGTAGGGAAATATTTTAGAAATCTTATACTTGGAGGTAGTTTTATAGACCTTACACCCAAAGCAAGAGCACTGAAGAAAGAAAGAAAGAAATGGGAGCTTCACAAAATTAAACACCTTTGTGCATCAAAGAATTTCATCAAGAAAGTAGAAAGACAGCCTACACAATGATAGACAATATTTGGAAACGACATATCAGATAAAGGTCTAGTATCCAAAATTTATAAAGAGATTGTTCAACTCAACAACAAAAAGACAGTCAATCCAATTACAAAACGGGAAAAAGACTGAACAGACACTTCTCAGAAGAGGAAATACAAGTGGCCAAAAGGCACATGAAGAGATGCTCAACTTCCCTGGCCATTAGAGAAATGCAAATAAAAAGCACAATGAGATATCATCTCACACCCACTAGAATGGCCATTATCAACAAAACAAAATGACAAGTGCTGGAGAGGATGTGGAGAAATAGGCACACTTATTCACTGTTGGTGGGAATGTCAAATGGTACAACCGCTGTGGAAGGCAGTTTGGTGGTTCCTTGATAACCTGAATATAGAATTGCCATATGACCCGGCAATACCACTGCTGGGTACCTACTCAAATGATATAAGGGCAAAGACACAAAAAGACATTGCACACCAATGTTATAGCAACATTATTTACAATTGCAAAGAGATAGAAACAGCCAAAATGTCCATCAACAGATGAGTGGCTAAACAAACTGTGGCATATACATATGATGGAATATTATGCAGCTTTAAGACAGAATAAAGTTATGAAGTATGTAACAACATGGATGTACCTTGAGGACATTATGCTGAGTGAGACTAGACAAAAACAAAAGGACAAATACTGTATGGTCTCACTGATATGAACTGCCATTAGTGAATAAACTTGGAATATTTCATTGGTAACAGAGACCACCAGGAGATAGAAATAGGGTAAGATATTTGGTGATTGGAGCTGAAGGGATAGAGGTTGTGCAATAGGACTGATTCCTAAAACTCAGAAATGGACAGTACAATACTACCTAACTGTAATACAATTATGTTAAAACACTGAATGAAGCTGCATGTGAGAAAGTTAGAGGGAGGAAGGTTGGGGGCATAAGTGAAATCAGAAAGATTTATAGATGTTTAAGATTGAGATGGTATAATCTAGGAATGCCTAGAGTGCATAATAATAATGACTAAATGTACAAATTTTAAAAATGTTTTTGCATGAAGAAGAACAAAGGAATGCTATTACTGCAGGGTGCTGAAAGTAGATGGTAATTAATATCTTAAATTCTCACCTTATGTGTGAGACTAAAGCAAAAAATGTTTATTTGGGGCCATGGTGGCTCAGCAGGCAGGAATGCTTGCCTGCAATGTCAGAAGACCCGGGTTCGATTCCCGGTGCCTGCCCATGTAAAAAAAAATGTTCATTTGTTACAAAATTTATGTTTTGACTAGTGCATTTCCTAATATAACTTATGTTGATAGTTTGATTGAACATCAGAAGTGCTTGGAATCTCAGGTAGGACATGAGATTTTGTTGGTTTGTCCAGAGTGATGCCCCGATGAACCTCAGAGTGATTTGATCAGTGAGTGGAAAAGTATTTGCAAAGTACCCTTTGGGGAATGGTGAGAATGGGGGAAAATTCAACCTCCCCAAGGTGAATTCTTGATATTCTCACAAGCAGTGTGGACAACCAAAGCTGTAGTTTGAGCCCCCAGGCTTGGGGTTCATTCATATGAAACTTAACCCCATAAAGGATAGGTCAAGTTTACTTAAAATTTAGGTCTAAGAGTCACCCCCAAGAGAACCTCTTTTGTTGCTCAGATGTGGCCTCTCTCTCCAGCCAACACAACAAGAAATCTCACCACGCTCCCCCTGTCTACGTGGGTCATGACTCCCAGGGGTGTGGACCTTTCTGGGAATATGGGACAGAAATCCTAGAATGTGCTGAGACTCAGCGTCAAGGGATTGAGAGAACCTTCTCGACCAAAAGGGGGAAGAGTGAAATGAAGCAAAGTGTCAATGGCTGAGAGATTCCAAGCAGAGTCGAGAGGTTATCCTGGAGGTTATTCTTACACATTAGTAGATATCACCTTATTATTCAAGATGTAATGGAGAGGCTTGAAGGAACTGCCTGAAAATGTAGAGCTGTGTTCCAATAGCCATGTTTCTTGAGAATGATTGAATAATGATATAGCTTTCACAATGTGACTGTGTGATTGTGAAAACCTTGTGTCTGATGATCCTTTTATCTACCTTGTCAACAGATGAGTAGGACATATTGAATAAAAATAAACAATAGGGGAACAAATGTTCAAATAAATTTAGTTTGAAATGCTAATGAAAGAGAGGGGTAACGCATATGGTATGCATAATCTCTTTTTTTTCCTGTTTTCATTTTATTTCTTTTTCTGAATTGGTGCAAATGTTCTAAGAAATTATGAATATGCAACTAAGTGGTGACATTGTGAATTACTGATTATATATGTTAATGTTTTAGTTAGTTTGTTAAAATTTTTTAATAAATAAATACATTTTTTTAAAAATTGAAATCACACAAAATGCTTTCTCAGATCATGAAGGAATAAAAGGTAGAGTGGCAGAAATTCACAAATATACAGAGGTTCAACAACTGTCTCTTAAACAAGCAGTGAGTCAAGGAAGAAATTACAAGAGTAATCAGTAAATATCTTGAGACAAATGAAAATGAAAACACAACATATCAAAATTTATGGGATGCAGCAAAGGCGGTGCTACGAGGGAAATTTTTTGCCCTAAATGCCTATATTAAATAAGAAGAAGGAGGAAAAATCGAGAAATTAACTGTCCACTTGGAAGAATTGGGGAAAGAACAGCAAATTAACCTGAAAGCATGTAGGAGCCAGGGGTTAAAGCAAGACCTGCAGAATTTTTTGTGAGCAGCTGGCATTAGGGTAGTGGCAGAAAACTGTGGAGATTGTTATCTGCTTTATTTAGAACAGTCTGGAAGGAAGAGAAAGTTTGTTTACCCCAAATGGTTATGTTAAGTATGAAGAAAGATAAGCACTCTGTTTCCTCAGGAAATGCATGCATGCCTTATGTTACCCTGCAGTATGAAAGCAGGATCTGGTTTAGAATAAAGTTGTCTGTTTTCTGTTATGGTTAAGCTTCAGACCCCCTGATCCCCTCTGTCTCTTTCTTTCTTTCTCATCATTCCTTAACATCCTTTGAGCTCTGTAGGAGCCAAAGGGTTAATAGAAAACCTGCAGAATTTATTGGGAGTGACTGGCTTCAAAGTGGCCTTGAGGAGGTCTGCTACAAACAGCGAGCTCCCAGCTGTGAGCCTTATCTGAGGATGAAGGGGAAGAACATGTTCTGCAAACAGACTTGTTTTGTTCCTATTTTTGCACAGAGTATGGAATGTTCCTTTTTTGCTACCCAGATATCCAGGAGGTTAGATTGAAAGTAACAAGAGAACAAGGGAGTAATATACTGAAAAAACAGGCTTGGTCAGCAAAAGAGCTATGAGAAATGATATAAAATAAAGCATCTGGAGCTCTTTGGGGCTGCAGTCATCTTGTCTGTCTTCTGTGTGTCTGTGTGACTCATTCCACAGGAAATGTCTGCATCTATGTTTCTTATTTTGCAGGGTTGCTGAAAGACTGCAACAAGTGGCACCTGAACAGGGACAATTCATCACTCCACAGGGACCAGCTGGCCCGGCTCCTTGTGAGCATTCAGCCCTGCTCAGGGATCTGGCCCGGCTCCCTGGAACATTCAGTGAAGGTTACTTGAGGCCTTCATCACTGCAGAACCGAAAGGGTAAGGCACCTCCTGGAATAGGGGAGGGACTTGGCGCCTCTGGAATTTGTGAGAGACTTTCAGATATATGTTCTATGTATCATAATGGGCAACTCACCATCAGTGGAACGGGAATATTTATCTTTACTTAAGAGATTGTTACACTCCACGGGTATGGAGGCTTCTGATGCTCTACTTAAGAAACTTTTTAAACATGTCATGCAAAAATGTTATTGGTTTCAGCATAAAGGCTGTAATGTTTCCTATTATTATGATAGATTTAAAAGATTGCTTCTTTACCATACCTTTAGCAGAGCAAAAAAAATTAGTTTCTAAGCTTGTTCTTAATGAGCTGCCTTTATATAAAAATTCATATACATCTGAGTCAGAAAATATTCAATAGAATCAATGCAGAACAAGAGTCAGTACTCATTAATGGTTCCTATGGAATTGTAACAGATTGGTCCCCTAAGGGGTATGCAATTCAGGACCGTAGTTCTGACTCAAAGGGTTCTGTTAAGTTACCTTGGTTTAATCTAAATAATTATTCTACGGAAATTTATACCAATGCTACAAATAAAATCTTGTGACAATGAATGAGAATGGCAGCCTCATCTCCTTTTGTTAACTTAAATCCTCAACAAACAGCAATTTGGGAACTGGCCATGCGTTTAGCTCCTATTCATATTTGAAAAGGAAATATATTATCAGAACTTTGAAACTGAAAATTCTTGTTAAAAACTATATATTGATGTTTCAAATATGCATTAACTAAAATATTTTAAGTGTTTAACATTATTCTAACAAATATAATTTTAATGGTAAGTATATGTGGTAAAATATTTGTTTAAAATAATGACTTAAGCATGAAAAACATAAAAGACCTTACGTTAGCTTTTATCATGTCGTTATCTGTATAAAAAATACTGATTTTCTTCTGGGTATCATTATACTGGCAAAAGACTGTTTCTTTTCTTGCCCCAGACCAAATGACTTAATCTATTAATCTAAATAATATTGCTATAAATAAATCTATTACTCACTAAATAATATTCACATCATATAAATACCTAAATTCCTTTAAGCCAAAATATTTTAATGCTTTATCCAGTGTTTATATAAACTACATAGGTATAAACTAAATTTATTCCAAAATAACCATGACTTAAGTCAGGAATAAATCAAATTTGAGAGCTGAATGCAGATAAAAAATATACTTGTGGCATCTATTCTATTCACCTGATGTTGCCATTACATGCAGCTGATGTTGCTATCACATGACCTTGAAGAAAAACAATTAAAATGTGCACTCTAGCTGGGAGGACTGGCTATCCTCCTGGAAAGAGGTGTATGTTAATAAAATATCTAGGTCCCAGGAAGCTCCTCTTGGTCTCTAGCCAGTTCCCAGAGGACCCAACTGGGCCCAGTCATGTAAGCAAATTGGAATTTGACCACTATTATAACAAAAAATATATATATCATACAATTGCATGCAATCAATTTAAAATTAGTGAGAACACACAACCAATTATAAAAAAATCCTCATCCCTGCATTCCTTTTCAATCAATCCAATAAATTCATTTTACAAAATCTGATCATTTACTATGAATGCATATCACTATTAACACTCTGCTTTCAATTTTGCTACTTGTCACTTTAAAAATTCCTAATTATATGTTGCAGAACTTATTTAATATTTTACAAGATCATTCTGATTTATTAAGCAAAAAGCAATTAACATCCTGAACTCTACCTGCTGTGCAGTCAGAGTCTTGGGGTCTAAAAGCCCCGCTGGAACGTGGCACTGCCTCTCTACCCTCCAGTTAGCTTCAGCTCAGGCCTAGGACCTATGCTGAAAAAGGTCTAAGCATTAATGTGGTTTTCCTTTGCCCAGGGCATGGTCCTGAGCAACTAAATTTTTCCTGTAAAAGTGTCATAGAAAGGTCTCCCATGGTCTTGGAAATTGGGGGCCTAGCTAAGCTGGACTTTGCAAGCAAAGCCCTCCCAGGCTGGAGAGGTGGATAGGCTGTAAATGGGCCAGCCTGGAGCTGGATTCCTGGCTGGAAAAGTACCTCAGCCCTCTAAAAGCACCCCCCATTTCTGGGCAAGGAGAAGGTGAAGTCCTTTAAAGGATGTATTTTTCCTATGGGGAGCAATCTTGTCCTGCTCCCCAACCCTCACTAAAGTCTATGCTCATAAAACAAAAAGGGGAAGATCAGCAGAATAATATTATAAAAATAAGTACACCAAAAGATCAATTAGCAAAAGCACTGCTTACTTTAAATTCTTTAAAAAACTTATGATAATTCATCACAGACTCCTGCAGAACAACATTTTAGTAACTTGGAAAAGAAAAGTGATATAACTCAGAACTGCAGTTGTAGCTGATCTATTGAAAAGATGTTAAGGATGATCTATGGAAACCAGGCATGATAAAGGTGTGGGTAGGGAATTTGCTCTTATCATTACAGGTGATGGAAACTCGATTTGGATTCCCTCGAAGAGAATAAAACCCAGACGTGTCGACCCAGATGAAAATAATAACTAAATGGGTAATATAGATTATAGGAAATATAACTTTAATTGGTGAAGGACAGGAACATACTTATACTTATTGGATTTATATTCCTAACCCACCTTTGCTGCTAGCTCTAACATGGGCCAATCCAACTTTACCATAACATATGAATATTAGTTGAGGATTCCCAGGTCCAGTAGATTCAAGACTTCCAAAGCTACTTAAAGAAGAAAAAAAAGGTATCAAATTTAACTCTTCCATTTTTAGAAAGACCCATATGCATAACTCTATGGAATCAAATAATACTTGACTGTTAGATGAGAAAGAAGGTTAAAATGGATGTCAATTATGTCATATGAATTGAACAGTTATCATAATTAAGAATTCCTATGGAATTGTAAGAGATGTGGCCCCTGTGGGGTCTCCCATCTCTAACTTGAAGATAACTGAGACTATATGGGCAGGAAAACTAAATCAAAACTTAATACATAAAGGGCAATTTGTGCCAAATCCATGAGATGATAAATATAACATTAATCAGAGAAATTTATGGAAAATTTTCCTAGGACTGGGATAAATTTTTATAGCAAATTCTAATAACTATAACTTCCTTTTAAATAGCAGCCATAAACATTATATGCAAATATGTACTAAAGATCCATATGTATTTATTAAAAGTCATATGCATATAAAAAATCAAACTTTTAATTATGAGAATTGTTTTCTATTCACTTGTCTCCAAGCATTTATGCTGCAGGAAAATGAAATAATTATAGCAGCAAGAAGAAGAAATATTTGGCTGCTGGTGCAGATGTCAAAATCCTGGTAATCCTCTCCAAAAACACAAGTCCTAATCCATCTAGCAAAAGAATATCTGAAAAGGACTAAGAGACTAATTGGACTGATTATTGCAGCTGTCATTGGAATCATTGGAATTATCACAGTGGCTGCAGTTGCTGGAACTGTGTTGCATCAAACTATACAGACACAGTACTATGTTAGAAAGCAGCATAAAAATGCCAATGAACTGTGGCATAGTCTATCTCACATTGATGAGCAAATTAATAATAGAGATAGCATTGGTTCATATTGGAGATCAAATGTATAATTTAAATTTGTTATGAAGTTTAAAATGTAACTAAAATGAAAACAATTTTATATTAACCCTTTAAAATATACTCATTCTAAAATAGAATGGGAAAAGATAAAAAAGGCATCTTTTGGGGCATTCAAATAGTTTAAGTCTCAATATTTTAAAATTACAAAAGCAGGTATTAGAAATATCTCAAAAGAATTTGTGTATGGCTAATGGAAATTATATTATACAATCATTTACCCAAAGGCTAAAAAATCTTAATCCTGTTTATTGGTGGAAATCTTCTCATTTTTTGACAACATTGGGAACAGAAATTTTACTTTTCTTACTATTTCTTTTTCTCTTAATTGTCCTGAAGCACCGTTTGCTATCTGTCATATCTTCTAATCATAAACAAACACAAGCTCCCAACACATTGTTTATAAAGGCTTTGACCTCCCCTAAATAAACTATAGCTCTTGACTGGTAGCCAATGATGGGTAAGACGCTTCCTTCAAAGCTTAAGGGCAACCTAAGACAGGCACAGTCAATGAGCAAAGCCAATGATTCTTGCAGAACTCTTGGCTCCCTTCCAAAATCAAAGTCAGAGAGCTTGACTGGTAGCCAATGACGGATAAGACCCTTACTTCAGAGCCTAAGGGCAACCTAAGACAGGCACAGTCACCCTGGCTTATAAAATAAAAAAGGGGGAAATGTAAGAGCCAAAGGGTTAATAGAAAACCTGCAGAATTTATTGGGAGTGACTGGCTTCAAAGTGGCCTTGAGGAGGTCTGCTACAAACAGCAAGCTCCCAGCTGTAAGCCTTATCTGGGGATGAAGGGGAAGAACATGTTCTGCAAACAGACCTGTTTTGTTCCTACTTTTGCATACGGAGTATGGAATGTTCCCTTTTTGCTACCCAGATATCCAGGAGGCTAGATTGAAAGTAACAGGAGAACAAGGGAGTAATATACTGAAAAAACAGGCTTGGTCAGCAAAAGAGCTATGAGAAAAGATATAAAATAAAGCATCTGGAGCTCTCTGGGGCTGCAGTCATCTTGTCTGTCTTCTGTGTGTCTGTGTGACTCATTCTGCAGGAAGTGCCCACGTCTATGTTTCTTATTTTGCAGGGGTTGATGAAAGACACCAACAGAGCTCTGTTTTATAGGAAGCAACACAAGCAACAAAAAGGAAAGAAATAATGAAGAGTAGAGCAGAAATAAACGAAATTGAGAGCAGGAAAACAATCAAGAAAATCAACAATACCGGATGTTGGTTCTATGAGAAAATCAATAAGATTGATGGATACTTACCAAGATTGACAGAAAGAAGAAGAGGGAGAATGCAAGTAAATAAAATCAGAAATGGAAGAAGAGAAATAACCACTGACCACACAAAAATAAAGGAAGTAATGAGAGGATACTATGAGCGACTTTTTGCTAATAAATTTGGCAATGTAGATGTAATGGACCACTTCCTAGAAAGGCATGAACAACCAATGTTGACTCAAGGAGAAATAGTCGACCTCAACAAACCAATGACAAGTAAAGAAATTGAATCAGTCATTAAGAAGCTCCCCAAAAAGAAAAGTCCAGGACCAGATGGGTTCACATGTTAATTCTACCAAACATTCAAGAAAGAACTAGTACCAATCCTGCCCAAACTTCAAAAAAATTGAAGAGGGAAAGCTACCTAACTCATTCTACAAACCCAACATCGCCCTCATACCAAAGTCTGGCAAAGATATTACAAGAAAAGAAACCAATAGGCCAATCTCTCTAATGAATATAAATGCAAAAATCCTTAACAAAATTTTTGCAAATTGATTCCAGCAGCACATTAAAAAAATTATACACCATGACCAAGTAGGATTTATCCCAGATATGCAAGATGTTTCAACATAAGAAAATTAATTAATGTAATACACCATATCAACAAATCAAAGCAGAAAAACCACATGATCATCTCAATCAATGCAATAAAGGCATTTGAGTAAATTCATCATTGTTTCTTGTTGGAAACACTTCAAAGGATAGGAATAGAAGGGAACTTCCTCAACATAATAAAGAGAATACATGAAAAACCCACAGCCAACATCATCCTCAATGGGGAAAAACTGAAAACTTTCCCCCTAAGATCAGGAGCAAGACAAGGATGTCCGCTAACACCATTGTTATTCAACATTGTGTTGAAAGTTCTAGCCAGAGCAATTAGACAATAAAATGAAATAAAAGGCATCAAAATTGGAAAGGAAGAAGTAAAAACTCTCACTGTTTGCAGATGATATGATATGTCAAAAACCCTGAAAAATCCACAACAAAACTACTAGAGCTAATAAATGAGTACAACAAAGTGGCAGTTACAAGATTAACACTCAAAATTCGGTATTTCTATACACTTAGTAATGAACAATCTGAGGGGGAAATCAAGAAGAAAATTCCATTTACAACTGCAACCAAAAGAATAAGATATTTAGGAATAAACTTAAGTAAAGATACAAAAGACATACAAAGAAAACTACAAGAAGTTGTCAAAAGAAATCACAGAAGACTTAAATCAATGGAAGGGCATACCATGTTCATGGATTGGAAGACTAAATATAATTAAGATGTCAATTCTGCCTAAATTGATTTATAGATTCAATGCAATAACAATTAAAATCCCAAAAACTTACCTTTCAGAAATAGAGAAAACAAGAACCAAATTTATCTTGAAGGGCAGGGTACCCCAAATAGCTAGAAAAATCCTGAGAAAGAAAAAGGAAGTTGTAGCCTCACATTACCTGACTTTAAGGCATATTATGAAGCTACAGTAGTCAAAACAGCATGGTACTGGCATAAAGATAGATATACTGACCAATGAAATTGAATAGAGTGTTCAAATATAGACCCTCACATCTGTGGACAATAAGGCAGTCAAGCAAACTTGTTGGGACAGAACAGTCTCTTCAATAAATGGTGCCTAGAGAACTGGACATCCATATGCAAAAGAATGAAAGAGGATCCATATCTCACACTGTATACAAAAATTAACTCAAAATGGATCAAAGACTTAAACATATGTAAGACTATAAAATTTGGAAGAAACTGTGGGGAGATATCTTATACATCTTATAATAGGAGGCAATTTCCTAGACCTTACACTCAAAGCACAAGCACTGAAGAGAAAAGTTAATAAAGTGGAACTACTCAAAATTAAAACACTTCATCAAGAAAGTAAAGAACTTCATCAAGGAAGTAAACAGATAAACTTCACAATGGGAGACAATATTTGGAAAAAACATATCAGATAAATGTCCAGTATCCAGAATTATATAAAGAGCTTGTTCAACTCAACAACAAAAAGACAGACAAACCAATTACAAAATGGGAAAAAGACTTGAACAGACACTTCTCAGTAGAGGAAATACAAGTGGCCAAAAGACACATGAAAAGATGCTCAACTTCACTGGCTATTAGGGAAATGCAAATCAAAACCACAATGAGATATCATCTCACACTCATCAGAATGGTCATTATCAATAAAACAGAAAATGACAAGTGCTGGAGAGGATGTGGAGAAAGAGGCAAACTTATCCATTGTTGGTGGGAATGTCAAATGGTACAAGCACTGTGGAAGGCAGTTTGGTGGTTTCTCAGGAAACTAAATATAAAATTGCCATATGACCCAGCAATACCATTGTTAGGTATCTACTTGGAGGACATGAGGGCAAGGACACAGGTGGACATTTGCACACCAATATTTATAGCAGCATTATTTACAGTTGCAAAGAGATCAAAACAGCCCAAATATCACTCCACAGATGAATGGCTAAACAAAATGTGGTATATACATATGATGGAATATTATGCAGCCATAAGGCAGAATCAACTTATGAAGTATGTAACAACATGTTAGTCAAGATGTGATGGAGACACGTTGCCAGGAACGTCCACACCTCTGGGAGTCATGTCCCATGTAGACAGGGGGAGGGCTGTGAGTTTGCTTGTGTCCACTGGAGAGAGAGGCCACATCTGAGCAACAAAAGAGGTTCTCTTGGGGGCGTAACAACATGGATGGACTTTGAGGACATTATGATGAGTGAGATTAGCCAAAAACAAAATGACAAATACTGTATGGTCTCACTGATGTGAATTGGCATTAGTGAATAAACTTGGAGAATTTCATCAGTAAGAGAGACCATCAGGAGATAGAAATAGGGTAAGATTCTGGGTAATTGGAGCTGAAGGGATACAGATTGTGCAACAGGACTGATTGTTAAAACTCAGAAATGGAGAGCACAATACTACCTTACTGTAATGCAATTATGTTAAAACACTGAATGAAACTGAATGTGAGAATGATAGAGGGAGGAGGGCTAGGGGCACAAATGAAATCAGAAAGATAGATGATAAAGACTGAGAAGATATAATCTAGGAATTTCTGGAGTGTGTAATGATAGTGACTAAAGGTATAAATTTTAAAAAATTGTTTTTGCATGAGGAAGAACATAGGAATGTCAGTACTGCAGGGTGTTTAAGATTGATAGTAACGTGTGACAGAAATCCTAGAATGAGCTGAGACTCAGCATCAAGGGGTTGAGAAAATCTTCTCAACCAAAATGGGGAAGAGTAAAATGAGACAAAATAAAGTGTCAATGTCTGGGAGATTCCAAACAGAGTCGAGAGGTTATCCTGGAGGTCATTCTTACACATTAAATAGATATCACCTTGTTAGTCAAGATGTGATGGAGAGGGTGGAGGGAACTGCCTGAGAAAATGGAGCTGTGTTCCAGTAGCCATGTTTCTTGAGGATGATTGAATAATGCTATAGCTTTCACAATGTGACTATGTGATTGTGAAAACCTTGTGTCTGATGCTCCTTTTATTTACCTTATCAGCAGATGAGCAAAACATATGGAATAAAAATAAATAATAGGGGGAACAAATGTTAAAATAAGCTTATATTGAAATGCTAGTGTTCAAAGAAGGGAGGGATAAGGGGTATGATATGTATGATTTTTTTTCTGTTGTCTTTATTTCTTTTTCTTAATTGATGCAAATGTTCTAAGAAATGATCTTGATGATAAATTGCAACTATGTGATGATATTGTGTATTACTGATTATATATGTAGAATGGAATGATCGTATGTCAAGAATGTTTCCATCTCTTTTTGTCATATTTTTTTTAAAAATTTAAATTAATAAAAAAATTAAACACTTTGAGTATCAAGGGAAATTTATCAGGAATGTAAAACACGCAGCCTACACAATGGGAGACAATATTTGGACACAACATATCAGGTAAGGGTTTAATATCCAGAATATTTAAAGAGATTCTACAATTCAACAACAAAAACACAAACAACCCAATTTAATAATGGGCAAATATTATTCATGAACAGACACTTTTCAAAGGAGGAAATACAAATGACTAAAAAGTACATGAAAATATGCTCAACTTCCCTGGCTATTAGGTAAATGCAAATCAAAACAGAAATGAGGTATCATCTCATACCCATTAACATGGTCATTATCAGAAAAAAGCAGAAAATGACAAGTGCTGAACAGAATATGAAGAAAGAGGCACACTTATTCACTGTTGGTGGGAATGTAAATTAGTGCAACCACTCTGAATGACAGTTTGGCAATTCCACAGGAAGATAAGTATAGAATTTCCATATGATCCAGTAATCTCATTAGTAGATGTATATTCAAAGGAACTTAAAGTAAGGACACAACCAGACATTTGTACATCAAAGTTTATAGTGGCATTATTCATGATTGCCAAGAGATGGTGTATTAGTTCATTAAAACCAAGATGAAATATACAAGAAACGGAACAGTTTTTAAAAGAGAACTTATATTACAAGTTTACAGTTCTAAGGCCATAAAAATGCCCAAATTAAGGCACTAACAAGAAGTCAGCTTCACTCAGAAAGGCTGATGCTGGCTAGAACAGCTCTGTTAGCTGGGAAGGCACATGGCAGCATCTGCTAGTTTTCTCTTCTGGCATCGCATTTCATAAAGCTTCCCTTGGAGTGTTTTCCTTCTGAATCTCCAAACATCCCTGGCTGTGTGTGTTCTGAAGGCTTTTTCCAA
Organism: Tamandua tetradactyla; assembly: GCF_023851605.1. NCBI lineage: Eukaryota > Metazoa > Chordata > Mammalia > Pilosa > Myrmecophagidae > Tamandua > Tamandua tetradactyla. Next base: position 16,423,239 of record NC_135342.1, read on the forward strand.
AACGGTTCCCTCTTAAAGGACTCCAGAAAGCAACCCCACCTTCAATGGGTGAAGACACATCTCCATGGGGAACAGCTAATCAAAAAGGTCCCACCTACAATTGAGTGGGTCACATATCCATGGAAATAATTTAATGAATAAGATCCCACCCAGCAATATTGAACCAGGATGAAAGATCATGGCTTTTCTGGGGTACACAACAGTTTCAGATGGAGACAGCCCAAATGTCCATCAACAGCCTAGTGGCTAAACAAGTTATGGTATATACATATGATGAAATATTAAGCAGATGTAAGACAATAAGGTCACTAAGCATGCAACATTGTGGATAAATCTTGAAGACATCATGATTAGTGAAAACAGCAAGAAGTGAAAGAATAAATACTGTATGTTCTCAAAAATATAAACTGAGGAGCCAAGATGGTGGCTTAGTGAGGTGTGGGATTTAGTTCAATCTCCAGAGAAGCTAGTAAACAGTGAGGAACAGTACAGAACAACTGCTGGGGCAACATAAGTGATTAGACACACAGCATACCCCAGTCTGGACAGTCTGGACTGGCTGTGAGACCACCCAAAAACCATGAGCTCCCCAAGCTATAGAAGCTGGTGTCCTGCCCCCACAGGCTGCTTCCAAGAGGGGAAAGGAAAAGGACTTTACTACCAGCAGGGGTTGAGCACAACCAAGGTCCAACTGTGGAATTAATTAATAAATTCTGGCTACTGAAGATAGGCCCCAGCTCAGCTGAACCTCAAGTAAAAGCTGAGGTTTCTGGTTTTTGCCCCAATGCAGAGGGGGCAAGGTTGACTGAAAAAGAAAAAAAAAGAGGTCTTTTTGGATAAGAAAACACAAAATACTTGAAAGGGTCTGGGCCGTGAAGGAAAGGAGGGAGCACATAAGACCTGGAGATAAACAGAGCAACGTACCAATTTAAGCTCTTGATTGGCTAACCCAAGGAACAGGGGTCCTGCTCTGAAATAGTTTTTTCTTCCTTTGCTTTTTTTGTGGCTGTGTTTCTACAGCTTGACTGCTCTTTAGATGCAGCTGTGGGAAGCAGAAACCATGAATGTGAGAAGCCATGGTATGATATATTTAAGATTCTAAAAGAGAAGCACTGCCAACCAAGAATTCTATATCCAGCAAAACTGTCCTTCAAAAAAGAGGGGGAAATTAAAATATTTTCTGAAAAAAAAAATCACTGAAGGAATTTGTGACCAAGAGACTGATATGACATATAGAATCCAAAAGGCAAAATGTAGAAGAAAAAAGCAAGAGTAGCTATACTAATATCCAACAAATTAGGCTTCAAATGTAAAACAATTAAAAGAGGCAAAGACGGACACTGTGTATTAATAAAAGGAACAATTCCATAAGAAGACATAACAATCACAACTGTTTATGCACCGAGCATATTTGAATAACACAGAAAATCAGTAAATATCTCATGGCAAATGAAAATTTCATAAGGCAGTGCTAAGAGAAATTTATTGCCCTAAATGCCCATATCAAAAAAAGAAGAAAGAGTAAAAAATGGATGAATTAACTATCTGCTTGGAAGAACTAGAGATAGAACAGCAAACTAACCCTAAAGCAAGAAAAAGGAAAGAAATAATGAAAATTAGAGCAGAAATAAATGAAATGGAGAACATGAACAATCAGGAAAATCAATAAAACCAGAAATTGGCTCTATGAGAAAATCAATAAGATTGATGGACACTTAGCAAGGTTGACAAAAAGAAGAAGAGAAGGGATGTAAATATATAAAATAAGAAATGGAAGAGGAGACATAACTAGCAACCCTGAAGAAATAAAGGAGGTAATGAGAGGATACTATGAACAACTTTATGTTAATAAATTTGACAATGTAGATAAAATGGTCATCTTCCTAGAAAAGCCTGAACACCCAACATTGACTTGAGAAGAAATAGATGACCTCAAGAAAACAATCAAAATTAAGAAATTGAATTAGTCATTAAAAAGCTCCCAAAAATAAAAGTCTAGGACCAGATGGCTTCACCTGTGAATTCTACCAAACATCCAAGAAAGATGTAGTACCAATCCTGCTCAAACTCTTCAAATAAATGGAAGAGTAAGGAATGCTATGAAGCCAACATCACCCTCATACCAAAGCCAGAAAAGTTATTACAAGAAAGAGAAACTACAGACCTACTCTCTAATTAATACAGATGCAAAAATCCTCAACAGAATTCTTAAAAATCAAATCCAGCAGAACATTAAAAGAATTATACATGATGGAATATTACGCAGCTGTAAGACGGAATAATTTATGAAGTATGTAACAACATGGATGGACCTTAAGGACCTTATGATGAGTGAGATTAGCCAGAAAGAAAAGGACAAATACTGTATGGTCTCACTGATATGAACTGACCTTAGTGAATAAACTAGGAGAATTTCATCAGTAACAGAGACCATCAGGAGATAGAAATAGGGTAAGATATTGGGTAATTGGAGTTGAAGGGATGGAGAATGTGCAACAAGACTAAAAACTCAAAAGTGGACAGCATAATAATAGCTAACTGTAATACAATAATGTTAGTACTCTGAATGAAGCTGAAATGAGAATGATAGAGGGAGGAGGGCTGGGGGTAAAAATGAAATCAGAAAGAAAGATAGATGATAAAGACTGAGATGGTATAATCTAGGAATTCCTAGAGTGTGTAACGAGAGTGACTAAAGGTACAAATTTTTAAAAAGTTTTTGCATGAAGAAAAAAGGAATATCATTACTGAAGGGTGCTGAAAATAGATGGTAACTAATATTTTTAAATTTTACCTTATGTGTGAGACTAAAGCAAAAAATGTTTAGTTGGCACAAACTTTATATTTTGACTAATGCATTCCCCAATATAACTTATGTAGACAGCTTAACTGAACACCATAAGTACATGGAACCTTGAGAAGGACATGAGATTTTGTTGGTTTGCCCCGAGTGATGCCCCAGTAAATCCCAGAGTAATTTGAACAGTGAATAAAAAATATTTGCAAAGTTCCTTTGGGAGAATGGTGAGAAAGGGGGAAAATTCAACTACCCCAAGTTGAATTCTTGATATTCTCACAAGCAGTGGGGACAAGCAAAGCAATAGACTGAGCCCCAAATCTTGGGGTTTGTTCATATGAAACTTAACCCCACAAAGGATAGGTCAAGCCTTCTTAAAATTAGGCCTAAAAGTCACCCCCATAAGAACCTCTTTTGTTGCTCAGATATGGCCTCTCCCTCCAGCCAACACAACAAACAAACTCACCGCCCTTCCCATCCCCTGTCTATGTGGGCCACAACTCCCGGGTATGTGGACCTTTCTGGCAATGTGGGACAGAAATCCTAGAATGAGCTGAAACTCAGCATCAAGGGATTGAGAAAACCCCTAGAATGAGCTGAGACTCAGCATCAGGGGATTGAGATTACCTTCTCGACCAAAAGGAGGAAGAGTGAAATGAGACAAAATAAAGGGTCTATGGCTGAGAGATTCCAAACAGAGTCAAAAGGTTATACTGGGGGGTTTTCTTACACATTAAATAGATATCACGCTTTTAGTCAAGATATAGTGGAGAGTCTGGAAGGAACTGCCTGAAAATGTAAAGCTGTGTTCCAGTAGCCATATTTCTTGAACATGATTGTATAATGATATAGCTTTCACAATGTGACTGTGTGATTGTGAAAATATTGTGTCTGATGCTCCTTTTATCTACCTTATCAACAGTTGAGTAAGACATATGAAATAAAGATGAATAATAGGGGGAACAAATGTTAAAATAAATTTAGATTGAAATGCTGGTGATCAGTGAGGGGGATGGGTAGGAGGTGTGGTATGTATGAATTTTTTTCTGTTTTCTTTTTATGTCTTTTTCTGAATAGATGCAAATGTTCCAAGAAATGATCATGATGATGAATATGCAACTATGTGATGTGAATTACTGATTATATATATAGAATGAAATGATCAAAAGTTAAGATGTTTGTGTTTGTTTGGTGTTTTTTGGTATTTAAAAAAATAAAATATTAATTCAAAAAAAAGAATTATACATCATGGCCAAGTAAGATTCATCCCAGGTATGCAAGGATGGTTCAACACAAAGAAATTGATTAATGTAATACACCATATCAACAAATCAAAGAAGAAAAACCACATGATCATCTCAATCGATGAAGAAAAGGCATTTGAAAAAATTCAACACCCTTTCTGGTTGAAAACACTTCAAACCTTAGGATTAGAAGGGAACTTCTTCAACATGATAAAGGGAATTTATGAAAAACCCACAGCTAACGTCATCCTCAATGGGGAGAAACTGAAAACTTTCCCTCTAAGAACAGGAGCAAGACAAAGATGGCCACTGTCAGCATTGTTATTCAACATTGTGTTGGAAGTTCTAGCCAGAACAATTAGGCAAGAAAAAAAAATGCAAGGCATCAAAATCAGAAAAAAAAGAAGTAAAACTCTCACTGTTTGCAGATGATATGATATTATATGTCAGAAACCCCAAAAGTCCACCGCAAAACTACTAGAGCTAGTAAATGAAGACAGCAAAGTAGCAGGTACAAGGTCAGCACTCAAAAATCTGTAGTGTTTCTATACACTAGTAATGCACAATATGAGAGGGAATTCAAGAAAAAAGTCCATTTATAATTGCAACCAAAAGAATAAAACATTTAGGAATAAATTTAAATAAAGATACAAAAGATCTATACAAAGAAAATTATGAGAAATTGCTAAAAGAAATCACAGCAAACCTAAATAAATGGAAGGGCATACTATGCTCATGGATTGAAAGACCAACTCTAATTAAGATGTCAATCAATTCTACCTAAATTGATTTATAGATTCAATGCGATGCCAATTAAAACCCCAAAAACTTACTTTTAAAAATAGAAAAGCAAATAACCAAATTTATTTGAAAGGGCAGGTTGCCCCGAATAGCTAAAAATATCTGGAGAAGGAAAAATGAGGTCAGAGTTCTCACACTACCTGACTTTAAGGTATATTACGAGGCTAATAACTAAACATTAAATTGAAGACTCTAAAACTTTTAGAAGAAAATGTAGGGAAATATCTTATAAATCTTATAATAGGAGGTGATTTCCTAGATCTTACACCCAAAGCATGAGCATTGAAGAAAGAAATACATAAATGGGAACTTCTCAAAATTTAACACTTCTGTGCATCAAAGAACTTTGTCAAAAAAAAGTAAAAGGACAGCCTACACAAGAGGAGACAATATTTGGAAATCATATATCAGACAAAGGTTTAGTATTCAGAATATATAAAGAGATTGATCAACTCAACAACCAAAGGGCAAACAACCTAATTACAAAATGGGCAAAGGACATGAACAGACACGTCTCAGAAGAGAAAATACGAATGGCCACAAGACACATGAAATGATGCTCAAGTTCACTGGCTATTGGGGAAATGCAAATCAAAACTGCAATGAGATATCATCTCACACCCATCAGAATAGCCATTATCAATAAAACCGAAAATGACAAGTGGAAAAAAGATGTGGAGAAACAGACACACTTATCCACTGTTGGTGGGAATGTCAAATGGTACAACCGCTGTGGAAGGCAATTTTGAGGTTCCTTGGGAAGCTAAGTATAGAATTACCATATGATCTGGCAATATCATTGCTGGGTATCTACTCAGAGGACATGAGGGCAGGAACACAAAACAAACAGACATTTGTACACCAGTGCTTATAGCAGCATTATTTACAATTGCTAAGAGATGGAAAGAACCAAAATGTCCATCAACAGACAAGTGGGTAAAAAAAAGCTGTGGCATATACATTTTATGGAATATTATGCAGCTGTAAGACAGAATAAAGTTATGAATCATGTAACAACATGGATTATGACCTTGAGGACATTATGCTGAGTGAGATTAGCCAAAAACAAATGGATAAATACTGTGTGGTCTCACTGATATGAGCTAACATTAGTGAATGAACTTGGAGAATTTTAGCTAAGAATAGAGACCATCAGGAGATAGAAATAGGGTAGCTATTGGATAGTTGGATCTGAATGGATACAGATGGTGCAACAGGACTGATTGTAAAAATTCAGAAATGAATAGCACAATACTAACTAACTGTAATACAATAATGTTAGTACACTGAATGAAGCTGAATGTGAGAATGATAGAGGGAGCAGGGCTAGGGGCACAAATTAAGTTAGAAGGAAAGATAAATGATAAAGACTGAGATAGTATATTCTAGGAATGCCTAGAGTGAACAATTATAGTGACCCAATGTACAAATTAAAAAATGTTTTTGCATGAGGAAGAACAAAGTAATGTCAATATTGCAGGGTGTTGAAAATAGATGGTAATTCATATTTTAAAATTTTAACTTATGTGTGAGACTAAAGCAGAAAATGTTTATTTGGTACAAAATTTATATTTTGACTAGTGCATTTCTTAATATAATTTATCTGGACAGTTTAATTGAACACCACAAGTACATGGAACTTTGAGTAAGGCATGAGATTTTGTAGGTTTGTCCAGAGTGATGCCCCGATAAATCCCAGAGTGATTTGATGAGTGAATAAAAAAGTATTTACAAAGTCCCCTTGTGGGAATGGTAAGAAAGGGGGAAAATTCAACTTCCCCATGTGCAGAATTCCTGATATTCTCACAAGCAGTGGGGACAACCAAAGCAATAGGCCAAGCCCTCAATCTTGGGGTTTGTTCATATGAAACTTATTCCCAAAAAGGATAGGCTAAGCCTACTTAAAATTAGGCCTAACAGTCATCCCCAGAGAACCTCTTTTGTTCCTCAAATGTAGCCTCTTTCTCTCAGACAACAGGACAAGAAAACTCACTGTCCTCCCCCTCCCTATGAAGGACATGACTCCCAGGGGTGTACACCTTCCTGAAAACATGGGACAGAATATCCTAGAATGAGCTGGGACTCAGCATCAAGGGATTAAGAAAAACTTCTCCACCAGAAGTAGGAAGAGAGAAAAAAGTCAAAAGAAAGAATCAAAGGCTGGGAGATTTCAAACAGAATTGAGAGGTTATCCTGGGAGTTATTCTGATGCATTACATAGATATCACCTTTTTAGTTAAAGTATGTTGGAGAGTCTGGAGGGAAGTGTCTGGAAATGTAGAGCTATATTCCAGGAGCCATGTTTCTTGAAATGATTGAATAATGATATAGCTTTTGCAATGTGTGTGATTGTGAAAACCTTGTGTCTGATGCTCCTTTTATCTATGGTAAGGACAAATGAGTAAAACATATGAATTAAAAATAAATAAATAATAGGGGGAACAAATGTTAAAATAAATTTGTAGATTGAAATGCTAGTGATCAATGAAAGGGAGTGGTAAGGGGTATAGAAAAAAATAGGGGAAAAAGGCTAAGATGTATATTGGATAGATGAAAATCCTAGCAGTCAGTGACAGGGAGGGGTAAGGGGTATGGTATGTATGAGTTTTATCTTTTTTCTTTTTATTTGTTTTTCTGGAGTGATGCAAACATTCTAAGAAATGATCATGGTGATGAATATACAACTACGTGATGATATTGTGAGCCATTGATTGTACACCAAGTATGGAATGTTCAAATGTTAAGAATGCTTGTGTTTGTATGTTGCTTTGTCAATAAAAATATTTTTTAAAAAGACACAGGTTACAGGAGATAGAAAGAGAGTAGAGATTGAGCATTTGCTGCTGAAGAAGTACAGAATTTGCAACGGGATTGATTGTAAAGATTCAGAAATGGATGGCACAATACTATCCAATCGTAGCACAATAATATAGTACACTGGAAGAAGCTAAATGTGAGTATGGTTGAGGGAGAAAGGCTGAGGACATGGATGACTGAGAAGGAAAGATAGGGGATAATAACTGATATGATAACTTAGGAATGCCTACAGTGGACAATGATGGTGATTAAATATATAAATATAATTTTCATGAGAGAGAAAAAATGAATGTCAATATTGCAAGGTGTTGAAAATGGAATGGTATTCTAGTTTGCTAGCTGCTAGAATGTGATATACCTGAAACAGAATGGCTATTAAAATGGGGAATTCATTAAGTTGCAATTAAAGTTCCAAGGCCATGAAAATGTCCCAATTAAAGCAAATCTATAAAAAAAATCCAAAGTCAGTCACCAACAAGAGGTTACCTTCACTCAAGAAAGGCCGATGAAGTTCAGAGCTTCTCTCTCACTGGAAAGGTACATGATGAAATGGCGACACTTGCTAGATTTCTCTCCAGCCTTCTTGGTTGGTGAAGCTCCACTGGGAGAATTTTTTTTTCATCTCCAAAGGTCTCTGACTGCCTGGGCTCTGTGGTTCAAGTGACTCTCAAGCTTTTTCCAAAACATTTCCTCTTTTAAAGGATGCCAGTAAACCAAGCAAGACCCACCCGAAGTAGGTAGAGTCACACCTCTAAGCAAAGCTTAATACACACAATTGGGTGAGTCACATCTCTGTGGAGATAACCTAATCAAGTTTCCAACCTATAGTGCAAAACAGGGGTTAAAGAAAATGGTATTTCCATGAGATGGATTAGGATTAAAACATGGCTTTTAGAGGATACATATCTTTTAAAACCAGCACAGATGGTATATGGTAAAAAAAAAAATCCAAGTTAGAGTCTATAGTTAACAGTATTAGTGTATTATGCATCCATAGAATGTAAAAAAAGGTAATATACCAAAATTAAGCATCAATAAGTGGGGAATTTGGAGGAGAGGTTGGGATTCTTTGTGATAGAAAAGAAAATATCCACATATAGATTGTGGTGGAAAAGGCATGCCTATGTGATTATATCAGGAACCATTGATATTTTCCTTAGGTTGGATTGTATAATGTGTAAATAAAATTATTTAAAAATGAACAGAAAGATACAAGTGCTGGAGAAAATGTGGTGAAAAAGATGTACCTATTCAATTTTGGTAGGTAAACTGATACATGCAGCCCCTTGGAGGGCAGTGCATGAGGCTAGGAGTATGGTTGCCATATGATCCTGCAACCGTTGACAGGTATATACCTGGAGGAACTGAGAGTGGGGACATGAATGGACATTTGCATAATAGTGTTTATGGTATGATTTGCAATGAATGAAAGTGGCCTAAAGTTACATCGACTGAGGAATGGAAGTGGAATCTGTGGTGTATACACAGCAGATTATTGAGCAGTTGCAAGAAGCAATTAAGTTGTGAGGTATGAAACTAGGTGAATAAACCTTGAGGGCAGCATGCTGTATGAAATGTCAGAAACAAAAAGACAGATATTATCAGGCCTCACTTATATGGATGAACTATAATATACAAATTCATAAAACTGAAATTGAGAGCATGGGTTATTTGGTTGGAGGCCAATTGTAAAGATTCATAGATTGGAAACTATTATAGTAGTCACATCTATTTTGGAGATGTTATGTTATTTCTAAATTCTGAGATGCTGAGCTATTTGTGTATAACTTGGTCCTTCCCTGGAACTTTGGGTATTTGTGTGACATGTGCTGGTTTGAATCTGTTGTGTACCCCAGAAAATGAGGACACGTCCTCTTGTCCTCATTTATTATTGCTGGGTGGGATCTTTATTACTCTTTCAATGGAGATGTGACCCACCCAATTGTGGGTGGTAACTATTGATTAGATGGTTTCCATGGAGATGTGTCTCCACCCATTTAAGGTGGGGTTGCTTACTGGAGCCCTGTAAGAGGACACCATTTTGAAAAAAGCTTCAGGGTTGACAAAACCCACACAGCCAAAGACCGTGGGAGAGGAAGAAAGAAAACACCCCTGGGTAAGCCATTGAAGAAGCCTGGAGAGAAAGCTAGCAGACATCACCTTATGCCTTCCTTGCTTAGAGAGAAACTGAACATCATCAGCCTGCTTGAACCAAGGTCTTTCCCTGGATGCCTAAATGTGGACATTTTTATAGCTTTCCCTTAATTTGAACATTTTCATGGCCTTAGAACTGTAAATTTGCAAATTAATACCTTTGTGTTTTTAAAAGCAATTCCATTTCTGGTATATCACATTCTAGCAACTTACAAACTAAAACATGATACCTCAGACTCAGAGTTAGAGTCTGAAGCTATGAAAGTCAACATTATCCCATACAACTGTTTAAAAAGTTGAAAACTGATCAGTCTTCAACTGATCTGAATAGCACTTAGGTAAATGAGGATACAGGGTAAAGAATGATGTGATCTGTATTTTAAAACTACTTCTGTGTGAGACCAAAGGAAGAGATGCTTATTAGGTGCAAAAATTATATTTGCATAGTGCATTATCTAATTTAACTTGTATGGTCCATTTATTCAAACACCATAATTACATGGAATCTTGAATAGTGAATGAGCTCTTGTTGGTTTGTACAGGTTAGTGTGATGCTCCAATATATCCCAGAGTAATTTCAGCAGAGAACAAGAAGTATTTGCAAATTTCCTTTGGGAGACTGTGAAGAAAGGAGGAAATGTTAAACTTCCCACATCTGGGGAATTTCTGATATTCTCACAAGCAGTGGGAACAATACATTCAATAGACTGAGCCCTCCGAATTTGGAGTTGGCCCCTATGAAACTTATTCCTGCAAAGAAGAAGCTAGGCCTGCTTATAACTGTGCATAAGAGTCACCCCCAGAGAACCTTTTTTGTTGCTGAGATCTAGCCTCTCTCTCTAAGCCAACTCTGCAGGTGAACTCCCCCCTACATGGGACATGACTCCCAGAGGTGTAAATCTCTCTGTCAACTTGGGATAGGACTTCTGGGGATGAGCCAGGGTGTGGCATCATGGGATTCAGGACTTCTTGGCCGAAAAGAGGAAGAGAGAAATGAGAGAAAATAAAGCTTCAATGTCTGAGATATTTCAGAGTCAAAATGTTATCCTGTAGTTTATTCTCATGCATTAAATAGATATCCCTTTCCAGTTTTTGATGTATTGAGCAGCTTCAGAGTACCTGAAACTGTTGAACTGCATTCCAGTAGCCTTGACTCTTTTATTCCTTTTTCTTTTGCTACAAAGAGATGTTTATTAATGTTCTGCTGTATTTACAGTTTTAACATAGCAAACCAAAGTGAATTACTGCTTGGCAGGAAGCACATCCTTCTACACTTTTATTATCAGTTTTTGCTAACACATTGTAAAAACAAGTGGTACAGTATATTAGGGATCATCTCAAAAATTCCAAAACCAATTCTTTCTTTGCTCCTAGTGCCTAATTCCCTCCTTACAACCAGTTCCTGGCCTATAATCAGGAAATGAAAGATAAAGAAAAAAGGAATCCATTCTTACAGAAAATGTCAAGAATTGCATTTTAGTTATTCAGCCACATTTGTCCTTGTCCTTTCTATTTTTTTTATAGTAACAATACCTTAGAATCCCTAGGTATGTACCTCAGAAGAATTACTGCAAAATTTAGGCTATAATGAAAAATTTATGCTCATAATTCACCAATTACAAATGTATATTTTATCACAACTTAAATGTATTTTGCACTACGGTTTTCCTTCAAGATGTTTACAAATACATTTTTCAATTAATTTTATAGAAATATGTGTTATGTACAGCAATGCAGTCATAACAAAAACAATTAACTTCTGAGAAAACCCCTTTAAGATGGAGTTATACATACCTAATACTAAAATATTTCATTTCAGATTCATTTTGAAATGGAGAATGAGTTAAGAAGGCTTGCCCCCTACAGGGACATGGTTCACGCTATTTAAAATAACTACAAACAATATATAAGGCAATTCTCTGTTGTGGGGCACACCTGAAGAGAGACTGCATAATTCAAAACTGCAAGCCAATTTGGAGTCTTTATTAGCCTGCCGATGACTGCCTCAGAAACTTCCAAGAAGGAAGATTCAGAGAGCAGCAGCCAGAGGTTTTCAAAGTGTACTTATAAAGGCTAAAATCATGTCGTGGTTGTGCAGTTGCTAGCAAGCAAGCATGTTCATAGAGCAAAAAAATGCCATTAGCTATTGCCAAAACATATCCCATTCCCCCAGTTCCCTAACACTGGTTATTGTTTAGCTCTTGGGGACATTCCACCCCAATGTTGTGGGGACTTTCCCTGCTTGGGCCTGATTGATTTCTCCTGCTTGGAGCTGATTGACTGCTCCTGGCCCTCTACATTCTCATTGTCAGGTTCACATGTCAACTTGGCCAGGTGGTGGTACCTGGTCATCCGGTCGGGCAAACACTGGTCTGTCTGTTGCTATGAGGACATTTCATGGACTTAAATCTTGATTGCACTGGCTGTGTCCACAGCTGATTGCATTTGTAATCTGCAAAGGACAGCGTCTTGTGCAATGAGTGGTGCTTAATCTAATCACCAGCTGTGCCAGTTTGAATGGATGTATGTACACTAGGAAAGCCATGTTTTAATTCTAATCCTATTTTATAAAGGCAGCCATTTCTTCTAATCCTTATTCAGTAGTGTATGCTTGAAACTTTAATTAGATCATCTCTCTGGAGATGTGACTCATTCAAGAGTTGTTGTTAAACTGGATTAGGTGGAAACATGCTGACACCCATTCCAGATAGGTCTTGATTAGTTTAATGGAATCCTATGAAAGAGGAAACATTTTGGAGAAAAGGAGAGTTTCTGAGAGAGCAGAGGATGACATCGCCATGAGGAGCAGAGAGTCCACCAGCCAGTGGCCTTTGGAGATGAATAAAGAAAATGTCTCCCAGGGAACTACCTGAAACAGGAAGCCAGAGAGAAAGCTAGCAGGTGATGCTGTGTTTGCCAAGTGCCTTTCCAGATGAGAGAGAAACCCTGACTGTGTTTGCCATGTGCCCTATCACTTGAGAGAGAAACCCTGAACTTCATCAGCCTTCTCAATTAAGCCTTTTCCTGGATGCCTTAGATTGGGCATTTCTATAGACTTGTTTTAATTGGGACATTTTCTCAGCCTTAGAACTGTAAACTTGCAATTTTTAAATTCCCCTTTGTAAAACCCAATCCATTTCTGGTATATTGCATTCTGGCAGCTAGCAAACTAGAATAGAGGATTCAGAGGAGACAGCAGCTCTTCCTGCTTCAGCCTGCAAGCCTCTCCTGTGGAGTTTGTTGAGACCATTCATTGGAGTTACCAGCTTCACAGCTTGTCCTATGGATTTTGAACTCTTCCATTGCCCCAGTTGTCCAGCCAGCCTCTCCTGAGAGTTCATTGAGGACTTCATAGGAGTTACCAGCTTGAGACCTGCCCTACAGACCTAGGACTCTACATTCCCATGGTTACATGAGACAGTTTTATAAATTTGATATCGATGGATATCTATTGCTGATTCTGTTTCTCTAGAGAACCCTATCTAATATGGATTGGTATCAGGAGTCATACTTCAGAAACAGAATCTTAAAAATGGGTTTTTATTATTGATTTTCCACTCTGACTAGACTCAAAGGCACTAAAGACTCTGTTTCCTGTGATCAGAATGACACTGCCAATCCATAGGGCAAGTTGGCAAAAGAGATAGTCAAAATATCACCATCTCTTGGAGGGGCCAAGATGGCAGCTTAGTGGGGTGTGGAATTCAGCTTGTCCTCCAGAGCAGCTAGTGAGTAGTCAGGAATAGTACAGAACAAATGCTGGGGCCAAATCAGTGACCAGACACACAGTGAGCACCAGTTTGGACAAGTTGGATCAGCTGCAATCCCATCCAGAACCCCTTCAACTGCCCCAGACTAGGGCATAATTAAGCTTGTCTGAGAGAGAGACAAAGAGGCTGCTTGTGTGGAAGGGGTAATTTCCTGAAGGCTGTGCATTCCCCAGGAGAGGGGTGGGGCCCAGCTCAAGTGAAATCCCTCCCTCAAGGAATTCAGATCCCAGGAACTAGAAAACTGAAGTGATTAAAGACAGACTACAATGCCCCCTCTGTCTCAACCGTGCTCACAGCAGGGAGAGTCTGCTGAAGTTAAAAATACTTTATCACTTTATGCTGGTGACACCAACTGGCAGAAAAGTGCCACAAACTGGGCAGGATAGGAAAAACACAGAGTCTAGAGGCTTCATAGGAAAGTCTGCCAACCTGCTGGGTCTCACCATCAGGGAAAACTGATGCAGGTGAACCTTTCCTTCTGAAAGGATACCAGTCTGGTCTGGGAAAATCTTTCTGGGGCCTATAATACTTAAGTAGACCCTCCTAAGGGGAAAAAAACATCATACAGGCAGGAGAAGAAACAAGAACTGAAAATTTCTGATCCATTAAAAAAAACCTATGCTAGAGTTCTAGAAAAAGCTGAACTGAACATCAAAGAACAGATAGAGAGCAAAGCCACCCAACAAGAAAATCCAGGTAAAAGATTGAAAACAGTCTCCAGAATAAATTAATTAAGGAAATTAAATGCCTAGATACCAGCAAAAATAATGAATCATAATAGGAAAACCGAAGATATGGTCCAGTCAAAGGAACAAACCAACAATTCAAATGAGATACAGGAATTTAAACAAGTAATTCACCATGTTCTAACAGATATGGAAAAGTTAATCAAAAATCAAATTAAAAAATTGGGGAAGTACATAAAGATGGCAAGGAATGAACAAGAAGAAGAAAATGAAACTATAAAAAAAATCAAAGAACTTATGTAAATGAAAGGCACAGTAGAAGAGATGGAAAAACAATGGAAATGTACAATATTAGATTTCAAGATGTAGAAGATAGGATTAGTGACCTGGAGGATGGGACATCTGAAATCTGACAAGCGAAAGAAAATATAGGAAAAAGAATGGAAAAATATGAGCAGGGACTCAGGGAATTGAATGACAACATGAAGCACATGAATACACATGTTGTAGGTGTCCCAGAAGGATAAGAGAAGGGAACAGGAAGAGAAAAAGTAATGAAGGAAATTATCACTGAAAATCTCCCAACTCTTAAGAAAGACTTAAAGTTACAGATTCAAGAAGTGCAGCATACCCCAAATAAAATAGATCCAAATAGATGTACTCCAAGACACTCACTAATTAGAATGTCAGATGTCAAAAAAAGAGAGAATTTTTAAAGTAGCAAGAGAAAAGCAATTCTTCACATACAAGAGAAGCCCAATAAGACTATGCATAAATTTCTCAGCAGAAATCATGGAGCTGAGAAGACAGTAGTATAATATACTTAAGATTCTGAAAGAGAAGCACTGTCAACCAAGAATTCTATATCCAGCAAAATTGTCTTTCAAAAATGAGGGGGGATTTAAAACATTTTCAGACAAAAATATCACTGAGAGAATTTGTGACCACGAGACTGGCTCTACCAGAAATACTAAAGGAAGCACTAGAAACAGATAGGGAAAGACAGGAGAGAGAGGTCTGGAGAAGAGTGTAGAAATTAAGGCTATCAGTAAAGATAAAAAGAAGAAAAGTTAGAGGTGACATATAAAATCCAAAAGGAAAAATGGTAGAAGAAAGTACTGTCCTTACAGTAATAACACTAAATGTTAATGGATTAAACTCCCTGATCAAAAGGCATAAGCTGGCAGAATGGATTTAAAAACAGGACCCGTCTGTATGCTGTCTACAGGAGACACATCTTAGAACCAAGGATAAACATACATTGAAAATGAAATGTTGGGAAAGGATATTTCATGCAAGCAATCATCAGGAAAAAGCAGAAGTACATATACTGATATGCAACAAATTAGGAATCAAATGTAAAATAATTAAAATAGACAAAGAAGGACACTATGTATCAATAAAACAACAATTCAACAAGAAGACATAACAATCATAACCATTTATGCACCGAGCCAGAGTGCTCCAAAATACATGAGACAAACACTGAAAAGAGAAATAGACACATCTACCATAGTAGGTGGAGACTTCATTCCCCCACTCTCATCAATGGACAGAACATCTAGTCAGAGGATCAGTAAAGAAACAGAGAATTTGAGTAGTACAATAAAGGAACTAGACTCAACAGACATTTATAGAACATTACACCCCACAACAGCAGGATACACCTTTTTTTGAAGTACTCATGGATCATTGTCAAGGATAGACCATATGCTGGGTCACAAAAAAAGTCTCAATAAATTTTAAAAAGACTGAAATTATACAAAACACTTTCTCAGATCATAAAGGAGTGAAGTTGGATTTCAATAATAGGCAGAGGGCCAGAAATATATGCAGGCTCAACAACACACTCTTAAACAATCAATAGCCCAAGGAAGAAGTTACAAGAGAAACCAGTAAATATCTCAAGGTAAATGAAAATGAAAACACAACGTGTCACAACTTAGGGGATTCAGCAAAGGTGGTGCCTAGAGGGAAATTTATTGCCCGAAATGCCTATATTAAAAGAGAAGTAAGAGCAAAAATAGAGGAATTAACTGTTCACTTGGAAGAACTAAAGAAAGAACAGCAAACTAACCCCAAAACAAACAAAAGGAAAGAAATAACAAAGATTATAGCAGAAATAAATGAAATGGAGAACATGAAAAAAATTGAGAAAATCAATGAAACCAGAAGTCGGTTCTGTGAGAAAATCAAAAAGATTGATGGACATTTAGTGAGGTTGACAAAAAGAAGAGAGAGGATGCAAATAAATGAAATAAGAAATAGAAGAGAAGACATAACCACTGTCCCACGGAAATAAAAGAGGAAATGAGAGTATACTATGAGCAACTTCAGGCTATTAAGCTAGACTATGTAGATGAAATGGACATCTTCCTAGATAAGCATGAACAACCAACATTGACTAGAGAAGAAATAGATGACCTCAACAAGCCAATCACAAGTAAAGAAATTGAATCAGACATTAAGAAGCTCCCCAAAAATAAAAGCCCAGGAACAGATGGCTTCACATGTGAATCCTACCAAACATTCAAGAAAGAATTAGTACCAATCCTGCTCAAACTCCTCAAAAAAATTGAAGAGGAGGGAAAGCTACTTAACATTCTATGAAGCCAACATCACCCTCATAGCAAAGCCAGGCAAAGATATTGCAAGAAAAGAAAATTGCACACCAATCTCTCTGATGAATATAGATGAAAAATCCTGGACAAAATTCTTGCAAGTCAAATCCAGCAGTGCATTAAAAGAATTATACACCATGACCAAGTAAAATTCATCCCAGATATGCAAGGATGGTTCAACATGAGAATATTAATTAATGTAACACACCATATCAACAAATCAAAGCAGAAAAAACACATGATCATCTCGATTGATGCAGAAATGATATTTGACAAAATTCAACATCCTTTCTTATTGAAAACACTTCAAAGGATAGGAATAGAAGTGAACTTCCTCAACATGATAAAGGGACTATATGAAAAACCCACAGCTAACATCATCCTCAATGGGGAAAAACTGAAAACTTCCCCCTAAGACAGGTACAAGACAAGGATGTTCACTATTCAACATTGTGTTGAAAGATCTAGCCAGAGGAATTAGACAAGAAAAAGAAATACAAGCCATCAAAATTGGAAAGGAAAATGGAAACGCTCACTGTTTGCAGATGATATATGTTGAAAACCCAGAAGAATCCACAGCAAAACTACTAGATCTAATAAACAAGTACAGCAAAGTGGCAGGTTACAAGATCAACACTCAAAAATCTGTAGGGTTTCTATACACTACTAATGAACAATCTGAGGGGAAATCAATAAAAACATTCCATTTAAAATTGCAAACAAAATAATAAAATATTTAGGAATAAATTTAATTAAGGATACAAAATACCTATACAAAGAAAACTACAAGAAATTGCTAAAAGAAATCATAGAAGACCTAAATAAATGGAAGGGCATACAGTGTTCATGGACTGGAAGACTGAATATAGTTAAGATGTCAATTCTACCTAAATTGATTTATAGATTTAATGTAATACCAATTAAAACTCCAAAAAATTACTTTTCAGAAATAGAAAAATTAATAACCAAATTTACCCGTAAGGGTGGGGTACCCCGAATAGCTAAAAATATCCTGAGAAAGAAAAATGAAGTTGGAGGTCTCACACTACCTGACTTTAAGACGTATTACAAAGCTACAGTGGTGAAAACAGCATGGTACTGGCATAAAGATAGATCTACTCCCCCATGGACTCAAATAGACTGCTCAGATATAGACTCTTTCATCTATGAACAATTGATCTTTAATAAGGCAATCAAGCCAACTCACCTGGGACAGAACAGTCTGTTCAATAAATGATGCCTAGAGAGCTGTATGCAACAGAATGATAGAGGATTCATATCTCACACCCTACACAAAATTAACTCAAAATGGATCAAAGACCCAAACATTAGATCAAAGACCCTAAAACTTTTAGAAGAAAATGTAGGGAAATATCTTATAAATCTTATAATAGGAGGTGGTTTCTTATATCTTACACCCAAAACATAAGCATTGAAGAAAGAAATACATAAATGGGTACTCCTCAAAATTTAGCACTTTTGTGTATCAAAGAACTTTGTCAAAAAAGTAAAAAGACAGTCTGCACAATGGGAGACAATATTTGGAAATGATATATCAGACAAAGGTCTAGTATTCAGAATATATAAAGAGATTGATCAACTCAACAACCAAAAGACAAACAACCTAATTACAAAATGGGCAAAGGACATGAACAGACACCTCTCAGAAGAGGAAATACAAATGGCCAAAAGGCACATGAAAAGATGCTCAACTTCACTGGCTATTGGGGAAACGCAAATCAAAACCACAATGAGATATCATCTCACACCCACCAGAACAGCCATTATCAATAAAACAGAAAACAACAAGTGCTGGAGAGGATGTGGAGAAAGAGGCACACTTATCCACTGTTGGTGGAAATCTCAAATGGTACAACCTCTGTGGAAGGTAATTTGGAGGTTCTTCAGGAAGCTAGGTATAGAATTACCATACGATCTGGTAATACCATTGTTAGGTATCTACTCAGAGGACATGAGGGCAAGGACACAAACAGGCATTTATGTACCAGTGCTTATAGCAGCATTATTTACAATTGCCAAGAGATAGAAACAGCCAAAATGTCCATCAACAGATGAGTGGCTAAACAAGCTGTGGTATACACATACGATGGAATATTATGCAGCTGTAAGAAAGAATAAAGTTATGAATTATATAACAACATGGACGGACCATGAGGACATTATGCTGTGTGACATTAGCCAGAAACAAAAGGACAAATACTGTAATGATCTCACTGATATGAACAAGCATTAATGAATGAACTTGGAGAATTTCAGTTAAGAACAGACGTCATCAAGAGATAGAAACAGAGTAGATAATGGGTAATTGGAGCTGAATAGATACAGATTGTGCAACAGGACTGAATGTAAAAATTCTTAAATGAATAGCACAATGCTACCTGATTGTAGCACAATAATGTTAGTACACTGAATGAAACTGAATGTGAGAAAGATAGAGGGAGGAGGGCTGGGGGCACAAATGAAACCAGAAGGAAAGATAAATGATAAAGACTGAGATAGTGTATTCTAGGAATGCCTAGAGTGAACGATAGTGACTAAATGTTTTTGCATGAAGAAGAACAGAGGAATGTCAATATTGCAGGGTGTTGAAAATAGATGGTCATTCACATTTTAAAACTTCAACTTCTGCATGAGACTAGAGCAAAAAATGTTTATTTGATACAAAATTTATATTTTGACTAGTGCATTTCCTAATATAACTTATATGGACAGGTTAATTGAACACCATAAGTACATGGAACCTTGAATAGGGCATGAGGTTTTTGTAGTTTTGTCCAGTGTGATGCCCTGATAAACCCCAGAGTGATTCAAACAGTGACTAAAGAAGTATTTGCAAAGTCCCCTTGGGGAAATGATAAGAAAGGGGAAAATTACAACTTCCCCATTTGGAGAATTCCTGATATTCTCACAAGCAGTGGGGACAACCAAAGCAAGAGGCCAAGTCCTAATCTTGGTGCTTGTTCATATGAAACTTATCACCACAAACTATAAGCTAAGCCTTTTTAAAATTAGGCCAAAGAGTCACCCCCCAAGAACCTCTTTTGTTGCTCAAATGTGGCCTATCTCCCTCTCAGCCAACACAGCAAGCAAACTCACTGCTCTCCTCCTCTCTACGTGGGACATGACTCCCAGGGTGTAAACTTCCCTGGCAACATGGGACAGAAATCCTAGATTGACCTGGGATTCAGCTCAAAGGGTTGAGAAAATCTTCTCAACCAAAAGAGGGAAGAGAAAAATGAGACAGAATGAAGTGTCAATGGCTGAGAGATTTTAGAGTCAAGAGGTTATCCTGGAGGTTATTCTGATGCATTATGTAGATATCCCTTTTTTAGTTTCAGGTGTATTAGAGAGGTTAGAGGGAAGTGCCTGAAACTGTAGAGCTGTATTTCAGGAGCCTTGTTTCTTGAAGATAAATGTATAATGATATAGCTTTTGCAATGTAACTATGTGATTGTGAAAACCTTGGTCTGATGCTTTTTTTTTTAATCTATAGTATGGATAGATGAGTAAAAAATATGGCTTAAAAATAAATAAATAATAGGGGAAATAAATGTTAAAATTAATTTAGTAGATTGAAATGCTAATGATCAATGAAATTGAATGGTAAAAGATATAGAAAGGAGGAAATAGGACTGTAATTACATAATGGAGGTAAGGAAGATTTTTTTCTGGAATATAGGAGATCCTCTAGGGCATCTTTTACCATGCCCTGTGATTAAAATCAATGGAGTACTGCAATACCTAATCCAAGCCAGACTACCAATGGCTCTGAAACTTTCAGAATGGTGGTTTGGGTCACCCCATGAGGCAATGAACCACAGGCACCTGAAGAGCTTGCTGAGGGTAAAGAGAACATGGAATGGGCAGTGGAAGAAGATAGTGATAAATATGAACAATGACCATATGATAAGTTTCAGAAATGAGGACTGTAATGCTGTTTTCTCCATGTTATAGTATTTAAGTTGTAAGATATCAAGTTTAAAAATGAGTATTACCCAAGTACTTGCACCATATTCTGGGGAGACTTATGTGTTTCCAGTTGCACTTAGGACAGTTGAGTATTGTTAGGCAAGGGAAAAATGTGTCTGTTATTTTCTTATATTTAGTGATTAAGTATGGTTTAAGGTGATGTGCATAACTGCCAAGTTCACAAGAGGTGAACTGTCATGGTCAGGTTCATGTGTCAGTCTGTCCAGGTAGTGGTTTCCAGTCATTTGGTCAGGCAAGCACTGGCCTGTCTGTTTCTATGAAGACATTTCATAGACTTAAATTATGATTACTTTGACTGCATCCACAGCTGATTGCGTTTTTAATCAACTAACAGGAGTGTCTTGTGTAATGAGTGATGCTTAATCTAATGACCAGAAGCCTTTTAAGGAGGATTCAGAAGAGATAGTTGCTCTTCCTGCTTCAGCCAGTGAGCCTCTCTTAGTTGAGTTCATCCAGACCATTCATCAGAGTGCTAGCTTCACAGCCTGCCCTGTGGACTTTGGACTGTTCAATTCCCTGGTTGTCCAGCCAGCCTCTCCTGAAAGTTCATCAAGGAACTTCATCAGAGTTACCAATTTACAGCCTGCCCTACAGACCTTGGACTCTACATTCCCACAGTTACTTGAGACACTTTTATGAATTTTATATCTATGGACATCTCTTGCTGATTCTGTTTTTTCTAGAGAACCCTAGCTAATACAGTGATTAATACATCACAGACAAAGCAAGAGCTTTCTTCGAACATTTACTGTGATGATTCCATGATTGCAGAATTCTGCATTAAATTTTAAAATTTTATACCTAGAAAAAATTGAGAGAAAAGATTTTCTTCAACAGCATTTTTAATTATTTTTCTAAGCAGGTGATTATTCCTCTGTATTCTGTATCTTGATTCATTCCCAGCAGGTGTTCTCTTGCTTCTTTTTCTTTTTTTTTGTTGTTAATTTTTTAATTTAAGAAAACAACAATACACGTAGAACCACCAAAAATAGATATCTCACTTAGCTTAACCATAGGCATATTTAAATAAAGTACAATCAATGTAAGTTAGAGTGTATATCCAACAGCAACATTGTAATATGCTTCCACTGAATGTAACAAAGGCATTATGTCAAAACTAAATGTTAACAGGCCAGGGATTAGAAAAGGGGTGTGGATTCTTTGTAGAAGAAAAGGAAATGTCTTCAGAGTATGGTGGCAAAGGCATGTCTATACACTTAGATTGGATTGTATGATGTGTGAATAAAACTATTTAAAATTGAACAGAGAGAAACAAGTGCTAGAGAAAATGCGGAGGAAGAGATGTACCTATTCATTGTCCATAGGGAGATGAGAGGTGAAGCCCCTTGGAGGGCAGTGTGGTGGTTCCACAGGAGGCTAGAGGTGGGTTTGCCATACGATCCTGAAACCCCGTTGCTCAGTATATACCTGGAAGAACTTAGTGTGTAGACATGAATGGACAGTTGCCCACTAGTGTTTATGGCAGCAGTGTTCTTGATCCACGATAAATAGAGGTGGCCTAAGGGTACAATGACTGAGGAATGGAAGGGGGAGCTATGGTGTATACATACAATGGACTACTGAGCAGCTGCAAAAAGGAATGAACTTGTGAGACATATAACTAGGTGAATGAGCCCTAAGAGCTGTATGAGTAATAAAATGTCAGGAACAAAAAGACAAATATTATCATGCTTCAATTATATGGACTATCTCTAATATAAAAATTTGGTGAACCAAAGTTGAAAAGGGTATCAGGTTGGGGCTTATTCTAAAAGGCCCTAGACTGTAAGTTCTTTCAGCAGTCACATATATTCAGAAGGTGTAACTGTTAATTCTAAATTCTGAAATACTGAGTTGTTTTTATATAACATGGTCTTTTCCAGACACTTTGGGTTTTTATGTGACACCTGAGACTCAGTTAGTGCTGCGAAACTATGAAAGTTAGCATTACTCCATACAGGAGCTATTTAAAAAGTTAAAAAAGTGATCAGACATTGAGTAGAGATATGAATGAAGCTGATCTGGATAGGACTCAGGTAGATCATAATAATGGGTAAAGGATGATATTGTCCATGTTTTAAAACTTCAACTTCTGTGTGAGACTGTTCTAGTTTGCTAGCTGCCAGAATGCAACACACCAGAGACGGATTGGCTTTTAATTAAAGGGGATTTATTTTGTTGGTTCTTCAGAGGAAAGGCAGCTAACTTTCCACTGAGGCTCTTTTCTTACGTGGAAGGCACAGGATGGTCTCTGCTGGTCTTCTCTGCAGGCCCCTGGGTTCCAACAACTTTCCCCGGGGTGACTTCTCCAAAGGCCTGGGCTGAGCTGCAAGTGCTGAGATGAGGAATGCCGAGCTGCTTAGCAGTGCTACGTTGCAATCTCTCATTTAAGCACCAGTCAATTAAGTCAAACATCACTCATTGCAGCAGACACGCCTCCTAGCCGACTGCAGATGTAATTGGCAACAGATGAGGTTCACGTACCGTTGGCTTGTGTTCACAGCAACAAGACTAGGTATGCTCACCTGGCCAAGTTGACAACTGAATCTAACTAACACAGAGACAAAAATTTAATTTGGTGCAAAATTTATATTTTAGGTAGTGTGGTCAGTTTAGTCCAACACCATAAGTACGTGGAATTTTGAATAGGGCACGAAATTTTGTTGGTTTGTCCAGGTTAGTATGATGCCTGGCAAATCCTAGAGTGATTCAAGCAGTGAATAAAGAAGTTTTTGCATAGCCTCCTTGGGGGAATGATGAGAGAAGGGGAAATATTCAAATTTCTCATTTGGAGAAATTCTGATATTCTCACAAGCAGTGGGGACAACCAAGTCAATTGGTTGAGCCCTCAATTTCGGCATTTGCCCCTATGAAATTTATTCCTGCAAAGGATAGGCTAAGCCTACTTAAAATTAGGCCTAAGAATACCCCCAGAGAACCTCTTTTGTTGCTCAGCCACTTGGCAAGTAAACACACTGCCCTCCCCCACTGTGTGGGACATGACTCCCAGGGGTATAAATCTCCCTGGCAACATGAGACAGTAATCTCAGGATGAGCCAGAACCCAGCATTAAGGGATTGAGAAAATCTTCTTTACCAAAAGGGGGAAGAGAGAAATGAGACAAAATAAAGTTTTAGTGGCTGAGAGATTTCAAACAGAGTCGAGAGGTTATCCTGAAGGTTATTCTTATGCATTATATAGATATCCCTTTTTAGTTTATGATGTATAGGAGTAACTAGAGGGAAGTACCTGAAACTGTAGAGCTGTGTCCCAGTAGCCATGTTTCTTGAAGATGATTGTATAATGATATAGCTTTAAGTGCCTCTCTGTGATTGTGAAAACCTTGTGTCTGATGCTCTTTCTCTCTAAGGTATGGACAGATGAGTAAAAAATATGGATAAAAAATATACAAATAATAGGAGAGACAAAGATTAAAATAAATTGAGTAGTTGGAAATACTAGTGGTCAATGAGAGGGAGGGGTAAGGGGAAAGGTATGTATGAGTTTTTTCTTTTTCTTTTTTATTTCTTTTTCTGGAGTGATGCAAATGTTCTAAAAATGATCATGATGATGAATACACAACTATGTGATGATACTGTGAGCCACTGGTTGTATACTTTGGATGGACTCTATGAAAGTACACAAAGCACAAAGTAGACAGAAACATGATAATGAGAAAGACTTGAATACATTTCTCTCAATAACTGGGAACAAGCAGATGAAACATCAAGATAGAAAGAAAGGGCCTGAAACGTTTGTGGCAGAGAGCCCAGAAGTCGGGGTTCCTGGGCTATCGAGTGGGTACACATCGCCCTCCCGCCGGGCAGAATCAAACCCGGGCAGCGACCAACAGAGGCCCGAGTTCAACGACCCAAACCAAGGGCACCTGCGAGTGCCTTTGCCCAGCCCTGGGGAGCCCGCAGGGGTGAACCTTGGCTGGTCGTCCAGGTGGGCGGGGCTGGCGGGTTAGAATAAGGCGGAGCCTCCTGGGGGCGGGGCCGCAGCGCCACCCGCGGATCTCACCCCGCTCAGGGCTGCCGGCCAGCTGGCGGCACAAATTCAGGCTGCCTAGGAGCCTCCTGTTCCAGTCGCTGAGTGCGGCTGGCTTGGACTGCGATGGAGTTGGGGTGGTCCGCGCTGAGCGCGCTGGGGGCCGTCACCGCCGCCTGGCTGCTGCTGCTGGGGCTCTGGGGGCTGGGCCGCACCGTCTATGTCTTCCTGCTGCCCCAGGTGCGCCCGGGCGCCCCGTGGCTCCGGTCGCAAGGAGCCTGGGCAGGTGAGAGGGCCGCGCACGAGCGGGTCCAGGGACCCCAGAAAGCAAGAAGGTCACGGACGGGATGACATGGGCGAGGGCGAAGAAGCCAGGAAGCCCCTGTGCCGGCACAGGATAGCGGGTGTCAGAGGCGCGGGGCGGATGAGCTGTGAGGACAATGGGGAAGGGGCGGTCCCGGTGAGCCCATCCCAGAGAGGGTGAGAGAAGGACCGGGGGAGGGGAGAGGAGATCGGCGGCGGGAAAGGATCTGGAACCAACTGAGGGTGCGCTGGAGCCAAGTCCTCCCCAGGCTGGAGACGCAGCTTTACAGGGCCTCTGTGGGAGATGCGCCCCCGACTCCCCACGCCTCCTTTGCTCCTCTCCAGTGGTGACAGGAGCCACTTCCGGCATTGGCAGGGGTTATGCGCACGAGGTGAGCTGGGCCTTGGAGCCAAGAGGGTGGGGAAGGGGGTGGGGGGAAGGCAGGAGCTTCTCAGATCTGCCCGTCTGTCGGTCGCCCCCACTGAACTGGAAATCGTGCCATCTGTCTGGTCCCCTCTTCCAGGAAGCCTTCCCTCTGTCGCCCCACCCCCCTCGGGGGAACAGGTATTTATAAAGCCCCTCTCCAGTTTCTCTCCTTCGCCCATCATAGTCCTGATTCATTCATTCAAATCCTATTTCCTGACCACCTGCTCTGTGTCAAGTACAAGTTCCGGCACTGGGGATGCTGAAGTAGACAAAATAGATTTTTAAAAATTTAAAGGGCCATGCCCAAAAGGAGCTTATGTTCTAGAGGGGAGACGCGTGTAAGCAGGAAACATAAATAAAATGCCAAGTGGATCAAATGGCTTTGGTGAGCAAGTGTGGAAATGCCCTTCCAGCTGCTGATATTCTGGGTTGTCACCATGTGTCACATCCACTGGACTGTGAGCCTCAGGGGGGTGGGGCTGTGGTGGTGCCAGCTGTGTGCAAATACTGGGGAACAGTTTACCAAAGGGAGGAATGACCTGGGAGTGCATGAGTGATCACACACACACACACACACACACACACACACACAGAGCATCAGCTCCTCAGGTGCATGGGGTCATTGAGAAGCTTGGGTGCAACCGCACAAAGTCAAAGGATGCTAATTCCTACAGAACACATCACCCTCAGACATGCGGTTTGAGAAGATAGATATTGCACCTACCCCAATGCTGAGCATTCCCCAGTTAATGTCATCCATTCCACAAATATTTTATTCCTCTTCTGTGTCAATGGAAGGGCATTCAAAGCAGAAGAGGGGACATGTGCAAAGGCCCAGAGGCAGAGGAATCCCAGGGGTGATTCTAGGGGCTCAATAAACTGCCATGCCTGGAATTGCTTAGAGGAGCATTGGAAGGAGACCCAGGCAGGGGTCTAGCCATGCAGGGCCTTGAGGGCTGGGGTGAAGAGTGTGGCTTTTTCCCGAGGGTCCTGGGGAGCCAAGGCAGGTCCTAAGCAGGAGAGAGGCAGGGGCAGGTTTGTGCTTTGGAAAGACTCTTCTGGCTGCTGAGTGGAGAACAGATGAGAGGGGGTAAGACTGGAACCAGGGTGCAGGCAGGAAGCTGGGGTGGGGAACTGGGGGAGGGAAGGGGCTGGAATGGGTCTTCACGGTCATCCTCTATCCCCAGCATCACCCGGCAAAGAGCAGGAGGTGCTCGGCAAACACATTTTGAATGAATGTATGAATGAAGGAATGAGTGCTTGAGCAAATGGGTCCTTACATCACAGAGAATAACAGCTGAAGGCTTTCCTGGGGCATCCGCAGACTGTGCTCCAGTCAGGTCCTCTGAGCTCAGAGACATCCTGCATTTCACCAGTGCCCTTTACCGCCACTCTGTTCTCTGAGGTGCCAGCAGGGCCTTTGCACTGGCCTTTCCCTCTGCCTGGTGCTCTTTTGCTCCAGAACACGTGCTCCGCCAGGGCAGGTTCCATTTCCTTTTTTGTTTACTTCCATATCCATGGCACTGTGCAGCACACAGTCAGTGTGCGGTAAATATCTGTTGAATGAGTGAACCCATGAATGCATGAATGAATCCTTGTAGCTCGCCCGGAGAGGTCTCAACATCGTCCTCATCAGTCGAAACCTCAGCAAGCTGGAGCAAGAAGCCAAAGAGATAGGTGAGTCCAGGGCACAGTGGTGGGGGCAGGAGCTGGGGCTGCACAGAGTGGGGACAGAGGCTGGGGCTGGGACAGGGGAGGCAGCACGAGTTAGGGCTGGACTCTAGTCAAGGGCAGTGGCTGGGGCTAGGGTTGGTCTGAGGGCCAGGGGATCAGGGGTGGCCACAGAGGCTGGAATGGGGTTTGGCCAGGGCTGGAAAGGGGCCAGGGCATGGGCTGGGGCAGAGCTTGGATTGGCCCCCAGTGGGAACTTGGGTCCTCACCCCCACCCTGCCTCCCAGAACGGCTTCACGGAAGGACCACACAAGTCATCCAGGCCGACTTCACGGGGGGCTTGGAGATCTACGAGGCCATCGAGGCAGGCCTGAGAGACCTGGAGGTTGGAGTCCTGGGTAAGCTCAATGGCCCCCGTTCACCCTGCCCCAAGCTCCCTTGGCTGCCCTCCGTCTCTCCTGGGGTCCCTGGGACTGCTGGACTGACAAAACCATCCATCCCCTCTCGCTCAGTGAACAACGTGGGCATGCTGCACCATAACAAAGGGCTGAGGAAACTGCTGGACACTGAGAACCTCGCCAAGGTGAGTGGGGGGCCCCGGTAGGAGCCGGCTTGACGCTGCATCCCCAGACCCTACTGTGCTCTGTGGGATCCAGCACAGCACCCTGCCTTTGAACGAAGTACTCCTCCACCTTCTGCAGGGAAATTGGTTTGTTTCTTTGTTTTTTCACTTTTTTAATTGTGAAATATAACATATATTCAAAAAAGCAATAAATTTCAAAGTACATTTTAACAAGTTGTTATAGATCAAATTTCAAAGTTTAGAATGGGTTACAGTTCCACAATTTTAGTTTTTTCCTTCTAGTCGCTCCAGGACACAGGCTACTAAAAGGAAATACCAGTACAGTGATTCAGCAGTCATACTGATCTGTTAAATCCCAACTTCTCTGTTATAACCCCTACTTCTCTTTGGATCTTTGTCCCAGTCTTTAGGAATATTGGGTTTTTGCTCATTCTAACTTTCTTCATGGTGAAAAAGGTGTGCCAGCAATAAGGTATGGAAATGGTTGATGTCTTGGTGATACTGGTCCCTCTGGGTTTCAGGACTTAGCTGTCTAAGAACCATCTGAAGGTTTTAGGTTTCTGAAAAGTAAATTTATCATGTGAACCTTCATAGGATTTCAGGTAGAGCCCTGGATGTTCCTTAGAGTTAATAGGAATGATGTTGTTTGGGGTTTGGCAAACTATGGCAGTTAGCATCATCTAGCTGAAGCTTGCATAAGAGTAGCCTGCAGGATAACTTCTTGACTCTTTTCTGAACTCTCTTAGCCACTGATACCTTATTTTGTTATGTTTCTTTACCCCTTTTGGTCAGGAAGGCATTGTCAATCACATGGTGCCAGGGCCAGGCTCATCCCTAGGGGTCATGTTCCATGTCACCAGGGAGACCCACAGCCCTGGACATCATGTGGGATGTTGTTTTAAATCTACAAACCTGTGCTGCCTTCCAGGCGAATGAGGCACCTTCAGTAGGGCTCTCACTCTTCCGCAGTGCCCTACACGTATATTGTCCAGGTTGGGCCTGGTTCTGCCCTTTGTATTCCCTGATGCTCACTCCAGGTAAAACCAGGGCGGGCCTTCCCAGGCTGTGGATTTGTACATTTCTATTTGGGACCCTCTTGAACCCACAGCTTCTCTTCTCTTAATTGACTCCACACAAATGCTCACAATTCTGGTGGAATATGGCCACTCATACTTCAGTTTCAACTGCCAATCTCTTTTCTTACAGTCAATACTATTTCCTTTAGTTTTCAGTTTTATCTGCGTTGGATATACAGAGTCAAATAATTCTACAGGGCTTGTTAAAAAAAATGATATGTGTCAATCCCATTTTTCCATTCCCTCGAGCACATCCTCAAATGTTGGCACTACTGACAACTGGGCTGGATAACTCCTTGTCGGGGGCCAATCGGTGCACTGCAGGAGAGTGGGCAGCACCCCTGTCCTCGGCCCACTTGATGCCAACAGCACCCCTCTCTACAGTTGTAACAACCATAAATGTCTCCAGACATTGACAACTGTCCCCTGTGGACAAAAGTCACCCCTGGTGGAGAACCACTGCCCTAGAGACTACCATTAAACAAATATAATTTCATGCTTTCAAATAATGTGTTTAAAGGTACATCTTGATTTTTTTCAGTTTTAGCCATTATCTGGTGACTATTTCTCCTTCACATACACCTCTGCTCCAACCACAAACCCACAGCCTTCAGGCTCACATCCCCCAGCGTATTTCATAGATGAAGGTGCAAGTCACATTACCAGGAATATGAAAACACTGTCCACAGCTGAGCCATATTGTGGGCTGAGATTACTTTTCCTGTCTTCAACACTGTTTTTTTCTCTTTATAGCTAGTAGTTGTCTTTCCTTTGCATTTGCTTGGGTTTCTCTGTACTTAGCACTACTTCAACTCAAAAATGTAGGCTAAAAATATATGCGTATATCTATTTTATTAAAAAAACAACCACATCAGATATCCTAACAAATTTCTTCTTTTTGAAGAAATCTCTCCGAGATCCTCTGTCTTGCTCATTTCTTTACTGAACTCTAGTGCTGGGTATCCTGGGACCGCCTTTCAACTTTACCCTAGGAAGCCCCTGTTTTCTCAACCATATGTCACAGCATTTTCTGGTTTACTCCCTCATTTTACTGGAGCATATCCTCCAGTAGCTTCCTGACAATGGATACATGGACAGCAAAATTTTCAGGTCTGTTTTTCTGTCAGGTGTGACTTTGGGTAAATGACTCTATGTTTCTGAAACTCAGTTTCCTGTTCATAAAATGGGAATGAATAGTTTTTTTTCAGCCTCTTAGGATTATTGTGAGAATGGAATGGAATGATGTACATTAATGAAGTAATGAACCTAAATTGCAATTCTGAACTTAAGGAATGCCAGCTCTTCATATTAGATATAAACAAAGCAGAAGATGATGATGAGTTTTAAAAGCTTAACTATTATTTCAGAAGTACTATATACACTCACTTTATAAAATTAAAAGAGAAGCTTCTTGTTTATTCCACTTCTAGTATTAGAGGCAGGAGCTGGTTCTAGACCAACCTTGCCAAAAAGAACACAGAAAAGCTGGATATAATAGCTATTTGAAGGCAACATAAAATTACCAAGCATGTGTGGAATTGTAGCACCAAGATTTGAGACAGGAGAGCATCCAAGACATTTGGAGCCATGTTTACCTTTAAGGTAAAGAGTTTAAGAATTTAAGCAGAGCTTTCAACATACTCTTGATTCTGGACAACATATAATGCAGTTCAAAGTCTTGAAACCCATTGCTCCTCCCCCCACCCCAGCCTTTTGGTTGAGACTGTCCAGAACCATAATCCAGAAGTTAGGGTAAAATGGAAATAAGCTAGAATTCTTCAGAACTGAGTCCATCTTGTGAATGAATTGAACTTTGTTTGGGTTAAACAACCCCAACCCTTGCCCACGTTAATCACTGGGTTAAAGTGATCTGTTCTTCAGGAACACAAATGCAAATGTCCTAAACAAATTCATTAGCTAGCGGAAAGCCGTAATATAGACCAAGAATTGTACCTCATGACACATCAGCATTATTCCAGCCATTCCACTGAAATGGCTAACGTTGCATGTTCTGACAATGCCAAGTGTGGGTGAAAGTTTGGGATTACTGGAGCCCTCATCCTCTGCATGTGGGCATGTAAATTTGGACGATTTTGGACCATCATTTGCAGAGTTTCCTAAGATCAGAAATATGCTTATATTTCACTCCTGGTGAATTGTAAGTGCTCACATCTTCCAAAAGGTACAGGCTGGTTCCTAGATAATTTATTTGTGATATCCCCAAACAGTACACAACCTAATGTCGATCAATAGTTGGTAAGATAAATGAAGCTTGCTGTCGTCACATTACCATGGAATATTCTAACATTGAAGGTGAATGGACTTCTTCTCTACAAAACATGGGTGGATCTCACAAACACATTAAGCAAAACAAGGCAGAGATGAGAGATCAAATGTTGTATAATTCCACATGTATGAGGTTTAAAACCAGATAAAACTATTCTAGAATGGGCAGCAGTCAGGACAGTGGTGAACTCTGGGGAGGAGCCAAGGGTGATGAGTGCTTTTCTTATCTGGGAGACTGTCACTATTTAGTTCTAATATGAGTGGAGCTTCACCATTTATGTTCACTTTGTACCCTAAAGGTTTTTGCTCTTTGGTTTGTGTGTCATTCTTTTTTTCATTCTCTGTGTTTTGGGAATTTATTTTCAAATGTCAGGCATTTGAGAGCAGTTGTCAGGCATGAGCTCCAAACCTGCCATTTTGATGATGGTACTCTCCTAAAAATCCATGAGAACCACTCACAAATCTATGATTCTCCACAGCTTGCAATAGGGGCAACATCTTAAAATATTATCATAAAATTTTCTTTAAATGCAATTTTATTGAGATATGCAAACATCTGGTGTATACATTCACAAGCTCACAGTATCAACACATTGTTGTACATACATCCCCATGATCAAATTTAGAACATTTTCATTACTCCAGAAAAGAAATAAAAAGAAAACCCAAATCCCCCCATATCATTTATCCCCATTTATTATTTACCTATAGTGTTGTTGTGGTACATTTGTTAGTCTTGATGAACAAATATTAAGATATTACTGTTAACTATAGTTCATAGTTTGCAAAAGGTACATTTTCCCCAAATGCCCCTCTATTATTGACTCCATGTAACAGCAATGTACATTTGCTTTAGTTCATGAAAAAACTTGTTAATATTTGAACAGATAATCACTGACATTATCCACTACAAGAGTCACTTTTATTCCCTTGTTTTAACATTGAACTTTCCTTTTGATAATCTACAAGACTCTAAACTTCCATTTTCTACCACATTCACACACCATTCAGCACTGTTAATTATTCTCATAGTAATGTGCTACCATTACCTCTGTTCATTTCCAAAAGTTTAAGTTCACCTTAGTTCAACATTCTATACATATTAAAGAACTGCTCCCCATTCTTTAGCCTCATTCTTTATCTTAGTAGCCTATATTCTTTAGTTTAAGTCTACTAGTTTACTTATTATTTAATTCATTTCAGTGAGATTGTACAATATTTGTCCTTTTATGTCTGACTTTATTTCACTTAACATAATATCCTCAGAGTTAATCTATGTTCCTATCTGCTTCAGGATTTTGATCCTTCTTATTGCTGACTAATATTCCATCATATGTATATGAGACTTTTTTTAATCCATTCATCTATTGATGGATGCTTGCTTTGTTTTCATCTTAAGGAAATTGTGATGGTTTGTGTATGTTAAAATTTCATAGAATATTTACAGATAGATTCATAGAAGATTTCATAGCATATTTCTGCCAGATACAGCAGAAAAATCCAGTTGGTGAAATTTATGAAATAGGTGAAGATGTCCCCTCTTTCTCTAATACTGCTCCCCAAAAGTTGTCCCCAATTTAAAATATGTTGCCTTTCTTTCCCTCACTATATATATAAGGAAGAGCATAGATATATATATATATTTTTTATTGAAATGACGGCACACTGACTTCAGTTTGTCTCCTTCAAAGAGCACTATATCTTGAGGCTCATTCCCTGCAGGTAAAAGCAGCTGATCCCTTCTGTTTCTTGTTGTACCACAACCCACACACCGACCACACTGCATTCAACCACCCTCTACTGAGTGATAATCAGGTGCCAATTACTTGTGACTACCACTAGGTGTTGCAATGAACATCTCTGGATATATTCATTTTCCACATGTGTGTATATGGCAGAGGTATTCCTAGAGGTGGGGTTTCTGGATCAAAGTGAGTGAATTTTCAATTCTAGTACCAGTGCTACTTTTTAAAAATGTGTTCTATATGAAAAAATATTGGCAAAATTCACATTTTTCCAAAGAAATAAACACACAATCAATAAGCAAATGAGAAGATGTTGAACATCATTAATCACTTGGGGAATGCAAATCATACCACTGCACACCCCCCCTAGATTTAAAAAACAAAGCAATGAAGTGCTGATGAGGATGTGGAGAAACGGTGAATCACTGCTGGAATGTAAAATGGTGCAGCCACTGTGGAAAATTTTGGGGGTTCTTCAGAAATTACCATATCTTCCAGCAAGTCCCCTCCTAGGTATAGAAAGCAGGGCTCAACCAGCTACTTGTACACCCATACTCAGGGCAGCAGCACTCCAAGAGTCAAAAGGGGAAACAACCCAAATGTCCAATATGAATAAACAAACAAAATGTGCTCTGTCTATGCAACAGAGTATTTTTCAGCCTTAAAATGAAGATTTGATGCATGCTATAACATGGATGAACTTTGAATAATATGCTGAGGGAAATAAGCCAGACTCAAAAAGACAACATTGTATGACTTTCCCTTATATGAAATACTTGGCATGAGCAAATTCATAGAGACAGAAAGTAGGTTACAGGTTACCAGGAGCTGGGGAGAAGAGAGAATAGGGTATTAATGCTTTATGGATACAGAGTTTCTGTTTGGGATGATGAAAATGTTCCCACTTGGATAGAGGTGACATCAGTACATTGTGACTGTCCTTAATGCCACTGAATAGCAACCTCAAAAATTACTGGAATGGCCAATTTTATGTCATGGCTGTCTGACCATTACAAAAAGGAATCTAGGTAATAAAAGAGGGTGGGAGTTGTAGCAGGACTGGGAGGGCATGGGTGACAGGCTGCTTTTCCTTCCCCAGGGCCTGTCGGATATTGTGAACTGCAACATGCTGTCGGTGGTCCAGGTGAGGCAGGGGTTGGAGGTCTGCGCCTCAGGCCCGCAGAGCTCCGAGCACTTGGGTGGTCCCGGCCCCAACCCCAGCCCCGGAGTTGAGCCTGGCATGGAGGGGGTGTCCAGGGATGTGCCCTGAGGGAAAGTCAGGAGTGGGGGTCCCTGGGAGCAGGTAAGAGGATGTAAAAGGAATGACCCCCGCTCACTGCGCTTCTCTCCAGATGACTCGAATCATCCTGCCCCAGATGGTCACCAGGTGAGCACAGTGTCACTCTCTCCTGGGCTGGGCCCTCCACCCACCCTCCTACCCCACCCCGGTCCACCTCCAGGCCTTTCCATTCCCCAGCTGCCCCACCCATGTTTCCAGCTCTTCCCTGTCCCCTCTGAGCATCTCAGATCCGGTGGGGACATCACCAGGACCCTCTCCTCCCACCCACGCGTTTCCTCCTGCAGGGGCAGGGGCGTCGTCATCAACATCTCCTCCGAGGTTGAAAACGGCCCCACACCCTTCTTCGCTGCCTACGGAGCTACCAAGGTACCCACCCAGACCCCACACACCCAAAGCCTGGGCTGAATGGGACGCTGGTGAGGGGGCAGTCCGGCTCAGACACTGCGCAGGGAAGTTTCTTGGTCTGGGGACTCTCCCTCTCCTTCCTCCACAGGCCTTTGTGCGAAGCTTCTCTGGGGCTGTGGGAGCCGAGTACCTCTCTCGGGGGGTCACCGTGCAGGTGCTGACAGCGGGGGCGGGACCTTATAGGAACTGGGGAGGGGAGTCCAGACGCAGGGCAGCCTCTATGTATTATGGGTTGTAGGGAGCTTAGAGACAGTGGAGGCTCCTGGGGTCAGAGTGGGGGGGTGCCGGGAGGGCTGGAGGGTGGGGTCCCAGGGAGGAGCAGTACTCCTGAGGGTTTCAGCAGCGCAGTGCTGGGGAGAAACAGGTCTCCTTGAGGGGCAGGGCCCCGGAGGAGGCGACGCTGGGAGATGTGACTGAGAAGGCCCCAAATACAAGAAATGCAGGAGTGGTGGTGGGGAGGGGTGTTCGGAGAAGGCCTGGGGCACGGTGGGGAGGAGTTCTTTCCTTTACTCCCTTGCACCCCAGACGGTGAGCCCCCTGGTGGTCTCCACAAACATGACCCACATGAGCCCCGGGCTGCTGGTGCTGGGCGCCCAAGACTTCGCTCGGCAGGCCTTGGACACCCTGGGCCTCTCCTCCCACACCTCCGGGTGCCTGAGCCACGCTGTACAGGTGCCCAGAGGGCAGCCTGGGGCGGAGGGCTCGGTGGGCTTCCCTGGTGCAGGAGGTGGAGACGCCCGGAGGAGGGGAGGCCCCTACCAAGCGCTGGCAGTAGGGTTGGGGGAGGGGGAGGCCAAGGGCAGCTGCTGCCTGATTCCTGGTGTTGCTTCTTTCCAGAATTTCCTGCTGCGTGTGTCTTTGTTCAATTGTTTTTTCCAAAGTCAGCTGTCAGTCAGGTTGGTGTCTCTCATTTTGTGGTTGTCTGAGGCAAAAGGAAACTAAAGAACCTGAGGAAGATGCGGCAGGTGGGGCTGTTTGTCCGTCCCCTCCTCTTCTGTCCAGTGCGGGGCTGGGCCAGCTGACAACCGCGTCCTGCACGGAAATGCCTACTGCAAGCTATGCACTATGTTAACAGTAATACCTTAAAATTTGTTCCTCAACAGTAACTGCTGCACCACACCAATTCTAGGAGTCGGTAATGGGGGAGATAAGTGACATGGGATGTATTGGGTTTTCTTTTTTGGTGTCTATCTGATAATTTTCTTCTTGGAGTAATGAAAATGGTCTAACAGTGGGTCTGATGAGGATGCCTGCACAACTAAGTGATGATACTGTGAAATACTAAGGGTAAAATTTGGATGGAATATATGATACAGATGAATATAACAATAAAATCTGGGGAAAAATGTGTCTGATTCTCACATCATTCACTAACATAAACTCCAGATGAATCATAAATCTCCATGTAAACAAGGCAACACAAAGACTGGAAGAATTCATAGGTGAATTTCTTTTTATTTTGGTCGTGAATCTAACTATGATTTTAAAATGAGAGCAACAGTAAAAAAACCACTAAGGAACAGTGACCTCCACTTAAAGCTGTGCAGCCTGCATTGGTTAGGGATGTGGACTGGTGTGTACAGCTTACTCTGACATGCAGTGGAAAGTAAGAGGAACTAACGGATGGAGATGGAAATGGAGGGAGGGAAGAGAAATGTGAGAAAACCAGTTAGTGGTAGAATCTTGGTGATAAGTACATGAGAATTCAGTGTACAATTCTCTCACGTTTTCTGAATGTTTGAAATTTTTCATGATAAAATATTAGGGGAAAATCCACGAACTATAAGATAGTTTTCTCAACAAAACTACTTAAACACATTAAGAAATTGCTTACCAAAAAAGATGCCAGAAGCCAAACAAAAATGTGACCATTTAAGAGAAAATATTTACAGCTTCCATCACATGAAAAATCTTCATTTCTTTTATATAAAGAACTTTTAGAAATCAGGAAGGAAAAGACCAATACCCAATTCTTAAAAATGTGCAAAAAACATGAACAGACAATTAACGGGGAAAGTTATACACTCCTTTAGTATATGAAAAAATATTCAACTTCATTCATAAGAAGAGCAATGCAAATTAAAACTGCTCTGACGTAGCATAGCCCACATCATGTTGATTACAAAACGAGCCCCCATATACTCAGTACCTTGGTTCACTGTGCATTCACATTTGCGTTGTTTGCTCTTCCCTTCCCTGTCTGACGTTCTCCTTCTCCCTGTCCCTCTCCATTTCCCTCTCTGTCTCTCTGCCCCTCTTTCTGTGTGTTGATGCAAGTTGAAGATATCATTATCCTTTACCCCTAAATGCATTATCAAATACTTTCTGAAAACAAGTATATTCTCCTACATAACCACAATGTAATAATCAAATCCAGAAAATATGTCATTGCCATATTACTATTTTTAACACACAGTCCATATTCAGAATTTTCTAATTGTCCCAAAAAATGCCTTTGAAACAATGTTTTTCCCTATCTAGGATCCAATCCAGGAAAATGTACTGCATTTAGTTATCCTGTTTCTTTAGTCTTGTTTAATATGGTACAGCTCCTCACCTTTTCTTTGTGCTCTAGTCAGTTTCAAAACAGTGACACAGTGAAATTTATGGACTACAGGGTTTATTACAGGCATAAGACCTTACACAAGTGCAAACAATACTGTGGAAACAAATATCAGATAAGGCAGTTGGATGATCAGAGAAAAATCCCTAAGCAGCCACTCTGAAGCATTGATACAGGTGAACAAGGCAGAATTTTCAGGAAAATTGGGGCAGCCAGGCATATCCAGCTCTGGTATGTGATCACAGAAGACAGCTGGTGAGGAAGTCACTGGAAGGCTGCTGCTCCTGTATCTGGTGATGGACCTGAGGTTGCTGTTGGTCAGTAGGGCCAGAGTTGAGAAGAGATTAACAGAAAAAGGGGGGAAACAAGGCTGGTCACTCTGCATCTCTCACACACTGTAGGGAAGTGTAGAGCAAGCTGGGACCCACTGGCATCTCTCTCACCATATCTACATAGGACAGTCATCTGAGAATGATGCTCATGTATCACTTCTGCTTTCCAAGCTTCGTGAACTTTTCTCTTTTAGCCTACTCTAACTAGAGCCATGGAGGGAAGGTGAAGTAGTTAGGTTCAGTTCTCAACTTGGCCAGGTGAAGGCACCTAGTTCTCTTGCTGTGGACATGAGCCAGTGGTACGTGAACCTCGTCTGTTGCTGATTACATCTGCAGTCAGCTAGGAGGCGTGCCTGCTGCAATGAATGACATTTGACTTAACTGGCTGGTGCTTAAATGAGAGAGCACAATGTAGCACAGCCCAAGCAGCTCAGCATACCTCATCTCAGCAATTGCAGCTCAGCCCAGGCCTTTGGAGGTGCAGAAAGAAATTACCCTGGGGAAAGTTGTTGGAATCCAGAGGTCTGGAGAGAAGGCCAGCAGAGATCATCCTGTGCCTTCCCACATAAGAAAGAACCTCAGATAAAAGTTAGCTGCCTTTCCTCTGAAGATCTAATGAAATAAATACCCTTTTATTAAAAAGCCAATCTGTCTCTGGTGTGTTGCATTCTGGGAGCTAGCAAACTAGAACAGAAGGGATTCTAAAAAAGATGGTTCCCTCTTCACCCAGTTGTCACAGTAAAAAACCACCAAAGTGATGAAAGAGAACCCTCATTTTGATTCCCTAGACAACTTTTTGAGAGACTGTAATTCCTCCTTTAGGTTTTTGGAAAATTTCACCAAGAGACCATCTGGGCTTGGATTTGTGGGGAAAGGATTTAAATTGTGGCTTAAACTTCTCTAATAGATATAGGACTATTCATATTTTCTGCTCCTTCTTGGGTCAGTTTCGAGAAGTTGTAGTTTTCAAAAATGTGTGCATTTCATCTACATGTTCAAGTGTATCAATATGAAAGTGTTCAAAATATGTTCTCTTTTAAAACTATTTTTATTGTTAAATACAACATTTGTTTAAAAAGCAATAATTTTCAAAGTACATTGTACCAAGTAGGTATAGAGCAGAGTTCAGAGTTTGATATGGGCTACAGTTCCACAATTCTAGATTTTCCTTCAAGTTGTTCCAAAACACTGGAGATTAAAAGAAATGTCAGTATAGGGATTCAGCAGTCATCTCATTTGTTAAATCCTATCTTCTGTGTTATAATTGCTCCTTCTCCTTTGATCCATCTCCCACATTTAAGGGGTATTTGGGCTATGACATTTTAGGCTGGAAAGGGGTGTCAATAATAATGCACTAGGGGGATGGGACAAGTTGATCTTACAGAGGCTAGTTCCTTTAGGTTTCAGGACTTTTATGTCCTAAGAACCCACTGGAGGCTGTAGGTTTTTGGGAAGTAATCTTAGTGCATGAAAGTTATACAGAATCTCAGCTCAAGCCCTATGTGTGCTTTAGGGTTAACAGGAATGGTTTTGTTTGATGTGATGGTTAGGTTCTGGTGTCGACTTGGCCAAGTGATTATGCCCAGTTGTCTGATCAAGCAAGCACTGGCCTGATCTTTGCTGCAAAGATATTTTCTGGCTGGTTGATAAACCAGAACGCTGGTATATTAAATCATCAGTGAGTTCATTGCGTCTATGGCTGATTACATCTGCAAACAACTAAGATGTGTCTTCCACAGCAGGATAATCCAATCAATTGGTGGCTTTTAAGGCAGGGGAGAGACTCACTGCTTCTTCAGCCAGTGAGCCTCTCCTGTGGACATCATTCAGACCCTACACTGGAGCTACCAGCTTCACAGCCTGCATGCAAATTTTGGACACTTCATTCCTACAGTTGCTTGAGAGACCTTTACAAATTTCATATTTACAGATCTCTCCTAGTGGATCTGTTTCTCTTGAGAACCCTGATAACACAGCTTGGTACCAGGAGAGGTTTATGGTAAAAAGAATCTTAAAAATGAGTTTTTATGGCCGCCACCGCAGCTGCTGCCACCGCCTCTGCCTGGCCTGCCACCAGGGTTTGCTTGAAAACACCCCAGCGGCTGGTGGCGAGGGATACGCCGTGCGCCCAGGGAGGAGCTGCTGGCACCACAGGCACCGAGCCGGGTGGTGCAGCTCGGCCCGTTCCTGTCAGCGCCCCGTCGTACCGGTTATCTGCAATGGTGAGATGAAGTAACTTAAGATGAGTAAATTAAAAGTGATACCAGAGAAAAGGACTATGATCTGATCTCCAAAGAGCCAAATCCTTTTGTATTTGAGGGAAAAATACATGGTTCTATTGTTGTTCCTACAACAGGAGAAGAAACATCTGGAAACTCAGGTAATTTAAGAAAAGAAGTTGTAATGAGGGAGAATGTATCTCTTAAAGGAGATGAAGATGATAAGAAATTGACCTAATGGATCTAGCAAAAGAAGATATTAAAGAAAATGACAAAACATTACAACAGCAGCTAAGTGATCAAAATAGAAGTATTTCATCAGTCCGCAGCTTACACAATGATACTGTGAAGGCCTTGGACCGAGTTACACTGCAATTCCTTCTCCAGCATCCCCGGGTTTTCCTGCAGGAATGAGGAAGGACTACAGTCTCCCTCTCACTGTCCTTACATGCACTAAAGCATGTCCACATGTGGCTGCTTGTGGAAATGTTCTGTTTGAGGGAAGAACAGTTCAACTAGGGAAGCTTTGCTGTACTGGAGTTGAAACTGAGGATGATGAAGATACAGAGTCTAATTCATCTGTGCAGCAAGCATCCGTTGAAATGCCTGATGGACCAACACTCCATGACTCAGATCTGTATGTTGAGATTGTGAAAAATACAAAATCTGTCCCAGAATACTCAGAGGGGGTTTATCCTGATTACTTTGGTCACATTCTGCCTCCATTCAAAGAGTTTATTTTAGAAAGGCCTTATGTGTACAAAGCCCGACTACTTATGTGTTGGATGAAGATGAACCTCGAGTCCTTGAAGAACTTGATTACAATGAAGAGAGTAATGAGGAGTTAGATATTGAACTGGCTGACAGTGCAGGAGATTATGAGCCTTCTGCTCAAGAAGAAGGACTTTCTCACTCTGAATTATCCAGAACCTACCTACCTTGAGCCCTCTGCCATCTCTTGTTAACTGCAAAGAAGAAATGAAATGTCTTGGTCTTTATTAAACAGGAAATTTGAGAGAAATGAGTTTCTAGAGAGCTCACTCAGAGAGACAAAATTAACTTGGACCAGTTTGGTTTTGAGACAATAAATGTGTTATTGATGAATAATAGAATTGGCATTCATTGTATTTAGGATATTCAATGCTCTTATATAGCATTGAATTATCAAATGTGGGTTTACTTAAAAAAAAAAAACCTCAGCATCATTGCATGAATTTTTATCTCCTTATGGTTATAATCTTCACCAAATGGGTAACTTTGAAGTGTATCAGAGCATAAATTCTAAATTCTAGATTATTGTGGTCCTGAGTTGTTGAAAACCAATATATATATACATGGATTTCTCTAGATGTGTTTTTTGGGGGAAGGTAGATATTGAAGATAAGACTGTTCTTCAGAATCATGTTAACTGTTGGGTTGTGAGTGAAATAATCCAGAATTTGCCTTGAAACCATTTCATTCTACAATTACCAAATTACACAAATAAAAACTATATCTAATATTGCATTATTTTGTCATCCTTTTTAACACACTCAGGTTATTTGATTTACAGGATCTTGAGAATATTATAAAAATTTAACATCTGAACACAGTGATAGCAATTCATAAAAGATGCTTAATTTACTAGTATCAATGTTTTTTATTGTGTAGGTATATTTATACCTATCATAAAAGTTATATTTGAGGAACTTTTTTGCCTAAAATGTTGTTTCATGGATACACCCAAATTTCAGCACTGCAGTCAAATAGTTAAGACACTTTAAAAATGAAGACTCTAATGTTAAATGTGCATTTGTATATTGAGTTTATTTTTGACATTTCATGAGCTATGCTGTTATTAGACTGATGGAAGTGAGTTTGTTTACAGCATTCAGACACTGTTATCAGAGTCCTATATGACTGGGACAGATGTAAACCATTTCTTGTAGTGACATCTTCCCAAGTTTAAGCTGTCTTGCTACAGAACTGTCTTTGCCTTCAATAAAATAAAACAAACAAAAAAAATGAGCTTTTATAATTGGTTTTCTACTCAAAATGGACTCAGGGGTACTAATGACTCTGTTTTCAATAGTCAAGATGACACTGACAGTCCATGGGATGAGTTCACAAAAGAGATGCTCAATATATCACCATTGGATTTTACAAATGGCATGCTCATGTGAGGCAAGGCTTTCGGTGAGAGTGTTTTTGACATCTTAATGGAGTTTTGTTGAATTAATGGGAATAATGATCTTGGTTGGTAGTTGTTAGATACGTGGGGTACGTGGATGTATCATGGAAGACCTGCTCACTTACCCCAGGAATGTCCAGAGGATGCATCTTTCACCAGAACCTTGAGAAATCAATTCCTGAGACTAAGTTCATCATCCCCGAAGAACTCTGTAGTCACCCTTCTCTGAAGGTCAGAAATTACTGTGGGAAATACTATCATGAGCTGTCATCCTTACACACAATGGGGGTGATCAGATCCACAGTTGGCAAAAGCCATGTGGTGACAGTTATTCACCATAAATGAGTTGGGCATGTCCACCATAATGAACAATAGACTCAAAGCAGCAGTCAAAATGTTCTGACTTGCAGAGATTTGTGCCATTGCCTAGTAGATCATGGGGTAACTAGGTATAAAAATAAATGGGCAGTCTACTAAATTCTTGTTTGAACTGTATAAGCAGAAGAGTTCTATGTCAAATGAGCAGAAGTATAACTTGAATTACAAAAATGAAGAGTCATGGCACCTTAATCAGTTCCCAGACTTGAGACGGTTTACACACCCAGAGCCCCTTGAATGAGGGAAAGCTGGGTCCCATTGAGGAAGGACCCTTTTGCACTGCCCGAAATTTACACTGTTAACCTTCTTCCCAGCCTTCCCCAAGGAGAACTATGACCTTTTACCACAGTGACTGTACACTGAGGAAAAGGAAATGATCAGATATTTTGGGGATTATTGGACACTGGCTCAGAAGTGACACTAGTTCCAGGAGAACCAGAGCATCACTCTCATCCAACAGTCAGACTAGGGGCTCATGGAGTTCAGGTAATGGCTGGAATTTTAGCCCAGATCCTTTCCTCAGCAGCTGCAGTGGATCCCTGGATTCATTCTGTAGTTAGTTCCCCAATGCCATAACACATAATTGAAATTGACATACTCAGCAACTGACAGAATCCAAACATTGGTTCTCTCACACATGGATCAAGGCTATTATGGTAGGAAAGGTCATTGTGTAAGCTACTAGAACTGCCCCTACTTTCCTAAATAGTGAAACAGAAACCATACCATATTTCTGGAGGGATTGCAGAGATTAGTGCCACTCTTAAGGACTTGAAGGATGCAGGGGTTGTGAGTCCCAGCACATCCCTGTTCAACTTTCCTATTTGGCCTATGTAGAAAACAGCTGGGATTTACAGGATTACAGTGGATTATTTTAAACTTAGCCAGGAAGTGACTCCAATTGCAGCTGCTGTTTGATATGTGGTATCATTGCTTAAGCAAATCAGCACACCACTTGGTAACTGGTATGCAGCTATTGATCTGGCAAATGCTTTTCTCTCTATAGTGTCACTAAGGACCACCAGAAACAGCTTGCATTCAGCCGGAAAGGCCAGCAGTACACTTTCACTGTTCTGCCTCAGGGGTGTATCAACTCTCCAGCCCTATGGCATAATCTTGCCCCCAAGGATCGTGATCACTTCTTCCACCCACTGGACATCACATTGGTACATTATATGGATGATGTCATGCTGATTGCACCTACTGGGCAAGAAGTAACTACTTACTTATTGGTAAGGCACTTGTGTGTCAGAGGATGGGAAATAAACCCAACAAAAACACAGGGGCTTTCCACTTCAGTGAAATTTCTAGATGTCTAGTAGTGTGGTAAATCTTGAGATATCCTTTTTAAGGTGGCAGATAAGTTGTTGCATCTGGTCCCTCGTAGACAAAAAAGGAGGCACAAAATCAAGTTGGCCCTTTTGGATTTTGGAGACAACATATTCCTCATTTGCATGTGCTACTCAAGCCCATTTACCAAGTGACCAGAAAAGCTACTAGTTTCCAGTGGGTCTAGAACAAAAAGAGACTTTACGACAGATCCATACTGCTGTGCAAACTACACTGCCACTTGGGCCATATGATCCAGCAGATCCAATGGTGCTGGAAGTGTCAGATGCAAATAAGGGCACTGTCTGGATCATTTTGCAGGCCCATATAGGATTATCAAAATGTGGACCCTTAGGACATATTTTTTGTTTGCTGTATGGTGGGGGTCACATTTCATTCTTTTTCTAAGTGATTATCCCATTATTGCAGGACCATTTTTTGATTTCTGTTTGATTGCTGGTTTGTTTGCTTTTGGGGGGAAGTGCATGGGAAGGGAATCAAACCCAGGTCTCCCACATGGCAAGTGAGAATTCCATCACCAAACTACCATTCCAACCCCTGCAGACCTTTAGGATTTTGGAGGAAAGCCATAATATACATTGCAGATAACTATGATAACTTTGAGAAACAGATTTTACCATGCTACTGGGCCTTAGTAGACGCTGAATGCTTAACCATGGGCCACCATGAGACCTCAGTTCGCTATCATGATCTGGGTGTTGTCTAACCCAAGAAAACTTAAAATTGGACATACACAACAGCACTCCAACATAAAATGGAAATGGCATATTAGAGT
Organism: Tamandua tetradactyla; assembly: GCF_023851605.1. Taxonomy (NCBI): domain Eukaryota; kingdom Metazoa; phylum Chordata; class Mammalia; order Pilosa; family Myrmecophagidae; genus Tamandua; species Tamandua tetradactyla. The sequence goes on from NC_135342.1 coordinate 16,467,713, forward strand.
TAGGGCTTGAGCAAGTCCTGAAGGTACAAGTAAGTTACATGAGGAAGTGGCCCAAATGCCCATGGACCCCACTCCTGACATATTGCCTTCTCTTTCCCAGACCACAGCTATGGCCTCTTGGGGAATTCCTTATAGTCGGAGGATGGAGGAAGAGAGAACTCTGGGCTGGCTTACAAATACAGATGGTTCTGCATGATATGCTGGGACCACTTGGAAGTGGGCATCTGAAGTACTACAACATAATTCTTGGTGTACTTACTACTACAAAGACTTACGATTATAGTCAAAGGAAAACTGCAACAACCAATTCCAGGCATGACTACCAATGGCCAAGAAACTTCAGGAATCAAGATCTGGGTCACCCGATCTGGCAAAGAACCATGCCCAGCTACAGTTTTGCTGATGTTTAAGGGGACATAGAATGGATAAGTAGAAGAACATAGTGTTAAATATGAACTGTGAACATGTGACAAGTTACAGAAATGAGGACTGAAATTCTATTAATATTTCTGCCCTCTTTTGTAATGAGTTTGCTTGCATTTGTTTATAAGCAAATAACTTGTTTTCATCTTATCATTTGACATAAGTTGTATCATTCATGTTATAATATTTAAAACATAGGATAAGGATATTAAGAGTGACTGTTACCTAAGGACTTGCACCCTATTCTAGAGAGATGTTGTGTGTATCTCTTGTATGCAGGGCAGTTGAGTATTTTTAGGTGAACCTTATGTCAGCTATTGTATTCTATTTGGAAGTTAAGCATGTTTCAAGGTGATGTGTATAGCTGCCAAGTTGACAAGGGGGTGACTGTGATGCTTAACTCCTGGTGTCATAGGATAAATGTTTCTGTTTCAATAGGGGGGAATTAGAAGTAAAATAGGGGCACTGGGCCCAAAGAATTATGAAAGCTTGAAGGGCAAGCTCCATGAGATTTAAAAGTCTGAGAATCAATCATACAATAATGTTTGATCCTTTTCTTTTCTAATGAATTAACCTCAGTGGAGGACAGCAGGAACTGGCTTCTGCCACAACCACAAGTGATGCCCCAAAGGCAGTGTCCTGGAGCATGGAAGGCAGATTTTTTCAGGGTCAATACAGAAGGAAAAGTCATCCTGGCAGAGCCCAGTGGTTCTGTTACAGAGGCTGTTGCTGGCTTGGAGTTACTACCTGCGTGGTTTGCGCTGTGTTGATTCTTCTTTTTCTTCTCTTTCTGCTTTCTTTTGTGTTCAGGATCCTCTTGGTAGTTTATTGTTTGTTTGTTCGTTTTTTTTTTTTTTTTGCACTCTGAATCAGTATGTTTCATGTGAGACAGGATTCTGGGTTTGGCTCTGTTTGTGCTTGTGTTTATTCTTCTTGGGAGGCTGAATATGCATGATATGGCAACTGAAGGAACCAAAGTAAGGTTCAGATGATTAGGGGAAGAATCCCTTGTTCCTATCATCTGTTCTTCTCAGTAAGTTATGAAGGAACAAATTTGGGCATAGGAAAACCACCTCCATGCCTTTTTCCCCCATTTGCTTTTTTCTACTACAAGAGGGGACTCACTGGGCCAGTGTGGAGTTGGAAGCCAGCTAGCATAGTTCTTGAGATATGATTAAAAGAGCCCCCAAGAATAGGGGGTTCTCAATAAGGAAGTGGAGCCTGCCAGAAACAATTGTTTTTGAGGAGTTCCAATTGATTGATTGATTTTCTTTCATTGCTTGTGCTTTGGGTGTAATGTTTAAGAAGTTACCTCTTATTATCAGGTCTTCAAGATGCTTCCATATATTTTCTTCTGAAAGTTTTATGATGTTGGTTTTGATATTTAGGTCTTTAATGCACACTGAGTTAATTTTGTATAGCATGTAAGGTGAGGGTCCTCTTTCATTCATTTGGCTATTGATATCCAGTTCTCTCATGCCCATTTATTCAAAAGACTATTCTGTCCCAGTTCAGTGGATTTGGGGGATCTTCTTGGAGACCTATTGACCATAGATTTGGTGGTCCATCTCTGCACTCTCAATTTGACTCAATTGGTCAGTATTTCTATCTTTTTTGCCAGTACCATGCCGATTTGATCATGTGATTTTGTAATAAGTGTTAAAATCAGGAAGTGTTAGTCCTTCCATTTTGTTCTTATTTTGAAGGATATTTTTGCTATTTGAGATCTTTTTCACTTTCTAATGAATGTGATAACTAGCTTTTCAGTCTTCAATGATGGTTCTAGGAATTTTGATTGGTATTGCATTGAATCTGTACAGCAATTTGGGTAGAACTGACATTTTCACTACATTAAGCCTTCCTATCCATGAGCAGGCAATGTCTTTCCACCTGTTTAGATCTTCTTTGATATCTTTTAGCAATGTTTTTAGTTATCTGTCTACATGTCCTTTACACCTCTGGTTAAGTTGATTGCTAGATACTTGATTGTTTTAGTTGCCATTTTGAATTGAATATTTTCCTTAATTGTCTCCTCGGGTCATTGCTTGTGTATAGAACTATTACTGATGTTTGCACATTAGTCTTCCATCCTGTCGTTTTGGTAAATTTGTTTATTAGCTCAAAAAGCTTTGTCATAGTTTTCTCAGGATTTTTCAAGAACAGATCATGTCATCTGCAAATAATGAAAGCTTTACTTTTTCCTTTCCAATTTGGATGCCTTTTACTTCTTTTTCCTGCCTGGTTGCTCTAGCTAGAACTCCCACAACAGTGTTGAATAGCAGTGGTGACAGAGGGCCTCCTGGTCTCATTCATGATCTTAGGGGGAAGGCTTTCAGTCTCTTACCATTGAGGATGGATGATGCTCACTCTGGGTTTTTCATGTGTTCCCTTTATCATATGGAGGAACTTTTCCTTCGATTCCTCCCCTTTGAAGTATTTTTATTAGAAAAGAATGTTGAATTTTGTCAAATGCTTTTTCAATACCAGTAGAAATGATGATATAGTTTTTTTTAATCACATAAAAGCATTATTTATGTTCAGTGACAATAGGTTACTTTTGGAAAAGGAAATTTAAGCCTTTAAGTTGATGACTGAAAATTCAGGCAACTTCTTTTTTTCCCAATGTTTCAAAATTTTTATTAATAATATCAATCAATATACAACACAAACATTCTTAATGTATGAACATTCCATGCTTGGTGTGCAATCAATGGCTCACAATATCATTACATAAATGTATATTCATCACCATGATCATTTCTCAGAACATTTACATCACTCCAGAAAAAGAAAAAACTCAAACATACCGTATCTCTTTCCCCTCCCTCTCATTGACCACTAGTATTTCCCTCTACCCAATTAAACATTTGTTCCCTCTATTATTCATTTTTAATCCATATTTTTTACTCATCTGTCCATACCATAGATAAAAGGAGCATCAGACACAAAGTTTTCACAATCACACAGTCACTTGCGAAAGCTATATCAGTATACAATCATCTTAAAGAAACCAGATTTTGGGACCATAGCGCTACAGTTTCAGGCACTTCCCTCTAGCATCTCTAAAACACCTTGAACTAAAAAGGGGTTATCTATATAATGTGTACTAATAACCTCCAAGATAATTTCTCAACTCTACTTGAAACTCTCAGCCCCTGACACTTTATTTTGTTTCATTTCTCTCTTCTCCCTTTCAGTCAGGAATGTTTCTCAATCACTTCATGGTGAGTCTCAGCTCGCTCTAGGAATTCTGTTCCATACTGCCAGGGAGGTTTACACCCCTGGGAGTCATGTCCCATGAAGAGAGGGGGAGGGCAGTGAGTTTGTTTGTCATGTTGGCTGAGAGATAGGCTACATCTCAGCAACAAAAGAGGTTCTCTGGAGGTGACTCAGGCTTAATTTTAAGTAGGCCTACTCTATCTTTTGCAGGGATATATTTTATATGAACAAACCCCATGATTGAGGGTTTGTACTATTGATTTGTTGTCCTCACTGCTTGTGAGAATATCAGGCCATCTCCATATGGAGAACTTGAATTTTCCCTCTTTCTTACCATTCCCCCAAGGGGACTGGGAAAATACTTTTTTATTCACTGTTCAAATCCTCCTGGGATTTATCAGGGCATCACTCTGGACAAACCTACAAAATCTCATGCCCTACTCAGGGGTCAATGTACTTATGGTGTTCAATTAAACAATCCATTTAAGTTATATTAGGAGATACACTAGTCAAAATACAAATTTTGTACCAAGTGTACTAGTTAGGGTTCTCGAGAGAAACAGAATCAACAGGGAACACTCACAAATATAAAATTTATAAAAGTGTCTCAGGTAACTGCAGGAATGCAGAGTCCAAAATTCACAGGGCCAGCTGTGAAGCCAATGACACCGATGGAGGGTCTGGACAAACTCCACAGGAGAGGCTCACCAACCAAAGCAGGAAGAAAGCCTGTCCCTTCTGAACCCTCCTTAAAAGGCTTCCAGTGATTAGATTAAGCATCACTCATTGCAGAAGACACTCCCCATTGGCTGATTACACATGGAATCAGCTGTGGACACAGCTGACATGATCATGATTTAATTCTATGGAATGCCCTCATCACAACAGACAGGCCAGCACTTGCCCAACCAGACAAACAGGTACGACCACTTGGTCAAGTTGACACATGAACCTGACCATGACAGTCCACACCTTGTCATCTTGGCAGCTAAACATACCACCTTAAACCATATCTGATTTCTAAACAAAAAAGCAATAAGCATTTTTCTTTCACCTAGCAATACTCAACTGTCCTACATTTAACTTGAAACACATTAAATCTCTCCAGAATAGGGTGCAAATCCTTGGGTAATTTCATTCTTAAACTTGATATCTTACAACTTAAATAGTATAACATGAACAAGCAGCATTACAGTCCTTGTTTCTGTAACTGATCACGTGGTCGAAGTTCATATTCATCACTACCTTCTTCCAGTATCCGTTCCATGTTCCCTTTACCCTCAGCAAGCACTTCAGCTGACCATGGTTCTTTGCCTGGTGGGGTGAACCAAACCTTCATTCCTGAGGTTTTGGAGCCATTGGTAGTCCTCTCTGGATTGGATTGTTGCAGTTTACCATTGATTTTAATCACAGAACATGGTAGTACTAAAAGATGCCCTAGGGGATCTCCTATATTCCAAGAAAACTCTTCTTTACCTCCATTATGTAGTTGCAGTCTTACTTCCCCCTGATAGTCAGGGTCAATCATCCCAGACAATAATGCAATCTCCTTCTTGGTTTGTTGATCCAGGGGCAATATAGCCCAAAGTGACCAGGTGACAGTCTTAGATTCCAGTTCAATGAAATCATTGTTGTTTCTCCTAGTGGAAGCACTCCCCATTGTGGAACTAAAACCTGTATACCAGCAGATCTCAGGGTTACAGGGTCAGGGAGCAAAAATTTTCCTAGTGGATCAGTAGGGGTAATAGTGAGTGGTACCAATCCTATTCCCACCCCTTGGTTCCTGGACCCATGGATCCTGACTATGGGAGAAACAGCACCATACAGCGGACATTGATTCAGAGCATATACTGTTTCATGGAGAACATGAAGTTTTCATGGATTGAAAACTCTGTAATTGAGTTTTCAAAAGGCCATTCCACCATTCTATCAATCCAACCACTTCTGTATGATAGGGAACGTGGCAAAACCAGAGAAATCCATGAGCATGTGCCCATTACCACACTTCATTTGCTGTAAAGTGTGTTCCTTGATCAGAAGCAATGCTAATGGAATACCATGACAAAGGATAAGGCATTCTGTAAGCCCATGGATGGTAGTTTTGGCAGAAGCATTGTGTGCAGGGAAAGCAAACCCAAATCCAGAGTACATGTCTATTCCAGTTAGAACAAATTGCTGCCCCTTCCATGAAAGGAGTGGTCCAAAGTAATCAATCTCCCACCATGTAGCCGGCTGGTCCCCTCTGGGAATGGTGCCATATCAGGGGCTGAGTGTAGGTCTCTGCTGCTGGCATATTGGGCACTCAGCAGTGGCTGTGCCCAGTCAGCCTTGGTGAGTGGAAGTCAATGTTGCTGAGCCTATGCATAATCTCCATCCCTACCACCATGACCACTTTGTTCATGAGCTCATTTGGTAATGACAGGAGTTGCTGAGGAAAGAGGCTGACTGGTATCCATAGAATGGTTCATCTTACTGACTTGATTATTAAAACCTTCTTCTGCTGAAGTCAACCTCTGGTGTCCATTCACATGGGACACAAATATGTACATGTTTTTTGCCCACTCAGAAAGGTCTATCCACATACTTCTTCCCTAGACTTATTTGTCACCAATTTTCCAATTATGGCCTTTCCAAGTCCCTGACTGTTCTAGTTTGCTAGCTGCTGGAATGCAACACACCAGAGACAGATTGGCTTTTAATAAAAGGAGATTTATTTTGTTAGTTCTTCAGGGGAAAGGCAGTTAACCTTCCACTGAGGTTTATTCTTACGTGGGAAGGCACAGGATGGTCTCTGCTGGCCTTCTCTCCAGGCCCCTGGGTTCCATCAACTTTCCCCAGGGTGATTTCTCTCTGTATCTCCAAAGGCCCGGGCTGAGTTGTGAGTGCTGAGATGAGGTTTGCTGAGCTGCTTGGCTGTGCTATGTTGCACTCTCTCATTTAAGTACCAGCCAGTCAAGTCAAACATCATTCATAGCAGCAAGCACACCTCCTAGCCAACTGCAGATGTAATGAGCAACAGATGAGGTTCACCTACCATTGGCTCGTGTCCACAGCAACAGAACTAGGTGCCTTCACCTGGCCAAGTTGATAACTGAACCTAACTACCACATGTCCACCCCTTGTCAACTTGACAACTACTCACATCACCTTAAACAGGTGCAAAAAATTCTCTTCTGGCCGTGGACATGTGAATCTCAAAACAAATTATCTGATGCCAACATGCAAAGGAGGATAAACACAGGATTCATAGGGAGAAACTGGAAGGAAAACCTGCAGGCAAATACCATTGGATTTCAAAGTCTGAAAGTCATTTATCCTTCGGCTTTAGAAAGTGGCAGTCCCACCCTTTCTGAGGGCCTATGCAGTGGCCCGCCTCTTTCCAAATCAACCTCGGGGAATATCAAGGAGACCACCTCTCGGTTCCATTCTCTTCAGGCATCAGGGCCACCCCTGGGCCCTCTGCCATTTCTGGGGCACACGCTCAACCCCTCCATGTGGTGGCAGCCAGGCTCTCCAAGTCCCCCAAGGAGTGTGCTCTACCTTCTCCAAGGCCTGAGGCTGCACAAGTCTTCCACTGCAACAAGGCGGGAGGCTCATCATCACCCTTCAGTGTAAACTCACCCTCTCCATACGTATGGGTGGGTCCACTCTCCTGGCTGAGGTTTCTTGGCTTCAGACCTCAGCTTCCATGGTTCTTACTATACAAACTCCAATTTTACCCTTTTGTGTCCTCCTTTGCCAAGATTGGCAGTGGTTCCATTTACACCAACAGTCTCTTCAAGCACTCCAAGACTTCTTGATCATTCTCTTTATGGTTCCTCCAAAATCTTCCCCTTAGCCACCAAAAATCTGCTCCAACATATCTGTTATCTGCAAACTGAAGCAGCAACCCACTCTCTGGTACCAAATCTGTTCTAGTTTGCTAGCTGCTGGAATGCAACACACCAGAGACAGATCAGCTTTTAATAAAAGGGGATTTATTTTGTTAGTTCTTCAGAGGAAAGGCAACTAACTTTCAACTGAGGGTCATTCTTACGTGGGAAGGCACAGGATGGTCTCTGCTGGTCTTCTCTCCAGGCCCCTGGGTTCCATCAACTTTCCCCAGGGTGATTTCTCTCTGTATCTCCAAAGGCCCGGGCTGAGTTGCTAGTGCCAAGATGAGGTTTGCTGAGCTGCTTGGCTGTGCTACGTTGCACTCTCTCATTTAAGCACCAGTCAATTAAGTCAAACATCATTCATAGCAGCAAGTACGCCTTCTAGCCAACTGCAGATGTATTGAGCAACAGATGAGGTTCATCTACCATTGGCTCATGTCCACAGCAACAGAACTAGGTGCCTTCACCTGGCCAAGCTGACAACTGAATCTAACTACCACGCTGACCATCCAGCCAAACCATAAGCAATAGCCCTTGAGTCAGTATACAAATGCACCTCTGGCCAGTTTTCCTTTCAAGCAAAATGAACAAACAAGTGGATGGCTCTAAGTTCTGCCAACTGGGAGGATTTCACCTCACCACTGTCCTTCAAGGACACCCCAGAAAGGGATGTAGTGCTGCAGCTGTCCACTTTCACGTGGTATCTGCATATCATGCTAAACCATCTGTAAACCAGGCCCAAGTTGTCTTTTCCTCAGTCAATTCACAGTAAGGAACTACCCAAGGGGCCATAGCTATGGTCTGGGAAAGAGAAGTTAATGTGGAGGAGTGGAAACCGTGGGCATTTGGGCCAGTTCTTCTTGTAACTTACTTGTGCCTTCAGGACCTGCTCTGGCCCTATCTCATATATACCATTTACATTTTACAATAGAGTGCTGCTGCCCACACCCAACTTTATGGCTTGGTGGGTCAGACAGCACCCAACTCATGATAGGCAACTCAGGTATCATGGTAACTTTGTGGCCCATGGTTAAGTGTTCAGTCTCTACTAAGGCCCAGTAGCATATCAAAAGCTGTTTCTCAAAAGGAAAGTAGTTACCTGCAGCAGATGGTAAGGCTTTGATCCAAAATCTTAAGGGTCTGCATTTTGATTCTCCTATAGGGGCCTGCCAAAGCCTTCAGACAGCATCTCTATTTGCCACTGACACTTCCAGCAGTATTGGATCTGCTGGATCATGGCCCAAGTGGCAGAGCAGCTTGTACTGCAGCCTGGACCTGTCACAGATCCATCTCTTGGTCAGGCCCCCAATCAAAATTAGCACTTTCTCTGGTCACTCAATAAATGGGCCAGAGTAGCACACCCAAATGAGGAATATATGGTCACCAAAATCCAAAGAGTCTGACTAGGTGTTGTGCCTCTTTTTCGGTCATAAGAGGGACCAGATGCAGCAACTTATCCTCCACCTTAGAAAGGATATCTCAACAAACCCCACACCACTGAACACCTAGAAATTTCACTGAGGTGGGAGGCCCCTGTATTTTTGTTACATTTATCTCACATCCTCTGACATGCAAATACCTTACCAGTAAGTCTAGAGTAGTTGCTACTTCTTGCTCACTAGGTCCAATCAACATGATATCATCAATATAATGGACAGTATGATGTCTTGTGGGAGGGAGAAATGATCAAAGTCCCTGCAGACAAGATTATGACAGAGGGCTGGAGAGTTGATATACCTCTGAGGTAGGACAGTAAATGTATATTGCTGACCTTGCCAGCTGAAAGCAAACTGTTTCTGGTGGTCCTTATTAATAGCTATTGAGAAAAACGCATTTGCCAGATCAATAGCTGCATACCACATACCAGGGGATGTATTGATTTGCTCAAGCAATGATACTATATCTGGAAAAGCAGCTGCAATTGGAGTTACCACCTGCTTGAGCTTATGATAATCCACTGTCATCCTCCAAGACCCATCTGTTTTCTGCACAGGCCAAATGGGAGAGTTGAATGGGGATGTGGTGGGAATCACCACCCCTGCATCCTTCAAGTCCTTATGAGTGGCAGTAATCTCTGCAATCCCTCCAGGAATCCAGTATTGCTTCCGATTTACTATTTTGCTAGGTATGTTGCTTTCTATGAAACAGAGCATGAAGGGCATTAAGGAATGATCAGAAAGACAGATGGGATCAGGGTGTCTGAAGCTCAGCAATAAAAACAACAGGCTGGGCAGGTCACAGTGGCTCACCAGGCAGAATGCTCGCCTGCCATGCCAGAGGACCTGGGTTCGATTCCTGCCCATGTAAAAAAAAAAAGGTTAAAAAACAACAGGCAACTTTATTTTTAACTAGTTCCTGCTTATATATTGCAGGGTTTATGTGACAAAAAGCATGTATACATTTTGTGATAAAGCAGAGTGCTTACTTTTCAGTATTTTACTCCCTACATACAAGAGATAGCCAAAAAGACCTTCAGGTTTAAGAAAAAACAAACTTTCTCTCCCTCCCAGACTGTCCTCCAATAAAGCAGATAACAGTCTCCACAGTTTACTGCTGATGCCACTCTGAAGCCAGCTGCTCCCAATAAATTCCTCAGGTTCTCCATTAACCCTTGCTCCTACAGGTAGGGGCAGTACTAGTGGCTTCCACTTGGCATTTCCCACCATAATAGCCCTCACTGCATGAATTAGAGAGCCAATGTGGGGATTCTGCCAGTTGTTCAGTATGACTATACCAATTCTGTATTCTGGAACTGGGGAAATAACTACCAAATGAGTCCAGGGGCCAACTGGACCCACTGTGAGACGAACCTGAGCTAATACTCCATTGATCACCTGGCCTCCATAAGCCCCCACTCTGACTGATGGATCAGAGTGATGTTTTGGGTCTCCTGGAATTAATGTCATTTCTGAACCAGTGTCTAATAATTCCCAAAATATCTGATCATTTCCTTTTCCCCAGTGCACAGTTACCCTGGTAAAAGGCTGTCAGTCTCTTTGGGGAAGACCTGGAGGAGGATTAACAGTATAAATTTGTGGCAGTGTAACAGGGTTCTCCCCCAAAGGAAACTGGCCTCCCCTTCATTCAAGGGGTTCTGGGTCTGTAAATTGTTTCAAGTCTGGAAATTGATTAAGGGGCTGTGACTCTGTGTTTTTGTAATTCAGGTTAGACTTCTGTTCACTTGACCTAGAACTCTAGTTTATACAGGTCGAACAAGAATTTAGTAAACTGCCCTTCTACTGTATTTCTAGGTGCCCCATGATTTACTAGCCAATGCCACAGATCTCTGAAAGTCATACAATTTTGAGACCTGCTTTGAGTTTTCTGTCTATTGTAATAGCCACCTCTACACTGTCTTTGGTGATTAAGTACTGCCACCTGGCTTCTGCCAACTCAGGATCCTGTCATACCCATTGTGTTTAAGGATTCCAGCTCAGTGACAGCAGTTCCCACAGAAATATCTGAGCTACAGAGAAGTGCAACCACAGAGCTCTTCAGGGATGATGATGTTAGTCTCACAAATTTATTTATCACTGTTCTGGTAAAAAGTTCATCCTTCAGACATTCCTGGGGTGTAAGAGCAGGCTTTGCATGATAAGCCTACTCCAACATTCCAATATCTCTGAGCCTCTGGATCCCTTCATCTACATTATACCAGGGCATTTTTGGCATTTCAACCTCAGGTATGTTGGCCACCTTTTGATCCATGTTTCAACCAACCATCCAAACAAACTGTTAATGCTTTTTCCTCAAGCTATAAAATTGAATGCAGAATCTCTGCTTAGTGGGCCCATATCAATAAATTCAGCCTGATCCAGCCTTATATTCCTTCCACCACTATCCAACACCCTTAAAATCCATTGCCACACATATTCCCCTGATTTCTGTCCATATAAATTGGAAAACTCATGCAATTCTTTTGGAGTATAATGTACCTGCTTCTGTGTGATACTTTGTACCTCACCTTTAGGGGACTGTTGGGACTTTAGTTATAGGTCTGGAAGAAATGAGGGGTGGTGGGGGTGGATCATGAAAAGAATTAGAAGTATCTTGCAAACCATTTGCTTCAGGGCCTTCATTTGCAGTTCCATCTGGTGAAACAGAATTAATCACTCTAGGGCTAATTCCTTCCAGATGAGGTTCAGTGGCCAACTCCTTAAGACAGGCTCAAGGCGGGGCAGTTATATCCTCAAGGCAAACTATATACAGGGTTATCTAGAGAAGACTCAGCATGAGCTAGGGTTTCACCCTCACCCCTGACATCATTATCAATCCATATGTCACCATCCCATTTTTCAGGGTCCCATTCCTTTCCAATCCATGCCTTCACTTTAATGGCAGACACCATGCAAGATTGAGATTTCAGTTTATGTTGTACAGTTGCTACTCTAACAATACGATTCTGAGTCTGATTTTCAGAGATCTCAAGTCTACGACTACAGGAAATAAGATTTTCCTTTAGGATACTCATAGAAACTTCTACATCTGTCAGACGGGAATTAAGCTTCTCATTTGAAGCCTTAAGCTCATCTCTTTCACTCCTTAATGTAGCCAGAGTGTCTAACAACAACCAGCTAACATCTCTATACCTCTTATTTCTACAAAAGTCTGTAAAGGTGTCAAAAACAGTACCCCCCAGAGCCTGACATTAGGAGAATACAAGCAAAGCATTAGGAGAATCAAATGGTGATATTTTGACTATCTTTTTTGCCAACTCACTCCATGGATTGGGAATGTCATTCTGATTATGGGAATCAGAGTCCTTAGTGCCTTTGAGTCCAGTCAGAGTAGAAAAACATTCATAAAAACCCATTTTTAAGATCTTGTTTCTTAAGAACTACTTCTGGTACCAAGATGAATTAGTTAGGGTTCTCTAGAGAAACAGAATCAACAGGGAACACTCACAAATATAAAATTTATAAAAGTGTCTCATGTGACTTCGGGAATGCAGGGTCCAAAATCCGCAGGGCAGGCTGTGAAGCCAATGATTCCAATGGAGAGTCTAGATGAACTCCACAGGAGAGGCTTGCCGGCGGAAGCAGGAAGACAGCCTGTCTCTTCTGAAACTTCCTTAAAAGGCTTCCAGTGGTTAGATTGAGCACCACTCATTGCAGAAGACACTCCCCTTTGGCTGATTACAAATGGAATCAGCTGTGGATGCAGCTGACGTGATCATGATCTAATTCTATGAAATGTCCTCATTGCAACAGACAGGCCAGCACTTGCCCAACTAGACAAACAGGTATCAACACTTGACCAAGTTGACACATGAACCTGACCATGACGCCAAGCAAACAGTTTTTTGCTTTAGTCTCACACATAAGTTGAAAATTTTTAATATGAATTACCATCTATTTTCAACACCCTGCAATACTGAGATTACTTTGTTCTTCCATATGCAAAAACGTTTTTTTAATTTGTGCATTTAGTCACTATCATTGTACACTCTAGGTGTTCCTAAATGCCTAATTCCATCTCAGTCTTTATCATTTATCTTTCCTTTTGATTTCATTTGTGCCGCAGCCCTCCTCCCTCTATCACTCTCACATTCAGCTTCATTCAGCATACTAACATTATTGTATTGCAGTTAGGTAGTGTTGTGCTATCCATCTCTGAATTTTTAAAATCAGTCCTGTTGCACAATCTGTATCCCTTCAGCTCAAATTACACACTATCTACCCTATTTCTATCTCCTGATGGTCTCTGTTCTTAACTGAAATTCTCCAGGTTCATTTAATAATGTTAGTTCATATAACTGAGACCATACAATGTTTGTCCACTTATTTCTGACTAATTTCATGAGAACATTGTCCTCAAGGACCATTCATGTTCTTACATATTTTATGACTTTATTCTGTCTTACAGCTGCATAATATTCCACCATATATATATATATACCACAACTTGTTCAGCCACTCATTTGTTGATGGGCATTTGGGCGGTTTCCATCTCTTAACAATTGTAAATAATGCTGCTATAAACATTGGTGTGCAAATGTCCATTTGGGTCCTTGCCCTCATGTCTTCTGAGTAGATACCTAGCAATGGTATGGCAGGATCATATGGCAATTCTATATTTAGATTCCCGAGGAACCACCAAACTGCCTTCCACAGCAGTTGTACCATTTGATATTCCCACCAACAGTGGATAAGTGTTCCTCTTCTCCACATCCTCTTCAGCACTTGTCATTATCTGTTTTATTGATAATGGCCATTCTGGTGGGTGTGAAATATCTCATTGTGGTTTTGATTTGCATTTTCATAATAGCTCGGGAAGTTGAGCATCTTTTCATGTGCCTTTTTGCCATTTGTATTTCCTCTTCTGAGAAGTGTCTGTTCATGTCTTTTGCCCATTTTGTAATTGGGTTGTTTGTCTTTTGTTGTTCAGTTGAACAGTCTCTTTATATATTCTGGATTCTAGACCCTTATCTGACATATCATTTCCAAATATTATCTCCCATTGTGTGGGCTGTGTGTTTACTTTCTTCACAAAGTTCTTCAATGCACAAAAGCATTTAACTTTGAGGAGTTCCCATTTATCTATTTTGTTCTTCAATGCTCATGCTTTGGGTGCAAGATATAGGAAACCACTTCTTGTTATAAGATTTATAAGATATTTCCCTATATTTTCTTCTAAAAATTTTATAGTCGTAGATCTAATGTTTAGGCCTTTGATCCATTTTGAGTTAAAAATGAACTTAAAAAATCCAATTTTTGTATAGGGTGTGAGATATGGATCCTCTTTATCCTTTTGCATGTGGATATCCAGTTCTCTAGGCACCATTTATTGAAGAGACTGTTCTGTCCCAGGTGAGCTGCCTTGACTGCTTTATCAAAGGTCAATCATCCATAGAAGACAGGGCCTTTCTCTGAACAATCTATTCGATTCCATTGATGAGTTTATTTATCATTATGCCATTACTATGCAATTTTGACCATTGTATTTGTGAATTATGCCTTAAAGTCAGCTATTGTGTGACCTCCGACTTCATTTTCCTTTCTCAGGATATTTTTAGCAATTCGGGGCACCCTGACCTTCCAAATGTATTTGCTTATTGGTTTTTCTATTTCTGAAATGTAAGTTTTGTGGATTTTAATTGGTATTACATTGAATCTATAAATCAATTTAGGTAGAGTTGTCATCTTAACTATGTTTAGGCTGCCAATCCATGAACACGGTATGGCCTTCCATTTATTTAAGTCTCCTGTGATTTCTTTTAGCAGTTTCTTGTAGTTCCCTTTGTACAGGTCTTTTGTATCCTTAGTTAAATTTACTCCTAAATATTTTATTCTTTTGGTTGCAATTGTAAATGGAATTTTTTCTTGATTTTCCCTCAGATTGTTCATTCATAGTGTATAGAAACACTGCAGATTTTTGAGTGTTGATCTTTTAACCTGCCACTTTGCTGTACTCATTTATTGGCTCTAGTAGTTTTGCTGTGGATTTTTGGGGTTTCAACAAATAGTATCCTATCATCTACAAAAGTGAGAGTTTAACTCCTTCCTTTCAAATTTTGATGCCTTGTATTTCTTTTTATTGTCTAATTTGCTCTGGCTAGAACTTCCAACACAATGTTGAATAACAATGGTGCTAGTGGACATCCTTGCCTTTTTCCTGCTCTTAGGAGGGAAGTTTTCAGTTTCTCCCCATTGAGGATGATGTTAAATGTTGGTTTTTCATGTATTCTATTATTTTGAGGAATTTCCCTTCTATTCCTATCCTTTGAAGTGTTTTCAACAGGAAAGGATGTTGAATTTTGTCAAATGACTTTTCTGCAACAATCAAGGTGATCATGTGGCTTTTCTGCTTTGATTTGTTGAAATGGTGTATTACATTAATTGATTTTCTTATGTTGAATCATCTTTGCATACCTGGGATGTATCCTACTTAGTCATCAGGTGTAATTCTTTTAATATCCTCCTGGGTTCAATTTGCAATAATTTTGTTGAGGATTTCTGCATCTATATTCATTAAAGAAATTGGTCTTAAATTTTCTTTTCTGGTAGCACCTTTGTCTGGCTTTGGTATGAAGGTGGTGTTGGCTTCATAGAATGAGTTAGGTAGCCTTCTATACTCTTCAATTTTTTTGAAGAGTTTGAGCAAGATTGGTACTAATTCTTCCGTGAATGTTTGGTAGAATTCACATGTGAAGCCATCTTGTCCTGAACTGTTCCTTTTTGGAAGTTTCCTAATGACTAATTCAATTTCTTTACTTGTGATTGTTTGTTGAGGTTACCTATTTCTTCTTGAGTCGATGTTGGTTCTAAATGCCTTTCCAGGAAGCTGTCCATTTCATCTACATTGTTGAACTTATTATCATAAAGTTGTTCATGGTACCCACTCATTACTTTCTTTATTTCTGTGGGGTCAGTGGTTATGTCTCCTCTTCCATTTCTGATTTTATTTATTTGCATCCTCTCTCTTCTTCTTTTTCTCAACCTCACTAAGGGTCCATCAATCTTATTGATTTTCTCATAAAACCAACTTCTGGTTTTGTTGATTTTCTCAATTGTTTTCATGTTCTCAGTTTCATTTATTTCTGCTCTAATCTTCATTATTTCTTTTCTTTCTGGTTGTTTTGGGGTTAGTTTGCTTTTCTTTCTCTAGTCCTTCCAAGTGAACAGTTAATTTTTTTTCATCTCTTCTACTGTGCCTTTCATTCCCATAAGTTTGTTTTTTCAAACTCACAATTTTTCAGAATTTCAATTTCTTCTTTTTGCTTATCCCTTGCCTTCTTTATATCCTCCATCAATTCATTGATGTGATTTTTGATGAGGTTTTCCACATCTGTTCCAACATTCTTAATTAATTGTTTAAACTCCTGTATCTCATTTGAATTGTGGTTTGTTCCTTTGATGGGCCATATCTCCAATTTTCCAAGTTTGATTCGTAATTTTTTTGCTGGCATCTAGGCATTTAATGTCCTTAGTTAGTTCATTCTGTAAATTGTTTACACCCTTTTTACATAGCATTTTCTTTCTGGATGACTTTGTTGTCTATGTGTTCTCTGACATTCAGTTCAGCTTGTTCTAGACCTCTAGCTTAGGTTTTGTTTAACAGATCAGAGTTTTTCAGTTCTTGTTAACTTGTTTCTTGCCCAGCCTTTATGGTGCCATTTATTTTCCCTTAGGATGGTCTCCTTAGGTATTGTAGACCCCAGTCAGACTTTCCCAGACCAAACTGTTCTTCTCTCAGGAGGAAAAAGTCACCTACATCAGTTTTCTCTGAGGGTGAGACCCAGCAGGTTGAAAGATTTTCCTATGAAGCTCTAGACTCTGTGTTTTTCCTATCCTGCCCAGTATGTATTGCCTGTGTGCCTGTGGGTCTGACCAGCACAAGGTCATGTGTTATCTTTAACTTCAGCAGACTGTCCCTGCTGGGGGTGTGGTCGAGATAGAGAAGAGGTTGTAGGCTGGCTTTAATCGCTTCAGTTTTCCAGACCCTGGGGTTTGAACTCCTTGAGGGAGGGATTCCACCTTAGCTGGGCCCAATCTCCCTCCTCAGGAAGGCACAGCCTCCAGACAAACTCTCAGACAAACTTAATTCTGCCCTTGCCAGGGGCAGATGGAGCCTGAGCAGTTCTGCATGGGATCGCAGCTGGTGCAGCTTGACCAGACTCTGCTGCACTGTGTGTTCCTTTATGATATCTCTCCAGCAGTTGTTCTGTACTGCTCCTGGGTATTTACTAGCTGCTCTAGAGGATGAACTTTTATTCTTAGTATTTCTCTTCTATTTGCTTTGGGGTTAGTTTGCCGTTCTTTTTCTAGTTCCCCAAGGTGAGCAGTTAAGGTCTTGATTTTTCTTCTTTCTTCTTTTTTAATAGAGGCGTTTGGGGCTAAATTTCTCTCTCAACACTGCCTTTGCTGTATCTCATAAGATCTGATATATTGTGTTCTCATTTTCATTCACCTCCAGATACTTACCAGTTTCTCCAGCAATTTTTTCTTTGACCAACTGATTAAAGGAGTGTTATTTAATTCCCATATATTTGTGAAGGTTTCTCTTTTATTATTATTTTTTTGTGGTTATTGATGTCCAGTTTCATTCTGCTGTGATGATGGAAATTGCATTGAATAATTTCAATCTCTTTTAATTTATAAGGACCTGTTTTGTGCCCCCAGTATATGATTTATTCTGGAGAATGTTATTAATAAGCACTCTAGAGTACAATGTATATCCAGGTGTATTGGGGTTAACTATATAGAAATATATATATAACCATTAGGTCTAATTCATATATCACATTGTTTAAGTTCTCTATTTCCATGTTGATCCTCTGTCTGGTTGTTCTATCTATAGAGGGCAGTGGTATATTGAAGTCTCCCACTACTATTGTTGAAGCATCTATTTCACCATTCAGTCTTGCCAAAGTTTGCCTCTTGTACTTTGGAGCTCCTTGATTGGAGTATAAACATTTATGATTGTTATTTCTTCTCAGTGACTTGTCATTTGTTAATATGTAACATCCTTCCTTGTATCTTAAAATGTGTTGATATATAAAGTCTAACTTAACTGATATTAGTATAGCCACTCTTCTTTCTTTAACTTACAGCTTGAAGGAACAACTTTTTCCATCCTATCATTTTCAATCTATTTGTATTCCTGAGTCTAAGATGAGTCTCTTATAAGCAGCGTATAGATGGATCATATTTCTTAACCCATTTTGCTAATCTGTATCTTTTACTTGGTGGGTTAAGTCTGTTTGTAGTCAAAGTTATTACTGCAAAGGCATTTATTGAATCTACCATCTTATCCTTTTTTCATATAAGGAAGCATTTGCTTGAGGTTTAACATGAAATTATGCAAATAAAATTGGCATAAACAAAACCACACCAAAGCATAACACAGATAGGAAAGTATAAGAAAGATAGCAAAGGACAAAGTAAAACAATGAAAACTAAATCACAGCTGTATACAGTGAGATAATTGTATCTTTTCACCTAGAAAGTCTTTTGCAAAATAATCACCTTACATCACAGATGATTAATCTTCAACATCGTCCTGCAAAATGGGTTACTTTAACATTTCTTGCTGTTTCCTCTGTGGTCTCCCTTTACTATGGCTGCTAATCATTTTAGAGATTGCCACCCCCTAGCCATACCTTGCCATCTGTGCTCTGTTGGTCACTGCAGTTTGCATATCCCTGTCCAAATCCATAGTCCCCATAGTGATTCCCAGTATAATCATATCTGCCATGGCCACTGTAGTTCTGATCACCACCGTAGGCACTATTGTAATTTCCTATACTTGATTATAGCAGTTATGAAATCCTTGGTTCTGGTTTTGGCCCTGGCCTCATCCATTACTGCTAGTACCAACGCATCCAGCAATGCAGCAACTCTTCCACTTTTCTCTTATTGCTATTGCTGCCTCTATAACTTTTGGAGTTGTGAAAATTTGTTTTCACATGTCCCAGAGCAATTTGATGATATCTACTTTCTAACAATTTCTTTACCAGCACTTCATCTGTAAGTGTAATAAAATAAAATACTCTTTTTTCATTTGTTTTTGTATCCATGGGAAGTTCAATATTTTCAATCTCTCCAAATGCTGCAAAATATTCTTTTATTTGCTCTACAGAAGTATCGAGGTTCAATCCACCCACAAAACTTTTGAAGGGATTCGTTGCTTTTTAAAGCATTCACCCTTTTGTGGTCAATCAATTTGCCATCCAGTTTGTGTTCTTTCAGTTAAAAAACCTTATAACCACTAACAGCATCTTTGAAGAGAACAAATCCAAACTATCTTTGTTCTAGTTTGCTAGCTGCCAGAATGCAATATACCAGAAATAAAATGGCTTTAAAAAGGGGAGTTTAATAAGTTGCTAGTTTACAGTTCTAAGGCTGAGAAATGTCCCAATTAAAACAAGTCTATAGAAATGTCCAATTGAAGGCATCCAGGGAAAGATACCTTGGTTCAAGAGGGCCCATGAAGTTCAGAGTTTCTCTCTCAACTGAGAAGGCACATGGCAAACATGGTCAGGATTTCTCTCTCATCCGAAAAGGCATGTAGCATCCACGGTGTCATCTGCTTGCTTTCTCTCCTTGCTTCCTGTTTCATGAAGCTCCCTGGGAGACATTTTCCTTCTTCAGACCTTTTCCTTTGGAGAAAGGTTGCAGCTGTAGACTCTCTGCTTCTTGTGGCTATGCCATTCTGCTGTCTCTGAATTTCTTGATTTCTTCAAAATGTTTCCTCTTTTATAGGATTTCAGTAAACTAATCAAGACCCAACTGGGATGGGTGGGGACACATCTCCACCTAATCCAGCTTAACAACCACTCTTGATTGAGTCATATCTCTAGGGAGATATCTAATTAAAGTTTCAAACATATAGTACTGAATAGGGATTAGAAGAAATGGCTGCCTTTACAAAATGTGATTAGGATTCAAACATGGCCTTTGTAGGGCATATACATCCTTTCAAATATAGAACATTTCAAAAAAACAGTGATATATTTTGGAAATATATCACATTCTGGCTGATAGCAAACTAGAACAAAGAGGATCTGGGTTTGTTTTCTAGCACACTCTATATTTTTAATTTTTTAATTTTATATTTTTAAATACCAAAAAAAAACACCAAACATAAGCAAACATTCTTATTTTGCTCATTCCATTCTACATATATAATCAGGAATTCACAATATCATCTATAGTTGCATATTCATCATCATGATCATTTCTTGGAACATTTGCATCTATTCAGAAAATGAAACAAAATGAAAACAGAAAAAAATTTAAACATATCATACCCCTTACCCTTCCCTTTCATTGATCCACTAACATTTCAAACTAAACTTATTTTAACATTTGTTCCCACTATTATTTATTTTTATTCCATATGTTCTACTCATCTGTTGACAAGGTAGATAAAAGGAGCATCAGACACAAAGTTTTCACAATCACACAGTCACTTTGTGAAAGCTATATCATTATACAATCATCTTCAAGAAACATGGCTACTGGAACACAGCTCTACATTTTCAGGCAGTTCCCTCCAGCCTCTCCATTACATATTGAATAACAAGGTGATATCTACTTAATGCATAAGAATAACCTCCAGGATAACCTCTTGAATCTTTTTGGAATCTCTCATCCATTGACACTTTGTCTCATTTCACTCTTTACCCTTTTGGTTGAGAGGTTTCTCTCAATCTCTTGATGATGAATCTCAGCTCATTCTAGGGTTTTTCTCAATCCCTTTATGCTGAGTCTCAGCTCATTCTAGAATTTCTGTTCAATGTTGCCAAGAAGGTCCATACCCCTAGGAGTCATTTCCATACAGAGAAGGGAGGGTGGTGAGTTTGCTTATTGTGTTGGCAGGAGAGAGAGGCCACAACTGAGCAACAGAAAAGGTACTCTTCGTGGTGATTCTTAGGCCTAATTTTAAGTAAGCTTGACCTATCCTTTGTGGGGTTAAGTTTCATATGAACAAACCCAAGACTGGGGGCTCAGCCTATAGCTTTGGTTGTCCACACCGCTTATGAGAATATCAAGAATTCAACTTGGCGAAGTTGAATTTTCCTCCATTCTCACCATTCCCTGAAGGGGACTTTGCAAATACTTTTCCACTCACTGATAAAATCACTCTGGGATTCATTGGGGCATCACTCTGGACAAACCAACAAAATCTCATTCCCTACTCAAGGTTCCATGTACTTATGGTGTTCAATTAAGCTGTCTACATAAGTTATACTAGGAAATGCACTAATCAAAATATAAATTTTGTGCCAAATAAACATTTTTTGCTTTAGCCTCACAAATAACTTGAAATTTTTAAATACTAATTACCATCTATTTTCAGCACCCTGCAGTAATGACATTCCTTTGTTCTTCCTCATGCAAAAACATTTTTTAAATTTGTACAGTCAGTCACTATCATTACACACTGTAGGCATTCCTAGATGATACCATCTCAATCTTTATCGTCTATCTTTCTGATTTCATTTGTGCCCCCAGCCTCCTCCCTCTATCATTCTCACATTCAGCTTCATTCAGTGTTTTAACATAATTTTAGTACAGTTATGTAGTATTGTGCTGTCCATTTCTGAGTTTTTACATTCAGTCCTGTTGTACAATCGGTATCCCTTCAACTGCAATTACCCAATATCTTACCCTATTTCTATCTCCTGATGGTCTCTATTAGCAAGGAGATTCTCCAAGTTTATTCACTAATGTCAGTTCATATCAGTGAGACCATACAGTATTTGTCCTTTTGTTTCTGTCTAGTCTCACACAGCATAATGTCCTTAAAGTCCATCCATGTTGTTACATACTTCATAACTTTATTCTGTCTTACAGCTGTATAATATTCCATTGTATGTATATACCACAGTTTGTTTAGCCACTTGTCTGTTGATGGACATTTTGGCTGTTTCCATCTCTTCATAATTGATAATAATACTGCTATAAAAATTGGTGTACAAATGTCAGTTTGTGTCCTTGCCCTCATGTCCTCTGAGTAGATACCTAGCAATGGTATCACCAGGTCATATGGCAATTCTCTATCTAGTTTTTGAGGAGCCGCCACATTGCCTTCCACAGCAGTTGTACCATTTGACATTCACACCTACAGTGGATAACTGTTCCTCTTTCTCCACGTCCTCTCCAGCACTTGTCATTTTCTATTTTATTCATAATGGCCATTCTGGTGGGTGTGAGATGATATCTCATTGTAGTTTTGATTTTCATTTCTCTAATAGCCAGGGAAGTTGAGCATCTCTTCATGTGTCTTTTGGCCATTTGTATTTCCTCTTCTGAGCAGTGTCTGTTCAAGTCTTTTGCCCACTTTGTAATTGGGTTGGCTGTCTTTTTGTTGTTGATTGAACAGTTTCTTTATAAATTCTGGATACTAGACCTTCATCTGATATGTCATTTCCAAATCTTGTCTCCCATTGTATAGGCTGTCTTTTTACTTTCTTGATGAAGTTCTTTGTTCCACAAAACTGCTTAATTTTGAGGAGCTCCCTTTTATTTCTTTCTTTCTTCAATGCTCTTGCTTTGGGTGTATGGTCTAGAAAACTGCCTCCAAGTATAAGAATTATAAGATATTTCTCTCATTTTCTCCTAACAGTTTTATGGTCTGAGATCTAATGTTTAAGAGTTTGATCCATTTTGAGTTAACTTCTGTATAAGGTATGAGATATGGGTCCTCTTTCGTTCTTTTGCATATGAATATCTAGTTCTCTAGACACCACTTATTGAAGAGACTGTTCTGTCCCAGGTGAGTTGCCATAACTGACTTATTAAAGATCAATTGTCCATAGATGAGAGAATCTATATCTGAACACTCTATATGATTCCGTTGGTCAGTGTATCTATCTTTATGCCAATACCATGCTGTTTTGATCACTGTAGCTTCATAATATGCCTTAACGTCAAGTAGCATGAAACCTCTGACTTCAGTTTATTTCTCAGGATACTTTTCGCTATTCAGGGCACCCGACCCTTCCAGCTAAATTTGATTATTGGTTTTTCTATTTCTGAAATGTAAGTTTTGGGGATTTTAATTTGTATTGTATTGAATCTATAAATTAATTTAGGTAGAATTGACATCTTATCTATATTTAGTCTTCCAATCCATGAACACATATGCCCTTCCATCTATTTAGGTCTGCTGTGATTTCTTTTTAACAATTTCTTGTAGTTTTCTTTGTATAGGTCTTTTGTGTCTTTAGTTAAATTTATTCCTAAATATATTATTCTTTTGATTGCAATTGTAAATGGAATATTTTTATTGATTTCCCCCTCAGATTGTTCATTCCTATTGTATAGAAATACTACAGATTTTAGAATGCTGATTTTGTAACCTGCCACTTTGCTGTACTCATTTATTAACTCTAGTAGATTTGCTGTGGACTTTTCAGGGTTTTCGACATATAGTATCATATCATCTGCAAACAGTGAGAGTTTTACTTCTTCTTTTCCAATTTTAATGCTTGTATTTCTTTTTCTTCTCTAATTGCTCTGGCTAGAACTTCGAATACAATGTTGAATAAAAGTGGTGATAGTGGACAACCTTGTCTTTTCCTGATCCTAGGGGAAATGTTTTCAGTTTTTCCCATTGAGGATGATTTTAGCTGTGGGTTTTTCATACATTCCCTTTATCATTTTGATGAAGTTTGCTTCTGTTCCTATCTTTTGAAGTGTTTTCAACAGGAAAGGATGCTGAATTTTGTCAAATGCCATTTCTGCACCAATCGAGATGATCATGTGGTTTTCCTCCTTTGATTTGTTGATATGGTGTATTACATTAATTGATTTTCCTATGTTGAACCATCCGTGCATACCTGGGATGAATCCTACTTGGTCATGATGTATAATTCTTTTCATGTGCTGCTGGATTCGATTTGCTAGAATTTTGTTGAGGATTTTTGCATCTATAGTCATTAGAGATGTCTGTAGTTTTCTTTTTTTTGTAATATCTTTGTCTGGCTTTAGTATAAGGGTGATGTTGGCTTCATAGAATGATTTAGGTTGCTTTCTCTACTCTTCAAGTTTTTGAAGAGTTTGAGCAGGATTGGCACTAGTTCTTTCTGGAATGTTAGGTAGAATTCACATGTGATGCCATCTGGTCCTGGACTTTTCTTTTTGGGAAGCTTCTTAATTACTGATTCAATTTCTTTACTTGTGATTTGTTTGTTGAGGTCATCTATGTCTTCTCGAGTCAAAGTTGGTTGTTCATGCCTTTCTAGGAAGTTGTTCATTTCATCTACCTTGTTGTATTTATTAACATAAAGTTGTTCATAGTATCCTCTCATTACTTCCTTTATTTCTGTGGGGTCATTGGTTATGTCTCTTCTTCCATTTCTGATCTTATTTATTTGCATCCTCTCTCTTCTTCTGTTTGTAAATCTTGCTAAGTATCCATCAATCTTATTGATTTTCTCATAGAACCAGATTCTGGTTTAACTGATTTTCTCAATTGTTTTCATGTTCTCAATTTCATTTATTTCTGCTCTAATCTTCATTATTTCTTTCCTTTTGCTTGCTTTGGTGTTAGTTTGCTGTTCTTTCTCTACTTCTTCCAGGTGGGCAGTTAATTCCTCGATTTTTGCTGTTTTTTCTTTTTTGATATAGGCTTTTAGGGCAATAAATTTCCCTCTTAGCACTGCCTTTGCTGCAACCCATAAATTTTGATACATTGTGTTTTCATTTTCATTTGCCTCGAGATATTTACTGATTATTCTTGTAATTTCTTCCTTGACCCACTGGTTCTTTAAGAGTGTGTTGTTGAGCCTCCACATATTTGTGAATTTTCTGGTACTCTGCCTATTATTGATTTCCAACTTCATTCCTTTATGATCTGTGAAGGTGCTTTGCATGATTTCAATCTTTTTAAATTTAATGAGTCTTGCTTTGTGACCTGGTGTATGGTCTATCCTTGAGAATGATCCATGAGCACGTGAGATAAAGCTGTATCCTGCTGTTGTGGGGTGTAATGTTCTATAAATGTCTGTTAAGTCTAGCTCATTTATTGTATCATTCAAATTCTCTGTTTCTTTATTGATCCTTTGTCTTGGTGTTCTGTTCAATGATGAGAGTGGTGAACTGAAGTCTCCAACTATTATGATATACATGCCTATTTCTTTTTCCAGTGTTTGATGCATGCATTTTTGAGCATTCTCGCTCGGTGCATAAATATTTGATTGTTATGTCTTCTTATTGAATTGTTCCTTTAATTAATACATAGTATCCTTCTTTGTCTCTTTTAACTGTTTTACATTTGAAGTCTAATTTGTTGGATATTAGTATAGCTGTTCCTGCTTTTTTCTGATTGTTAATTGCATGAAATATCTTTTCCCAACCTTTCACTTTCAATCCATGTTTATGCTTGGGTTTAAGATGCATTTCCTGTAGACAGCATATAGATGGGTCCTGTTTTTTAATCCATTCTGTGGTTTATGTCTGTTGATTGGGGGATATATAATCCATTAACATGTAATGTTATTACTGTATGAGTAGCGCTTTCTTCTACCATTTTGCCTTTTGGTTTTATATGTCATATCTAATTTTTCTTCTTTTTACCTTTACCGATAGTCTTCATTTCTACACTCTTCTCCACAACTCTCTCTTCTGTCTTTTCATATCTGTCTCTAGTTCTCCCTTTATTATTTCTTGCAGAGCTGGTCTCTTGGTCACAAATTCTCTCAGTGATTTTTTGTCTGAAAGTGTTTTAACTTCGCCCTCAATTTTGAAGGGCAATTTTGCTGGACATAGGATTCTTGGTTGGCAGTTTTTCTGTTTTAGTAATTTAAATATATCATCTCACTGTCTTCTTGCTTCCATGATTTCTGCTGAGAAATATATGCATGGTCTTATTGGGCTTCCTTTGTATGTGATGGATTGTTTTTCTCTTGATGCTTTCATGATTTGCTCTTTCTCTTTGACCTCTGACATTCTGATTATTAAGTGTCTTCGAGTACGTCTATTTGGATCTATTCTCTTAGGGGTACGCTGCACTTCTTGGATCTGTAATTTTAAGTCTTTCATAAGAGTTGGGAAATTTTCAGTGATAATTTCCTCCATTAGTTTTTCTCCTCCTTTTCCTTTCTCTTCTCCTTCTGGTACACCCACAACACGTATATTCATACACTTCATATGTTCATTCAATTCCCTGAGTACCTGCTCATATTTTTCCATTTTTTTCCAATATTTTCTTTTGCTTGCCAGATTTCAGATGTTCCATCTTCCAGTTCACTAATACTTTCTTCTGCCTCTCAAAATCTACCACTGTAGGTTTCCACTGTTTTTTCATCTCTTCTACTATGCCTTTCATGCCCATAAGTTCTGTGGTTTGTTTTTTCAGACTTTCCATTTCTTCTTTTTGTTCATTCCTTGCCTTCTTTATATCCTCCCTCAATTCATTGATTTGATTTTTGATGAGGTTTTCCATGTCTGTTCACATATTCTGAAGTAATTGTTTCAACTCTTCTACCTCATTTGAATTGATGGTTTGTTCCTTTGTCTGGGCCATATCTTCAATTTTCCTAGTGTGATTTTTTTATTTTTTGCTGGCATCTAGGCATTTAATTACCTTAATTAGTTTATTCTGGAGATTCCTTTCACTTCTCTTACTTAGGGTTTTCTTGCTGGATGAATTTGTTGTCTGTCTGTTCTTTCACATTCAGTTCAGCTTTTTCTGGACTTCTAGCTTAAGTTTTGTCTAACAGAGGAGAATTTTTCGGTTCTTGTTTTCTTGTTTCTTGCCCTGCCTATATGGTGCCTTCCTCCCCTCACCCCTCCTAACATATACTAAGGTATTATAGACCCCAGCTGGATTTTCCAAGACCAAACTGGCCTCCTGTCAGGAGGAAAGAGTCATCTGTGTCAGTTTTCCCTGAGGGTGAGACCCAGCAGGTTTAAAGATTTCCTGTGAAGTCTCTGGAATCTGTTTTTCTTATCCTGCCCAGTATGAGGCGCTTGTCTGCCTGCAGGTCCCACCAGCATAGGATGATGTGGTACCTTTAATTTTGGTGAACTCTCCCTGCTGGGGGTGTGGTGAAGTCAGAGGAGAGGTTGTATGCCTGTTTTAATGGCTTCAAATTAGCCAGCCCTGGTGTCTGAATTCCTTAAGGGAAGGATTCCACCTAAGTTGGGCTTCACCCCTTCCCTGGAGAAGGCACAGGCTCCTGACAAGCCCTCAACAAGCTTGTTTCTGCCTAAGGCTGGGGTAGTTGCAGCCTGAGATGTCCTGCCGCTGTATCCAAAAGCAGACAAGCCTTTGTAGAAATGCAGCCACAAAAACCTCTGTTTCTTTTTTTTTTATTTTTTTATTTTTTCTGTCAGCCCTGCCCTCTTGGCACTGGGGCAGAAATGAGCGACCTCCGCTTTGACCAGGTTCACCGAGCTGGGGGCCTATTTTTAGTTGTCAGAATGTGTTAATTAATTTCAGTATTGGCGTTTGGTTCCTCTCAGCCCCTGCTGTTGATAAATTCTCTTTTCTTTTCCCTCTGGGAAGCTGCCTGTTGGGGGGGGGGGCACTGACCGCCATGGCTTGGGTAACTCACTGTCCTTGGGGGGCTTGCAGCCAGTCCAGCTGGTTCAGACTGGGGTCCACTGTGTCACTTATGTGGCCCCAGGCACTTTTCTGTACTGTTCCTCGTTTTTCAGTAGCTATTCTGGAGGACGAACTAAATCATACACCTTGCTAAGCCGCCATCTTGTCACCTTTCCTCTGGCACACTCTTGATCTTCCAGTAACTGTATCTGTTTTAATTATGCAATCTAGAACCTCTCCAAATCGAGACATACAGCTAGATCTTTCTTACTTGCATCCCAGCTCAAGCCTCCAATAAACATTTTACTGTCATCCTGCTAACACTTGCTCACATTAATCTTGAATCTCTCTGCAAATTCTTCTATTTTTCTGCACTCATTTATGTCCTCCATGGTGGCAGAGTTGGCGGCAGTGGGGTGCTGTCGTGCAGACCGACTCCAGGTAGCAGCAGCAGCAGACCACTGTTTGAAGCTCTTTCTTTTAGTTTTTATTTGTCAGATCTGTGTATTCATTACCCATTCTCTTTTTGTACTACAAGTCACACTTACTGGTACTCTTCAACTCTATGCCCTCCTCCAGACCTCTCTCTCCTGTGTTTTTTTTTTTCTTTTCTTTTTCAGCCGACTGAACTCCCTTTAGTATTTCTTGTAGGGCTGGTCTGTTGTTGACAAATTTTAGTCTCTCGCTTACTTTCAACAGACAGCTTGACTGCATAAAGAATTTTTGGCTGGAGCATTTCTCCTTCAGGATATTAAATATATCATCCTTCTGCCTTGTACTTCCATGGTGCCTGATGAGTAGTCAGAAGTCAGTCTTATATGGTTCCTTTCTATGTGGGAGTCTCTTTTCTCTTACTGCCTTCATGAATTTCTGCTTCTTTTTAACATTGCACAAACTGATTAGTGTGTGTGTTTAGGATAGGCCTATTTGGTCTTTTTTATTCCATTTGGGTTTGTTGGGATTCTTTGATCTGCATCCTTCTGTCTTTTAAAAGGGTTGAGAAGTTTCCCCCATTATCTCCTCAATTAATAGTCTTAGTCCTCTACTCTTCTCTTCTCTTTCTGGGACACTGATGACTCATATTTGTGTGCTTTGTGTTGTCCATCATTTCTTTGAAATCTAATTCAAATTTTTCTATCTGCTTTGTCATTTGTTCTTTTGTGCATTCAAATTCCATTAACCTGTCCTTTAGTTCACTTAAATTTTCTTCTGCCTCTTCAAATCAGCTGTTGTAGTGCTCTGGTGTATTTTTAATTTGATCTACAGTATCTTTCACCTCTGTTGTATCTGCTCTTTTTCTACTTATTCTTGCAATTCTCTTTTTTGCTTTTGTAGTGTCTTCTTGATATCTCCAAGCCACTGAAATTATTTAAGAGAGTTATATGTACGTCTTTAAGTAGTTATGCTAAAATCTGCATCACCTCTGGTGTTTTAATTTGGTCACTTGCCTGGGTCATATCTGTCTGCCTCTTCTTATGCTTTCTGTTGGCTTTAAGGCATTTGATTATCTTCATAGTGTTATTTTGAAAGTCAATTTCCTTCAGTCATTTAAGTTTTTGTGTTTTCTTGGGTTTGCATTGAAGGTTTCCTTTTGCACTTGTTTCATCAATAATTCCCTGTCAAACAGAGGCCTGGACCTCATGCAAGTGATGCATCTCTACTTCAGGATCTTCTTGAAGTTAGGGGGACAGGCAATTTGCCAGTCTACACTTTCTATTTATTCCCAGCAGATGGCTGCCTTAGGCCACCTCTTCCCTTCATGACTATCTCTCCTTCACTGCAGCAGTTGGCTGAGCTGGATGGACACCCAATGCAAATACAGCCAGGGTTTCTGGCCCTGGTGCACGCTGAAACTGGCCAACCCTAGGGCTGGGGGGTTGACAGTGTGTACTTCAGCAGAGAGGCCACGTGTGGGCCCACCAGGTCTGATTTAACCCTGGCTCGAAATTTCTGCATCCAAGTGCCTCAGCTTTTTCATTCATGACTTTCCTGAATAGTGTAGAAGGACCTCTAAAGTCACTGATAGCCTGGAACTTCTGTCCTGGTCATTTTTCTGTTACTCCTCTTTTTCCATGGAGCAGATATGATCTCAGCCTATTTCATTCCACCATCTTCCCAGAAGTTCCATAATATCGTTCTATTAGCCTTTGCATGCCTGTAGGGTTTAAAGTGATGTCTCATATTTTATTCCTGGTATTGGTGATTTTTCTTGCTCTTTTTTTCCCCTTCATTTTTATTGTTAGGAATTTGGTGATTATATTAACCTTTTAAATAAACAACTTTGGGCTTGTTGGTTTTAATATCATATGTTTTCTACTTATTGAAAACTGCTGTTGTTCACATGATTTCCTTTTTTTTAACTTTGTTCTTCTTTTCTTCCCATATAGATATTTGATTTTCTAATATTTTTTTCTAACATATGCATTGAAACTATTCATATCCTACTAAACATAATGTTTAGAGCAACCACAATTTTTACTATGTCTTACTTTTACTGTTTTCAGTTCAGAATGACTGCTTATTTCCATTTTGATCTTTGATCCTTAGGTCATTGACCAGTATTTTGCTTAATTTCCAAACATATAGAGAACTTTTACTTATCTTACTACTATAGCACTCTCATTGAAGTTAACAGTGGTTACTGAACATACACCATATGGTTTACATCCCCTTGAAATTTGTTGAGACTATTTTATGGCCCAGAGTACCGTCTATTATGGCAAATGGGCCATGTGCATTTGAAAAGAATGTATATTCTTCAGTTATCAGGTGTGATGGTTGTGAGGCCATAAACTGAAAAGACAAAAATTCCTAGAAAAGGTCTCTTGCTCATAATTGCACCTTAAAGTATTATTCTACTTTGCTAGCTGCTTGAATGTAATATGCTAGAAATACAGTGTTCATGAGGGAAACTTTTTGCCTGAAATGCATATATCAACACAGAAGAAAGAACAAAAATTGAGTTATCAACTGTTCACTTAGAAGAACTACAGAAACAACAGCAGACTAACCCCAAAGCAAACAAAGGGAAAGAAATAACGAAGATTACAGCAGAAATAAATGAAATTGAGAACATGAAAACAATTGAGAAATTCGACAAAAGCACAAGTTGTTCTTTGAGAAAATAAAAAAAGTTGATGGACCCTTAGAAAAATGGTTGACAATAATAAGAAGAGTGAGGATGCAAACAAAATCAGAAATGGAAGAGGAGCACAAGCCCTGGCCCTACATAAATAGAGGAAGTAATGAGAGAATTCTGTGAGCAACTATATGCTAATAAACTAGACAACTTAGATGAAATGGACATGAAAGACAAAAACAATCAACTTTGACTCAAGAAGAAACAGATGAACTCATAAACCAATCACAAGTGAAGAGATTGAATCAGTCATCAAGAAGCTCCATGCAAAGAAAAGTATTGGACCAGATGGCTTCACATGTGAATTCTACTAAAGCATTAAAAAAATTAGTACTAATCCTGCTCAAACTCTTCAAAAATATCGAAGAGGAGGGAAGGTTACGTAACTCATTCTTTGAAGCCCACATCATCCTAATACCAAAGCCAGCCAAAGATACTACAAGAAAGAAAAATTACAAACCAATCTGTCTAATGAATATAATGTGAATATCTTCAACAAAATTCTTGCTACTCAAATCCAGCAACACATTCAAAGAGTCATATACGACATCCAACTGGGATTTATTCCTGCTATGCAATGATGATTCAACATAAGATGCTCAATTAATGTGATACACTATATCAAAAATTCAAACAGAAAAACCACACAATCATCTCAATTGATGCAGAAAAGGCATTTGACAAAATTCATCATCCTTTCTTAATGAAAAAACTATAAAGGATAGGAATAGAAGGAAACCTCATCAACATGATAAAGGGAATATATGAAAAACCCACAGCTAAAATTATACTCAATAGGGAAAGGGTGAAGGCTTTCCTCCTAAGATCAGGAACAAGATAAGGATATAGACCATCACAATCGTTATTCAACATTGTGCTGGAAGTGATAACCAGAGCAATCAGGCAAGAAAAAGAACTAAAAGGCATCCAAATTGAAAAGATAGAAGTAAAATCCCCGCTGTTTGCAGATGATATGGAACCATATGTTGAAAATTCTGAAACATCCACACAAACCTACTAGATCTAATAAAAACATAATGGCAGGGTACAAGATCAACACACAATAATCTGTAGTATTTCTATACACTAATAATGAGCAATCTGAGGAGGAAATCAAGAAAAAAGTTACATTTACAATAGCAACCATGAGTTTAAAATATTTGTGAATAAACTTAGCTAATGAAAGAAAAGACCTATACACAGAAAACTACAAGAAATGCTAAAGGAAATCATGGAAGACCTAAATAAATTGAAAAGCACACCATGTTCATGGATTGGAAGGCTATATATAGTTGTCAACTCTACCCAAATTGATTTGTAGATTCAATGCAATACCACATAAAATCCCAAAAACTTACTTTGGAGAAATAGAAAAACCGATAGCCAAAATTATTTGGAAGGAAACAGTGCCCAGAATAACTAAATATACCTTGTGAAAGAATAATGAAGTGGGAGGTCTCACTCTACCCGATTTTAAAGCATATTATGAAGCTACAGTGGTCAAAACAGCATGGTACTGGCATAAGATAAATACACTGAACAATGGAATCTAATAGAGTATTCATATATAGACCCCCCCATCTGTGGATAGTTTGTCTCTGATAAGATGGTAAAGCCAAATCACCCAGGATATAGCAGCCTCTTCAGTAAATAGTGTTTGGAGTACTGCATATACATATGCAAAAAAAAAAAAAAAAAGAAACAAGATCTATATTTCCCTCCTTATACAAAAATTAACTCAAAACAGATCAAGGGCCTAAACATTAGTGCTAAGACCAGAGAAATTTTAGAAGAAATGGAAAATATTTTATAAAACTTGTAGTAGGAGATTTCTAAGATCTTACACCCAAAGCACAAGAACTGGAGAAAGAAAGATAAGTGGGACTGCCTCAAAATTAAACACTTTTTCTATCCACAAATTTGGTCAAGAAAGTAAAAAAGGAGCCTATGCAATGGGAGACAACATTTGAGAACCATATATCTGATATGGGTTAGAGTCTAGAATATATGAAGAGATTCTTCAAGTCAACAAGAAAAAAACAAACAACCCCATTTAAAAATGGGCAAAGGACATGAACAGACACATCTCAGAAGAGGAAATATAAATGGGTAAAGTGCACATGAAAAGATTCCCAACTTCACTGGCTACTAGGGAAATGCACATTGACACCACAATAAGATATCATCTCACACCCACCAGAATGGCCATTATAAAAAGAAAAATAGGAAACTGCAAATGCTGGAAAAGTTGTGGAGAAAGAAGCACACTATCATCTGTTGGTGGGAATGGAAAATGATAGCACAACTGTGGAAGTCTGTTTGACAGTTACTCTGAAAGTTAAGCATAGAATTGCCATATGAACCAGCAATACCAGTGCTAAGTATCTATTCCAAGAACATGAAGGCAAAGACAATTGGACATTTGCATGCAAATGTTTAAAGCAGTATTATTCACAATTACCAAGAGGTGGAATAGTCCAAATGTCCATCAACAGATGAGTGCCTAACAAGCTGTACTATATACAAATGATGGAATATTACATAGCTGTAACACTGAATAAAGTCATGAAGTATGTAACTACATGGATGGATCTTGAGGACACAATGCTGAGTGAAATTAGCCAAAACAAAAGAACAAATGCTGCATGGTCTCACTCATATGAACTAACATTAATGAGTGGACTTGGAGAATTTATCGTGGATCATCAGGAGATAGAAATGAGGTAGAGATTGGGTAATTCATGCAGAAGGAATACAGTTGTACAACAAGACTGATTGTAAGAATTCAGAAACGGATAGCACAATACTACCTGATTGTAGCACAATAAAATAGGTACACTGAATGAAGCTAAATGTGAGTATGACAGAGGGAGAAGGCCTGGGAGAATGTATGAAACTGTAACTGAGAAATGAGGATTTAAGGGATGATTTAGATTACTGAGTCATTATATGTATTTTTTTTGTTTTCTTGCTTTTTGGTATATTTGAGTAGACAGAGAGGAATATCTGAAAACTCTAAACTATAATTATACTGTCTGGATATCAGAGAATTGTAAAAGTCCTTCTCTCTCACCCGGCGCTTTTGTGACTATAAGAGCTATGATCTCCTTTATCTGGTCATTTTCTTACTAAACCTTATGCTAAGGAGAACAATCATCAACTAGCCTCAGTCTCTTACATTTGTAAACCACATCCACTAGGCCCTGCTATTGAAAGATAGAAAGCTCTGCCGCTCACCCTTATTTCCTTTCAACCTATCTTAACAGTGTTTAACAATGTTTTCTTTATGCTTTAAATTTACTACCCAAAATAACACCATCTTCCCTTGTTAGAATTCTTAGAAACCTTGAACCCACTAAACTTGCAGAGATAGATTTGGGGCCCTTAGGCTGTTGTTCTCCTACTACATACTTGGTAATAAACTCTTTCTGTCTTTGAAACACTGGTGTCTAAGGAATTGGTTATTGAGAATGTTGGGTAGAACTATCCACAGACTGTGTCCAGTAACAAAACCAGAAAGAAAGATAAAGGATAAAGACTGAGA
The DNA here is from genome assembly GCF_023851605.1 of Tamandua tetradactyla. Lineage (NCBI taxonomy): Eukaryota > Metazoa > Chordata > Mammalia > Pilosa > Myrmecophagidae > Tamandua > Tamandua tetradactyla. The sequence goes on from NC_135342.1 coordinate 16,501,911, forward strand.
TGGCAAAATTTAGGAATACCTACTGTGTAGCGCAATGGTGATAAAATGCACAAATTCAAAAAATATTTCTGCCTGAGGAAAAACAAAAGAATGTCAGTGTCGCAGGCTGTTGAAAATAGATGGTATATAGGAAAAACTCCAATCAATATAAGCTAGGGTCTATAGTCAACAACCACATTGTAATATGCTGCCATTGAATGTAAGAAAGGCATTATGCCAAAACAAAATGTCAACAGGTAGGGGATTGGGAAAAGGGTATGGATTCTTTATGAAGAAAAGGAAATGTCTTCAGATAGTTTGGTGGTGAAGCCATGCCTAAACACTTAGGTTGGATTGTATGATGTGTTAATAAAACTGTTTAAAAATGAACAGAGAGAAACAAGTTCAAGAGATAATATGGAGAAAGAGATGTACCTATCACTGTCAGTAAACAAATGCGAGGTGCAACCCCTTGAAGCACAGTGTAGTGGTTCCATGACAAGCTAGTCGTGGGTTTGCCATATGATCCTGGAACCCTCTTGCTCAGTATATACCTGGAGGAGCTGAATATGGGGACATGAAAGGACCTTTGCACACTGGTGTTTCTGGCCATGTATGTGATCTACAATGAATGATTTAGCCTAAGGGTACAACAACTGAGGAATGGAAAGGAGAACTATGGTAAAATATATGTACAATGGACTACTGAGCACCCACAAGAAGGAATAAAGTAGTTGTGAGGCATGTGTATGCAGTCGTCCCTCTCCGTGAAGGGCGATGCTTGGGGGCAACTTCCCTGCTGCTATGGTCGATGAAGAGCTCTTTTGGTGGGGTCTAAGGTGGTGCCGAGACTCAGTGCAAAGGCAACTGAGGGACCCAAGGACTTGAGCCGGAGACCAATTAGGAGCACAAAGCTTTTTATTGTTGCGTGATACCAGCTAACGTGCTCGGGGGCTCAAGCGCCAGAGAGGACCCCGAAGCTCAGTGAGCTCGGGTTATATACAGTTTGGAGGAGGGGTGGAGTCGGGGCATGTATGTCAGGGGAGGGTAGCCAATCACACAAGCTAAGAAGCAGTTGCTAGGCTTAGGGCAGAAGTTAGGAATAGGGAAGTGTAGAACATAACAGGAAGGGTTGCGGTTTGGTGGTGGGCTATGGAAATGGGCGGTCCATGACAGGAGTGGGAAGGGAAACAGTGTGTAAGGTTGCAGGTATAAGGGACAGGGAGAGAATATATAGAGAAGGATTAAAAATTTTTAAGTATGGCTAGGCTCCAGTCCCTGAGAAATATGCCACAATTCCTCTCCTTTTTCTTTTAAAAAGAGCACACTTGTGTGACAAGTGGTGGGCATTAACCTTTGCTGGGAGGGGTAGAGATGAGATTCCCCTTGCACGTTAGGCTCAGAGTTTTAGGGGAAGGGTATGTGCTGAGCCGACCCTTATGCAAATCTCATGTGCCCCAGAAGAGCCAGAGGAGGCCTGATAGATTGGCCCTCTTCTGCAACTACTTTGTGTCGCACCCAGCGGTGCCCATCTGGTAGCCGTACGGCGGCCCCAGATACACGTACTCTGGTAACGTGCAGCCCCCGTAGGGGAATGGAGAGGGCGCAGGAGTGGCAGAGGCACATGGTATGCATGGCTAGTGCTACAGTAGCGTGACGCAGGCTCCACAAGGTGATCAGTCTTGGGAGCAACGACAGTGCCCCAGGGTGATCAGTCCTGGGGGTGAGCAATACTGATCAGCCAAACCTGTGCTTGTTGACAATTGCTTGCATCGGCAAAGGGATTTTGGAGCTCAAGAGCCGCCAAGGCGAGAAGTTGAGTTTGTTGATTTTGTTTAGAGAGACGCTGACAAAGACATTTGAGTATGAGGAAAGGGAGGATGATGGCTAGAAGCATTATACTGTAGAAAATGAGATTGGAAGGTTTGAAGAAGGAGGTAAATTTGCTTAAAAGGTCTTGCAAGAGAGAGGAGGTGATTTTCGGGACCATAGTGTTTTGGAGGCTTAGAATGTGAGCTTGGAGCTGGTGTGTATGATTCTAATAGGAGTCATTAAAGGCAGTAAAAATTCAATCACGCAGGTTAAGGCGGGGTTTGGAGTGATTGACGGGAACGGGAGTTATACAAATTTTGTGAAGGGGTAGTGACCATCGCAAGCGAAGGAGGCTAATTTAAAGAGCGCCTCAACATCAAGCGCAATTAAGTCTATTTGCTGTTGTAAATTAAAGACAGCTGTATGCATAAGATGATTGATGTTTTCTTGGGTGTCGGCCACTTGAGCTGTCATCTGGGATACGTTGAGAAGGACTTCCGCCGTGGTGGATGTTTGAGTGAGGGCGATGGCTGCTACCGTACTGACGGCGACTGCGGCAATGATAGCGGCGGTAATAGCGGCTGAAATGCCGAAATTGCGCCTGGATCGGTGGTGTGTATCGGTTCCTAGAGTATAAGGGGTATAAGGAAGCTGGGGAGCTACTCAGGTGGAGGCATTAACCGGGATCCAGAGCAATTTAGGCTGTAAGACAATGAAGGCATAAGGGTTGGACAGTACACAACAGTTGGGGGGGCCACCGGGCATAAGAGGAAGAAGAAAGGGGGAGTAACAAAAATGTAGTCGGTTATGTTAACACAAACTGCCGTGTTAAAGTGGCCTCCCGCGGGGATCCCGTTACATAGCCGACATTCCTGAAAACAAGTAAGAGGGCGGAGGTCGAGACAGGTGTGTTGGCCGCACATATAATAAGAGGTGAAGACAGGTGTTCCAAAAAAGGCATCTCCGTCGAGTTCAGAGGAATTGGTAGTAGGGTCCTTTTTAGGACTTGGGGAGTATAGGGAGTAATAAGGTGTGACTGTACGTGGCTGGGGACGGTGACAATCAAGCCAGCGGAAGGCATTCAATTGTAGAGAGAGAGGAGGAGTCACTTTGCTCGGGTGCGGCTCTGGACAAGCCTCTCCCAGTGGAGGTGCGTGGGCAGGGGTGGAGCTATATGAAGGATTAAGGGGGCCGATCTACTATCCTTTCAAATAATACCCCTGTGGGTGCTTGGGAGTGAATTGTTATTCCTTACGAGGGTACATAGGCAATGATCGATTATTAAACATCTCCACCCCTTCTCCAGGGATTAGGGGGAAACAGAAAAATTTTGGGGGCAGGTGTAATTTGGTACGAAGAGAACAGCGGATAGTGGAGGAGTGACGAAGACATTTAGAGGACTTGAACTATTAATATGCTGGGGGTCGCAGGGAAGAGACACACTGCAGTTTTTGAGGAAGGACTGTGGGAAAAAGGGACTGTCTGAAGTTACAAACAGAATTCCAGGAGGGTTTTGAACTGCGGCCCATAGCTCCGTGGGTTGGACCTTATCATTAGGCTGTACAGAAGCAACTATGAAAAGAAAGATAAATGTTAAAGGGAAGATTTTCCCGACAGGAACTGCAGGGAGGCGTGTTGGGCCAGGCATTTTTGCTGGAAATAATAAGCAGGTTAGCATATTAGAGGAAGAAAATGAGCAGGTTGAAACACGCTATAATACACAGGAATATTAGAGCGAGCAAATTTTTTCAACTAGACTCCAGTCTTTTGGGGCAATAGTTGCTAATATTACTGCCCAAAGTAAAGCTAATGGACAGATGAGAAAGAGCCAGTACGGGTGCATTGACATTCGTTAACTCACTGCGGTGGAGTTTTTGATTTTTCCTTTTCGGTGGCGGCGGTTGCAGGCCGAACACAACGGGAAGGGATCCACAGCGGTTGTGGTTCACTTTCTGGGAAGACACAAGCAAAACCGCGTCCCTGCGCTAGGAGCGGGGCTGGGCCTGAACAGGTGTTTGTGACTGGATCTCGCCAGTAGACAGAGGGGACTACTGAAGGTCAGTTGGCGGGACCCCAATGTTTGTGTAAAGGGGATAAGCCGTCCTTGTCGAAGGTCAGTAAGTTTAATACTATGAGGACCTGAGTGATGATGTCCTTGGGCGATGCCCGAGGCATGTTGCTCTTTTGTTTTTCAATTTGCATTTTTATTCTTTTGTTTAGTACTTCCACCATGGCTTGCCCCTGGGGGTTGTAGGGAATGCCAAAATGATGAGTGATGTCGTACATATCCAGGAAGGCTTTGAAGGCTGCACTGCGGTATGCAGGGCCATTATCTGTTTTTAGATCCCAGGGAACCCCCATGAAGAGGATTCCCTGTCTCAGGGCCTGTATGCAATGCTTGGCTGTCTTTCCCGGCATAGGGACCGCGTAGCACATGCCTGAATAAGTATCTATGATTACATGTAAGTATTTGAATTTCCCAAATGAAGGGACATGAGTGACATCCATTTGCCACCTAGCATTGGGTTTGAGCCCTCGGGGATTTACTCCCTGCGGTTGTAGAGGGCCCAAAGGTGCAAACGGAGCGCAGGTAGTACAGCTTCTGACTAGGTGTTTGGCGGTTTGGATGGGCAGACCACAGAGATGTTGAATAGCTCCTGCTGACAGGTGGAACCGGCTATGTAGTTGTTTGGCGGCGTTGACCGGGTCCTGCGTGGTAGCAAGGACTTGGGCCGAGACGGCTTCATCAGCCAGCCAATTGCCTTCAGCAATGGGGCCTGGGAGGCCTGAATGACTGCGAATGTGAGTAATGAACCATTGAGGTTCCCTGTCCTCCAGGGTGTGTTTCAGTAAGTTCAAGTACTCATCAATAGGTTTAGCTTCGTCCGGATAGAACATTGAATGAGCCAGAACTTTACAGACTTGGTAGGTGTAAAGGCTGTCTGTGAAGATGTTTATGGGCTCGAAAGGAAACTGCTGTAGGGCCAAGAGAACAGCTTTGAGTTCTCCGACCTGAACTGAATAGGGATTGTCCTGAATTACACACAGTGGTTCCTGTCGATGAGGGATAAATGCAATAAAGTCTAGCCGACTCTTTGAGGCATATGTAAAAACTGTGGTGGCCGCCGGAATAGGGACCGAAGATGGAAATGGGTGCCACGAGCTGTTGGGTGTAGATGGGAGATGGACAAGCGCCTGAATTATTCTATGCTTGGGGTATTTGCTTGAAAAATTCCCAGAAAAGCTCCCCATTAGAATCTGCATGTTTAAATTATGCTGCAAGAGCCAGGTAGTTTGCTTGTCCTCTAAGGGCCAGATTATGATGTCTGGGTGCCGGCCAACAAGCTGAACCGCAGCTTTAAGAAGGTCTAGAGCTATGGCAATGAATAGCTGTTCCTGGGGACAGATTTTTTTAAATTTGCCTTTTGCAGGATGCACCCATTGTAGGGGTCCTTTTTGCCAAAAGGAACCTGCTGGCACCTCATATCTATTAATGACAATGGCCAGCAGTTGCTCTTTAGGATCGTACCGCTCTAACTGGCAGGTACGGAGCTGATTGTTAAATGTCTCTATAGCCGACTTTGCCTGGAAGGTTAATTTGATAGGCTTACACAGTGCTTCCTCTGGTTTGTGACTTGTTTTCAACAGATCAAATAGGGGTTGAAGCTGGCTGGTGATCAGTGGCAAGGCTCCTGTCACCCAGTTTATCTGTCCGCACAGCTGCTGTAGTTGGTGCAGTGACAACTGGTCTGGAATTTCAAAGGAGAATTTAACCGGGGTTACTTGGCAACCAATTGTGTAGTCCAGGAAGGTGAAAGAAGGCGTAGTTTGGAACTTGTCCGGCTGAACCGTAAGGCCAATGCAGTCGAGGATTGTTATTAACTGCGAGAGGACTGATTGCAATTGCTCTTCGTTTTTTGCTGCCAAAAGAACATCGTCCGTGTCCCGACAGCAGACACTGGCTGCGCTCGGAAAGAGTTCCACACGAGTCCCCTTCCCGAGATGTCGGGAGCAACACGACAGCAGAAATTGGCCAGGGCCAGAGAAATGCTACTTGAATTTCAGTGCAGAAACAATCTCCCCATTCCACCAAGAGCAAAGAAGAAAAAAAAACAGAGTGGGCCCTGAAACACCAACATCTGCTGGCCACTCGCCTGAGGATGCGCCCAAAGACCGTGCCACTCCTGCTTCACCTGCCGATGACACCACCAATCCTGGCAGTGCCCATCTCGCCTGTGCTAGTTCTCCATGTATGAATGGCATGGCATCACCTGAGGACTATGATGCTGAAAGATGTCCTCTTCCCTCGGAGGAAAGCAAGACCATATCATCTACCGAGAGCCGGCAACAGGTTTCACGAGTCGGTGCTGAGTACTCATCCAACATCA